>NC_080417.1:117208689-118469523 GCF_029873635.1 Malania oleifera
AGTGTAAATATCATCCTGAGTGGGCACTATCATCGATATGCCTCCTCGTATAATGTCTAAATGTTGAAAGAATTTGATAAGCATACGAGCGTATGCAAGACAACCCTTTTGGCATTTCAAGTTCTCCTCCATATGTTTGACGATAATGGTGGGAAGATAAACTCCTCATCCGTGCCACAAGCAGAACATTGCAAAGATATCACCAAGCATCACCCAATCTCGCCTACCCTATCTTAGGGAGATGTTATATGTGATCATGTGATGCAAAACTTGAAATTCTACAGCTAATTCCTTAGATTTGGGTTTGGCAAGCTTAGAAATATTGGGGTTACTCATCACTAATTTCATTTCCTTATGAGAGTCAAACCAGTCATAATCAGTAGGCCATAAGTCCTTGGGAAGGCTCTAAATGAGGTAACGGTGGCAAGAAAAAACCTTAGAAAATGTCCTATCATTTAACAAAATAGTTTTGCTTCGAACAGTAGAGTAAGCCTCATATCCAAAGGATGATGGAATGAAAGTGGCATGGAATTCTGTAACAAGACAAGTATAAACCGATTCATCCAATATCAACAAATTTTCCCAACCCACAGCTCTTATCTTATCTGAAAGAGTAGAAAATTTTTCTTCAAGTAATTTAACCAGAACAATCTTACTAAACACGATGCTTCTTTTAGATATGTCGCCATTATATCGAAGTTGAGCTTCTGGAGAGAGGAACCTAACTCGTGCATCTATGGAAGCCTTTCGAAGTTATTCGGATTGAGGGTTTTGTGAGGAGCTCTTAGGAACATTAGATTTCCGTGATGAATTTGCGGCTTTCCGTTTTGATCGTGGTTCCATTGAGGTCAATTAGGGCTTAGAGAATGATGGGAAGAGGAGCTTAGGGCTCAAATGGATGAGAAGAGAGAAAATGGGAGAGAGTTTTCGAGTTAAGGCTCTAAAAGATGAAGTTCTGAGCGCTAGAATTTTAAGTGGCCTAACAAGACTCGTCTATGACTGCTAATCGCTCGTTGACTAGTGACCCTCACTCGTCGACTAACGGTCCTTGCTCATAGACGAGTGCAGCAGGGTTGCAGCCTTGAACTTTTTGATTTGAAACCAATAAAGATCATGGATGAATGGGGTGTTCTACACATAAGTCCTTGGGAGTGCACATACCCAATTCATGTCTAATTTTGCTAAATCTCTTTTCATTTAGGGGTTTTGTCAAAATTTCTTCTAATTGATTCTCGGTGCTAACGTATACTAACTCAACATCCCATTTTTGCATGTGGTCTCGAATGAAATGGTGTCGAATTTCAATATGCTTTGTCCTCGAGTGTAGACATCAGTTTTCCAAGATATTGATAGTACTGGTATTGTCACAATGGATTGGAGTACCATTTACTAAATCCTTAAAATCCTCGATTTTTTATTACATATACAAAGCGTAAGCACAACAACTACTGGCTACTATATATTCAGCTTCTATGGTTAAGAATGCAACTGAGGTCTATTCCTTGAAAAACCATGAAACAAATGAGTGTCCCAAAAAGTGACACGTACCACTAGTGCTTTTTTATTGGTTTTGCATCCCCCATAGTCAGCATCAGAATAGCAGGTGAGGCCAAATGGGGCATTCTTAGGGTAGAAGAGCCCTAAGTCATGTGTTCTTGCTAGATACCTAAATATTCTCTTGATGGCATTGAGATGAGACTCTTTCGGACATGATTGGAACCTAGCAGATAAGCATACACTGAACATGATATCCGGCCTACTGGAGGTTAGGCAAAGTAGACTACCAATCATTCCTCTATACATTTTCTGGTCAACCTTTTTGCCATTTTCATCACTATCAAGCTTTGTTGGTAGGCTCATTGGAGTTGATTTAGTTTTTCCGATTTCTAGACCAAACTTTTTTAGCATGTTCTTTACATACTTAGCTTGATTAATTCCATTTTTCATCTATTTTATTTGCAAGCAAGGGAAGAATGTCAATTCTCCTATCATACTTATTTCAAAGGTCTCTTAAATAGATTAAGCAAAATTTTTACACATGATTTCATTTGTGGCACCAAACATGATATCGTCTACATAGAGTTTCACAATAAGCATATCATCTCCTTTATGTTTCAAGAACAGGGTAGTATCAAATTGTCCTCTTGTGAAACCATCTTTCAAGAGAAACGTACTTTATTGTTCATACCATGCTCTCGGTGCTTGCTTAAGTCCATAAAGAGCTTTTGAGAGTTGAAATATGTATTCAGGGTGTGCATGTAGAGACTCGGAAATTAGTAAGTAATGAAATAATAAAGAAAAAGAGGAATATTGGTTTGGCACGGGCCAAATCATCGACGGTTTTGGGTGAGCTAAGAAAACGGTTGACACTTTCAAGTTACCGCGATCAGGTAAGGGTAAAACAATAGAAATGGTTTGGTTAAAAGGCCAAACTAAAATTAGGAATAGCTTTCCAAGAGGGGGGGTGAATTGGGTTTTTAAAAAAAAAATTAGAATTAGTTCTTTTAAGAAACAATCACAATCAATCACAACAAGATCAAACTCTCAATTTTAAGTAACAATATATGTGAAAATTTGTTGTTCTCAATATAAGCCTTGTATCACAAGTATTCTTCTTCCCAATGTTCAGTTTTTAAATAAACTTTCAGATTAATCAGTTAAGGATAATCAACCAACGTAGTCCCTTTCGGTTTTTGCAATCAATGCTGATTTATCCAAAACAAATTACCTTCCAGTCTATTTAATTACCAAACATTCAGGATTGAAATTTAAAACAACCACGCAAATTATATCCTTGAAAAAATAAAGAGTAGGGTAAAGTAAGAAGAACACAAGGATTTTTATGAGGTTCGGCTTCAACACAGCCTACATCCTCACCCTTGGCCAAACCGCCAAAGGATTCACTATTATCGTTCCTTTATCAGCTGGAACAAAAATGATTACAAGCACTCCTTGGGTAAGGCTAGAGCCCGCCTTCTCCAAACAATCTCCCCTTGTTTGGTCCAATGATTCAATAGTCAAATCGTCAACAAGCCCTATTACAAGGATAAAAAAACAACACGTACAAAAACTTGCTCCTCAAAAAGCTAATTAGTACAAGTTTAAAACATTAATGCACTTCAGTAAATTCAGAATATGAATTTTCAGGATGAAGCTCTTAGAAATTTATCACCATGGATATCTCCCAATGAAAGAATCAACAACTTAATGATCAAACATAGTGAGAATCAGCAGGAACTTCTTAATTTTGAGCAAGGATGAGAGCAATATGAGGCACTTTCAGAATTTCAGAGTGAGAGAGTGTATGACAACAAATTGTGAGCTCTTAATAATCTTGGTGTATAATTTAATGAGTCTTGGGGGTATTTATAGATGTATAAAATGTCTTTGCTTGTTCCCCAAAGGATACTCAGACTTATTTCCATAAAATAAACTTATTTGAGTTTCCAAATTTTTGAATTTCAAAAATTATATCCATTGGAAAACAGAAAATTGCCACGAGGTAGACGACTGTGAAGTCCTGACAGTCATTTGTCCATTTAATATAACGGTAAGATTCATAGGCAGAAAGGTGGCAGTCGTCTGTCATTAGAATATAAGGTGATAGTCGTCTATCCATATGATGACAGTTGTCTGTCCATGTGAAATTTTGAGCCTTTCAGTAACATATAAGGTAGACAGTCGTCTGGTAAAACATTCACAAACTTCTCACCTTTCATTGACAGTCGTCTGTGGGAGCCTTGACAGTCATTTGTCAGGCTTCTGTGTTTCAACTTTAAGTCTTTAATTTAGTTAGTTGTCTGCCTATAACCACATAGTCGTCTGTCAACTGAACAAATTTTTTTCTTAGTCACTTTTTAATTTCTCTCTCATTTTTACTTAGAATATAAATTTCTTTGAAAACATGTTCCAAGTTATTTTCTTATGGTCTCTAAGTCTCTTTGTTTAATGAGCTTCAAATTTAAAACTTCATACTTGATTAAACTTAAAGTACTTACAGGACTTGTCCTAATTTCTCAAAAATTCTCATTTATTCTAAACTTTCTTTGTTGCTAATCTCTGATCTCGTAGAATATTCTGAACTTTGAGCTCTTATGTTGTTCTTCTTTAATCATTATGCTCTTATGGTCTTCAAACTTTGATCCATGCTATCAGTTATTGATTCATACTTCATGAGTACCTTCAATATGAATTTCTGAGAAAACAAAACACTCAACTAAAGCATGTTAAATCCTACTTATTTGTTAGCATCAAAACGGAGTATCAAAGCTAGTAAGGCCAACACAAACCATCGACGATTTCAAGGAAACCGTTGACGATTTTCCCTGCGCCAGCAAGCCTATATAAAGGGTTAAGTTCATTTTATTTTTAAAAAAATCAAATCCTCACTCTCCCTCTCTCTCTCTCTCTCTTATCTCTCTCTCTATCTCTCTCTCTCTCTCTCTCTCTCTCTCTCCTCTCTCTCTCTCTCTCTCTCTCTCTCTCTCTCTCTCTCTCTCTCTCTCTTCGATTTCAGCTCGGTTTTAACCTGAATTGAAGGAGGAATGTTATTTCAGGAACCTGGCGACGTTTCTCAGCAATTTAATCAGAGCAATTTTGTTGGTTTAGGCTTCCCAAGCACCACTCCAAAATTTGGGTAAGGAAGTCATTTTTTCAAGTTTAATTAGTTATTGGAATATGTGGGCTTAAGGGAATGTTAAAAATGATAAATATTCTGGGGTTGAGCTGATTGAGTTAGGATATATGGATACAAGGTTTTTGTGAGCACCACAGGCACAATTTTGGGATCTTTACAGGCAAAGCTCTAGGAAATAGGTAAGGGAATAGATTATGTCTGACACTTTTATTAAGTTAACTAATTAGATTATAGTATGTGATTTCAAAAATGACATATGAGTTTCCTGGGTATACAAACATTTAGAACTACAGTACAACATTTGATACAGAATTACAGAATAATAGCGTTCTATATAGAACTATAATACAATTTTTATATAGAATTATAGTGTCCGATAAAGGACCATAGCGTTCTATATAGAACTACAGCACAGTTTTTATTCCGAATTATAGCATCATATAAAGGACTATAGCATTCTATATAGAACTACAGTACAACATTTGATATAGAATTACAGAATGATAACGTTCTATATAGAACTACAACATGATAGTATTTTTATATAGAGTTATGGTATTTTCAGATATTTTATATAGATTTATAGTATAACAATTTATACTAATTTGTGAAATGAAATCATGTTTTTACATTGTTTTAGAAATCGCATTATATGGTTTAAGAACCCTGATGGACCATAGCTAAGCACGGTACCGTAACTCCATAAATACCAGTGCAGCCACACTTCTCAGATAGAGTATTGGTGGTATACAGACAATTATGCCATAGAAGTGTAGAGTCATAGGTGGAACCTCCCCAGGGTCATTGGTGGTATACACACTTCGGTCGACCGAACCTCCCCAGGGTCAAAGGTTCGACTATTTGATTGACTAAGCTTAAAATGTACATCAATGGCCTGGTTGACCGAGCTGGAACATGGGAAAATCCAACACCGTGGTTGACCAAACTTGAAGTAGAAAAATGGCTCGGTTGACCAAACCTTAGAGGTTCAAAATCGCCTCAAGTTTGGTTGACCAACACCTCAGTTCAAAAACACCCTAATTGATTGAACTGAGTAACTCGGTCGACCGAACCTTAAAAATGGTTAACCAAACCTCTCAAATTGCTCGAATTTTACTGAGGTTAAAACAAGGTTCTTTTTTATAAACTTTTCTTAAACTTTCTAAAAAATTCCTAATATGTTCCTAACGGTTAAAAATCCTTGAAAGTCTATATATACCCCCTCCATTACTCTTTTCTTAGCAAGGAGATTAGACAGCATTCATATTTTGGCCATTTGTTATTCAAGGCATCCACTCTCTCTTTGATTTTAATTTCGAAAAATACTTTTGAGAGTGGTCTTATTATTTCTCCCATTTATTTTCATTTGATAAATGTCTTTGGGAGTAAAATTTCTATGCTTGTGAATCTTGCACTTCTATTGCAAGATTTCAAAGCTCAAATTGTTTTATTGGAAATTCCTTTTTGAGCTTGAATCCTAAATCTCCTGCACTTTATTATTAAATATATTTTGGAGATTTCATTTGAAGTTCTCTTTAGATCTTTGAAGAGCACATATTTCATATTTCAATTTTAACAAATATCATATATATTGTTTTTGAAAAAAATCATTTGAGAGCAAAAACCCTAGGTTATCTTGAACTTTATTTGAAAATTTATTTTTGAGAGAAAATTATTTTTTAGGGTTTAAATCTTTGAAAAGCTTTATTATATACATCTAACTCAAAGAGTACTTAAGTAATTTTGAGAAAATCACATACTCACTTGAGCTTATATTTCATATCATGTGTGAGTGTATTTGAGCTTCATATTGTACACATCAGTTTCTATTATAATCATTTATTTGTACACATTTTATTATCTATCGTATTCACGATGTATGGTTGGAAGAGGGAGACTAGCCCCGTCAATAGTCCCGGATAGGTTCAGACCCTATTAAGAGAACTAGGTGCACCATCCTAGTAAGGTGTTGTAAATGGTGTTACTCCACCCGTGAAGTGAGCAACTTAGTGGAATCCTCTTGCTTGTTAGTTTGAGGAGGGGATGTAGGCAGTATTGGCCATACCTGGATAACATATCGTGTGTCTACTTTTAATTTTCAATACTTTACATTCATGCACATGTATGTCATTTTTGGTATACTGTGAATGCTGCGTTTGATTTAATTTCTGCATATTATTTTTATTTGTACAATTGGTATATTGTTAGCCTTGTTAGCTACACTATCTTGGTTTAAATGTTTTCATGTTATTAACCTATTTGTTGTTTCTAGTATTTTCCATCCTTGCAGATTTTATCTAGTATAGGTACAAAGTGTCGGATACACAGAGGTACCAAATCACAAGCAAAGATCGGACCTAATAGACATCAAATAGAAAATATCGGAAGGACACTGCCTCAGAAGCACCAAGGCACATCCCAGAGTTTTTATTGTGTATAAATTAATTGTAATAAGGGTTGTGTGAGTGAGTGCATATTATAACTCTTACGGTGTGTGTCTTGCATGATTTCTGAGTAAGATTTGAGCCATTGCATAAGCACACTAGGACACATGAGCGTATAGGATCTGCACAAAAGTAACAAACTCACAATTCATAATTTTCAAAGTAAAAACAAAGAGGTTATCAAAATAATCCTATACTCAATTAAGTTTTCAAAATGGGACAAGTTTTAAGTAATATATGAGTTATAAACATTTTCAAAACTTAGTCCCGATTTTACAAAACTAACTCTACGTCCTAAAGTCCTAAAAGTCAAGCATATTTTCAATAAAGGACGTACAAAGCATATAAGATATCGAAACAAGTTTTCAAATATGTTTTCATAAAACAAGATATCTTATAGTTATGGGAAAACTCATTTGGACAAGTTTTAATCTTCATTAGACTCAATATATTTCATATACTTTTGTCCAAGAATGTTTTAAGTCATTAAAAAACTTTTTGACAAGGAAAACAAAGCAATCGTCACTACCGTAGTGCAACCTTGAGTCCTTACCACCTTCGGTATTTTAGGCATAACTTTTGCTAGAAAATTCCAAATGGGACAATATTAGTGTCCTTGGAAATCTAAGACAAAATGTCACAACTTTCATGTTGATTACTTTTTTTGATTCAGGGATCGCATCGATGAACACAGGGGATTCATGAATGAGGTGCAGTGTATGGTTAGTCGACGAGTGCTGGGCCTAGTCAACGAATTCAACGGGTAGAACCGCTCCAACGGGTGGAAAACGGCTAGTTTACCAAATAAAATAATTTTTATTCCCCTCAACAGTTAGTTAAAGGCTCCTTTGGCTCTTGGACTATAAATACTAGCTATTAGACTTGTATTAACATGGTTTTGAAGCTCTTTGATCGTTGTTAGTAAAAAACATCATTTTATACAAAACCTAGCACATTGCATATTAGTTCTTCATTACATGTGCTCATTCTCTCTTGCTCACTAATTGTGTTTGATTCAATTCTTGAGAGAATAGCGTGAGGTTTGTGTTGTAAATCATATTTGCTCATTGTAAGGAGCATTCTTTGTAATCTTCCATCTTCTTGTGAAACGTTCTTTGTGAATCGAATCGGTAAAAACTCTTTGTGAGCGGTAGGGATTTGTTCCCGGGTTTGTAAGGCTTGCTCTACTATGGAAGGAGCGATTATAGTGGATTGTAGAATACTTGGCTTGGTGCTAAGGCGTGGAAGTAGGCTTGGTGCCGAACCACGTAAAAATACTAGTGTTGTTCTTTCTCTCCCTTACACTCTTTATTTTATATCTTGTGCATGATTTATATTTATATTGCGATATAATTTGTTGTATCTTGCCAAAAGTTTTTATTTTGTAGAAAATACATATTCCATGAAAAGAGTCTATTCATCCCCCCCTCTGGGCTATATACTCCAGGCTGGGACTCCCAACAAGTGGTATCAGAGAGAGGCACTTGTATTTTCGGAGTAAAATCCACAACGTAAAAAATCAAATGGAGTATTCGTTGAGCACCTATTCATATGGACGATCCATTTATCAACCACCCATGTTCAATAGTTCAAACTACCATGCGTGAAAAAATCAAATGTCCATATTCATTCAAGCATATGACTTGGATTTGTGGAAGATCATCTCCAAAGGAGACTTCTCAATCAAAAATAAAAATGAGGATATTCCAAAGACTTTATTCGAACAATCACCAATTGAAAAAAGGTTAGTTGAGCTAAATTTCAAAGCAAAACATATTATTTTTTGTGGTTTAAATGATGATGTACATAGTCTTATTTCTGAATGTCAAACCGCAAAAGAAAAGTGGGATGTACTTGAAAACATCTATGGAAACACATCACAAAATGAACAATCAAAAATATGCATGCTAGTTAGAGAATATGAAATATTTAAATTAAATGATGGTGAAGAAATTTCTTGCTTGCTCACTCGGTTCACATGCCTCATAAACAACTTGAAAGCATTTGGTAGAATTTATTCATTAGAAGATTATATTAAAAAAATTCTCCAATCTTTACCTATGTCATCTATGACCATTGAAGAAGTAAGAAATTTAGAAAAACCTAAGATAGAAAATGGTTTTGTCTTAGAATCATCTTGTACTAATCAACAAAAAATAATTGAAGATAATGATATTGCATTCTTCATTAGAGAAGTTAAGAAACTTTTAAGTAAAAGAATGCAACAAAAAGAAAAAGAAGAGTCATGCATTGAATGTTGCGATTGTATTAATTTTAGGCATGACATGATAAATTGCCCCCTAAATCAAAATGAAGAAAATTTTCTAAATGGGGATCATAATGCCATAAATGGTGCTGTTGGGGATCAAATTGATGGATTAGCCACCGATGATGAAAATGAGAAAGAAGCATAACGAACAAGAAGATGAAATAAGTTCGATGAGGAGGATTATGCACCTTCATATGATGAAATTGTGAATAGTTGTGTTAAATTGTTTGATGAATTATTTTTAGTAAAAAGGAAGAATAAAAATGTTGAGAAAGAGCTTGTTTTGTCAAAACAAATAGAATTTTCTTTAAAAGAAGAAAATGGATCCCTTAAAAGGAAAAATGAAGAGTTTGTTTTAAATTCTCAAAAATAGCATGAAACTTTGAAAGAAAAAGATAGAAATTTTGGAAGGAAAAATTGTGAAAATCCAAAGGCAAGGAACCTTGTCTTTGTTCAATCTTGAAAGAAAAAAATTGCTCTTTAAAAAGGGAAAATGAGGAGCTTATGGAAAAAGCTAAAAAAGATCATGAAATTTTTCAAGGGGAAGTAGGAATTTTGAAAAATAAAATTGAAAATATTTTGAAATAAAATACTCTCTTGAAAAACAAAGTTGAAAATCATGGTAAAATCATAAGAGGAAAAGAAAACATAAATAAATCTTTGGAAGTTAAGAAAAATAATGTTTCTAAAAAGAATTCAAAATCCTCTTATAAATCACAAGGTTATGCCTCAACAAGCAAAAATAATGCAAATAAGTCAAGACCCTCACATGAAAACATGATTTGTCTATATTGTGAAAGAAATGGTCATGTTAGATATTTTTGCCCATTTAGAGGAGTTAGAGGCAAAGAAAGAAAAATGGAATGGGTTGTGAAGAAAAATCCATTGGGACCCAATGAGGAATGGGTACCAAAAAGAAACATATGAGTTCTTTGAATTGTTTCCTTAGGACCTAGGATTAGGAATTAGGTTTAGGTAGATTTAAACCCCACCTAAGTAAAAGTATTTAATAAGCGAAAAATCCCAAATTTTGAATTGTTTAAATTACTTTGTTGAGAACTTTTGAAAAACATGCCAATATTGATGAGTTCAAATTATAAAACCAATGTGATGCTTTAATTGTATATGTCATTATCAATTGGTTCATTTTTGAAAATGTTGGCTATTATTTATGGGATAAATAGCATGCGCTCTAAGTTTATTAAATGGAAATACCTTTTTTTTCTCATATAAGTTTCTAACGTTTTGAATTTAAGTTCAAAGACATGTTATAATAGGTAAATCCATCTCTTATGGAAAAAAGATGTATTTCTTAGTCACATAATTCATTTTGATGATATATGCTCTTATTTGAATACATAGTAGAATATCTAAACATAGCATTCATGAATTGAGTTTTAGTAAAAAATTTCATAACAACAAGTGGCATTCTAAAATGAAGCATTTATTTATGATATCATATGTTTGAGGAATACCTTCCTATTAGTGGCAAATTAGGAGAACATGTCTCCTATTTTCTAAGAGCATTGTCAAATAAAACCAAGTTAATTGAAAAGGTATATTTTCCTCCTTCTACTTTATCTCATGTCATGATTCATGATTTACATCTTGTGTTAAATTCATTAACAAATCATGGGTTATATTTTCATGTTATCTTATGAGATATCTTAAAAGAAATTTTTTTTACTCATAAGATTCTTGTTAGGTTATAAGAGGTAATAATGTTTTAAAAGCTTAAATAGTGTTTTGTGCTTAAAATTTTAAATTTTAGTATACATTATTATTATACTAAGAACCTTAGGAAAATCAAACCAATATGAGAACTTTAGTGAAACATCCAATCTATTTCGCTTAATATATATACCATTATGATTGGTTATTATATGATAGTATTGGTTATTGCATACTTAAGTAAACCCCCTAAATGGACAAAGGATCTTAACTAGTTAAATAATTTTTTAAATGCTATAGACATATGTTTTTGTATGAATATCTTAAAATATAGTATATTTTGTCCATTATACAAAATTGAGCTTTTGTGAATTAATTATAGACTTTGCACATATAACCCTAAACTCATCTTGAAGCTTAAATGATTAACATATTCAAAAAGATCGTAAAATTTTTGTGCTTGGGTTGTATAATTGAAGGGAAGTAGCAAATTTAAAGTTCATCCAATAAATACGTCAGTGTATTGTGCTTATTTTGGAAATATCTTTTTTTTTTTATATATGGGATGCTTCATGTGAACTGAACGCTTACTATCCATTACATTCTAAATGTTATATTATTTGATGAATAGTTTATATTGATTGAATATACTGAACTGCATGCTTGATTTGAACATAATCTACTTGGTCGATGCAGATTTGTGTATTGCATGCTGGTAGTTGACTAGGGTCTGACATGTTGAATTCATTGATCTATTTTAGACATACATGCTAGTTAGTCAACTGAAATTATGACTTCATAAGACTTATTTTTAAAATTCTAAATACTTTTGAAAGTCTTATGCGGTATTAGTATGGTGACCAAGTTGAACTCAGTATTTTAACCTTAAGTGGTCACTTAGACAGGTTCATGCACATTGTCATTAATAAATATTTATAAATGATGCATGATAAAAAGATCATTTGCATGAAGATTCATTGGTAATTATAAGTCTTTGCATGTTAAATGATCATGGCTTGAAATCCATTGCATGTCGGTTGAACTTTATGAATTTTTTATAATGCATGCTGAATAATTGAATAGGTAGTGGTACATGTTGAATTCTAAACATTGTATGCTATATTGGAAAACATGCAAAATTCTCAATAATCCTTTGAATTTTCCTAGAATGCTCTAAATTATACACATGCTCTTTACCAAATTGTTTGGACACATTTATCATGCCTAAATTATAAGCATGAATATTTTGTGCTTATTTTGAAAATGTCCATTCTTGAATGATCATTGAATGATTGATCTACAACAAATGGTTTAACTTCTGAATCATCATTCATGAGTTTGGAAGGAAGCCAATCTAGGATTTTCTAATATTATGGTTTAGCACCCAAAATTTTGGTATATGTGTTTAGCACACACTCACCTCACCACCATAGAAACTAGTCTTAATAGGCTCTTTGAGTATTTTTAAGATAAATGATTAACACCTCTCTTTTTGATGATGATCAAAGGGGGAGAAGATATTTGAAGTTATCCATGGGGATAAGATTTATGGTGTTATATATGTGAGGGAAAACATGATGTATGTGTGGGGGAAATATGGAATCCATGTTAAAAGCTCAAATGAACATGAATTATTTTTATGCCTCATATGCATATAGTAAGGGGGGGCAAATTATAAATATCATTTAACAATATGCATAAATTAAGGGGGACCGCATAAATTAAGGAGGAGCTTTAAAACATACCCCATATAGAATACCAGTGGTTTGCCATCATCAAAAAAGAGGAGAAAATGTTAGCCTTAGAGGTTATGTAAGCTTAATTGTCTTGTTTTGAGGATAACAACCCATTAGTGGTTCTAAGTAAGATTATCTTTCCATAATAAGTCTTAGTAAGAACAAACACAAATGCAAAGATTAAGTAAATTCTTAATAGGTTAGACATCCTCAAAAAGGGGAAGAATGTTAGCCCTCTCAGCTACACTATCTTGGTTTATATGTTTTGATGATTTTAACCTATTTGTTGTTTCTAGTATTTTCCATCCTTGCAGATCTGATCTAGTATAGGTACAAAGTGTCGGATACGCAAAGGTACCAAATCAGAAAAGATCGGACCTAGTAGACATCAAATAGAAAAGATTGAAAGGATACTAACTTAGAAGCACCAAAGCACATCTCGAAGTTTTTATTGTGTATAAATTAATTGTAATAAGGGTTGTGTGAGTGAGTGCGTATTATAACTCTCGAGGTGTGTGTCTTGCATGATTTCTGAGTAAGAGTTAAGCCATTGCATAAGCATACTAGGACACATGAGCATATATGATCTGCACAAAAGTAACAAACTCACAATTCATAGTTTTCAAAGTAAAACAAAGAGGTTGTCAAAATAATCCTATACTCAATTTAGTTTTCAAAATGGGACAAGTGTTAAGTAATATATGAGTTATAAATATTTTCAAAACTTGGTCCTTGTTAGACCAAATAGTTAAAGGTCTTTCATTCCTACTATGTTTTGATGTTATCAACCCATTAGCTGCTCTCAAGGTCACTAACGCTTTTCTAAGATATGTTTCAGGTATACAGAATGGCATCTGAACAAACAAATAGTCAAAGCAACTCATATCATAACCAGAAGCACAAGACTCTCAAAGCATTCATGAACAATACAAATGTGCAAAAGTCATCTGAAAAATGAGCGTGTAGAATAAGAGAGATATCATCTTGTAAATATCCTCTACATAGAGTAAAACTCAATACTAAGAGCAAGAAAGGGGCGTATAACACACGCACAACAAAATACTAGTAAAAGTAATTTAAAAGTGTATAAAGAAACCCCCAAATGGACAAGAACCTCCTTACAAACTTAAAAGAACAAAATATTAAGAAGGAGGATCTCATTGACGAACATAGGGCTTCGTCGACGAGTTCAGTAGCAACTTCGTTGACGAACACAGGTTCTTGTCGACGAAAATATACCGAGGGGCATCTGAATTCAGATTAGCAACTCGTCGACGAACACAGGGCTTCGTTGACGAAATTTCTGAATAGATCGTCGACGAACACATGGTATCGTCGACGAAAAGATACCAAGAGGTACCTGAATTCAGAACCAGTAACTCGTCGACGAACACAGGGCTTCATCGACGAAATTGCTGAAGAGCTCGTCGATGAACACAGGGCTTCGTCGACGAACGTCGGGCAGCAGCGAACATTAAATGCCGCGAACGGCTATTTTTGAATTTCGTCTTACATTCATAAATGCCCAATGGCTCTCCAGCGTTGCTCTCGCTCGTTTAATGTATAAATAGAAGTAAATAGCATTTACTTAGCATCTAGAGAAATCATATTGAGAGAAGAACATTCATTTGGTGTTGTCATCTCTAGGGTTTACTCACAAATTCACTTCCCCTCTTCTTGCTACTCTTAGTATTGCATTCACTCTATTGACAAAGGATCTTGAGTAAGGATTTTATCGGTTTAACTACCTCAAGGGAGTATTCAAGCTTACATTTAATCTTCATCTACCCTTTTGTAAACAAAGGCTCTTTGTGGGCTGTTTTTGGGTGTCTCTAAGTGAGCACCTTGTTGAAGCTCTTTGTGGGCTAGTGTGTATTGGCTTCTCCGCCTGAAGGAGGATTTTAGTGGATTTTGGGAATCCTTGAGTTGGTCTCAAGGCGTGGACGTAGGCGGGGTGCCGAACCACGTAAATATTAATGTGTTAAGCTTTTCTTCTCTACTATCTCATTTATATTGTTATTGTGATTTTCTACATTTCCTTTTACACGACAATTTCATGCACTTGCTCTTGGTAAGATATCTGTGTTTGTAGAAAGTAAGCACATCACTGAAGAAAGTCTATTCACCCCCCCCCCCTCTAGACATACTACCAGGCCAACAGTCCCAATTTTAAAAAACTAGCTCTACGTCCTAAAGTCCTAAAAGTCAAGCATATTTTCAATAAAGGACATACTAAGCATATAAGATATCGAAACGAGTTTTCAAATATGTTTTCATAAAACAAGATATCTTATATTTATGGGAAAACTCACTTGGACAAGTTTTAATCTTCATTAGACTCAATATATTTCATATACTTTTGTTCAAGAATGTTTTAAGTCATTAAAATGCTTTTTGACAAGGAAAAACAAAGCAATCGTCACTACCGTAGTGCAGCCTTGAGTCCTGAACACCCTGTGATATTTTAGGCATAACGTTTGTTGGAAAATTCCAAATGGGATGATCTTGGTGTCCTTGGAAAGCTAAGACAAAATGCCACAACGTTCATGTTGATTACTTTTTCTGATTCAGGGACCTCATTGACAAAAACAGGGGATTCGTCGATGAGGTGCAGTGTATGGTTAGTCGACAAGTGCAGGGCCTACAGAACCACTCCAACGGGCAGAAAACGGCTAGCTTACCAAATAAAATAGTTTTTCTTCCCCCCAACGGCTAGTTAATGGCTCCTTTGGCTCTTGGGCTATAAATACAAGCTATTAGACTTGTATTAACATGGTTTTGAAGGTCTTTGATCATTGTTAGTAAAAAACATCATTTTTTACAAAACCTAACACATTGCATATTAGTTCTTCATTACATGTGCTCAGTCTCTCTTGTTCACTTATTGTGTTTGATTCAATTCTTGAGAGAATAGTGTGAAGTTTGAGTTGTAAATCATATTTGCTCATTGTAAGGAGCATTCTTTGTAATCTTCCATCTTCTTGTGAAAGGTTCTTTGTGAACCAAGTTGTAAGGTTCTTCGTGAACCGAATTGGTAAAGACTCTTTGTGAGCGGTAGGGATTTGTTCCCGAGTTTGTAAGGCTTGGTCCGCTGTGGAAGGAACGATTATAGTGGATTATAGAATCTTTGGCTTGGTGCTAAGGCGTGAACATAGGCTTGGTGCCGAACCACGTAAAAATACTGATGTTGTTCTTTCTCTCCCTTACACTCTTTATTTTATATCTTGCACATGATTTATATTTATATTGCGATATAATTTCTTGTATCTTGCCAAGAGTTTTTATTTTGAAGAAAAATACGTATTCCACGAAAAGAGTCTACTCACACCCCCCCCCCCCCCTCTAGACTATATACTTCGGGATGGGACTCCCAACATATATGATTAGAAATACCTTAGGTTGTATATTACTGATATCTGGTTTAACCTAGTAAAAAGTTTAAAATTCCAATTCACCCCCCCCCCCTTCTTAGGAATGGACAAATTCCAACACAAGATATACAAGATGATCCTACCTGATATACAACCCAAAAAACATGTGAACAAAAACAAGTCTTTATATGAACTTTGGTTGGTTGTGCTTTGAGTATTCCATGTGTGAACTTTGGCCAAGGCTTTTGCTCATTGCTTCAATGTACGTTTGATCATTATGGTTGCTTTGGTTTTGTCTTGTATACCTGATACGAACTTCAGAGTTTGGATTAGTTAACCAGAGGGTCACTAATGGGTTAATATCATCAAAACTAGTTGGAATGAGAAACCTTAGCCACTAAGGCTAACAGTGATAGTCAGAGTGTCATCTATTTGGCAAAGAATAAGGTGTATCATGCGAGTACCAAACACATAGATGTGCTGTTTTACAGGATTAGGGAATTGGTTGCTTTTGGTGAACTTCTGCTTGAGAAAGTTCACATGTCTAAGAATGCAACTGATATGTTGACAAAGCATGTTACAACGGAAAAGTTTAAGCATTGCTTGGACTTAATCAACGTCTCCGTTGCTAAATGGGAGGCGTCCCAACCTACTGTCCTAGGTGAAATTGCAGGTTATGTTTTCAGGTGGAGCTGTGGGTTATACTTTCATATTTCTCCTAAAGGGTGAATATTCACCAAGGTGGAGATTATTGGAGTATGTGGCTTATATTGAGTGGAAGACATGCACAGGAAAATCATGGTGATGAAAACAAGGAAGATGAGCTATAAGAAGAAAACAGTCGACGGTTTGGTGGACGGTTATATCAACATTTTAGCCTCGGGAATAAACCATCAACGGTTTTCATGAAACCGTCGACGGTTTCAAGCATAGTAGTTTGGAATTCAGTAGGAAACCGTCGACGGTTTGAGTTGACGCAAATTTCAAATTTTGAATCGGAAAGATCAATAGGTTGGGGAATTCAGAGGATTTTCCTATGGGGATTACTACAGGGGTACTATAGGAACTCCATAAGTCCTTTGTACGTACAGGTTTAGTATATAAATAGTATTGTAACCCTTGTTTGTAACCCTTGTTTGAAGATTGATAGTGAAATTCAGCTGCTTGCTCTAGTGAATATAGGCACATTGCCGAACTACGTAAATTCTTATGTCGTGTGTTTTATTACTTTTACAATTACCTGTGTGTAATTGTTTTTCCGTATAATTCATCGTTGGTTGCTATATTGCTTGATCCAAAATAGTTTGTTGATTTTTTCACTGTGCATTGGTAGTTTTTGCACAACAGAAGAGCCTCTTTTAGAGAGCTAAGTAGGCAAGGTCAACCATGTGCTAACCACTGCCTTCGCAGATTGCATCCGCCGGACCGTACGCTAATTTTCACACAGTGAGTATGCTGGAAATTTCCAAGCAGCCCTTTTTGACAACCGGGGTTCAATAGCTCAGCATATGGAAAATGTGGACTGTACTGGCTTGAATAAAATTTCGCAGTATACTATTCAGCCTTTGCCCTCTATTCGCTTATTTATTTAGTTGAGTTGTAGAATTTGAAGGCTTATTATTTTTATATTCCAAAATGGAGAGAGACAGAAGAGAGTAAGGGACAAAAGGGAAATAATAATGGCAGAGATTGAGAAAGAGAATGGTGAAGCTTTGGTCTCTTCCCCACATCAAAAGAATCAGCTCATTAACTGGGGGTTCAATAATGGAAGCCTTTTTAATTGATCCAAGCAAGAGAAAAGTTCATAGCCCGTGATAATGATTAAGCCTCTCGAAGTTTTATTGGCTGTGTCTGCCACCACCTCTACTTTCAAAATCTCAAGAATGAAATTTAGGCATTTGGAGAAATGATAATATTTTTATTTTATTTTTGGATCATTGGGAGGTCTCTACGTAGTTGGAGGTATTGCCATTTCTCATTTCTTATTTTTGATCTTCTTTCCCTACATCACGATTCAAGCATATAAGCAGAACCCTTCATGGAATGTATTCCAAGAATACTTTTTCATTTGTATATTAGTGTTTCAATTTCCTCTTTTGCTTTAACTAATAACTTTAAAAAGTCATACGAGTAAATGTGAAGGTAAACAAAAAAAGATTAAAATAATAATAATAAAATTATATTTGTACACTATCTCATCATTTTCATGCATTTTCTTAATTACCTTTTCACTGCTTGAATTCCTTTTTCTTTACTTTTTTATTCACCTTTTCAAAAGTAAATGGAATGAATGAAATATGCACACCATGAAATAATAATAATAATATACTCAAAATTATTTCAAAGATAATTAAAAGTGTCTTTGTATAGTATTTGAGACTCAAAACCACATTGACATCATAAATAAAATATAGCTTTCACTAATAAAGTAAAATTCTTCTCAATTTATATGTATTTGATAAATAAAAACATAAAGAATCTTCAAACTTTGTATCTCACACTTCATCTCCTTACCTCCATTCGTAATGATGGAGAATAAAAAAAATTATTAGGTGCTAAACAATTTATAATTTCATTACTCAAATTCTTTATAAGCATGCAATTATTAAGAGAGAACAATATAAAATATTTTATGCTACAAGTGATACAAAACTTAATAGGCATGTGTTGTAGTACTTGACTCATATCGAGTGGAACACATGTATAAAGAAAGCAAGTTGAAGAAAACTAAGAAACTGACCTAAAAAAAACTGTCAACAATTTTTCATAGACACATCAACGGCTTCTTCCAGAAGCCAATTAAGGAGATGGTCTGAAGAAAATCGTCAACGTTTTAATGAGACCATCAACGATTTATTTGGCATTAATTTTTGAATTTCAAAAACATCATTTAATTCTCTGGGACGATTAATGGGTTAGGGGTGCATACGGTACAGGGATATTTGAAGAATGTTTCTAATACCTCTATACTGCTAGAGTTAGTATAAATATATATGATGTAACCCCACTTTTGTATGATAGTGAATTTTAATCACCGCTCGCTCCTATGGATGTAGTCATACTGCTAAAGCATGTTAAATTCATGTGTTTTTCTTACTTTCTTTATCTCTCTATGTTTTTCATATTATCCATCATAATTGTCGTAAGTTTCTCAACAATTGGTATTGAAACTTGGTTACGATGACTAGGATTTCTTCTGCGAAATTTGACATGGTCAAGTTCGGATTTGGAAGTTTCGAATTATGGTATATGAGAGTCAAGGATTTGTTAGTGCAGTAGGACATAGTGAAGGGGTTATACAAAAAGCAGCTAGAAGGCATGTACGACATAAATTGGAAGAACCTAGAAGTGAAGCCTATAACAATGCTCAGATCTGAACAAGACATCAATGTGTTCAATCAGATCACCAATGATTTGAAGCGAGTTCATGTGAAGTTCGAAGACGAAGGCAAGGCGTTGATGTTATTGAATTCCCTACTTGCTTCTCCTACATACGAAAATTTGGTTACAACTCTGATGTAGGGAAAAAAAAATCTCAAATTGGAGGAGATCACAAGTGCTCTATTAGGTTTTATGTAAAGAAAGAAGGTCAGTGATGAGAATTTATAAGGTAAACGGGGCTTGTGGTGAGGGGTAACCAGGAACGTGGGAGAAACAAGTATTGGAGCAGATTGAGTTACAATAAATTTATGTCTAAATCCAGTAAAAGAAAGGACATAAAATGTTTTAAGTGTGAGAAAAAAGGGCACATATAAAAATCAGGATTGTCCAGAGAAAAAGAAGGGAAATACAGAGAATAAAGAGGGTCCATCAAAGTCTGCAAATGTAGTGGAATAAGAAGACTCAGAGAGTGGTGATGGGGATATGCCTTTTGTTTTATCCAATTCGGATCATCCACATATTCTTGCATTTTGGATTCGGCATACTCCTATCACATGACACCCAATAAAGATTCATTTGACACCTACAGGTTAGTAAATTTTGGTTCTGTTGTGATGGGTATCGATGCATCATGCAAAGTTGTTGGAATAGGAATATCAGAATTAAAATGTTTGATAGTGTTGTTAGAATGTTGTGTGATGTTAGACATATACTAGATTTAAGGAAGAATTTGATTTCATTGGCCACTTTAGATTATAATGGGTTTAATTACAAGTCGGCAACTGGAGTAATGAGGGTGAGTAAATGTGTCTTAATAGTGATGAAGGGATAGAAATTAGTAGGAAATATTTATACACTGCTAGGTACCACAGTTGTAGGTAGTTGCAACTGCAAAGTCTGAGTCAGATAGTACAATCTTGTGGCATATGCAATTAGGTCATATGGGTGAGCGTAGGATGATGGAGCTTCTTAAGAGAAATCTATTGAAGGGTGTCAAAAGATGCAAGCTTAACTTCTGCAGGTATTGTGTTCTTGGGAAACAAATTAGAGTTCAGTTCAAGACAACCACACACAAAACTGAGGGAATTATTGACCACATTCATACAGATGTTTGGGGGCCAGTAAAGGTAGCATCACGAGGAGGACATATGTGTTTTGTGAGTTTTATTGATGACTACTCGAGAAAGTTTTGGGTATACTTCATGTGGCACAAGTTTGAAACGCTTGTCAAGTTCAAGTTGTGGAAAGCTAAAGTAGAAAACTAGATAAAGAGGAAGATTAAATGCTTTAGGTCCAACAATGGTTCACAGAGTTGTGAGTAGCATAGGATTAAGAGACACTCCACAGTAGCAAGACACCACAACAGAATGGTGTAACAGAAAGGATGAACAGAACAATAGTTGAAAAAGCTCGATGTCTCAAGGTGAATGCAGGGTTTGCAAAGAACTTTTGGGTAGAAATAGTGAATATAGCATGTTTCTTGATCAACAAGTCACCTAGTGCAGCACTAGATGGGAAAGTAGCAGAGGAGGTGTGGACAGGCAGCGCGGTAGACTACTCTGGTTTGAGAGTGTTTGTATGTCTAGCCTACGCACATATTTCTAGTGAGATGAGATCGAAACTTGATGCCAAGTATAGACGGTGTATCAATTTGGCGTATTAGAAAGGGGTGAAAGGCTTTAAGCTCTAGGATCTGAAGGCAAATAAGGTGGTGATTAGTAGAGATGTGGTTTTTTATGTGAAAGCCATGTTGTAGCATACTCAATAAGAAGAGAAACAAGCACCAGAATTTTGCAGTAGCAATAAGCATGTGGTATAGGTGGAGCTAAAGACCTATGGTCGAGAAAACAATGTTCACAATGTAGGGAGTTCTAGCTCAAGATATTAGCAGCACCACAGTATAGCTATAGACAGACTCGGATGCACTATCAGACCACCCACCATGTATGGTTTTGAAGATTTGGTTTCTTACACACTCATTACTTGTAGTGGGAATCCTATTACTTTTCAAGAGGTAGTGCACAGCTAAGAGAAGAGTAGATGGATAGGTGCTATGGTAGAGGAGATGGAGTCTCTGCATAAGAACTAGACATGAGAGTTGGTGAAGCTTTTAGAGGGAAAGAGAGCGATAGGATGCAAATGAGTGTATAAGAAGAAAGAAGCAGTATTAGGAAAAAAAAAAAATTGAAGGCACGTATAGTAGCAAAGGGTTGCTCACGTAGGAAATGGATTGACTATGATGAGATCTTCTCCTATGTGCTCAGACACACTTCCATCAAAGCAGTGTTGGGTTTGGTAGCGCATTTTTATATGCATTTGGAGCAAATGGATGGCATGACAACTTTTATTCATGGTGATTTTGAGGAGCTAATTTACATGGTATAACCAGAAGGGTTCTATCAGCTTAGACAAAAACACTTGGTCGGTAAATTGAAGAAATCATTTTATGGGCTAAAGTAATCTCCGAGGCAGTGGTACAAGGGATTTGACTCCTAGATGATCTAGATTAGCTACAAGATATGTGAGCATGATGGTTGTGTTTATGTTAAGAGTCTTGATGATGATTCATTTATTTTTTTTGTTACGTTATGTGGATGATATGTTGATTGCTGTGAAGAGTATGAGTGAGGTCAACAAGTTGAAAACTTTGTTGAGCAAAGAATTTGACATGAAGGATTTGGGTGCAGCCAAGAAGATTCTTGGGATGGAGATTCACAGGGACAAAGCTTCCAAGAGAGTATAGTTATCTTTGCATAGCTATGTTGAGAGGGTGTTGGAGAGGTTCAACATAGATAATGCAAAACCAATAAGTACACCTTTGGCGAATCATTTTAGATTGCCTACTGCCCAATGCCAAAAGACAGATGATGAAGTTCAAGACATGTCAAAGGCTCCATATGTTAGTGCAGTGGGATGCTTGATGTATGCTATGGTTTGTATAAGATCATATTTGGCACAAGTTGTTAGTGTGGTGAGCAAGTTCTTTTTTTCAAATCCGATACAACAACAATAGGATTTAGTTAAGTGTATTTTTAGATGACTATGACATCATGTTTGGCAGACAATAGGGTGATCCATCAGTTGTGAGATATGTGGATGCAAACTATGTAGGGGACTTGGGTGATAAGAGGTCAACCACTGGTTATGTATTCACTCTTTTTGGGGTACTTATTTGTTGGAGGTCCATGGTTTAGTCTCTAGTTGCACTATCTATTATTGAGTCAAAGTATATGGCAATGACTAAGGCAGCCAAGGAAGCTTTGTGACTAACAAGGTTGGTCAAGGAGCTAGGTATTCAGTAAGGTGGAATTCAGTTGCATTGTGATAGTCAGAGTGCTATTTATTAGACAAAGAATTAGGTGTATCATGGAAGGACCAAACACAGAGATGCGAGGTTTCATAGGATCAAAGAATTGGTTTCTTCTAGTGAACTATTTTTTGAGAAAGTTCACACTTCTGAGAATGCAACAAAAATGCTAACCACAGATAAGTTCAAGCACTGTTTGGACCTGATTAACGTCTTCAAATGCTAGATGGGAGGCGTCCCAACCTATTGTCCTAGGTGGAGTTCCGGGTTATGTTTTCTTTTTCTCCTAAGGGGTGAATATTCATCAAGGTGGAAATTGTTGTAGTATGTGGGTCTTATCAAGTGGAACACATATACAAAGAAAACAAGATGAAGAAAACTAGGAGGTTTTCTTGAAGAAAACTGTTGACGGTTTTCCATAGATACATCGACAGTTTCTTCCAAAAGCCAACTAGGGAGCTGGTCTGAAGAAAACCGTCAATGGTTTTGTTCGACATCAGTTTTTGAATTTCAAAAACATTGTTTTATTAGCTAGGACAACAAGTGTGTTGGGGGTGCATATAGTATAGAAGTATTTTGAGGAATTTTTTTAATACCTATGTATGACTAGGGTTAGTATATATACATATGATGTAACCTTACTTTTGTATGATAGTGAATTTCGGCCGCTACTTGCTTCTGTAGATGTAGACATACTCACAAACCATGTTAAATTCGTGTGTTTTTCTTACTTTCTTTATCTCTCTATATTTTTCGTATAATTCATTATAATTTTTGCACGTTTCTCAACAGTATGTGTGTGAACTTCTAAAATATATAGTGATTTCATCGGCCGTTACCTCCTATGGGTGGTCGGAGTTAATTTGACTCCTTAGGAATTTGGTTGGAAGGAGAGTATAATTAATAGGGTGATTAGTATTGGGAATTAAAAGGGATTATTAGAAGGGCAAAGAGCATTTTTCTTGGGAACAAGAAAGACTTGCAAGTAACAATTCTCTCATATAGAATTTGGAATTCATTAATTATAAAAGGTCACATTAGCACTTGAATTCATACAAGTGAAAGGCACGACTTTTTATGGGTTCCGCATGACTTTAGCAGATATAACATGTTATGATAAGTTGATTATGTTCCTAGTTCTAAGTGGAAGCTTATATATTCATATGTACATGTATAAAATGACTTAATTTAATTAGAGGTATATCTCTAATTAAAAAATATGTACAAATCAAGCATATTATTAATTTAGTCCTTAAATGGAGTGTAGTTCATGACTTCAGAGGCATCCTAAAAGATAAATTAAGTAGAAGGAATTTTATATAATTGGTTAAACTAAAAGGTATAGTAAAATTATAATGCATGTAAATGAGTAAAACAAGTAATACAATAGTTAATCAATTTTCATGCCCATTAAAATTTATAAAAGTGACCTAAGTGTTGTAAATCCTAAGGATATATGGGTTAGGTCATTAACTTTTCATTTTGCTCCTACGATCCTCTTTAAGCAGACAAATCATATTTCTTAAAGCCACTTAAAGCTAACAACATTTCAAGACAATGCTTAACTTCTATTCTAACATGCTCAAATTTCGTTTTTATTTGACTGATCACTACAAAGAATTCCTTCAGATTCTAATTGCTTAATTAAACTACCTCCATGTCAAGTCTAGGATGATGATAAAGGATTTATACTCAACTTGACTATTGAAGCATGGAAAATTTTAAAGGAAGTGCATGTGAGTCTTCTTTTTTACAAGTTAAGTTAGAACCACCTTAGGTCCTACCCTTTCGCTTGTTTTTTACCAATCTAACTGCAATTCTCAATGCCTCTAGTTGATAAGGTAGTTGTTTGTCTTAATCTTTTTACCACATTCCAAGCAAGGATGATGTGCAAGGAAATTAGCCAATTCTTGCCATTTAATTGCTTCTAAATGAACATACTAATATAAAAGGCAAACTTTGATTAGGCAATGAGATGTTAGGTAATTAGCATCATAATGAGATAGTGTATTTTCTTTAAAAGGGGAAAGCAATGCCAAATAGTCTTCTCAACATACGAACACACTAACTCCATCACAATCACTACTCTGCTTAAACTATAAGATTTCTCTTGGGTGAGAAGAGTCCCAATAAAATCTTTGGTGGCTTAAATATTGTTAAAGAGCATAAGCCTCCCTAGATGAGGAGGCATCAATATTAGGGGGTTCACTTGGAAAACCTTTGATCAAAATCTTGTTGATGTGCATCCCCCTATATATACAAGATCCTACTTCTTAAATCTAAGAAGAGGTGAAGTAAACTCTTTAGTTCTCTTTAAGAATTTATTTGACTAGGTAGCCTTTCGAGCTCTTTTTGTTTTTTGAAGGTTTAGCATGTACAATTAATTTAGCCTTGTTCTTGTAAATCATAATTCCTTACTTAAGGGGAAATGTGTATCCTATTGATCCATTAATTCTGGGTACATATGGTTTCTTGAAGGATAAGTGAAGCGCCCCGAACCCAGTGGGGCCCGAAGTGCTATCCTGTCTACGCATCATTGATACCATACTATTGTAACCTGAAAACCCGCAATGGGTACCCGGTACACCTACTCATATCTCACAAACACATGTCTCCCAAAAACACCAACTAATACTACAACCCAAGGTAAAACAAAACATATCCAAATACATATACATACTAGTGTGTCACCATCACTATTTTCAAACTCAACTAACTATTCCTATCTGGAGCTCTCTAAGCTTGACACCCTGGATTTCCTAAAATGTTAAAAGATTATAGGAGTGTGAAACGTCTCAATAAGATGGAATAGATTATTGTCATTGTGTGGCAACATGACTTACGGTGTAGCATAACTTATAACCTTTAAATAATTAACGTTAACTCATAAATCATGTAATTTTGTACTCATATATATATATATGGAAACATACATGCTTTTGTACATAAACGTACTTTTTCATAATAGATTTCTTCGTGTACGTAAATCATCATAAATATATATATATATTTATATATATATACATATACATACATAAAACTTTCCCTGGAATATTTATATATCTCATCATGTAATAACCCCACATGACCGGGTTGTGCGGCCCGAAGGCTTGACTTGACCATGGTTGGCCTACCAGGATAAGTCCAATGTTTCATATCTGTACTACTATTGCCCACCCAGCTTGGTCCGAACCCATCCTGCTCCCCGCAACACTTCTCGGGCCGGACTTAGGGGGTATCCTGCTCTCTGCAACACTTCGGGCCAATCGACTCTATTACCAAAACTTTCTGTATAGTGTGGTCGCACTAACTGATTTGTACACCCAGCCAAGTCCGAACCCATACTGCTCTCCGCAACACTTCTCGGGTTGGACAAAGGGGGGTTATACTATCGGATCTTGCTCGCTAGCTATAGTATCGTGCTTTTAACATAATTGTTCCATCAGGGTTCTGCTATCATATAGTACAATTTATAATATAATTGTTAACATGATCTCATTTCATGCTCATTATTTCATAAATCTGTGCAAATCATGTTTTCATTGTCTTATCATATCTATCAAATCATAATCGATATAAAACCGTCATATCATAACTGTATTAGTATAAAACTGGCATAACATAGCATAACTCAACTTTAAGCCGTCATTTCATAACTCTGCAAAAATTCATCATGTCATGTTTTTGTACAAAACTGTTATGTCATGTTCTCATCATATTCATAATTTCTGTATAAATCTATCATATCATAACTCTGAAATAAATTTGTTATAAATTCATTACTCATGCCACACAATTTGAGTAAACATTTCATTATATAATAACCTGCCTGAAAAACTATTTTATTCTACTGAAAGTATTGGTATAAACTTTCCTAGGGTTTACCCAAATTCAAATACCAGGTTTTCTTTTTCCCCGCAAAACATACATATATTAAATTTCAAAATCTATCATTTCCATATGCCTGAATACCCATAAAATCATATATACTATTCTTGCAATCAAATATTATAATTTAAGTGATTAAATTTTTGAAAATGACTGGCATAATCTACTCCCCTTACCTGTTTAGCAAAGGTATGCCTGCAGGGATCCCAAAATGATGTATGCAACGTTCAGAGCACAAAACCTTGTGCTCATATACTTTAATTTAATTGGTTTATCTCTAAAACAACTAACATAATTTTATTCTCCTTACATTAACTCTGGAGTGGTGCCTAAGATCCTCAAACTATGAATCTGCTCCAATTAAAATGACGAGGATCGATGCTAGGCCTTAAAAATGATGTCTAATCATAAATTTGGCTGAAGATTGGAGAGAAAATGAAGAGAGAGAGAGAGAGAGAGAGAGAGAGAGAGAGAGAGAGAGAGAGAGAGAGAGAGAGAGAGAGAGAGAATGAGAGAGTTTTAATTTCCTATGAAAAATGAGCTTAAACCCTTTATATATAGTCTGCTGCCCAAGGGAAACCGATGGTTTGGATTTTTAACCAAACCATTTTCTACTATTTTATCTTTACTAAGCCTCGGTAAATTGAAACCGTCGATGGTTTTCCTGAACTTGCTGTCAACGGTTTGGCCTCACTAAACCATACGCACTCAAAATCGTCGATGGTTTTTTAGAGACTCCTCCAAACCGTCGACAATTTGGTCTTGTGCCAAACCAAATTTCCTTTTTCCCTTATTATTTTTATTATTCTATTTTTTGGGTCTCTACATCCTCGATTCCTTATAAAATTTCGTCCTTGAAATTTATTAACCCATACTTACATCATCATCTAAAAATCATTGAATTATTTATCTGACTCTAGGAAGAGCTGGCAGCCACCCACATAGCGGCCCCATCACAAATTTATTAATTACTTTCACTTATGGTAGAGGAATACTATGGTTACATAAATAGGCTCTGAGAGATTACAATTAATCACATAAAAACTCTCCCAAAACCCATATAAGCATAAAACCATTATATATAAATTTAAAATTAAATTCATTCAACTGATTAACCTACCCAAAACATACTTACATACCACTAAATTCTTACCTGACCTATTACATCACCTATCTAGCTCTGGGACCTACTGAACAAGTGTGGGTACCTCTGGCGCACTTTTACCAGCGAAATCTTTTTGGTGCATAATTCCTACACTTTATGTTCTAGGATCTGAACCGGCACCTCTTCATAAGATAAAGTGTCCCCAAGCTCCAGTGACTCATAACTTATTACATGCGAAGAATCTGAAACATATTTCTTCAGCATGGATAAATGAAATACATCATGGATCCTACACAATGCTAGGGGTAATGCTAACCTGTAGGCAACTGGACCAATTCTTTCTAGTATTTCAAATGGTCCAATATACGTAGGGCTCCGCTTACCCTTCTTCCCGAATCTCATTACCCCTTTCATTGGTGCAATTTACAAAAATATAGTTTGACTTACACCAAATTCCAAAGCTTGTCGGTGGATATCTACGTAACTTTTTTTTTGACTCTGAGTTGTTTTAATTCTTTCAGAATAAGCCTGATTTTCTCGGAAGTCATTTTTACAATTTCTGGCCCCAAAATCTACTTTTCACCCACTTCATCCCAATATAGTGGAGTTCGGCACCTCCAACCATATAATGCTTTATACGGTGCTATTTAAATATTGGCTTGGTAGCTATTATTATAAGCAAACTCTACTAGTGGCAAATACTAGATCCAACTACCCCCAAAGTCCAGCACACAAGCTTGTAACATATCTTCTAATATATGATTTATTCTCTCTAGTTGTCCATCAGTCTGGAGAGGAAATGTCGTACTAAAAGTCAACTGAGAACCTAAGAGTCTCTGTAAGCTCTTCAAGAACTGAGATGTGAACCGTGGGTCCTGGTCTGACATGATGGACACTGGCACACCATGAAGTCTAACTATCTCCTGAATATATAATTCTACTAACCTACTCATGGAGTAGTTAACTCTGATTGGAAGGAAGTGGGCAGTCTTTATCAATTGGTCAACTATTACCTAGATGGCGTTTTGCCCATACAGTGCTGGTGACAACCTTGTGACGAAGTCCATGGAGATATGTTCCCACTTCCATTCAGGAATGAGAAATGGTTGCAATGGTCCTGATGGTCTCTGATGCTCCACCTTTACTTGCTAACATGTCAAGGACTGCTCTACATACTGGGAAATTTCTTTTTTCATATTACTCTACCAAAAGGATTTCCGCAAATCCCTATTCATTTTAATACTTCCTAGATGTACTGTATAGAGAGAGCGATGTGCCTTTTCTAGAATAGTTCTTTTAATTTCAACATCATCAGGTACACACAATCTGGTATGAAACCTCTAAGGTCTATTATCTAAAATATTAAAATCTATCTCCCACTTGCTCTGTACTTTATCCATAATCTTTACTAACTCTATATCTTTCATCTAAGAAGTCTTAATCCTCTCCAGTAAAGTGGGCTGAACTACTAAACTCGCAATGAATGCTTGATGCCTTCCCCCTACTAGTTCCACACCAACCTTTTCTTATAACACCCAAAAAAAAAAAAAATTGTTGATATAATAATGATATTCATAATAATACATCATCATGACATCTCTGATACCATACTGTCACATCCTATTACTTTTTTTTTTTATACTAATCATAAACATATAATCAATATTTTATAAATATTACATTTGTCTATCCACTATCTTCGGAATCCAAAAGTAGACCCTTCCAAAACTATACATACCAAAGTACTATCTCTCAACCATTTCTATACCATTCCCTCAGACAAAACTGTAATCCAAACACTCAAAACATTAATATACATGGATCCAGACTAGCACTTACCCTATCTGTAATAATTACACCCCGACCCTAAGCTCCTAGGCCTGGTTACCTGGTGACTCTGAAATGTTGAAATATATATCGGGGTGAGACACCTCTCATTAAGATGGAAGTGTCAGCGTGTGGCAATATATATTTGCATGTGTGTGTGTGTGTTTCATCTCTTAATTAACTTAAATGAAATAGTAGTTTAAACTACACTCATACCTATACAATTTCATATCACATATTCTATTTTAGTTCATCACTCAGCTTAAAGGCCCTATACATGTAAATTACAAGTCACATGATATGTACACATATAAATCATTCACTGAGATTGAGGCATTCCGTACCACCGTCTCCTAATCCAGCCATTCATATTTAGTTTACAATTCGTCTCAAAAACCCTATATATGAAACCACAAGTTACATAATCTACACACATATTAAACATTTACTATATGGTTGAGGCATTTCATATCGCCGTCCCTCAACCTAGCCATACATAACATACATTTACCATGATTGAGGCATTTCATATCGCTGTCCCTCAATCAGCTATTTATACAAACATTTACCATGATTGAGGCTTTTCATACTGTTGTCCCTCAATTAGTTATTCATACTGTTGGCCTAACAAGGCTTTCACGTCTTGTTTTGATGGTAACAAATAAAATATGGTTTAACTAATTCGTGTTCAAGTGTTGAAATTTCAGGAACTCTAAAATAACAAGTTCAAAAAGATTAAGAAAGAATGACCAAAGATCACCAAGTGCTTAAAGTCATACTACATTTACAAAGTGATCAAATGGAAGCTCAAGGAGACTCAAGATAGTTAAAGCAAATGAAGCTCAAAGAATGATCAAGCTCAAGGAAAAAGAAAGGATATTCATGAAGACTTAAAAGAACAAAAGAGCTTTTATGTTTTAGGAAGCTTCATGTAATTACTTCAAAAGAAAGGATATTCATGAAGACTTAAAAGAACAAAAGAGCTTTTAAGTTTTAAGTGTTGAAATTTCAGGAACTCTAAAATAACAAGTTCAAAAAGATTAAGAAAGAATGACCAAAGATCACCAAGTGCTTAAAGTCATACTACATTTACAAAGTGATCAAATGGAAGCTCAAGGAGACTCAAGATAGTTAAAGCAAATGAAGCTCAAAGAATGATCAAGCTCAAGGAAAAAGAAAGGATATTCATGAAGACTTAAAAGAACAAAAGAGCTTTTAAGTTTTAGGAAGCTTCATGTAATTACTTCAACTCTAAATATCATTTTGGATGAGATGAAGCTCATTAGAGGATAAAATGGACTTAGAGACCTTATTTTAAAAACCCCAAAAAAATATATTTTAAAATGTAAGAAAGCAAGAAAGCCAAGGGTTTTGAAAACAAAGAGAAAAACAAATTTCTTATCTGTTCAAGCGACTGAGAAATAAACCTTAGGTGACTGAAGATTTTCCTGAAAGAATTCTGAAGAGGCGGTGTAGCCTAAGGTGATAGAACTTGGACCTCAAGCACCTGACCCTGTTTTCAACAGAAAAATAAAACAATGTGCCAAAGGCTCAGGCGATTGAACCTATGGTTTAGGGAACTAAACCTCGACAACGGCTATATTTTTTAAATGTTTTAATTTCAAATTTAAATTTCTTCAGCCCCAAACGTTATAAAAACTTGGGGGACACTCCAAGTAATCTTTGGTAGCATGCATAAGACCCTTTCTAAGCCTATAATACATGGTCTATGAAATCAAATTATACAAAGAATTGAAAATCATCTATCAAAGTTCTCTTGCTCTCAAAACTTTCTTGCCTACTAAATTGCTGCTAGTCAACTGAGATTATTCTGAGTTTCTAATTTCTTCTCTAAGAAAAAATTCTGAGTTCTTGAATCTTATCAAGAGAAGAATACCGGTGAAATAATTCTTGAGCTTCATACTTCATTCTTTTTGATATTTTGATTGAACTATATTAGTGATTTCAAATTATACTAACCTACTCTATCTGAGAGCATTCTTTGTACACACATATTTGATCTTCTTTTTGTAGTTTTTGATGGTTCAAGGTTGTTTGGATCATTGGACCAAGCATGGGGTATTTCTTGGAGAGGGGGCTCTACCTTTAAGGAGGTTTGTAACAGTTTGTTGCGCCCGAAAAGGAACGGTATAGTGGAAACCTTAGGTCGTATTGGCCTAAGGTGAGGACATAGGCTTGGGATAAGCCAACCCTTGTAAAAATCTCGGTCTCACTCTTAACCTTTCTCTTTATTTTCTCTATATATACATTGTGTGGTGGGTATTTAAAATGCAAGAAGTCAAAACCGAGATGGAGAAGACTTTTGACTTAAGAAAGTACATTAATCTTTTGTGCAAACCTTAAAGGGAGTACAATGATTGTTTGCAGAAATCTTAGTTCAAAGAAAGCAAAAAAATTTCATTCTTAATAGGGCTTGAATCAAATATCCACAAGGCTATAACCAAACTATAGTTTGAGTGTTTGGAATCAAGAAAGTGTTGCAGCTTGTTTATTGTGTTAATTGGATTATTTGGTTGTTGTTTGCTTGTATTGATATTGAGTGTGGTTTGTCGATTGGGTAAATATTTAATTATTATTGTGTAATTGCTAAAAAGGTTGTGAATTCGTAAAAAGTTTATATAGAAAATTTTAATAGCCTAATTCACCCCCCCCCCCTCTTGGGACTACACTCAACTTTCATTTGGTATCAGAGTCGTGTTATAAAAAATCTTAAAAAGAAGTTATATAAAGATCTAAATGGCACACATAAGAGTAGCTCCCTTTGGAGAGGGTCAATCCTCAACCAAACCACCAATCTTCTATGGACTCAATTATACATTTTGGAAACAATGAATGAGAATTTATCTTCAAACCATGGATTGGAAAGCTTGGAAGGTTGTCACTCATAATAACTTAATTCCTACAAAACTAGTAGATGAAAAAGAAGTTCCTAAGGAAGAAAAAGACATGTGTTGGCTTTTTGAGTCCGATCTCTATTTTGATGCTGATAAACACAAGTGTTTGTTATGTGTGTGTTTAAGTACTGAATAGGTATAATTCAGGTCACACATAAAATCAAGACAACATGGAAGCCAAGACAGGACTTAAAGCTCAAATTTGGCGTATTCCATAATGTCAAAGAGCAAAGGAGAAGAAAAAGACATAATATTTCTTTTGTAAGTGCATTTATTTTTATTATTTGGTCTGTAATAATGCATAAATTTGCATGATATGATTATTTACTCAGACAAGACCATAGATTGACCACAGGGAGTCATAGAACCGTAGACTAACCTTAGGGTTCTTCTTCGATCGATCGATGTTGGATTTCTGGGGTTAATTCTCAAAGACCATAGATTGACTTTAGGTCCCAAAATATCACATAAAAAGTGCCCTACAACTTAGAAGTTATAATTATGTGAATAAGGGTGACTTTGAAAAAAAATCTGGACTTAAATGCACAATTTTAATATGCTCAGTCGACCAAACTTGAACCTACATAGACTTTCAGTCGACTGAACCTTCCAAGGTCAACAATTGACTATTCGGTCAACGACTTTTAAAATGACCTTGCATCGCACGATCGACCGAACTGACATGTGGGTAATTCTCAACGCTTTGGTCGACCGAACGTCAAAATTTGGTCAACCAAACATGCCCTGGTCGATCGAACCTTGGAGGGTTCAAAATCGCCTTGATATGGTCGACTAGAACCTTAGTTTAAAAATGCCACTGTTGACCGAACATATCAATATGGTCGACTGAACCTTTAATATGGTCGAGCGAAACTCTCGAGTTGGAAATTTTTAAAAGCACTAAAACGTCATTAATTTTTAATTAAACTTTTCCAAAATACCGACCGTGTCCCCAACAGTCATAATTTTCAGAAAATCTATAAATACCCCCTCATAACTCCAGATTAGTAACTTTGATTAACTCCAAATTCTCACTAAACCTTTATTAATCCAAGTTCCCCCAAAACCAATTTTTATTGATAAAATAATTCTTTTGGGGCAAAATCTTTTATACAAGTCTCTCTAATTCTCTTCCATGCATTTATTTCAAAATCATTTTTGAGGAGAGTATTTTATTTAGGGTATTTTATTTGCTTTAACTCTCACATAGCTTTTATCTTTGAAAAATATTTTTGAGAGTATTTGCTTAGGTTTTCTCCTGGCTAGTTATTTCTTTGATAAATATTTTTGGGAGGAAATTATTTACAGCACAAATATTTTCTTGAGCTTAAATTCCTTGATTCTCCAAATATTCTTTATTTGCAAAAATATTTATAGGTGAACAATAATACTATTTTTCATATATATTTTATTTGTGCAAAATTATTTAGATATGAACCATTTACTCTATTGAGCTTAACTCATATCATATTAGGGTGCATGTATTTGAGCTTTTAATGTTGTACATCTCTGCTTGTTTTTAAAAGCATTTTTATATGTACAAAAATGGTTTATTGAACCGGTTGGGTTCATCCCTGTTGATTTTTTGAGTCTAATCCCTATTTTGATGCTGACAAAACATATGTTTCTTATGTGTATATTTAGCACGTGAACAGGTCCATTTATTTAACACACACATAAGGAAACAATGATGGAAGCTTGTAGGACTTAAAGACTATACGATCAAGCGCATTCCATGAAGTGAGAAGAGCAAAAAGATGAAGAAGATGTTTATTTATTTGTAATGGCATTTAATTTTTTATATCTCTGGTCTATAATAATGCATGCATCTGCATGATTTGGATTATATGCTCAGATGGCCGTAGTTTGACCATAGGGAACCAAATGACCTTAGGGCTCCCATTAGTCGACCGACGCCGAATTTTTTCGGTGTCCTCAAAAGGATCTAGAAATGAACCTAGGACACTCATCCATACTCTCATATGTGTTGGTCATTTGAATAGTGTGATTGTTGGCTTAAACAGGACAGAATTGCACTAAATGTGCACATTCGGTCGACCGAACTCCCATGTACAAAATGCTCCCGATCGATCGAAATAAGACCAGGTCAACAGGTTGACTAGAGCCCGGTTGACCGAACTCACCTAGTTTATTTATACTCGATCGATTGAACTCACTTATCTAGTCGACCGAGCACAAAATACACATCAACGCCCTAGTCAATCGAGTTCGCGTGTGTGGAAACTCAACGGTCTGGTCGACCAACCAAGATAGTTCAAAATGTCCCTGGTTGACTGAACCGCGCTAAAAAGGAAAAATAGTCCTTGGACTTACAAGTCCGGTCAATCGAACTTATAGTTCATTTAATGCCTGATCGACCAAACTTCAAGCACTTCGGTCAACCGAACTTGCCTCAATCGACCAGTGCTCTCGAGTTGGTTTTTTTTTTAAAGGCTTTAAAACGTTCATAAAATATAATTAATCTTTTTTAAAATATCGAGCATGTCCCTAACGGTCAGATTTTCCAAAAATTATATAAATACCCCCTCATAACTCCAAATTAGCAACTTTGATAAACTCTAAATTTCTCTCTAATCCTTTGTCAATCAAAGTTCCCACAACTCATTTTTATTGCAAAAATTTCTTTTTTGGGGCAAATTTTTTCAAACTAAACTCTCCTGCTCTCTTTCCATCCATTCATTTGAAAATCATTTTGTAAAGAGAATATATTTATTTTGGGCATTTATTTTCATATTCACATGCTATACTCTCACATACTAAGTTATTTTTGAAAATTATATTTGAGAATATAGTTTGGTTTTCTCCCGAATTATTTCTTTGATAAATATCTTTCAGGAGAAAATTATTTATTACACAAATTCTTCCTTGAACATAAATTCCAAAATTCTCCAAACACTCTTATTTGCAAAAATCTTTGTTAGAGAACATATTTCTCATTTATATATATTCATATATATTATTTGTGCAAAAATTATTGAAAGAGCAAAACCCTAAGTTCTCCAATATTATTATTGAAATAGTTTTTGGAGAAAACTTTTTATTAGGGTTCAAATATAGTTAAGCACCCTTACTCCCCTGAGCATTATTTCATATCATTGGAGTGCTTATTTTTATTGAGCTTATTATGTACACTTCTGTTTGTATTTTTCAAAAACATTTTCGTGTACAAAAATGGTTTTATTGTAATGATTGGGTTCAACCCAGAATTGAACTGGGGAGTCTCGGCCCCATAAGTAATACTGGTTCGGTTCAGCCCGAAAATTGAATTGGAGAGTCTCAGCCCCGTAAATGAGACTAGTTCGGCTCAACCTAGTAATTGAGTTGAGGTTTTCCTTGCCCCGTAAGGAGTGGATGTAAATGGCTTTTGCTCCATTGGGTTAAGTGAGCAGGTTTAGTAGAATCCTTGGGGGGTATGCCCAAGGCGAAGATGTAGGCTGGTTTGGCCGAACCTCGATTACAAATCTCGTGTCTCTCTCTATTTTATTTAAATTCTTGCACTTAAATTCCAACATGTGTATGAATGTTTGTTTAATATCTTAATTATTTGCATACACGCATTTTATTTAAATAAGATATAATGCGCACATGTAAGTTTTCTTGCAGTGTTAAAATCATTTTACATACACGTGTATATGTTGAATAGGATATAATACATGGTGAATCGATGAAACATCTAAATTAGCCGAAAATTTTTTAAAACCCAATTCAACCCCCCCTCCCTCTTGGGATCACACCAATTCCAACAATTCCATTAATTGAACTAGGGAGTCTCAGTCCCGTAAGTGAGACTGATTAGGTTCAGCTCAAAAATTGAATTGGGGAGTCTCAGCCCCATAAGTGAGACCGATTTTTCTCAGCCCGAAAAATTGATCTAGGGTTTTTCCTCACCCTGTAAGGAGAGGATGCAAACGGCTTTTACTCTACTCATTTAAGTGAGCAGGAATTGTGTAATCCTTGGAGGGTATGCCCAAAGCGGGAACGTAACCAGGCTTGGCCGATCCTCGATAACAAATATTGCATGTCTCTCTCTCCCTATCTCATTTAAATTATTGCATTTTAAATTATGTATGTGCATGTCTATTTATTTACTGTCATATTTATTTGCGTGAACACATTTAAATTAAATTAGATATACTGCACACATGTATGTCTGCACTCACAATTTAATTATTTTATATACACATTTGTATTATGAAAGGGATATGATATGTGGTGAATCGGCGAAAATGTTTAATTTAGCCAAAATGTTTTAAAACCCAATTCATCCCCCTCTTGAGATCACATCAATCCCAAGAACATGACCGAAATTGACCATAAAATGTTACAAGTCAACTCTAGTGCAATAGATGTCTTAATTTTGATCATGTTGTTGGGTTTAAGGAACTTCAGATGACTGAATTCGAACCTTCAGTCATCTGAACACTGTTCAACGGGAATATTTTTTAAAATTCTAATGTTTCAAAATATACCCTTTTGAGCTCCAAACTTTCTAAAATTTTGGGAAACACTTTAAGGAAACTTTAGCAACATGGAAACAAGTTTGAAAGCCTATAAATACATGGTTTTGCAAATCAAAACCCATCCAAGAATTGAAAAATCTGCTTGTAAAGCTGACAGTACTCTTGTTCTTCCAAAGCTCTCTTGTTCACTCATTAAAAAATTCTTTTGCTGAGAATTCTGAAGTGTTGATCCTTCTTTCTCTGAGTTCCTACTGCTAATCCTCTTCTAAGAAGGATATTGGTGAATTCTACACTTGAACTTCATTATATTTCATATTGATATTTTACATTCAAGTATATAGTGTTGAAATTTTACTAACTTGCTCTTTGAGAAAGTATACTTGTACGCAGATTATATCTTGTTTCTTATAGGTCTTTGACATTCCAAAGGTTGTTTGGATCGTTGGCTAAGCAAGGGGACATTGCTTAGAGAGGCGGGCTCTAACCTATGTAAGGAGTCACCGAACGAGGGAATATTGTTTGGAGAAGGCGGGCTCTAGCCTTAATTAAGCAGTGTTGTAATATGTATTTTTTCACCCGTCAATGAAACTGAACTAGTGAATCCTTTGGTGGTTTGCCAAAGGCAAGGACGTACGCTGGGTATAAGCCGAACCTCGTAAAAATCTCCGTCTCATTCTCTATTTCCCTTACTCTTTATTTTCAGCATATTTAAATTGTGTGGATGGTTTTAAATTTGAAAATCATATAAACTACATATATTTGGAAATCAAACAAACTTAAGGTTTAATTTTGGTTTGGGTTGCGGAAACCGAAAGGGAGTATGTTGGTTACACCATATCTTGCGGAAACCTTACAGGAGTACGTTACTTGATTAACATCCCAAAGATAAATTTACCAAGAGTTTATTTGAGTTCTAAATATTTGGAAAGAGTGATTTGATTCATCTATACAGGGCTTTAAATCAACAAGCTTAAAATCTCATTCACTACAGGGCTTGGTTCAAATTTGGAAAATATAAACAAATAACCATCTTGAGTTGTTATATTATCAAAGTGCTAAATACTTTATATCTTGGTTTGGTTGTTCGTTGTTTAACTTGTACTTGACAAATAAATTGATTGTTTGGTTTGAAGATTTTGTTTAATTGATTGGTTGTTTAATTAAGTTGTTGTGTGATTGGTGAAATTAAACAAACAAGTTAAAGAATTGGTTAAGTGTTTAAAGAAGTTAAGGATTCTTAAAAGAAGTTAAAAGAAAGGTTTTAAAAGTCAATTCACCCCCTCCCCTCCCTTTTGGGAAGCTATTCCTAATTTCAATTTGTATCAGAGAGGGGTTATAGCAAATCTTAAATAGTAGCTATAAAAAGATCGTAATGGCAAACTTAGGCGTAGCTCCCTTTGAAGAGGGACAATCTTCAATTAGGCCTCCTATCTTTTGTGGTTTGAACTACACATTTTGGAAAAAGAGAATGCAAATCTATCTCCAAACGATGAATTGGAAAGTATGGGAAGTTGTTATAGATGGAGATCAAATTCCCACTAAGATAGTTGATGGAAAACAAATCCCAAAAGAGAAGAAAGATATGACCGATCAAAATTATAAAATGCTCGAAACAAATTCAAGTGTTATAAATGCTTTATATTGTGCCTTGGATGCTAATGAATTTAATCGAGTAATGGCTTGCAAATCAGCTAAGGAAATATGGGATAAGCTAGAAGTTACTTATGAAGGAACAACGGATGTTAGGGATAATAGGGTTGATATGCTCATAAGCGAGTATGAAGCCTTTAAGATGAACCTAGATGAATCAATTACAAATATGTTTACTAGGTTCACTCACATAATCAATTCCCTAAATGCACTAAGAAAAACCTACACTACTTATGAAATGATAAGAAAAATTCTTGGAGGGCTACCAACCGTATGCGAACCAAAAGCCACTGCCATAACCGAAGGAAGAAATCTGAAAAACACATCTTTAGATAAGCTTATAGGTTCTCTCCTCACATACGAAATGACAATAAATGAAAAGAACGGGAAAACCAAAGCCCAAGAAAAAATAGCCTTTAAAGCCTTAGAAGAAAACTCAAGTAGTGAAATGGATGAAGATGAAGAAGCCTTCATATCTAAAAAGCTGGCAAAGATACTAAGAAGGAGAAACAAATTCAAAAGAAAAAATCAAGACTCCGAATCAAAAGAAAAAGATTTCAGCAAAAAGAAATCAAAGAATAAAACTCCTAAATGTTACAATTGCAATAAAGCTAGACATTTAAAACCAGGATGTCCACTATTAAAGAAAGAGTCTAAAAATAAAAACAAGAAGGTCATGAAAGCCACTACATGGGATAGTACAAGTAGTTCGGAAAATGAAATAAGTGACCAAGAGGTTGCTTACACGTGCTTTATGGCATGGGATAATGAAGAAAGCTCCATAACTAAATCTTCAAATAATTCTTGTAGTGATGAATCAAGTGATGAGGTTATGCCATCTTATCATGAACTTCAAAATGATTTATTCAAAGTTCATAAGATGCTAATTAAAGTAACTAAACAAAATACGTCATTGAAAAATATGAATGAAGGAATAATGAAAGAGTTAGAATCCCTTAAGGCTGCAAAAAGAGAAAAAGAGTCTAGAATCAAGAAAATGGAAAGTAAGAATGAAACTTTGACAAAGGAGTTAGAAGCTAAAAATCTTGCTGAAAAGGAGAAAGACTTGAAAATCAAAGAATTAGAAAGCAAGAATGAAAAGATGATAGAAGACCTTCGATCCTTATCCTCTACCGTATATGAGAAAAATATGTATATTTCTGGATTAGAGGATAGAATAAGAAAATTATCTCTAGAGTTAGAGAAATTACAAAAGAAGGGTGATAACAAGAAAGAGATAGAAAATTTTAAGAGCCAAATTGAAGATAAAGATAAGATCATTCATAACTTCACAAAAGGAAAGGAAAACTTTGATAAGATGATTGGCTTACAAAGAATGTCTCTAAATAAAGAAGGCATTGGTTTCAATGGAATTGAAAATAAAAAGAAAAAGAATTCTTACATGAGACATTTCTCGAAAGAATCCAAAGACTATACTTGCACATCTTCTACTGCCTACACAAACACCATATGCTATCAATGCAAGAAAAATGGGCATATAAAGTTTGAATGTTCGTTTAAGAGGAAAGGTGTTGAAACCAAGCAAGTATGGAAAATAAAAGAAACCTTCCTTCAAAAATCCTCCGGGCCCAAGAAAATATGGGTACCAAAAATGAAATAATGGCTTCACACATATATAAAATAGAAAATGGCATTGTTGGCCAAAATCATAGGATGACTTTTTACAAGGCTTAACTTAAGAAAATATCAAATCTGAGCTTATTATATAAGCTCCTTGATGCTATATGTTACATGCTTACTTGCTTATGTTATGTGCTGATATGCTATATGCTACATAAGTATGACTTGACTTGACTTGACTTATATTGATAATTTATGGCTCATTATTTTGCAAACTTGAGCATGATTATGAAGCTAAATCTTGATATAAGAAGAATAGAGTTTGAGCATTAATCTTGATATAAAATTAATTTTTGACTATGCATGCAAATAATGAATCAAGTGGATAAATTTGTCTTGTGTTGCTCTTTATGTTGGTATCCATGAGCTATGAATGACATTTTTTATATCCATGAACTATACATTATGTGATATTAAGTTTTGGTATCTATAAAGTATTTTTGGTATCACATGTTAAAATTTTCGATAGATATCAAATCTATAAGCTCACTTGGCATCACAAAGTCAAATTATTTATGAACATGATTATGTCTATGAGCATGATGTGACATTGTTAATCTTAGCATGATATTGGTATTTGATGAGTGTGTTCATGAGAACATACAGGATATGAATCAATATGAAGCATGGATAATAAACTTAAAAGCATAATTGATACATGATATGATTCAATATTTTACATAAGATGATAAAAGCAAAATTAATAACAAAATTGAATGTATTGAGTTCACGAGGAGTGTCATGAATCATTAATCGATTGATATCATGAATTAAATTTTAAATTTTAATTTGATATCATAAAAACCATCAAATTAATATCAGTTGACATCTTGAATAAATGCTGTGAGCTACACACTACACATGCTATATTGAAAAACAATAACTTGAGTGTGTACATATGTTTAGAATACATGGTTATTGATATGTTTAAAATGATTTGTATTTGAATTTAAATCTTTTCTTTTCTTTTTGATTGATGTCAAAAGGGGGAGAAGTTGTGAAGCAAAAATTGAGCATAATTGAGCATGAGCATAATATTGATTGAAAAAGCTTGTAAAACCAAAAGAAAGTGATGAGCATGATTGATGAAATTAATATTGATCTTATTAAGATGAAGCTTATTGAAAGGGAGAGCCTTTTTAAGGCTTACTCAAATTTTTGCTCCTTGTTTGTCATCATAAAAAAGGGGGAGATTGTTGGCCTTATAAGGCTTAATACCTTGTTATCTTGTTTTGATGCTAACAAACAAGTGAAATTTAATGTATTTGTGTGAGTAATGATATTTCAGGGCTCATATATGAGAAAGCAAGGTCAAAGTGCTCAAGAGGATCAAATGAAGCTTAAAAAGGGCTCATATATGAGAAAGTAAGGTCAAAGTACTCAAGAGGATCAACTGAAGCTTAAAAGAGTCAAAGCATGGATTTAAAGATGATATATTAAACCTTGAAGAATATGAAGACATGAATGAGTTGTTGAAAGCCAAGGAATATTAAAAGATCCAAAGAAAGGCAAAGTGATAAAGCTCAAAGAATACAAAAGCTTGAAGAAAAGATGGAAGCTTGAAGAAACAAAGCATGAAGACTCAAGAACCTAAAATGAGAAAAGTTTTAGAAGTTTTCATGTAAGTACTTTAATGTTTAAAATATCATTTGAAATATTTTGAAGCTCTTAGGTTAACTTAGACCTAGATACTTTTTAAAATACTTGGAAAATATTTTTATAAGCTCAAAAAATATTTTAAAAAGGTTAGAGTCATTTTTGGAATGAAAAGCATCAAAAGTAGTTCTTCCATTTGCTGTCAGTTTTTTATATATCCGTATTCAGGTGAATTTTTCACTATCAAAACCTCATTATTTTTAAAAGTAATCAACATTAAGTTGTAGAATTTTTTGTTAGCTTTCTTTTGACACCAAGAACACCTAATTTGGAGTTATAAAGAAAAAGTTATGACTAAAACACTAAAATAAGGTCACTACTGACAGAGAACAGACAGAACAGGCAGAGAGTTTCTGTGGCAAGTTCAGACGACTGAACTTGCGACTTCAGTCATCTGAACCTACGACATCAAATGACTGAACCATACTTCAGTTCACTGACCTTGTATCCAGCTCTATTTTAAAGGAGTTTAAGGAACTTCAGATGACTGAACTCGAACCTTTAGTCATTTGAACACTATTCAACGGGAATATTTTTTAAAATTCTAATGTTTCAAAATATAGCCGTTTGATCTCCAAACTTTCTAAAATTTTGGGAAACACTTTAAGGAAACTTTAGCAACATGGAAACAAGTTTGAAAGCCTATAAATACATGGTTTTGCAAATCAAAACCCATCCAAGAACTGAAAAATCTTATAAAGCTGACAGTACTCTTGTTCTTCCAAAGCTCTCTTGTTCACTCATTGAAAAATTCTTTTGCTGAGAATTTTGAAGTGCTGATCCTTCTTTCTCTGAGTTCCTACTGCTAATCCTCTTCTAAGAAGGATATTAGTGAATTCTACACTTGAGCTTCATTGTATTTCATATTGATATTTTACATTCAAGTATTTAGTACTGAAATTGTACTAACTTGCTATTTGAGAGAGTATACTTGTACACAAATTATATCTTGTTTCTTATAGTTCTTTGACGTTCCAAGGGTTGTTTGGATCGTTGGCTAAGCAAGGGGACATTGCTTAGAGAGGTGGGCTCTAGCCTATGTAAGGAGTGACCGAACGAGGGAATATCGTTTGGAGAAGGCGGGCTCTAGCCTTAACTAAGGAGTGTTGTAATCGGTATTGTTCCACCCGTCAATGGAACTAAACTAGTGACTCCTTTGGTAGTTTGCCAAAGGTGAGGACGTAGGCTGGGTATAAGCCGAACCTCGTAAAAATCTCCGTCTCATTCTCTCTTTCCCTTACTCTTTATTCTCAGCATATTTAAATTGTATGGATGGTTTTAAATTTGAAAATCATATAAACTACATATATTTGGAAATCAAACAAACTTAAGGTTTAATTTTGGTTTGGGTTGTGGAAACCGAAAGAGAGTACGTTGGTTACACCATATCTTGTGGAAACCTTACGGGAGTACGTTACTTGGTTAACATTCCAAAGATAAATTTACCAAGAGTTTATTTGAGTTCTAAATATTTGGAAAAAGTGATTTGATTCATCTATACAAGGCTTTAAATCAACAAGCATAAAATCTCATTCACTACAGGGCTTGGTTCAAATTTGGAAAATATAAACAAATAACCATCTTGAGTTTTTATATTATCAAAGTGTTGAATACTTTATATCCTGGTTTGGTTGTTTGTTGTTTAACTTGTATTTGACAAATAAATTGATTGTTTAATTAAGTTGTTGTGTGATTGGTGAAATTAAATAAACAAGTTAAAGAATTGGTTAAGTATTTAAAGAAGTTAAGGATTCTTAAAAGAAGTTAAAAGAAAGTTTTTAAAAGCTAATTCACCCCCCCCCCCCCCTCTTGGGAAGTTATTCCTAATTTTAGATGATATGTAAAATCCTTAGAGGACTTCCACCCATTTGGGGACCAAAAGTCACGGCCATAACGAAAGGAAGAAATCTTTAAAAAAAATTAAAAAAAAAAAAAATAACTCACTAGATGAACTCATAGGATCACTTCTCACTTATGAGATAATTATGAAGGAATGGAACCCTGAAAACAAAATTAGGAAATCTATACCTCTTAAAGCATCTAAAGAAAGCTAAAGTGCAAAAGATGATGATACAAGTGAATTAGATGATGAAGAACTTGCATTTGTCACTAAAAGACTTGGAAAATTCTTTAAAATAAACAAGAAGTTCACTAGAAAGTTTAGAGGTGCAAAAACCGAAAAAGGAGAAACATGTAAAAAGGAAAAAAAAAATAATAGAAATGATCTCCTTACTAGTTATCATTGGAAAAAGGTTGGACATATTAAGTCTGACTGTCCACAACTCAAGAAAGAAAAGAAGAAGAAGAAGACCGCAATAAAAGCTACATGGGATGATACAAGATCAAGTGAGTCGGAGAACGAATCAAGCGAACAAGAGATGGCCAACATGTGCTTCATGGCACACAAAGCTGAGGTAAATTCTTACTATAGCTCAACTGAGGAATCAAGTGATGAATCATGTAATGATTCTTGTGAAAGTATGTCATCATACAAAGAACTCAAAGCTGATTTATTTTCTCTCCATAATAGATTTATTAAAGTAACTAAAAGGAATATAGCTTTAAAAAAACAAAATGAAAATCTTAAAAATCAACTTGAAAGTTCTAAATCGGCTGAAAAAGAAAAAAAGTTCCCACATTGATGATCTAATGAAGAAAATTAACAATGTCTCAAGAGTTAGTAAAACTACAAGTAAATGATGAAAGCAAGAAAGACCGAGAAATAAGTGAACTTAAAAGCAAAATTAAAGATAAAGATAAAATCATTTACAACTTTACTAGAGGTAAAGAGAATTTTGAAAATATGGTTGGTCAACAAAGGATGATAAGTAATAAAGAAGGAATAAGCTACAATGGAATAGAAAACAAAAAAAGGAAAAATTTATTTATGGGATATTTTGTAAAAGAGGCCAAATACTATGCGAACACATCTACAAATATACATGAAAATACCACTTGCTATTTGTGTAGAAATAAGGGACACATAAAGTTCAGTTGTCCACTTAAAAATAAATATGGTAAGATAAAAAAATGAATGGAAAGTAAACACTAAAACTAGGCTTGACCTAAAAAGAATTAAGAAGGTTTGGGTTCCAAAAATAACATCATAAATCCTTCCTTATAGGTATACTTTAGGTCTACTCCATCAAAAGGAAAATGGTACTTGGATAGTGAATGTTCAAGACACATGACGGGAGATAGAACAAAGTTCACATCCCTAGTTCAAAAAGATGGAGGATATGGGACCTTCAGTAGCAACGCCAAAGGTAAAATCATCTGTATAAGTAAAATTGGTAAAGATTGATGGACTAAAGCATAATCTTTTAAGTATAAGTCAACTTAGTGATAAAGGTCATGACATAATCTTTAAGAAAGATAAGTGTATAGTTCAAAATCCTAAAAATCATGAAATTCTATTCACAGCCTATAGAGTGAACAATGTATATTGAATAAACCTTGAAAACTTAGTCTCTCAAGATGTAACTTGTTTGACTGCCATAAATGAAGTTAGTTGGCTTTGGCATAGAAGGCTATGACGTGCAAGCATGGACCTATTATCAAACCTATCTAGAAAGAACTTAATTAAAGGTTTACCAAACACAAAGTTTATTAAAGATAAAATTTGTGATGCTTGCCAACTTGGAAAACAAATCAAGACAAGCTTTAAAAAGATTAAACATATACCAACTAGTAGACCCTTAGAACTTATACATTTGGATTTGTTTGGTCCTATTAGAACTCAAAGCTTAGGAGGTAAGCAATATGCCTTTGTAATTGAAAACTAAGGTGCAGTCACAAGAGAGGAGGTGAATTGAGTTTTGAATGATAGCCATGTATTGATTTTGATTAAAGCCCTGTTCAAAACTTTTTTTTTTCTTCCTTTTAACTAAGGTTTCCACAAACGATTAATCAACATACTCCCTTTAAGGTTTCCGCAAAAGATTAATCAACGTACTCCCTTACGTTAAAAGTCTTCTCAATCTCAGCTTTTAGCTTCCTGCACTCAAATGCAAACCACACAATTTATATATGCAAGAATTTTAAAAAGAAAGAGTAGAGAGTGAGACCGAGAATTTTACGAGGTTCGACTTATATCAAACCTACATCCTCGCCTTAGGCCAACACCACCTAAGGATTCCACTATACCATTCCTTTCCGGGCAGAACAAACCATTACAAGCCTCTTTAAAGGTAGAGCCCCCTCTCTACGTGATACCCCATGCTTGGTACAACAATCCAACCAACCTTGAACCACCAAAGAACTACAAGAACAAGAACAAATTCTTGGTGTACAAATACACCCTCAAAATAGAGTTGATTAGTACATGCTAAAGCACTATTATACTTCAAATCAAATATCAAATAGACAAGATGAAGCTCAAGAATGAATATCACCGGAGGTTCTTTCTTAGAATTGAGAAATACATTAGCAAATAAAGAATTGTAGGCTTTTAATCAGTAGAATATTAGTAGTATTCTTCAGCAAGAGTTTGAACAAGAGAAAGCTTTAGAAGAGTTTGCAATATCAGTGCTTGAATGCTAATTGTATTGCTTGGTGTATCAAAATCCTTGGGTTTAGGGAATATTTATAGAGTTTTAGAAAGTAATTCCTTGTTTCCCATGATACTTGGAGTGTTTCCCAAGTTTTTACAACGTTTAGCATTCAAAAACTTATTTTTGAAAATTTCTTGTTGCTACTTAAAATTTTAACTTGTTGCACGTCAGTCGACTAGGCCTATTCTATTTGGGGTCAGTCGATTGGGTCCATTCTATCTGAGCAGAAATTCAATTAAAAAATTGTCAGCCCATTAGTCAACTAGGTCCATTCACGTCTGAGCAGAAATTCAGTTAAAAAATTGTCAGTCGACTGGGCTTTCTAGTCAGTGGGCTGAGCTGTCAATCTTTCACAATTTTCATTTTTTTCAATACTTTGAACCTTTAATTTTTAAAAAATCAAATATGACTTTAAAAATCATTTTTTGGGGTTTTCAAAAGTTGGTCTCTAAGTCTATAATGTATCCTAAAGAGCTTCATATACCCATATTCATATTGAATGAAGTACTTACATAAGACTTCTTAAACGTGAATACTTTAAGCATTAAGTCTTCATGAATTTTTCATTTCTATGGGTCCATCTTGACTTCATGTCTCAATATGCTTTAAGCTTTAAAATTGTCTATCTTTGAAACCAATCTTCAATATCCATTGAGCTTTCATCTTTCTTTAAGTCCAAGCTTCAATATCTGGTAAGCTTTCATTTGATTGACTTTAAGTATAAGCTTTCTCCTTTAATAAGGCTTTTGAGCATTTTGAACAATCAATCTTGAAACATTATGCACTAAAACCAATACATGTTAAATTTCCTTGATTTGTTATCATCAAAACAAGATTCGTAAGCCTTGTTAGGCCAACAATCTCTCCCTTTTCGATGATGACAAATAAGGAGTAAAAAAAATAAGTGAACTTTGATAAGGCTCCCCTTTACAATAAGCATACCTGTAACAATGTTTGAAAAGCAATTATATATATCAAGATAAAAGAAAATCATATCTCATAGCACCATATTATATCTCATATCAGTAGGTCAATGATATATCTCAATAAGTTATATTCATTTTTACTCAAGACTTTTCTCCCCTTTTTGACATCAATTAAAAAGTATCAAAGTAAAGTCAAATGCAGACACTTGAAAGCACAAAATAGATAATCATATTCATCTAAATGCATATAAAAATTTCAACAAAAACCATCAGGAGATATAAAACAAATAAAAATATAGTGTCACGAAACTGAGATATAGAGCAATAAAAGATCAATAACCTGCAACATCATCATCATCATTAGCTGCATCTTCTTCATCTTCTCCAGTGCCTTCATCATCACCTTCTTCCTCTTCTTCTATTATGTCTTCTTCTCCATTACTGGCATCATCACTTGTAGGAGCAGAGCTAATATCCATAGGATATGTACTGCATGAAGAGCTAGCCAAATGCTTTTCAATACAACCAAGTCGTTGATCAAGTGATGAATAGTTGGTCTAAAGAGAAGAAAAATTCGCTTGAAGATATTGGAGTCCAGATTGTATGTCACTGCTGAAGGTGGTGAATTGTTGATAAAAAGGATGAAACCAAATAGGGGTAGAATGCAGAGACTATGTGAATTATATTAATTAAATAATAAAGGGAGGGAAGGAAAGAGAATGGTGAAAAGGAACTCAATAGGGCCTCATCGACGAACGCAGTAAGTTCGTCGACGAACAGGCTTGTTGGGCTTGTCGATAGGGACATGTGTCTCGTCAACGAGGGGTTACCGAGAGGCTGTTTTAGGGCCTAAAATTTGTTGATGAAAGTTATGAGTTTGTCAACGAACTCCTTTCTTGACCTCGTAGACGAGGTGACTTGTCTCGTCAACGAAGACCAGTGTATAAGTATGTTAAAAACGAATTTTTCAACAGAAAAATTGCACATAAATATTTTATCTCTCTTTAGGTTTTTGTTCCTCTTCCTTTCTTTCTAGAATTTTGACTCCGTTCTTTGCTAGAATGATGATCCGAAGCCGCCACGTCACTCCTAGGAAGATTCACTTCAAATCTACTAGAGTGGATCGTTGGCGGGATCAACTTGGATTTCATCCCAAATTTAGGTTAAGGCCTTTTATTCAATATTTGGCTTTCCTGCAGTTGTAGAAAATATAGTAGTTGAAGAAATATTGAATTTTTGTTCTGTGAGATGTTGTTTATAGGGTGTTGAATGGGGAACCCTGTGGGTGCAAGACTGGTTATTATAGGGACTTTTTTTCATAAATCAAGTAAGGGAAATATGCTATGCAAGGGATTTTAGAATGCATGTCAGAAGATTATGTTTCTATGTGTATATATATATATATATCATCTTATAGATTAGTTTTTCCTAGAATATTATTGTTATTAGAATTACAACAGAAATACAGAAATTGAGCATGAGATTTTGATTACTCAAATGTGTGGCATGAGTGTATTATAGTACAGTAAGTTGATTAGCAGAAAATGAGACTTAGATTGTTTTTCAAAATAACATAATTTCTAAACCATAACACAGACAAAAATTACAGATATTACAAATAGACATTACAGATATTACAGATAGATATTACAGATATTACAAACAGAAATTATAGATATTTTAGATTTATAGTGTTATGGTTGTTTTGAAATCATGTTAAAATAGTAAGATAAATATATATTTATATATATAGTATTACACAGTATCAGATCTCTGAGGAAATTGCAGACAGAAATATATACAATAGAGAACGGTACCGTAGCTATTTACAGTTCAGAGTGCAACCACATAACTCATATAGTATGTGGATTTATAGCAATCGATCATGCCTATGTAGTGGACAGGCTCCCCATTAGTTAGGGTTGAGGAGGTCGATCCAACTTTCGAAGTATAGTGATTTATCCTAGTAGGCCAGCCAGTGATAAGTTCTGCCTACGGGCCACACAATCCTGTCATGAGGGGTTAAATCATGACATATAGTTATCCATCCAGGGAAATTTTCCCAGTTATTATATATATATATATATATATATATATATATACAGATTTGTAGAAACAATAGATGTATCTATGAATATTAGAAGTATTATGAATCAAAAATTAATAAAAACAGTTATCTTAAGTAACATAGGTAGAAGCTATATTGTATGTTATTTATACCTGTACTCTCAGATTCGGTTATCCATGATATTTTTGAATCATATTTTTACAGAATATAACTCATTTGCCATATACTAGTAATAGCATATTTCATCTTACTGAGCATTGTTTCATCCCATAATTTAATATTTTTTTTCAGGTAATCCAGTTAGGCGAGCAAATCAGGCTTGCAGATAGTGGGGGTTACAGTACTGTCCTATCTAAGAGTGAGTATTTTGGGAGATTATTTTTGTATAGCTCCAGTTTTAGTTGAGGGTATTTTGGGGAATAGTTGTGTATGTATAGCTTGGGTAATATTCTGACACTCTGGTATTGTAAATATATATGTGTGGATATGTTTTTATGTATACAGCTTCTCGCTACTTAGGTTGTTTGTGACATATATTAATAGGTATCATAGAAATGAACTTTCACAATATATATATATATATATATATATATATATATATAGAGTAATAAAATAATAAAATTAGCAGGTCATTATAGTTTGGTATCAGATCCTACGTTGTTAGGTTCTGTAGACTTTAGAGTGTAGTGGAAGCCATACCAAAGTATAGGAAAGGATTGAGGTTTTGTTCTATGGTCTGGGTATAGGATTTCCGTGGTGGATCCTATGTTTTTCCTGGGGTGACGATTTCAAGAAAGTCATAGTAAACTATTATTAGGTCATGTGTCTAGGTTGCAGAATTGGATTTTGAGTTAAGATTAGGGAAGGTAGTTAATTATGAATATAGGATTTCAATTGAATGAAATAGATTAAGTTTGTATGGGAGATAAGGTTCTTAAAGTGTGTTCTTTGTTTTCTCAAGATGGACCTAAGAAGCAGTGGTACGAACACTGGGGGAGACAAACTAGGACTTTCCAATATGGGAGGTGGAGATACTGAAGCATTATTGCGCAGCGTTACCTAGTAGGTGATGGATGAGATGGCCAGGAGCTCAGGGGAGCATAGCTGCACGATTGAGCAGTTTATGTGGATGAAGCCCCTATTTTTTGCTGGAGGAGTTGACCCAATTATGGCTGAAAATTGGGTCCAGGACATTGAGGAAGCATTGGCAGTGCTTCCATGTACGTATGAATAAAATGTAGTATTTGTGACATTTAAACTGATAGGAGAGGCTAAACGCTGGTGGAGATCAGCACGACTGATTGAGGAGCAGAGGTTGATTCCAGTGCCAGTGACGTGGCACCGATTCAAGGAGCTGTTCTTTAAGCGATATTTCCCTGCTATCATTCGGAGTGTGAAGACAGCAGAGTTTATGTACCTAGTTTAGGGGCAGATAACGGTACCTCAGTATGTAGCTCGATTTATTAAGTTGTCTCAATTTTCCCCACATTTGGCACTAGATGAAGAGAAAAAAGCAAGAAAGTTTGAGGAAGGTTTGAGGCAAAACTTGTTTGAGCAGGTAATTGGTTTTCAGGCTTAGACATTTGCAGAGGTTGTGGATAGGGTTTCGATTATTGAGAGTGGCATACAGAAAGGTATCGCAGCTCAGAGTTAGAGGAAGAGGCCCATGCATTAGGGTTTTCAAGTAGCTTCCAATCAGGGCCCATGGAGAGGAGACCGTAATAGGGGAGATCGGAGACAGACGACAGAACCTCGTAAGAATTAGGGTATGTAGTCCTACTCGGTATGTCAGACGTGCAGTAGACGACATTTGGGGGAGTGCCGGGTAGGGAGAAATGTATGTTATCGTTGTGGGAGACCTGACTACATGGCGCAAGAATGCCCAGGACTGCCGATCCAGGTTCCAGCTCCCAAACCCTATTGGGGAGGTTATCAAACGGCTTGTGGAGGCCAATAGAGGAATGTAGCCCTGGTGAGGGTTTATGCTTTGACGTCGGGTGATGCTGAGACTGCCGCAGATGTGGTGACAGATACTTTTACTATTCTATCATATCAAGTTATTGTTTTATTTGATTCAGGTGCTACTCATTCCTTTGTCTCTACGACCTATATCAAATTGTCTAGATATGTGACCCAGTTATTAGATGTGGAATTGCCAGTAGCTACACCATCAAGGTCAATAATGAGGTGTCAAAGGGTACTCAGGGGCTATCCAATATAAATTCAGGGGAGAGTGTTACCAGCCGATCTGATCATATTGGATAAGTGTGGGTTTGATGTAATACTGGGTATGGACTGATTGGCAGCTAATCACGCCAGTATTGATTGTCATAAGAAAGAAGTGATTTTTAGATCCCTTTGGAAGCAGGAATTCAGAGTTGTTGGTTCATGTGTGCATGCTTCGTCGCCATTAGTGACAGCTATGCAGGCAAGCAGATTGCTTCTAGGCAGAAATTAAGGGTTTATGGCTTTTGTAAAAGAGGTGTTGGAAAATGAAGCGAAGTTTGAAAGTACACCAGTGGTATGAGAATTTTCAAATATTTTTCCTAGAAGTGCTACTTGGGTTGCCTCCCGAACATGAGATAGATTTTGCTATAGATTTACCTCTAGGGACAATGCCGATTTCTAAGGTTCCCTACCGTAAGGCTTCAGCTGAATTGGGAGAATTAAAGGATCAGTTGCAAGACTTACTGGATAAGGGATTTATAGGACCTAGCATATCACCGTGGGGAGCTCCCGTGTTGGTTGTAAAGAAGAAAGAAGGGTCTATGAGAATGTGTATTGATTACAAGGAGATAAACAAGGTTACTATTAAGAACAAATATCCTCTACCCCGTATAGACAATTTATTTTATCAACTTCAGGGTACAAGAGTGTATTCCAAGATTGACCTCAGATCAGGTTATCATCAAGTGGGGGTAAAAGCAAAGGATGTCTCAAAAATAGCCTTCCGGACCAGGTATGGGCACTATGAATTCCTCGTTATACCATTTGGTCTGATGAATGCCCCAGCTGTGTTCATGGACTTGATGAATAAAGTTTTTCACCAGTATTTAGACCAGTTTCTAGTAGTTTTTATTGATGATATACTAGTTTACTCGAGGAGTTTTGAGGATCATGAGGCGCATTTGAGGCAGGTACTACAGACACTTAGGGAGAAGAGGTTGTATGCCAAGTTTAGTAAATGTGAATTTTGGCTAGAGAAAGTGTCATTTTTGGGTCACATGATCTCAAGGGATGGTATTTCCGTGGATCCTAGTAAAATTGATGCAGTGGTGAATTAGGCCAGCCCAAAGAACGTTTAGAAAATTAGAAGTTTCTTAGGACTGGCAAGTTATTATCATCGATTTGTTGAGGGGTTTCAGCCTTATCAGGGCCTCTCATGCGTTTAACTAGGAAAAATTCTAGATTTGTATAGGATGAAGAATGTGAGCAGAGTTTTTAGGAATTAAAGCAGTGGCTCATCACTGCACCAGTACCGACGATTCCATTTGGAGGTGATGGTCATGTAATTTACAGTGATGCGTCTTTGAAAGGGCTCGGTTGTGTATTGATGCAACATGGTAGGGTGGTAGCATATGCTTCCAGGAAGTTGAAAGAGTACGAAAAGAGTTACCCTACTCACGATCTAGAATTGGTTGCAGTGGTACATGCGTTGAAAATTTGGAGGCATTATTTATATGGTGAAAGATGTAAAACATTTTCTGATCATAAGAGTTTAAAGTACTTCTTTACACAAAAAGAGCTGAATATGCGGCAAAAAGGATGGTTAGAACTCATCGAGAATTATGATTGCACCATCATCTACCACCCAAGTAAAGCAAATGTGGTGGCTGATGCACTGAGCCATAAATCAGAGGGTACAATGCAATTAGCAGTAGAAGTTTAGCACCCAATTCAGATGGACTTGGAAAGACTCGACGTGGAGTTAGCGAAAGATGATCCTCGGGCATTTATTGCTAGCCTGGTTGTGCAGCTTACGTTATATGAAAAGATTAAAGCCGCTCAGGGGAATGATCCATAATTAGAAAAAGTAATAGCCAGAATACAGGATGGTCAAGGAGAGGAATTCAGCATTTCTGACAACGTAGCCCTGAGGTTTCGCACCATATTGTGCGTGCCTGCGGATGATGATATTAGGAGAACGATTCTAGAAAAGGTTCACAGATCTCTATACACGGTTCATTATGATAGTACAAAAATGTATAAGGATCTATGAGAGTATTTCTGGTGGAGTGGCATGAAGAAAGAGATTGTAGAATTTGTATAGCAGTGCTTGACGTGCCAGCAGGTTAAAGTTGAGCACTAGAGGCCGGTACGATAGTTTCAGCCACTTTACATCCTTGAGTGGAAGTGAGACCACATATCCATAAATTTTGTTACCAGGCTACCACCGGCACCGCATGGTCAGAATGCCATTTGGGTAGTTGTTGATAGGCTGATGAAAACAACTCATTTTCTACCCATTAAAATTAGCTACCCTATGAAAATATTAGCAAAGATTTACATTCAAGAGATTGTTCGACCCCATAGAGTGCCGGTATCTATAGTCACAGACTGTGATCCACGCTTTAGATCACGATTTTAGAAGAGCTTGTAAGAGGTTTTGGGGCCTCAGTTAGCATTTAGCACTGCTTTCCATCCTCAAATAGATGGTCTGATAGAGAGAACGATCTAGGTGCTTGAGGATATGCTTCAAGCGTGTGTATTGAATTTTGGGGGTAGTTGGACCAGTATTTGCCACTAGTGGAGTTTGCCTACAACAACAGCTATCAGGCTAGCATAGGCATGGCACCTTATGAAGCACTTTATGGTAGGAGGTGTCATTCTCCTTTATACTAGAGTGAGCTAGGTGAGAAGCGATTTTTGGGGCCAGAAAAAGTACAGCAAGCATACGATAACGTCTGACTTATTTGAGATAGAATCAGTGCAGCACAGAGTCGGAAAAAAAAGCTACGCAGACACTCGCCGCGAGGAATTGAAATTTGAAGTGGGTGACCACGTATTTTTGAGAATAGCACCACTGAAGGGAATCATGAGATTTGGGAAGAAGGGTAAGTCGAGCCCTAGGTTTATTGGCCCATTTGAGATACTCGAGAAGATTGCGTCAGTTTCCTATCGGTTAGCTTTACCACCATCTCTATTTAGAATACATGACATATTTCATATTTCTATGTTAAGAAAATATGTCCTAGATCCTTCCCATATTATCAACTACACAAAATTAGCACTCAGTGATGTTCTAGCATATGAGGAGCACCAGTGTAGATATTAGATAGAAAAAGAACAAGAATTATGCAATAAGAAGATACCTTTAGTAAAAGTCCTGTGGAGGAATCATGCAATAAAAGAAGCTTCTTGGGAGCTTGAAGAGGAAATCAGACAGAAATACCTCCACCTATTTAGTGGGTTACAACAGTGATGTGTAAGTTAAGATAAGGATAATTTTATTTTGTTTAGTACAATGTAATTGTAATATAAAGTATAGGATAGGTAGTGTTTTTGGTTTTGGGAGAATTTTCTTTTATGGATATAATTGTAATCTCCCAAAACTACATATGTAACCACAATATTCCTCCTCCATAACTGAGGGTAAGTACTAAAATAAGTAAACAGTTTATTTTAAAAGATGATGAATCATATAGATAGCCAATTTTGAGGATGAAATTTTTATAAGGAGGGGAGAATGTAGAGACTCGGTGAATTATATTAATTAAATAATAAAGGGAGGGGAGGAAAGAGATTGGTGAAAAGGAACTTAACAGGGCCTCATCGACGAACGCAGTGAGTTCGTCGACGAACAGGCTTGCTGGGCTCCTCAACGGGGACACATGTCTCGTCGACGAGGGGTTACCGAGAGGCTGTTTTAGGACTTGAATTTCATCGACGAAATTTATGAGCTCATCGACGAACTCCCTTCTTGACCTCGTCGACGAGGTGATGAGGTGACATGTCTTGTCGACAAAGACCAGTGTATAGGTATGTTAAAAATGGATTTTTCAACAAAAAAATCACGTAGAAATATTCTCTCTCTCAATGTTTTCATTCCTCTCCCCTTTTCTCTAGAATTTCGACTCTGTTTTTTGCCAAATTGATGATCCGAAGCTGCCATGTCACTCCTAGGAAGATACACTTCAAATCTGTTGAGTGGATCATTGGCGGGGTCAACTTGGATTTCATCCCAAATTTAGGGTAAGGCCTTTTATTCAATATTTGGCTTTCCTGCAGTAGTAGAAAATGTAGTAGTCGAAAAAATACTGAATTTCTATTCTGTGAGATGTTATTTACAAGATGTTGAATGGGGAACCCTGCGGGTGCAGGACTGGTTATTGTAGGGGCTTTTTTTTTTAGAAATTAGGTAAGGGAAATATAATATGCTAAGGATTTTAGAATGCATGTTAGAAGATTATGTTTATGTACATATATATATATATATATATATATATATATATATCATCTTATAAATCAATTTTTCCCAGAATGTTATTGTTGTTAGAATTACAACAGAATTACAGAAATTAAGCATGAGATTTTGATACTCAAATGTGTGGCATGAGTTTATTATAGTACAGTAAGTTGATTATACAACTTTACGCATATTCATTTATACAGATTATTAGCAGAAAATGAGACTTATAATATTTTTTAGAATAACATGATTTCTAAACCATAACACACAGACAGAAATTATAGATATTACAGACAGACATTACAGATAGATATTACAGATATTTAAGATTTATAGTGTTATGGTTGTTTTGAAATCATGTTAAAATAGCAAGATAAATATATATTTATATACATAGTATTACATAGTATCAGTTTTTTTAGGAAATTACAGGTAGATATATATACAGTAAAGCACGATACCATAACTATTTATAGTTCAAAGTGCAACCACATAACTCAGATAGTATGTGGATTTATAACATTCGATCATGCCTATGTAGTGGACAGGCTCCCCTTTAGTTAGGGTTGAGGAGGCCGATCTGACTTTTAGAGTATAGTGATTTATCCTGGTAGGCTAGTCAGTGATAAGTCCCGCCTACAGGCCACACAACCCTGCCATTAGAGGTTAAATCATGACATATAGTTATCCATCTAGGGAAATTTTCCCAATTATATATGTATTTAAAGATTTATAGAAACAATAGATGTATCTATGAATATTAGAAATATTATGAATAGAAAATTAATAAAGACAGTTATCTTAAGTAACATAGGTGGAAGCTATATTATAAGTTATTTATACATGTACTCTTAGACATGGTTATCCATGATATTTTTAAATCACATTTTTACAGAAATGTAACTCATTTGCCACACACTAGCAATAGCATATTTTGTCTTACTAGGCGTTGTCTTATCCCAGTGATTTAATATATTTTTTTCAAGTGATCCGGTTAGGCGAGTATATCAGACTTGCAGATAGAGGGGGCTATAGTACTGCCCTATCTGAGAGTGACTATTTTGGGAGATTATTTTTATATAGCCCCAGTTTCAGTTGAGGGTATTTTGGGGAATAGTTGTGTATGTATAGCTTGAGGAATATTTTGACACTCTGGTATTGTAAATATATATGTGTGTGTGTGTGTGAATTTGTTTTTATGTATACAACTTCTCGCTGCTTAGGTTGTTTGTGAAATATATTAATAGGTATCAGAGAAATGAACTTTCACAATATATATATATATATATATACATACATAGAGTTAAAAAAAAAAAAAATTAGTAGGTCATTACAGGTAGTATTAGCTGGAGGTTGTTGTTGATGCATTTGCCCTCCACTACCCTTAAGAATCCAATCATGCTCATATTTTTCATATTTCATTTGCTTGAGTGTAGTTGAATTAAAAAATCATAATGGGTATGTTTGATAATAAAACCAATAGGTGAGGAAACATGCAAATGAGCGAAGATCATATTCAAAGTTCCTTTATAAGGAAGAATGATCCTACGAGCCTCAATATAGGATATCATCCACTTAAGAACTAAGCTTGATAAATCAAGTTTCTTGCCTTTGAACAAACACCATAGCACAAACGAGTCCAGGTACGAGATATAAGCATGAGAACCAGCCTGAGGGAGAATATTGTATGTGATGATCTTTTGGAGTATCTGGGCTTGGAGGTTTAGATGTTTGTATAATGGAAGATTTTTAGACGAAATAGGTTCATTAACCATGATTAGCGGAAGAAATTCTTTGAAAGTAAATCCTTGTTCCATTATCCATGATGATCCAAAGTAAGGACATTCAAGATCTCCTTGGCTTATTTTGAAGATAGTGTCTAGGGTTTCAGGTGTAAGAGCAATTTACTTGCTCATTAGATCGGTAGTAATCACAGAGTCTCCTTTAACCATATTAGTGTAAAATATTTTCACAAAGTTAGGGAAGTGGCCTTTGGCTTGATAGGTAATAAAATTTTGCGAAACCAAATCATTGAACATTGATAGAATGTGCGGAAAATTTTCGGTGAAAACGGAAGTATCAAGAATTTTACCCAAAATCGGATCCGCCGAACGGAGATGATTTCTTTAGAAACTCTTGGCATGTGAAGTGACAAGCCATTGTTCGATGGATAGGATTCCTCGAAACTTGTGAGGAAGTCGAGGGAGTCTTACGCCCAACCATTTTTGTTCGCGGAATCTTGAAAACGAAAGGGTAAAACCCTAGATTTTTGTGGGGGAATGATTTTGGACGATGATGCTTGAAGATTAAGTGGTGGTTTTTGGAGTTTGGAGTGTTGGAGATCAAAGAGGAGTGAAGAGGTGAGAGAGGCAAAATAGGGTTAGTTGACTGACTACTCAAAACTTAGGGCTTTTGTGCTCAGATTTTAATTTAAGTTCCATCAATCAGTCGAATGGACTCGTGGTCCGTCAGGTGACTCTTGCTTTCTTTTAAAAATTTGTTTCCTTCAGTTAGTCAACTGGACTCATGGTCAATTGGTTGACTTTTGTTCTCTTTTTCAAATTCATTTTTTACACAACCTCTTTACTATGTAACAATCCAAGCTCTCTTCTTATAGATATTAATCTGTCTTCCAGTAAAGGTTTTGTGAAAATATCTTCCCATTGGTCAATTTTATTCACAAATTCAAGTATAATATCCTCTTTGTGCACATGATCTCTTAAAAAGTGATGTGTTATGTCAATATGTTTTGTTCTCGAGTATGATATAGGATTTTTAGATATGTTTATTGTATTTCTATTATCATACTTAATTGGTGATTACGCGCTTAAACTGCGTAATTAGGTGTTTTAATTTGGACATTAGGACTTATATTTTTAATTAAATGCCTAATTACTTTCAATATTTAAACAAGGTATCTTATTTATAATCTCTGGGTTTTATTGAGTAACTTATGAATTTTTGGCATTTTTTATCGCAAAAAAATTATCGGGAGCTAAAACCGGCATCAGTTCGTAATTCATGCATAACATTTTTGTCCAAGCTCCAATAGAGATGATTCAAAATCCTAGAGAAAGATGAAAAGATTACCTACAACTTTTGTGTTTCAAGCTTCGAGAGATATGGGCTCCATGGAGGTCAAGATTTATTTCATTTGTAAAGGGATAAAAAGAAGAAAAAAAAAATAGAGTTGATGTGACCCGGCCATACAGGCTGAGTCGGGTATCCTGTTCACAGGTCATAGGGTATTCTTTCCCCCTCCCCTTATATCTCTCTTTCTCCCTCCTTTTTCACGGGGAGCTCGGGTGCACCCCCGTAGCCCTCTCCTTCTCCCCTACCTTCTATTTTCCTTTTCTCTACTCTTTCACTCTCCCTTTCCCTCTCTCTCTTTTAGTTTCTCTCCCTCTCATTCCTCTCTTTTTCACTTCTTTTCCTTCTTCCTCCCTTTCTCCTTAGCCGCTATTTTTTTCCCTACCCTGCTACAACTCCAAACACTCCAGCTTTTCGGCCACCTCTGCTCTCGGCCATCCTCAGCAACAGCAACATGAAGCACAGTCACCACAACTGCAGTACCACTTGCGGCCCTTCATTCTCTATCCCTCTCACTCTCTCTTAGTCTCTTCCTCTTCCTCTCTGCTCATCTTCTCCTTCTCTCATTCTGCTACACCATCACTGAAAGCCCTTAGTTGTGATCTTCCCCTTCCTTGCTATTGTGTTGAAATCGTGGCTACTGCTGAAGGAGGAAGCCACGCCCAACTGTTGTCTTCTGAGTTCTCCAGACCACCTGAGCCACCTGCAGCCACCTCTTGCAACCATCCGAGAGCCCCAGCCACAACCTGAGACCTTTACAACCAGTCACTCTGCTTTGCGACCATCCCTACGACTCTCTCTCTCTCTCTCTCTCTCTCTCTCTCTCTCTCTCTCTTTTTTTTCTTCTTTTATTGTTAAGTTGGATATTATTATTTTTTATTTAGTGAAGTTAGTTGAAAAGTTCGATGTTTGAATATTATTTAGAGTATTTTATTATCATTGCGTCATTTATTTGTCTATCTTCTCAAATAATTTTAGTGGTAGGTTTAATTAGTAGTTCAGTATTTCATTACTTACGTTAAGTCCGGTTTGGTTCTAAAAAAAAGATTAAAAAAAGAATAAAATACAAAAAAGAAAAAAAAATGTTTTTTATTTTTAAGAAATTAGATTAGTTGATCTTTTCAAAATCTAATTTTTTTGTCAAAGCTAGATTTAGTTTAGGGTTCATCTTATTAAAGTCTGTATTTTTATCGTGCTCAGTTTAGTTTAGGTTGTTAAAGCGTTAATTTTTTTGAGTTCCTGGTTGCCTTTAAATTTTTATTTTGGTTTGAGTTCTTGATTTTTATTAAAGGTTTGGTTTTTATCGTTTGTGTTTATGTTTGAGTGAGTTTCATTATTGCATGTTTTAATTACATGTTGAAGTTACCAACTTTAGTTTCTATTCTTAATTTTAATGCATGTTTCGATGACTACTTTGTTGGCCTAACTAGGCTTTTCAATCAGTTTTGGTGATAACAAACAAATGACATTTTAACTTGGAATGTTTAAGTTTTGATGTTTCAGGAAAACAAGGATCAAGTGTGGACCATCAAGATAGATAAACTAACAAGTGATCCAAAGAGAAGCTTAAAATAGCTCATTACTGATCAAAGCATTGGAAGATAAAGTTGGCTCATGCAAACATCCAAGGGACTTCAAAAGCAAAAAGGATGTAGATGATCTCAAGCTTAGCATATAATATTTTAGGAAATCCAATGTGAGTACTTCAAGTTTAAATATCTGTTGAAATATATTTTGAAGCTCTTTAGAGGATCATATGGACTTAGAGACCTATTGAAAAACCCCGAAATAAGTTTTATAAAGAATAAAAGAAAGAGAGCAAACCATCTTTTTATTATTGAAAGAGAAAATTCAGAAAGCAATATGCTCAGATGACTGAAGTTCTGATCATATGACTGAAGTAACAACTTCAATTGACTGAACTTCATGTTCAGATGACTGAAGAATTACTTCAGACGTTTGAAGAATAAGCTCAGATGTCTGAAGATTTTCTAGTGAGAAACAGAAACTGGCAGAAGCAGTTCAAATGACTGAACTTGGACCTCGGTCGTTTGAACCCGACTCTTCAGTCATCTAAACCCTATCTTTGGTCTTCTGACCCTGTGTCTAGTTCATTTTTTCAAGAGTCTCAGGAACTTCAGATGACTGAACTCGAGTGTTCAGTCATTTGAACACTGTTAACGGGCAGAAAATTTCAAAATTTTATTTTTTAAAACTAAGTTGATTCGGCTCCAATCTTTCTAAAAACTTGGGAATTACTCCAAGGAAACTTGAGCAACAAGGAAACCTATTTGAATGCCTATAAATACATGGTTCTCTAAATCAAAATAAATCGAAGTATTGAAAAATCTGCCATAAGCACTCTTGCTCTCAAAGTCTCATCTTGCTCATCTCTTGCAAACTGAAAGTGTTGTGATTTTGAAATTATTGTTCATCAATCCCTGAAGTTATACTGCTGATTTCTCATCTGGAGAAAAGGGAGTTTGGTGAAATTCATTCCTAAGCTTCAAAAGTGTATTTCATTCTTGATATTTATCTCTCGAAGTACATAGTTTTGAATTGTACTAACTTGCTCTTTGTGTGAGCGTTCTTTGTACACAATCTTCTTATTGTTTTTCTTGTAGATTTTGGACGATTCTAGTTTGTTGGATCATTGACCAAATGAGGGTATATTTTTTGGAGAAGGTGGACTCTATCCTTAACAAAGGAGTGATTGTAATCGGTGTTGTTCCGCTCAGTAAAGGAACTGCTATAGTGAAACCTTCGGTATTTTTCCAAGGGCGAGGACGTAGGATGTGTTGAAGCTGAACCTTGTAAAATCTTTTTGTCCTTCTTTCTTCTTTACTTATTACTTTGTGTACAATCTATTTTTGTGTGAACTAAATTGCAGATAGCAAGGTTTGAAATTAAAATCAAAGGAAGACTCTTGATATTTAGAAAGTATGTTTTGATTAACCGTTTATGGAAACTCAAAAGGGAGTACGTTGGTTAATCTACTGAAATCTTGATCAAGAGAAGTGCAAACAAAGATTTCATTCAAAGAAGGTTGCAAACTTCTAAAGGGCAGCTGATAAAAGTTCTAATACTCTTGTATGTTTGTTTAAATTGTTTACTTTAATTGATTGGATTATTTATTTAAATATTTGTATCTTGTAGTGTGTTTATTAGTTGATTACTTTATCTTTCTTGTTGTTATACTAATACAAGTAAGTATTAAAAAGGGACACATTTTTTTAAAAAAGAACCCAATTCACCCCCCCTCTTGGGAAGCTATTCCTAATTTCATGCTTGATTAGATGTAGGATTTCTGTTCTTGTTATTTAATTCAGTGCATGCTAGGATTAGGGTTTAACTTACATGTTCTTTTAATTTGTCAAAGTAAATCTTAACCAATCCTAAAAACCCCGAATCTAAACTGAGTTCAACAGCCTTTTTAATTTTGATTGGAAAAATGTAAAATTTGAGATTAAATCGCATTCCCTGAGAAGACTATCTAGTCTTTGGGTTAAATATTACACGATGTAACTCCTATACTTGGGATAGCTTCTGACCTACTTATTTTTTGAGTGAGTCAATTTTTTGGCGTCGTTGCCAGGGAATGTTAGTCTTAGGCTCAAATTAGCATTTTTTTTTTTTCGTCATTTTAATTAGTCTAATGAAAAAAAACAAAAAAAAAATAAGTTTTGAAAAAAAAATAAACAAATAAATATGGCTGCACCTGCACCACGCACGCTGATGGAATTGTTGCAGGTTGAATACACCATTGCACCATCTTCCACTGTTTTACCTACTGAAGAACTTGATTTCATGATGCAGTGCAAGAGGACGTCATTGCTACCTCAGTTTTATAGGACGGAATCTGAGTGCCCTTATTGACACCTGTTAGAGTTCGATTTGGCTTACAATATTTTTTTTTCTTTTGTGTTGGAACTGATGAATCCACTAGACTACATTTATTTCTTGCTTCTTTGAAGGATGGGGCACAGATATGGTTTAATTTCTTGAGACCTCACTCTATCACTAATTGGGTTGATATAGAGCATGAATTTCTGCATATGTTTTCTCCCTCACAGAGAACTCAATTTTTGCAGGAACAGATTCAATTTGTGCAGCAGGGTGACGAGACTGTCCATACCACGAGTTTGAATCATGGAGGTTAGTTAATTGTTTTTATACTACTCTTACCCTTGATTGCAAGTACTTTATCCAGACCATGTGCAATGGAGAACCCTTCAATGAGGATCCGGATCAGGTACTATCATTCTTTGATTACCTAAGAGAAAGTGTCCCACAGTGGAATACATGATATAATTAGGCACCCATGATAGTACACCCTATTAGCATAATTAGTGGTGGAGATGCATATGAGCCAACATACTACCCAGACACTCTTCTACCTCAATATCAGCCACAACAGATCCCTCAGAGATGTGCGCCGTTAGGACTTCTTGATGATAGCATGACACAAATGGCGAATATGCTCCAGCAGTTCATGCAGATTCAAGTCAATAATTATAATGAATTGCGGGACACCATTAATGCAATAAGCACGTCGTTGGACATCTTAGAAAAAAAGGAATTTCTTGTGGAACTTCAGCCTAGTCTTCAAGAGTACTAGCAGCAACAACAACAAATGCATGATGTTTCTCTTGAGACAACAAACACCGCCATTACTTTGAGAAGCGAGAAAGAATTTTCCCAACCTGAGATGCTCATTGCTGGACAACTAGTTGTCCTAGCACTTGAAAGTATGGTTAAAACAAATGACGTCAAAGAAAAATCAGAGGAAACAAGCCTAGAAGTGAAGCAGTTAATTAATGAGGAGGCTAATATTAATAAGGAGTACCAACCTGTGGTACCTCATACTCATAGCTTGGCAGCTGTGGAACCGTCACTCCCGACTGAATTAAATGTCAAGGAGCCCAATGTGGAAGCAAATCCCTGCAGTGGTAAGATGTTTGGTACACCCGATAAAGAGAGTGGACAGAATGGTGAATGGTTAATTTTCAAGGAACCAGGTAAAACTTTTAATGCTAATGCTTCTGAAGAACTAAATGTAATTGTTTGAACAACTATTCCTCAAACACTAGTTCATAAAGAAGTAAATTTCATCGAAGTTATACTAAATAAAGACCCTTTCTTGTTAAAACAAGGAAGTCGATCTGCACACGTACTGTCTGATATTTTGACGAGTATTAATTCATTTGAGGCTAACATTCATGCAGGTATGAAGACTAATTCATTGTGGCAGCTCAAATTTGGAGACCCACTAGTTCAATTTGTAGACCTGCACCCACCAGACGAAATTCCTCCAGAGCCGCCGCCAAACAACTATAATGCTTTTCTTTCCCTTCTTTTCCTTTTGTTTTACCTTATTTTATTTTTAGTTAATTTTCAGGTACATTTTCTTATAGCCCAAATTTTCTTTTCCATTACTTCGCCACCTAGGTACACCCTATTTCTCCCACGCACAGTTTTTCTATTTCTCTTATGCGTTCACATTGAGGACAATGTTCCACTTTAGTTAGGGGGTGAGCATTTGCATGTGACACTGTGCACATATACTTGCTGGGTTTTATATATTAATTTGAAAAAAAAAATTTTAGGATTTAAAATCGTTGTTTTACTTAAAGTTTAACCTTTGTTGGGTTTTGATTATTTTAATCTCAATTTAATTGAAAATTGAATCTTTATCCTGTTCTCGTTCATAGTTTAAGTATTAAAGGGTTAATTTTGGTTCAAGTTATTGATTGCATTAGAAATTAATTTTTATTTGCAATTGTATTCGATTGAGTTTATTTTAAAGTTGCATGTTTTAATTGCATAGTAAAGTTTTGATCTTTGAGCTTGTGTCTGAAATTTTAAACATAGGATTTCTATTTCTTAGTGTTAATTTAGTGTGTGTTAGGACTTAGATTTTAAATTGCACATTGCTTTAATTTGTCAATAGAAATCTCAAACAATCCTGAAAACCCCAAATCTGAACTAAGTTCAGTAACTTTTTAATTTCGATTGGAAAAAAAGGTAAAATTTGATATTAAACTGCATTCCCTGAGGAAACGATCTAACCTTTGGGCTGAATATTACACGATGTAACTCCTATACTTGGGATAGCTTCCGAGCTGCTCATTTTTTGAGTGAGTTAATTGGTATGGTTGAGTACTCTAAATTAAAATATTTTAATTGTTGTTTCATATAGAGTGTTCGTGCACAACAACTACTTGTTGCCACATACTCGGCTTTAGCGGTTGACAAGGCTACGAAATTTTGTTTCTTAGAAAACCAAGAGACAAGAGACCATCCTAGAAAGTGGCAAGTTCCACTTGTACATTTTCTATCTATCTTACACCTTGCGTAGTCGGAATATGAATAGCTAATCATTTCGAATCTGGTGTCCTTGGGATACCAAACACCTAAGTCAGTTGTTTCTATTAAGTATCTTAGAATTCTTTTAATAGCTATTTGATGTGATTATTTAGGTGCTGATTGAAAGCGTGCACACATGCAAACACTAAACATTATATTGGGCCTACTTGCCGTTAAATATAGTAAACTTCCTATCATACCTCTATAGTATTTCATATCTACTGGTTTCCCTTTTTCGTCTTTGTTGAGGCTTATTGAAATACTCATGAGTGTTCCTATGGATTTGCTTCCTTCCATATCAAACTTTTTAAGCATATCTCTTACATATATGTTTTGATTGATTTATAAATGTTCCATTTTTAGCTTGCTTAATTTGTAAACTTAGGAAATAATTTAATTCTCCCATTATACTCATTTCAAACTCATTTTGCACACACTTTGCGAATTCCTTACATAATTCATCATTTGTTGCACCAAATATAATATCATCCACATAGATTTGTATAATTAGCATGCCTTTAATTTTTTGTTTTAATGAATAAGGTGCTATCCACCTTTCCTTTTGAGAAGCTATTTTTTAGTAAGAATTTGCTCAATCTCTCATACCAAGCTCTAAGAGCTTGTTTTAATCCACACAATGCTTTAGATAATCTAAATACATGATCACGATGCTTTATGTCCTCAAAACTAGGAGGTTGTTCCACAAAAACTTTTTCATTTATAAAACCATTTAGAAAGGCACTTTTTACATCCATTTGATATAATTTGAATTTTTTATGAGATGCATATGCTAATAACATCCTAATAGCTTCCATTCTTGCTACGAGAGCAAAATTCTTATCGTAGTCTATTCCTTCTTCTTGATTGTACCTTGAGCTACAAGTCTTAATTTATTTCTTACAACTATGCCATTTTCATCCTTTCTATTCCTAAATACCCATTTAGTTCCGATTATTGAGTGTTCATTGGGTCTAGGAACTAATTTCCATACTTTATTTCTTTCAAATTGGTTTAATTCTTCTTGCATAGCTATTATCCAGGAATCATCACTCAAAACTTCTTCTATATTTTTAGGTTCTTCTTGTGATAAAAATGCATAGTGGTCGCATAAGTTCTTTAATGATGATCTAGTAGTTAATCCTCTAGTAGGTTCTCCTATTAGTTGATCTTTAGGATGATTTCTTACATATTTCCATTCTTTTGGTAATTTAGTATTTTCAACAACATCATTATTTGATTTTTCTTTGATTTCTTCTTCTTTTGCTTCTACAATTTCTAAGTCTAGTTTTAAAGTATTTTGAACTTCCTCAGCTTTTGTTGTTTTATTGAAAGGATTTTTTTTTGTCGAATGTTACATGAATTGATTCAACAATAGTAAGGGTCCTTTTATTGTATATTCTAAAAACTTTGCTTTTTTAATGAATACCCTAAGAATATTTTTTCATCGGCTTTTGCATCAAATTTTCCTAACTCATCTTTATCATTTAATACAAAACATTTGCATCCAAACACGTGAAAGTACTAAATGTTAGGCCTTCTCTCTTTCCAAAGTTCATATAGTGTTTTATTTAATTTTGATCTTATTGATACTCTATTGATTACATAGCATGCGGTATTCCCCGCTTCAGCCCAAGAGTATTTTGGTAAATTGTGTTCATTTAACATTGTTCTTGCCATTTCTTGAAGAGGTCTATTTTTTCCTTTCAACGACTCCATTTTTTTTGTGGAGTTCTAGGTGCTGAGAAATTATGACTAATCCCATGATCATTAAAAATTTATCAACATCTTTGTTGTTGAATTATCTTCCTTGATCACTTCTTATGTTTGAGACATATCCTTTTTCATTTTGAAGTTTCTTGAATAGATTTATCAACATATTACAAGTTTCATCCTTGGTGGCTAAAAACAATACCCAAGTAAACCTAGAATAGTCATCGACCATTACAAAGGCATATTGCTTACCTCCTAAGTTTTGAGTTCTAGTAAGACCAAACAAATCCAAATGTATAAGTTCTAAGGGTCTACTAGTTAATATGTGTTTTTTTTTTTTTTTTTAAAGCTTGTCTTGATTTGTTTTCCAAGTTGGCGAGTATCACAAATTTTATCTTTAATGAACTTTGTGTTTGGTAAACCTTTAACTAAGTTCTTTCTAGATAGATTTGATAATAAGTCCATGCTTACATGTCCTAACCTTCTATGCCAAAGCAAACTAGCTTCACGTGTGGCAGCTAAGCATGTTACCTCTTAAGAAACTAAGTTTTCAAGATTTATACAATAAACATTGTTTACTCTATAGGCTGTGAATAGGATTTCATGATTTCTAGGATTTTGAGCTATACACTTATCTTGTTTAAAGATTATGCTATGACCTTTGTCACTAAGTTGACTTACACTTAAGAGATTGTGCTTTAGTCCATCAACTAATAAAACATCATTAATAGTGAGGGGTTTTTTTTTTTTTTTTTTACCAATTTTACCTATACCGATGATTTTACCTTTGGCATTGTCACCGAAGGTCACATATCCTCCATTTTTTTGAACTAAGGACGTGAACTTTGTTTTATCTCCATCCAAGTACCATTTTTCTTTTAATGGAGAAGTCCTAAAGCATACCTATAAGGAAGGATTTATGGTGTTACTTTTGGAATCCAAACCTTCTTAATTCTTTTTAAATCATGTCTAGTTTTAGTGTTTGCCTTCCACTCATTCTTAACTTTGACATATTTCTTCTTAAGTGGAAAATTAAACATTATGTGTCCCTTATTCCTACACAAGTAGCAAGTAGTATGTTCACGTATATTTGTAGAGGATATACTTGCATAGTATTTTGCTTCTTTTACAAAGTATCCCATGAATAAGTTTTTCTTTCTTTTGTTTGCAATTCCATTGTAACCTATTCCTTCTTTATTGCTAGTCATCCTTTGTTGTCCAACAATCTTCTCAAAATTCTCTTTTCCTCTAATAAAGTTGTAAATGATTTTTTCTTTATCTTCAATTTTACTTTTGAGATTACTTATCTCTAAATCTTTCTTGCTATCATCATTCACTTGTAGTTTTACTAATTCTTGAGATATATTGTTGATTTTCTTCATTAGATCATCAATATGAGAATCCTTTTCTTTTTCAGCCAATTTAGAACTTTCTAATTGATTCTTAAGATTCTCATTTTGTTCTTTTAAGGCTGTGTTTCTCTTAGATACTTTGATGAACCTATTGTGTAAGTTGAATAGTTCAGCTTGAATTTCTTTGTAAGAAGACATACTTTTACATGAATTATTACTAGATTCTCCATTAGATTCTTCCAAAGAACTATAATAAGAATTTACATCAGCATTGTGTGCCATGAAGCACATGTTGGCCATCTCTTGTTCAATTGATTCGTTCTTCGACTCCACTTGAGCTTGTACCGTCACATGTAGCTTTCATAGCAATCTTCTTCTTCTTTTCTTTCTTGAGCTGTGCACAGTCAGACTTTATATGTCCAACCTTTTTACAATGATAACAAGTAGGAGGATCATTTTTGTTAGCTTTGGTGCAATCCCAAGAGAGGAGTGAATTGGTATTTAAAAAATTTATTCCCTAGGTCAATCCACTAACATCAATATTACACAAGCCTAAGGTCAATCTAGTGCATATAAAATAAATCAATGTAAATATACACCGGAATTTAAACTACAATAGAAATTTAACCATGCAAGTACAATCAAGGAGTAAATAATTCCCAAACTATCTTGTCATATGGGGCTATATATAGTTAGTTGATTGACTACTAGCTAGCTCAACGTCTTGAGTGCTAGTTGGTTAGAGAATATATATGTGACGCTCAAGTGACATTGCTTGGTATCAAATAATTAACTTTTCTTTTGTTATTATTATCTTCTTTTGCCATTTGGAAATTCTGAGATATTCTTTAAAGAACCAATTTTGTCTTTTTAAATCATGTGTGTGAGGATAGCTCATCTTCCTTTATGATATATATCTAGACAAATATTGTAACAAGGAAAAAAAATTGTAAGCCTTGCCATGGGCATCCTTGGTGGCATTCGTAATAATAGTAATTTTGCATACTAATCTTGTAGTGACCCAAAGAAATTATAGTATTTAAATAATGAAAGAAGGGGAAAAAGAAAATTGTATTTTAATATTTAAACAGGGCATCGTCAACGAACATAGGGGATTCGTCGACAAGAGCACATAAGGGGCTCGTCGACGGGGATGTGTCTCATTGACGAGAAGATACCGAGAGGATATGTAGCAATTTTGAATTTCATCAACGAGGGGTAGGCATTCGTCGACGAACTTCCTTCTTGACCTCATCGATGAAGGTTAGTGTATAAATAAGCCTAAACTTCATTTTTGGCCAAAAATTCACATGCAGACTTCCTTCTCTCTCTCCTCTTCCGTTCCCTACCATTCTCTCTTAACTTCTGGGTTCAATCTTTGCCGAATCAATGATTCAAGGCCACCTTGACACTCCTGGGGAAGTTCTCTACAAATCTGTTGGAATGGATCGTTGGTGGGGCTAGTTTGGATTCCATCCCAAGTTTAGGGTAAGGGTTTTTATTCAGTATTTGACTTTCCTGCAGTTATAGGAATTATAGTAATCAAGGAAATACTGAAGTTTTTTTTTTAAAGATATCATTTTCAGGGTGTTGAACGAGGAACCCTGCAGGCGCAGGACTGATTATCTTAGGGGTTTTTCAGGAATTAGGTAAGGCGATAAACTAAGTCAGGATTTTATAAAAATACACTTACTATTTTACAGTATTTAGTTTCAGATAAATATGTATATTGTAAAATTATGTTGGGAATAATGTTGTTGATCAGAAATATGTTCAATACCTAATTTGTGTGGCATGAGTAAAATTTACTATAGAATATTATGTTTTTACTGCTACCAAGAAAATGTTTTAATAATACATAATTTTATATGATATATCGGCGTACGGGCCAAAGTTTTCATATGATATATCGATGTACAGGCTGAGGGTTTTTATATAATATATCGGCGTATGGGCTGAAGTTTTTATATGATATGTCGGCGTATAGACCGAGAGTTTAATATAAAATATCGGTGTAGGGGCCGAAGGTTTCATGATATGCAATACTAGCATACGTGCAGTGATTTATAAAATACAAAATGTCGGCATAAAGATCGAAGATTTTGACGATATGTTATGCAAAATTATATGATGATATTAACTTGACAGTTATTATTATGAATAGTCCTATATCATTATTTGGAAATATGTTATATGTTATCAGAACTTGGTTGGCTTAGTTTAGGATTACACGAAGCACGGTACCATAGTTATATGATTACGATAATGATTATGTTAGTGTTACCGCTTGCCGTATAGGGCAATAGGAGATTGGTAGTCGATACGGTTTATTGTAGTGTTGGCGCCCTCTGGTGTACGGACCAGGAGAGGTAGACCCATCGTACTTACAGACTTTTTCTTTTGATTCAGCAGTGGTCGGCCAACCATTATTAGGTCCCACCTTCGGACTACACATCCCGATCACGTGGAGGTAAGACATGACACCAGCTAGCTAACCATCCAGGATATTATATGAGATGAATTATGTTTATGGAAATTTGGTATGTTATATCATGTTATGATTATATATGTTTTCCTAGATATGATACACATAGTTTTATCAAGTATGTTATGTACTGTTATATGTATAACATGAAATACTCATATTGCCACACACTGATATTAGCTTATTTTCCTTACTGAGAGGTGTCTCGCCCCAAATTATATATACATTTCAAGAGCCATAGATAGAAGAGCGGATAAAGCTCCGCAGCATTAGTATTCAGCCGTGCTACTCTATTTTGAAGGGTAAATCTTTTGCTAGGGTGAGACAGATTTTTGGATAACGACCCTCAGACTCTTTTATGTAATTGGGATTGTGTATATTTTTATGATGGATGTATAAACTCTGGTATTGTGTTAAATGGTATTTTGATTTATTTATGATATCACGTTTCCTACTACTTAGGTAATGGAATGAATGTCAGGTTACTCCAGGTACCTTTGGGTCCAGGTGGATTATGAATATCCAGAATTATTATATGGGAAAAAAATAATATGGAAATAAGTAGGTCGTTATAGTTTGGTATCATAACCTAGGTTGCTAGGTTCTATAAACTTTAGAATGCAGTAGAAACGATACTAGAGTATAGGAAAAGGATTTAAGGGTTTGTTCTACAGTCTAGAGGTAGGACTTCCGTAGTGGTTTCTGTGATTTTCCTGAGGTGATGATTTCAGGAAAACCATAGAAAACTATTTTCGGGTTGTGTTCCTAGAATGTGGGACTAGATTTAGAAATAAGATGGGGACGTTAAGATAGGGGACTATGTCAGGTAAGTAAATTATAAGGAAAGGGTCTCTAAATCACGTGTATTGTTTTTCAGGATGGAATCGGGAGGAGGTAGTGCTCATGCGAGTGGTAGTGATGGAGCAGGGCCTTCGAGTACAGGCTGGACTAATTCTGATGTGGTACTACGCAGCGTGGCTCAGCAGGTTATGGCTTAGATCGCTAGGACCTCTAGAGAGCAGGGAGTCCTGTCTACAGGCCATAGGTACACAATAGAGAAGTTTACTAAGATGAATCCTCTGGCATTTTCAGGAGGAGTTAATCCTGCAGTTGCTAAGAATTGGATGCAGGAGATCGAGAAAGTCTTGGTTGTATTACAGTGTACGGAGGAACAGAGAATCCTCTTCGCCACCTATAAACTGACTGGGGAGACTGAGAGGTGGTGAACTGCTATGAGACTTCTAGAGCAGTAGAGGATGACGCTGATAGCTATGACATGGGACCGATTTAAAGAATTATTCTTTGACATATATTTCCCAGTCACTATTAGGGAAGCTAAAGTGGAAAAGTTCCTGAATTTGAAGCAGGGACAGCTGTCGGTCCAGTAGTATACAGCGCGGTTTATAGAGCTTTCTCGCTTTGCTCCATATATTGTTCCTTATGTGGTAAAGAAGGCGAGACAATTTGAAAGAGGTTTGAGGCAAGGAATATACAAGCAGGTGGTAGTGCTAAAGATATAGAACTTTGTTGCGCTAGTTGACAGAGCAGCCTTGGCTGAGGTTAGTGAGCGTATGGACGCAAAGGAGCAGGGATAAAAGAAGAGATCTGTGTCTTCAGGCTTCCATCAAGGACCTAGGTAGGGTCAGTGGAGGAAAGAAAACTACAATAGAGGACAAAGGCAGGAGATTGGAGGTCGTGAGGTTCAGGCAGTACAAAATCCTCCTGTCTGTCAGACTTGTGGGAGGAGACACTGAGGAGAGTGTCAAGTAGGGAGAGCTGCCTACTATCGCTGCGGTAGACAAGGACATTTGGTGCGAGATTGCCCTACACCACCAAATATTGCTCCTACTTCTATACAATACAGGGGAGGCTATCAGGCGCCACGTGGAGGCCAGCAGAGGAATATGGCTCCAACCAGAGTTTTCGCTTTGACACCGAGTGATGCTGAGACAGCCAGTGACATGGTGATAGGTATGATTAGCATGCTTTCCTTTGAAGTTATTGTATTATTTGATTTAGGGGTCACACACTTGTTCGTGTCTATGGGATGTATTGAATTGTGTGGGGAAGAAATATATTTATTAGATACTGAATTATTAGTAACTACACCGACCGGGTCGGCAGTGAGGTGTAGTAGGGTGCTCTGAGGCTGTCTAGTCTGTATCCAGGGGAGAATTTTGTTTGCTGATCTGATAGTGTTAGACATGCACAGGTTCAATGTAATTGTTGGTATAGACTGGTTGGTAGATAATTACGCCAGCATAAACTATCGTTTGAAAGAAGTAATATTCGAACCTCTGGGAAGACCAGAATTCAGGTTTATAGGATAGCGAGTGCAATCCCCGCCTCAGTTATTTTCAACTATTCAAGCGAGGAGACTAGTCCTGAGTGGTTATCGGGGATTTTTGGCATTTGTGAAGGAAATATCAGGGAATGAATTGAAACTCACCAGTACGCCAATAGTAAAATATTTTACAGATGTTTTTCCATATAAGTTACCAAGCTTGCCACCTGATCGGGATGTAGATTTTTCTATTGATCTACTTCCAGGTACAGCGCCGATCTCTAAAGAACCTTGTCGAATGGCGCTAGTAGAGTTGGCAGATTTAAAGAATCAGTTGCAAGATTTTCTTGATGATTTATACGGCCTAATGTATCTCCATGGGGAGCTCCAATGTTATTTGTGAAGAAGAAAGAGGGGACCATGAGGATGTGTATAGATTATAGGGAAATTAATAAGGTGACAATCAATAACAAGTATCCTCTACCTCGTATAGATGATTTATTTGACCATCTCCAGGGTATATGGGTGTATTCTAATATTAACCTCGGATCGGGCTATCATCAAATGAAAGTGAAAGCAGAAGATGTCTCAAAGATAGCTTTCAGGACCATATATGGGCATTATGAATTCCTCGTTATATCGTTTGGTTTGAAAAATGCTCCTGTAATATTTATGAATTTTATGAATAGAATTTTCCACCAATATTTAAACCAGTTTGTTGTTATTTTTATTGATGAAGTATTGGTTTATTTTAAGAGCTATAAGGAACATGGGACGCACTTGAGGCAGGTTTTATAGATGCTTATGGAAAAGAAGTTATACGCCAAGTTCAGCAAATGTGAATTTTGCCTTGAGAAAGTTGTTTTTTTGAGGCATGTTATCTCAGGGGATGGGATTTCTGTGGATCCTAGTAAGATTGATGCGATAGTGAATTGGGTTAAATAGAGGAACATCTAGGAGATCAGGAGTTTCTTGGGGCTAGCTGGGTATTATCGTCGTTTTTTTTAGGGATTCTCAGCATTATCAGGGCCACTAACATGATTGACTAGAAAGAATACCAAATTCAAATGGGACGAAAGCTGTGAACAGAGTTTTCAGGAATTGAAGCAAAGGCTTGTCACGGCTCCAATATTGATCATTCCGTCAGAAGGTGAGGGTTATGTTATTTGCAGTAATACGTCCTTGAAGGGACTTGGTTGTGTATTGATGCAGCATGGTAGGGTGGTAGTGTATGCTTCCAGGTAGTTGAAAGAATATAAAAAGAACTACCCTACCTATGATCTTGAATTGACTGCATTAGTACATGCATTGAAGATTTGGAGACATTACCTATATGACGTGCGATGTGAAATCTTCTCTGACCATAAAAGCATAAAGTACTTCTTCATTCAAAAGGAACTGAATATGAGATAGAGAAGGTGGTTGGAGCTAATTAAAGATTTTGATTGTACTATCGGTTACCACCCAGGAAAAGTCAACGTGGTAGCTGATGCATTGAGCAAAAAGTTTATGGGACCAACGTTGGCAGTTATGAAGATTCAGTTTCCGATTATGATGGATCTAGAGATACTTGGCATAGAATTAGTTGAGAGTGATCCTCAGGTATGTATTGCTAGTTTAGTGGTGTAGCCTACTCTACAGGAAAGAATTAAAGCTGCTTAGAAGGATGATCCAAAATTAGCAGAGGTAATGGTCAGAGTATAGAGTGGTCAGTGAGAGGGATTATGTATTACAGATGACAAAACTTTGCAGTTCCGTTCTTGATTTTATGTTCCTGCTAATGCTGATATTAGAAAAACTATCTTAGAAGAGGCTCACAAATCTTTATACATAGTACATCCTAGCAGCATGAAAATGTATAGGGATTTGTGAGAATCATATTGGTGGAGTGGTATGAAGAAGGAGATGGTTGACTATGTAGCACAGTATTTGATGTTCCAGAAGGTAAAGGCTAAGCACCAGAGGTCGGCAGGTCAGTTGCTGCCACTTTTTATCCAAGAGTGGAAATGTGATCATATATCTATAGATTTTGTCTCAAGGCTACTGTCAGCATTGCATGGTTAGAATACGATCTAGGTGATTGTAGATAGTTTGACTAAGACCGCCCATTTTCTTTCTATCAAGATCAGCTATTCTCTTAACTACCTGGTAGAGATTTATATTCGGGAGATTGTCCATTCTCACGGAGTACCAGTGTCTATAGTGTCAGATCGGGACTCGCGTTTCACGTCACAATTCTGGAAGAGCTTGTAGGAAGCTCCAGGGTCTCAGTTATCTTTTAGTGTGACATTCCATCCTCAGTCCAACAGGCAGACTGAGAGGACAATAAAGATATTAGAAAATATGCTTCGAGCTTGCGTGCTGGATTTTGGGGGTAGTTGGACCCAGTTTATGCCGCTGGTAGAGTTTGCGTACAATAACAGTTATCAAGCCAACATTGGCATGACACCGTTTGAGATGCTTTATGGTAGGAGATGGCGTTCTCCTTTATATTGGGATGAAATAGGTGAGCGGTGTGTAGTGGAGTCAGAGTTAGTACAGCAAACATATGATAAGGTTCGGCTCATCAGAGACAGAATCAATGCAGCTCAAAGTCGGCAGAAGAGTTACGCTGATAACCGCCGCAGAAAGTTGGAGTTTGATGTCGGCGCTCATGTGTTTTTGAAAATAGCTCTGTTAAAAGTGGTTATGAAATTGGGGAGGAAAGGTAGACTTAGCCCTAGGTTTATTGGCCCATTTGAGATTCTAGAGAAAGTGGGGTTGTTTGCCTGCAGGTTAGCTTTACCACCTGTATTGTCCAGGATACACGACATATTCCATGTTTCCATATTGAGGAAATACGTCCCAGACCCTTCTCATGTAATTAGTTATGTTGAATTAGAGTTTAGTAATTCACTAGTTTTTGAGGAGGTGCCAGTACAGATTCTAGATAGGAAAGTGCAAGAGTTACATAATAAGAAGATTCCTCTGGTAAAAGTTTTGTGGAGGAATGACGCAGTAGAAGAGGTTTCTTGGGAGCTCGAGGAACAGATAAGATAGAAATACTCTCAATTGTTCCTTGAGGTTCAGTCATAACCAGGAAAGGGTAAGTAATTGTACATGTAATAATTTAGTTAGTGAGTAGTCTTTTAGTTTTGGGGGAATTTTATTTTATTTCATGTAATCTCCCAAGACTTGGAATGTAATCACGGTATTCCTCCTCCATAAGTGAGGGTAAGTAATAAAATAAGTTGACCATTTTACCTTTAAGGGATGATAAATCATATGAATAGTAAATTTCGAGGACGAAATTTTATAAGGAGGGGAGAATGTAGTGACCTAGAGAAATTATAGTATTTAAATAATGAAAGAAGGGGGAAGAGGAAATTGTATTTTAATATTTAAACAAGGCATCGTCGATGAACATAGGGGATTCGTCGACGAGAGCACATGAGGGGCTCATCGACGGATATGTGTCTTGTCGACGAGAAGATACCGAGAGGATATGTCGTAGTTCTGAATTTCATCGATGATGGGTAGACATTCGTTGATGAACTTCTTTCTTGACCTCGTCGATGAAGACTAGTGTATAAATAAACCTAAACTTCATTTTTAGCCAAAAATTCACACGTAGACTTCCTTTTCTCTCTTTTTTTTTGGCTCCCTACCCTTCTCTCTTAATTTCTAGGTCCGATCTTCACCGGATTGACGATCTGAAGCCACCACGACACTCCTAGGGAAGTTCTCTACAAATCTACTGAAGTTTGGATTCTATCCCAAGTTTAGGGTAAGGGTTTTTATTCAGTATTTGACTTTCCTGCAGTTATAAGAATTGTAGTAATCAAGGAAATACTGAAATTTTGTTCTGGGAAATATCATTTTCAGGGTGTTGAACAGGGAATCCTGCGGATGTAAGACTGATTATCTTAGGGGCTTTTCAAGAATTGAGTAAGGGGATAAACTAAGTCCAGATTTTATAAAAATTTACTTACTATTTATAGCATTTAGTTTCAGATAAATATGTATATTGTAAAATTATGTTGGGAATAATGTTGTTGATCAGAAATATGTTTAATACCTAATTTGTGTGGTGTATGGGCCGAAGTTTTCATATGATATATCGGCGTATAGGCTGAAGGTTTTTATATGATATATTGACGTACGGGCTGAAGTTTTTATATGATATGTCGGCATACGGGCCGAGAGTTTAACATAAAATACCAACATATGGGCCGAAGGTTTCATGATATGCAATACCAGTGTACGGGCCGTGATTTATAAAATAAAAAATGCCAACATAAGGACTGGAGATTTTTACGATATGTTATGCAAAATTATATGATGATATTAACTTGAAAATTATTATTATGAATAGTCATGTATCATTATTTGGAAATATGTTATATGTTATTAGAGCCTAGTTGACTTGGTTTAGGCTTACACGAAGCACGGTACCGTAGCTATATGGTTACGATCATGATTATGTTAGTGCTACCGCTTGTCGTACGTGGCAATGAGAGATTGGCAGTCGATGTGGTTTATTGTAGTGTTGGCGCCCTCTGGCGTACGGACCGAGAGAGGTAGACTCATCGTACTTATAGACTTTTGCTTTTGATTTGACAGTGGTCTGCCAGCCATTGTCGGGTCCCTCCTTCGGGCCACACAACCCAGTCGTGTGGGGGTAAGACATGACACCAGACAGCTAACCATCTAGGATGTTTTCTATGTATTATTATATGAGATGAATTATGTTTATGGAAATTCGGTATGTTATATGATGTTATGATTATATATGTTTTCCCAGATACGATACAGACAGTTTTATCATGTATGTTATGTACTGTTATATGTATAATACGAAAATACTCATGTTACCATACACTAATATTAGCTTATTTCCTTTACTTAGAGATGTCTCACCCCAAATTATATAAACATTTCAGGAACCCTGGATAGAAGAGCAGATAAAGCTCCGTAGTATTAGTATTCAGCTATGCTACCCTATTTTGAAAGGTAAGTCTTTTGCTAGGGTTAGACGGATTTTTGGATGGCAACCCTAGGACTCTTTTTGGTTATTTTGGGTTGTGTGTATTCAGATGATGGTGATAGTAAACTCTGGTATTGTGTTGATTGGACAATTTGATATGTGTATGATTTTACGTTTCCTACTGCTTAGATATCAGTATTGTATTTCGGGCGTACCCCTGGTACCATGGGTCCAGGTGAATTATGATTTGCTAGGGTTATTATATTGAATACTAATATGAAAAAAAAAATGGTAAAATAAGCAGGTCGTTATAAATCTAGGTTGGTTGTAGGTAGTTTAGTGTCTTTCGCAACAACACATACAACAATCTAATTATTGACAAAGTTTGACAATAAATCACCACTAACCTTCAAGATAGAAAAGACATTCTAGGTCTTCTTCTTGGTACTTTTGCCATGCTAGTTCAGCTAGATGAACCAAAAAGTTGTTTTACTTCAATTTCCAATAAAGAGAACTTGCTTAACAGATGAGTTTGATTTGGAATTTGAACTTACGGATTAAGGTCTAAGGCACACCCTTATGAAAATGAACAAAAATGGATATTGTTAAATAAGAAGAGAATGAAAAAAAGGGTGAAGATCATAGAAGACTTGAAAGGACAAGAAACAGATGTATACACACAAAGTAAACCAACCATTAGCATCAATCTCATTCATGTCATCTCAACCTCTGGCTCTTCGCCTAAGGAATGCTTACCAATCGAAAGTCCACATCTATTAACTGCTCGGAAATAGCCATGCCTTTTAACCCTCTAAAGAAGCACAATGACATCCCCCCTCTGCCTCCTCTAGAACAACGAAGCCTTTTTTTCGTCACAAGAATAAGTCATTTTTGCAACAAGAGCACATTCTTCTTTTATTGATTCACTTCCTTCCTTACGGTGTTCTCCACATCAACCATTTGGTGATTGTGTTGCCCTATTTTCTCCATTTAAAGAAATTCTTGTATACACTTGCATTATACCATGCATTCTTGAGAAGGATGTGTGCACGAGAGAGAGAGAGAGAGAGAGAGAGAGAGAGAGAGAGAGAGAGAGAGAGAGAGAGAGAGAGAGAGAGAGAGAGAGAGAGAGAGAGAGAGAGAGCTTTTGTTACTAAATCTACACAAATTGAATAAAAATTATTGAACTTTATTTTTAAAATGAATTTGAAAAACACAATTATGAAGTCTCATCCGTCCGATTTATAGGGTGTGATGACACTACCAAGAAATTCGATCTTAACTCTAATATTGAAGTTTAAATAAGATTTTCAATACATTAACTTAAAAGATAAATAAAGATAAAAAAATTTTCATTGTCTTCTACCTAAGCTACAATTTTGTCAATAATATCTTTATTTTCAACAATTTCTTCTTAAAAAATTAAAATGAATTTCTAGTTAATCAACACAAAATTATATTTCAAAACAAATTAGCTAATTTTACTTGGATCCCCTAAAGCGTCTTAATGGGAAACCGAGACTATCCCATTCTCTACCCCATTCCTAAAAATACAACCCGTTTCCAAGATACAAATTTAGAGAGAGAGAGAGAGAGAGAGAGAGAGAGAGAGAATGAAACAAAAAATTTACGGTCAAACTGGGAGTGCCCATGGTGGACCACCCACCAATTTTATTCCACGATTCCTTTGCTTGGCATGATAGAAGGTTTTGGCTGGCAGTACATGCATATTCAAGAACCCCACAAAGGTCGGTTGCCTTGCTTCCGTGGAGCTTCTCCTCTTTCATGATAAGTGGGCCCATCCCCGATGCGTGTTGCTTCCGTTTCCAGATCCCACGCGATCCGACGGTGATATGGCCGCTTGCGCTTTTGTTTTCCTAAGACGCTTTTAGGAAATCAAACCCCCATCAGAAAGTGATTAAGCTTTTTTTCTCGGAAACGTCTCTTTTCTTTTTTTTCTTTTCACTTCCCACCAGGAGAACGAAGGGTAATTAAGTCATTCCAAGTTTTGGGTGATGCAGGGGACACTAATGCGTGTCCCGAGGTTGATCTATCCGTTTTCGTTTTCATTCACGACGAAAATGTCCAAAATGCTGGACTGATTTGTCAATTGTCATTTGATTTAATGCGTCTCTCTCTCATTTTGGGCCTCCTTATTAGAACAAACAAGTCTTTCAAATCACATGTTATGTTAAGGAAAGTATAACTATTAATTTTAAAATTCATTTATTTTTTATATGTAGTTTTAAAATTAAAGTTGCATTTTAAAAATATAAATTTTAAATTTTGAATTTAAATAATTATATTTTATTAAATTTTAAACGTATTTTATTTAATTTCTTTCATCTAACTCCGAGTTTTAAATTTTAAACTCTTAAATATGAGTAAGAATAGAAAATAAAATATTTAATATCAAAGTAGGCTGTGCTATCTTTTTTTTTTTTAAAGATAATTGGTAATGGTTCATATCTTAATCATATGTTGCATTTTGTTCGCAAATATAACTAATTATTCTTGAGAATTTTAATTGATTATTTATTTCTTAAAAAAAAAAAATTAGGTCTTCCGAGATCCTCCCATCAAACCCTTTCATCCAATAAAAATACACCAAATAGTGAGTCCTACCCATTATAAATCAATTTTTATTTGTGAGTCCTACCAATAAATACTTCTTATTCAGAGTGTTTTCATTAAATGAGAGGAAATAATGGGCGAAGCTTTCAAAGGACTTATTTTTTTTCCCCTCTATTTCATGTTTTATGATTAAAAATAAAATCTCATTTTCGATAATATTGTATAATTCATAATTGTGTTTGTCAAATTATTTTTGGCAATTAAAAAACCCAACCTTATTGTTCAACCAAGCAAAACGAATAAAAGAGGAAAAGAAAAAAAGAAGTTTGAAAAGAATTAGAGTTAATTTTTATTTATTTTCCTTTTTTTTTTAAAAAAAAAAATTTACTGTATTTACGTTGATGATTATAATTCCTCTCCTTGCCAACATGAAATTCAGTAAAATGTTGGATCCCCAACTGACAACTGTTCCATTGCATATGCCGATCGGATACAAAATACAATAGTGGCATTTTCCCTAAAACCAGTAGCTTTAAGTCTTATCCTCGCGCCAAAAGACCATACTACCCTTCCCCTGCCATTATTCACAGTCGCCAGCGACCCCATCACTTTCGCTATAACTTAAGCACTACCTTAGCTACCAGAGAACCTGCAGATAGAGCTGCAGAGCTTCAATTCAATCTCTCTCCCTCTGTCCATCCACAGATTCCAAATTTCAAGTACACTGCTCCTCGAGTCTCTCCCCCAACCAAGCGACTCAGTCCACTCATGTCGGCGAAGGACTGCGGCAACCACGGGCAGTCGAGGAAGAAGCTGCTGCGGGGGCTCCTCGCCGGGATCCTGATCCTAGTCTTCCTGGTCCTCCTCGCCGTCCTCCTGATCTGGGCCATCCTCCGCCCCACCAAGCCCACGTTCATCCTCCAGGATGCCACCATCTACGCTTTCAACGTGTCGGCGCCGACCAACTCCCTCACCTCCAGCCTCCAAATCACTCTCGCCTCCCGCAACCCCAACGCCAAGATCGGCGTCTACTACGATCGCCTCGACATTTACGCCAACTATCGGGGCCAGCAGATCACTCTCGCCACCCGCATCGGGCCCGTCTACCAGGGCCACAAGGAGGTCAACGTCTGGTCGCCCGTCCTCTACGGCCCCAACGTCCCCGTGGCGCCCTTCAACGGAATCGCGCTCAGCCAGGACCAGGCCGCCGGCATGGTGCTCCTGCTGATCAAGATCGACGGACGGGTGAGATGGAAGGTGGGGACCTTTATTTCCGGTGGGTACCATCTGCACGTCACGTGCCCGGCGTATATCAGCTTCGGAAGCCGAAGCACCGGGATTGTGATCGGCGACGCCATTAAGTACCAGCTCGTGCAGCGTTGCAGCGTCAACGTTTGATGATCAAGAAGGCAGCGCCGGCACCGGTAGCTCCTCTGCCTCTCTCCGTCTCTCTTGCCGTTTAATGTCTAGCCGGGGGAAATCGTGTTAATTTAATTGTGTTTTTTTCAGTGTTTTTTTACGTTTTAATTCCGGTCGTAGGAGATATGGGGGAATTGAAGAACTGCACATTTTGCTAAAGGGAGTAAAAAGGGAAAAGATGAAAGGGTAAAGGAGACAGATAGCAAAATTACAATTGTTGTGGCACCTAAAGTTGTATAATTAAGTCTCGATGATCAGATATTTATATGTATATTTTGCAATAATAATATATAATAATGATAATAATAATAATAATTTTGAATGGATGATAAGGATCGATGAAGACATGAAGAGGCCAGTGGTGGTGGTGAGTCAATTTTCTGTCATTAATTTGTTTTGGGATGATGATGATGGCTGATGGAAATTTTCTGTGGTGCTTCTCTTGTTCTCTCTTTCTGGGGTTTTCAAATATAATAAAAATGAAAATGAAATGACTGATAGTATGAATTACGGGGTGAATAGATAGGTGGCATGGGTAGGGTTCACGGGGAGACCCCTTCAATTGATCTGTGCTCATGGGCAGTCATGCATCGATCCTTAGCTTGCATGGGGATAGCTCACCTAATTAATCACATGGCCATGGATCCAAAATCATGTTCACTGTAATATTTTGGGGACCTCCACTTATCTCGGTCTTATTGCTGAATATAAAAATATATACATATATAAAATGATGTTTCAGCGCGCATGCTGCGCTCTTTATTGGGAAAATTGGGTTGCGTCTAAGAAAGAAAGTCTTCCTGTAATTATTTTCTTAGGTCAACTACATATATAAACTGCTATTAGTTAAATTATTTTATTTATTAATATTATTTTAAAAAAAAAAAAAAAAAACAGATTACTAAAACAACTGAAAAATAATAAAATTTAATTTTCAAATTTTTGACAAATAATTAAAAATCGATAACAGAAACAGAAAATCACAAAATAAATAAACACATTTTTATAATTTTTTTTATTATATAAAATAAAAACAAAAAATAAAAAATGTGCTACAGGCTGAACGTGGTAATCCAAATGAGGACGGCAGCGAATGAATGAAACAGGAACCGAGGGCGAAGGGGGTGAGACGAAATTGTGGGCGCAGAATTGGGTGGCCTACCTCGACACTGTTTGGGTGTGGGGTTTTACCATACATCTCCACTTTACTTTCCAAGCTTTCCCACTTGCTACCTATATATTTATTTGTTTATTTATTACATATGATTGTACAATAATTAAGAGGAAATAAGAAGTATGCATTTGGTTGTAATTTAATAAGCATAATATATATTTAATTAAGTAATTAATATGAGAATAAAAAGATAATGACATTTCTTGAGATTCAAATATTTTTAAAAATTTTCTTAAGATTTTGAAATTTTTAGGAACCTCTTCTCAGAGGTCTGTGATATTTTTTAAATTTTTAAAAAGATTTTTTTTTTTAAGTAATGCTCAAGGGAGATAACATATTTTGGTCTTAATATAAATAATTAATTAGATGCCATTATTGGTGGGTAGAAATTAGAGGAGAGGAAGCCCAAAAGGGCCACCACTCCTACTGAATGACATCCGCATAGACATGGAGATGACCGCACCCTAAATTAATAATTTATTATTTACTTTTTGTTTGGTATGTGTCAATTATGGGGATCCAACGGTTCATAATGTTTCATTTTATCAATATAAAAAAAGAATTTGATACTAATAATTTTGGACAAATTAATGATGAGGTACTTAACTAACGCATTGGTCATTTTTTTAATTAATAATATATGCACATCATAATTCATCTAATTGACGATAGATCATTATTTACCAAACACATCTTAAATGAATGTAGTTTGGAAACTATTTAAGGACAGTTTGTTCTCTTCTCGTCTTAACTCTTTTTTTTAAGAATTAAAAGTTGGGTATAAGGTCCATTTATAAATAGTTTAGCTTTTATAAAGGTAAACGCTTTTTAAAAACTTTTAAAAGTTGTGAATTTAAACTTTTTAAAAGTTAAAAGCTAACTATTTTCTTAAAAAAAAAAGTTATATTTCTTTGTTGCCCTTAATTTTTTTAAATATTATAAAATTATTGATGCATTAATAATATTTTTAAAAAATACATATCCATTTTATTCATTTTAAATGTTTTAAAACATTTTATAATATTTTTTTATCAAACACTTAAAGTTAACTTTTTCTTTCTAACAATTCTTTTTTCCCATACAGAGGTGCCAAACAATTTTTATGATAACCTTGATCAATCAACTCCTTTTAAAAGGTCTTTCAAAAAAGTAACAGGATATAAGCTAAGCCTTAATAGCCTACTCACTCTCATCTTGACTTGTTGTAATAATAATAATAATAAAGAAACAAGAAAAATAGAGACTATTTAGTTTTATATTCAAGCCCTAGTTGTTTTTGAATATAACATTAATAAGGTAGTAAGCTATCTTCCTTTTTTTTTTCCTATGAGGGAATGGTGGATTTGGGACTAGTAGGTTTGAGTTATACAACAATAACTAGTTCATTTCCCATGCAATCCCTTGCATCCCTTCCCAACTGCTTAATCTCAAATTTAAATCTAAGATGCCCAACAAATATGTCCAAAACTTTAATTGATGAGATATCTTCTATGAGACTAATAGTCATGTTGTCAAAGAAATGTTGAAAGTGAAATGAATAATTAACCAAACCTATTTGTGTCATTTATGTGCATCCATAAAGGAAAATGGCATGTGATTCCTATAATCAATTACATGATAATAAAATGACCTAAGTAGATGAGCATGTAGAGTACAAACATATCCCAACTAACATATGACATGGATCAAACAATACCTTTAAACGAAAAAACAAGTTGGTTCACCAACTAGGAGGAGTCAGTCATTGTCCATAATTAATAGAAGATGTGGTAAAAAATAAGGCAGCAAACGAACCGAACCGAGTCGAGTTGTGGTGAGCTGGAGCTTAACTCATTTATTTATAAGTGAACTTGAGCTTAAAATTTTATATTCGATCTTGACTCGTTTAAGAAATGTGAATTCTGGTTGGAACATGTCACATTCCTTGGGCACGTGGTGTCCAGAGGTGATATTTCTGTGGATCCGAGTAAGATAAAGGCAGTAGTGGACTGGGTGAGATCGAAAAATGTCCACGAGATTAGGAGTTTCTTAGGATTGGCAGGATACTATCACCATTTTGTAGAGGAATTTTCTAAATTGTTAGGCCCTTTGACGAGATTGACCAGAAAGAATATAAAATATGAATGGACAGATGAGTACGAAAAGAGCTTTCAAGAATTAAAACAATGACTCATCCTACACCGGTACTGACAATCCCTTCAGGAGAGGAGGATTTCATAATCTACAGTGATGCATCTCAAAAGTGGCTCGGTTGTGTGCTAATGCAATAGGGGAAAGTTGTAGCCAATGCTTCTCGAGAGCTTAAAAAGTACGAGAAGAATTACCCAACACATGATCTGGAATTAGCAACAGTGGTATATGCATTGAAGATTTGGAGACATTAGTTGTGTGGTGGGAAGTGTGAGATATTTACTGATCACAAAAGTTTAAAGTATTTCTTTACGTAGAAAGAGCTAAATATGAGGCAGGGGAGGTGGCTCGAGCTGATTAAAGATTACAACTGTACCATCAGTTACCACCCAAGGAAGTCTAATGTGGTAGCTAATGCATTGAGTCATAAGTCAAGGTGCACATTTGTATCAGCAATAGTAACTACACATCAGATCATGATCGATTTAGAGAGATTGAGTGTGGAGTTAGTAGAGGGAAATCACCAGGTACTCATCGCCAATTTGATAATTCATGCCACTTTACAGGAAAGAATTAAAACTGCTTAGATGAAAAATGTAGAATTTGTAAAGATTGCAGATAAAGTTTAAAGCGGGCTAGAGACATATTTTAATATTTTAGATGATGAAACTTAGAGGTTTCGTAGCAGGTTGTGTGTACTTGATGATGCTGGGAAAAAAAAAATTATTTTGGAAGAGGCACATTGTTCCCTGTATATGGTACATTCAAGAAGCACAAAAATGGATAGGGATTTGCAGGTATCCTTCTAGTGGAGCAATATAAAGAGAGAAATTTCTGAATATGCAGAGCAGTGTTTAACATGTCAACAAATAAAGGCTGAGCATCAAAGACTGGTGGGACTACTGCAACCACTTCACATCTCCGAATGGAAGTGGAAGCAAATTTCTATGGATTTCGTTTCAAGGTTACCGTTGGCACTCCATGGATAGGACCCCATTTGGGTAGTCATTGACTAATTGACGAAGACTACCCATTTTCTTCCCATCAGAGTTAGCTACTCCATAAGTAGATTGGCAGAGATATGCATACAGGAGATAGTCAGACTGCATGATGTGCCAGTGTCCATCATTTCTAATTGAGACCCACAGTTCACATCTCAATTGTGGAAGAGTTTACAAGGAGTCTTAGGTTCTCAGCTGACATTCAGTACAATATTTCATCCGCAGACCGATGGACAGACATAGATGACTATATAGATATTAAAAGATATGTTAAGGGCCTGTGTATTAGATTTTTTTGGTAGTTGGATCCAATATATACCACTAGTTGAGTTTGCATATAATAACAGTTACCAAACAAGTATTGGGATGACACCATATGAGGCGTTATATGGTCTGAGATGTCGATCCCCATTATATTCGGATGAAATCGGTGAAAAGCATATTTTGGGGCCGGAAATAATACAACAGACTTCTGAGAAAGTCTGACTCATCCGAGACAGAATAAAGACCACTCAGATTCGATAGAAAATCTAGGCAAACACTTGCCAGTGAGAGCTGGAGTTTGATGAAGAAGATCGCGTGTTTTTGAGAGTTACACCGATGAAAGGAATTATGAGATTTGGGGGGGAAAAAGTAAGCTAAGCCATAGGTTTATTGGACCATTTGAGATATTGGAAAGAGTTGGTCTAATTGCTTACAAGTTAGCTCTACCTCTGATACTGTCTAGGATCCATGACGTATTCCACGCATCTGTATTGAGGAGGTACATCTCAGATCCTTCACACGTGATAAGTTATGAAATACTAGAACTCAAAGATACCTTGTCATGCCTGTTTAAATTTTGGACCGAAAGAAACAGGAGTTACGCGCTAAAAGGATCCCATTGGTAAAAGTACTCTAGCGCAACCACGCTGTTGAGGAAGCTTCATGGGAGTTAGAGGAGAAGATGCGTTAGAGGTATCCACACCTATTCAGCGAGGCCTAGTATTAAACTAGTAAAGGTAAAGGTAAATAATTGTTTTTGACTTTTGATGTGTATAGTGTAGGGTAGTTGATTATAATTTAGTGTTTTTGATTTTAGGTTATGAATGGTTTTTGGGAGAGTTTTCCTTTTATGTGATTGATTGTAATCTCCCAGAAGTATTTGATGTAACCACGATATTCCTCCGCCATTAGTGAGGGTAATTAATAAAGATTCAGTGGTTTGTTTTTCAGTTGGTGATATAAGTGATGAGTAAAAAATTTTGAGGACAAAAAATTTATGAGGGGAAAAATTTAGAGACCCGAAAAATAATAGAAATAAAAATAAATAACAAATGATGAAATTTGGTTTGGCATAGGCCAAACCGTTAACAATTTTGGTGAGCCCAAAGAAAACCGTTGACAGTTTTGGTTTACTAAGAGGCAGTAAGGGTAAAACGGTGAAAAAATGGCTTGGTTAAAACCAAATCGTCGATGGTTTCAGGGGCCAACAACCTATAAATTGAATTCCAACCATTTTCTTAGGATAAAATTCTAAAACTCCCTCTCTCACTAGCTGTGGTAGTCTCTCTCTCTCTCTCTCTCTCTCTCTCTCTCTCTCTCTCTCTCTCTCTCTCTCCTCGATTTTTCGCTCGGTTTAAGCCTAAATTGAAGGAGAAACGTCATTTCGGGATCCTAGCAACATTTCTCTGCAATTTAACCGGAGCGGTTTTGTTAGTTAGACTTCCTAGGCACCACTCCAAAACAAGGGTAAGTAAGATATTTGAAAGTTTAATCAGTTGTTGGGAGTGTGTGGGCTTAAGAATGTTAGATAGTTATTATCTTGGGGTTTGAGTTAATTAAGTTAGGGTATATGGATATAGGGTTTTGTGCGAACGCCGTAGGCACTATTAAAGATCCCTGCATGCATATCTCCAAGAATCAGGTAAGGGGAATAAATTATGTTAGGTACTTTGAAAATTAACTCAATTAATTGAAAGTATGAGAATATGAATATGCTCTGTCTGTGTGTGTGTGTGTGTATAATTTTCTAACATATCAAGCATTTGAAAATACTGGTTTGAATTATCATGTATTTATCTGGGCAAATATTATTTTATGAAATATCATTTAAAATTTGTGTGGCATGAGAATTGTGACTTATGCTAGTTTATGATGAAATGTGATATATATACTGGTCTATGGAAATATTGAAAATACAAATATGATATTTTGATACTGGAAATGTAATTTATACAGATATGATAATTTGATACTGAGAAATGTGGTGTATATATATATATATAACATGATTTTTGATATTGAGAAATGAAATAATAGAAATGATAATTGTTATAATGAAATTACTGTGGAATTGTGGAAATGAGAACCCTGATGGACCAATGATGTATATGAGAGCAGGGTACCGTTGCTAGGATATGAGTTAGTGCAACCACACTAATCGGGGAGAATGTTGGTATTGGCAGTCGATTGGACCTGCGGAGAGATGTTGACCACCCCTGGGTTTGGACTAGGCTATGGTGGGCCATTTGTACTATAGACGAAGAATATTTTGACTTAGCCTGGTAGGCCTGCCATGGTTTAAGTGCCGCCTTCGAGGCGCACAACCCGGTCATGTGGGGTGATTACATGACGGTGATGTATGATTGTCCTCAGGATGGTTTCTTATTACATACATGATATATCTACATTTACTTGTTGGGTTTCAGACCCAAGAAAATGTATTGAGCAAGTACATATTTTTTGAGCAAAATATATGGTTGCAAATGTATATATATGCATATTGATATGAGCATAGATTTTATGATTTCTTAGTTAAATTTAATTATTTAATGAATGTGTTTCTAGAACCCTAAAACTCATTTGCCACACACTAATAATAATTTATTCCCTTACTGAGAGGTGTCTCACCCCTATAAATTCCAACATTTCAGGGAATCCAAGGAACCATACTTGAGCACTCTAGGGAAGGGATAGATTATGTTACCTAGGGTGAGTTCTAGTGTGACCCTGGGGTGTGTAAGGGTGTGTTCTATGTATTTTTTGGGAATGGATTGTGGACGTATTATGTTTTGGGATTTGTTTATGTATTTCGAAGATGGTAGTACTCTGGTATTGTATATGGGATGTATGTATATCTTGCTTCCACTGTGCTGTAGATTAGCTTATGGACTGTTTTGTCCGGATACCCACTTGGGGGTCGAATAGTTTATATATTGTATCGGGTTTTATGTAAATATATATAGTAGAACTTTCGAGTCATCACATTCGCTGCCACACATGACTCTTCTTCCTCGTGCTCCGGCGACTGTTCTCTGCTTAAAGCTAAGGGAATCGCAACCCAACCCACAACCCCCCTTTACACCTGCAACATCTGTGGCATATTCATCTCTAAACTGACGTCGGATCAGTCCACCATTGCTTGGGTTGTCAAGATCATGGCTAGAACCAGAAAAAACCAAAATAGATCTACCCATCATTCGAAAAATTTTGGAAGGTTTGAATTTGGAGAAAAAAAAAAACGACCTTTGGATTTCTGTCTAACTCAGTAACCACACACCCACGCTTAAAAGCGTGGCTAAGTTCCTCCCTCCATGGCCGATACAGACTCCTATATCAATAATTCTTCGCCTTCCTCCATTCTAGTCGAGTTGACCACAAAAATGACTATAGTTTTGACCAAAGCTTCACCCCCGACCTAGACCACCGATACTGCTATCGCACCAATCGGTATCAAATTGGATGGCACCAACGATGCTCTTTGGTCCCAGGTTGTCAAGATATATATCTTGGTCAAAAATAAACTGGGGTATATAAACAGTGATCTCCCTCAACCTCCTTAGATGGATTCTATCTTTAGACGATGACGCACAGACAACGCTATTGTTAAAGGTTGGTTGATTAATTCCATTGACTCCTCCCTTATCAATAACTTCATTTAATTCTTGACATCCAAGATGATCTAGGATGCAATTGCCACTATGTATTTTGATGGCAGCGACACCTCTAAGGCGTATGCTCTCTAGCAACATGTGACCCGCCTCAAATAGGCCAACGACCCTCTTAAAAATTCTACAATGATCTCCAAGGCCTCTAGAATGAAATAGACTTTCACCGCCCAAACCCAATGGAATGCCCAACCAATATTCAACACTACAATACTTTAGTTCAGGAAGATCAAGTATATGTATGCTTGGATGGTGTCGATGACCACCTAGACCATATTCGAAGTGTTGTACATCTTGCAGATAAAATCATTCCTAGCAGTGGAGCAAGCCTACGCACACATCCATAGGGAAGCTCTTAGTCAAATAGTGATGACGACTGGTAGTCCTGATGATACACTAGGAGCAGTTTTGGCATCTAAGAGCTTCAAACATCACTCGCATCCTCCAGCACCCTCCAGGTCTCTCTCTCTGCATGGTGGAAAATCTAGTTCCAAATCTTGAGCCACCCCTGATGGATCTAAGTGCTCCCGCTATAGGAATACAAAACACACACGTGAGACATGCTTCAAGTTACATGAGTATCCTGATTAGTGGCACGACCTCTAGGCTCGGAAGCATCGAGATGCCTTTGGGAATGATGAAAGCACAAGCAAGGCTTCGGTGGCTGCAGCCAAACCACATCTTTCTCTCATTTCAGCTAATAATTCAAATTCTAACCTAGGTAATGCTCTCCTCGGTTATAATAGAGAAGCTAACAATAGCGCTTGAATACTTGATTCTAGAGCAGCGGACCATATGATGTTTGATGCAAATGATTTTTCTCAACACTCCTTTCCTCAGCGAACTAGCATCGCCAATGCTAATGGAGTTATCTCTTCGGTAACTGGGGTTGGGACTGTGATGTTGTCACCAACCCTACCACTCTCTAAATCTTTACTTGTACCTTCTCTTTCTCAAAAGTTTTTATCCCTGAGTTAACTTACGAAATACCTAAATAGTGTTGTGTTCATTTATCCTACGTTTTGTCTTTTTTAGGATATTCTCACCAAGGAGATCATTAAGCATGATACTAAGAGGAGGGGGCTCTATTACATGGAAGATTTCAGTGTAGGCAGAGCACATCACATTCACCACCTGCGTAACCTCAGAGTAGAACATAGTTGGCTCTGTCACCATCGGTTAGGCCATCATTCGTTTGGTTATCTACAACATGTGTTTCCTGATTTTTATTTTTTTTTTCAAATTTGTCAATTTTGGACTTTAAATGTCAGGCTTGCATTTTAGCTAAAATCCATCGACTCACGTATCCATTAAGTATAAATAAGAGTGACGTTCCTTTTGCTTTGATTCACTCTAATGCATAGGGTTCTTCCCCAAAATCTACTATGTCTGGTTTCTACTAGTTTGTGATATTTTTTGATGATTGCACTCGAATGACTTGGATTTACTTGTTGAAACATAAAGATGAAGTCTTCCATGTATTTCAATCCTTTCATAAAATGGTTCAAACTCAATTCTTTGCTAAGATTCAAATCCTTTGTTTCAATAATGGTGGAGAATATGTGAATCAACAGTTCTATGATTATTTCCAACACCATAGCTTGATTTATGAGATCTCATGCCCCTAGACCCCTAAGCAAAATGGTATCGTGGAGTGCAAAAATCACCACATCCTTGAAACAACTCGAGCTCTTTTACTTGGATTTTACATGCCTAACCACCACTAGGATGCTAGTGTTGCCACGACCGTCCATCTCATTAACCACATGCCCTCCAACGTCCTTAAGTTTAAGACTCCGCTGCAGGTCTTTTCAACCTATGTTTCATTGCCCACAGTGCTAATGCTTCCACCTAGAATCTTTGGTTGCGTTGTGTTTGTTCACCTCCACAAGAACCAGTGCACAAAACTTGATCCTTGTGTCATTCAATTTCACTTTTTGGGATATGTTATACATCAAAAAGGGTACTGCTGCTACAATCCAACTACTTGGCACACCTATGTGACTATGGATGTTACATTCCTTGAATCCGACACTTTTTATTCTCCTCCTGCATCCAATTCTTCTCTTTAGGGGGAGGCACGAGAAGAATAGCTTAATTGGTTGACATTTGACTAGTTCAAGGACACTGGTACAATGCTTAATGCCCCTCAATCGATAATTGAGGAGCCTAATCCACAGGCGACATCTTCAGAAGCTGGAGTAGCAGCCCCCCCCCCAACTCCTTAGTATCTAACGACCCATCTCCCGAGAATTTCATTGAGGTAAGCTCTCTTGTCACACCTCACATTTCTAATGATGTGGATACTCCTGTTGGCTATAAATTACCTTTCAAGCACAATCGGGGCAAACCATCGAACACATATTCTTTGGAAGTGGAGGAACAAAGATTGAAATATCCGATGACAAATTATGTCTCTACAAAAGAGCTATTCAAACCCCTAAAGAGCTTTGTGAATGAACTCTCCTCACACCATATTCCCACAAGTTTTGATAAGACTCTGAAAGATCTTAGGTGGGTTCAAGCTATGAAGGAAGAAATAGAGGCATTACTCGAAAATGAGATGTGAATTTTTGTTCCCCTACCTAAAGGTAAAAAATTAGTGGGGTGTAAATGGGTATTCTTTATCAAGTACAAAGTCGATGGATTAGTCGAATGGTACAAAGAAAGACTAGTAGTAGAGGGCTATACACAGAGATATGACCTAGACTATCAAGAGATGTTCTCACCGGTGGCAAAGTTGAGTATGGTCAAAGTTTTGCTATCTCTTGTAGCAAACCTTGAGTGGCCATTGCACTAGTTTGATGTTAAAAAAGCCTTTCTCCATGGATATCTTGAAGAAGAAATATACATGGATGTTCCTCAAGGATATATGGCAAAGTATGAAACCAAAATTATGTGCAAGCAACAGCAAACTTTGTATGGCTTAAAGCAATCTACTAGAGCATGGTTTAAGCGATTGAACTTGGAAATGAAGAAATATGATTTTCAACAATGCAACTCAGATCATACACTATTCTTAGAACGTCAACGGGGTAAGATAACAACTTTGATAGTCTATGTAGACGATATGATCATTATAGAAGATGATCCATAAGAAATAACAAAACTTCATGTGTAACGACCGGCTTAACTTAATATAAGAATAATGAAACATAATAAATAAAATGGTCAACCCAAACCCGTGGGTAATGGGGACACCTGTCATTCATAGCGGAAACCTACACAGCAGTAAATATAAATCACATTCTCAAAGTCATAATATACATAATACCAGAGTTTACTACTTCATCAAAATACTGTATTTATATACAACTTCCAAAGCATCAAAATAACCCTAGGATCATACAATAAAAATCTCCTGATCCTAGATCAACGTTTACCCTTCTAGCAGGGAAGTTCAACTCACTCAGCGGCGGCCCTGACCCACCGATCTCTCTGGATTTCCTAAAAATTATTTAATGTTCGGGGGTGAGACACTTCTCAGTAAGGGAAAATAAACTAAATACAGATGTGTGGCAACATGAATATTTATTGCAGTTATACATACTCAGTACATTTCATATATCTAAAAACATACATCATAACATGGTGGAATAATCATATACTTTCATATTTTCTAATAATTCATACTAATCATGAAATGTATGTCATAGCTAATAATACTGAAAACATACCCAGGATAAATAGCTAGCTAATGTCATATATTACCCCCCATGACGGGTTGTGCAGCCAGAAGGTAGGACCCGACAATGGCTGGCCAACCATTGCCGAGTCAAAAATGTATGTAAGTATAATGGGCCCGCCACACCCTGGTCCGGACTGCCAGGTGGACGTCTACACTCTACACTAAAAGTCGCATCGACTATCAATCTCCCACCCCCTCGTGGGGTGGTTAGCACCAATCTGATCATAAATATATGATCTATAAGCTACGGTACTGTGCTCCTGAACTAAACTAAACTAACATACGGGTTCTGATAACATATAATACATGATAATATAACATTTAACATAAATAGATTGAGAGCATTTCTATAATTTCATAAATATGGCCTCGTGCCAAACATTTCATAAATACGGCCTCGCGCCGAATATTTCATAAATACGACCTCGCACCGAAATCATACGTAAAACACGGCCCCGCGCCGGCTATCAATCACGACCTTGCACCGAATATCTCATACACATAATTCTGAATAATAAATCAATTATCATGTATTTTCAACATCATTTTGTACTGTAATATTTCATATTCCTGAAAACATGCTTCATTCATAACATTGTCATATCATAATACTTTTCACGTAAAATAATATTCATACCATACATTTTCTGTATTAAAACCATACATTGTATTCTAAAATCATAATTTCTGACATCTCATACATACGTATACATTTCAACATAATAGCAGTTTTTTCCCAAATATGCATTTCCTTCGTAATATACAAATATAATACAAGTTTTTCTGAAAAAAAATTTATTGATAAATAATAATAATTTACATGAAAAATAACTGTTTTAGTTTATTCCCTTACCTGGTTGCTGAGAAAAGCCCCTATAAATTCTGGTCTCACACCCGTAGGATTTGCTATTCAACACCTTGAAATCAACAACTCACAGAACTAAACTTCAGTATTTTCATGTGAATATCAGTAGGACCAAATTTGACATAAAAAGTCTTACCTCAACTTAGGGATGATTTTGGACTAGCTTCCACTAACGATCCGCTCTGACAAATTTGGAGACAACTTCCCCAGGAGCGTCGTGGTGGCCTCAGATCGTCGATCTAGTGAGTGACGGAGCCGAAATCGAAGAGAAAGGAGAGAGAAACCGAAGGGAGAGAGAGAGAGTGTGTGTGTTTTTCTTAATTTTGTGCGTTTAAATCTAGATTTCTACTATTTATAGGGTCAGATTCGTCGACGAGACACGTCACCTCGTCGACGAGTCCTATAGAGAGTTCGTCAACGAACCTGCACCTTCGTCAACAAATTTCAGACTTCCCCAAAACCCTCTCTCGGTATCTTCTCGTAGAAAAAACTTAACTTTGTTGACGAGACCCCTCTTATACCCTCGTCGACGAATCCCATGTGTTCGTCAACGAAGACCTGATGATTTCCCTCGATTAATACTCCCAAAATGCAACGTCATCGATGAACGCGAAGCGTTCGTCGACAAAGTCTGTTGCTACCTTTTGTTTCTGTTTCCATTTCCCTTCCTCTTTATTTAAATACCATTTTTATTATTCGGGTCATTACATCAAGAGCAATTGGCGACAAAATTTGAGATGAAAAATCTAAGAGGACTCAAATATTTTCTGAGAATTTAAGTTGCTAGGTCCGAGCAAGGCATATTCCTTTCCCAATAAAAATATATCCTAGATCTATTATCAGAAGTTGGATTGCTAGATTGTAAGCCTACAAATACACCAATAATATAGAATCACTATCTTGGAGAATACCCAAACCAAGTACCAATAGACAAAGGAAGGTACGAAAAATTGGTTGGGAAACTAATTTATCTCTGCCATACACGACCTGACATCACCTATGCAGTAGGTGTAGGAAGTCAACTCATACATTGTCCAAGTGAAGATTATATGAATGTGGTGATTCAGATTCTTCGATACCTAAAGTCCTCCCTTGGAAAAGGACTTATGTTCTTAAGAAACAACCACTTGAGGGTTGAAGGTTATACAAATGTTGACTAGTTAGAGAATATTTTAGAAAAAAAAATCCACCTCGAGCTATTTCACATATGTTTGAGGGAACGTGGTTACGTAGAGAAGTAAGAAGCAAAAGGTGGTAGCATTATCAAGTGCCGAAGCTGAGTTTCATGGGATGGCTAAGGGCCTATGTGAGCTTCTCTGGCTACGAAGACTATTAACTGAAATTGGCTTTGCCCCAAGCTATGAGATGAACTTATTCTGTGATAATAAGGTTGCTATTGACATTTCTCATAATCCAGTCTAGCATGATCGGACCAAACATGTGGAAGTAGATCGACACTTCATCAAACAAAATCTTGAGGTCAAGACAATTCAATTCTATTCATTAAGCCCAAAGACCACTTGGCAAATATGCTTAATAACAAAAGATGTATGCAATAAGAGTTTCTACAACTCACTTGGCAAGTTGGGCATTGGAGATATATATGGACAAACTTGAGGGGGAGTGTTGACGTGATTGTAGGAGGGAATTTTGGAAAGTCATCCCTCAATTATAGGGACAACTGTCACTTGAGACTTGATATATGGATAGTTAATTGTAGGTATATTTGTCTATTATATATACCCATTCATCCTTGTGAGAAGTAGATTGAACATACAGAATTTTTCTATATGTTGTCACATTGTTTATGTCATCTATGTGTGCCTGCAAAGGAAATAACATGTAATCCTATGATTTACCACATAACAGTAACATGACCTAAGTAGTCTAGCATATATCTAGAGTACAACATTGCCCATTTGGTACATAACACATGTCAAACAATCGACTAGCCCTAAACAAGGTGTGGGTGCACAATTGTGAGGAATCAGACAATATCAAAGATTAACCATAAAGATTACACGGATCTTCCCAAAGAGAATCCAACAGTCATGAACATTAATAGAGTCTAGCTCTAATATAGTATATAGAGGGAATATGTGGTATTTTGCTAGTTTAAGAGTCAACTTATGACATGGAATTTAAAATTGTACTAATGATGAATCTTTGATATTTTATCATTTGGGTAATTATAAGTTTAAATTTAGACAAACTTGGTAACAAAAGACCATAAATGCACTAAAAAAAAATGTAAGATAGTTGACCAAGTTGTCTATAATTAAATAAGCATGTAATAAAGAAATGAAAAACCCCTTTGCACATACACACTATGTGACCAATATGATGTTTTGGTCTCTACACCATCTTATCCCTCCTCTTATATCTATCCCTCTCTTTCTTTCTTCAACCCTCTCCATATTTCTTTTAAATTGAGTTTTTTGTTTTTTTTTTCACCTCTCTCTCCTTTCTCCTTCTTTGTACGGATTCTACATTTCTACAATTCCCTACTTTTCTTTCTAACACGTATGGTTCATTTGGATCAAAGATTTTATTTTAGAAAAAGGAAAGGAAAGGAAAATAAGGAAGAAATACATTTTCTATTGTAGTTTTCTTCTATATTAAATTTTATTAAAAATGAAAGTTTATTTTTATATAATTAAAAATTGAGAAAAACTAAATATTAATGATGTGTAAAATCAAAATTTTGTTCGTGTATTTTCTATCTTACTTTCTTTGACAACTAAACATGAAACCGTGTATTACTTGATATTTTCCTCTCCTTTCTCTAATATTTTTTGAACACTAAACGAGGCCGTAAGGTATCCCTTGCATGATAAGGCATAGTGCACTCCTAAGGGCATTGGTGTCAAATCCTAAATATCCCAATTTTACCCTCCTCCCATAATTTTCACCAATGTCTAGAAGACACTTATTTTTTCTTGAATAAAACCACACCTAAGTATTTTACCTTTCTAGTTGAAAATCTTTATATGGATCCGTGAAATTGTTTTGTAAGATAAAATAAGAAGTAAGTTTTGAAAAGAAAATATAAAAAAAAAAACATGTTTTTCTTCACAATCATCACAACTTTTGAACTACCTAATTATTAACAAATAGTTAGTTACGTTATAAATTAGCCTAAATTAAGTTGGAGACAAATTTTAATAGTAAATTTAAAACATTTGCTAGAATTTGGATATGGAATCAGATAAACAGATGATTTATATTTTAAAATTCAATGTAGTATTGTTTGGGAGCATAGATTTTGAGATTTGAATTTATATTTGTACAGATTTAAAAGAAATGTAATGTAATTTCCTGTTTCATTTTATTCACATCCAAACAAATCAAATCTATGACAATGCCATGCTCCAAATATTAGAAATATTTAAAAAATTAGATTGATTTCTAACTCAAATGAGATATCTAGCTGAATTAATAAATACAAATTTAAAATCAAGGTACACTTATATAATTAATTTATTAATTTATGAAATACATAAATGAATGAATGACTCAACTAAATGTAAATACATTTACAAATATTTATAAATTAATAATACTAAAATATTAAAATATGCTAATAATTCCTTCCTCATTTTGATATTTTAAATGCAACATGCATGTAGAGAGTTTAACAATCAAATAGTGATAATTATGCATTATAAAAGTGTGCTGTGTATTGAACATTCACTTAATGAATAATAATCTTTACTTCAGAGTCAGTAGTGGTCTTAAACTTGAACTATGAGTATTTTAGGGAAATAAAGTATTATTGCTTACAAATAATTATCCAGATGTTGACATGAACTTAAATAGTCAACATATTTTGGTTTTATGCTAATCTTAATTTAATTAGCATATGTAAGAATAAACCCAATTCTCAAAGAGAGCAGCCCCACTCTCATATTCACATAGGTGAAATCTGTCAAGAGTGCTCCTGTAACTCTAACACCCCACTCACAAGAGATACTTATCATTAAGAGTTGTAAGAACTCAACCTCCTCCTTTGCAAGATAAATACACTTACACTATACGAATGAGTTTATAATAAAATTGCATTCCTTACAGCCACTATATGAATTGTCTTTTCACTGAATCCAATTACAAGATCTTCAATCTTTGGGTTGAGTATTCTCATACATGGTTCATGATTTTATAGGCTTCAACCCCATGCCCCTTGATGTACTGCAGACCCTTTCTCTTGCTAAAACCTTAGTTAATGGATCTATAAGATTCTCAAAAAATCTTAGGGTCCATTTGGTATCATTATTGTTTTCTATTTTCTATTTTCTATTTTTGTTTCTCCATAGTGAAAAAACATATTATAAAAACGATTTTTTTTTATGTTAACAGTTTTCTATTTCTGTTGTCGATTTCCAGCTATTTGCCAAAAAATTTAAAACTAAATTTTATGATTTTTAGTTGTTTTGGCAATGTGCTACAAAAAAATTTAATATTCAAAAATAATTTTTTGGAATAAATTATTCATTTTGTAGACTTTTAAATTAAAATAAAAAATAAATGATCATATGAATTTAAATATAATTAAAATAAAAATATACATAAATTTAAATAATAATAATAATAATAATAATAATAATAATAATAATAATAAAGTCAATTACAAAATAAATTTACTATTTTTCAATTTTCATGGCCAATAAATTTGAAAGTAGAACAATTAAGCAAAATAATTATAATACATTTTATTTTATTATAGTAATTTTTAATGTGTATTATTTGTAATTTTATTATTTTAATCTTATTTTTATAATATTGTTTAATTTAAAGATGCAAATGAGCAATTTTACTTAAATTTTAAATTTGTATTAGTTTTATAAATGCTAACCAAACAGGTTGCTGGTTTCTAATTTTTAGTTTCTTTTTTAGTTTTTGGTTTTTCGTTTCTGATTTTCATTTTTCTAATTTTTTATAGTGATACCAAATGACTACTAATATAATTCACATTAATAGAGTCACTATTATATATGATCTCACAATATTGTATTTCCTTCTTATAAGTCTAGATTTACCATTATAACTACGGTTATTTAGTTTACCAATTACAGCAGTTCTACCACAATTGATTAGTATAATTGTTATTGGCTTTTTTTTTTTTTTTTTTTCTGAAATAGAATTTCATATAACATATCTCCTAGACAATTGCTTCCTCGCCAGTTAATGCTAAAGCAATTAGCTTATCTTCCATAGTTGAGTTAGCAACTAGTGTTTATTTTTTTAGATTTCAATAAATAGCACCACCATATAAAGTAAAAATAAAACCGGTGGTAGAGAAAAAATCACCCAACAAAATATTCTAGTTGACATCACAAAAATTTTCAAGTACTGCAGGATACTTAATAAATATAAGTTATAACCTTTGATACCAACTAAATATTTCATTATAGACTCAAGGACATTCCAATGTTCTCTACCTAACTTACTGAAAAACCTACTAAGTATTCCCATTGTATATGCAAAGTCATGTCTAATTCAATTAGTTATATATCTTAGGTTACTAATAATTCCTTTTAATTAAACACTTCATTTTCACTCTCAACAAGAAATAAGTGATTACTTGAATTTAAAGAATAAAGGCATACTTGTTTTTATCATAGCCATGCTTATTTAAAATTTTCTCAATGTAATGCAACTCATCAATAGATATATCATCACATAGTTTTGCAATTTTTATGCTTAAAATAACAATAGATTCACTTAAATCTTTCGTAAATTTTTTAAACATATTTTCATTTTATTTATAACATGCAAATTTGAACAAAAAATCAGCAAGTTATCCACATAAAAGCTAATAACAACATGTGAGTTTTCCATTATTTTTCATATTTTTTTTAAGCTTTAATCTAGGTTTTCAAGAAAATGATCATTAAACAAACTATCATATTCAAAACAAAATTGAACTCAACTTTGATTTTGTCTCTTGGAGCTTGATCAATTCATGACCACCATTCATATTGTTAGTGTTGTCGATGCTTCTTAGTGAGAATATAAGCAACCTTGAGAAGATCAAGATAGAAGAGTATTTTACCTTTCCATCTCTTGAAGTAGACTCCTTCAAATTACAAGGACTTGTCGAGATCTATAGTATTTTGATTGGATTTTCCAACCACGGGCTCCATATTTTGATTCTCCTTAAATTTGTTAGGAATTTAATAAAAAAAAATAACAATAAAATTAAACATAAATCAAATATAAACATTATTCACAAATAGGTTGAGACATTGATATCTCGCTCTTTTTAAGGAGATTCAAGTCCTCTGCAGTTTTCGACTTAGCCTAGCAGCCAATGCAATATAAGTCCACTTGATTTGTGTCTTCTAGAATACATCAACCTGATTTGGATTGCACAACTCTATCCAATTTTGTACAAATGGAAGAGTCCAAAACTCCAAAAAAAAAAAAAAAAATTTCTTCGGTTGTCAAACCCTTTAAACTCAGGACATAGAATGGTGTGATGATGTGAAGAGATTGGTGTGTAGAGATTGTGTTTAGAGCCGATGTTATAAAGGTCTATTTATAGAAACACTAGATCTTTCATTGTCCATGCACTTCATAAATAAGGTGTATCTAAAGAAATAGATACACACCTAAACTCAACCTACAATCATGTAAATAATTTATGAAATATATGAATGAATGATTCAACTAAATTTAGATACATGTCTCATTTCAAGGTACATGTCTATTGTGCAAAACTACCAATGCACAGCGGAAAAATCAACAAATCGTTTTGGATCAGGCAGTGCAGCAACCAACGATGAATAATATAGAAACACAATCACACATAGATAATAAATGAAATCAAATAATCAATGACATAAGAGATTACATGGTTCGACAATGTGCCTATGTCTACGGGAGCAAGAATTTGAATTTCACTATCAATCATCAAACAAGGGTTACAACAATGTTTATATGCTAACCCTACACATACAAAAGACTTAGGAAGTTCCTCAAGTACCCCTGCGGAACAATGTTTACTTGATTTACTGAAAGTGTCGTTAGAACTCCAAATCCCACGCCCTTGGTGCCCGAAACTCAAATCCTAAAATTTACATTTTTCCCAGATTAATTAATTCATTTCCCCAAAATAACACGCATCTAACCTTTCCTAACCTCAATATACCCCAAATTAACATTTAAACCAATATTTGACACCCTCACTTAATTTTCTGAATTTTACTTGCAGGTCCCAAAATTACACCTGTGGCGCTCACCCGGGTCCTAAATTTCGAAAATTCTACTTCAACTCCAGATGCTCAACATTTTAGCATTTCTAAATTACTGCTAATTAATTAAAAATAAGCCCCGTAATAACCCCCGTACCCCAAATTTGGGGTTTTGCCCACGACGACCCCACGAGAATTTCGTCCCGCTAGACTTGTAAAGAATCAGCCCTAAATTCTCGTGGTGGTGTCCGTTCATCAATCAGGCTTATAATTTGTAAGAAATTAAAGAAAAAGGAGAAATTGGCTTATCCTAGGAGATACGTCTACACCGCTCCTACCACCGATCCACTCTAGTAGAAATGACGGCAGCGGAGAATGGAGTCCAACAGTATCTTCTGATTTTTGATCGGGCAAAAATCCGTCATGAAATCGAGGAGAAAGGGAGAGAGAATGAGAGGAGAGAGAGAGAGTTCAGAGAAAACTAGGGGGGGGCGCAGAGCCTTCCTGCAAAAGAAAGAAGAGAATTTTTTTCCTTCCTTGAGGAACATTCCTAAAGGAAGTATGTTATAATAATAATAATAATAGGAATAGTAATAATAATAATAATAATAGTAATAATAATAATAATAATATATTTTATTAATAAAAATAAAAATAAATTTTAACTAATTTTTTTTTCTTTTTTAAATATCCAATTAATTAATTAATTATTATTATTATTATTATTTTTTTGAATCACTCTACTAATCTTCTATAGCCTTTTTTGGGGTTATTACAATAGGGGACCTTTGACATGTCACGAACGTCATCGTTTGTCTTTGGGCATTGAGTGGTAGACAACCTAAAATGATTCGCTAATGTTGTACTCACCGATTTTACATTAACCAGGTTAAACCTCTCCAACACCTTCTCCATATAGCTACACTAAGATAACGACAATCTCCCTGTAGCTCTGTTCCTGTGAATCTCCATCCCAAGAATCTTCTTGGCTGCACCCAAATCTTTCATGTCAAACTTTTTACTCAACAAAGTTTTCAACTGATTTACCTCAGTCATATCTTTTGCAGTTATTAGCATGTCATCAAAATAAAGTAACTAGAAAAATGAGTGAACTGTCCTTAAGATTCTTCATATAGATGCAGCAATCATACTCACACCTCCTTTAGCCAATCTAGATCATATAGGAGTCAAAATGTTTGTACCATTGTCTCGGAAACTACTTCATCCTATAAAGTGATTTCTTCAGTTTACAAACCAAGTGCTCTTATTCAGGTTGACTAAACCCTTCTAGTCGTACCATGAAAATTAGCTCCTCCGAATCACCATGAAGGAATGTTGTCTTTATGTCCATCTGCTCCAAATGCATGTTGAAATGCGCCACCAATCCCAACACTACCCTGATAAAAGTGTGTCTGACCACAAGGGAGAAGATCTCATTATAATCAACTCCTTTCTTCTATGAGTAACCCTTTACTACTAGTCAAGCCTTGAACTTCTCTCCTTCTTTTTCTAATACCAATTCTTTATTTCTATACATCCATTTGCATCTTATTACCCTCTTCCTTGTTGAAAGCTCCACCAACTCCCATGTCTGGTTCTTATGCAACGATTCCATTTCCTCATCCATAGCACCCATCCATACACTTTTTTCTTGGCTGTGCACCGCCTCTTGAAAAGAAGTAGGATCCTTGCTACTAGTGATAAGTGCATAAGACACCAGATCATTAAATCCATACTTGGGCGGTGGCCTGATAGTGCGCTTGGGTCTATCTATAGCCATAATGTGTTACTGCTGGTCTCTAGAGCTAGAATTCCCTGCATTCTACACATTGTCATCTCCATCTTGAGTTTCTAACTCCACCTGCACCACATGCTCATCTCTGGTGCAGTTTTCTTATACTAGTTTCTCTTTTTTTTTTTCTGAGTAATATCTCTACTGATCACCATCATGTTTGCCTTCGGATCCCATAGCTTAAACCCTTTCACCCCTTTCGGATACTTAGAGAGATGCACCATCTAGACTTTGCATCAAGCTTCGATCTCTCCTTACTAGACACGTGCACACAGGCTAGACATTCAAATACTCTCAAACCGGAGTAGTCTACCGTACTACATGTCCATACCTCCTCTACAACTTTTTCATTTAGTGCTACCCTTGCTGATTTGTTAATTAGGAAAGATGGCATATTTACTGCCTCTACCCAAAAGTTCTTTGCGATCCATGTATTCAACCTGACACACCGAACCCCTTCGCCTATGGTTCGGTTCATCCTTTCCACCACACCATTTTGTTGTTGTGTCTAGTGTATTGTAAAATGTCTCCTAATTCCATGCTATTCACACAACTCTATGAATCTTGAATTAGTGTACTCAGTTCCATTATTTGACCTGAGGTGTTTAATTTTCCTCCCGGTCTAATTTTCCACCTCAGCTTTCCACAGTTTAAACTTGGCAAATGTCTCTGACTTGTGTTGTATAAAGTACACCAAAACCTTTTGTGAGTAATCATCAATAAATCTCACAAAATACATATGCCCTCCTTGCGATGCTACTCTCACTAGCCCCCAAACATATGAATGGATGTAGTCAAGTATTCCCTTCGTCTTGTGCATGGCTGCCATGAACGGCACCCTATCCTGTTTCCCAAGCACACAATACCTACAGAAATCCAGTTTGCAAGATTTGACTTCCTTAAAAGATTTCTTTTATGAAGCTCCATCATTCTACGCTCAGCGCCTATATGCCCTAATCGCATATGCCACAATACAGTACTATCTGACTTAGACTTTGTAGCTACAGCCTACAACTATGGTACCTAAACAGTGTATAGATATTCCCTAGTACTTTCTGCCCCTTCATCACGGTTAGAATATCCTTACTCACCTTTACTACCCCACTATCAGACTTGTAACTAAACCCGTTACAGTCTAAAGTGCCCAATGAAATCAAATTCTTCCTTAACTCCGGTATTTCTAACATCACATAACGTCCTCACCACACCATCAAATATTTTGATTTCGATGTTCCTTATTCCGACAATTTTGCATGAAGCATCATTTCCTATCGAAATAGTACCAGAATTTTCAAACTTGTAAGTGGTGAACCAGTCTTTGTTGGGCATCATGTGATAAGAGTATTTCAAATCTAAGATCCAAGAATCCATGAGACCATCTGAACTGGATGAAACCGAAATCATGTCACCATCACCGCTCCCTGAGTCTTCTTCTTCCACTACATTTGCCAAGTTTGATGAACTTTCTTTAATTTCTACATTCCCCTTCTTCCTCTTTGAACAATCCGATTTTATGTTCCCGCTTTTCCACACTTAAAATATCGTACGTCATTCCTCTTCCTAGAATTGGACCGAGCCTTGTTGTTACTCGGTCCACTCAAGAACTTTCTTCTCCCACAATCTTAATTACCTCTCACCACAAGCCCTTCACCATGAGAATTCTCATCGCTAGCTATCTTCCTCTAGTTAAAATCCAACAGAGCACTCATGATTTCATCAAACTCTAGAGTTTCCTCTCCTCATATCAAAGTCGTAACCAAATTTTCATACGTAGGAGACGTATGTAAGGAATTCACCAACATCAATGCCTTGTCTTTGTCCTCGAACTTCACATCAACTCGCTTCAGATCACTGATGATCTAATTGAATACATTGATGTGTTGATTCATATTCGAACCCTCCGCCATCTTAAGCTCAAACACTTTCTGCTTAAGATACAACTTGCTCATCCATGACATAGACATATACTGGCTCTCTAGTTTCAATCAAACTATTGTTGACGATTCCTTATCCATGATGTGATACATCACGTCAGTCGCCACAACATTTGCTTCCAATTCCTTCCAACTCATGTTGTCCATGCATTCCGGCTGCCTCCCGTATAATGCATTCACCACACTTTGCTACACCAACAAGTCCTTAACCCTCCTCTGCCGAAGTTTAAAATTTTTAGATCAGTCGAACTAGATAATGTCGAACTTCACAGAAGAAATCCTAGCCATTGCAAACCTGGCTTTGATACCAATTTGTTGTGCTTACCCATGCGCAACGAAAAACCAACAACCCGTTTTGAATTAAGCAATAAAGCAACCAAGGATGAATAATATAGAAACACGATCACACATAGATAATAAAGGAAAGCAAATAATCAATGACATAAGAGATTACATGGTTCGACAATGTACCTATGTCTATGGGAGCAAGAATTTGAATTTCACTATCAATCATCAAACAAGGGTTACAACAGTGTTTATATGCTAACCCTACACATACAAAAGACTTAGGAAGTTCCTCAAGTACCCCTGTGGAAATCCCCAGAGGTTTCGCCTCCAAATCTCAAGCCTACTGATCTTCCAAATTCAAAATTCGAAATCAGCGCCGAATAAAACCGTTGATGGTTTGCTGAAACCTTCGACGACTTAATACCGAGACAGAAATGCACAGACTGAAACTGTCGATGGTTTTCTGCTGAGAATAAACCATTGATGTGACCATCGACCAAACCGTCAACGGTCTCTCCCTGCAGCCTAACTTCCTTATTCTTGCTCACCATGCTTTCGTTGTGCATGTGTTCCACTCAATATGAACCACATACTCCAACGTACATGTCCTTTCCTAAGGTACATTCACAAATATTTATAAATTAATAATATTAAAACATAACAATAGATGTTAATATATATATATATATATATATATATAAAATAAAAAATAAGGGATGAAAATAGGAAATTTGTGGTCAATTTAGTATTGGTAGATATTTTCTTTTCATTTCTAGCCTTCCAAAGAATCATAAACATTTCAGCTTATTTTTAAATTTTCGAATATTCATATTAAAAAAATAAAAAGTCTATTTAGGTGTTCAAAAATATATCTTATTTTTTGTTTCTAGATTTCAAAATAAGTACAAATGCGACAAGCTTTTTATTAATTAGTCAAAAATTACATAAGATAGTAATAGGAATTATGGGTTTTGATGCTTAGATTTGGATTTGTGTGAATTTGAAACAAATTCAATAAATTTTATGCTTATTATTTTGTCAAAATTCACTCAAATCAAATTGCATGATTCAAATTTCATGCTCCCAAATGCAAAGTATGAAATGAAAAATAATTTTAAAAATAATAAAAAGATCTTCTTCAACTTTTTTATACAAATTTAGAAAATTAGAAATTAAGGTGGAATTTTTTTAATCATTTGAAAAATTAGAAATAAAAATAAAATAGTGTCAAAACTTCTTTATTATTGTTCATTGTGTTTACACAAATGTTGTAAAACTATATAAAAAAAATCAACTAATATTTTTGCATTTTTTAAAAAACCAAAATAAAAATGAAAATAATTTTTCAAAACTAATAAACCCTCAAGTTTTCTAAAATTTTTAGAAAAATCAGAGTGAAAGGAAGCTGAAAGTAGGAGATTATGCATTTTATTTTATTTTATTTTTTTGATAATTTGATAATTCAAATCCCTAAATAAAAAATTATAAAAAAAAGTTGAAAATTTGAAGAGTCGTGAAAAATAAAAATAAAATAAAATAAAATTAGAGCACAAGTTGGCATGGAAAGTGAAAAGCACAAAGAACTGAAAAAGTGAAAAGCATAGAAAACTGAGCTATGGAAGAACAAGTTGGCATGGGAAGTGAAAAGCACAAACAACTCAGTTTGGAATTTATATTTTCAGGATCGCTCAAAATTTAACTAAAAATTTGGAAACTATTTTTATTTTGAATTTAAAATTTGAGGGTCTAGAGTTGATCTTGGACACTATTTAGGTGTGGACAGTCAATTTTTATTTCTTTATGAAAAATTTAAATCTTCTTGACAAGTGTTAATTCATCATTAGGATATTCATCTTCTTCACTCATTTCCTTGTTTGATGGAGCTTTGAATGTAATGATGTTCCTGTCTTCATGTTGTTGCTCTTTTCCTTATTTGTTGATAGTGTAATTTTTCATTGATAATAGATTCCATGAGCTCATTGATGGTTAGCTTGGGAAGTTTTCAGCCTCAACATGTTTGCTTATACTCTCAAGGATCATTTCAAGTTTATCCAAAACTCCTTTGTGCTTGTAAAATTGAAAACTCTATTAAATCCTTTTAGATCAACTGTAAAATAAAGAGCATTCATAACCTTAGCACTAAATAGAATGAGTCTAACATCTTTATCCCATTCACTCTCATCTTTGGGCACATACTTTTTACCATTTATAATTTTCTTGGGCTCATATCCGTATAGATGTGACAAATTTTCACGTCGAAAAATACACCATTTACTTGAATGAGTACACCTTGGAGTACATCTCAAATTTTCTAAACTTTTTTTACCTTCATTTATAGGGGATTGATGTTGCGAATTGATATGATGGGCTAGAAGAAGTCTTACTAATAGATGCATGTTATAGCAACCTCACATAATTTTGTTTCTAGACATCAAGAGGAGAACAAAGAACCCTTTGCCGATACGATCAACATAGCTTCACATTTTGCCACAAGAGGATGCCAATGGAGTAACTTCTAGCTTTTGAAAGGCATATAGAGACGATGCTTATGAAGATTTTGCAACAAAAGAAGGATTCCATAACAATGGTCAATCATGCATCACCTCCCCTAGCATCGCCGTCGAAGGGAAAAGAAGTTTCAACATCCATATGACAAAAATGAAGCTAAAAACTAGTTAGGCTGAAATGGTAACATGCTTAGAGGATGTTGATGAGCACCGTTCTCTAGTGTATGAAGAAAATTTTAAAAAGATTTAATGATCAGCTGAAGTAGATGATAAAGTCTAGGAGCAATCACTGTTAGGTCAGTAATCTTTCAAGCTTTTAGCTCCTCTCTTCAGTAAGAAGCTAATGGAGGTTCCCTTGCCATCAAAAATTAAAATGCCTAATTTTGATATGTATGATGGTACTTTAGATCTAGTAGATCAATTGGACATGTTTAAAATATTGATGCAACTACAAAGAGTACTACTAGATGCCATCATATGCAAAGATTTTAGGTTTATTAGATTTTTTGCAGATTTATATAAGTTGTTTCTAGAATATTTCACACTACCAAAAAAAAATGACTTTTAGTGACGGATGAAAATCATCACACTAATAATAGCAAACCGTCACTATTATTTATTTGTGATGCCTTAGTGACGATTCAAAATTGGTAACTATATCGGCCATGTCTATTGGCCATTAGTTACAATTTTGAACATCGTCACTATTGTGCAACTATTAGGGACAGAATTTACCATCACTAAAAAATTGAGACCATTACTAAAACTCACACTATTTTTAAGTTGAAATTCGCCACTACTGCTAAGTATTTTTAAGTTGAAAATCGTTACTTTTAGATTCATCACTAAAACTCAACCTTTTAGTAATTAATTCGTATCCATCACTATTACTTGAGCTCTAGTGACATATTGTACTAAAAAGAGGGCTTTAGTGACAAATTTAGATTTATCACTAATGTTATACTTGTAGTGTCGAATCAGAATCCATCACTATTACTTGCTTTGATCCGTCACTAGAAGGACTTTAATCATGAATTTAGATTCGTCATTAGCATTGTACTTGTAGAGACGAATTAGAATCAGACACTAATACCTGTCTTTTAGTGACCAATCTATTTTTGTTACTAATAGACTATCTTTTAGTGACAAATTTGAACCGTCTCCAAAAGCCACTTTATTACTAATAATGATGAATTCATAATCATCACTACTAAGTTATCAAATTTTTAAAAAATTAGGTGTTTATAATTACATATTCATCACAAATCATATTCGATAATAATTTTTTATCAATTGCTATAATCATGTAGAAAATGAAAAATATGTACATAAGTAGAATAGTTGTTCAATCAATGTTAGAGTATACATTATCAATACCTACATATACAAAGTCTGCTCACATAACAAAAATACAAAAAAGCAACATAATCTGCATCATCATCACCATCATCATTGTCATCATCGTTGTCATCATCATCATCATCATCATCATCATTATGCACATCGTAAGCCCACAAAATAATAATTATAGAATAAATAAGCATAAAATTTCACAACAATATAAGTAAAAATTATTTGAAATATAAGAAATGATTACTAATTAATTAATTAACAAATGATACAGTTCTAAGTGTCTAGTTTTGATTTTAAGTATCCAACTTCAAAACTGGGATAAATTTTTAGGGACCGTCAGGTCCAGCTCGCCACCTCAATGTTACAGACATGTTGAAACTAACCCCATTCAATTTGGACCCCGTACGCCTGATTTAGACACTTGAGTTCCGAAATTAACTAAAAACCAAAACCATGAAATACATTTTGGTTCTAAGTGTCTAATTTTCAAACGAAGAGAAGTTTTTGGTACCATCAGCTTCGACACATTGGTTTCAATGTCATGGACATGTTGGAACTCACTTTACTCACTTTGAACCTCGTATAACCGATTTGGATGCTTGAGTTCTAAAATCAACTAAGTACCTAAATTATGAAACTTATTTTAGTTCTAAGTATGTAATTTTTAACTTGAGAGGAGTTTTTAGATACCTTGAGTTCTGACATGTCTACTTTAATGGCACAGATGTTTTGAAACTAACCCTCTCAAGTTAGACCTCGTATGCTCGATTTGAACACTTGAGTTCTAAAATCAACCAAGTACCTAAACTATAAAACTCATTTTGGTTCTAAGTGTGTAATTTTCAACTCAAGAGGAGGTTTTGGGTACCCTTAGCTCCGGCACATCCACTTCAACATCAATGACGTGTCAAAACTAATCCCAGTCAATTTGGACCTCATATGCCCAATTTTGACACTTGAGTTCTAAAATCAACTAAATAATTTTAACTATTAAGGTTAAGTTAGTTCTACGTGTCTAATTTTCAAACTGGGAAGATTTTTTAGAAACCATGTGCTCTAGCACGTCCATTTTAACATCTCCTCATATGCCTAATTTGGACGCTTGAGTTTCGAAATCAATTAAGTAATTTTAACTATTAAGGTTAAGTTAGTTCTACGTGTCTAATTTTCAAACAAGGAGAAATTTTTGGGAACCATGAGCTCTGGCATGTCCAATTCAATGACATGGACGTTTTGAAATTGACCCCACTCAATTTGGACCTCATATGCCAAATTTGGATACTTGAGTTCCGAAATAAACTAAGCACCTAAATTATAAAATTCATTTTGATTCTAAGTGTGTAATTTTCAACTTGAGAGGATTTTTTGGGTACTGTCAGCTCCAACATGTCCACTTCAATGTCACGGACGTGTTGAAACTGACCCAACTTAATTTGGGCCTCATATTCCCAATTTCGGATTTCGACACTTGAGTTTTGAAATCAACTACGTAATTTTAATTATTATGATTAAGTTAGTTCTATATGTCTCATTTTCAAAGTGAGAGGAATTTTTTAGGACCGTGAGCTCCAGCACATCCATTTTTATGGCATGGATGTGTCAAAATTGACCACACTCAATTTGGACCTCATTTGCTCGATTTGGAAACTTGATTTCTAAAATCAACTAAGTAATTTTAACTAGTGAGGTTGAGTTAGTTCTACATGTATAGTTTTTGATTCAGAAGGAATTTTTAGGGACCATGAGCTGCAACATGTCCATTTCAACAAAATAAAACGAAAATGACCCCACTCAATTTGGACCTCACATACCCGATTTGGACACTTGAGTTTCGAATTGTACCATCTGCTTTGTATCCACTTGTATCCAAGTTACCCACATCACTGTTACCATGTTTAGGGAGTTTCCCATCTTTAGAAATGTGAACATCATAGTCTAGAGTCTGAGCTTCCTCAACATCATAGTCTAGTGTCTGAACTTCCTCCTAGTACTCCCCCTAAAGTTTAGGCTTGGAGGAAAAATACATGGAATCTTCATGAAAAACAACGTCCAAAGAAATAAACATTTTTTGAGTTGGAGGATGATAGCATTGGTACCCCTTTTGATGAGTAGCGTACCCAAGAAAGACACATCGCAATGCTCGAGGTGTCAACTTGTTGCGTTGATGCTTATAAAGGTGTACAAATGCTACAAAACCAAAGACATGAGGAGGTAAGTTTAGAACAGTTGGGGCAACAATGGCTTTAGAAAGAGCTTGGGATGGTGTTTGGAAATCAATAGTGCTCGAGGGTAGTCGATTGATCAAATATGTTGCAGAAGTAAGTGCTTCGCCCCAATAAGATAATGACATTTGAGCTTCTATCAATAAAGCATAGACAACCTCCAATAAGTGGCAACTTTTTCACTCAGCTACCCTATTATGTTGGGGTGTATAGGAACAAGTAGTTTGATGAATAATTCCGTGTGCTTCCAAATATTGCTACTATTCATAACTCAAATATTCTCCTCCACTGTCACTATGAAGGACCTAAACTTGTGCATTGTACTGAGTATGAACCATTTTATGAATTTTTTGAAATAACAAGTTCACTTCCCCTTTGGACTTCATCAAGCACACCCAGGTCATCCTGGTACAATCGTCAATAAAAGTAACAAACCAACATGATCCACCCAAGATAGTGACTTTGGATGGACCCCAAACATCAAAATGTATAACCAAAAAAAGAACTGAACTTTTACTCAAAGTTAATGGAAATGAAGCACGACAGCTCTTTGCAAGTTCACAAATATCACATTGGAAACTAGCAACATCAAATTTTGAAAATAAATTAGGAAATAATTTCTTAAGGTAACCAAAAGAAGTATGCCCCAAAAGTCGATGTCATAACAAGATGTCAAATATTTTATTTTCCCCCTCAGAAACATCCACATTCAGAGCTTGACCCAATTTCTTGAAACTCTTTGACACCAGGTCTAGGTAATACAACTTCCCTTGCCTAACACCATAACCAATCGTCTATCGCGTTTGAATGTCCTTGAACACACCAAATTCAGGCCAAAATATTACAACACAAAATAAGGAAGTATTTATTTGGGAAACTGACAAAATATTATAGTTCAAATATGAAACAACTAAAACAAAATCTAAATTCAAAGTATCAGTGAGAGGCAAGGATCCTTCCTTGATAACTGGGGTCGAAGTACCATTGGCAGTGGAAACAGACATTTGTGAAGATGGTTTAAAGGTTGAGACCTGTCTAGAATCAAATGTCATATGATATGTAGCACTAGAATCAATTATCTATGCACTATTAGAAACAAGTGTAGACATATTTAAAACCTTACCACCATTACTTACAACTGCTGCCAATGCTGAAACCTCTTCAGCAACCTCATCCGCTACCTTTGTTTCAACTATTGCACCAGTAGAGGTCTTTTTAGGATTCCTCTTCCATGGATCACGGTTGTGATCCCACCATTCTGGATACCCCATAAGTTCATGTTGAATTTTTGAGTCCGATCTCTATTTTGATGCTGACAAAGTATCACTATCTTATGTGTGGTTAAGTATGTGAACAGATCTAAATTTTAACACACATAAGATTAAGGAACTTGGAAGCCAAAAGAAACTCCATGATGATATGTACTTGGTGAATTCCATAAAGAACAAGAAGAGCAAAAGAAGATTGAAGATATTATTTGTTTTTAAATTGTATATGTATTTAGTTTGTGGTCTGTAATAATTGCATGACATGCATGATATGAATGATAAGCCCAAATGATCATAGATTGATTGTAGGGAATCGAGCAAAGGTCATAGACCGACTCTAGGACATAATACCCTTAATTTAAATTACTATAACTTATTCACAAGGGTTTTAAAATGAATTTAGGGTCAAAATTGGGACAAGAATAAGTTCAGATGACCGGAGGTCGACCAATGCTGTATTTTTTGGCTTAATATAAAAGTCCAATCGATCAAATCCTTGGTAATATAAATGCCTCAGTCGACCGAACCTAAGCCTAGTCGACTGAAACCTCTAGTTATAATCATCTCAGTTGACCGAAGCACTGTTTGCCCACGAATTTAATTCTTTGACCAAGCCTCAGTCAACCGAACCCACCATGCACAAATTGGCTTGGTCGACCGAATCGGCCAAAAGTCAACATGTTGACTTCGCTCAGTCAACCATTCTAAAATGAACGTATTGTCTTAGGTCGACTAAACCAACATGCATGTGTTTGACACCTCAACTACTTGGTCGACCGAACTCATAATTCAAAATAGTCTTGGTCGACCAAACCTCAAAGATGGTCAACTGAACTGTGTCTTGGTTGACCGAACCTACGAGGAGTTCAAAAATCACCTTGAGACAGTCGACTACATCTTCAATTCAAAATTGTCACGATCGACCTAACTTATTAAAGTGGTCGATCAAACCTTAAATACGGTCAACCGAACCTCTCGAGTTGGTCAATATTTACCACAAGTAACAGGGGTTATTTTTAACTAAACATGTTTAATCTTTTTCCAAAATACCCAACGTGTCCCCAACAATCATATTTTTCCCCAAGTCTATATATACCCCATCATTACTCAAATTTTAACATGAGATTAGATTGCAAATCCTCTAAAAATATTTTTGATTTTTTCATTTCTTTATACTCTTCATACTCATTACATTGAAAATCTTTTCAAGAACAAATTTATTTGGGCATTTATTTTTCACAACAAATATCATTTACTCTCATTTGCTCTTATTGTTTAAAATCATTCCTTGAGAGTATAAGTTGTGTTTCTCCACATATTTATTTGATAAATATCTTGGGAGAAATATTTTTCTAGCTTGTGAATCATCAGCATTTCTATTGCAAGATTCATAAAGCTTATCTTACATTTGTTACAAGAACTCGTTTTTGGGCATAACTCTAAAATCTCTTATACTTCATTTTGAAAAATATTTCTAGAGATTGCTTTTGAGAATTTGAAGATCTTTGAAGTATACTTTGCATATTTTTTTTTTATATCAAAGACCATTTATTATTATTTGGGAATAAATCAATTTAAGTGCAAAATTCTAGGTTCTCCTACACTTCATTTGAGAAATATTTTTAGGAGAAAATTTTTATTAAGGTTTGCATGATTGAAGTGATTTATCATGTACATCTAACTCAAAGATTGCATAAGTCATTTTAACAAAATCACATTCTCACATTGAGCTTGATTTCATATCATTCGTGAGTGTATTTATGCATATTGGTGTACACATCAGCTTTTGTTAGAAGCAATTTATTTGTACACAAATATTTTATTGGTTGTATTCCCAACGTATGGTCGGAAGAGGAAGACTAGCCTTGTGAATAGTCTCAGACTTGTTCAGACCCGGTTAGAAAAACACCGGACTGGTTTAGACCCGATTATGAGAACTAGGTGCACCATCCTAGTAAGGTGTTGTAAACGGTGTCGCTTCACCCACAAGTAAGCAACTTAGTGGAATCCTCTTACTTGTGAGCTTGAGGAGGGAATGTAGGCAAGTTTGGCCAAACCACGATAACATTTCTTGTACCTGATTTTAATTTCGCAATTTACTTTCTACACTTGAATGTTTATGTTTTTATTATTGTGAATGATTGAGAAATACTAAGTCTGTCATATCTGTGCTATTTATTTGCTCAGTTTTATATTGTTGGGTTCTTGGTATTTGCTTAGACAGACCCTAAGTTGAGTTATACTGGTTGCGAATTGAATTGAACCTACCCTAAGTTGAGTTATACTGGTTGCGAATTGAATTGAACCTAGGTATAAATTATTAAATACCTGGGAATACACCAATTCCAACAGTTCAAAGCATCGACTTTTGGTATGACCAGTTTGATTACAATAAGTGCATTTATAGGTGGATTTGTTGGCCCCATTATTTGTCTTGTGATGGCTGAACTTTATTCGGTCCTACTGGCTTTGAGGAGGTTGGTGTCAAGCCACCATAGTTGAAGCTTCATATTTTTCAGGGTCTCCATATATCGTTGTGTCAAACAAATTCACGGCGAACCAGTTTATAACATTCGTCTAATTTAGCAACAAGTTCCTTTCTCAAAATTTCACCATGGATTTGTTCAAATTCATCATCTAATCCAACAAGAAAGATATGCACCCTTTGTCATTGAATTGATTTTCGATAAGATTCAACACCTTTCTCACTCTCCATAATCCCCTTATCATGATGATCCAACTCACCAAAAATCTCAGTTACTTCTCCATAATACACAGAGAGTACTCTATCATTCTGTTTGACAGAGATAGCTTTTTGATTTAAGGCAAAAACTTGTAAGTCATCTACTCCATCATAAAAAGTTTTGGAAAGAACTTTCCAAATACCACGCGCAGTGGGTAAGCGAATGTATCATTTCATTATTTTTTGGGAACATAGACATCAGTAGCCATCACTTGACCTTTGATTGTCTGCGTACCACTTTTCATATTGATCATCCTTTTCGGTAGGTAGTTGGGAGTTTCCACGAATAAAGGAGAGTTTCTCCTTCTCTACAATATTCATTTCCATGAGTTGAGACCACACATCATAATTTATCTCATTGAGTACAATCCTAGTGTTAAAGGATGAACCTTCAGTTTGAACAATGATAGGAGCATATTTGTTCCTAGATGCTTTAGAATCTGACTTGCTCATGGTAATGTGAACAGGTTTCAAAGTTTTTCCGATGTGGCATCAATGGAGGAGACGATCAGGGAAAAGAGAGAGGTCCTTTGGGAACTAGCTCTAATTTGATATGTTCGACCCAAGCAATGGCGGACCGATCTGACATCGGTCCAATCAGTATTGGGTCTTCAAATTTGAGTTTGAAAACAGAATTCGGGCTATCCAATCAATAGCAAAGAATGATTGGATTGAAGAACAGAGAGAGAGAGAGAGAGAGGGGGGCGCAAGTGGCTTTGTGATCAGTAATCAGCAGTCGACTATCAACATTTCATCAATTTCAGGAATCGACATGTTCAAGGCCAAAGATATTGAACACCAGGAGAAGAAACTTGGTGCAAAGATTCAAAATTAGGGATCTTGGTGTAATTTTTTTTTTTTTTTTTTTTTCGGATTTGTAAGACCAAATCAAGTTGGGTTTGCAAAAGTTATGGTATGGGCTGCTTTGAAGGCCTTGTCGTCCCAAGAGTGGTGACGATAAAATCTACCGGGTCATCGGGTTTGCAGAGATTCAAAGGGATGGCGGCGAACGGGGTGGCGGCAAGAGCTATTTCTGCACAAGGCTCTCAATGATGAATAATTTTTTTTTTTTTTAAATCACCAAATATGGAGCAAAGGTTCTACGAACTTTGCTCAGATGCCAACTTGAAAAACAAAGTTTTGAGAAGAATATTTGTTTATTTTATATTTCTCAATGAATTCGTATTGTACATATAGAAATGTGTCATAGTATATATCCTATAATGAAACTACTGTTCCTACAATCAAATTATACGTATAATAAATATGTCCACACCTACCTACTGGACAGCTGTTTCTGGAATAGGGAAAAAACCCAAAGTTAATTAGAAGGAAAGTTATTAGCATGTGGTACGTGCTACATGCATCTCTTACTTGTGATTCTTTTTTTGCCTCCCAAGTGAAAATTCTGCATGATAAATTGGGACACATAATTATGTAAGCATTCTGGGGAGCCCAGCAATGTCGTCCAATATCTTCTCCTAATCAAATCTTGTAGCTATGATCTTTTCATTTATTTTATAAAATCAGATATGTCTGCTGACTGGACAAGTTTTCCATGAATACTTATTTGCCATATATTAATTAAGATAGATGTTATTAAAATAAAAACATAATAAATATTCATTAACTATATTCTAATACGTTACGTCTATGAGCAGTGTCTTGACTGATAGACCTTTTTGAAAGAGTGAATTATTTTGAAATCATTAAAAATCATCCTGCAATAAAATATCTTTGTCCCTATTGGGTCACAAATAAATGTTAGAATCCAAAATTAAAAAATGGTGATAGTTCGGCAGGGATCGTGAATGGTGACAGTTCTCTATGAGTCAACGAAAATCGTGAATGGTAATGGAGATGTGTCCCGGCAATCGAGTTGGCTGAACATCCAACTAATGCACGGTAGTCGTGTCCGCATTCCAAACTTTACTTGATCAGCGAGACCTAAAGGAATGATACTGATCCGTAGGTTTGATGCCGCATCGGGGGGTTCGAAAGGGCTTGTTAGTGACTGGACTTCCTATGTAATCAAAAAAAAATATTAAAAAAAAAAAAAAAAAAGACATAGAAACATTTATCCATTAAAATTCAATACCAACCTAGTTTGAAGTTTCTTTGATGCTCACCCAAAACGTAAGAACAACGGCCCCCCTAAATAAAGTCATTTTCGTAAGTTGACATTCAAAACAGAATCCTCAGACTTTAAACCCCCACGAAGTTACCCCGCATCATCTCCGTCCACAATTCCATACATCCTCCCCGACTAGCCCACCCCCCAAAGCAACCGCGTTTTCCCTTAAACCCCAAACGCGGCCCATGCTTTCTCCATTCCCTCCTCCAGTTCCCACTGCAATTTTTTCAACCACTACTTCTCCCCTCCCCTTATAAATATACTTCTCCTTCCTCCCAACCTCCACTACCACGCTACCCCCCCTCTCTCTCTCTCTCTCTCTCTTCCATGGCGCCGCAGCAATCCCCGCCCCAACCCTACCTCAACGGAGCCTTCTACGGCCCCGCTGTTCCCCCACCGCAAAAGTCCCATCGCCACGCCAGCCGCGGCGGTGGGTGCTGCTGCGGCTGCTGCCTGCTTAACCTCCTCTTCAAACTCCTCATCACCCTCATCGTCACCATCGGCATCGTTATCCTCGTCCTCTGGCTCGTCTTCCGCCCCAACAAGGTGAAGTTCCACGTGACCGACGCCTCGCTGTCGCAGTTCAACTTCTCCTCCGCCAACAACAGCCTCCGCTACAACCTCAGCCTCACAACGATCATCCGCAACCCCAACAAGCGCATCGCCATATACTATGACCGAGTCGAGGCCAATACGTACTACGAGGACCAGATGTTCGGGGCCTTCACGGCGGCGCCGTTCTACCAAGGCCACAAGAACACCACCACGTTGAACATGAATTTCGACGGGCAGACGTCGCTGCCCCTCGGAGCTTCGGAGGTTTCGGATTTGAATTCCGAGAAGAGTGAGGGGGTTTACAGCATTGATTTGAAGCTGTATCTTAGGGTGAGGTTCAAGTATGGACCTTTCAAAAGCCCTAAGCTTAAGCCAAAGATTAAATGCGATTTGAAGATTCCGATGAGCGGCACGGGGGCTGCTACTTTCCAGACTACCAAGTGCGACGTTGATTTCTGATCATGATCGTGGTCAACATCGTCATCCCTTGCCATTACTGTTCTTGGACTTTCTTTGTTCTTTCTTCTTCATTATGATTTAGTTTTTTTTTTTTTCTTTTTTTATTTATTATTCTTTTTACGGATGATTTCGTTTCTATATATTTTCACAGAGGGGTTTGTGTGCATAAATAAAGAATTAATTTGATTTTTCGAGTTTTTTTATGGTGCAAATTTTGATGGTTTTTATTGACTTTGATTATGTAAGAGAAAGTGTTGTTGGTAGTCATCTATGTGGGCACTGACCTGTTCTTTGGGATTTGTTTTGACCTAATATTAGTTGTTTTTCTAGATAATTAACCCAAATCCAATCAACCTAGTTGAAGTTTCATTAAGAAAAGAAGTTTGCTATTGAAAACCTTAATGAAAACCATTTTGAAAATGCAAAGTTGGGTATGTGAAATTAAAATCGTATAAATTTACTTTAATTTATTTAATAAATTTACATCAATTAATAAAATTCATAGTCTCAACTTTGAATTTCCAAACATTATGTTAACTTCATCTAAATTGTTTTCAATTTAGACAAATGATGCATTTTTAAACCTAATGTTTTCATCTAATGTTAATCTATATGTAATTTGTTCATAGTGTAATGCCAATATCTTCATCTTTAAATGAAGTTTGTTAAGATTTCTATGAATTGTATCTCTCTAGAAAACACAATAGGCGGGATCCATTTATAGGGTTCACATAAGTGGAATTCACATCTTGTGTCTTCTCGGACTGGGATACAATCCAGAGAAAGTTTATTGTTTTCCTATCCTTAAATCACATGGAATTATATACACTTATAAAGTTTTAAAGTTATGTTTGGTTCACCTAATATCTATTTTTAAAAATATAATGTAATACAATGAAAATCTAATGAATTTGTATAAGGGTGTAATGATTTAGAACGTTAGTTTTAGATGTTCCTATAGTAGAATGTGATAAGAGTTTTTTTTTTTTCTTATATGTTCATTGTCATGGACCCATTACTTTTTTTAACATTATTATTTGCTTGATAGCACATCTTTTTGTGTAAGCTATAAAATTTTATATTATAACTATTTTATTTTTAGAAATATGCATTTTCTAAAGTAAGTGGAAAATAAGTTCCGTTAACATCTAACTTCTTGTGCTAACCCAAGTTCCATGTAATGGCTAGCAAGAAAATTAATTATCCAGGAGACACCACCATGTGTGCACCAAAATTGCCGGTGTATGAAAAATGATACCAATTTAAGTTGGCCTATTGCAACAACATTTCCAAATTAATTTGAATTAGTTAGATGATCAGAAGGGATCACCGGGAGTGATGTTAGTTTGATAATGGTAAACATCTTATTAGCCATCCTAAGATTTGTATCCTAATAATGACAGCATTTGTGATCTTGAGATTTTGGAAGTATTCTAATAAAACATGTTATTGTTGGAATTGGTGTATTCTCAAGAGGGGGGTAAATTGGAATTTTAAAATTTTAGGTTAAACCAAATATCGGTAATTCACAACCTAGGTTCTTTCTAAGCATATACCAATTGCGCAGATAAAAGTAATATGCAGAAATTAAATCATATGTAACATTCACAATATATCGAACATAACATACATGTACAGAAATATAAAGTGCTGGAAATTAATAGTAGATACACGATATGTTATCGGGTTTTGGCCAATACTATCTACATCCCCGTCTCAGCTCACAAGCACAGGATTCCACTAATACTCGCTTATCGGGTGGAGCAACACCGTTTACAATACCAGGTCAAATTACCAGGCTGACCTCAACCTTTACAAACTCTCTTTACGGGGCGAAGAATACTCACCTCAGGTTACGTTTGGAATACAACAGATAATCAGTATAATTTTCGTATACAATATACGTGCTTCTTCAACAAGCAAATATATACTAATACGCACAATACAACAACAAATTACACTTCAGTATGATATAAATGTACAAGCTCAGTGAAGTCTAAATGCCAACTCTCAGTTATATGCAACAATAATAATTTATATGTGAGTGGTGTGAATATATCTTTGAGTTAAAAAGAATGTATGTCAATCACAAGCAATAACCTTAAAGATCTCAAGAGCACACTCAAATATCTCTATAACTAATATCAAGTATAAAATATAGGGGATATTTAAAATCAACCTTGCAAGGAGACACTCAAGCTTACTCTTAATAAAATCAATTATCAATCAAGCAATTTGAGAGTATAAGCTAATATGAATAATCTTTAAAATATTCTTACCAAAGGATTTTAGCAAGAAGGATTAGTAAGAATAGGATATTTGGCTTGTATATATGAAAATAAGGATTTGAAAATTCAGAGAATTTTTTGGCTAATGATATTTGCTAATCAATCATTAATCTTTCCAAATGAAGAAGTATATATAGACATACTCAAAATTATAACTATTGGGGGACATAGATGAAATTTTAGAAAAGATTAATGAAAGTTAATTAAAATTAACCTTATTTAACTTGCGGTAAAAATGTCCAACCCGAGAGTTTTCGGTCAATTGAAAAATAAGTTCAGTCGACTCTATTGATAAGTACGGTCGACTGAAAAACTTTTGAACTACAGATATAGTCAATTGAATTAAGGCAATTTTGAGAACGTTTGAGATTCGGTCGACTATATTTAGATTCGGTTGGCTACTTATTAAGTTCGGTCGACCCAATCTAAAATGACCTATGAGTTTGGTCAACTAAGTTGTTGAGGGTCAAACACGTGCCAGTTCGGTCGACTTGGAAGATACGTTCATAATACGTTCGGTCGACTAAACCTTGATCAAACTGTTGACCCGTGAATGGTTTAGTCGACTGAACTGAATATAACTAGTTGAGTTCAGTCCACTGAGTGACTTTCAATTCTTATTTTAGGTCCTAATTTTGAGTATAGTTTACCCGTGATTTTGATCTTAACAAAATTTCCCTTTAAATGTATGAGTATGGTTTTTAAGTGAGGGATTTTTCCATGAAAGATTTTGTGTCCTAAGGTTAGCTATGGTCCTTGTCTGATTCCCTACAGTTGAAACTTTTGAATTAAGCCAAAAAATCTGGCGTCAGTCCACCAAGTTTTTGTAAACTTCGTTTTAACCCTAATTTTTTACTTTAACCAATTAGTTATTTAAGAAAATAGTTTTTGTGAAAAGTGTTGGTCCCTAGGGTCAGTCTACGGTTGTCTAAACTTATCATCCACATCACGCATGTCATGCATTATATTACACACCAAATCAAAATAAAAATACATTTACAATTTAAACAATCTTCTTCTTCTTCTTTACTCGTTCATAGAATGCACCAGATACATATGATCTTGGATTTTCTTCTGGCTACCAAATTCCTTGATCTTATGTGTACTGAAATTTAGACATGTTCACATATTTAAACACACATAAAATACTGGTGCTTTGTCAGCATCAAAATAAAGATCGGACTCAAAAAGTCAACAAAACACAATGATGGTTTTCAATAGTCATTGTTTACCTTCCAAAACAAAGGATCTTTAAAATATATGAAGAGTATATGTAAATATAAAAAATAAAAAATAGCTAGAAGCAGTCAACTGATTCCTCTAGGCAGTCAACCAGCCTTCCCTCCAACTAACCGTTGGCACTAGCCTGTAGGCGATCATCTAGCCCCTCAAGGCAGTCGATCGATGTACCTCTAATTTGAAAATGCGAGTTGCTTTCATGCAATTGGTTGGAGGTTTTAAGCATGCCACGTGCCCTTTTGATGTCCATTGGTGGTTAACTTTTGAATTTAAATTTTCAAATTCGAAAAGGATTTCCCTCCACTCTACAAGAGGTCTATAAAAGGACCCTCTTGGGGAGAGTTTAGGTGACGTTCAAGTGAGTGCAAGGTGAAGAATTTTGTGAGAAAAGGGGGTCTAAAAGAAAGGGTATATTCAAATTCGAAAAGGGTTTCCCACCACTCCAACAAAGGTCTATAAAAGAACCCTCTTAAAGAGAGTTTATGTTGACATTTTGAGTCCAATACCTGTTTTGATGCTGACAAAACATAAGTATCTTACATGTGCACTGAACTTATAAACAGAATTAATTCTTCGCACGCATGGATGGTAAGGATACAAGGAAGTCATAAGGACTACAAAGATCATACTTCATAAGGGCTTAACGGGAGGCAAAAAGAATGAAGATATTTCTATGTTGTATTGTAATGCATTTAATTTTATTTGGTTTTTAATTTATTATGGTCTGCAATAATAGCATCATGTATGATAGGTACATAAGCTCAACATGACTGTAGATTGACCATAGAGAAACAAATGACCATAGACAGACTTCAGTCGATCAAAGGTCGACTGACGCCAAGTTTTTAGGCTTAATTAAAAAGCCTAGACCGCAAACTGACCCTAGATCCTTGCACTTACACTTAGCACAGTCCCCATTATCACATATACTATCAGAGGAACCTATTGAATTGAAACAGGACTTAAAAACTAAAATTGTAAGGTTTCGGGCGATCGAACGTTGGTGTTCAAAACACCTCGATCGATTGAATCGTTGAATCATCAAAAAGTTGACCTAAGTTTGGGCAACCAAACTCAGAATGAACTAAGTTTTCACGGCCGACCGAACTCAAGCCCTTACTTTTTCCACCAACTCAAGCACCTGAACTTGTAGTTCATTTTTATTTCAAGTGACCGAACTTCAAGGCAGACGACCAAACCTCGAACAATTTGGAAATCGCCTTCGACTCAGCCACCCGAACATTTCACCAGGCAACCGAACTTCAAATATACCTTTCCTTTATGTGTCTATTCGGTCGACCGAACCTATAGCTCGGTCAACCAAAACTCTCGAGTTGCATAATTTTTACCACAGGTAATTGTGATTAATTAAGGGTAAATTGATTTTAAAATTTATGAAACAAATTTAAGAATACCCTTTGTGTCATAACAGTTATGTTTTTGGTGAAATTTATATATAGGGGCTCATTTGCAAAAATTAGTGAGCGATTAGGGATTTTGATTAGGGAATTTTTCTATGAAAATTTTGAGAGCACCCTCTTTATATACAAAGTCAAATACTCTTTCTTTTATCATTCCCTTGCAAAATCTAACTTGGCGAGAGTACCTTAAGTGATTTTACATTGTCTATACTAGCTTTAACTCTTATTGATTTATTGCTTGATTAATTTGTATTGAGAGTTTTTGCCAAAGTTTTTCCCCGCGGTTTATTTAATAACTTCATTGTGTGGGGAAAACTTTAAAGCTTGTTAGTCTTGGCATTTGTATTGCAAGACTCCGAGGCTTGTATTTTGATTGTGATAAAAAAAATTTTAACAAGCTTATACTTCAAATATCTCTTGAGCTAATATTTTAAGATAATCATTTTTTGAGATATTTTGAATATTCTGGTTGGAACTCTTTGAAACTCTAGTTGTGATTGATTATACACTCTTGAACTTGACTACATATTAACATTAGAGTGAGTGTCATCGCACATATTGCACAAGGCTTATAGTTCCTACCTTGTTGATGTGCATTGATTGATATCGGTACAAATCTGCTTGTATTAGAAGCATCTTTAATTGTACGCAAAAATCATATTGATTGTTGTATTCCAGACGTGGCCTAAGGGGGTTTGATCTAACCCGTAAGGATCAGGTTAGGGTCAGCCCTGTGAATTTGACCTAGGCCTTCTCCGCCCCGCAAGGAGAGTTTGTGAAGGTTGAGGTCAGTCCTGAGAATTTGACCAGATTGTAATCGGTGTCGTTCCATCCATTAAGAGAGCAATAGTGATAATCCTCAAGCTTGTGAGCTGAGGCAAGGATGTAGGCAATATTGACCAAAGCCCGATAACATTTCTTGTGCCTACTTTCAATATCCGTACTTTAAATTTCAACACTTGAATGTTTGCGTTTAATTGTTTAAAGATTAGATTGGGATTACATAGAAAGACCCTAGGTTGTGAAATACTGCTAATATCTGGTTTAACTTAAGAACAAGTTTAAAATTCCAATTCACCTCCCTCTTGGGAATACACCAAAGTCATCAATTTAAGAGATGCTCAAGTGAGTGCAAGGTGAGGAATTTTGTGAGAAAATTGGGTTTTAAAGAACGGGTTTTGATTCAAAGAAAAAGGAGAAAACTTCATTCCTTCAAAGTTGTTCAAGGGCATTTGGAGAGAGATCTTTTAACAGAGAGGTTCTTACTTGTCTACAAAGGAAAAGTGCATTCTAAGGTCAATGTCTAACCCTTCTCCCCATGGAAATTTCATTCATTTTCATGTATGACATGCATTTGTTCCTTATAAGCATGTTCTAGATTTGACATGTGATCTACTTTGTTTTCTCCTTGTTTTCGTGATGTTTTGTACAACATTTTGTAGTACTTTCCTTTATTTTAAGATATGTATATATATATATATATATATACACACACATAAGAAAAGTGTCAAAATTGGCATGAAAAAAAAAATCAATTTACAGTGTAGACGGTCTACCAACCTGGAGAAATTTGAAAAGGTAGTGTTAAAGCTATAAGCAGTCAACCACCAAATCCTAAGAGGTTTCATATTACACATTTTTCATACTTTTATTTAGGATTTGACCTTATTTTGAATTTCTACACTTAAGTGTAGTTGGTCAAGTTTTAAGTTGGATTTGCAAAGGTTTTTTTTTTATTTTTTTCACAAAAAATCAAATTTTTATGAAATCAAACATGATCATTCATGTTTCTTTTAAACCATTCAAAGGTTTTCTTAAAGTTTTTAACATGGTCTTGGAGTCATACACATATGATGTAGCTTTTGATGTTCTTCAAGTTTTCAACAAGATTTCAAAGTATAGAGTTGAATCATCCCGACTAGTATGTGCACAAAAACTAGTGTAAATCAAATGTCATCGGTATAAATTGGAAATGACTTAAATGATGGAGAGCTAAAGTTGTGTGTGGTTGATACACCTTCTGGCTCCAAAGAACGAGGTCCAAGATAATTCACCATAACTCAGTAGCATAGATCTATTTGGCTTCCATTTAGCTAACCATCTATTGTCATGTTTTCCAAGATCTCAAGTACCTCAATTGTGTCAATCCCCCAATGTCCTATATCACAATCCAGCAACGGGTTCCTCCCTCCTATGAATGCACTCTTAAACAAGTGCGGTGTCATGTATCAAAGAAACCAAACATAGAATAGCCAAGTGCAACATAATAATAAACCCTTCTCTTTCTCTTGGTAGAAGTTAAGAAAGAAGAGTGCCTTAATAATAATAGTAGGTATTAGTGCTTGCCCCATGTGCTCCATCTTAGCGTCTACCATGACAGCTCCATGGTCCACAATATAAGTAGATGCAAGTAGTAAAATAAAACTATACACGGCTAATGCTAGCAGCTAAAGTCTAAACATAGGATCTGGACCATCAAGATGCCCTCTAAAGATCTTCTCCAGCTTATTCCAATGCCAACCTTTAGTCTCCCCTTTCTTCAGAGGCATACCATCAAAAAAACTTCCTTAACCAATTGGATAGATCAAGAAAAAAATAGTAGTAGTTGCAACAGGAGCTAAATATACAACAACAATCCAAGGATGCATACCTAGGCGGAAACTAAGTTCCCACTTATGACCCATGTAACAAGCAACACAAAGTAAGAAGTGTAGAACAATTAGTTGATAAGGACACCACTAGCTAGCTCATTCACTGCCTCCAATTACTCTTGTTAGCCTTAGAGGCTACGAGAGCTTAATTATCTTGTTTTGATGATAACAACTCATTAGTGGTTCTTGGTTATCTTATCTTTGCATATTTAGTTATGGTATTTATAAATATGAATGCAAAGATTAAGTAAAATAGTAATAGGTTAGAAATCATCAAAAGGGGGGAGATTGTTAGCCTTGGGGGCTACATAATCAAGGTTTATATGTTTTGATGATATTAATCTATTTGTTGTTTGTAGTATTTCCTATCTTTGCATATCATGTTTAGTACAGGTACTCGTACATGAAGTACTGGATCAAAGGCAAAGATCGGACCGAGTTGACATCGAGTAGGAAGATCAAATTGACATATACTCGGAAGAACCCAAGCACGACCAAAGGAAGCTTAAATGTAGTCTTATATGTATTTGGGGAGGGTTTGAGGTAATCTATTTTGTAACTCTTGCGGCTTTATTTCTTACATGATTTTTGAGCAAGAGTTGAGCAATGCACATGTATACTAGGACACATGAGTTTATAGGATTGCACTAAAGTCTCAAACTCACATTCATGGTATTCAAAGTTAAACTTAAAGAGTTTGTCAAATGAATCCAAAACACAAACATGGTTTTCAAAGAGACAAGTTTTTAACATATTGGTTTAACAAACATTTTCATACTTGAACTATGCCAAAACGAGTCTTATGTCCTAAGGGTTCAAAGAAAGTAAAGTATATTTTCATGAAAGGACATAATGGCATATAAGATATCAAATGGGTTTCAAATGTGTTTTCATTATTCAAAATATCTTATATTTAAGGGGAAACTCATTTGGACAAGTATTAAACTCTATTAGACTTAATATATTTCATAGACTTTTGTTCAATATTGTTTTAAGTGTTGAAAAGGCCTTTTGGTTGGGTTTAAAACCTAAGTTATGGACCCATCAAATTTCCTAAACACCATTCGGTATTTGGAGCTTAACTTTTGTTAGAAAGGTCCCAAAAGGATGATCTTGGTGTCCCTAGAAAGTTAAGAAAAAAATCCACAACTTTTATGTTGATGACTTTTTCTTATTCAGGGCACTCGTCGACGAGAATATGGGATTTGTCAACAAGTGGCAGTGTGTGACTAGTCGACAAGAGCAGGGAACTAATCGACGAGTCCAACGGGCAGAACTACTCCAACAGGCGGAAAACGGCTAATTTACCAAATAAAATATTTTTTCTTCCCCCAATGGCTAGTTAACGGCTCCTTTGGCCCTTGGGCAATAAATACAAACTATTAGACTTGTATTAACATGGTTTCAAAGGTCTTTGATAATTCTTAGTGAAAAACATCACTTTATACAAAACCTAACACATTACATATTAGTTCTTCATTACTTGTGCTCATTCTCTCTTACTCACTCATTGTGTTTGATTCAATTCTTGAGAGAATAGTGTGAGGTTTGGATTGTAATTTATATGTGCTCATTTGAGGAGCATTGTGTTGTATTTCCATCTTCTTGTAAGGTTGCTTGTAAGGTCCTTTGTGAACCATTTGGTGAAGGTTCGTTGTGAACTAAAGTGAAGGCTCTTGGTGAGCGCGATAGGGATTTGTTCCCAAGTGTAGGGTTTGGTACCCAAGTTGTAAGGCTTGCTCCACCGGTAAATGAGTGCTTACAGTGGATTGTGGAATCCTGGGCTTGATGCTAAGCCGTGGACGTATGCTTGGTGTCAAACCACGTTAAATCTCCGGTATTAAGCTTTCTCTCCTTTCACTCTCTTTTTTATGTCTTGTGCTTGATTTATATGTGCTTATATTATGATATAATTGCTTGTCATCTTGCCAATACTTTTGTTTTGTAAAAAGAATTTTTAAATATGCGAAAAGAGTCATTCACCCTCCCCTCCCCCCCCTCTAACTTTATATTGCATATCCGCTGCGGGGTGCACGTATATACTCCTGGGCTACGAAGTCTAACAAGTGGTATTAAAGCGAGGCGCTTGAATTTAACAGAGTAAAATCCAGAGCGCAAATGATCATGGAGTATTCGGTGAGCACATCTTCCATTGGACAATCCATTTATCAACCACCGATGTTCGATGGTTCCAACTACCCGACATAGAAAAATAAAATGGCTACATTCATTCAAGCGTGCAATATAAATTTGTGGTGGGTCGTTACAAAAGGAGACTACATCTTCAAACATGAAGAAGGGGAACCAAAATAAATATAGGAGTTATCATTAAGCGAAAATAGGTCAGTAGAGTTTAATTTTAAAGCAAAACACCTTATTTTTTTTGCTATAAATGATAGTGAATATAGTCATGTTTGCGGATGTGAAACTGCAAAATAAATATGGGATTTGCTTCAAAGCACCCATAAAGAACCTGAGAATGAAATAGATATTAATTTAGATTTATATAGTGTTGTTCACCAAGACACAGAGAAGCTTCTTGCTTCATGGCCAATGAACAAGAAGAATCTAGTTCGGATAAGGAGAATTATACTCCTTATGATGAAGTAGCAGACACTTGGGCCAAATTATATGATAAACTTGTTTTAGCAAAAAGTAGGAACAAAAATGTTGAGAAAGAACTTGTTTTGTTCAAACAAAAAGAACTCTCTTTGAACGAAGAAATTGAATCCCTAAAAGGGGAAATGAAGAGTACAAAACTTTAGAAGTTAAAATAAAGAGCCTCAAAGATAAATTGCTAAAACGGGTTACGATTTTATACAAAGTCCCTTGAACTGAATAGAAGAACCCAAAATTGTGGGGTTGCGGTGCTAAGCACGAAAGGAAATGAAGAGATTGACTACTTTGGTGTCTTTGATGACATTATAGAGCTTAACTATGAAGCCAACAAACTTATCCACCTATTCAAGTGTACCTGGTGGGACATTGACAATAAAAAAACTGGGATAAACACAGATGTCTACTTTACCAGTGTCAATTTTAGCAAGACGTGGTATCAAAATGACCATTTTGTGCTAGCGACACAAGCAGAACAAGTGTTTTACCTTAAAAATGCAAAATTGAAGGGCAAATGGCATGTGACCCAAAAGATTCATCCCGGAAGTTTGTATGCTATTACAGAAGTTGCAGATGGGGAGAAGAGTGTCAGTAAGGCTGCATTCCAAGAAGATGAGTCATCTGTCAGTACAATAGCGCAATCTGCTTTCAATGTTGTCGAAGGAGCCGATCCTATACCATTGAATAGGGTTGGTGTAACGACAAAACACGTAGGGACTGTTGACATTACAATTGAACCTTCTGTAGACGTTCACTTCATTGACGATGAGGAAACTTATGGGGAAGATGAAACAGGATTCGAGTACTGTAATGAAGAGGAAGACACTTTAGAAAGTGAGGATGATACCAATATTGAGGACGTATAGGGGGTAAGCATGTTATGTTTGTCACTATGTATCTGACATGTGTAAATAATTAAAAATATATATTTATTATGCATTCATCTAATATTCGTACTTCTTACATTTACTTGTTTAATATTTTGCAGACATGGCACCACGAGGTCATCGTGGTCGACTTCCTTCCAGGCTCTCTACTACATCGCTTGAGGATGATCCGACATCCTCGAGACCGGCAGAGCCCGTCAGTGCTGATGCAGCACCATCATTGTCTGAGCCATCGGCACCTCGGCCAGACATAGATACCTCAGCTCGAGATGACACACAAGATGAGTTGCCCACCATGTTAAGCAGCGTTGGTAAGGTTATGATTAATTTATTTCGATGTAAACTATTGATTTTTATTCATGTGTATGATTAAAATATTGTTGTTAATTTAACTCTTCTCTCAGCATCGACATCCACGGCCAGGTCAGGCCATGGTGTAGCGAAGAACACGGCACTTAAGAAGCACCTGCAGAGGACGGAGCAGCGCATTAAGATCAACATTTCTCCAAGCTTCACCGCCTCGCGTGACGATTGGTGTTCAGCATGGATTCGAAAGCTTGGCATTATATGCCGACAATATGCTCTAGTCACTACCTTCAGCTGGCCGCATGGTGACTGAGGCGCAGCGCATGGTTATTTACATGCACATCTTGGTAAGTAATCCCAAACCTTTAATTTTTTTTTTTTTTTTTTTACTTTATATATTAACAAAACAACTGTCTAACATTCTAACTGTATTACCTATACAGGAGGAGTTCGACATGGACATTCTCCATGCGGAGCATGAGAAAAAAGCGGTAGATGTCCAACTATGCAACAAATTTAAGACATATCGTGCGAAAAAACGCGAACATTTTCGTGCGATGGGAGATCAAGCAGAAACCCACCCATACAATAAGATATTCCAAGAGGATTGGAAAGTGGTGTGTCACCATTTCTGCGATCCACAATATCTGGTGATATGTTTGTATTATACTAACTACTTTAAGCTTTGATGTGGCTAATAAGAAGTCATTACATCATTTTGTAGGCTATATATTAAAAAAATGCTACGAACCGCAGCAAACTCCCTACGACACAATGCAGTTGGTCGAAGTTATTCGTAAATCATCGAAGGGTAATTGCTATATATTAGACTATCTTACCATTACCTGAATTAATAGTAATGATATTTTATATGATAATGTAGCGTAATCCCGACACAGGCGCAGAGGAGCCGCTGCCAGATCTTTATTAGAGAACACACCAAAAGCGCTCGAGGGAGTGGTGCGATGGTGCGCAAGACAAACATGCAAGTCAAAGAAAATATTTAATTTCTAATTTTATTCAAAATAGCGAAGTTGTATTCTCATTTCTTCCAATTTTTCATTTTCATGACTGAAAATAGGCGATGGTCGAGCTGAGGGATGCACCTGTTGCAGAGGGGAGCCATCAAATGACGGATTACCAAAGAACGGCTCAAGTGCTTGGGGAACGAGCAGGGGGGTGGGTGAAAGGTCTTGGAAGTGGATACATTGCCCCAACAGCATCATCTTTGATGGGTGCGACGGCTCGTGCTAAGATAGAATGAAAGCGTCGAGACGCCGAGTCTCGGGCGGACGAGATAATTCAGCGGATGCATACGATGGAAATAGAGAACCAGCAATTGAGAGACATGGTGTCTAACGCCTCAACGGAGAACCAGAGTTTGAAAGACATGATGTCTAACGTCTTGACGGAGAACCAACAATTGAAAGACAAGGTCTCCACCGTTGAAGCCATGCTCGCCGCAATTCTAAGTAGGCAAGCCCAGTTCGAAGAAATGATGCGTCCATCTCAACCAAATGACACAAGTGGCTCCTCTCATTAGAAGGTATGTAAAACGTAATTTCAATATTATGCTGCTAATTCTACTGCTTGTTTAATTGTGCTACTTGATTGCATGCGTAATCTAAAATGCCTCTTGCATGGCGAATGCAGTGGATGTGAATTGCATGCTAGTAGTAGATATAAGTTCTCGCGTGGCTTGAACTGAATCATAAATTGCTTATTTAAACCTATCAGATACAAGTTTTATGGGAAAACGTCCAATTTATAGACGGCATGCTGCCAAAATTTCGGTAGATTTTTTACCCAAAGTAAAACTTTGTACAATGACAATTATGTTAAAATAAATGATAAAATATTTTTAAAAGGCTAAGTGAAAACTAATTGAATATTAAATTTCATCATAAGCATAATCATTGAATAGTTAGAGGAGCTCAGCTTCATCACTAGAGAAAGAGCATCTCTCTCTCTCTCATATGCATCATGCTTTACTTTTTCTTTCCTTTAAGGATTCCTAAAGAGGTAACTCAAGAACTTAGAAGAGTTACGAGGAATTTTCTTTGGTCAGGCAAAAGAGAGAGGAAAGAGAGTTTGGTTAAGTGGGAGGTGGTGATATGTCATTATAAATAGCATTGCAAACTGATTTCCATAATGCATTAAATGATTGAATCTCTTTTATGCATGATTTATATGTTATGTGAATTGTTAATTATGCTACCTGATTGCATGCGTAGTCTAGAATGTCTCCTGTATGGCGGATATAGTAGATGTGAATTGCACGCTGGTGGTAGATACAGGTTCTCGTGTGCCTTGAACTAAATCATAAATTATTTATTTGAACCTATCAAGTACAAGTTTTATGGGAAAACATCCAATTTACAGACGGCATGCTGCCGAAATTTCGGTAGATTTTTTACCCAAAGAAAAACCTTGTGCAAAGATGTTTATGTTAAAATAAATGATAAAATATTTTTAAAATGATAAGTGAAAACTAATTGAATATTAAATTTCATCATAGCATAATCATTGAATAGTTAAAGGAACTTAACTCCATCTAGTGAAGCTAGGTACATAAACCTTAGAGATAATTTCTTAGAGTTCATTTTTGTTTTCCTTTTTGAAACTATTCTTATTTATTTGGAGATACTGGAACTACATTGATTGTGTTGTTATGACTTGATTTATCTTTTCTGCAATATCAAATATGCGTAGACAGACCCTAGGTTGTGTACTACTGCTTTTAGCTTAGCTAAACTTAGGAAGGACTTTTGTAATTTCCAAGTTTAGGAATGCTGCCAAAAATTTGTTAAATTTCCAACGCTTTCTTAACCTCCTCCCAAATATTTTTGTAGTGTGTCCTGCTCAAGATCAATGTCAACGTGTATTGCTTGTGCTATTAGGACTTGATTTATCATTTCCACAATTTCATATATGGATAGACAAACCCTAGGTTGTGTACTACCACTGCTAGTTTAGCTAAACCTAGGAAGAACTTTTGTGACTTACAGGTTTGAGAAAAGTTCGGTTTACAGACGGCATGCTGCCGAAATTTTGTTAAATTCCAACGCTTTCTTAACCTCCTCCCAAATAAATCTTCCAAACACTATATCTTAGCCACTTATGAACATTAAAACCTATTAAAGAATCACAACTCGAAATCTCCTATACATTGAAAACTTTTCTAGTCAAACTCAAGTTAGCAAATTAAATCCTAAGGACCAAAGACAAGCTAAAAAATCTCCAACAAACTACAAAAGGCAATCTTAAAACCTTCTAAAAATCATCAGCAAAGTGTACATGAGAAGTAGACTTCATTCCTGCCAAGCAACAAACCTTCCACAAGACTACAAGCCTCACACCTAATTAGCACTCTAATTAAGACATTTACCACCAAAATAAACAAAAAATGAAATAACATACTGTCATGAAGAAAACGGAAGATGTAAACCAGGATTCCACCACTATCATTGAATAAAAGAAAAACAAATCATAATCCATTTCCTCAATCTATAACCAAAACTTTTTATGTCCATAATTGAATCCAAGAAACCCCAACTCAATCTATAATAAGTCTTCTCACAATCTAAGTAACAACTTCATGCATAACCCAAGTTGCATTAAGAATGCTTGAGAAGCAACCTTCTAGACAAAACTAGAAAACCTTAATCAAAATCTTGTCAACAGTAGTCACAAAACCAGTAGGAAATTCCTTAATATATCCATCCTTCTTAGGCACTTATTAAAGTAGGACTCTTGGCTACATCATCATTAGCATGAAACTCCGGTAGGAGGGACAAAACCTTCGTATAACATCCTTGACACTTTCCCAACTTAAGATAAAGTCCATCACAAACTCATTAGGTCCAGGAGCTTCATCTCTCCAACTTAAAGATAAATTCTCATACCTTTGCAACTACAAAAGTGCTCTCTAACCACCACTTAGCTTCTTAAAGAAAAAAAAAACCTTTATTCCAAACCTTTTATTCATAGGCCTAAAGCAATTTTCCTTAAAATCCAACCTTAAAAAAAAAATATTGCTTACCTCCTTTACAATAACTACAAATTGGACAAACTCACTATTCAAAATCTCCAACTCCCAAATCATATTCATATGCTTCCTCAGACCAGCCACATGATGAAGGAGTTGCAAAAGGCTACAATCCCAAGGGCAGGACAATCTCGCCATTCTCAATCTCCAAATCCTAATCTACATATTCCTGGCAAAACAAACGACACAAGCTTGGATACTTTGTGAGGCATCTTTAATCATAAAGATAGTAAAGGAGTGCATTCTTCAACTGTTAAAGTCATGTCAACTTGGTTGAAGGTGGAACAATGGTAGTAAGGGTCCCATTTATCAGTTACTATGATGTTGATCGGCTCCATGGATTTATACTAAAATGTTCTTGTAATGGTTGAGTTCTAATCCTAACTTTGAAAGTTTCGCTCGTAACCCACACTTAAGCTAGTAGGGTCATAAGTCATCACCCATCACATGTTATCAACAGGAAAGCATTCAATCTTAATCTGTATATGTATATATATTTATGTGTGTGTGTGTGTGTGTGTGTGTGTGTGTGTATATGTATGTATGTATCTATGGATGTATGTATGTGTGTGTATATATATTTAAAGAGATCATAATGTTTCAAAGCTTATTTATATCTTCTTTTTGTTTGTTTTCTACCACTTATATCTTTCAGACATAAATTGAATTAGTTGATTGGGCCTCTCGTTTGGCTGCCTAGTCCCTTCACCAAAAATGGTTTAAACAAATCACCCACTCGCCAGTCTCCACTTAAAAAAATCACCCTAGCCTTTAATTCCACAAACCGCTTCTTCCGAGCCTCAACCCTCGCCTCGGCTCTTGCGAACCTTCTCACCTTCACGAGAACTCCTCGAATGCCGCAATAACCTCTCGCATCCCTCATTCCTCCTCTTTTCCCTATAGCTTGTTACTCTGTTATCCTTTCGCAAATAAATGATCATCTCTTTAGTTACTTTGTACTTTTTCTCCAAGCCTTCCAATTGATCTTCAAGCAAGAGTTTACTGAGCGTCAGCTCTCCATTCTACTCTCAGATTGTATTTGTTCTTCTGGTGAAGTTCACTCATGAATGGAGAGCAGAATAGAGAACTGGCACTCAGTAAACCCTTACTTGAAGATCAATTGGAAGACTTGGAGAAAAAGTACAAAGATGCTAAAGAGACGATCATTCATTTGCAAGAGGATAGCAGAGTAATGAGCTATAGAGAAAAGAGGAGGAATGATAGATGTGAGATGTTATTGGGGCTTTCGAATAATTCTCGTGAAGGTGAGAATGAGGTTGTTGCTTATGTGAAGAATAAGCTGGACGATTCAGAGTTCTCGCGAAAGCGAGAGTCGAGGCAAGGGTTGAGGCTTGGAAGCAGTGGTTTGTGGAATTAGAGGCTATGGTGATTTCTACTTAGAAGAGGAAATGACTTTGTTGATGAGGTTCAAGATTAGTTGAATTATGTTTTAACTTTTTCTTGATAATATTTTCTTGATGGATAGTATTATGTTATATAAATTGTATATTGAACTACTGGAATACATGCTTATATTGAACACCAACTGCATGGCTGATGCAGTATATTGTGAATTACATGCTGGTAGTGGATTTAGGTTGTTGCATGCTTGAAATGTTTTATTTTGTGAAAACAACCATGTTTCGGGTATAGGTTTTATGGGAAAAAATCCAATTTACAAATGACATGCTACCTAAATTTCATTAATTTTTTTTCAAAAAAAAAATCATGTACAAAGATAATTATGACAAAATGAATGTTAAAATATTTTTAAAATGATGAATGAAAATTAAACGAAAAGTCATTTCATTAAACCCTAAATTTGCATCTATTAACATACCAGGCATATCATTTGCTTTTAACTATAGATAAGTATTATCATTTGTCCACCACCAGGGATATTCTATTTTAGGAACGAGTTAAAGTGTTTACGCACGTAGTTTGTTGCATGCAACTGTATATATTCATACATACGTCATTCACATTCATTTCACTTATTCGTTTAGGGTTGAAAATTATTTTACAGTGCACTCTCTATATTTTTCTTCCTGATTATACTAAGCGTCAGCTCTCCATTATGCTCTTCATTTGTATACTAATTTTTTTTTGTTATGATTCTTAATTTGTAGGGTTCGCAGCTATTATAACATCAGCACGATGTCATGCATGCACTGCAGTCGTTGGATGCAACTTTTAATTATTTCTTTGTAATTTTTATTGTTATTTGAACAAATAGAATTTCTGTATTTTAATTTGAATTTGTATAATATATTTATTTTTGAATTTTGAATTTTTTGAAATTTTTTTTGTTATCTGAACAGATGTTATTTCTTTATTTTAATTAAATTTGTATTTGAATTTAAAAGTTTGAATAATTTATGAATTTTGTAGTAATTATGGTTTCAGGTTATATATGCGAAAATGTAATTACAGATTTTTACAGGAATTGATGATTAAAAAAATTGATGAAATTTTGAATAATTAATTAGTGAAGGATTAAAATTCATCACTAATAATGTAGTATTAGTGAAGGATTCAAATCGTCACTAATAGTAGCGTATTAGTGACGGTTTTCAAATTCGTCACTAATAGTAGGCTTTTAGTGACAAATTTAAATCTTTCACTAATACTACACTATTAGTGACGAATTTGTAATTTGTTACTAATACCCTACTATAGTAACGAATTTTAATCATTCACTAATACTGCACTATTAGTGACAAATTTGTAATTTATCACTAATACCCTATTATTAGTGACGAATTTTAATCTTTAACTAATATCCTACTATTAATAACGAATTTGAGCAAAGCCGATGTATAATTTATAGTAATGATATTAGGGTTTAGTGACGATTATAATCTGTCACTAATACTGTATTATTAATGACCAATTTAAAATTCGTCACTAATAGTTAGTAGCAACAGCAGATATAGCAATTAATTTAAAACCATCACTAATACTTACAAATTTGTCACTAATAATATTAGTGACGAATTTATAAGTATTATTGACAGATTTGATCCTTCACTAATACCCTAATTTTTTGTAGGGATATGGAGTTTTCTTCATGAATTTGTTTTGTTTCAATAGGACAATCAATATCAACATGAATTAACAATAATTTTATTAAGGCTTGTGGGAAATTGTGTTAAAGGATTGTGATATATAGCTGTTATATATATATATATATATATATGGTGAGAAATTATAGGAAAAAAGGAAAGTCATTTGCCAAACTTTGGGCACAATTTCAAGCTTTTCAACACCTTTCTCAAATGTGAAAAAAAGGTTTACGAAATCATCATTGATGGAAGATGGTAACTAAATGTGGTTTCCATAAATGCAGTCATTCGTATGCAACTTTATCTAGAACCCCATCCAAAGCCTTATGACATATTTTTGATTGATAACAATGCTTACATGTTTATGAAAAATGTTTGGCTCCTATCCAAATGGATGCTTACTATGATAATGTTTGGTGTGATATCCTACCTATGAAGATTCGTCATGTACTCCTTGGTTCTCCTTGATTAGATGATGTAGGTGTGGCTAAGGACATGAACACGTCTTTCATTATAATAGGAAGAAAATTGTTTTGAAGTCTACTTCACCCATGAACCAAGACAAAGAATCAATCATAATTACTCAGCTTAAAGACAATACAAGGAAATTAATATGTTAGGGCATCCAAAGTTCTTCAGACATTCCAATTGTTGAGTTTGTGATTCCCGATGTGCTCATTAATGTCAACTCTCAATTCAAGTCTATGATGTTGCCAAAAAATCGTGGTTTCTTGTATCACTCAGGCGATGGCTTTCAAAGAATCCAAGTTTGTTTCTCCACTTTGATCCTCCAACATTTAAAAATATGAGGCCAAATTTTTTTCTAAATGGGGGAGAGTAATGATGCAGGGACAACATCAAGGTTTTGCAGCCATGGAGAAATTAGAAGAGAAGAAGGGGAAGGGAAGAGAGAGGAGATACCAGGGAAAACTCACATTCAATTCAATTCACATTCATCAATAACTGTCTACAACATGGCTTTCATACAGTGTTTATAAGAAAACCTCTTTAGATGAAACTACACATAAACCCCTAAAACTACATTATATTATAAATGTACCCCTACTTTACACAAATATTACAAACAATCCCCAAATACACATAATCTTATACTAAATAATATTAAACACACATGAACTACTGACTTAATCCCACAATTTCTTAACCCAACTCTTCTTAATTATTTGCCAACAATGATCTTCCTTAAGTTTTACTTCATGTCCTACATCATAATGTCTTCTACATATTTCTAAAACCAAAATTAAAAGGGAAGTCTTCATATAGAGCAAGTTTCTCAAAATTTAGAATGACTAAGCGATTAATTCATTTCAATAGAGACTACTTCAAAGCAATTATCGAAGTCATGTCTTGTGCATACTTCTAAAGTTAAGGATATGGGAGTTTTATGTTTTTATGCAAGTATTTCTAAAGTTTAAACTACAAAATAATAACTAATTCAAATAAAATTACTTAGATGATTCACTTCAAGGTTATGTCTTAGAAGGAAACAAAGGCCTTCGACTTGTGCAAAACAAATCAAAATTAATTAATTAATGATTGAATAAATAAAAGAATTTGAGTCATGATTAATTAATTTTAAAAAAAATTAGAATAATTAGATATCATCCGCTAAATGCATGTGTAGTAGGTGCTAATACCATTACAACAAACAACTTTTTTGTGGTTATTTTTTTCACATTTAACAACAGCTATGATGACCACAAGTTCTTTTACCCACATTACACAATTGTCACTAGAACTAGTGTCAATAGATGTTCTAGCAGCAATTATATTCATTGCCAGTAATGGTCATATTAATCACAATGAAAAATACAAACATTACTATTGCTTTATAGGGACAATTATACTTGTTACTAAAAGGATCCTATAAGCCGCTCTATAAACCTTTTACTATCAATTTGAATCTCTTGTAATAATAATTTGAATCACCACTAAAAATCTCCACAAGATATCTTAGCGGCAATTAGAATTGCTGCTAAAGGTAGCAAAGTCAACGACTTGTTACAATCATATATGACTTTTCGTCACCACACAAAAAAAAAAAAATAATATATATATATATATATATATATATATATATGAAAATAATTGCTATTAATATGATTGTCAAATGATATTCGAAATAAATATCCACAAGCAAATGATTTTTATTGAAATTGATTGTAATAGCACAATAACCAATCATATTTAAGATTCAAAAAGTTATACAATTGTCTTGCAACACATTACTTTCAAAGAAGAAATACATAAAAAGACAAGTTTCTAGTCAAAGCATTTGTCTAATACATTCATAAGTTCAACAAAAAAGTCATTTCCAACTAATAAACTATAATTTCTTTTTGATCATTAAATCCAAGAATCACACGCTAAACCACCAATTGATCATAAGCTATGACCGAAAAAAGGGAAAAATGAAAACACGAGTAAAAATGAGACAAGTAGGAGAACAAGGAAGAAAGAAGCTAAGAAAATGAAGACAATGAATGCCAATTCAATTATTCCTTCAACCATGTATACATCTATTAATTTTTCCCTATTTATAAGTTTGAAATTCCAAAGTGATTAACTACTAACACCATAACAACATCAATTAGCTACAAATTGTCAATTACTAAATTCATAAATACAACAATTGGATTGAAGATAAGTGCTCAATCCAAATAACATGGTCTTGGCCAGCCCTTGCTTTAATGTCAAACACCCTTATCATATCTGCTCTTGGCTCTTAATACAACAATCGGACCAAATATAAGTGCTCAATTGTGCATTTGGAAGCAACTTAGAAGAAAGTGGAATTTAATAACTAGTTTTTCCTTCTTTCTTTCCTTTTTTTTTTTCAGTTTCATCATGAAAAATAAACAGGAAGTTGAGGCTCAGTAAAAAATTGATTAAACAAATAGCAACCAACATGAGTTTCAAAATGCAAGTTTTTTCTCAAGCATGTTAGCCTAGAAATCAAAAAACAAGTTGAAACTTAGTGCTTAAATCTTCACAATTTCAGTTCTTATAATCAACATATTGTTGACTAAGAAACCTGATTTCCTAGTTCCTGGAAGTGGTAAAAAGAGCATGGGATTATTGTAATCTTGAAGGACTTTTTGTAAGACATAAATAAATTGCCTCAAATAAAATTATGATTATATTTATTTAAGTAATATAAAAGGTTTTAAATTATGATTATATTTATTTACATGATATGAAAGGTTTTTAAATATAATAATGTTATAATAATATTGGTTTCCCAAATTTAAGAGTCTATTTACAATAATGACTTCTAATGACTTCTCGGAATTTGAGGAGTCATAATTATGATAAATTATGAATGTTAATTAATCACTTGATGGAAGTGATTAGTATATAAAGGTGGTTGGGGTTGGTCCTATCTCATCCTAGGAAACTTGTACTACTTTTCCATCAAATTAAAAAAAAAAAACACAAGGAAACGTAAGGTTGAGAGATAAAAACATAGCCCAAGGATATTCACTTGGAAGCATGGATCAAGATATGAGTTTGTTGTTTGTTGTATAAAATTATGAGTTTCAAAGATCCAATGATTAAATCATGTTTATGGTAAACTTACATATAGTATCAGAGCTTAGGTTTTAGAAACTCATGATTTTTTTATTATGATTAAAGGTTCATGTTTCGTTAAACTTTAGTCTATAAGTCAAGGCATTGGTTAATAAAATTTCACAATGCAGCACGTCTCCAAATTTATTTTATGTGCATTGTGTTTAATTCTGTTCTACCATGATACTTCTTAAAAAAAAAAAAAAAAAATTATGATGGCGCAAAATGTTTGATCTGATAGTAAATATATAAAATGTTAATACATGCTAATATGAGTCTATATAAGTATTTTAACATGTTAACGTTACTCACAATATTTTAACATTTTAATGTTATAAGGTATTTTGATTTTAATCACCAAAGTGATAAATCATTAAGTAAAGTACTTATATATTTAATGCTAGAATGATATTAAATTATTATAAGATATCAAGAATCACCCAAAGGTTGATTAATTGTTCTTATAATATAAGGATAATGTTTTGGTAATATTATTATTATTATTTTATCTATTTATCCAAAGAAAATAGATATTTATAATGAGTTACCAAAGTAATGTTAAAATTAAAAATTTAATTGGCATCATTTCAAAGCTCTTTACATTAGTGTTTTTCCCAAAGGAAAACATTAATATATTTATGTTTGTGATCTTATAAATGTTTCATTCAAAGCATTAAGTATGGTTAATTTTTGCAGTACCTGTACCTGGATCGTTACACTTGCATGCTTCATCTGTTCCAATGTTTAATGGATTAAATTTTGCTGATTGGAGTGAACAAGTTCAATTTCACCTCAGTGTATTGGATCTTAATTTAGCACTCTTAAGTGATCAGCCTGCTGGTATTACTGATTCTAGCAATGTTGAAGAAATAACCTATTACAATAATTGGGAAAGATCAAATAGGTTAAGTTTGATGTTTATGCAAATGAGTGTTGCAAATAACATCAAGATAACTATTCCCAAAACTGAAAGTGCTAAAGAGTTTTTAAAGTTTATGGGAGAGCGTTCCCAAACAGCAGATAAGTCTCTTGCTGGGACATTAATGGGTACGTTAACCACCATGAAGTTTGATGGTTCACGTACTATGCATGAGCATATTGTTGAAATGACAAATATTGCAGCAAAACTTAAGATTTTGGGAATTGACGTGAATGAAAATTTTCTTGTTCAGTTCATTTTGAACTCATTACCAACTGAGTATGAACCATTTCAAATGAACTATAACACCATGAAAGATAAATGAAATGTGCATGAGTTGCACAATATGCTAGTTCAAGAAGAAACATGACTGAACAATAAAGGAATTCAATCTATTCATTATGTGAAGAATCAAGAAGCTAAAAATAAAGCAAAGAAGCATGGAACGGGGAAAGGATCTTTAAAGGATAATGAATCCTCTTCTCATATCCAGAAGAAGGTATCAAGTAAGGACAAATGTCGTTTCTATGGAAAATCTGGACATTACCAGAAGTACTGCTTGAAACGGAAAGTTTGGTTCGGAAGGAAGGGTAAGCCTAGTGCTTATGTATGTTTCGAATCAAATTTAGCTTAAGTTCCTCATAATACTTGGTGGATTGATTCTAGATGTACAACTCATGTTTCTAATATGATGCAGGGATTTTCTTACAATCCATAACATAAACCCAAATGAGAAGTTTATCTTCATAGGGAACAAAATAAAAGTGTCAGTTGAAACTGTCGGGACTTATCGTTTAATCCTAGACACTGGTTATTGTTTGGATTTATATGAGACTTTTATGTTCCTAGTATTTCTAGGAATTTAGTTTCATTATCTAAATTGGATGTTTCTGGGTATACTTGTAATTTTAATAAAGGTTTTTTCAGCTTATTTAAGGATACTTGTATGGTTGGTTGTGGTATGCTTTGTGATGGATTATATAAGTTAAAACTTGATAATCATTATGCTGAAACACTTTTAACCTCGCATCATAGTATTGGCACTATACAAAGTTTAGTGAATGAACGATCTGCTTACTTGTGGCGTAAACGGTTAGGTCATATTTCCAAAGAAAGACTGGAAAGATTAGTAAAGAGTGAAATACTTCCAAATTTGGATTTCACTGACTTTGACATTTGTATAGATTGTATTAAAGGAAAGTAGACAAGGCACACAAAGAAAAGAGCCACAAGGAGCACTCAGCTTCTAGAAATTATACACACTGATATATGTGGACCCTTTGACGTAAATACCTTCAGTTATGATAAATATTTCATCACCTTTATCGATGATTTTTCACGTTACGGATATGTCTACTTGCTACATGATAAATCTCAAGCGGTAAACGCTTTAGAAATTTATGTAAATGAAGTTGAAAGGCAATTAGACAGAATGGTGAAGATTGTTAGATCTAATAGAGGAGGTGAATATTATGGGAAGTATAACGAAATTGGACAACTACCTAGTCCATTTGCTAAATTCCTTGAAAAATGTGGTATTTGTGCTCAATACACAATGCCAGGTACACCAGAATAGAATGGCGTATTAGAAATGCATAATAGGACTTTGATGGATATGGTTAGGAGCATGATAAGTAGAAAGTCTTTACCCAATTCATTGTGGATGTATGCTTTAAAAACAGCCATGAATGTATTAAACCGTGTTCCTAGTAAAGCAATTCCAAAGACACCATTTGAGCTTTGGACTGACAGGAAACCAAGTTTGCGACACCTGCATGTTTGGGGTTGTCAGGCAAAAATTAAAGTTTAAAATCCACAAGAAAATAAGTTGGATGCAAGAACAATCAGTGGTAATTTCATTGGTTATCCAGAAAAATCGAAAGGGTATATATTTTACGATCCTAATCATGCCACAAGAATAGTTGAAACTGGAAATGCTAGATTCATTGAGAATGATGAAACTAGTGGGAGTATGGTTCCATTAAATGTGGAAATTAAGGAAATTACAACTCCCACTATTCAAAGTAAACCTATTATAGAAAAACCACAAGAGGATGCGTTAAGGCGATCTCAAAGAGAAAAAAGAGATCTGCTATCTCGGATGATTATGTGGTTTATCTTCAAGAGTCAGATTTTGACTTAGGAATTGAATATGATCCAATTTTATTTTCACAGGCCATTGGTTGTGATAATTCTGATAAATGAATGATGCCATGAAAGAAGAGTTAAAGTCTATGGAACAAAATGAAGTCTGGGATCTTGTAAAATTGTCAGAAGGTTGCAAGAGAGTTGGATGTAAATATGTTTTTAAAACCAAACGAGACTCTCGTGGTAACCTTGAACGTTACAAGGCCAAACTTATTGCTAAAGGCTTTACTCAAAAAGATGGTATTGATTATAAAGAGACCTTTTCACCGGTCTCTAAGAAAGATTCTTTCATAATCATTATGGCTTTAGTAGCTCATTACGATTTAGAGTTATATCAAATGGATGTGAAAACTGTCTTTCTAAATGGGAATTTGGATGAAGATGTTTATATGGATCAACCATTGGGTTTTACAGAAAAGAAAATTTGGTGTGTAAACTTAAGAAGTCAATATACGGACTTAAACAAGCTTCCCGACAATGGTATCTTAAGTTTAATAATACCCTTGGTTCCCTTAGATTTAAAGAAAACATTGTTGATACAGTGTATATATCTGAAGATTAGTGGGAGTAAGTTTATGTTCCTAATTCTGTATTTTGATGACATTTTTCTTGCAACTAATGATCTTGGTCTATTACATGAGACTAAAGAATTTCTCTCTAAAAACTTTGAAATGAAAGATATGGGAGAGGCAAAGTATGTGATCGAAATAGAAATATTTCGAGATCGGTCCCAAGGACTGGTTGGTTTGTCTCAGAAAGGTTATATAAATAAAGTTTTAGAGAGATTTAACATAAAAAAATGCTTAGTATCACCCGTTCCAATTCAGAAAGGAGACAAGTTCAGTCTCATGGAATGTCCTAATAATGATCAGGAACGGAGGCAAATGAAAGATGTACCTTATGCATATGTTGTTGGGAGCTTGATGTACGCTCAAACGTGCACAAGGCCTGACATTAGCTTTGCAGTTTGAATACTCGAAAATATCAAAGTAATCCAGGAATGATTCACTGGAAGGCTGCAAAGAAAGTTCTAAGATACTTGCAAGGAACGAAAGATTACAAGCTTATGTATCAAAGGTCTGATCATCTTGAGGTGATTGGATATTTAGATTCTGATTTTGCTGGGTGTGTGGATACAAGAAAGTCCACATTTGACTATGTATACTTGCTAGCCGGAGGAGCAATTTCATGGAAGAGTGCGAAGTAATCAATAATTGTTGCATCCACTATGGAAGCTAAATTTGTAGCTTGCTTTGAGGCTACAGTTCAGGCTAATTAGTTGCGGAATTTCATTTCAAGACTTGGAATAGTCGACAGTATCACCAAGCTGCTAAAAATTTATTGTGAAAATTCCGCGGTTGTCTTCTTCTCTAAAAATGATAAGTATTCCAAGGGTGTTAAGCATATGGAATTGAAATACTTTGTTGTTAAAGAAGACGTACAGAAACAAAAAGTGTCAATTGAACATATTAGCACCAATTGTATGATAGCAGATCCTTTGACGAAAGGATTGCCGCCCAAAACATTTATTGGTCATGTTGAAAAGATGGGCATTATTGAATCTTAATGTATGTTGTTCAATTGATATTTGAGCTCGATAATGAAAATGTTTCTGTTATTTCTGTTTTCCATTTTGTATATATAATTGTTATGGAATAATGATAACAGGATTAAAGTTGGACCTAATGTATGTCTCTCAACTAAAAATCATTAAATGTAGTGAAACTTGTATTGTAATGCATGGAAGGAACTATGTTAATAAATATGATATGGAACCGTCATGACTCTTACAAGTTTACTACATATTAATGATAACTAATGTATGCGCATTATGATCAACTATGTTCAGTAATTTCACTTGAGCAAAGTGAGAGAATGTAAGACATAAATAAATTGCCTCAAATAAAATTATGATTATATTCATTTAAGAAATATGAAAGGTTTTAAATTATGATTATATTTATTTACATGATATGAAAGGTTTTTAAATATAATAATGTTATAATAATATTGGTTTCCCAAATATGAAGAGTCTATTTATAATAATGACTTCTCGGAATTTGAGGAGTCATAGTTATGAAAAGTTATGAATGTTAATTAATCACTTGATGGAAGTGGTTAGTATATAAAGGTAGTTGGGGATGGTCCTATCTCATCCTAAGAAGCTTGTGCTCCTTTTCCATCAAATTAAGAAAAGCACAAGGAAACGTAAGGTTGTGAGATAGAAACACAGCCTAAGGATATTCACTTGGAAGCATGGATCAAGGTATGAGTTTGTTGTTTGTTGTATAATATTATGAGTTTCGAAAATCCAATGATTAAATCATGTTTATGTTAAACTTACACTTTTATGCATAATTTTTTTCACAGCTAAAATCCATCAAGAGATATATCCAAAAAACCCGTCACTTCTCTACACACAAAACACAATAAAATTTTAGAGGATTCAGTAATTGTTAACTAAAATTTCATAATATACACACATATAGACACTCATATAAACAAAAAATCACTTGAAGATCAGCAAATACAGTCCCAGCACGGCAATAATATCATGATAAATTTTAGAGGACTCCCTTATTATTAACTAAAATTTCAAAATTATAATCACACACATTGACACTCATATAAGCAAAAGAAAAAAACTTAACCCTATGTTTGGAGAGGTCTTGGATTTGGATTTATATTGGATTTAGATAAGATGTAATATAAAATTGTACTAAAATTTATTCGAATCCATCCAAATTCAAATTCAATGTCCAAAACGCAACATAAAGATCATCCAATACAGCAATAACAACATCACCATAAATTCTTAGAGAACCCTTTGATTAGTAACTAGAATTTCAGAATACATAATCGCAAACACACACACACACACACTCATATAAACAAAAAATCACCAGAAGATCATTTGACGTAGCCCCAACATAGCAATAACAACATCACAATAATTTTTGGAGAACTGTCTGACTATTAACTAAAACTTTAGAACATGTAATTATACACACACACATTCTCACATAAGCAAAAAAAAAATCACTGGAAAATCAGAAGAAACAGTCCCAGCACTTTATAGAGAACATTCTAATTTGAAGTAACTAAAATTTCAGAAAACACTAGAGGCCCATCCATGCAATGCAGCGAGAAGGGAATTATTGGAATTTGAAAAAATAAAATAAAATAAAATAAAAGGAGATGCATTGAGCTTGGAAGAAGTTAGAATTTTCTTACAAAAAGAAAGGGAAATATTGTGCGGCATTAGTTGATGTTATGCTGGGAATAATCACAGGGGATTGCAATAGTGTTAAATTCCATTGATCATGCCAGTTAAAATAGTTGGAGAAAAGAGCCTTGTTGGATTTGGACTTCATGTTTGAAGCATGTGAGGGGGGAAAAATAGGCTTGAATATTATAGAAGAGCTTCTCCTTTGTAAGCTCCTATAAGCAGTAGTAAGGCGACTGCCTTACCCATTTAAGGCACTGAATAAATTCAGGATCTAAGGAAAAGAAATGCAAGTGTACGTGACCAACTTGGGAGATGAAATTTTTTAAAAAAAAATTACCAGGAACAGAAGTAGTGAAAAAGATTCAAGAGTGTGAACAGGGGGAATTCGAAACAAGATAATACTCTATTAACATGAATCAACAAAACAATGGAAAAAGCATAAAAATCCCTGGTTTCTGCATGGCCTTGCAGTACACAATTTTAACTTTGGAAAGAACAAAATGACAAGTTAAATAGGGAGAATATAAAATGCAGCAATCAAACAGAAGAGAATGAATGAAGAAGATTTTACCCGATTCCTTCCCAGTGAGCTGAGCAAAGAGAGATCCAAGAATCCATCCCTAAAATTTTTGTAGTTTAGTCAGAGATACGTGTTGTCATCCAGATTTAGCCAATCTAATAATTAAAAAAAACAAAAAAAACCAAGTTCCCAACGTAAAATCAGCATGTGGATCAATGTTCAGCTGCCCCAATCACTCAAGTTAGAGACTTCATCTATTCTAAATTTGTATTATTTAGTCAGATGTGCATGTCAATATCCACATTCACCTACCCTAAAATTGTTGTAGTTTAGTGAGAAATGCGTATACTCATCCAAATTCAATTAATCTAATCATAGAACCATGAAAAAACTGAGTTCCAACCTAAAATTAGCATGTGGGTCAATGTTTAGTAGCCCCAATTACTCAAGTATTTTCTGTGAAATTATTATAGTTAGACCATTTAAATCAGCAGTTCAAGTGGGGGGAAAATAATTGTTTTAGTTTCATTGATGGCTGAAAGATTATTAGAAAATTACATTTACTCAAAGGAATGAAATAAAACAGGTAAGAATGTTTTAATTGAGAAAGAACTATGCTTAAAAAAACACAAAACATAACAATGAAGATACACGTGCCATTTGACATGGATGGGGTACCTTGAATAAACAAATGAAACAGAAAAGAAAGCTTAAGGAAAAATGTTCTTGGATAGTAGTAAAGTGGTAACACTAGTACAGTAGAAGAGGTGGCACGTAAAATAGCATTCAAGAGCCCAAAACCAATGGAAAATAAGGGGAAGGGGTTGACGAAGTACCTGGGAACAGTCACGAATCAAACAAGGACATCAAGGGAGGAAACAATTTTTGCTTTGAAATGAGTAAACATAGATTAACCATGGATCAATAAATTGCAGCAATATTTGGATACACGCAATAGCACTCCACCCCCAATTATAGTTCATGAGAGAGAGGCCACACAAACAATTTGGAGGAAATTCCATAGGTTTAGACCACCAATTGTTTCTCAACAATTCCGATAATTTGTGACAGAGTGCGTGTGAAATGGGAGCAAAACACGGATTCTGACTTCGTGTTTTGATCACCATACCTAGAGAGAAATTATATGGCCTAGAGAGAGAAAAATGAAGACAGAGGAAGACATAGTGTTTTCATCCTTTAATTCCTTTAAACTAAATCCCTAGAAATTATCAAAGTAACTAAAATTCTACTATTAAGGGGAAGAGATTACTAGAAATAAGGCAAGAGGAGCGTGGGCTTTGATGGCAAGAGCAGCGTCGGCGCCACCCGGAGGAGCAGCAGTGGTGTCACCGACTGGAGCAGCAATGGCGTCATCTGAAGGGCAGAGTCAGGACCGTTTTTCATTTAGAGGGGTTTTGCGCGAGGAGAAATAGAGTTAGGGCACTTGTCTTTTATTTTGAGAGGGAAACTAAAAGGGGTCGACAATCTCCAAAGAAATAAAAATAACAAGTTTTAGTGGCGATTTCTAATGGCAATTCAAAATTATCGCCCCTAAAGGATAACTTAATGGCGAAAATTGTTTTTTTGGGCATCATAGACATGGTTTAAGATGTTATTTACCGGGCAATCATACAATTGCTACCAAAAATCATTTTTTTTGTAATGTGCATTCTCCTTTGCATGATTAAACTTTTAATATTTAATTGGTAATGCATATTAAATCATGAAATTAGGTGTTCTAACTGCACCAAAGAACAATGTAGGTTAGTGGTTACTCCAAAAATAAATCAAGAAAACCATCATGCCTAAAATTTGTCATTCGTGTTGAGATAGCTCAAGGTGTGTCCTTCAATTAGGAGGTTGACTTTCTGGGACGTTACAACAGTTTGACAATTCTACTACGAACTTAGAAAGTCAGTTCAAAGATTAGCTTATGACTTCCTCTTAAATTTAATTGATCAAGACTCATCGATTCCTTTCTATGATTATTCTATTGTGTGAACAAACAACTGCACATTATGCTTTTATGGTTGCTTATTGTGTCATGGTGTGTGAATGAACAACTACATTCTATGTGGTTATGATTGTTTATTGTGTCATGATATGTGAATAAAAAATTGCATATTATGTGTTTAATTGCTATGAATAGAAGGTTTTGGGTTTATCTAAGCCTTTTCTTATACGCATGCCATGAGCTCTCCACCCAAGTTGTACCCTTTTTAGGATTAGTTTGAAATGAAGTAGTGTTAGTCTTTAAGAGACATGAGTCTCGTGATGGGCGCATGAAGCATTTCATAGTATGTACTTTGTCCATTCAATGTCTGTAATGGGCAAGGGTAAGGGTTCTGTTGGCTGTGTGGTTATGTAGAATCAAACTAGGAGCCCTATCATTTAGAATTAAAGCTTAACTTCATGTATTAAGCCTTAGAAATCCCAACTCTAGCATAAAGCCTCAGAGTTTTGTTTCTGCCATGCTTAGGGACCCACCATTTCAAGACAGAGGCTTCTTCCTTCTCTATGTGAATATTAAATTACATAATTCCTTATTTTGTGATTGTGTTCAAAAAGTTGTTTGTGTGTGATTAGATGATTTGTTTCTCTCATTTTAGTAGAGTTAGGATCTAGGTAGGCCATTCAATGAAGATTAGGGGCATTATGCATCCTATCTCATTTACTTCCAAGCCAATACCCAATTAGTGAATATTATTATCATTTCTCAATTTGTTAGCATTCGTTTAAGTTTCTATCTATTCATGGTCATTACGAACACTTATCTCTATGTTTAGTTTATGAGCATGCAATCAACTACACTCAAATTGTGAACATTTGTCTCCCATATTCATCCATTTTTCATTTGTTTGTCCATTCTCTATTTAAACAGTCATTTAGGATCAAACCATAAGTATATTTTTCATGACTATTTATTCGTTATTTTTTCCAAGTCTTGTTCAACTAATGATTATTCATGGATTGATACTCCATCCTTGTATAAACAAACTCTTGTTGATGTGTCTTTTTTTTGAGTCTTTGAGTGAAGTCTTGATTGCTACATAGTGTTCAAATACGACTAATAATACTTCAAATTCTTAATTTTGTGTTTTTAATATATTTTGATCCTTGAAACTTGTTGTTTTGGAGCAAAAGCCCCATTCATCTGAAATACTTTCTCTATGTATTGTCTGGCTTGTCTAATAGATCATGTAAGTGTTGTTGTTCCCAAGTAGATACTTGGTTACACCTATATGTTCAATAGTATAGCATTTCAAAATCCTCATATACATTATGGAATCTTTGCATCCATTAAACACTACAAAAAATAAGGTTATTAGTGACGATTTCAAATTAGCCGCCAAATCTACAGTGACTAATATTTATTAGTGACAAATTCTAAAATCGTCACTAATAATGGAGTATTAGTGACGATTTTATTCCGTCACTATAAATTTTACATTTTCTCGGCTCAAAATCGTCACTATTCCAAACTATCACTAATACGGCCACTATTAGCGACAGTTTGAAAATCGTCACTAACGCTTATTGGTGGTGCTATTAGTAATGGTTTGAAAATTGTCACTACTACTATATAGGGATACTATTAGTGACGGTATGAAAACTGTCACTAATACTTTAAAATAAATAAATAAAATTTAATTTCATTCATTAGTTCCTATAAAAATACATACTGTCACTAATACTTTAAAATGAATAAATAAAATTTAATTTCATTCATTAGTTCCTATAAAAATCTGTAATTACATTTTAACATAGATAATATTAAACCAAAATTACTAAAAAGCTCATAAATTATTCAAAATTCAAATACAAATACAAATTAAAATTAAAATCAAAATACAAAAATTCATTATATTCAGATAACAAAAAATACAGAAAAAGTTAAAAGTTGCATCTGACTATAGTGTCTGGTATCGTCCGAAGGTTGTGATAGTCGCAAGTCCTACAAAGTAATAATTAAATAAAAAATTAGTATACGGTTTTTTAACATATATGTATACATACTATAAGTATAAATGATTTGACGGCAAAATGATCGGACATTCGAACATAGTTGATTACGCGCTTAAACTGCGTAATTAGGTGTTTTAATTTATGCATCAAGACTTATATTTTTAATTAAATACCTAATTACTCTCAATATTTTAACACTGTGTCCTATTTATAATATTTTAGTTTTATTAAGCAATTTATGAATTTTTGGTATTTTTTTATCGCAGGGCAATTATTGGGAGCTAAAATCGGCACCGCTTCGTAATTCACACATAATTTTTTTGTCCAAGTTTTGATCGAGACAATTTGAAATTCTGGAGAAATATGAGAAGATTATCTACAACTTTTGTGTTTTAAGTTTTGAGCGATACGGGCTCCAGGATGGTCAAAAGTGGGCTTGATTGCCAGGAAACAAAAAAGAAGAAAAGAAGAAACAAGAAAAAAGAAAAAAAATTAATAAATTACCTGATTTGACCCAGCCATGCAGTTGGGTCTGGACTCTCCTCCGTGCGCTGGCGTAGGGCTAGCCCTCCCCCTTTCATTTTTCTTTTCCATTCTGCTTCTCACCCGCACCCTCATTCTTCATTCTCTTCTCTCTTCTCCTTTCCCTCCCTCTCGATCCCTTTGCCTTTTCTTTTCTCCTTCGGATCTCCCCCCTCCTCTTCCCTTCTCTTCTCCCTCCCTTTTGAGCTCTTCCTTCCTTTCTTTCTCCCTTCCCTCTTCCTTCTCCCTTCCCATGCTTGCTGGCGTTGCCATAGCCGCCGCTAGTGCCACCACTACCGAGCTGCTACTTCTTTTTCTTCTTCGTGTTGCTGCCTGCAGAAGAAGAACTTGTTGTCCCTTCTCTCCTATGTTTCTCTAACTTTCTTCTCCCTCTCCCTCTCGATCTCCCTTTCCTCTTCTCTTCTTCCTCTTTCCCTCTCTCCTTTCTCCTTGCTGCTGTCTTGCCATACCCGAAGCTGCTGCTGGAGACTACAATTGATGTTATTGTTGGAGACCACGGGTGCTACTGCTGCCACAAGGACCCGAGAGCTCCTGTTGTTCCCATGCTACAGCTGGACCCGAGAGCTCCTGTTGCCCCTCTCCTCTTGCTGTGTTGTTGTTGCCACGCCCAATCCCTGCTTCAGCATATATGCCCAGCTTTGTTTTCTCTCTCTCTCTCTCTCTCTCTCTCTCTCTCTCTCTCTCTCTCTCTCTCTCTCTCTCTCTCTCTCTCTCTCTCTCTTTTTCTTTCTTCCTCTTTCCTTTAGTTTTGTTTTGTTCTTAATTTTTAGATAACTGAATACTTGTCATATTTTTTTAGCAGAATTTAATTAAAATTTCCACTCTTTTTTTTTTATCTTGTTTGGGTATTTTTAATAAAGTTAATCTCTTTTCCTTTTCTTCGTATTTATTTTAGTGTTTGGTTGAGTGATTATGTTTAAGTTCGTGTTGATCTCCTAAATATTAAAAAAAAAATTATATTTTCTTAGGATTTGGATTGGTTGTCTTGTTAAAAATTGAATTTCTGTTGAGTTCGATTTAATTTAAGTTTAGTTTAATTGAAGTCCATTTTTTTCCCGTGCTTAATTATTGTTTAGTGGTTAAAGTTCTAATTTTGGATTTGAGTTCTTGATTGCGTTAAAAAATTTGGTGTTTATTGAATTTGTATTTTAATGAGTTTATTTTAATTGTGTGCTTAATTTACATGTTAAAGTTATCGTTTGTAATCTCTTTCCGAAGTTCAACGCGTGTTTCGATTCTTGCTTAGCTACTAAACATAGGATTTCTATTTCTCATGGTTAAAATTAGTTCGTGTTAGGTTTTAAACTTTAAATTGCACGTTACTTTAATTCGTTAATGAAAATCTCAAACAAATCAGAAAACCTGAATCTGAACTGTGTTAAATGATTTTTATTCTCAATTGGAACTACGTAAAATTTGAGATTAAATTGCATTCCCTAAGGAGACGATCTGGCCTTTGGGCTAAATATTACACGACATAACTCCTATACTTGGATAGCTTCCGAGTTGCTTATTTTTCGAGTGAGTCAATAGTTTAAAAAAAAAAAGATATAATTTCAAATAGTTATGTTTAATTAGTCAAAATTCACCCCACTTAGTTTGGACCTCGTATGCTTTATTTGGACGCCTAAGTGCCAAAAACCACTAAGTTTGTTAAGTTTATTTGTATTCTAACTTTACTTCTAAGTGGGCAAAAAGCTTCTCGGGGAGAAATTTTTTGGCACTGTCAGCTCTGGCATGTCCAGCTTAATATGACAAACTTGTCAAGACTAACCCCACTCAATTTGGACCTTGTATGCCCGAATTGGACACCTAAGCACTTAAAATGAACTAAGTTTACTAACTTCACCTCTAAGAGTATAATTTTCAACTAGGAAAGAGTTTTTAGGCACCGTCAGCTCCGGCACGTCAAGGTTTTGGTCATAGACGTATCGGAACTAACCTCACTCAGTTTGGACCTCGTATGTTCGACTTGGGCACCTTAGTGCTAAAATCCACTAAGATTGCTAAGTTTGCTTATATTTTACTCTACTTCTAAGTGCGCAAAAAACTCCCGGGGAGGCTTTTTTGGGCACCGTCAGCTTTGGTACGTCTAGCTCAATGTGGCGGACTTGTCAGGACTGACCCCATTCAGTTTGAATCTTGTATGCCCAAATTGGACACCTAAGTGCTTAAAATGAGTTAAGTTTACTAAGTTCGCCTCCAAGCGCATAATTTTCAATCGTGTAGGAGTTTTTTAACACCGTCAGCTCTGGAACGTCAAAATCAATGTCACAGATGTGTTAACCCCACTTGGTTTGGATCTCATATGCCTGACTTGGACACTTGAGTGCTAAAATCCACTAAGTTTGCTAAGTTTGCTTGTATTCTTACTTTACTTCTAAGTGCATAAAAAACTCTCGGGGAGAAATTTTTGGGCATTGCCAACTCTGGAACGTCCAGATCAATATGATGGACTTATCTGGACTAGAACCACTTGGTTTGGACCACGTATGCTTGAATTGAACACCTGAGTACTTAAAATCAACTAAGTTTACTAAGTTCGCCTCTAAGCACATAATTTTGAATTGGGAAGGATTTTTTTAGCACCATAAGCTCCGGCATGTCAAAATCAACACACGGATATGTCGGGACTAACCCCACTCGATTTGGACCTCGTATGCCCGACTTGGACACCTGAGTGTTAAAATCCACTAAGTTTGCTTGTATTCTTACTTTACTTCTAAGTGCGCAAAAAGTTCCTGAGGAGGATTTTTCAGGCACCGTCAGCTCCAACATATCCCACTCAATGTAATGGACTTGTCGGGACTAATCCCACTCAGTTTGGACATCATATGCCCGAATTGAACACCTAAGTGCTTAAAATCAACTAAGTTTACTAAGTTAGCCTCTAAGCGCATACTTTTCAATCGAGGAGGAATTTTTGGGCACCATCAGCTCTGGCACGTCGAGCTCAATGTCACAACCATTTTAGGACTGAGCCCACTTGGTTTGGATCTCGTATGATCAACTTGGACACCTAAGTGCTAAAATCCACTAAGTTTACTAAGTTTGATTGTATTCTTTCTTTTCTTCTAAGGGTGCAAAAAGCTCTCGGGGATGAGTTTTAGGGCACCATTAGTTCTAGCACGTCCGAGTCAATGTGACGGACGTGTTAGTACTAATCCCACTCAGTTTGAATCTCGTATGCCCGAATTGGTTATCTGAGTGCTTAAAATAAACTAAGTTTACTAAGTTCACCTATAAGCGCATAATTTTCAATCGAGAAGGAATTTTTGGGCGCTATCAGCTCCGGCACGTCAATCTCAATGTCACAAATGTGTCATGTAATGCCCCAACCTGAGTCTGTCAGGAAGCACTGCGTCTCTCCTCCTCCACCTGGACCAGACAATAGAGGGCGAGCCTTATCAGACTAATAACTGGCCCCACAAACCAACACATGTCCTTTTCAGAGTGTTTTATCTTCACTCACATACTTCTTGAAAAAACTTCCTAGAAGGTCACCAATCCCAAGATTACTCCAAGCCAAGAACGCTTAACCGTGGAGTTCTTATGGGAAGACTCTCAAAAAGAAAGGTGCACCTTGTTGATATGAGTAGTAACATCTAATCCTTTTAAGCCTTTCTTCCACGTGGTATCACATTCTCCCTCACTTACAGAACGCAACGTCCTCGTTGCGAACCCACATTTCCAAACCCAAGCGATGTGAATTTCATCACACTTCCATCTGGATAATTGCTCTGATACCATTTTGTAACACCCCAACCTAGGTCTGTCAGGGAGCACTGTGTCTCTCCTCCTCCACCTGGACTAGACAACATAGGGGCGGGCCTTATCGGACTAATGACTAGCCCCATAAACCAACACGTGTCCTTTTTAGTGTGTTTTGTCCTCACTCACACATTTCATGAGAAAATTTCTCAGAAGGTCGCCCATCCCAAGATTAGTCCAAGTCATGCATGCTTAATCATGAAATTCTTATGTGAAGGCTCTCGAAAAGAAAGACACTCCTTATTGATATGGGTAGTAACATCTAATCCTTTTAAACCTTTCTTCCATGGGGTATCACATGTCAGGACTAACCCCACTCAATTTGGATCTCATATGCCCGACTTGGACACCTGAGTGCTAAAATCTACTAAGTTTGCTATGTTTTTTTATATTCTAACTTTGCTTCTAAGTGTGCAAAAAGCTCCCGAGGAGGAGTTTTTAGACACCATTAGATCCAGCACATCTAGGTTAATGTGACGGATGTCTCAAGACTGATCCCACTCATTTTGGACCTCGTATGCCCAATTTGGACGCTTGAGTACTTAAAATGAACTAAGTTTACTAAATTCGCCCATAAGTACATTATTTTCAATTGGGGAGAAGTTTGACTATGAATTTTGGGTTAATTTGTTCTTCTCTCTCCTAGTATTGTGTGTCAACTCATATCTATGAATAGAATTGGAATTTGGTTTTTCTGAAAACTTTCAGTCATACTAATTCCACATTTAGAAGGTACTAAGTCAGAAGTTTTGAGTCTCTTATCTTAGATAGTTTAGTATTTTTGATGTTTTACAATTCTCTTTATCTTAGTTGTGGAGTGTACATTCTTGTGTGAAGATGGTTTGTCATTCTTGATTTATGTTTGACCTATCGAAGTTTCTTTATTGGGCCAAAGAAGAGTGAGAGGAAGGCCTTGTCTAACAAAATTGAAAAATACCATTCATGTCGTTTGTTCATAAGAATACAATTCTAAAATAAATCAAAATGAAAGCATTAAAAAAAAAGACTCAAGTTAGAATCATAGAGCACATACTTAATCTGCTCTGGTGATCGTCAAGAAGAATAAAAATGCATGTCAATGGTAATGACACAGTACAAACCACAGAAGGGTCCTAGGGAAATACAATGTCTCTAGGCCATGGTCCAAAAGTTGGGACTTTGACAATTACTAGTATTGCAAACATTTGCACTCTCCAATCTTCTACACAAATTCATCCAACATTAAACTATTTCCTAAATATAACAATGGAGAAGATTAAAACCATCCTACTTACTTGTGGAATAGATTCAAAACAATGTGGTGGTTTGAATCTAAACCACAAGTAAGTAGGGTCATTTTAATCTTCTTCATTGTTATATTTAGGAAAGAGTTTAATGTTAGATGAGTTTGTGCAGAAGATTGGAGTGTGCAGATGTTTGCAATACTAGTAGGTGTCAAAGTCCTAACTTTTGGACTATGGCATGGGGACATCCTATTTCCCTAGCTAGGACCCTACCATACCACTGGTTTCAAAAAGGGTCATTACCTTTTACATGCATTCTAATGAGAGGAGGAGCCACTGACATCATCTTGATGTGTAATGACCCAGAAAATATTGATATTCAAATATTAAAGAGAAAGGAAAAATGGAAACAGGAATAGAAGGAGGCAGTAGACTTCGTCGACGACATCGCATTTTGAAGATAATAACGATAATAATAATTTCAAGGAATTGCCAGAATTCGTTGACGAATACAGGGTTTCGTCGACAAGTATATAAGGAAATTTTTCGATGAATACAGGGCTTCGTCGACGAGTACATAAGAAAATTCGTCAACAAATATAGGGCCTCATCGACGAGAAAGTACCGAGAGGGGTTATGGGGCAGCTTGAATTTCGTCGACGAATACAGGGACTCGCCGATGAATTTATTGAAAGATTCGTTGACGAGATGACGTGTCTCGTCGATGAAGGCCGTAGTATAAAAGTGGGAAAACTCATATTTTTATCATTTATCCACGCCCCTCTCTCTCTCTATGACTCTCTCTCACTTCTCTCTTCGTTTCCAAGCCTGTTTCTCGCCGGATCGAAGATCTGAGGCTACCACGGCACTCCTGGCAAGATTCTCTGCAAGTTTTCCGGAGCTGATTGCTGGAAAAGTTGGGTTGGATTCCCTTCCAATCTCAGGGTAAGACATTTTATTCAATATTTGCCTATCTCTCAGTAATGAGAAATATTGTAGGTAAGAAAATACTGATATTTTGTTCTGGGGGATTGTGTTTTCAGGATGTTGAGTTAGGAACCTAGCGGGTATAGAGCTAGAATTTTATAGGGGCTTTTCAAAACTAAGGTAAGGGAAATATACTATGCTAGGAGTTTTCACAATGCTATTAGAAATTTCATGAACACATGTTTATACCAGTTCATTATACAGTACTTATAGAATATGAGTTTAAATATATGTGTGGCCTGAGTAGATTTTTATCTAATGAAGAAATGTATACAGCTTTCATGATGAATCATACTATACTAGATATACAGATATATATATATATATATATATATATATATATATATATATACATTCACAGAAAAATATACCTGCATATACAGCTTTTATATGAATAGTTTCATGAAACATATATATATATATATATATATGTGTGTGTGTGTGTGTGTGTGTGTGTGTGTGTGTGTGTGTGTGTGTGTGTGTGTACATGTGTGCAGTTCTGTTCAGATCAATATTTATATCACAGTTTTATACAGAACAGTATATACAGAGTTATAGTATGCCATGTTCCTATTACCATAACATACAGAGCATAAAAATAGAGTATATAGACAGAGATACAAGGATAGCATCAAGATGCTATCGATATAGTATACAGAGATTATAGTATTTACAGTATAGAAAGATAACATTATGGTAACTTTGGAAACATGGCAAATACAGTAAAAGAATATATATGTATATAGTATTAGATCCCTGTGGAAAGATTACAGACAGATACAGTACAAATACAGTTTACAGAGCACGGTACCGTTGCTATATACAGATATAGTGCAACCACATATCTTAGATAGTGTGTAGGTACCGTCTAACTGTGCTCGGAGAGGATGCAACTCCCCAGTACGTTGGGTAGAGGGGGCCAGTTAGATGAGGTAGCAGCCAGTCCCGCGCCTAAGAGCGGATGCATTGGCCAAGCTGAGGTAGTGTAGAGTATATTGACTTATCTGGAGGGCCGACCAGATGGAGTCCCGCCTACGGGCCACACAACCCTATCATGAGGGGTCAAATCATGACGTACAGAGTCCCAGGGATAAAATATAGATATGTAAATGTATACAGTTTTACAATATATGATGAGTATAGTATGATATTATCAGTATGAAAAGTAGAAAATACAGACAATACAGTATATCTTAAATTGTGAAAGGAAAATAAGCTTTAGAGATGTTTTATTGCATTACAGTTCAGTACTATTTTTAAGTATTTTTAACTTAGTTGCCACACACTAGTAATAGCATATTTCCACTTACTGAGCGTCGACTCACCCCATTACTTTACCATTTTTCAAGTGAGCCAGTTAGGCGAGCAGATCAGGCTTGCAGATAGAAAGTTGTTTGATCACCCTGGTTATAGGGTGAGTTTTTGTCAGAGTTGAGTATTTTTTAGTAGATGATGCTGGAGGGATATTTTTATGTGACCATGATCTGTATGCATATAGGATTCTGGTATTGCATAGTAAATATGTAAATGGTTGCATGATATGTGTTTCCACTGCTTAGGTATGGATATGGATATGGATATGGATATATATATATATATATATATATATATATATATATATATAATGGTATGAATTTTGAGGTCATTACAATTTGGTATAAGAGCCTAGGTTGCTAGGTTCTGTAGACTTTAGAGTGTAGCGGAAAACAATACCAGAATATAGGAAAGAGATTTGAGGATTTGTTCTAGGATCCGGATACATGATTTCGTGATCGTTTCTGTGTTTTTCCCGGGGTGACGATTTCAGGAAAACCATAGTAAACTGTTGACGAGTCATGTGTTTAGGTTGCAAGAGTGGATTTTGGGGCTAGAATTAGGAGGGATAGTTAATAGAGGATTTGGAGTTTTAGTTAAATAAGTTGGGGCTGTAGGAGGATAGAATTTTGAAACGGTGTTCTATGTGTTTGCAGGATGGACCTAGGAGGCAATAACGCTCACGCCAGTGGGGATGATGGAGCAAGTCCTTCTGGCGTAGCAAATGGAGATTCAGATGCTGTGCTACGCAGTGTGGCTCAGCAAGTTATGGGTGATATAGCTCGGAGCTCTAGAGAGCAAGGAGGTCCATCCTCAGCTCAAGGATGTACCATAGAGAAATTTATGAAGATGAATCCGCCAGCTTTCTCTGGAGCGACTGATCCTGCAGTTGCGGAAAACTGGGTGCAGGAGATAGAGAAGATTCTGACAGTACTCCATTGCACCGACGAGCGGAGAGTTTTATATGCCACATATAGGCTAGCGAGGGAGGCCGAGAGATGGTGGGCAGCCACCATGTTGTTGGAGGAACAGAGAGTTATACCAGTGCAGATGACCTTGGCTCGATTCAAGGACATGTTCTTTGATAGATATTATCCGACTTCAGTCAGAGAGGCTCGAGTACAGGAGTTTCTGAGTCTGTCCCAAGGGGTGTTGACTGTCCCACAGTATGCGGTGAAATTTATTGAGTTCTCTCGCTTCTGCCCCTATATTGTCCCAGGTGAAGTAAAGAAGGCTAAAATGTTTGAGAGAAATTTGAGGCATGATATTTACAGGCAGGTGGCGGTACTGAGGATCCAGGATTTTTCAGAACTGGTTGATAGGGCTACTATAGCGGAGGAGAGTCTATCTGGAGAGATGGAGACATAGAGTCAGAAGAAGAGGGTTGCGCCCTCGAGTTATCAGGCGGGTCCCAGCCGAGGCCCTTGGAGAGGAGGTAGATCTGGGGGAGGCTAGAGACAGATGGTAGAGCACAGGGGATTTTAGAGTAGTCAGCCTCCCACCACTTGTGCCAGGTGTGGACGAAGACACCCAGGTGAATGTCGAATTAGGGAGAATGTTTGCTACCATTGCGGGAGACTCGGTCATATGGCTCGATCATGTCAGATGCCTTCGAATTATGCACAGGCTCCCAGGAAATTTCGAGGTGGATATCAAGTGCCCCGCGGTGGTCAGCAGAGGAACACTGCGCCGGCGATGGTCTATGCATTGACACTAAGAGACGCTGAGACGGCTGGAGACGTTGTCACATGTACTCTTACTGCTTTACCATATAGAATGATTGTTTTGTTTGATACAGGTGACACCCACTCTTTCATATCGGCGGGGTATGTGAGAATAGCTGGAATAAAGACACAACCATTAGATATATAATTGTCAGTGGGCACGCCGATGGGATCTGTGATTAGATGCATGAGGGTACTTCGAAATTTTCCAGTAAGTATTCAGAAGAGAGTGCTGCTAGCCGATCTTGTGGTCCTAGATATGCAGGGGTTTGATGTGATACTGGGCATGGATTGGTTGGCAACTTATCACGCAAGTATTGATTGTCATATGAAGGAAGTGATTTTTAGACCCCCGGGTGAGTCAGAATTTAGATTTGCGGGTTCACGTGTAAGTGCCTCACCACAGCTACTGTCGGCTATTCAGGTGAGGAGATTATTACAGGATGGTTGCCAGGGGTATGTTGCATACATAAAAGAATTTCCAAAAGAAGAATTGGAACAAGCTGACACACCAGTAGTGCGAGAATTTTCAGATGTATTTCCATAAGAATTGCCTGGTTTGCCACTAGATCATGAGATTGAGTTCACTATAGACTTGTTGCCGGGATCTGCACCAGTATCTAAAACACTGTACCGTATGGCCCCAATTGAGTTAAAAGAATTAAAAGATCAGTTACAGGAGTTACTGGATAAAAGTTTCATTAGGCTTAGTGTGTCGCCCTGGGGAGCACCAGTTCTGTTCATGAAGAAGAAATATGGAACCATGAGATTGTGCATCGATTATAGGGAAATAAATAAATTGACAGTCAAGAATAAATATCCTCTCCCTAGGATAAATGATTTATTTGATCAGCTCCAGGGGACCCTGATTTACTCTAAGATTGATCTGCTGTCAGGTTACCATCAGATGAAAGTTAAGGCAGAGGACATCTCGAAGACCGCATTTCGTACCAGGTATGGGCATTACGAGTTTTTAGTGATGCCATTTGGGTTAACTAATGCACCAGCGGTTTTTATGGATTTGATGAATCGGGTATTCCACCAGTATTTGGACCAGTTTGTGGTGGTGTTTATTGATGATATATTGGTCTACTCAAGGAGTTGGGAGGAGCATGAGCATCATTTGAGGCTAGTGTTGCAGGTATTAAGGGAAAGGAAATTATATGCAAAATTCAAAAAATGTGAGTTTTGGTTAAGGCATGTCACATTTCTTGGCCACGTGATTTCAGAAGCAGGAATATCAGTTGATCCGAGTAAAATAGAGGCAGTGGTGAATTGAGAGAGGCTGGGAAATGTTCAGGAAGTCAAGAGTTTTCTGGGGTTAGTAGGTTATTACCGACGTTTTGTGGATGGTTTCTCCAAGCTATCAGGTCCATTGACACGACTTACGAGGAAAAATGTAAAATTTGAATGGACTGATGACTGTGAGCGGAGCTTTCAAGAGTTAAAGCAGCGGTTAGTTTCAGCTCCAGTACTGACTATTCCATCAGGGGAGGATTGTTTTGTGATATATAGTGATGCCTCTTTGAAGGGTCTTGGATGCGTGTTGATGCAACACGGCAGGGTCATTGCTTATGTGTCCAGACAACTTAAAGAATATGAGAAAAATTATCTTGTCCATGATTTAGAGCTTGCTGCAGTGGTGTATGCTCTCAAGATCTAGAGGCATTATTTATATGGCGGAAAGTGCGAGATTTTCACGGATCACAAGAACTTGAAATATTTCTTCACTCAAAAAGAGTTGAATATGCGGCAAAGAAGGTGGCTTGAACTTATAAAAGACTATGATTGCACGATTAATTATCACCCAGGAAAAGTGAACGTAGTGGAAGATGCTCTTAGCAGAAAATCAGGGGGATTCATACTGGCAACCATGGAGATTCAGCACTCAATTCTGGTGGATTTGGAGAGGCTCAGTATAGAATTAGTGGAGGAGAGTCCTCGGACAGTTATTGTCAGTCTAGTAGTGCAGCCCACGCTTTACGAGAGGATTAAAGCAGCTCAGGGTGATGATGCAGAGTTGACAGCGGTGATGGCTAGAGTACGTGATGGTCAGGGTGAGGAGTTCAGTATATCAGATGACGGAACTCTGCGATTCCGTACTAAGCTATGTATTCTTGCAGATGCTGAGATCAGGAGGACTATACTAGAGGAGGCTCACAAATCCCTATACACGGTCCATCCCGGAAGTATTAAGATGTACAGGGACCTGCGAGAGTATTTCTGGTGGAGTGGACTGAAGAGAGAAATAGTCGAATTTGTTCAACAGTGTTTACGTGTCAGCAAGTTAAAGCTGAACACCAGAGACCAGCAGGACAGTTGCAGCCGTTGTTTATTCCAGAGTGGAAGTGGGACCACGTTTCGATGGATTTTGTTGTGGGGTTACCACCAATGCGGCAGGGATTAAATGCAATTTGGGTAGTTGTTGATCGTTTGATGATGACTGCCTATTTCATCCCTATTAAAATCAGTTATTCCATGGACAGACTGGCAGAGATATATGTTCAGGAGATAGTTCGTGTTTATGGAGTGCCAGTATCCATAGTCTCGGAACGAGACCCTTGGTTTACTTCACGATTCTGGAAAAGTTTTTAGCTATGGGTACACAGTTAGCTTTTAGCACTGCTTTTCATCCTCAGATAGATGGTCAGACTAAGAGGACAATTCAGATATTAGAGGATATGCTTCGTGCCTGTGTGCTTGATTTTGGGGGCAGTTGGATCCAATATATGTCGTTAGTGGAATTTGCTTACAATAATAGCTATTAGGCTAGTATTGGCATGGCTCCATACGAAGCGTTATATGGCAGGAGATGTTGATCTCCTCTTTTCTGGGATGAAGTAGGTGAAAGGCGAGTTTTGGGTCTTGAGATAATATAACAGGTGTCCGACAAAGTCCGATTAATTAGAGAAAGAATCAGTACAACACAGAGTTGGCAGAAAAGCTATGTAGACACTCGCCGCCGAGAGTTGGAATTCGATGTGGGAGATCGAGTATTTTTGAAGATAGCTCCTCTGAAAGGAGTTATGAGATTTGAGAAGAAGGGCAAGTTAAGCCCTAGGTATATTGGCCCTTTTGAGATACTTAAGAGAATAGGGTCAGTTGCCTATAGGCTAGCTTTACCGCCAACTTTGGCTCGTATTCATGACGTGTTTCATGTTGCCATGTTAAGGAAATACGTCCCAAACCCATCCCACATCATTAGCTATGCAGAGATAGAGCTTAAGGATTCATTAGCGTATAAAGAAGTACTAGTACAGATTTTGGATAGAAAGATACAAACCTTACGTACAAAAGAAATACAGTTAGTTAAAGTTTTGTGGAAGAATCATGCTATAGAGGAAGCTTCTTGGGAGCTTGAGGAGCATATTAGACAGAGATACCTGCAGTTGTTTCAAAAGGTGTAGAGGTACTCAGGTAAAGTATAATAGTTAGATAGGTTTCTTTTGCAGGTACATGTACTGATTTTATTTAGTAGATAGTTTTTAGTTTATATATGTAATTTCCCAGAACATAAATGTAACCACGGTATTCCTCCACCACAAGTGAGGGCAGGAAATAAAATAAGTAGACCCTTTTTCTTCTATAGAATGATGGAGTATATTGATGGGATACAGCTAGTAAATTTCGAGGACGAAATTTTATAAAGAGGGGAGAATGTAACGACTCAGAAAATATTGATATTCAAATATTAAAGAGAGAGGAAAAATGGAAATAGGAACAGAATGAGGCAGTAGACTTCGTCAACGACATCGCATTTTGGAGATAATAACGATAATAATAATTTCAAGGAATTGCCCAAATTCATCGACGAATACAAGGTTTCGTCGACCAGTATATAAGGAAATTCGTCAACGAATATAGGGCTTCATCGACGAGTACATAAGGAAATTCGTCAACGAATACAGGGCCTCATCGATGAGAAAGTACCGAGAGGGGTTATGGGGTAGCCTGAATTTCGTCGACGAATACAGGGACTCGTCGACGAATTTATTGAAAGATTCGTCGACGAGATAACGTGTCTCGTCGACGAAGGCTGCAGTATAAAAGTGGGAAAACTCATATTTTTATCATTTATCCATGCCCCTCTCTCTCTCTCTACGACTCTCTCTCACTTCTCTCTTCGTTTCCGAGCCTGTTTCTCTCCGGATCGAAGATCTGAGGCTACCACGGCACTCCTGGCGAGATTCTTTGCAAGTTTGCCGGAGCTGATCGCTGTAAAAGTTGGGTTGGATTTCGTCTCAATCTCAAGGAAAGACATTTTATTCAATATTTGCCTATCCCTTAGTTATGAGAAATGTTGTAGGTAAGAAAATACTGATATTTTGTTCTGAGAGATTGTGTTTTCAGGATGTTGAGTTAGGAACCTAGCGGGTATAGAGCTAGAATTTTATAGGGGTTTTTCAAAAATAAGGTAAGGAAAATATGCTATGCTAGGAGTTTTCATAATGCTATTAGAGATTTCATAAACACATGTTTGTACCAGTTCATTATACAGTACTTATAGAATATGAGTTATAATACATGTGTGGCCTGAGTAGATTTTTTATGTAATGAAGAAATATATATAACTTTCATTGTAGACATCCTATTTTTGCCCTAACCAAATAGAACACGGGTTCCCTCTTATTATTTTCATTATTATTATTATTACCTTATTTTTATTATTATTATTATTATTATTATTATTATTATTTTATTATTATTATTATCATTAGTATTTTTATTATTACTTTCTTATAATCATTTTTATTTATTATTATTTATTACCAGTATTATTATTAGTATTACTTTACTATTATTATTTTGGATATTTTTATTATTATTATTATTATTTTTACTTTTATTATTATTACTATTATTATTTTTATTTTTTTACTTTTATTATTATTATTATTATTTTATTGTCATTATTTTTAGTATTTCTTTTACTATTACTATTAGTATTATTATTATTATTATTATTATTATTATTATTATTATTATTATTATTATTATTATTATTTTACTGATAGTATCTTTATTATTTTTATTTTTACTACAATTATTTATTATTATTTACTGTTAGTAGTATTATTATTACTATTATTATTATTACCTTATTGATTTTATTATTATTACTATCCTTATATTATTATTATAATAATAATTATTATTACTATTTTCATTATTACCATAAGAGTAAAAGCAGAAAAAGAAAAGAAAAAGAAAAACAAAATAAAAAAGAAGAGTCTAGGTTTCCTAATTTTTTTTATAGAGGGAGGCGCACAGGCAGAGCCAAAACCAAGAAAAAAAAAACCTGGCCTTTGATCATTTTTCTTCGCTGCCCAGCCGCAAACCACACCGGTCTTCTCAATTGCTTCCTTTATTCTTCTTCCATTTCCATTCCCCATCTCGCCAACTCCCCACCCAGCAAAACCTCCATCGCCACCTTCTGTTCCATCCATCCCTCTGTAGCTAAGCACCATAACTTCAAGAGGAGCCCTGACGCGTCTCTATTCTCTACCCAGCAACCGGCGCCTTGGGCGATGCCTCCACCACTCGCCGTTTCCGCTGTCATCACACAAGCAGTAGCTCCACCGTCATACGACCTCACCGGCGAGCCCCTACAGCAGTTGAATCTCCTCCATCAACCTTCACGGCCAGTCAGCAAAGCCACGACTCCAGCCACCGGTGGCCTCCCCTACTGCACCGACCACCCCCACAGCAGCCAACCACCAGAAACCCGAACAGCTCCATCATAGCCGCCCCCCTGCTGCCATTCGTGAGCCATCTCCAGACCTCATGAGTCCCCTGTAAGTCTCTGCACACACCACACACGCACACACTGTACTCAGACAGAGCGCACACGCACTCACACTATCACATACATGCCTGTATACATATGTATATATATATATATTTGATTTGTTTGGGGTTTTGACATGTAAAGTTTAAATTTTTTTTATTGTATATTTAATTAGAGCTTTATATATGATATATCTAACATTAATCTATTTTTCGCAGGAATTTTTTTTCACTTTTTTGCAATAATATTAATTTAGGTTTCATATATATATATATATATATATATATATATTTGATGTTAATTTATTTTATTTTATTTTCTTTTTTGCAGGGTTTGTTTTTGTCATAATATTCATTTAGGTTTAAATTTTTATTGTTTACATTAATGCATGTTAAATAATGAATATTATTGTCTTTTATTGTAGTATTTTCATTATTGTGTGATGTTTTGGTATGTTGTTCGTTATCATGTTTATATCTTTCCTATGTCCATTATATATATATATATATATATTATGGTATTTATAGGTATTACTATGATCATACATTATTATGTTTGTCTTTAGGCGTAGTTTATTAGGTTTATCTTTGTCATTATGTTTTCATTACTCTTATGGTAGTATTTATATTGTAGTTTATAATTATTAGTTTATTATTATGGTATTTTAGTATTATTATTAGTTTATATGGTATTTTTAAGTATTTAAGTTCGTATTATATGTTTATGAATTACATGGTATTACTACTAATATTTAGTATCATTTATTAGGGTATTTTTTTTAGTATTTTAATATATAAGGTACTACTTCATATAGTATCTTTAGGATATTTGGTAGTACCTATTAGGGTGTTTTTAGTACTTTCAATATATTATGTATTATTTTTATTTTTATTTTTAGTATCTTTAGTATTGTAGTATATATGGTATTTTATTACCTATTTTGACATTTGTAATATTTTAGTAGTTGTTGATTATCCTATTATCATATATTAAAATCTCCCATACTAATATTTTCATATGAAAAATTCTATAGAATTTCAAAATTTGGAAGCGTATTTTCTAAATATTTTCTTGATTTTTATCCCTATGATTTTAATGCTGGGGTATGAGCTTTCGGGCTTCACGTACCTTTAGTTCTGAGGGAATAAGTAAATATTTAGATTTTACATATATTTTTGTATTATTTATTTACTTATTTATTTATTTATTCACTTTGCATGTGTACTAATAAATTTACTAGAGGAGTAATTTTAAAGACTTTTTAGATTAACTTAGGGATAATTCTAAATTAATTAGGTACCATTCGTAAGAACGGGCACGTAGGGGGTGCTCGTACCTTCCCCTCATGTAACCGAACTCCCGACTTCACCTCTGGTAACATAGACCCATTCTACCCCTAATGGGGTAGTAATAATGTGTTCTAACCACACTAAAGGTTAGTGGCAACTCCGACATTCCATATTTTTCCTTGAAAATTAAAATTAATTTTTATTTCGCCGCCCAGGGCACACGCACTCACTGGGACGTCGCGACATTCATGATGAATCATACTATACTAGATATACAGATATATATATATATATATATATATATATATATATATATAAATTCACAGAAAAATGTACCTGCATATACAACTTTTATATGAATAGTTTCATGAAACAGATATATATATATATATATATATATATGTATATATATATATGTGTGTGTGTGTGTGTGTGTGTGTGTGTATGTGTACAGTTCTGTTCAGATCAGTATTTATATCACAGCTTTATACAGAACAGTATATACAGAGTTATAGTATGTCATGTTCCTATTACCATAACATACATAGCATAAAAACAGAGTATATAGACAGAGATACAGGGGTAGCATCAAGATGCTACCGATATAGTATACAAAGATTACAGTATTTACAGTATAGAAAGATAACATTATGGTAACTTTGGAAACATGGCGAATACAGTAAAAGAATATATATGTATATAGTATCAGATCCCTGTGGAAAGATTACAGACAGATACAGTACAAATACAGTTTACAGAGCACAGTATCGTTGCTATATACAGATAGAGTGCAACCACATATCTTAGATAGTGTGTGGGTACCGTCTAACTGTGCTCAGAGAGGATGCAGCTCCCCAGTACACTGGGTAGAAGGGGCCAGTTAGATGAGGTAGCAGCCAGTCCCGTGCCTAGGAGAGGATGCAGTTTGGCCGGACTGAGGTTGTGTAGAGTATATTAACTTATCTAGAGGGCTGACCAGATGGAGTCCCACCTACGGGCCGCACAACCCTGTCAAGTCATGACGTACAGAGTCATAGGGATAAAATATAGATATGTAAATGTATACAGTTTTACAGTATATGATGAGTATAGTATGATATTATCAGTATAAAAAGTAGAAAATACAGACAATACAGTGTGTCTTAAATTGTGAAAGGAAAATATGCTTTATAGATGTTTTATTGCATTACAGTTCAGTACTATTTTTAAGTATTTTTAACTTAGTTGCCACACACTAGTAATAGCATATTTCCACTTACTGAGCGTCAACTCACCCCATTACTTTACCATTTTTCAGGTGAGCCAGTTAAGTGAGCATATTAGACTCGCGGATAGAAAGTTATTTGATCACCCTAGTTATAGGGTGAGTTTTTGTCAGAGTTGAGTATTTTTTAGTAGATGATGCTGGAGGGATATTTTTATGTGACCATGATCTGTATGCATATAGGATTCTGGTATTGCATAGTAAATATGTAAATGGTTGCATGATATGTGTTTCCGCTGCTTAGGTATGGATATGAATATATATATATATATATATATATATATATATATATATATATAAATGGTATGAATTTTGAGGTCATTACATGACAAGTTTGACACAATAGTTGTTCCATCTTCGCTTTCCAGTTCTTTATGGCTTCCAACTCTACTCCCAAGCCCATCATATGATCCAAAGGTATGTTTTTGCACATATTTAGGTATTTTTAGGGTTTTGATTATTGTCTTATTAGGGCTTTGATTAGTCCATGTTATTATTGCATGTTATTTTTAGGGTTTTAATTTATTTCCATATTATTATCATATATTGTTTTAGAGTTAAATTATTTCCATGTTATTAGTGTTATATATATTGCATGTTATTTTTAGGGTTTTGATTTATTTCCACATTATTATTATATATTATTTTTAGGGTTGGATTATTTCCATGTTATTATTGTATATTTAGGGTTTCCTTTATTGTTATTGTTAATATTAAGATTCTCATTAGGGTATGATGTTATTACGGTTTTTGCTTATTATTGTTAAGGTATTGATTATTATTATTATATATATATATATATATATATATATATATATATATATTAAGATATGGGTTATTATTATTATGGTACGCATTATTATTATGTATATATTAAAGTATATGTTATTATTATTATTATTATTATTATTATTATTATTATTATTATGTGTTATTAATTATATGATATGTGTATTATTATTATGATAGTATATTTTATTATGATTATTATAGTATGGTATTATTATTTACATGTTATTAATATTATAGTATATGTTATATATACATATATATATATATATATATATAATTATAGTGTTATTATTATGGTATTGTATTATTATTTACGTGTTATTAATATTATGGTATATGTTATATATATATATATATATATATATTATAGTGTTATTATTATGGTAGTGTATTATTATTATTATTATTATTATTATTTCATTTTATACCATATGTTTATATTTTGTACTAGGTATTGCAGTATTTATTTTTAAGCATTTTTTGTATTATATTATTATGTATATTTGTGTGGGTGCGTCCCTATGACTTTAAAAAGGGTAATGGGCATTTCAGGCATCACCTGTATTGAGAGGGTTTTTTTAACGAGATCCTCATTTTTGGAGGGTCTTATTAGACATTCCTAAATTACACCCAGTTTTGATTATAATTTATAAAAATGTGTATATTTGTTTTTTTATTTAATTGTATATATTTGTTAATTTGTTAATTTAAAAGGAGTAAATTAAAGGTTATCAAAATTTAATTCGAGGATAATTCTTAGTTAATTAGGTACCGTTTGTTGAACCGGTGCGTAGGGGGTGCGAATACCTTCACCAGTATAACCAAACTCCCAATCTCATTCTTGGTATACGTAGACCGATGCTATTCGTAATTAAGTAGTAATGATGTGTTCTAACCGCACCAAGATAAGTAGGTTAGTGGCGACTCCAAACTCCAAATTTCTCTAGAAAAAAAACGTATTTTTTAATACCCTCGCATCCCGGGGCACCTCGTTCCCGGGATGCTGTGACAATATACATTAGTACTTTAATTAGCAGTGATGAGTTTGATGTTGAAAGTTCCTTCTTTCGTTTGCATTCATTTAAAACGAGGAGTTAATAAGACAATTTTGTTTTATTTTAATTTTTTTAGGTTTATTTATTGCAGTACTATTTTGGAGTCATATAATTTAGTAAAGTTATGACTATATTTTGCACTTTAACCAATCATCGCTCAATCATATTGCTCTCTAATTTTGAGGACAGTAGGTAAAATATATTTTGTACAAATGAACAAGTTTTGTTTTTATTTTTATTACCTTTATTATGAAGCATTAGTATTTTGCGTTATAGAATGTAATGTCCGGTAGGGCTGCAGTCCCCCCCCCCCCCTCCCAAACTTAGATTATTTTTTGTCTAAATTCATAAATTTAAATTCAAAATTTGAAATTCATTTTGTAATATAATTTCAAAACATTTTGCATGAGAACATAGAAAATGGATCGAAATATAGATATTTGAAGTTTGGACTTCAAAATTAGATGTCTAAATTTTTTTAAAAAAATGCAGCAAACTTATATTGGTTTTTGTCCTAGTTAGCAAATTTAAATTCAAAACTTAAATTTTGCTCCCATATACAAATTTAGAATATTTTAAATGAGAACATACAAGTATGAGTCATTTTTTCATAGTTAAATAAATTTTAAGCTTGAAACTTATATGAGTTGAGATCATGAGTTGTATGATCATGAGCCCATATTTTTGGGGCCCACAATCTAACGGCCATTTAGCCCATTTCTGTATTCTGCATGATGTAATGAGCTGGGCCGAATCATTATATAGAACACTCATTTGTAGTTTGCCGTGAAAATGGCGGTTGGATGTATCTGTTATGATTTCTGAACGTCATTGATTTTACCCAAACGAGGTCAATACCATAACGTCACCTCAACGGCTAGTAATTTCTACGCCTGATTTCTTTTCCAAAAATATCACCATCTTCTTCTCATTTATCATTTTTTTCTGAAAAAGGCCAAAAAAAAAATGCAGCAATCAAAGTAGCAATACGCTCAGTAGTAAATGCTCATAAAAACACAGCTTGCATTTGGCAGAAGCACACAATGTGGCACGCAACGAAACAAAACATCCAATCAAACATTAGTTCGCCCTATATACACCACAAAAAATTATTAAAACATAAAGATGAACTGTTCAGCAAGTACTGCGGCATCTATGGCCGGCCGACGCTTTTCACCGACCACCGTTTTCATTCTCCGTCCATTTCCGGCCTGAAATTCACACACCGTTAATAATTCCGGAAATATCAATACACGAGGAACCTTGATCGTTTTTCGGCGAGTCCAGCTGAATCCAGACCGCATTTTCCGGCTCACGAGACGGCGAAGGGGGCGGAGTGTAGTAGGGCGGCGAAGAACAAGGCGTGGAAAATGGCGTCGTTTCGCTCACACCCACCGTTGCAGTCGCCTCCGCTAAGCTTCGGGCCACCTCAAAGCACTCTTCCAACAACACCGTTTTGGTCTTCGGCTCTTTCTCTGCCGAAGAACACTTCTCGGATTCCATACCCTCTCTCTCCTCTTCTTTTATAGTGTACAGAACCCTCGACGGTCCGTACATATGCCATTTTAGCACGTCTGCTACTTCCGGCGACGGAGGCGTCGACTCGGGAGCTCCGCCGGGTTCGACTCGGGACTGGGTTTTCAAGCAGGAGAAACAGAGGTGCTCCTTGGAGGGCGTGGTTGCCGCGTATGAGAGACGATCGCCGTGAAACTCCGGGTCTTCGGCTGTGACTGTCTGTCGTCGGAACCTTCTCCGGCACCAGAGGATGTAGCAGAGCTCGGCGAGCATGGCCGCCAGAAAAAGCATGAACAGTACGATCAGCACCGTAACGAGCGTCCCTGGACCGTTCATGATTTCGTCACCAATGAGATAGAGAGCCGCTGGATCGACTGCTTTTAGGAAGGCTTTCGTTTTTAAGCGACGGGTGACCGGGGAGTGACCGGCTAGGATGGGAGAAGTGAGCGGATTGTGGCCGCACAGGAGCTAGGTGTAGCCGGTTGCAGGTGATGGCCTGCAACGGATAATTTGGAAAAAAAAGTCTTTTGGAAAATTAAGACTTGAGAGAGAGAGAGAGAGAGAGAGGTGATGTGTGGATTTGGTTTTAAATTTTGAATTGGTTAGGGGAGGATCTGCTGATGTTGGGTAAATAGGAGAAAAGAAAGGAGCCACCAAAAGTAAAAGGTCTCTAAGGGTGTTTTTGTCTTTCTCTTTTTAATGAATAAATTATTAATTTATTTATGTATTTTATTTCTATCCTACTAAAATTATTACTAGTTAATAAGTAAAGTCACAAAAAGTTTTTAAGACAGAAGGAGTTTTGCCTTCTTTATTTTAAAGTATCTTTATCATTAATTTTTCTTAATTCTTGAAGTTTTATAAACTGACTTATTTCACATAAAAATATACAATTAAAGTATAACAATAAGTAAAAATAAAGAGTGAATAACTATTTAGTCTTGTGAATGAATTAAATGAAGATATTACACATGCATTGTATGTGTGTAACGTAAGGGTTGTGCGGCACTCATCAAGAGTTCTTCCCTAACTAAGTTTGCCAATGATTACACGTTTTAGCTTGCAAATACAAGTATCATATAAGTCTCGGTAACCACAAGTAAACCTAAAAGTACCATTACAAACAATCATAGGTCATATAGGTAAGAGACACTCATATAAAAGATATTCATAGATCAACAAGGTACATCACAATCCAAGATAATGCAACACAACAATGAAAATAACTACTTTTTCTATTCAATTAAGATAACAATCATTCAAGCATTAACACAAGTAATTTGACGTCCATTATAAATCCTAGGAGAATAAATGTAAAACAATCTCCCCCCCCCCCTCCCATCATTTATCCCATTGCATTGTCACCCCCTAACATCCTTCCTCACTTGTTTTATTGACGTTCTCATTGATTTATCGTAAGAAGTCTTGAGTTCTTAGATTCTGGTGTTGCCGTCTTAGAGTTTAGGAAGTCTGGAATTTTTTCATGGCATGTTGGAGGTTTTCTATCTTCTTCCAGCTGTCCTCTTCTTCTCCCAACCCTATCCATATGACCAAGTACTGTTGATGTTGAAGATCTTCTTCGTTACAACTCTCTCTACAAGGATCTCCTCGACATCTTTGATTGCAGTCTTCCTTATGGAAATGGTTGATCTCCTTGACTTCTAATGGCATGGATCTTCTTCATCAACATGGAATAATTTTAAGTTTTTGACGTGAAATACTAGATGGACTACTCATCTATGGTTCTTCATCTACTATGATTGTTCAAGTCAATAAGATGCATGCCCAACCTTTTACATCACCTTGATTGGGTCTTCATATTGTCATAAAAGTCTTTTGTCCTTTGCACAAAGAAATTGAAATATTTCTAGTGGCACTTTTATAAGCAAGAGGTCTCTAGCTTTAATTTGTTGTGATCATCACCTTTGTCCGCCCATTCCTTCACGTGTTTTGAAGCTTTTTCCAACTGAGCTTGAGTGACCTTTGTGTTTAGTAACTAGATCTTTGTGAATTGGGATGATTTTGAGCAATTTCCACTATATGGACTGTCAAGAGTGTGTGAGGGAGTTGGTTGTTGACCTCTCACAATCTCAAAAAGACTTTTATTTGCTGCAGAAGATTTAATAGAATTAAAGTGAAATAGCATTGTATCTAATAGTAAAACACAAATTTTCTGGTTGGAGTTCACAAGGTGTCGTAAGTATTCTTCCAATATCCCATTAAAGCTTTCTATTTGGCCATCTATTTGAGGGTGGTAGCTTGTGGAAAGATTAAGCCTTGATTCCATCAAGCAAAAGAGTTCTCTCCAAAACCCACCAACGAATCTTACATCTTTATCGCTAATTAGACTCTCTAGGACTCCCCAATACTTCACCATATGCTTAAAGAATAACTAGGCTATCTTTTTTGTGGAACATGGCTTTGATACAAGTACAAATGTCGAGTACTTAAAAAATCGATCAATTACCACCAAGATAGTGTTATGGTTCTCTACTTTTGGTAATGAGGAAATGAAATATAGACAGACACTTTCTCATGGTCTTATTGGTACTAGCAAAGGTTCCAACAATCCTGTTCCTGGGGTCTTCTTTCTCTTCACCTTGTCTTGCAGACAAAATCAAACTTTTTTTGGTATACCTTACTACACCATATTCCATATGTGGCCAGTAGTACCCCTGTGCAATTAGTGCTTGAGTTCATCGCCATCTCAGGCGTCCTACCCACAATGTGCCATGACATTCTTTTAATAATGCATTCCATAAGTTTCGAGCTTTGGGCACACATAGTCGCCTTCCTTTTGGCATTAATAGACCATCTTCAATCCAAAATTGTCATGTCTTCCCTTCTTCTACCAGTTTGATCAATACCTAGGCCTACTGGTCTATTCTCAAGTGTTTGTTGATGAGTTTCTTCATGGATAGAGTAGCCCTACTAGTCGATAGATGACTTATGAACTCTAATGCTATCAATTCTGTTTTCCTATTTAAAGCATAAGTCATCTAATTTGTCTTCCCTGCATTGTATTCAAATTCAAAATCTAATTTAGCTAGTTTCTCTTGCCAATGGGTTTGTTTCATAGTTAGTTCTGGTTGTCACGAGAAGTGTGTGAAAACTATGTTATATGGATCTTTACCACAAATATATACCCCAAAAGATAGTGCCTCAAAACCTGGAGACAGTGCACCACAACTAGAAGTTTCTTCCCTTAGGCTGTATAGCCCCATTCGACGCGTATTAGTTTTGGACTTTCAAAAGCAACTAGATGCCCTTCTTGCAAAATTACTCCCCCTAGTGCAAAGTAAGATGCATCTGCTTGTCTTCAAATGACTTCATCATGTTAGGAAGGATTAGCATGGGATCCCCTGCCATTTTTTTCTTCAGTTTATCAAACACCAATTGACAATCTTCTAACCACCCCAATTTGACCCTCATTTTCAATAAGCCGATCAATGTACGATTCTTATAGAGTACCCCTATTTGAACTTCCTACAGTAGTTGCAAGTTTTAAAAAGGATTGTAGCTTACGGATGGATGTAGGTGGTTTCTACTCACAAATGGTTTGTACCTTAGTCGGACCCATTTGTGTGACGACCTCAAAAATAATATACATGTAAGTATAAAAAATTAAAAATTAAAAATAATTAAATTAAATTAAAATTTAAAAATAAAAATAATTAATTAATCAATTAATAATTATTAATTAAATAATATCATATAATATAATAATATTATAATATATATATATATATATATATATAAGTAACCTGAAGGATCTTGAAGGAAATTTTTTTCCTGAGAACCCCCCTTTGCAATCCGTCTCTCTCTCTCTCTCTCTCTCTCTCTCTCTCTCTCTCTCTCTCTCTCTTTTCCATTTCTCGGTGAAATTGAAGAACATACATCATTCTCGAGTCTCAGCTCTGTTCTTCAAAGATTTAACCGGAGAAATTTCATCTTTTGCATGTCATAGGCACCACTCCAGAGTTAGGATAAGTGAGTTAGATTATGTCAGGTTTTATTTTAAAATATGTCTGATTTAAATTGATTATTTTTATTTTAATTATATCAAGATGTCTAAATTAAATTATACAGCGGGGATTTGATCATATTTGGGTTTTTCAAAATATATTCGAGATTAAATTTAAATATGGACAGTTGATCATACCTGTGTTTTTATTTAAATCTACCAATATATATATATATATATATATATATATATATATAAGAATTTCATAGGCAAGTTATGGAATTATAATTATTATATAAATTATGTGGCATGACTTTATTTTATTTTATTGCATAATTGAGCAAGATTGTGAATTTTACGGTATTATATTTATTACGTAGTTGATTGAGAATAATGATGAGTGTTGAGTCAGGTGTAATCCCAAGAGGGGGGGTGGGGTGAATTGGGTATTTAAAAAATTTTAAGGCACTTAGTTACCTCTTACACCCTTCTTATAAATTTACTAATAAATTCTTGTTACTCAATTACTTAAGTGCAAGACTATCCTATCTATGCATGCAATATACACAAATTAAATGCAATGCTAAAAAATAAAGAGTGAAGGGAAGAGAGAAGACAAACACAGTTTTACGAGGTTCAGCCGACTTGGCCTACATCCTCGCCTTGAGCAACCACTCAAGGATTCACTAAAACCCTGCTCCTTAAAGTGGGATGGAGCTTCCCATACAATCTGCTGCTTACAAAAGGCACAACTTCCTCCTACTCCGCTGCTTACAAGAGATACAACTCTCTTCTCACACACCGGTTCACACCCCGAACCGTGTATACAAAAACAACACTCAAGACAATGCTTCTAACAAAAGCTTGTGAGTACAATTCAAATTCCTAACACATTAACATATGATATAACTTGAAACTCATGAATGTATGAAAAACGATACAATCGTTTGATGTATGATAAGCGTTAACACACAAATTCGTATTTAATCAAAACTCCCAAGTAAAAATATATTTGAAATGCCTTGGAGTTAACTAGGGTTCTTGGTTCACTTTGTAAAGATGCAAAAGTATGTTTGAAGTGAACTCGTTAACAAAATCTTTGTCTTGAATACAAACTCAATCAAAATCACAAAGCTTTATTTCATGTATTCAATCACAAACTGAGAATATTAATTTTCAGAAAATATCCCTCAATTAAATGTATAGTTGTGAGTACCAAGGATATTTAATCAAGTAGTAATATAACTAAAATATAGATCCTTTAGAAAACACACACTTGAATCAAAAATCAATCAAGCAAGTTAAATAAGTTTTCTCAAGTAATGATCTTCTCAAAAATCAATTTTTATACATATAAGAACACTCAAGATCAAAAACCTTTTCTAATGATAATCAAGAAAACATGTAATGAGATGAGAGGTTCTTAAAAAAATAACTTGAACGATCAAACCTCAATGCTAGATTGAAGTACAGTTGAATGAAAGAATGCCTTTTGATTTTCAGAAGAGATTTGTCCAAAGAAGATGGAAGAAGATGAAGTGTAGACAATCAGCTCAAGGTTTTCTCAAATCTTGCAATGAGATGTGTTCTTCTCTTGTTGTGTGTCTTAGCTTTCTTCTAAGGTTTAAATAATCAGAATATATAGTGTATAACCCTTAGGATTGATCTCAGCCGTTGGATCAATAAGATAGCTCGCGAGTTCTTTTAATAAAAAACACGATTTTAACATTCCCGCGACTTCAGGCGCCTAAGGGTAAAAGTCCAGGTGACCGAAGTTCCTTAAGTCTTGAAAAAATCACGTTGGAACACAGGGTTAGGTGACCGAACTGGTGACTTTCTGAGATTCCAGGGTCAAGCAACTGAAGAGCCTCTGCCAGGTTTTTTCTTTCCCATTTAATTCTTTAGGCTACCAAACTTAATCTTCAAGTAATCGAATAAAATCTTCAGTTTTAGGTACATTAATCTTATCAATTACTTTCATGGGAATGTGATTTCCCTTAGTCACAATTCTCCAGACCTTCAATCTACGTTTAGTAGATATATGCTCATCCTACGTTTCCAATAGGTGTAATTTACACCATAGAAAATGGGTGGTTTAGTGGATGAGCGTCCCTCACCAAATGGGGTTACACCAATGTGTGTCATGTGATTGTTTTACAAATTAACTATCAAGTCTAAGTAAACCCGCTCTGATACCAAATTTCTTTAGCTGAGTTACATGCCATTACCTTATTAAATTCATTGACATCTAGTACACAGAAAAGTATATTCATGGCAGTGGCATTACTTTGAACTGACTTCCAATCCTCTTCAGTATATTCATCTTATTTCAGTTCATCATATGACATCTTATCATTTTCATTTTCAGATTCACTACAATAGTATGACGATGATGAAAGAGATGATTGTACCTCAAGGTCATCATGTGCCATTAGACAAAGATTGGAAACCTTGTCGTCGCTGGATTCATATTCTGAACTTCTAGTGCTGTGTGTATCCTAGCCGACTTTTAGCGCCTTCTTCTTTTTCTTTGAAGCTTTTATGAGTTTGGGGCACTCAGGCTTGATGTGTCCAACTTCTCGGCAATTGTAGCATGTTCGTGGATCCTCCTTCTTTTTCTTCATGCTTTGCTCTCCTCTTTCTGATTTAGAGTTTTGGAATTTTCAGTTGAACTTTTTGTTCTTCTTCAAGAACTTCCTGAACTTCTTTATTAGCAAGGCCATGTCATTATCCGTTTCGGAATCGCTTCCTTCACTTAAATAGCTTGATGATGCCTTAAGTGCAGTGACCTTCTTAGCTTTACTTTGCTCATTTTTCCTCTTGTTTATCGCCAGCTCATAGGTGATGAGTGATCCAATGAGTTCATCCACTGACATCTCCTTGAGATTTTTCCCTTCTGTTATTGCAGTAGCTTTAGCTTCCCACACTGGAGGTAATCCCCTGAGTATTTTCCTGATCAACTCATAAGAAGGGTAAGTTTTTCCAAGAGCATTTAAAGAGTTAATGATGTGTGTGAATCTAGTGTACATGGATTGTATGGATTCATCAACCGTCCATTTTAATTGCTTCATATTCACTAGTGAGCATGTCTATCCTGCTATCCTTTACTTCCTTAGTGCCTTCATATGTAACTTCTAATTTTTCCCAAATTTTCTTTTCTAATTTAAAAATCTGCTTTGCTCCTTTTCTTGGGTCTTTTATAAAACATATTTTTCATGATTTTAAAAACATTTCTAAGTCCATAAGAGTTTCCTAATGATGTACATGAAATGCATGAATCCTAAAATCATTCTAAGTTGTATTGAGCCTCAAAATAAATCATACGAAAATGTAAGTACATGAGTTCTAAATACCCATTCCCAAAATATTCTTGAACTTCGCCACTTGCATCTTGATTCTCATACTCTTTGAGTTCCATGGTGCTTTCTAAAATGTATAAGCTTTACTTTATGACGTCCATGACTCGTTATCTTTCCGTGGATGCTCAGTGTAAGTCCTGTTCATAAACTCAATGCACAGATCAAATATCAAGTGAGTTATCATTATCAAAATAGGATTGGACTCGTAGAGTCAACAATGAGGATTATTACAAATTTGATGTTGAGAAAATGATGAGATTTTTACGGTGATATATTTATTACGTGTTTGATTGCGAATAATGAGCAAGTTGGAGATTTTATGCAGGATTATAATGTTTTTATAACATAAATTATATTTATATGTTTTAAGAACCTTGATGGTTGGAATGTGGTGAATGCTCAGTGCCGTAACTATAGAGGAATATGAGTGCAGCCACACTGTTGTAGAAGTGTTGACGGTGGATAGTCGATTTGGCCTAAGTAGGGTTGTTCACACCTGTTTCCGGACTAGGATGTGATAGGCAAATCGTACTTACAGACATTATATTTTGATTTAGCTTTGGTCGGCTAACCAAGTTAAGTCCAATCTTCAGATAGCACAACCCGGTCATGGGGGTTAAACATGACATGCATAGGCCAAAAGGGAGTCTTTTATACATATTTATATATTTTTGTTATTAGATCCATTTATTAGGCCTAAATTATGATTTGAAGGAAAGTATGTTTAATTTTACATAATTGATACACAATTATTCAAATGTAGTTTTTATTAAGGTAAAATTATTAAATGTATTCTTCTACTGTAAAGCTCATGTGCACTGATAACAATTTAGTCCTTACTTACTGAGAGGTGTCTCACCCCAATTTTTATCAAACATTTTAGATACCATGAGGAGCATAGCTGAAATCAGAGTAGCGTAGCGGAAGCGTGGGCGGGGTTAAAAAGCGTAGTTTAGATTAAGTATTAAATTTGTTATTTTTGCATATTCTAGAATTTCTAAGGATGTATTAAATTTGATATTGGAGATATTGTTGTTATAATGAGGTTATTTAGTACTCTAGTATAATGAATTTAAGGTATTCCGCTGTATAAAATTCGGGTCACTACAGTTGGTATCAGAGCAAATTTTTGGGTTACTACAATTTGTATTTGCTTTTCTTCAATGATATAATCCAAGAACTTGATACGTCCCTGGGCAAAAGCACATTTGTCCCATTTTAGATACATCTTATTTTTCGTAAGCTTTTAAAAGACTCGCCGCAGATGTTCTTTGTATTCAGCTAGAAACGAGCTAAACACCATAATGTCATCGAGGTAGATGACAACAAATTTATCAAGGTAGTCCTCAAAAAACTGAGTCATTAAAGTACAAAAAGTAGGTGGTGCATTTGTTAGTCCAAAAGTATAACAAGGAATTCAAATGCTCCATGTCGAGCAACACAAGTGATCTTTGGTTTGTCCCCCTCCGAAATGGTATCCAGACCTCAAGTACAGCTTAGTGAAGTATTTGGTTGTACTTAACTAGTCAAAAAGATCTGCAGTTAGGGGATAGGGATATTTATTGCAGACAATCACCTTGTTAAGGGCTCGATAATCCACACACAGTCGAAAACTCCCATCTCATTTCTTTTGAAATAACACTAGGGCCCCAAAATGTGCTTTAGATGGTCAGATGAATCATGTTTCTAGTAGCTCATTCAATTTTCTTGTGCATTCAACTAATTTGGGCAGTGCCATTTGATATGGGGTGTGTGAGTCAGAGGTTTTATTGTAGGGAGAAGTTCTATTTCATGGTCTATCTTTGAAATTGGAATAGCTTTCCCAAGAGTGGGGTGAATTGGGTTTTTAAAATTATTTTCTTTTTTAATACTTCTATGTTATAACAATAAGCACACCTCAAACACAATCACAAAATTAATTCAAATCAACCACAACCAAAACAAAATAACCAATCACTTGATTCTTGTAACAATAGCCATGTAGCAATATGTAATGCTTGCTGAATATGTATAAGCCCTGTGTTACAATCACACTTCTTCCCAATGTTCAACTTTTAAATAAACTTTTAGTTTAATAAGTTAAGGATGATCAAACAATGTAGCCCCTTTCAGTTTCCGCAATCAATGCTGATCAAACCAAAACAAATTATCTTCCAGTCTATTTAACAACCAAACACTCAGAATTCAGAGTTTTATAAAGCATCCACGCAGTTTGTAAATTTTGCTGAAAAGTAAAGAGTATGGAAGAGAGAGAGAAACACAAGGTTTTATGAGGTTTGGTTTCAACATAGTCTACGTCCTCGCCCTTGGCAAACCACCAAAGGGTTCAACTATCGTAGTTCCTTTACTGAGCAGAACAACACCGATTATAACAATCCTTTGTTAAGGCTAGAGCTCGCCTCTCCAAACAATATTCCCTTGTTTGGTTGAATGATTCAACACTCGAACCTTCGATCAATCTGCTAAAAAGATTTGAAATAAGACGTACAAGAATTGCTCCTTAATGAGCTGATCAGTACAGATAAAAAACTATATACTTCAATAAAATTCACAATATGAAATTCAGATTGAAGCTTTAGAAGTTTTTCATCATATGATTCTTTCAATTGATGAAAGAATTAGTAGTTGCTGCACAATATCAATGAGAAAATAAGCAAAACTTCAGTAAACTTCGTGCAAGTTGTGAGCAAGAGAGAGTTTTGAGAATTTCATAATACATGAGAGAGATTTTGAATGCTAAATTTAATTCTTGGTATTGAATTAATTTAGCTTGGGTGTATTTATAGATGCAGAAGAGTATCTAGGTTGTTCCCCAAGTTTACTTGGAGTAGGGTCCAATATTTAAATAAGTTTGAGCTCCAAGTAATTTAAATTTTCAAAATATGTCCGTTGTATTTTTAAATTTTACTGCGTGACAGTTGACTGTGAGAACTCTGGCAGTTAGCTGTCAGTGTATTTCACGTTTAAAATGCACAACCAGTAAGGTGGCAGTCGCCTGTCAACAGACAGTCAGGCGTCTATTACTGAACAACTGGGTTTTTTAAAACGACCAGAAGGGTGACAAACGACTGGCAAAACACAAGTAGTCATCTTAATTTACACTGATAGTCGCCTGTCAATACTAGACAGTTGACTGTCATGCTTCTGTCTACTTACTTATGATTCTTTAACATGGCAGTTGACTATCCATTGGCAGTCAGTCGCCTATCAACCAATTTGTTTCTTGTGTTAAAATAGTTTTGATTTCTCTCTTCTTTGCTTATTTAATCTTGGAATATCAATTTTTTTTTTCTTTGGAAAATAAGTTCCAAGACTTAAAACTAAGGTCTCTAAGTTTCGTTTGCTTAATGAGCTTCAAAATGAAAAGTCATACTTGAATCATACTTGAAGTACTTACAAAGCTTGTTCTAAAAACTGATTTGACTCCTCTTTGCTTTGAGTTCTCTTTGTTGTCGATTTGATCTTTCAAACTTCTTTGAGCTTTCATTATGGATCATTTATTTGATATAGCGCCTACCATGTTCCTTGATCCTTGTGAGCTTTCAAGATATGTCATTTGAAGTCTAAGCTTCATTTGATTTGAATTTTGACATAAGCTTTCAGAATTTGTCCCTTTTATCATCTAAAATCCTTTTTGCCTTCATTAACTGAAATAGCACTACTTTGAAGCAGATTAGATAGCCTTACTTTGTTATCATCAAAATCAAGAGTCGTAAGCCTAGCTAGGCCAACAATCTCCCCCTTTTTGATGATGACAAATAAGGAGCAAAAATACAAAAATACTCCCTCTTTCAACAAGCATAAATCTTCAAAGTGGATGTAATAGTCAAACATTAAAGCACAATTTTAGAAGGCACACTTTTTGATACTTCCCATTTAACATAGAAACATAGAACATTAGACACATAATGTTTTAACATAGAAACATAGTTCAACAAAATACTTTGCGCTTATACACACATACTCCCCCTTTTGACATCAACAAAAAGGCATAATACAACCATAAGCAGAGCATGTGTAGCATACAAACATCAAAAAGTTTAAACATCATAAAAGAAACTCAATCAAGCATCAGAGGCTGTATCACTATTTGCAGCAACTGCTTTCCGTTTAGATTTCTGTGATTCTTCTTCTTCTTCTTGTGAACCAGAACACATCTAATCTTAAAAATTACCTCCAGGGTCCATCTTGAAAAGACAATAAACTTAGCTTAGGACCTTATTACCGTAACAGATCATCTAGCTAATATATTATATCCTTAACTAATCCATCACCCCTAATCTTAATTCAAGGTTCAATCCTGCAACCTAGATACCCAACCCGACAATAGTTCACCATGACTTTCCTGAAATCTTCATCTCAGGAAAGACACATAAACCATCACGGAAGTCTTGCATCTAGACTACAAACCAAGCCTCAACTTCCCTTTATCCTATACTCTAGTATTATTACTATTGCATTCTAGAGTCTACAGAACCTAGCACCCTAGGTTCTGATACCAAACTGTAACAACCCGCCTAATTTACTACATTATCAACCATATTAAACATCATTAACTTAAAACAAAATAAAGTCAACCTGCACCCGTGCGTAACGGGGATATACCTATCATATACAGCGGAAACCTAAGTAGCAGTAAAGATAAATTTCAACCACTCAACCATATAACACAATATACCAGAGTAACTACATTCCAACATATACTGTTTAAATATACAATCCTTAAAATCATAAAAAGATGAAACTAGGATCTAATACCAAAAACCAGTTGATCCTAGCTCAAAACTTACCCTCATAGCGGGGTAGTAAATACTGCTTCAACGGCGGCCTTGGTTCGTCGGTCTTTTTGGGTTCCTTGAAATGGTTTAAGTTGGGGTGAGACACCTCTCAGTAAAGGAAATAAACTAAATGCAGTTGTGTGGCAATATGAATATTTGTGTGCTATATAAATATACAATACATGTCACATGCTTGTAAAACGCTGATGATATCATAACTGAATAATCATACATTACATAGTTATATTGAAACATACTGTATCTCAATGTTTATTAAATCGTCTGTTATAAATAGTAGTTCTAAAATTTACCTAGGATGTATAGCTAGCTGATGTCATATATTACCCCCCATGATGGGTTGTGTAGCCCGAAGGCGGGACCCGACAATGGCTGGCCGACCACTGCCGAGTCAAAAATGTATGTAAGTACAATGGGCCCACCACACCCTGGTCCGAACTGCCAGGTGGACGTCTACAACTCTACACTAAAAGCCACATCGACTATCCATCTCCCACCCCCTCTATTGGTAGGGGCAGTTAGCACATGTCTAAACTGAATTGAACTGTATAGCTATGGTACCGTGCTTCTGAAACTGATCTAAACTATCATCCACATTCTGATAACATATATTACATGATAATATACTGTTTAACGTAAATATATTGGTAGCATTTTTCTGAATTATGTAATAACATAAATAATTACGGCTTTGCACAGATTACATTCATAACTGCAGCCTTGCGCCGAAAATATGCATAATCCACGACTTTGCGCCGACTATCAATCACGACCTTACGCCGAACATATCATACATACTGATATGAATAAATGTACAGTTTATCATATATTCTGAAATCATAGTTTACTGTATTATCATGTTATTCTTAAAAATAACTGAAACATGATTTTTCTATAAAATTGGCTTAACATAATACAATATGCGTAAAATAATATTCATGCTACAAAATACTAAATAAAATCATGAATTCTATTTTGAAATCACATTTCCTAACATTTCATATTTAAAAATATATATTCGTGTGCAACAGTAGTATTTTCCCGAATATACATTTTCACAAATATACTCAGATATAATACATGCTTTCTGAAAATTAATCTGCTATTAAATAATAATGATTTTCATAAAAAATCACCACTTTAGTTTACCCCCTTTCAAGACTATTAAAAAGCCCCTAAAATAACCAGCCCTGCACCCGCTGGGTTTTCCGTTCAACACTCTGAAAACAACATCTCTCTAAACAAAACTTCAGTATTTCTTCGAGTACTACATTTTCTACAACTTTCGAAAAGCCAAATAATAAATAGAAAGCCTTACCCTAAATTTGGGATGGAGTCCAAGTTAGTCCCACCAACGATCCACTCTAGCAGACATGGAGAGAAACTTCCCAGAAGTGTCGTGGCGGCCGTAGATCGTCAAACCGGCAAGAGACCTACTCAAAATCTTAGAGAGATGGGAGAGGGGACGAATAGGGGGGGGGGAGAGAGAGAGGGAGAGAGATTTTTCGTGAAATTTTCTGTAGAAAAATTGAGTTTAGGCTATTTATACACCTGCACTTGTCGACGAGTCATGTCACTTCGTCGACGAGGCCAAGAAGGGAGTTTATTGATGTCACACCCCAAACCCCGAAATGGGACCTAGAGGTGAAAATGTAACCTAACCTGTCCCTGTATCATACAAATCATCATAGATACAGTACAAAGGATGAGGGTCCGACCCCGTGGGGTTCCCAGGCACCCTAAACACATCCAAATACAATCATATACGCAGCGGAAAAACCAAATATACATATGCAATACCATACCAGAGTCTATACAAGAGCAAACACAATGCTCTATCAAAATGTACAAACGGTTGCCCAACATATCCCAAAATGGCAACCCACCAAACTTACAGTCCTAGCACTTACCTAGCGCTAAACGCGGTACACCGACCATTACGCTCCCTACACTAGGACGCTAGTTCCGGTTACCCGAAGGACCTGTAAAAATGTACATACAACAGGGGTGAGACACCTCTCAGTACGGAAGAACATAGGTTATATCGATGTGTGGCATTTGAGTGTTATTATGATACACTAACATGTATGGATCAATAGTCAAAACAATCAAAACAGTTCCAGTATTTTCACAAACCAAGCAATATAATCTGGTGTCGTCACACCCTTCGGCTCGAAGCCGGACTGTCTGGTGATATTTCACACCCTTTGGTAAAAATCAGTGATCTGGTGGTATTGCACACCCTTCGGCTCGAAGCCGGACTGTCTGGTGGTATTTCACACCCTTCGGTAAACGTCGGTGATCTGGTGGTATTTCACACCCTTCGGCAAATGTCGGTGCCCCCGGTAACCTGACATAGCATCAGCATTGAACCGGTGCAGATCTGGTGTTTGCACACCCTTCGGCTTGAAAGTCGGTCTATCTAGTGGTATTGCGATACACCGGCCACTACGCTCCCTACACCAGGAAGCTAGTTCTGGCTACCCGAAGGACCTGTTAAAATGTACGTACAGTAGGGGTGAGACACCTCTTAGTAAGGAAGAACACAAGTTATATCGGTGTGTGGCATTTGAGTGTTATTATGATACACTAACATGCATGGATCAATAGTCAAAACAATCAAAACAGTTCCAGTATTTTCACAAACCAAGCAATATAATCTGGTGTCGTCACACCCTTCGGCTCGAAGCCGGACTGTCTGGTGATATTTCACACCCTTTGGTAAAAATCAGTGATCTGGTGGTATTTCACACCCTTTGGCTCGAAGCCGGACTGTCTGGTGGTATTTCACACCCTTCGGTAAACGTCGGTGATCTGGTGGTATTTCACACCCTTCGGCAAACGTCGGTGCCCCCGGTAACCTGACATAGCATCAACATTGAACCGGTGTAGATCTGGTGTTAGCACACCCTTCAGCTCAAAAGCCGGTCTATGTAGTGGTATTGCGTACTCTTCGAAAAAAGCCGGATTTTCAAACCTGGAACAATTTAGAACCCCGTTCCTATTTCACCAAAATACAACATATGCATACTCATATAACCAAACAAACCACACCCATTTGGTAATCTAAATCATGGTTTTTCAAACAAATACAGTTTAAATAAGTCAAGGCATGACCATCCCAATATCACAGTATAAATCACACATATACTCGGTTTTCAACAAAACCCAGGATTCAACCCGTCGCCCCCTTTTTCCCAAAACTGTAATAATGAAAAAACCCATAGTTTTCCCCGTTAGACCCCCCCAAATGAGTAGCCAAAACACACACAAGACCGTGGACCAAAGTTCCATCGAGTTCGATTTCAAAAATAACCAATAGAAACATAACTCCCCTTACCTTTTCCCGAAAGCAAATCCCGAACTCCAAGGTCCCTAAACAGCGAACTGAGTTCCAAAACCTACAAATCATAGTACAGAATATGCTCACGACACTGTTACCTACAAAACTACCGAATCATAAATGAAAACCGAGCCTTACCTCGATTTTATGCCAAAACAAAAAATCTCCAAAACGGGATTCTGATCCATAGAAGTTGTAGAGAATCCTTCCATGATCCTTGTGGTAACGTCAGATTTTCGATTCCATCAACGATCGGTGAAGAAATCTAGAGAGAGAGAGTAGGGAGAGTTTAGAGAGAGAGAGAGAGAGAGAGATAAGATTGAGATTTCTTAATGAAGAAGTAATGAAAATTTCCTTTTATAGCCCCTTGACCCGGCCCAATTTCATCGACGAAATGGTACCTTCGTCGACGAATCTTCCATTGACTTCGTTAACGAAATAGTGGCCTCATCGACGAATCTGGGATCTCCTGTTTTCCCAAGACTCCTCGGCTTGTCCTTGTCAACGAGTCTCTGAATTTCTTCGACGAGAAGAACAAAGGCTTCGTTGACAAAATCCAGCTTCTTTGATGAATTTGCTGTTTTACCAAAATGTCCTTCTCTTTATATATATAAACCCATTATCACGGTTCGAGTTCTTACAATCTCCCATACAAAAATTTCGTCCTCGAAATTTGTCATCTCTCATTCCCAGATTCATACATACAATCGAACACATAGACACAACTCAAAAGTGAACTGGCGATCACCACAGTGCAGTCCCATCATACACATACACATACATACCCTCACTTATGGCGGAGGAATACCGTGGTTACATACAAAACAGTCTCAGGAGTTCACAATACACACACACACACTCCCGATGACTAACCACCTATTCCAACCCACAGTAGGATCATGTACAAGTGCTCAAAACAACTGTGGATACTTCCGACGTATTTCCATTTCCAATTCTCAAGAAGCTTCCTCAACCTCGTGGTTTCGCCACAATACCTTCACTAACGGTATCTCTTTGGTACGAAGCTTCTGAACTTTATGGTCCAAATGCTGAACAGGTATCTCCTCATACGCTGAAGTATCCCCAATTTCCAACTCATCATATCTGATAACATGCGAAGGATCCAACACATACCTCCTCAACATGGATACGTGAAACACATCATGGACCCTCGAAAGTGCTGGAGGTAATGCAACTTTGTAGGCTATCGGACCCAGTTGCTCAAGTACCTCGAATGGTCCAATATACCTCGGACTCAGCTTGCCCTTCCTCCCAAATCTCATCACTTCATTGGAGCGATACGCAGAAATACCTTACCGCCCACTTCGAACTCTAAATCATGGCGGCGAACATCTGCATAACTCTTCTACCGACTCTAAGCTGATCTAATCCTCTCCAGGATCAAACCCACCTTCTCATATGCCTATTGCACAAGTTCTGGTCCTAACACCTGACGTTCACCAACCTCATCCCAACACAATGGAGATCGACACCTCTGACCATACAAAGCCTCTAACGGTGCCATCTCGATACTAGTCTGGAAGCTGTTGTTATAAGCGAACTCTACAAGTGGCATAAACTGTATCCAGCTACCACTGAAGTCCAACACACAAGCTCGCAAAATATCTTCCAAAATCTGTATCATCCTCACTGACTGTCCATCAGTCTGGAGTGGAACGTGGTACTGAAAGTAAGCTTCTTCCTCAGTGCCTCCTATAAACTCATCCAGAATCGAGAAGTAAACCTTGGATCTCGATCTGACACAATGGACACCGGCACCCCGTGCATTCTCACAATCTCATGCACATACAACTTCGCCAACCTACTTAAAGGATAGATAACTTGCATCAGTATGAAATGAGCAAATTTCATCAATCTATCCACGATCACCCATATATCATTCTGCCCGTGAAGCGCTGGTGGCAATCCGGTCACAAAATCCATGGAAACATGCTCCCATTTCTACACCAGAATAGGAAAAGGCTGCAACGACCCTACTGGCCTCTAATGTTCAGCTTTCACTTGCTGACATGTCAGACACTGCTCCACGAACTAGGCAATCTACCTCTTCATACCAGACCACCAGAAGGTCTCGCGCAAATCCCTATACATCTTCATACTACCAGGATGTACCGTCAACATAGAACAATGCGCCTCCTCTAGAATTGTCCTTCTGATCTCATCATCGTTCGGAACACACAGTCTGGTCCCAAACCTCAGCACACCTCCCTCAGAGATATTAAACCTTGTATCCAGTCCTTGCTGTACATTTTCCCTAACTTTTGACAACTCCACATCATTAGCCTGCGCGACCTTTATACGCTCAAATAAAATCGGCTGGACCACCAAGCTAGCAAAGAAGGCCTGATGATCACCAGTCACCAACTCTATACCTGAGCTTTCCAAATCCCATCTGATGTGACACTGAGTTACAATTGCAGATACAGCCGTAGGCCCTGACTTCCAACTTAACGCATCAGCCACCACATTAGCTTTTCCCGGGTGATAACTGATCATGTAATCATAGTCTTTTATCAACTCTAGCCACCCTCTTTGTCTCATGTTCAACTCCTTCTGCGTGAAGAAATACCTGAGACTCTTATGGTTAGTGAAGATCTCACACTGCACCCCGTACAGATAGTGTCGCCAGATCTTCAGTGCATATACCACAACAGCCAATTCCAGATTGTGCGTAGGGTAATTCTTCTCGTACTCTTTCAGTTGCCGAGAAGCATACGCCACTACCTTACCTTGCTGTATAAGCACACATCCCAGACCTTTCAAAGACGCGTCACTATAAATCACAAACCCACCATCCCCTGAAGGAATGGTCAACACTGGAGCAGTAACCAGCTGGTGCTTCAACTCCTAAAAGCACTGCTTGAATTCACTGGTCCACTCAAACTGGACTCCCTTCCTGGTCAATCGTGTTAGAGGTCCAAAAAGTTTAGAGAAACCTTCTACGAACCGGCGATAGTAACCCGCCAGTCCTAGAAAACTCCGAACCTCCTACACATTCTTCGGCCTTACCCAGTCGACCACAGCTTCAATCTTGCTAGGATCAACTAATATACCATCCCCAGTAACCACATGGCCTAAGAACGCAATTTGACTCAACCAAAATTTATACTTCTTCAGTTTAGCATACAACTTCTTTTCCCGCAGAATCTATAACACTAACCTCAAATGTTCCTCGTGCTCTTCCATAGTCCTCGAGCATACCAGAATGTCATCAATGAACACCACCACAAACCGATCCAGGTACTCATGGAAAACCCTGTTCTTCAAATCCATGAACACAGTCGGAGCATTCATTAACCCAAATGGCATGACTAAGAACTCGTAGTGGCCATATCTGGTTTGAAAAGCAGTCTTCACTACATCCTCCGCTCTAACCCTCGCCTGATGATACCCTGACTGCAAGTCAATCTTCGAAAAGACCCGCGTCCCTTGCAACTGGTCAAAGAGATAATCTATACGAGGTAACAGATAGCGATTCTTTACAGTTACCTTGTTAATGTCACGGTAATCAATGCACATCCGCATCGACCCGTCCTTCTTCTTCACAAACAATACTGGAGCTCCCCAGGGCGAAACGCTAGGTCGAATGAATCTCCTGTCTAGTAATTCCTACAACTGCTCCTTCAACTCCCAAAGTTCTACTTGAGCCATCTGGTATGGAGCTTTAGAGATCGGTGCCTTATCAGGAAGCAACTCTATCGCAAACTCCACCTCACGATCTGGAGGTAAAACTAGGTAAATCATCTGGAAACACATCCGGGAACTTGCTAACTACCCGAATGTCCTCGAATCTCAACTCATCCCTCGGCGGTTCCTTCATATAAGTTAGGTACCCCTGACATCCGTCCAAGAGTAACCTCCTCACCTGTTGTGGTGCTAAACGCACACACGATCCCACGAATTCGTACTCCTGCTCCCCAGGAGGTCTGAAAACTACCACCTTCCTACGATAGTCGATCACAACATAACTGGAGAATAACCAATCCATCCCCAGAATGACATCGAACCCCGATATGTCATATACAACAAGATTCGCCAGTAGCATCTTCTCCTGAATTTCCATTGGGCAGTCTACCAACATCTTCCTACAGAAAGATACACTCCCAGATGGTGTAGTAACAGATAACCCCTCATTCATGTCTCAAGTCTCAACCCCACATCATCCCACAAAATTCAAAGACACAAAGGAATGGGTTGCACCCGAATCAAACAAAACAAAAGCTTTATTCGAAAGCAATAATAAGGTACCTTTCACCATGTTACCTGCATGCTTAGCGTCCGTTGGAGTAAGAGAGTATACTCTGGCCGGAGTTGTATTCGTCTGAGCGGTCCCCCAAGGTATCTAATTACTCCCTCGATTCCCACTAAATGCAGGCACATCTCGCCTCGGTGCGCGACAATCATGAAACATGTGACTTGGCTGGCCATAGTTATAGCAGTTAGCTCCAAATGACTAGCACTCACCCTCGTGCCATTTGTGGCACTTGGCACAACGTCCACGAGTCTGGACCCCTAAGAATCATGGCGCTTGGTATTCTGGAGGTAACCCGAGCCCTTGCTCCTCTTCTTCCACAATCCCTGACGAGATCTTGACCGAGAACCAGAAGGTACTGTCCTCTTCCTCGATTCCTGATCCGCCTCATCCTCTCGGATACCAGTCTCAATCACCGTGGCTTTATCCACCAACACCGAGAACTCGCGGATCTGAAGCATACCCACCAGTCTGCGGATATCCTTTCTCAAACCCTTCTCAAACCTCTGAGTCTTCTCATACTTGCTCGAGATCTTACATGGTGCAAAGCGGGACAGCTCTATGTATCGAGTCGCATACCTTTGCACCATCAAACTCCCCTGAGTAAGAACAGAAAAATCATCCACCTTTGCATCACATACTGAATCCAAGAAGTATCTATCGAAGAACACCTCCTTCAAACCGCTCCATGACATCTCCTCAGGACCGGCTCTCTGCCTCTCCAGCAGACTCACCGCAGTCCACCATCGACCCGCCTCCCTAGATAGCTAGAAGGTGGCATAAAGGACTCGTTGCCTATCTGTGCAGTGTAGGACCTCCAAGATCCTCTCAGTCTTCTCCACCCAATCCTTTACTATCGTCGGGTCAGGTCCTCCAGAGAACGTCGGAGGATGCATGCGTGTGAACCTTTCAATGGTGTACCCCGCAGCAATAGGAGAGCGCTCGCGTCTCCTCACATGCCACCCCATCTCCTATAATACCTGCCTTATCAAATCTCAAGGCATAGAAGAAGACTTATCACTCGCAGTCTCCTCGGAGCCACTTCCCAGGTTATTATCCTTGGGCTCCATTCTGCAACACAATAGGAATCTATACAACACATACAATTTACATAATGATCTACACTAATTGTGTTAACTACTTCCTGCTAGGTCTAGGTCTTTCCTATCACACTGACATGAAAGTCATCAATGATCTGCCTTGCTTTTACTGGAATCGTCATCCTAGGAAAAACATGGAATACCGTCGAAAAATCCTGGTCTAGCAACCGAACAACCCTCAACCAACTCTACCCATATCCATATCCTATACTCTGGTTTGTACTCATAACTAAGCCTAACCAAGTCTAGAAGATCTAGTAACCTATTAGCTCTGATACCAAGCTGTCATGCCCCGAACCCCGAAATGGGACCCAGAGGTGAAAATGTAACCTAACATGTCCCTGTATCATACAAATCATTATAGATACAGTACAAAGGATGAGGGTCTGACCTCGTGGGGTTCCTAGGCACCCTAAACACATAAACCACAATCATATACGCAGCGGAAAAACCAAACATACATATACAGTACCATACCAGAGTCTATACAAGAGTAGACACAATGCTCTATTAAAACGTACAAACGGTTGCCCAACACATCCCGAAATGGAAACCCACCAAAATTATAGTCCTAGAACTTAGCTAGCACTAAACGAGGTACACCGGCCACTACGCTCTCTACACCAGGATGCTAGTTCCGGTTACCTGAAGGACCTATAAAAATGTACGTACAACAGGGGTGAGACACCTCTCAGTAAGGAAGAGGACAGGTTATATCAGTGTGTGACATTTGAGTGTTATCATGATACATTAACATGCATGGATCAATAGTCAAAACAATCAAAATAGTTCCAGTATTTTCACAAACCAAGAAATACAATCTAGTGTCGTCACACCCTTCGGCTCGAAGCCAGATTGTCTCGTGGTATTTCACACCCTTCGGTAAAAATCGGTGATCTGGTGGTATTTCACACCCTTCGGCAAATGCCAGTGATCTGGTGGTATTTCACACCCTTCAGCTCGAAGCCGGACTGTCTGGTGGTGGTGGTATTTCACACCCTTCGGCAAACGTCGGTGATCTGGTGGTATTTCACACCCTTCGACTTGAAGTCGGACTGTCTCGTGGTATTTCACACCCTTTGGCAAACTCCGGTGATCTGGTGGTATTTCACACCCTTTGGAAAACGCCCGGTAACCTGGCATAGCATCAGCGTTGAACTGGTGCAAATATGGTGTTCGCACACCCTTCGGCTCGAAAGCCGGTCTATCTAGTGGTATTGCGCATTCTTCAGCAAAAGCCGGATTTTCAAACCTGGAACAATTCAGAACCCTGTTCCTATTTCACAAAAATACAACATATGCATGCTCATATAACTAAACAAACCACACCCATTTGGTAATCTAAATCATGGTTTTTCAAACAAATACAATTTAAACAAGTCAAGGCATGACCATCCCAATATCACAGTATAAATCACACATATACTCGATTTTCAACAAAACCTAGGATTAAGCTCGTCGCCCTCTTTTTCCCAAAACTATAATAATGAAAAAACCCATAGTTTTTCCCGTTAGACCCCCCCAAATGAGTAGCCAAAACACACACAGGACCGTGGACCAAAGTTCCACCGAGTCCGATTTCAAAAATAACCAATATAAACATAGTTCCGCTTACCTTTTCCCCGAACGCAAATCCTAAACTCCAAGGTCCCTAAACAGTGAACCGAGTTCCAAAACCTACAAATCATAGTACATAATATGCTCACGACACTGTTACCTACAAAACTACCGGATTAGAAATGAAAACCGAGCCTTACCTCGATTTTACGCCAAAACCAAAAATCTCCAAAACGAGATTCCGATCCATAGAAGTTGTAGAGAATCCTTCCACGATCCTCGTGATAGCTTCAGATTTTATATTCCATCAACGATCGGTGAAGAAATCTAGAGAGAGAGAGAGAGTAAGGAGAGTTTAGAGAGAGAGAGAGAGAGATGAGATTTCTTAATGAAGAAGTAATGAAAATTTCCTTTTATAGCCCCTTGACCCGGCCCAATTTCGTCAACGAAATGGTACCTTCGTCGACGAATCTTCCACTTGCTTTGTCGACGAAATAGTGGCCTCGTCGATGAATCTAGGATCTCCAATTTTCCTAAGACTCCTCGGCTTCTCCTCGTCGACGAGTCTCTGAATTTCATTGACGAGAAGAACAAAGGCTTCGTCGATGAAATCCGGCTTCATCGACAAATCAGCTCTTTTACCAAAATGTCCCTCTCTTTATATATATAAACACATTATCACGGTTTAGGTTCTTACAGTCGATGAATGCCTATTCCTCATTGACAAAATTCAAAGCTGAAAAATAGCCTCTCGGTATCTTCTCATCAATGAGACACGTATCCTCGTCGACGATCCCAATAGGCCACCTCGTCGAAGAACGCGAAACGTTCGTCAATGATGACTTGCTGTGACCCTCTTTATAATTTCCTTTTTATCCCTCTTTATTGTTTAATCATTATAATTTCTTTGGGTCTCTACAGCAACCACTACCGAAGTTATGGGAAAATCCATTGCCCTTACTCCATAGACCTTGGCCACTATTTTCAATATCCGCTAAGGAGAATTTGAACATCCTTCCTTTGGGCAATCATGGATCATGGAACAAGGATTCACTCTTAAAGAATTTTTACCTTTGATTATTGTTGAAGAGTCTGTTTACTTTGGAAATCCTCCACTTTATAAACAATTAAACCTTCAGGCACAAATCCTCCAAAAGATCATCACATACAACATTTTGCCTTAGGTTGGTTCTCATGACTACATATCATATTTGGAATATTTCATTAAGTGGTGTTTGCTGAAAGATAAGAAGCTTGACTTATCGAACTTAATTCTTAAATGGATGATCTCTCGAACTGAAGCCTACTAAGTAATTCTACCTTATGGAGGAATTCTGAACCTCCTCTTTGCTCATCTCCATGTTACCTCTCCAACTGACTTGTTTATCAAACGAACCCACTATGATCTTTTCTCCTTACCACACTCAAACAAATGGGGTACAAGAAACACGAGCAAGGTTGGTTTCATTAAGGAGGTAGACGTCAAAGACAAGCTCCTGAGCCATAACCTCAAGTTTAGCAATTTGATCCTCAGGCTGATGTTGCACCAACCTAGTTTCTTCCTTTTCATCAACAATTCACCGCCTTTACTGGTGAAATGAGATTTGGACTTCAATCTCTTCATACAAGTTTTACATCTCTTCAAACTAATTTTTCTTCATTGGATCAACGAGTTGGTCGTATTGAATAGCACTTGGCTAGTTCTTCCTGAGGAACAGATCCTATGGAGATTAGTTCTACAAATGCCAGTGATGATGAATCTGACGAAGAAGAAGATGAAGAAGAAACTGAAGAAGAAGAATATGATAAAGAAGAAACTAGAGAAGATGAAGATGAAGCAACCGACGATGATAAAGTTGCAGATGCTTAGTGTCTTTTAGTTGTAATTTGCACTTTGTACCTTAGATTTGTATTTGTATTTTTAAAAGTATCTCATGATGTTTCTGGACACTTTGTATACATATTGATGACTATCATTCTCTATTTTGTGCTTAATACTGCATTTTGTCTTAATTTTATTTTTTTTACTCTTCTCTTTTTGATTGATGTCAAAAAGGGGAGAAGTTTTAAGAAAAACTGAGATATGATGATTCTAACTGACACACATATACATTGTTGATATTCATGAGATTGATACTAACACACATATACATTGTTGATATTCATGGTTGATATACTGATCTTGAAATATGAACTTAACCTGAATCTGAAACTGACTTTGATAAAATATGATGTTTTACTTTTCAAATGTTGTTAAAAGTATGCCTATTGTAAGGGAGAGCCTTATTAAGGTTCACTTAATTTTGCTCCTTATTTGTCATCATAAAAAAAGGGGAGATTGTTGGCCTAACAATGCTTAAGAATCTTATTTTGATGATGACAAATCAAGGGAACTTAACATATTTGGTTAAGTGATGATGTTTCAGGTAACTTAAATATCAAGATCAAGAGACTCAAGTGACCAATATCAAAGTGCAAGACAAAGTTTGTTAAAAGCTCGAATTTAATGTTACAAGATCTCATGAACCTAAAAAATGTTAAAGCTTAAAGTCAAGCTAAACATGAAGAATAGAAGTTATACATGAAGACTTAGAGAATAGAAGTGTCATAGTTGTTTAAAAGTCTTATGTAAGTACTTCGCATATTTTCAATATAAGTGTTTGAAGCTCTTAGGAATCTTTATTGACTTAGATACCAGTTTTTGAAAATCTTGAAAAAAAAAATTTTAATTAAAGTTTCCCTTAAGTTTTTCCAAAATTAAAGGATCAAGGTATTGAAATTCAAAGTTTTTGGAAAGTTGCAACTTCAGATGACTAACCATGTTAGCTTAGTTGATTGACAATTCTTATGCTAAATAAATTGAGTAAACAGAATAACATCAGGCGACTGACCCCATAGGCTCAGGCGACTGACCCCATTCTGAGTTTGATATTTCGCTGAAATATAAAGGATCAGGCGACTGACCCTATAAAGCACAGTTGACTGACCTTTGTTTTTTTAAATTTAAAATAGTAAGGGAAAATTTTCAAAACTTATTGCTTGGACCCCAAACTTTGTAAAACTTAGGGAATACTCCAAGTAAACTTGGGGAATACGAAAATTAAGTTTTTCTATCTATAAATACATGTGAAACCTAAAAATTAATCATACCTACAAGCAGCAATCAAGCTAAACTCTTTCTACTCTCCAAAGCTCTCTTGCTAATATTTTTGCTGAAGTACTTGCTGTGATTTTGCTGATAAAAGTTCACAGTTCTTAGTCCTTCTAACTGATATTTTTATTATCTAAAGAACCCTGGTGATATTTATTTTGAGCTTCATCTCTTTATATTGATTATTTGTTGAAGTATATTGTGTTTTTAACTTGTACAAATCTGCTCGAACTGAGAGTATTCTTTGTACGACAACAAAGTTTGTCTTTCTTGTTATTTTGTTTTGACGATTCAGGGTTGTTGAATCGTTGGCTAACGAGAAGGGGTATTCTTGTTAGAGAGGTGTTAGCTTTTTAAGTCCAATCCCCGCATTGATGCTAACAAAGGACATGTTTCTTATGTGTGTACTTAGCATGTGAACATGTTTACAGTTCAACACACACATAAGGAGACGAAAATGGAATCTAGAAAGGACGTAAAACTCACATCATCCTAGCATACTCCATGAAGATTTGAAGATAAAGAGAGGAAGAAAACATATAATTTCATTTGTATTTGTATTTAGTTTTTATCTTTGGTCAGTAATAATGCATACATATGCATGATATGGATTGAATGCTCAGATGACCGTAGATTGACCTTAGAGCACCTACACTTCACGAAAAACCTTTTTCATAAAAAGATAAAATCTTACAAAGGTTTTAATACAACTTTAGGGTCAAATTAGAGCTTACAAGGTTGACCTACGTTGGGTTTTTTAGGCTTAATTAAAAGCCTCGGTCGACCGAACCGTTTCAGTTCAAATCAGAATACCCTTAAAATTGAAAGGGGAGTTTTATAGGACAGCTATAAGACCAACTATGCTATATGGATTGGAATGTTGGGCGATGAAGAAACATAATATCCAAAAAGTAATGTTGTCGAGATGAGAATGCTTAGATGGATGAGTGGTATAACATTGAAAGATAAATTAAGAATGAACATGTAGTGACCCGAAAAATAATAGTATTTAAATAATAAGCAGGAGAGAAATAGAAACAGAAACAGAAGGAGGCCGTAGACTTCGTCGACGACATTGCATTTTGGAGAATAAAATAATTTCAAGAAATTGCCAAGCTTCGTCGACGAATACAAGGTTTTGTCGACGAAGGCCTTCAAAATTTCGTCGATGAATACATGGCTTCATCAACGAGAAAATACCGAGAGGCGGTTTGGGCTGCTCTGAATTTCGTCGATGAATACAGGGCTTCATCAACGAATTTACTGAAGGATTTGTCGACGAAGTGACGTGTCTCGTCGACGAATCTGGCCCTATAAATAGATAAAAATCGAATTTTTATTCATTTCTCGTGCCGCTCTCTCTTCTCTCTCTCTTTCTCCTACGAATCCTCTCATTTCTCTCTTCGATTCTGGCCCCGCCAGTCACCGGATCGAAGATTTGAGACTACCACGACGCTCCTGGCGAAGTTCTTTACAAGTCTGCTGGAGTGGATCATGGGGAAAACGAAGTTGGAATTCATCCCAAATTCAGGGTAAAGCCTTTTAGCCTATTTTTGGCCTTATGGTAGTTATATGAAAGGATGTAGGTGGAGAAATACTGATATTTTGTTCTGGAAAATATTATTTTCAGGGTGTTTGTAGGAGGCTCTGCGGGTGTTAGGCTAATATTCCCTACAAGCTTTCCAGTAGTCAAGTAAGGGAAATATGCAATGCTAGGTATTTTTAAAATATTATACAGTTTATTAAATTACGAAAATTATGTATTACAATATCGTGTGGCTTGTGAATATGAATATAGTATGAAAATATGTTTTACGATATTTCAGTATCTTGATTTTACGATATTTTCGTACCATGATTTTATGAATTTTTAGTACCATGATTATACGAATTCTAGTACCATGATTGTATGAATCTCAGTATTACGATTATGCAATTTCAGTGTTATGATTATACAGTTCTCAGTATTATGACGTATGAATTACAACACAGTTTATACAGTATCATGGTTATTACGATTATTTCAGAATCATGATAATTCAGATAGTTGTATATAGAAATATATTATATAGTATCAGACCCTGTTGAACTTGCAGCTACAGAGCATGGTACTGTTGCTACAGATATTATGTTATTTTATGAGTGCAACCACCTATTTAGATAATATGTGGTAAAGTCGATCGCCTAGGTCCTTGAAGAGGTTAGGCTCCCCATCTAGATATGGGTTGAGGTGGGCAGATCGACTGACGGAGTATAGTGATTTATTTCTGGTTGGCCAGCTAGGGTAAATCCAGCCTATGGGCCGCACAATCCTGTAATGAGGGGGCAAGTCATGACACACAGATAGCCATAGGGAATAGTTTCAGTTACTATTACATATGTATGGATTTACAGAAATAGGGACCATACTTATATACACTAGAAGTACTTTGAATTATAACCTATAATACTGCTATACTAAGCAACATGGAAAGGGGTGGTGTATGTTATTATTTGTACTGTACTTTTGTATTCAGTTATATGTTTTTATGAAAACAGATTTCATGATATATAGTAGCTCATTTGCCACACATTAGTAATAGCATATTTCTTCTTACTGAGCGTTGGCTCATCCCAGTGTTGAAATATTTTTCAGGTGATCCAGGTAGGTGAGCAGACTAGGCTCACTGATAGAGGGGCTTCAGTAGTGCCCTGTCAGAGAGTGAGTACATTTTGGGAGTGTTTTTGTATATCCCAGCATAGTTGAGGGAATTTTGGGAAAACAAATATATGTGTATATTTTGGGAAAACATTTCTGAACTCTGGTATAGTATGTAATAATTTATGATTATGTTTATATGATTTCTGCTTCTTGCTGCTTACGTTTATGGTTAGGTTTACCCCCAGCATGATATCAGAGCATGCAGTATATTAGTGTAAAACAAAAAATCAATTTATTAAGCAGGTCATTACAGAACATATTTGTCGTAAGTTAGGGGTAGCTCCTATAGAAGATAAGATAAAGGAGGGATGACTCAGATGGTATGAACACTTGCAACGTAGGCCTTATAGTGCACCTGTGAGGAAGAGTGATTTAGTTCTTGTAGCGAGTAGAAGAAGGGGTAGGGATAGACCTAAAATAACTTGGGAGGAGATAGTGAGTAAGGATTTAATATCCTTGAATCTATCAAAAGAAATGGTCCATGTTCGCATAAATTGGAGGAAAAGGATTCATATAGCCGACCCCACTTAGTGGGACTAAGGCTTGGTTTTGTTGTTTTTGTTGTTATATATTTTATTTGTCCAAATATTATTTGGTAAGCACCCTTACTCTATTGAGCATATTTCATATCATTAGAGAGTGTATTTTGAGCTTAAATGTGTACATCTTTTCTTGTATTTTTAGAAGCATTGTATTATGTACAAAATGATTTTTAATGTACCGGTTGGATTCAACCCGTTAATTGAATTGGGGAGCCTCAGTCCTGTAAGTGAGACCGGTTGGGTTTAGCCCGAGAAATTGAACTAGGGAGTGTCCACCCCATAAGGGAGACAAGTTGGGTTCAGCATTGTAATTAAGTTAGGGTTTACCTCGCTTTCATAAGGAGAGGTTGTAACGACTTCTGTTCCACCCATTTAAGTGAGTAAAGATAGTATAATCCTTGGGGGGTATGCACAAGGTGGGGATATAGATTGGTTTGACCGAACCTCGATAAAAAATATCTTCTCTCTCTCTCTCTCTCTCTCTCTCTCTCTCTCTCTCTCTCTCTCTCTCTCTCTTTCTCTCTCTCTCTCTCTCTCTCTCTCTCTCCCTATCTCATTTAAATTGCTGCACTTCAATTTCCATATGTGCATGCTTGATTATTTACTATCATATTCGCATGCACACATTTAATTCAAGCGAGATAGGTAGTACTTGTGTATGTTTGCATTAATTGGTAAATCCTTTTTCATACACACTTTAAATTAAAATCACATATGATGTGATGCACATATGCAAATATTTAACTTACAGTGAATGTCATATTTGTTTTAAATATTTGCTTGCTTGATTGATTGAGGGAATTGAGAATGCTTAGATAGACTCTAGGTTGCGTAATACTGTTATCATTTGGTTTAACCTAGGAAGAAATTTTTTATACCCAATTCACCCCCTCTTGGAAATATACCAATTCCAACAAGAGGGATCTCCACCTGAGAAGGAGAGAGATTGTAACTTGGCCTATAAAGAAGTTTGAAAGGAAAATCCTTACAGCGGTTGCTTGAGGCAAGGACATAGGCCGTTGGCCGAACCTTGTAAAAATCCAGTGTCTCTCTTCTCTTCCTAAATCTCTTTAAATTTCTGCAAATATATTAACTACATGGATGTTTTAATATTTGTTGGAAGTTGTGAAATTAGGAATAGCTTCCCAAGAGGGGGGGGGGAGGGTGAATTGGCTTCTAAAAATTTCTTTTAATTCCTTTTAAGATACCTTAAACTTCTTTTATTTCTTTTAACCAATTCTTGACTTGTTTGTTTAATTCTTTAATCAAGCAAGAACTTAGTTCTTTTATCCAATCAAAATCATAATTAAACAACCAATCAATTAAATACAATCTTCAAGCCAAACAATCAATTTATTTGCCAAGTACAAGTTAAACAACAAACAACCAAACCAAGATATAAGGTATTTAGCACTTTGGTAATATAAGATCTTGAGATAGTTTGTTTGTTTATATAAGCCCTGTGATTATGAATTTGAAAACCTTGTGAAGAATGTAATTTAATATTCAACAATCCTTTCACAAACACAATAAAGCTTTTGTAGTCAGCCTTAGAAATAAATTTGAATCAAACCCTGTATATATGGATTTGCTTAATATGATGTTCAATACAACATTCAATCACTCTTTCCAAATATTAAAAACTAAAATAAACTTTCAGTTAATTTATCTTTGAGTGTTTAACCAAGAAACGTACTCCCGTATGGTTTCTGCAAGATATGGTTTAACTAACGTACTCCCTTTTGATTTCCATAACCCAAATCAAAATTAAACTTTAATTTTACTTGATTTCCAAATATGCATAGCTTATATGATTTTCAAATTTAAACCATTCACACAATTTAAATATTACTGAAAATAAAGAGTAGGGAAAGAGAGAGTGAGACGGAGATTTTTACGAGGTTCGGCTTATACCCAGCCTACGTTCTCACCCTTGGCAAACCACCAAAGGATTCACTAAACCTGTTCCGTTGACGGGTGACTCACTCGGAAAATGAGCAGCTCGGAAGCTATCTCAAGTATAGGAGTTACGTTGTGTAATATTAAGCCAAATGGCTAGATCGTCTCCTCAGGGAATGCGTTTTAATCTCAAAATTTATGTTCTTCCAATCGAAATTAAAAAGGTACTGAACTCAGTTCAGATTCGGGATTTTCAAAATTGTGGAGACCTAATTTAACAAATTAAATACACACACAAATTAAAGTACTAAAACTAGAACGCACTAAATTAAATAACAATAACGAAAACCCTAATCTACTTAAGGAAACACTAGAACATGCATTAATTAAAAATGGCAACTTTGAGCATGGAATTAAAAGCACACTATGGAAACTCAATCAGATTCAAGCACACACTAAAAATTGGAACTTTAACAATTCAAGAACTCAAACCAAAATTTAGTACATTAAACACTTAAACAATATTGAAACAATATAAAAGAAAACAAACTATAACAAGAAGGAACGTAGACTAAACCAAACCGCAATTAAATATTAAGCTTTTAAGAAAAGAAGGCAACTAGTTGAAGCAAATAAATAGTTGAAGCATAATAATATTGAAACAATTTAAATGACCTTCAAAATCCAATTTTTTTTAATTAAAAACAGTAACAATCACTAACTTAATAATGGAAGAGAAAAGAAAAGAAAAGGAAAGAAAAAGAGAAAACAGAAAAAGAGAAAGAGAGAGTAACTGGAACTAAAATAAAACAAAGAAAAAAAGAGAGAGAGAGAGAGAGAGAGAGAGAGAGAGAGAGAGAGAGAGAGAGAGAGAGAGAGAGAGAGAGAGAGAGCATGAGCTGTGCAGGGGCTGCTTAGCAGGGTGGCTGGCCGTGGCTTTGGTCTGGTAGAGTCTCATCCTGGTGCTCATGGAGGCTGCTGCTGTGTTTGCTGCCTGCTGAATGTGCAGAGAGGCTGGAATGGGAGCTGTGCAGGAGCTGCTGTGGTGAGGCAGCTGTAGTTCAGGTTTGGTGCTCTCGGGTAGCAGAGTCTGGCTATGCTGGAACAGGGGGCTGAGGAGGAGGCTTGCTGTACTGGTGTTTCACGGGTTGCAGCAGAGGGGCTGCTGTTTGCAGCAGAGAATGGCTTGGCCCGTGCTGTGGGTGTCCTCGGGTCTGCTGTGTTGGCCGTGGGAAGGGTTGCACTGGTGCTGTCTGGTGCTCGCAGTAAGAGTTGAAAACAGAGGAGGAAAAAGGAGGGAAAGGAGAAGAAGAAAGAGGAAAAAGAAGAAGAGAAATACTGAAAGATAGAAAAGCTAAAAGAGATACCAAAAGAGAAGACAGGAGACAGCAAGGAAAATAAGGAGAGGAGAAGAAGAAGAGGAAGAAGGAGAAGAAGAAGAGTATATGGGAGAGAAAAGGAGAGCTTGGTACGCAAGGCACGGCTGGGAAAGAGGGGAAGAGAAGAATAAATAAAGATTGGGGAAGAAAGCCCTAGACCCGGATCCATGAAGCCACGACCCGACCCGTTTGGAAAGGGTTGACCTGGCTACTTGATTTTTTTCATTTTTTTTTTCATTCTATGTTCATAAAAAGTATGACTCTTCTGGAGCCCGTATCTCATAAAACTAAAAACACAAAATTTGTATATGATCCTTTCCTCTTTCTTTAGAAATTTGAATCGTCTCAATCGGAGCTCGGAGGAAAAAGTTATGTATGAAATACGAACAGGTATCGGTTTTGGTTCCCGGGAATTTTTCTGCGACAAAAAAATACCAAAACTTCATAAATAGTGCAATAAAGTTCAAGAATAATGATTTTGGCACTTTATTAAAATATTGGACAATTTTGAACATTTAATTAAAAATATAAACCGTAAAACCCGGGTTAAACATCCAATTACGCAGTTTCAGCGCGTAATCAACGGGTGGAACAAAACCTTTACTAGCGATACCCCATGCTCAAACACTCCTTCACTAGGCTAGAGCCCGCCTCTCCAAACGATGTCCCCTCGTTCGGTCACTCTTTTAGGTTAGAGCCCGCCTCTCTAAGCAATGTCCCCTTGCTTAGCCAACGGTACAAACAATCCTTGGAATGACAAAGAACTACAAGAAACACAAGATAAAATTTGCGTACAAGTATACTCTCTTAAAGAGCAAGTTAGTACAATTTTAGCACTATATACTTCAATGTAAAATATCAATATGAAATAGAATGAAACTCAGGTGTAGAATTCACCAATATCCTTCTTAGAAGATGATTAGCAGTAGGAATTCAAAGGAAGAAGGATCAGCACTTCAGAATATCTTAGCAAAAGTGTTTTTGCAATGAGTGAGCAAGAGAACTTTGATTGCTAAAAATTTCTTGATGTCTCAAACCTTTGAAGATTGGGGCTATTTATAGATGTTTAAAAGTAATTCCTTAGCCCCAAAGTTTCTTTGAATTAGTTTCAAAGTTTTTTAAAATAATAGTGTCCAAAAACTTTGTTTAAAAAATCTTCCCATTGAGAGTTTTTAAGCCAACGTTCGAGTGGCGGTCGCCGGTTATAGAACAAACTCACAACACAGAACACTGATAGTCGCCTGCCAGAACCAAGGCAATCGCCTGGCATGTTCACTCAGGCACCTGACATGTTTAGGCAGTCACCTGTCTTACTACTGTCTCTTTAAAAAGAACCTTTATTTAATTTGGCAGTTGCCTGCCATAATAGGACAGTCGCCTGACCCTTCTGTTTTTCAAAGATTTTCTTTTTCAAAAATCCTTTCTTTTCATTGATTATAAAAGTATTCTTTAGAGTTTTCAAAAATATATTTCTAAATATCTTTGAGAGCTTCAAAATATTTCAAACGATTTTTTAAACATTAAAGCACTTACATGAGACTTCTAAGACATTAACATTTTAGGTTCTTGAGTCTTCTTGCTTTGTTCTTGGATTGAGTCCATCTTTTCTTCAAGCTTCTATATTCTTTGAGCTTTCTCACTTTGCCTTTCTTTAACTCTTTTAGCTTTAATATTCCTTGGCTTTCAACAACTCATTCATGTCCTCATAATCTTCAAGGTTTAATATATCATCTTTAAATACATACTTTGAGTCATTTAAGCTTCATTTGATCCTTGTGAGCACCTTCACCTTACTTTCTCATATGTGAGCCCTGAAACAACATTACTCACACAAATATGTTAAATTCCGCTTGTTTGTTAACATTAAAACAAGATAACAAGATTTTAAGCCTTGTAAGGCCAACAATCTCCCCATTTTTAATAAGAACAAATAAGGAGCAAAAATATGAGTAAGCCTTAAAAAGACTCCCCCTTTCAATAAGCATCATATTAACATTATTTGCAAGATCAATATTAATCTTAAAACTTCTTTTACAATCATGCTCATCACTATCAAATACTTCTCCTTTTGATATATATATTATGTTCATGCTCACTTTTTGCAATTTCCAATACTATGCTCAATTTTTGCTTTAAACTTCTCCCCCTTTTGACATCAATCAAAAAGAGAAAAAAAATAATTAAGTTCAAGTAAAATCACATGTTGAGCATATCATCAAATATACATATCAACATATGTACACACTCAAATTATTTTTCAATATAGCATGTGTGTTGTGTTATAACATTCAAGTATATGAGTTGTAATCTTTATTACTAACAGTTTTTTCCTTTAGACAATATTCAAGATTTTAATTGTTAATTTTATGATACCGATTTAAAATTGAATTCATGATATCTATTTAAACTTCATGATACCAATTGAGAATTGATACCAATTGAAAATTTAATTCAAGAAACCAACTGAAAATTCTCTGAATTGATTAATAGGGAAACAATCATAATATAAGCAATATGACATAACACTCCCCCTGAATTTAACACGTTTAGTTTTGTTATCAATTTTTATTTCATCATCCCATGTTTCAAAACATTGATTTACATCATATATCAAATATCAATATCATGCTAATATCATCAATGTCATACTATGCTCATAGATATAATTATACTTGTCATACTTAAAAGACAAATTTAACTTTTAGATTGTGATACCAAGTGAGCTTTGTAAAATTGTGATACCAATTAAAATTTTTAGAATGTGAGACCAAAAATATTCATGGATACCAAAGACTTTATAGATACCAAAGTCATTATCACATTATACATAGCTCATGGATACCAATATAACCATTATATCTCTTATAGCTTATGGATATCAATATAAAAGCAGTAATTCTATCCATGTAATTCATCAATAGCTTACATGATCAAGAATTAATCTCATATCAGAATTCATGCTTATGCTCAATAATCTCATGCTCAAATTTTCAACATAGTGAGCCATAAATTTCCAATATAAGTCAAGTCAAGTCATACACATGTAGCATATAGCATATTATATAGGCATGTAAGCATGTAGCATATAGTCTTTCATTCTCAAATATCTTTTTCTTAATCAAAGTACTTATGTGGTAAGCTCAATAATATTTTCTTAAGTTAAGCCTTGTAAAAATTATCCTATGATGTTTGCCAACAATATCATTTTGAATAAGCTCTTAAACTCATCTTTAAGTTGTGCTATTTCAACTAGTTCGATTGTTGATCATGAATTGAGTTACTTTCTCAATTTTTAAAGGGAATGACTTAATCCATGGAGTTTTTCACTTATGAACTAGTCTATCATCTCGGTATCCATACTTTCTTGGGTTCGGTTGGTTTAACAAGGGATGATTCCTTAATCTTCCATACTTGTTTAATTTTCACACCCTTTCTCTTAAATGGACATTCAAACTTTATATGCCCATTTTTCTTACATTGATAGCATATGGTGTTAGTGTAAGCACTAAGGGATGTGCTTGCATTATCTTTGGAGGCTTTTGAGAAATAACCCATGTAAAGATTCCTTTTCTTTTTATTTTCAATTCCATTAAATCCAATGCTTTCTTTGTTTAGAGACATTCTTTTTGAGCCTATCATCTTATCAAGATTTTCTTTTCCTTTAGTGAAGTTATAAATGATCTTATCTTTATGTTCAATTTTACTTTTGAGATCATTTATCTCTATCTCTTTCTTGTTGTCAACCTTCTTTAGTGATTTTTCTACTTCTAGAGATAGTTTTCTTATCTTATCCTCTAATTTAGAAATATAAATATCTTTCTTATATTCTATAGAGGATAAGGATCAAAGGTCTTCTATCATTTGGTCATTCTTGCTTTCTAGTTTGTCAATTTTCAAGTTGTTTTCTTTTTCAGTAAGATTTTTGGATTCTATTTCTTTCATTGCTGATTCATACTTATGTTCTACTTGCTTGAGTTTTGAGTCTTTATCTCTTTCAGCATTCTTTAGGGACTCTTAACTCTTTCATTAAACTTTCATTCTTATTCTTCAATGAGGTGTTTTTTTTATTTGCTTTCATCGGCATCTTATGTACTTTGAATAGATCATTTTGAAGTTCATCATAAGATGACATACCCTCATCACTTGATTCAGCACTACAAGAATTATTTGAAGATTTAGTTGAGAAGCTTTCTTCATTATCCCATGCCATAAAACACGTGTAGGCAATCTCTTGGTCACTTATTTCATTCTCCAAACTACTTGTACTATCCCAAGTAGTGGCTTTCATGGCCTTCTTGTTTTTCTTTTTAGACTCTTTCTTTAATAGTGGGCATTCTGGTTTTATATGTCCAATTTTATTGCAATTATAGCAAGTAGGGGTTTTATCTTTAGATTTCTTGGTACCAATATCTTTTTCATCTAATTTGGAGTTTTGGTTTCTTCTTTTGAATTTGTTTCTCCTTCTTAGTATCCTTACTAACTTTTTAGATATGAAAGCTTCTTCATCTTCATCCATTTCACTACTTGAGTTTTATTTTAAGGCTTTAAAGGCTATTGATTCTTGGGCTTTGGTTTTCTCATTCTTTTTATTCATTTCCATTTCATTTGTAAGGAGAGAACCTATAAGTTCATCTAAGGAAGTGTTTTTCAAATTTCTTCCTTCGGCTATGGTAGTGGCTTTTGGTTCCCATACGGTTGTTAGCCCTCTAAGAATTTTCCTTATCATCTCATCAGTAGTGTAGGTTTTTCCTAATGCATTTAGGGAATTGATTATGTGAGTGAACCTTGTAAACATATTACTTATGGATTCATCTGGGTTCATTCTAAAAGCTTCATATTTACTTGTAAGCATATCAACCCTATTATCCCTAACATCCGTTGTTCCTTTATATGTTACTTCTAACTTATCTCATATCTCCTTAGCTGATTTGCAGGCCATTACTCTATTAAATTCATTAGCATCCAAGGCAAATATAAAACATTTATAGCACTTGAATTTGTTTGGAGCATTTTATAATCTTGATCGGTCATCTCTTTCTTCTCTTTTGGGATTTGTTTTCCATTTACTATCTTAGTGGGAATTTAATCTCCGTCTATAACAACTTCTCATACTTTCCAATTCATCGTTTGGAGATAGATTTGCATTCTCTTTTTCCAAAACGTGTAGTTCAAACCACAAAAGATAGGAGACCTAGTTGATGATTGTCCCTCTCCAAAGGAAGCTACACCTATGTGAGCCATTAGGATCTTTCTATAGTTACTTGTTAAGAATTATTATAACCTGCTCTGATACCAAATGAAATTAGGAATAGCTTCCCAAGAGGGGGGGGGGGGGGTGAATTGTCTTCTAAAAATTTCTTTTAATTCCCTTTAAGATACCTTAAACTTCTTTTATTTCTTTTAACTAATTCTTGACTTGTTTGTTTAATTCTTTAATCAATCAAGAACTTAGTTCTTTTATCCAATCAAAATCACAATTAAACAACCAATCAATTAAAATCAATCTTCAAGCCAAACAATCAATTTATTTGCCAAGTACAAGTTAAACAACAAACAACCAAACTAAGATATAAGGTATTCTGCACTTTGGTAATATAAGATCTTGAGATAGTTTGTTTGTTTATATAAGCCCTGTGATTATGAATTTGAAAACCTTGTGAAGAATGTAATTTAATATTCAACAATCCTTTCACAAACACAATAAAGCTTTTGTAGTCAGCCTTAGAAATAAATTTGAATCAAGCCCTGTATATATGGATTTGCTTAATATGATGTTCAACACAACATTCAATCACTTTTTCCAAATATTAAAAACTAAAATAAACTTTCAGTTAATTTATCTTTGAGTGTTTAACTAAGAAATGTACTCCCGTATGGTTTCTGCAAGATATGGTTTAACCAACGTACTCCCTTTCGGTTTCCACAATCCAAATCAAAATTAAACTTTAAGTTTACTTGATTTCCAAATATGCGTAGCTTATATGATTTTCAAATTTAAACCATCCACGCAATTTAAATATGTACTGAAAATAAGGAATAGGGAAAGAGAAAGTGAGACGGAGATTTTTACGAGGTTCGGCTTATACCCAACCTACGTCCCCTCCCTTGGCAAACCACCAAAGGATTCACTAAACCTGTTCCGTTGACGGGTGGAACAAAACCTTTACAAGCGATACCTCACGCTCAAACACTCCTTCACTAGGCTAGAGCCCGCCTCTCCAAACGATGTCCCCTAATTCGGTCACTCCTTTAGGCTAGAGCTCGCCTCTCTAAGCAATGTCCCCTTCTTAGCCAACGGTCCAATCCTTGGAATGTCAAAGAACTACAAGAAATACAAGATAAGATCTACGTACAAGTATACTCTCTTAAAGAGCAAGTTAGTACAATTTCAGCACTATATACTTCAATGTAAAATATCAATATGAAATAGAATGAAACTCAAGTGTAGAATTCACCAATATCCTTCTTAGAAGAGGATTAGCAGTAGGAATTCAAAGGAAGAAGGATCAGCACTTCAGAATATCTTAGAAAAAGTGTTTTTGCAATGAGAGAGCAAGAGAACTTTGATTGCTAAAAATTTCTTGATGTCTCAAACCTTTGAAGATTGGGGCTATTTATAAATGTTTAAAAGTAATTCCTTACCCCCAAAGTTTACTTGAATTAGTTTCCAAGTTTTTTAAAATAATAGTGTCCAAAAACTTTGTTTAAAAAATCTTCCCATTGAGAGTTTTTAAGCCAACGTTTGAGTGGCAGTCGCCTGCCACGACTTGGCAGTCGCTTGTCATAGAACAAACTCACAACACATAATACTAGCAGTCGCCTGCCAGAACCAAGGTAGTTGCATGACATGTTCACTCAGGAGCCTAGCATGTTTAGGCAGTCGCCTGTTTTGCTATTGTCTCTTTAAAAAGAACCTTTACTTAATTTGGTAGTTGCCTGCCATAATAGGACAGTCGCCTGACCCTTCTGTTTTTCAAAGATTTTCTTTTTCAAAAACCCTTTCTTTTTATTGATTATAAAAGTATTCTTTAGAGTTTTCAAAAATATATTTCTGAATATCTTTGAGAGCTTCAAAATATTTCAAACGATATTTTAAACATTAAAGCACTTACATGAGACTTCTAAGACATTAACATTCTAGGTTCTTGAGTCTTCATGCTTTGTCCTTGGATTGAGTCCATCTTTTCTTCAAGCTTCCATATTCTTTGAGCTTTCTCACTTTGCCTTTCTTTGACTCTTTTGACTTCAATATTCCTTGACTTTCAACAACTCATTCAGGTCCTCATAATCTTCAAGTTTTAATATATCATCATTAAATTCATGCTTTGACTCATTTAAACTTCATTTGATCATTGTGAGCCCTGAAATAACATTACTTACACAAATATGTTAAATTTCACTTGTTTGTTAGCATCAAAACAAAATAATAAAATTTTAAACCTTGTAAGGCCAACAAGTTGGAATATTATTGAACACTAATTTAAAACAAGGAGTTTATGATTGACTCAAATTGAAATCTTAAAAGCTGAAATTGTTGAATATACAACTGATTATCTCATCTATTTTACAAGATACTTTAGATTGGTAATATTCATTGAAGTTATTCTTATTCATTGTTAAAAATAAAATAAAATATGAAATTGTTAATATTGAAAATTGAATTGCTAACATCATCTTTATATTACAATAATTATTAAATTAGGTGATTGATAAAGAGTTGAGTTGTTGATTATAAAAGCGTAATTAAAATCAACTCAAGATTTAAAAAGGGTTATATTTTTTAAAAAAAATTTTAAAAACCCAATTCACCCCATATTTTGAGAGCACACCTTTCTTTTCCAAGAGTTTCCATTCAAGTGATAGCAATTGGAACTCATTAGTAAGGGGGGGATTGTTGAAAATTTTACTTGTGAGTTTGTCCTACATTAGAAAAAGTGAGTGGATGATGGGTGCTTATAAACATGGTTGGACCCAAGACCCAATAGGCTAAGCTTTTGGCTCAAGTTGGCACTCATTCATGTGTATCAAGCATACCTATGGACGCCTCCGGCGCTAGCATTAACATGATCTATACTCTTACCTATGTGACCACTTTATTATTCTTATGAACCATTTTTAATAAAAACTTTATTAAAAATTACACTAACTATTTTTTATATTAAATTCTTTTTAGCAGAGAAATTAATAAAAATTATTAAATTAAATTATGTATATTATTATCTATTAAAGTACTCTTAAAGAATTAAAGACAAAATCATGATAGTTTAAAATGTCAAAAATTAAAACTCCATATGTAGCCTTCATTATCTATTCATGAAATTTATAATTTTACATATATCCTAAAAGTTAAAATTGCATGGGTGGGGGGTCATAGATTGGTTTACACACGGTCTTCATTGGTTTATGAATTGGTGGGGGTCATAGATTGGTTTACACACAGACTTCATTGGTTTATGGTTAGATGATAATTAGACTGTTCATTAGCTTTTGGTTAGCATTTGACTCATTCAAGAGAATGAATTGTTACCTACTACATGTTGGTTGAGGGCATGATTGACGTAGGCACGAGATTAGTTTGGTGCGTAAGCACAGGACACCAAACGATATCAAAAAAAGAAAAAGGAAGAAAATAGATCACTTGGTATTACTGTAAAAAATTAAAAAAATAAAAACTAAAAATAAAAATAAAAAATTAGAAACCATCAACTTGTTTGGTTAACATTTATAAAAACTAATGCAAATTTAAATATTAATTAAAAAGTGTATTTTCATCTTTAAATCAAATAATAGTATAAAAATATGATTAAAATAATAAAATCACAAATAATGCATATTAAAAATTTTACTGTAATAAAAATAAAATTTATTGTAATTATTTTAGTTAATTGGTTCTATTTTCAAATTTTACTTACAATAGAAATTTTATTGGACATGATAATTGAAAAATAGTGAAAATATTTTGTAATCGACTTTATTATTTTTTTTGAAACTTTTGTATATTGTTCTTTGATTATATTTAAATTCATATAATCATTTAATTTTTATTTTAATTTAAAATATATATAAAATGAATAATACTCTGTGTTCTGCCTCACACCCTCATGCATGCAGCACACACCCAACATCTTGCGCACATACAAACATCTCATTTATAGCCATGAATTTTTTTTTGCGAGGGAGGGTGCAAGTCAAACAATGTAGGCAATGTAGGTGAAGGCGGCTGCCAGTTTCCACCTAGTCCAGCTCAAAATTCAGCATACGTAGCTGGTTGGTGCGACTGCCGATGACTGCACCAGCTACAATCTCAATAACGTGAATGCATATACCTTTAATTTCCTTAATTTAAAGTGATAAATTCCTTAATGACATGTTGATTGAGGAGATCTGTAACCTTGGCCAATATACAGATCCCCACTATTCACTATTCTCATTATATCTTATACATCAATTAACATGGTACTTCACTTTAGTCAATAAATATACACACAAGGCATATAACATAATACAAACATGCACATGATGTACGATGGTCACATTTCTAATGCTGCCACGTGGCCATGTAACGTGCAGCATTTCTGTTTCTATCCCTTCCTCGGATAAAGTAAGGCTGTTCTGTTTTTTTGGGCCTAGGTGAAGATGTCTTGGGCCCGCAAGACAAGGCGGGCCACCGTGAGTGGCACTTACGGGCCGTACCTTGTAGTGGTCGATCAACCCCCAAAAATGGGCTTTGCTGGCTGTGTTTGAATCCAGTAGGAGTCCTTGGCGAAAAACAATGGGACCATTTTGAATGTTATTTTGGGCCTCATTTTTTAAAATTTTAAAGCATAAATGAGTGTTAACCTTATCTTTAAAAAATTTTATATTAGATTTGAATAAGATATGATATAAAATTATATTAAAATTTATCAAAATCCACTCATTTCTAAATCCAAAAATTCATACTCCCAAACGCAACATAAAAAGTACAAAGGAAAATTTTTGGTCGTCCTCAAAATGACAAAAAGTAAAATTCCAATCTTACCCTTCATATTTTAATTCAAAATATAAATGCCCTCTCAGGAAAAATCCAATTCTAACCTCTTTAGATTTCAGACATTATTACTTAACTTCTAATTAACTTTTTAGGCTTTTTTTTTTTTTTTTTCATAATTTGATGATTGAATGATCATTCAAGATATATATATATTTCATTTAAATTGTATATATTTAATTTTTGGTTTTATATACTTGTAAATATTTTTTATTGTGAATTGTCTCTTCAATGAGTGCAGAATTTAATTTTTTAGGTTATGATAACAATTTTTCACCTTAATTTTTCATATCTATTTGCAATTGATTTTAACCCTGATATTTTTAGAACAATTAATTCCTTCTTAGTTCTTCATCTTCTACCACTATGGATTCTTCACCAATTGAATATGCCAAACTTTCTTTTTCTCTATCAGTTTGAAAACCCGTGGCCTCCTCCTTCAACATTCACAAGTCAGCATGAGACAACCATTTCCTATCAGCTGTGACTAAATTTCTTCATTTTCTTCCCTACTCGCTTCCTTGTCCCTATGCTTCTACCCTGCAACATAGGTAACTTTTCTCTTTTCTTTCCATCTTACATTTTTCTTCATTTTGATTGCTAATCAAATTAAAGTGCAAAATGGAAAGGAAAGGAAAAACTAGTCTTTTAATTTTCTACAACCAAACAAAAACTTCATTTTTTTTTTCTACTTTACTTCCAAATTCTACTTTGGTTTTATGATAGTATAAGTGTGTTTGAAAGAAAATTAGCAATTAATTTTTTTTTTTTGCGTATATATGTATTTGTAGGTGTAACTTTGGTGGTGTAGACACCTCAATTTTAATCAGGCCACCCCTAAGAAGACCCGGTATTAACAAAGTTTGATTTTGAGTCTTGCATGATCCGAAGTTTTAAAATTAAGACCCAAAGCCCCCGTAGTGTCCAAATTTGAGTCCCTTTAATGACAACCGAGTTTTGCAATTGCCAGATTTTTTATCCTAGTGAGAGTCTTTCTAACTGTCAAATTAATCGTCAAGACCCCGTAATTTTAGGACACATTTCCCTTGGGCTGGGCGTCACGATCCAAATTCGGGTCAATAATCAATCCCTATTAGATTAGGATCCCCTAACTATCACTTAATTTCAAAGTTAGTTTTTCTTTCATTTTTTCAATTGAGTCCTATTTTTCAATTAGAGTTTGGGTTCATTTACGAATAGTATGTCTATTTTAAATCCATCTTAAAATCAAGGTTTCTTTTATGCCCCCCATAATTACTTTAGTGTTAAGTCTTGAAATCCAAAAAAATTGAGTCCTTAATGTTAGTCTTCAAAAATAATTTCTTTGATTCTATAATTTTCTTGATTTAGTTTTCAATTCTTGAGTCTAGAAATCATCCTTCAAAATCCTAAGTCAAAATTTTAGTTTGTTTTGAGTGTAGCCATTGGCCGAGGTTAGTGTTAATATTAAAGTCAGGAAGGTCTTTGAGGTCACATTTTGTAACCAGTTGCTTCATGGGGTTAGTTGGTCAACCCAAAGTTTGTTTCAAGTCAAAATTGAGGATACATTTTATTAAGAGAATGGGAAACACGTGCAAAGGCTTACAAATTAAAACATAAAAAATGCTAAGTGTACAAATAAATGTTGCAAGAAAGTTTACTCAGGGGTACATTAGCAAACAAAGGAAATGAAAAATAAAAACTGAAACGGAAATGCCCGATTCTCTAATCCAAGTTTGCCAGGTTGGAGTAGCTTGAGAAGCCTGCCACTCCCCCGCTGCCACCTTGCATCATTCCAATTACTTGCACACAAAAGAGAGAAACAAATGAGTTAGTTACCAACAAAAGAAATTACAAAGATAAAAATGTATAATAACAATAATAGCAGATGCCCTGCTCGCCATTCCTGGGTTGTCGCCTGGTCAAAATTACTTGCGTACAAGAGTAAGGGAAATCAGTTAATTAACTAGAAATTCATAAAATCAAAAAAGAGAAAAAAAATCACATGTGCAAAGAATAAATTTGTTAAAGAATCATTCCCTATTAGATGTCGTTAGAGGGAATTCTAGCAATCAATTTTGGCACCAAAGGACCCCCGGACTCCCTATAAATAGAGAGCCCGACATTGTAGAAAGATCACACCTTAGATAGTATAGAAACCCTGTTGATATTGAGAGAAGTGAAAAACTCAGAAGAGAGCGGAGGTTCTGTCAGTATGAAAGAAAAGGGCAAGCATAGAAACATTTTTGTGAGAATTGAGAGAAAGAAAAGAGGGGAGGTGCTCCTAAAATTAAAATTGATTTAGAGAAAGGATTGTTTGAAAAGAAGAGACTAGTGGGGAAGGTTCTACCAATTCATAGAAGAAGCAGAAGGCAAAGCTTGGGAGCATATTTAGAATACACTTAGACGCTCCCAAACAGGCACCAAAGCAAAGTTTGGGTCAACCAATCTAGACAGATTCAGAATAGGGAATAGCAAAGCAGGAGGAGAGAAGAAGGTGAAGGTATGATCACAAAACCCATTCCTGGAATTATTCAGTGCATGTGTTAATTGTGAAGAAAATGCAGGTGCTCTTCCTCTCTCTCAAATTTTGAATCCAAGTTTAGACCCAAACTTGGATTTGAATTCGGGTTCAAACTCGGACCTAACCATGTCACCCGAATCCCCTAATCCTAGATTCGGATTCAAAGCCCCAACTCGTTTTTAAATTCAAACCCATAACCCATTTTAAAAGACCTGAAACCCATTTCCTTTTAAAAGAAAACCAAGCCCCGTTTTGACAAAAATAAACTAGGCCCTGTTTTAAAAAGTGAGTGGGCTGGTCTGTTTTTTTTTTAAACCCAATAAAGGCCCGATTTTAAAATCAAAGTTTAGGCTGACTCGTTTTTTTTAAAACTCAGTAAAGGCCCTATTTTGAAATCAAAAGTTGGACCGTCCTGTTTTCATAATTCAATACAAGCCCTTTTTTTTTTTTTTTTAAAGTAAAAAGTATGCCAACATATTTTTTTTAAAAAAAAATCCAACACGGGCCTTGCAAAAAAGAAACACCCTTGGGCCCATTTTCAGACCAAGGCCACTTAAGCTCTAAACCAAACTCAAGCCCCAGTTCCACATGTGTTAATCCCGTCACATGACGTAGCCCACGTGGCTCACTCAGGTGCATCCGAGTTCACACAACCCACCCGAGTTGACTTGTGTGAGTCAACCCATGTTTGACTCACACTACTCACCCCCGGTTGACTCACATGAGTCAACCCTGCACTCACCCACCTAGTCGAGGATGAGCAAACTCGTCTTCACTATGGAGACCTACAACCCCACCCAAATACTAACCATAATCCAAGTTTCGCAGTATCAATAATATTCACTGTATTCGAATCACAGACTCTCACACAAGCACAATTGGGAAAGCAACTTGAGTGTTCATATGGCCAAAATAGAAATGGGGGGAGGGCAGGAAATGCTTTTCTTTGTCTTCATAACCTCTAGAGCTTCATTTGGACCTCCTTGGTGTCTCGCCTTTGATTTGCTTCATTTGGTGCATCCTCGTGGGTTTGAATGACTGTCCGCGAACTCACAAACAAAAGAATACTTGAACCAAGATTCAAATTGTTTGGGGAGCGGCAGTCACAAGTTAGAGACTTTAGGGTTGCAGACTTAATTGTAGGGAAGGAAACCTTGGGGTTTCATCTTCGAAGGATCGCAGGTGAGTGAACGAAAGAAAGGAGAGAATAGAGAATAGTTGCAAAGAGGAGGAAGATTAGAGAGCGTGAGAGAAGAGAAAATAACAAAGAGGGTGAGAGAAGAGAGAAGAACATAGAGGGTGAAAGAAAGAGAGACACGAGGGAGAGGAAGAGATTTTTTGAAATAAAAAATGAAAAATGAACGGAATAAAGGGTTTAAGTATCTTGACCCCTGGAGCCACTTGATTGTGACACCTGGCCACATCCTTACCGTCCAGTGTGAATAAATCCTAACCATCCTTTGTGTGTTTTCTAAGCACATCCACGATCGTGCCAGGTCACCAATCTGTGTGCACTGGATTATCCACCATTTGATCAAGGAAGCCTTGCTCGGCCGAGATCCACCCGCATCAACACTCCGCGTCAATCTCACTCACCACCATTCGATCCTAGAAGAGTGTGAACGGTCCTGATCGTCTACATTAGGTGCATTAACTACATCTCATCCCTCCACGCGACACATAGCAGGCTAGTCACCCAGGCCATCAATGCTGGAATATGTTCGTCTCCCAGCCGTCGGATCTCCACCACATCAATGACCAGGACTTTGCTCGCATTAGAGGACATTAATGGTCACTTGCCATCCATATGCCATATGACACGTGGCCTCTTAGTCTCCCTCTCCATTAATGCACACAGGCGCACGCTGGATCTCTTTCCAATTGTTGGATCCGCACCCCTATGAACTTCCATGATCATGCCATGTTGCGGATCCCATTTGCATGCCCTGCACCACTCAAGCATTGCCACATGGCCACGGTCCTGATCCAGACCCTAAACCGGTCTCCCATTGACCGGTCAAAGTTTGACCGATCTGCCTCCCTGAACCGGATCATTCCGATTCTTCTTCTCTTTTTATTTTTTATTTAAAAAAAATACTTTTTAAATATGTAAAATTCATAAAAATTCCAACAAAAACCCAAAAAGTGTTAGAAAAATCACAAAAAATACAGAAAATTCTGAAAAAATATTTTTGGCTTGATTTTCATTATTTTTGCTTATTTACCTTTTCGTTACTTAAAAAATTTTAGGAAAAAATATACAAAAATTATTATAAACATTTAGAAAAATCTTAGAAATTACGAAAAATATTTTGGAGTTGAGAAACTCGTCCCCAAGTAAAATTCTAACAGCCTGGAATATTACTTCTCATTTAGAAAAATTTCCTAAAGATTTCAAAACTTTGGGAGTGTACTTTGTACTCTATTTTCTCGATTTGCCAATCCTAATGATTTCAGAGGGAGGCATGAACTCTTCGAAGTGCGATATGCCCCAGTTATGAGGGAATACCTATATAGTACCTCCATTCTTCAATTTTTTGGAAAAGAGTAATCTTAAAGGCTTATTACATTTAATTTGTGGGATAATCTTCGATGAATTAGGTACCGTTTGTAAGGATGGGTGCGTAGGGGGTGCTCATACCTTCCTCTTGCGTAACCGAACTCCCAAACCCGACTCTGGTAGCGCAGATCGATTCTACCCTTTATCGAGTAGTAATCAAGTGTTCTAACCACACTTCAAAAGGTTAGTGGTGACTCCATCACACCTTGTTTTTCCACAAAAATACCTTTTCAAAACTCACCCTTTTTCCCAGTTCGTAGCCGCACTCGTGCAGTGTTGGCGGGTTTGGGACGGCATGACAGCTTGGCGACTCCGCTGGGGATATGAGTTTAAGAGTTGGGCATGTGATTAATTGAGGATTGTCCCAAAATTCAAATGTAATAAGTCTTCTTGATTACTCCTTCCTTGTACATATTGTTCATATGATTATTTGTTTGCAGGTACTTCGCGAGTAACCACAGTAAGTATAAGTGAGTAAAAAAATGCTTAGCTTTGATGGATTTATTGGTTGAATAAGCATGCGATTAATTAAGAAATGCCTTGATTAAGCATATGATTGCTTATGAATATCTTGTTGCCATGATTAATAGATAAGCATGTGACTACTTGTTTCCATGATTTGTTTGAATAAAGCATATGAATAATGAATGGATGGATGTAGGGTAGGAAATCAAGCTTAAGATTCACACACTTTCACATCTCTATACCCGAGCTTCCCCTGCTAGGATTAGAAAAGAATGTAATAGTGTCAGTCCCCATGTGACAGAGCTTATGGGGACCTGCAAACCACTCCACTCAGTAGGAGCTTTGTTTTGACCTTTGTGAGGGAGGATGAAGTCTCAATCTGGGAACCTTTTGACAATAGGGGTTAGCGCCTAAGCACACATACTTATCCAAAATCCCTTGCCTAAGATAGAGCCTCGGAGAACCCTGTATACACCTATTGCAGGTTGGGACAAGAGTTCCATTCTTCTCAGCGTGGTTTCATGTGTATAATAGTTTTAGAAATATGTGATATCATAACTAACATGTTGCATACACAGGCATCACATTTACTCTGCCAAGGTTCTGGAAAAAATTTTGAGTCATTCATGGAAAGCCTGGCAGTCCACCATGAGACTGAGTTGGTGGTACAACAGTATTTAGAAAGTCAGTAGGCCAAGTGGGGTGACAGTCTCAAATAGTGGTTTGTCATGGTATTACCAGACCGGATTAGCATCGGCACGAGATCCAACCCACTAGACGAGTTGAAGGTCATATGGAAAGAATGGTCTCCTGCCCAACGGTTGAAATTTTCTCAGGAATATGGGCACATTGGGTTCTTACTGCATGTCTCGGTGAACATTCAGGCTATAAAAGCACTAGTTGAGTTCTGGAATCCACTATGGTGTTGCTTTAAGATGGGCAGGGTTGGCCTAGCACCCATCCTCGAAGAATATGATTCGATTTTACATCTAGTTAAGTTGCAGGTGCCATACTGAACTTATGTGCATGAAGCCAGTACTTCCTTCGTAAAAGAGCTTTTCGATGCCATTGGTGTCAAGATTCAGAAAATGCTCTCAGGGGAAGGCACCAAAATTAGAAAGATCTATTGGAAATGACTGAAGGAAGTAATGGAAGGGGAAGAGAGGGATAAAGCTAAGATGCACATAATGGCACTGTCCATTTACAGTTTAGTCATTTTTCTAAAAGAGCTCAGCACTATTGATCAAGCAACCATATCGTTCTTCGCATAAGTGTAGAAGGAAGCCAATTCGATACAGGGCATCTTGGAAGAAATTTTTCGTGCCCTCAACAATTGTAGAATGAAGAGATGGGAGCGTTTAAGATGCTGCATTCCCTTGCTTTACGTTTGGATCGTGAGCCACTTATCACCCAATCAAAGAGGTTTTTGCAACATCTTTTTGGCTATAAGGATTCCTTTGGTCGAATTCTAAGAGACCTAATGGAAAGAGTAATTCGGCAAGCCTGAATGGAATGCGAAATTAGAAAAGTTAGTCGATTTAGGGATAGTTTGGTAGGCACCATGGATGGATGGCTCAAATATGATATACATGTGCAGGAATTTCCCCTGGGTACGGCTGCTAGGTCCTTGGGGAGGGATCGCATATGCACCCCTTATGTTCAAAAGGTAGGTAGGAGTGTATCAGTTCATACCGATGACGCATGGATTAGCAGACACACAACTCACATACGGAGAAGGTAACAATTAGAAGCGAGTCCAAGAATTTGCAGTGTCTTGGAGACATGTGTGCATGATAGAGTTAGGCGGTTAGTGCTCTAGTGTCCAGGGGAACTAGGAATTATGGTTAGCCAACAGAGTGAAGCCTTAAATCAAGAAAATGTTGAAAGTCCCCACCACTTAAAATAAGGTGCCAGTGGCAAACACACAGTCGAAAGAGGGTATGCATCCGGCCAAGAAAGGTGCCACAGAGATCGTAGCAGAAGGGAACAAGACCAAGAAAAAAGAAGAAGAGTTAGTCACCTTCTACCATAGGGAAATCAAACGATAGAAGACTCAGCTCATGCAATCAGAAAAGGAAGTAGTGGCTCTGAGGAAGGAGAAACGAATGCTTCGAGCCATGCTCAACTGGAAATCCCAAATGCTAGAAGGCACCACGGCCAAAATCGAGGAAAAAACCCTCTACATACTAGAACTGATAGTCAGTGGGATGAACAGAGGAGAACATTTAACCAAGCACTGGATAAAGCGGAACCGTTCGTAGAACAGGCCAGATACAGGGAGGCTCGATACCGAGCACTGAAGCAAAGGGTAGAAGGTTTGGCACCTAGAAGATCAGAGCTAGCCCAAGAAGGCTTGAGCCGCATTAACAAGCGCAAGTTAGGGAACCCGAATCCTGCATCCGTTTAGTCCATTCAGAAATTCCTTGTATTTTTTCCAAGATGTTGTATAAAAAGATTGTAATGAAATAATGGCGATTTTTTCCAGAACCTTGATCAAAGTACATAGTCTGCATAATAATTGTATTGTTTGTATATGTTCATACACTAACCACATACTTGCATGTACATCTATTGCATACTCATACATTCATTTTCCTAAAGGCATGGGTTTCGTGTTTAGGGGAAAGAAGTAAAAGAGGCGAAACCAGTCCGTGACAATTAAGGTGCATAATCATCCTTACAATACCAGCAAAAAGGTGAAAGTCATGGCAGAGCATTTGGAAAGCCGTGTCCTGGGCATAGAGCAAGGATAGGAAGAGTTGAGTAGCCAAATGAAAAGGATACTAAATTTGCTACTAGACAAAGGAAAAATAGTGCAGGAATAGGATAATGAAGCTGACATGGATCCCACCCACACTCCAGGTTTCACACTAGTCAATGTGCAATCATTTAGACCACCTCCAGTCATCCTAGAAGGCCCACCACCAAATATGGCCATCTTTATCCTAGCTGCCCCAATACCAAGAGTTGGAATGCCTCTGGTAATGACTGTGGGGTTATGCGCAGGCAAGTCCGTAGCTGAATACTGTTATGACGAGCTTGAGGAATGGTTAAGAGCTATCAAAAGAAACTATGTGTCTAACTCTGTCAACCCTGCAGACCTATGTTTGATGCCCAAGGTGGTGCTTCCCCCTAAGTTCAAGGTGCCAAATTTTGAAAAGTTCGACAGGATGCAATGTCCTCAGACCCACCAGCGGCTATACTGCCAAGCAATGGCAACTTACTCTAACGATGAAATGTTAATGATCCACTTTTTTCAGAGTAGCTTAACCGGTACGATATCCAAGTGGTATATCCATTAAGATAGGGCACGGATCTACACATGGGGAGATCTGGCCAATGCTTTTGTTGCTTAATATCGCCACATTATGGAGATGGCACTAGATCGGGTGGCCCTATTGGAAATGGAGAAGAAGTCCACCAAGACCTTTAGGGAATACGCCTATAGGTGGCGAGATGTGGCAGTTCAAGTGAAGCCCCCTGTAGGTGACCGGGAAGCTATTACTTTGTTTGTAAGTACATTGAAAGAACCCTACTAGGGAAATCTTTGGGGAGAAACTCCCTATGATTTTATGGATATAGTGGCAACTAGAGGAAGGATCAAGGCCGATATCAAAGTAGGCCATGTCAAGGACAATATTATTGAGACTGGTTTAAGCATAAAGTGGACGAATAAGAAAAAAGAAGAAGAAACCCAATTGATCTAGGGACAACCCAATCAAAGAAACTAGTACACAAAAGGTTGGAACTAGTGGCCTAAAAGAAATTTTGTATTTGAACCCACTGTAAACCAAGCAACGTATACAGGTGCCAGGCCCCAGTTTGTGGCCTCCTGTCCCTGGATCATTTGGGTTTCTTTTTTTTTTTTTTTATTGGTCCACTTCCTACTTATACCAGTTTTACTATTACTGTCCTTGACATGGCCTGCTTTGATATTGGCCTCGATCCTTCCTTCGGCAGCCACTATATCCATAAAATCAAGGGGAGTTGCTTCCCGAAGATGTCCTCGGTAGGGGTGATTACGCGCCTAAATAGCTTAATTAGGTATTTTAAATCATGCATTAATAATTATATTTTTTATTAAATGACTAATTACTCTTAATATTTTAACATTTTGTTCTATTTATAATATTTGGGTTTTATTGAGTAATTTATGAATTTTTGGTATTTTTTTTATTGTAGCGCAATTATTGGAAGCATAAATTGACACAACTTCGTATTTTGGGCGTAACTTTCTCATTCGAGCTCCGATTGAGACGATTCAAAATGCTAGGGAAAGTTGAGGGAGTGCTCTACTACTTTATTATTTCTCCCTTTTTTCTTATTTTTGTTTCCTAGTGAACAAGGGAGATTTTGACTATCCTAGAGTTTGTATCTCTCAAAGATCGAAACACAAAATCGTAGAGCACTTCCTTAGCTTTCCCCAACATTTTGAATTATCTCGATCGGAGTTCAATGAGAAAGTTATACCCAAAATATGGAGTAGTGTCAATTTTTGCTTCTAATAATTGCCCTGCGATAAAAAAATACTAAAAAAATCATAAATTACTCAATAAAACCCAAATATTATAAATTGAACACAATGTTAAAATATTGAGAGCAATTAGGCATTTAATTAAAAATATAATTATAAATGCACAATTTAAAATACCTAATTACGCAATTTAGGCGCGTAATCACACCCTCGAACTAACATTTTACTAGTTTCTAGCAAATAACGTGAATGAATTCCAGGGCGGTGCCTACAAATACTAATTCCAACAAACATGAGATGAATGCACATGCGAACCATACCATATCACATACAAGAATATAACCAAATTTTACACAAGCTCATCATATATAATGCACGCTGTTGACCCCAAGGGTCATACCCTATTTTGATTATGACAAATACTCCGGTATTTAATGTTTGCCAAGTTTGTGTGCAGGACCATATTAGGAAGATCATATTGATGGCACATGACAACTTGAAGAAAATGAAGACCTAGAATGTTTTTAATTGTTGTAATCTATATTTCATTTCACTGGGTCTGTAATAATAATCATCCAATGTCTGTAATAATCTGCATATCATGCATAAGGGCTATAAGCTCAAGACCGAGACCTTATGGGTCCACTGATGCCGAATTTTTTTGGTAGGGTAAAAAAACCTTAAAAAAGATCCTAGGTCCCAACACTTAGTGCACATTGTCCCCAACATCACTCATTATATCAGGGGAACTAAATAAGGCAAAATTGGACTTTAATTGAAAAATTTGAGAGAGCTCGGGTGACCGAACCTTGGATAGGTCAACATGTTGACTTGTGTTCAGGCGACCGAACTAATTTGAACGAACCTTCCTCAGTCACCCGAACCCATGTTAGAGTTCTTTTCACCAAATCGGGCACCCAAACGTTCGTGTTCAAAAAGGCCTTAGGTGACTGAAGTGGACCATTCTGTTAACTGAACTTAGTTTTGGACACCCAAACCTCGGACATAATGCTTTTGACTTTTGTTCAGCCAATCGACCCTGACTTCGGGCACTCGAATCTTTAAAAAATGATATTTTGACTGAGTCTATTTGGGCACCCAAACCTCAGACCGGGCACCCGAATCTCGCGACTTAAATTAATTTTTACTAAAATTAAAAGGGGTAAACTGGGTTAATTTTTCTAAACTTGTTTTAAACTTTTCTAATTATCCCCATTGAGTCCCCAACGGTCAAAAATTTCCCCTTGCCTATATATACATGTTCATTTGCTTAGATTAGCAAGGATTAGCAAAAATAATTAAGGTCAAATTCTCTCAAAATAAAAAATTCTATTTTAATCTATACTACTCCTAAACACTCTAGAACTTCATTTTTCTTGATCTTTCAAGTGTTGTGAGTATATTTAAAGTGCTTGTGCTTAATCCTCATTTGCTTATACTCTCATTTGTTGCGCTTATTGTTTGATTTTTTTTTATTGAGAGTAAAGCTTAAAGTTCTCCCGCTGATTTTATTTGATAAATCTTGTGTGGGAATACTTTGAGGCTTATGGTTTTTGCATAGATATTGCAAGGTACCTTAGCCCGTATTTTTGTGTGCAAAATATTTTACAAAGTTAGATTTCAAACAACTCTTGTGCCATATATATTTGAGAAAATATTTCTGAGTTCTTTTGAATATTATTGCTAGCATCCTTGAAACACTAATCTGATATTGAGATTTGATACACTTTGCTTTCAAAGATTAGCTTGTTAGAACACTCTGTGCATATTTGAGATTGTACATCTTATTGAGTGTTGATTGCACATGAAGAGCAACAAGCTTATAGTTCATACATATTAATGTGCAATGATTATATTGTGCTTATTGGTACAGAGCCTGCTTAGTGTAAGAAGCATTTTCGTGTACGTAAATTTTAGTTGATTGTTGTATTCCAGGCTTGGGCTTGAAGAGGGAGACTAGTCATGTTGAATAGTCCCAGATTGGCTTAGACCCGGTTAGGAAAGCTAGGTGCACCATCTTGGTAAGGTGTAGGTTGAGGTCAGCCCTCTAATTGACCTGGTTGTAACTGGTGCCGTTCCACCCGTTAAGTGAGCATTAGTGGAATCCTCAGGCTTGCGAGCTAGAGGTGGGGACGTAGGCAGTATTGACCGAACCCCGATAACATATCGTGTGTCTTTTTATATTCTCGCAATTTATATTCCTACATGTGTATGTTATAGTGAGAATGATGCACATGATTTAAATTTTTGCATATTATATTTATCTGCACATTTGGGATTGCATAGAAAGACCCTAGGTTGTGATATACTGCTAACATCTGGTTTAACCTGAGAATAAGTTTTAAAATTACAATTCACCCCCCTCTTGGGAATACACCAAGGCTAACACACGCAACTCTGAAGTAAGTCATTCATGCAAGTCTCATCATTATATAATCGTTAAGAATAATATACTCACATAAAGTTAACTAGCAATGTGGGTCTTTCTAGGCTTTCTTGAGCAGGTTAATTGAAAACAGATGTATAGAGATCAATTGTATTCAAAAGGATGGAGAAATATCAACTATCGGGGAACATAAGCCAGAGCATCCCCAATATACATGTTGGCCCTTCATACGGGTTATAAAGAAGACACTCTATACCCCAGAGGCATTGGCTTGACTAATATTCTCCACTCCCTGATCATTCTCATACAAGAGTGACAAAGCAGTGCCATGGAAATATGATTGTGAGGCCCACATTCAGGGAGGCATGAACAATGTAGTAGGGGTAAAAGAAGTAACGCGCAGTGGAAGAGTCTATGTTCCAAAACAACTGGAGAAGCCGAACTCAGGAAAGGCAGGAGAATCAAGTGGAAGCCTCAAGAAGCTCGTTCTGCCACAAGAGGCCGAAGAATTTTTGAAGCTGATTAAGCACAGTGAGTATAGTATTTTTGATCAGCTAAACAAAACGCAAGCACACATCTCTGTTCTCTCTTTGTTGGAGAATTCTGAAGTACACTAGGAGGCCCTTTTGAAGATATTAAACTAGGCGTACATCCCTTAAGACGTCATCATTGACAACTTCAATCATGTGATTGGGAGCTTAGCAACGACCAATGACATGACTTTTATTGATGAAGAAATCCTGCCAGAGTGGAGGGGTCATAACAGAGCGTTGCCCATATCTGCCAGGTGTAAGGATCACATGATAGTGCGAATTCTGATTGACAACGAGTCCTCACTAAATGTTATGCCCATGGTTACAACAGAAATTGCCCGTGGATTGCTCATATGTTAGACAGAACAATCTAGTGGTGAGAGCTTTTGACGAAACTCATCGGGAGTCAGTAGGGGCCATCGAGATCCCACTGCAAATTGGGCTAGTGGTTTTCAATGTTACTTTTCAAGTTATGGACATCAATCCCTCGTATAGTTGCTTGTTGGGGAGGCTCTGGATTCACAATACCGGGGCAGTTGCATTATCATTACACTAAAGGGTAAAATTTGTTGTGAAAAACAAGCTGGTCTATGTATACGGCAAAACCGATGTAATAATCACCAAGCCCTCTTCCACGCCCTATGTGGAAGCTGCAGAAGAAGTGCTTGAAGACTCATTCCAGGCACTCGAGGTTATCAATGCTGCTACCATAATAGAAGGATTTTCTATTCCTCGACCTTGGATTTCCCCCGCAACATGTTTGATGGCCACAGAGATGATCAAGCAGGGATACTATTTGGGAAAGGGGTTTGGAAAGCACTTGCAAGGAATCCAAAGGCCACTACTTCTTAAGGAAGCAAAGGATAGGTATGGCCTTGGCTATGTACCCACTTCCATAGATCGAAAGAAGAAAGCTGAGGAAAAAAAGATGCAGAGGATGGAGAAGCTTACTGGTGAAGCAAATTCTTATTCAAAATTGATTGTCCAGTACATTGATCAGACCTTTATTAAGAGCAGTCAATTTAACCTTGAAGTAGAAATGAAGCAGTTAAGCGTATCAATGATTGATTCAGAAGAGTCCGTAAATGATGCAAGCCAACGGGTCTACCTGTTACCCGCTGAAACGGAATTAAGAAACTGGGATGCTGCTGACTATCCCACCTTCATCATGTAAAAGTTTTTATCTTATCTCATTTTAAATATTCTTATTTTTAGTTACATTTTGATTTGTAACCCGGAGACAATTTTGTCCCAAGAAATGTTTCTTGTTTTAATGGATTATGTGTTGCTTGTCATCCCTTGTTTCTTGAGATCCATTGTCAAATGTGTGTTTGCTCTAATTTTGTGTAGGGATAGGGAAAAAGAAAACACCAATACACATGAGTCATGGGTTGATGTTAACTTTGAAAACACAGTTCAAGAGGCCAAAATGGAGGAGGGAGAACCCCATCTATCCCCTAAAATGGAAAGGATGCTAAAATTTGACGAAAAACCTACTGTAACCAGTAGTGATCCCACTGTTACCATCAACTTGGGGACTGAGGAGGTGGAAGAGTATGTAGATGACATGATCATCAAGTCACGGGGCGAGGGAAACCCTATGGCAAATCTAGAAAAAGTTGTTTAAATGACTACGAAAATGTCAATTAAAGTTGAATCCAAAAAAATGTACCTTCGGTGCCACTTTAGGAAAGTTATTGGGTGTCATTGTGAGCGAGAAGGGAATCAAGGTTGATTCGGACAAGATAAAGGCTATCCAAGAAATGTCTAGCCCAAAAACCGAAAAGGAAGTGTGGAGTTTCCTAAGCAGGCTCAACTACATTGCCTAGTTCATATCCTAATTGACCACCACTTGCGAACCCATTTTCAAGCTGCTGAGGAAAAATAACCTGGAGAAATGGAATGACGAATTCCAGGAAGCATTTGAAAAGATAAAAGATTATCTCTTGAGTCCCCCGGTGTTGGTTCTCCCTGTGCTAGGGAGGCCGCTCATCCTATACTTGGCTGTATCTGAAAACTCCATGGGTTGTGTACTGGGGCAGCATGATGAGTCTGGAAGAAAGGAACGAGCCATCTATTACCTAAGCAAGAAGTTTACGGAGTGTGAGTCCAAATACTCAGAGTTGGAGAAAACCTGTTGTGCTTTGGTATGGGTGGTTAGCAGGTTGAGGCTGTACACGCTGTACTACACAACATGGCTAATCTCCAAAATGGACCTGATCAAGTATGTCTTTGAAAAACCAGCAGTAATTGGCTGGGTAGCTCATTGGAAAATGTTGTTGACCGAATATGATATAACTTATATGACAAGGAAGGTTATCGAAGGGAGGGCCATCATAGAGTATTTGGCAGAAAGAGTCATGGAAGATTACCAACCTATAGAGTTCGATTTCCTGGATAAGGATATTGATTTAGTGAACCAAGTGAAGGAAGACCATGAATGATGGATCATGATGTTCAATGGGGTAGAAAATGTATGGGGACATGGAATAGGAGCAGTGCTCATATCCCCAGAGGGTAAACACTACCCTGACTTGACCAAACTCACCTTCCCCTGTACCAACAACATCGCTGAATATGAGGCATGTGTATTGGGTTTGCAAGCCACCAAAGACCGAGGCATCAAAGAATGAATTGTTAAAGGGGATTCAGCTTTGGTGATTCATTAGTTGACGCGGGAGTGGGAGACATGAGATTCAAAGTTGATATCATACCAAGATACATCCAAGAGTTGATCAAGGAGTTTGACCAAATCAATTTTTCCTACCTACCTAGGGAAAGCAATTTGATCCCTGACGCCCTGGCCACGTTGGCCGCCTTAATAAGAATTGAACTGGGGATAGACATTGAACCCATTCATATAAGGATGCAGTCAGAACCGACCTACTGTGTGGTAACCGAAGAAGTCGATGGAAAACCATGGTTCTATGACATTAAGATGTATCTCCAAAAGCAAGAATATCCCAAAAGAGCCTCTAGTAATGATTGGAAGACGATAAGGAGACTATCCATGGGGTTCTTTTTGGATGGAGAAATTCTCTAAAAGAGGAACCATGACATGACCCTCTTACGGTGTGTGGAAGTGCAAGAAGCAAAGCAAATTATGTAAGAAATCCACGAAGGTGTTTGTGGTACCCATATCGAAGGTCACTTGCTGGCATGGAAAATCCTCAGAAGTGGGTACTATTGGAAGACCATGGGAAGGGATTGCATAGAATATGCTTGAAAATGCGACAAGTGCCCGATTAATGGAGACCGTATACAAGTTCCATTGGCCTTGCTCCATGTTCTATCCGCACCTTGGCCCATTTCAGCATGGGGGATGGATGTGATTGGGCCAATAAACCCAAAGGCTAGCAATGAGCATCGGTTCATTTTCGTGGCAATTAACTGTTTCACCAAATTGGTAGAAGTAGCATCATACGCCAATGTCACTCAGATCGTCATTAGCCACTTCATAAAGAGAGAATTAATCTAAAGGTATGGGATCTCGGAAAGAATAATCTCAGATAATGCCAAAAACCTGAATAATGAAGTGATGGCTAAGTTGTGTACTTAGTTCAAGGTTAGGCATCATAACTCAACTCCTTACGGGCCACATATGAACGGGGAAGTTGAAGTAGCCAATAAGAATATCAAAAATATTTTAGAGAAGATGGCCAAAACTTATAAATATTGGCATGAGAAGCTCCTTTTCGCTTTGATGGCCTACCGAACCATGGTTCGAACTTCCATGGGAGCCACTCCTTTTTCTTTGGGGCATGGAATGGAGGTAGAAATCTCGATTGAAGTCGGGATTCCCTCCTTAAGGGTCCTGAAAGAGGTAAAATTGACTGATGTCGAATGGTTATAGTTCATATAATCAGTTGAACCTAATTGAGGAAAAGAGAATGTCCGCCATAGCTCACGAGCAATTGTACCAGAATAGGATGATGGGAGCATTCAATAAGAAGGTGTGACCCCGACAGTTTTAGGAAGGGGACTAGGTGTTAAATAAGATTCCACCAGTCCATACAAACCCACGTGGCAAGTGGATGGCCAACTATGAAGGGTCTTACATAGTAAAGAAGGCACTTTGCGGAGGCGCCTTTTTGTTGGCCAACATGGACAGGACCGATCTCTTGCACCCCACTAATTTAGATGCTATAAAGAAATATTTTGCTTAAAGGCCTTTGTAAACTCTCAAAATAATTCAATAAAATATGATGTTTATTCCATTGATGTTTTGTCTCCTCATGTTTTGGTTATTTAATTATGGACTGTACCATAATATGGTCTGTAATAATCTGCATCATATATGGTAGGATGATATGCTCAAAATGACCTTAGTTGGACCTTAGGTTCCCACACTTGAGTGCACAAAGCCCTAACATAGTTCTCATATTATCAGGGGATATTTCAAAACAAATAAAATGACCTCCTTAGGTAAAAATTAGAAAGCATTTGGGCAACCGAACCTGCCAGTTGAAATTGCCTCGATCGACCGAACCGTGGACGGTTCAAAAAGTTGACCTCAGTTCTGCAAACTGAACAAAAAATGAACGTATCTTCCACGGGCGACTGAACCAGTGTTAAAAACTTTCCCACCAATTCGGCAGCCTGAACCTCATGTTCAAATAGCCTCGGGCGACCGAACTTATGAGTTCGGCAAATCGAAGTTCGGACTAGGCACCCGAGTCGCAGTTTTTTTGAGGAATCACCTCATTTAGCAAACCGATCTAAAATTCAGGCACTAAAACCTCGAAAATACCTTTTCTTGTTGTGTCTATTCGTGCGATCGAACCTCAGGTCAGCCACCCAAAACTCTCGGGTTGTTTTTATTTTTACCTCAGTAATTTGGGGTTAAATAGGGTTAAAATCCTTAAACCTATTAAAAAATTTTTAAATAATTCCCTATGAGTCCCCAACGGTCATAAAATTGGCCAAGTCTATATATAGGGCTTCATTTGCAAAGATTAAGGGAGATTAGAAAATAAGATTAGCCAAAAATCCTCTCAAATCTCAAGTGCTTATTTTTCCTATACTAAGCTCATACACTCTTTATTTTGCTATTCCCTTGATAGATTAAGTTCCCAAGAGTGTTATTGAGTGATTCATATTACTAAAACTCTCCTTGCTTGCATTGATTGTTATTTTCATTGAGAGTTCTTAGTTAGGGTTCTTCCCACGATTTAAATAATAAATCTTTGTGTGAGAATACCCTTACAGCTAGTGAGTCTTTGCATCTTGATTGCAAGACTCATCAAGCTTGTGATATTTGATTTGCAAAAATATTTTTACACAAGCTTATACAATTTCAAATATCTCTTGAGCCATTAATTTTGAGAAAATCTTATTTGAGATATTTTGAATATTATTATTAGAACACTTTGAAACTTGTGGTGATTAATTTACAATGATTGTTTGTTTCAAAGTTTTCTTGGTAATATACTCTAGATCTTAACTGTTGATTTACATTAGACTGAGTGTTTAGCACAATATTAAGCACTAAGCATATTTACTATCATCCATGCTTGCATATAATCTGGACTGTATCGTAGTACATATCTTCTTGTGTAAGAAACTTTTGTTTGTACAAAAATTTTCATATCTATTGTATTCCGGGCGTGGACCTGAAGTGAGAGACTAACCATGTGGAATAGTCCCAGATTGGCTTAAACCCGGTTAGGAAAGTTAGGTGCACCATCCTGGTAAGGTGCGGTTATAAGTTGAGGTCAGCCCTGTTAATTGACCTGATAGTAATCAGTGCCACTCCACCCGTTAAGTGAGTCGTAGTGGAATCCTTGTACTTGTGAGCTAAGGTGGGGACGTAGGCAGTATTGGCCGAACCCCGACAACATATCTGGTGTTAGTTTATTTTTTGCACTTTATTTTTTGCACTTGTATGTTTATGCTTAGTGGTTAAATATCTGTTTGGGCTTGAAATTGCTTAGACTACCCCTAGGTTGCGTAATACTGATTGTTGGATTAAATAAACTTAGTAATATTTTTTTAAATCTCCAATTCACCCCCCTCCTGGGATTGCACCAACACTAACAAAAGTAACAATACACTTTGCATTTAGAAGCATGCAATTTGGATATTGGATTTGAATGCTTGTGAATTTGGACAAACTATAGTATGAACTTGTATTAATTTATTTTAAATCTACAACGATTTAAATCCAAGACCCAAATCCTATACTTCTATAGACCACTTAAGTGTTCTTCGGTTTTCAAGATATTATTCAAAAATTAGGAATGCATGTGATGGACATAACATCCAATTTTGTTTTGCAATTAGAAATGGCATGGTGGTATCCTACAACAAAAACCAAATATAAATATTCACATGAAAGCATACATCTCATTCTCGAAAATAAGATTAGTATTCCTAAGGCCCGAAGCACTTATTGCATGTATGCCCATGACTAACAATATAGAAACTCAAATCCCCCTTTTACTGTTATTTTGATCTCATTTTAAAATTTTATATTACTTAAAGTAGCAACATGACATCACAATCTAAACTTTTCATAATCAAAATCGCTCATCTTAATGGCCAACTATTTTTAACTTCCTATATTTGCAAAGAGAATCCCATTTATCACGTAAAATACTTAAATTTCTTGGCCCTTAATGTAGACCTCATGAACATACCTTTCTACATTCTTATCCCTCTCCATTGATTGTCCTTGGCAACCAAGCTTTTTGATTCACAATCATCAAAATTAAATTTTGTTAATTTTGTTTGTTGTGTTTGCCCTAGCAACCTCCTTGTCATGTAGGATATTCTTTTCATAAAGCAATGTTATAACTAAGTGCTTAAATAAAATAGAAAGAAAGTATATGCAACAACATTAATGCCTTATCTTGATCTTCAATCTTCTCTAATATATAGTTTGAATGAAGCGCTAAGAATTTAATTAACTAACTCATATGGCAGTTCAGATCTCTACTATAGACGTATGTTGTATCAATAGTGTTTTTTTTAAAAGAGTTTGTTCATGCTAATTATTACCATGTAAAAAACCTCAAATTTGGTCAATAGTTGTTTGTCACTTTTCTTCTATCACATTGTTGTACATCTAAATTTTCCAAACAAGTCCACACAATATGGAAGGCATTTTGGTCTTGTTCTAATTAATCATCATCAATCTTCTTTGATTTGATTTATGTCAATCCCTCCTAAACTTTTTGTTAAACTAGCAGAGGTTATTGCCTAGCCTTTCTATCAAATTAGTCAAAGTTATTGGCCACCCACCCATTCTTGCTACTTACATGCAAACCTTGAAAAACTAACTTGGTACCCACAATACCAATTGTTGAAAAAGTGCCTTAGGATTATGTGGTTTCATAATTTACCTATACCCATAGAACTCCTACGAAAATCTATAATATCTTGTTCATAAAATTGCCTTAACCTTTATATATATCAAAATATATTCATACAATAATATATAATATATGATGGTAGTACATTGTACCTCAAAAATAGAAACCTCTTGCTTACATGCTTCCACTGAACTACCACTTTGAATATAAGCTGAATTCAATATATAAAAAATAAATAAATTATTTTTTCATATTTTCATCCTTCCTACACAACAAAAAAGATTATAATATTGGTAAAGTTATATCAAGGAATCGAAAGCCATGATGGAGAGTGGCAACCATGCATGATGGGTTCAATCCCTTCATTACATGTAATAAAGCCTATGAGTTTTTATTTTTATTTTTTATAATCTGGGACTTTAACTATTATCGCGCCACTTTGGATACTATGATGCAGCACCAAACCCGAGAGAGCGAAAGTCGCCCACCCATTGACGCACCCCCTGATAATTTACCGGGATAAACTCTTAAGGGGGAATCGAACCCATGACCTTGGAGTCACCAAGGTCAGAAGTCTCCCTTACCACTTGAGTCAACTCGAGGATAACAAAGCTCATGAATTTGATTGCTAACTAACTCTGCGACAGTAACCAATATGGGTAGATGACTTCTCAGGGGTAAGAGAGTAACATACAGAGTTCTAGTATGATTGCCTATTTAATAATTTTCTTATTAAAAATTGGGATGGTATATGTATCTATCACATTTCCTTTTTTAAATGATGAGAAACCTCCCCAAAACTAAAATAGAAGAATTACAAAAAAGAAAAAAAAGGAAAATTAGATTTAGAATAAAAAATTAAAAACAAAAAGGAAAAGAAAAGAAAAAGAGAGGGCTGGGGGAGGGGGTGGGGTGTTTGGATCTATAAAAGACAAAGGTAAGCATGGAGACAAAGTTTCCACACCGTGAGCTTTTGCAGACTTAAAGAAAAGAGAGGGTAACAAATGGCTCTTTTTCACAAGGTCGCCATCCATTCCTTGCCTCTCTTTTTCTTTGTCCTGCACTGAATTTTGCATGAAAGTAAGGGAAGTCTCGGACGTTAAAGTCTCTTCTAGCAATCTCCACAGATGAATAGATAGAATTTCCAGCTAGCCATTGATAATGATGATGGTAATCACATATATCTTTACGATTATCCGACCCCCCTTTCTTTGTCTCTTTCGTTCATTCTTTCACAAATGTACACACATAATTGGCGAGTGAATCTTCTTCTGGGGGGAAATGCTTTTTACGTACGTAGAGATGCATCATTTGAAAGTGAGATGATGATTGAGGGATCCGAGGAGGAATTAGTAATAATGAGTACTTCATGTGCTCTGTTGCGCCCATAGCTAGCTACCCATCGTCGCCCAGAAAGTTCTGGGGAAGAGAGAGGTGGTAGGGGGGGCCTGTGTGGTTGGGGGAGGGGGGTTGTTCTTGTAAACTGTTAACTTTGGTCAAAAAAGAAGGCAAATGAAGCACACTGCATGTCTGCGTGCATCGAATATGGCAGAATGTGGGCGACGATGATGATTAGATTTTTGCAATGATGCTGCTTTTTATGATTGTTCGGTCGTTTTCCATCTTATATATTCTTCATTGCATTAAACATCATTTAATTGTACTCTTTGAAATTAAGCATTTGTCTTGTGCTATGCTCTTGGCAGAGAGGACACTGCCATTTACATGTGGGGGATCGATCTCTACATAAGCCCCAGGGGTAGGATATTGGTGCGTGACATGGGGGGAAGCAATTGTGAACAGTACTGATAATTGATCAATAAAGATTTTCCTAAAAATTTCAGTATAGGCCAAGAATTTTTTTGAGAAGGTTAGTACAAATAGTCCGGAGAAGGCATTGCAGCAACCTAGGAGCTCAGCAGACACAAGAAGTGTGAACTAAACATAAGTCACCAAACTAGAGAATCATAAAAGTCCATCTAAGATTGTTCCAATCAAAGATTTACTACAAAGATGATAAGAAGAAGTTAGCCAGGGAATTCTTTGAATTTTGAAAAATTCTTCTATTCTGTTACTTCCATTTTTCCTAGCATATGGCAGCTAGGAAGGACATGGATTGATTTTTGACTATGAGAACGAACCCTACCATTCCAAGCTACCAAGAGGTTAAAAAATTTGTTTGGCATAAACCACTAAATATTCTGTTTACTAATGCATCTGTTCCAAGCCACCGGAGGGAACAATCAATGTATAAAAAGATAGGAGGTATTTTCCTCAGCTCGGAGACAACAAGCAATCATTCACAATTATCCATACTTGTGAGATTTTATTTTTTATTTTTTATTTTCTGGAGATTGTCCTATGTGAGAATTTTGGTAAGAGTGCATGTGAGAATTTTGCTAAGAGTGCCTAGCCAAAGCAAGAAGCTCATCTTAGAAGAAATTGGAGTTTTCCATATTGGCTTTAATTTTTAACCAAGAATATGCCAAAAGGGGAGCAAGGCCAAGAAATCTCATTGGTCTCACCAAAGATAGGACTGAAAGAATACAGAATTTAAATAACTTGATTACCTCGTCACTTTTTGATCCTCTTGGGTTACTTGAAAGTTTGAGATTCCAAATAGTTGTTTGATTGATAAGCTTTGCTGCATTTGCCATTGATATAACAAATGAATGGAAAGAGTCATTTAAGGGAAGTGTTTGTCACCCAAACATCTTTCCAAAATAAACAGAGGAACTTGATCTAATTCTAATGCGAGCGTTACTCCAAAATAAATCTTTAATTTAGAGGATATCTTTCCATAAATTAAATCAATGAGGTATCCTTGGAATTCTTGGAACCTAGTTGAGGATTGATACCAAGTTTTAGGCAAACTAATGAGTGTCCCTACCTATTTTCCTTAGTGTAGAACCTCCCATAGCCACTTTGAAAGAAGTGCAATATTGTTCATGGAAATGGTTGATTCGTTTCCAAAATGCCAAAATGTTTAGTCATAGTCATGTCAAAGGAAGGATCTTCCCAAGGAATTAGTAGTTTGAGCGACAAACTTGGGAATAGGTAAAATAGACAAAATAAGTGGGCAAGCTAGAAAGCATAATCTTAATAAGAATTTGTATGAAATGTATTCTTTTTAATACCACCCCCTATTAGAGGTATAAGGATAGGGATAAAGAGATAGTCGGAGAAATAATAGAAGGGGGAGAAAATGAGAAAGGTGACTAAAAATAGATTAGAAGAGATAAAGAGAGGGAGAGAAAAATGGATAGGGATAGCGAAATAGAGGCCATAAGAGATAGAAATAGAAGGATAAATACACACAAAAGTCATGATACTTGTTTGTCTCATTGTGTGAGTTTAGTTGAATATATTGAAGATCCTTACAAAATGGTGTAAACGCTTATATACCCCCCATTCCCCTCATTCTCTTTTATTTTATTTTATTTTTTAAAAAAATTGAGTAGATATAGATCATCCCACTTTTATGAAGAAAATTATTCAATAGGTGACCATACTATAGCTTTATTTTGCTCTCATACACATGAGAAGCCATCTATACATTTTGGTTATGGTAACTAAGCTAGCTAGCATTCAAATTTATGGGGCATCATTGTATGTAACGAAGAGATGAACCCCATCATGCATGGTTGCCCTCTTTGTCATGGCTTTCCCTAATTATAACTTTAATAAAAGGTGAAAATATGGAAAATAAGTTATTTTTTATATTAAATTGTAGCTCATAATTCAAAAATGGCAGTTGTAAGCAAGAGAGTTTCCTATTTTCCAAGGTACATCCCACTATCATTATAATATTATTGTATGAAGATATTTTGACATTTTTGTTTTTGGATTACGCACCAGGTTTCCACGTGTCCGTTTTACGGTCCATGTGACTAATCCCACGCCCCTTGAAGCCGACCCCACAACTCCAAAGGGAGGTAAATTTCAGGAATCCAGGGGCAGAAATGAACCTGGGAGAGTTTGAACACCTGACCTCATGAGAGGCACTCCCGCAGCCTGCACTACCACCTGAACCACACCCTGGGGGTAATATTTTGGTCTTTTAATTTGTATGTGTGTGTATGTGTGTCTATATAGATTAGTAGATGTTTTCATAAGTGTTCCATAGGCATAGACACATTTTTTAAGGAAATTTTAATTTCCTATTATGGACTCATATTTAAAAGCAATTATGTTACTGGACTATTTTAACATTCATTGGGTATTGGTTTTGCAATGTATAGAAATCCATATTAAGTTAATTTAGCACTGATGGACTTCTAAAATAACTTAGTATATAAGGAAAACCTAATAAGGTTATGATCCCTAAGTCAAATCAGAAATAGTTTCATGTTCTTTCTTTTTTCCATCTAAAGAGAAGAACGTAAACGAGTGAGCTACTTAAGGATTTGACCGTGGAAGATTAAAATTCGTTGCTAAAGGCTGCTGGACAATCAAATCAGACACATCTATGAATCCAAGTATTTATTCCGCATTTAGTTTTTTTAATTGAATATCATGATGATCTTGGGTTATTAGGTTTTATGGATTAAAGTTATTTCTAACAAGTGGTATCCGAGCCTAATCATGTTGTTGATTAAGAAACTGTGCATGATCTGATCTAGGAATGATATTGATTGTATTAAAACCCTAGATCAAGGTTTTGCATGATAAAATTTAAAGAAAACCTAGATTTGATGTGTTGTTACATGATTTTATGGATCAACATGTTTTAGGGTTAAAGGAATTTTATTCGCTATGCTTAAAATCATGTTTTTTTTTTTTTTTTTTTTTTCCAGCCCTAATTTGGAATTTTTAGGTCTGGGTTCGATTTTGAGTAATTCCAAAAAAAAAAAAAAAAAGAAACTAAGGAAATTCTTGAAGACTTGTCGGTTAAAATATATATATAAAAAAATAAATAAAATAAAAATAAAAGAGGTACTTCAAGCTTCAGCGTTAGTGAATAACTTTTTTTTTCTTAGGTAATTTGTGTATGTCTAGTGTTTCAGTATAAGTATATTGAAGTAATAAGTTTGCCAAAGTAACATCTATTATGTAGATGCATTTATATTGAAATATTAGGGACATATGTGTGTTGTTCATACGAGTAATGATCGGCCCACAGGAAGGTCATTACTAGGCCAAACAACTTGCATACTTGCGGAGATAAATATGTTACAATTGTTAGGTTATCTATGTGAATAATAAGTCAGTCCAAAGAAAGACTTGTTATTTGATAGGACTTATTGTAAGTAATTGATCATTGCATGAAGGATACCACTAACAAGTTAATATTTCTATCCAAAGATAGAATATTAATGAAGTATTAGGTATCTTCAGATGGGGCCACTTTTATTCGTTAATATACATGTCATGTATATATGGAGCTGATTTAGGAATATAATATGGCGTGTATATTATGACTGAGCATGTTGTTTGGTTTTGTTTTGCCTTAAGTTACTACATCTGCTACTATGATTTTTGCCAACATAAATTCCATTCCAATGCTTAACGGCTCCAACTTTAAGAACTAGAAAGAGAACGTCATGATTGTTCTGTGCTGTATGTGTAGTGAGCCGAACTCGTGTGGGTTCCTATAAATAATTTTATAGCGGAAGCAAATATAACCTCAAATACATTTATTACCAGAGTAATAATTGAATTTATTACAACAGTATTTCCAATATCAAAATTAACATCCTTAAAAATTTTAAGACATTTAAAATATAATTAATTTAATATATATCCTAAATAGCCCTTTCTAGTCCCACCCATGCTTTCGCTCTGCCACTCTTATATGCTCCTTAAGGTATCTGTAATGAATGATAATAATTGGGTTAAGAGGACGCTTAGTAAGTAAATGCTAGATTATTATCAGTGTGTAATAAAAATAAGTTTTACGGTATCATAATAAATAACATTTAATATTGTAGATCATGTTTACATATATAAAAATCTATCTTTCGGGGACAACATTTGTTACATATCAAAGCACTCACTAAAATTGAGCACTCTTCTAACACCTTACCCCGTACGATAGGCCTACTTACCAAGCCTTCAGACTAAAGTCACAAGGATTGGGGCGTTATGTATCGTCGTCCCCCTTTGCCTTAATATCACCAAACATATCCCTTATATATACAACAACATCATATAATTTTACCATATCTAACATGCAACTAAATTAAATAAAAATAAGCTTATGCCACACGATTTTCAAGTTAAAAGTATCTATTTTTAACACAATATAATAATGTTGTAAATTATCCCCAGATAAATAAACTTGGAAACATTTTAATAAAAAGCTGACATAATCAAGCCCACTTACCTTTCAATCAACTCTTCTTTAAAATTTTTTTATGAAAAAGGAATTAAGAACTCTCCCATTTATAGAGAATTGGAGGATGGGTATTTTTGTAATTTCATGAATTTCTTAAGGATTAAGAAATGAAATAAATAAATAAATAAAGGATAAAGGAGAGAGAGAGAGAGAGAGAGAGAGAGAGAGAGAGAGAGAGGGGGCCGAGTGGGGGGGGGGGGTTAGATTCAATCTCATCTGAAGATTGAGATTGAATTTAATATTATATTATTATATTATATTTATCTTTTATCTTTATCCTTATATAATATAAAATAATATAATATGTTATATATTATATATTTATTTAATAATTTAATATAATAATAATAATAATAATAATAATAATAATAATAATAATAATAAATTTTTTTACACTTATATATTATTTTTTTTTTGGGGTTGTTATAGTATGGATCTGGATCTTGCGCTACGAACGTAACAACCTCTCGCTCTTGCGGATACAAGTACCTCTGATATGAAGAGGGACTTGGAGAAGTAGGAGTGTTCTAATTGCATAAGTCTAGTGATCATGAAACACTCTGTTCTAGAAGCATTCAGGGGCGCAATGTTCGATGAGGATGATGCTAAGGTATTGCTTGAGGAACTATAGAAACGTTTTATAAAAAACGAAAAGGTTGAAACAAACAACCTTTTGGCTAGTTTTGTTTCAATGAGGTATGAAGGAAAAGGTAATATCACATAATACATTATGGAAATGTCTAACATCGCTTCAAAGCTAAAAGAACTTAAGTTAGAGCTGTCTGATGACTTGCTCGTGCACTTAGTTTTGATTTTCCTTCCTACACAATACAATCAGTTCACTGTGAGTTATAATACTTGGAAGGATAAGTGGACTTTGAATAAGCTCATTGCTCATTGTGTGCAAGAAGAGGAAAGGATTAAGGTAGAGAAGACAAAAAGTGCTCACTTAGAAACTTCCTCTAAGGTTGAAAAAAGGAAGAAGGATAAGGATGCTGCAGTTGGGAGATCCCAAAGAAAACTGCAAAATAAACTAGACCAAGAATTTGGCTACTATTTCTGCAGGAATGGAGGACACCTCAAGAGGGATTGTCCCGATTACGCCGCTTGGCAGGGAAAAAAGGGGCTTCCTAAGAAGTTGAGAGCCAGTTGATGCTGAAAGATTCATCTACGTAGGTGACGACAATAAATTTGAGGTTGAGGCAATTGAGACATTTACTGATATAGGCTCATTGACTCCCTTGAGCTTGCGTTTAACTTGGCACATGACTATAAGCATATGAGTAAATCTCAAATGGAAAGAAAATTTGGAAACACCTCCAATGATACTTACTAGAGAAAAGCCAGATCTTATGAGAGGACTAGACCTACCAACACGGGTCAAGTAACCTTAAGAGGAAGCAATCCCATTGTCCAATAGCCCTTGGACAAAGGAAAAGCATCAATGAATGGGTCCTTTAAACAAATTTATGAGAATGATATGTGTTACAAGTGTCATAAAAAATGTCATTTTTCTAAACAATGTACCACTAGGAATTTAGCAATCACAAGAGAGGATGAAGAGGAAGAGTTGGAAGAGAAGCGCCAATATGTTCTAGAAGAAATAGCAAGTGATGAGAATGAATTGTCCATTGAAGAAGAAGAAAATGCTACTGTAAATGTTATACGATGTATCATGGTGACCCCTCGAGAACTAGAGGATTGGCGCCAAACTTCTATTTTTTATACTTATATCAAGTGTGGAAACAAGAGTTGCAAGATGATCATCGACGATGGAAGCTGCATGAATGTGATCTCAAAATCATCTTAAGAAAAATTAGGTTTGAAAATTGAAGCCCATCCCAATCCCTATAAATTTTTTTGGATAAATGTAGCAACCATGCCCGTAAGCCACAAGTGCTTAGTCTCTATCAAGATTGTGGACTATGAAGATGAAATCTGGTGTGACATCCTTCCCATGGATTTTGCCTATATTTTATTAGGAAGACCTTGAATGTATGATCTTGACGTTGCACACAATGGTCCTGCCAAAACCTAAACCTTTAGGTGTAATGGAAAGAAGATTGTCTTAAGTCCTCTAAAGCCTAAAAAAGAAAAAAAGGATAAAGAAAAAAAAAACTTCAAAAGAAGAGAGAAGGTTGGAACTTCTTTGCATGTTCTAAGCAAGAAGCAATTTGAGCAAGAGAGTAAGGAGATACGAGTTGTCTACATCATGGTAACCAAGGAAAATGACTCCTCTACTCTTGAAAGTGAAACACCACATGAAGTGACATGAACTTGCTGAATTTGATGATGTTATCTTTGAACCTCCAAATGAATTACCACCGATGAGAGATATTTAGCATGCTATAGATTCCAAGATCATCTTTGCCCAATTTGCCACGGATGAATCCTAAAGAATATGAGAAATTGATTATGCAAGTTGAAGAGTTGAGAAGTAAGGGATTTATTTAGGAAAGCATGAGCCTGTGTGCATGCCCACCCTTTTTACTCCAACGAAAGATGAAACTTGGAGAATGTGCATTGATAGTAGAGGCATTAATAAAATCACAATTAAATACAGATTTCTCATACCTAGGTTAGATGATATGTTGGATCAAACGGTTGGTTCCAAGATCTGTTCCAAAATTGATCTTAAGAGTGGACACCACCATAATAGAATAAGACCTCGAGATGAATGGAAGAGTGCATTCAAGACTAAATATGGCTTGTACGAATGGTTGGTGATGCCGTATGGTCTCACAAATGCACCAAACACCTTTATGAGAGTGGTGACTTAAATTTTAAGATCTTTCATTGGGCATTTCCTTATTGTATACTTCGACGACATATTGATTTATAGCTGAACAAGGAAAGTGCATCTAGATCACTTAAGAAGAGTGTTTGAAGTACTAAGAGAGTGGAAAATGTATGCAAATTTGAAAAAGTGCACCTTCAGGACTCCTCAGATAATCTTTTTAAGATATATTGCATTTAAGAGTGGAGTTTATGTTGACCTTGAGAAGGTCGAGGCTATCCAAAATTGGCCTACTCCTAAAAATATTCATAAAGCACAAAGTTTCCATGGGTTAGCCACATTCTACAAAAGATTCATTAATAATTTCAGTACCATTATGACACCCATTAGAAATTGTCTTAAGAAAGGAGAGTTTTGTGGCCCAAAGTTGCAACCAAAGCCTTCTTAGACATTAAGGACCGGATGAAAAAAGCACATATGCTACACCTTCACGATTTTCAAAAACTGTTTGAAGTAGCTTGTGATGCTTCCGGTGTTGGCATAGGAGGAGTGTTGAGTTAAAAGGGCCATCATGTTGTCTTCTTCAGCGAAAAGTTGAATGATGCTAAATAGCGTCACTCTACCTATGATAAGGAATTCGATGTTGTGGTCAAATCCTTAAGACACTGGAGAAATTAGTTACTCTCACAGGAGTTTGTACTCTTTTCTAATTACGAGACCCTTAGGTACCTAAGGACTCAAAAGAAACTAAATCATAGGCATGTAAAGTGGATTAAGTATATTCAGCAATACACTTTTGTGCTCAGACACAGTTTTGGTGTTGAAAATAAAGTTTCTGATGCTTTGAGCTAAGTTGTGGCCACTTTACAAACTTTGGAAGTGAGAGTAATAGGCTTTGAGAGCATCAAGAAAGAATATTCTCAATGTCCGAATTTCCTGTGACATCTTTTCTGAATTATTTCAAGGACTTCCCGGATCCCATCCAGACTTTGTGATCCATGGAGGATTCATATTCAAAGGAACTAGGTTGTGTATCCTCTCTACGTCTCTATGTGACCAGTTAACATGGGAATGGCACGCAGGTGGTGCTGCAGGTCACTTTCGTAGGGATAAAACCATTGTTATGGTAGAGGATAGGTTTTTTTTGGTCTAGTTTGAAAAAGGATGTCGCTGGAGTCATATCTCTTTGCAGAACATGTTAATCTGCAAAGGTAGGAAGTAGAACACTGGTCTATACACTTCTTTACCAGTACTCCATACCCCTTGGCAAGATATTAGCATGGATTTTGTTTTAGGACTCCCTAGGACTGCTAGAAAACTGATTTTGTGTTTGTTGTCGTGGATAGATTCTCCAAAATGTCCCATTTTATTCCATGTAACAAAACACATGATGCATAAAAAATTGCACCCATCTATTTTAGAGAAATTGTAAGACTGCATGCACTACAAAAAATAAGGTTATTAGTGAAGGATCAAAATTGTCACTAATAATCACAAAACGTCACTAATAGTATTAGTGACGATTTTAAATTAGTTGCTATATCTGCCGTTACTACTAATTATTAGTGACAAATTTTGAAACCGTCACTAATAATGTTGTATTAGTGATGGATTATAACCGTTACTAAAACCTCAATACCATCACTATAAATTTTATATTGGCTCGGTACAAATTCATCACTAATAGTAGGCTATTAGTGATGAATTTCAAAACCGTTACTAATAGTGTAGTATTAGTGAAAGATCAAAACTGTCACTAATACTTTACTATTACTGACGAATCCTGAAACCATCACTAATAGTAGAGTATTAGTGAAAAATCAAAACTGTCACTAATACTTATTAGCCTTTAATGAAGGATCATAATTTGTCACTAATAGTGTAGCATTAGTGACGTTTTAAATTCATCACTAATAGTTGGGCTTTAGTGAAGGATCAAAACCGTCACTAATACTTGGTCTTTAGTGAACGATCAATATTCGTCATTAATAGTATAAAAATAGTGATGGTTTTAATCCTTCACTAATATCTATAGAAACTGTCACTAATAATTTAAAATTAATATTTTTTAAATCATTAATTCCTATGAAAATCTGTAATTACATTTTCGCATAGATAACATTAAACCATAATTATCAAAAAGATTCATAAATTATTAAAAATTATGATTAAAAATCAAATACAAATACATTATACAAAATTTGAATGTTTTATACATGAATCCCATATGTTTAGATAACAAAAAAAAAAAAAAAAAACAAAAAAAAAAACAAAAAAAAAAAATAAAAGCTGCATCCTTCTGTAGTGTAGGGCATCATGTTGATGGTGTGACAGTTGCAAACCCTACAAATTAAGAATTAAAAAAAAATTAGTATACAATTTTTGACCATATACAAGTATCAATGATTTGATAGAAAAATAATCAGACATTCGGACAAAGTAAAAAAAAAATGATACTATTTTAAATAGCTAAGTTTTATCAATTTTAAGAAATTTTGGCAGCATTTCCCCTGTAAATAGGACATTTTCCATACATAAAGATCTTTATTTTGACTTGATTTTATGCATGTCTTTGATCTTCGTTTCCCTAATTAGGTCTTAAGTTGGGAGTTTAATGTTGTTAGATCTTCAGTTAAGGAGTTAGGAGGGTCATGTATTACCTGCAGGCTATAGTGTTTGGAAGATTTATTTAGGAGGAGGTCAAGAAAGCATTGGAATTTAATAAATTTTTGGCAGCATGCTGTCTATAAATAGAAGATTTCCCAAACCCACAAGTCACAAAAGTTGTTCCTAGGTTTAGCTAAGATAACAGCAGTAGTGCACAACCTAGGGTTTGTCTTTGCATATATGAAATTGTAGAAAAGATAAATCAAGTCCTAACAGCACAAACAATATAGTTCCAGTATCTCCCAACAACTCACAATTCAACATATGAATAGAATTAAACAAGCAACAGAAGTACCAGCATACAGTTCAAACTATGTTTTACATACCTTCTAATGAGAGGAGCCACTTTCTTCTACATCAATGGACCTACTTGTTATGGATATAGATCTTTATTTTGACTAGATTTTATGCATGACGTTGATCCTTATTTTCCTAATTCAGTCTTAAGTTGGGATTTTAATGTTGTTAGATCTCTAGTTAAGGAGTTGGAAGGCTCCTGTATTACTTGTAGGCTACGGTGTTTGGAAGATTTATTTGGGAGGAGGATAAGAAAGCGTTGGCATTTAATAAATTTTTGGTAACATGCTGTCTGTAAAAAGAACATTTTCCAAACCTGCAAGTTACAAAATTTCTTCCTAGGTTTAGCTAAGCCAGCAGCAGTTCTACACAATCTAGGGTCTGTCTACGCATATATGAAATTACAGAAAAGATAAATCAAGTCCTAACAGCACAAGCAATACAATTCTAGTATCTCCCACCAATTCACACTTTAGAATATTAATAGAATTAAACAAGCAATAAAACTACTAACATGCAGTTCAAACTACGTTTTACATACCTCCTAGTGAGAAAAGCAACCTCCATCATCTAGTCGAGATTGGCGCATCATTTGTTCGAATTGTGCTGGCCTGTTTAGAATTGCTGCGAGCGTGGCTTCAACATTGGAAACCTTGTCTTTCAAAATCTGGTTCTCCACTGTGACGTTAGACACCATGTCTTTCAATTGCTGGTTTTGTATTTCCATTGTATGCATCCACTAAACCATCTCCTCCGCCCGAGACTCGGCGTCTCGACGCACTCGTTCCATCTCAGCACGAGATGCCACACCCATAGAAGATGATGTTGTTGGGGCGATGTATCCACTTCTAAGACCTTTCACCTAGCTCCCGCTCATTCCCCAAGCACCTGAGTGGTTATATGGTTATCCGTCATTTGCTAACTCCCCTCTGAAACAGGTGCATCCCTCAGCTCGACCATCTTCTCCTATTTTCAGCCATGAAAATGATAAAAAGGAAGAAATAAGAATACAAATTTGATGTTTTGAATCAAATTATAAAGTAAATATTTTCTTTGACTTACATTTTTGCCCTGCATGCCGTCACAGCACTCCCTCGATCGCCTTTGGTGTGTTCTCTAATAAAGATCTGAAAGCGGCTCCTTTACACCAATATCGGGATCACGCTACATTATCATATAAAACATCATTAATATTAACTAAGGTAATGGTTAGATAGTTTTATATATAGCAATTACCCTTCGATGATTTACGAATAACCTCAACCAACCACAATGCGTCGTAGGGAGTTTGCTGTGGTTCACAACATTTTTCTCACATATAGCCTACAAAAAAGATGTAATGACTTTTTATTAGTCACATCACTGTGAAAAGTAGTTATTATAATACAAACACATTACCTTATACTGTGGGTTGTGGAAATGGCGACACACCACCTCCCAATCCTCTTGGAATATTTTATCATATGGGTGTGCTTCTACTTGATCTCCCATCGCCCAAAAATGTTTGCACATTTTGGCACGTAGGTCTTAGATTTATTGTACAATTGCTCGTCCACCGCGCTCTTCACATGGTTTGCATGAAAAATGTCAATATCGAACTCCTCCTGCATAGGTAATGCAGTTAGAATATTAGACAGTTGTTTGGCTAGTATATTAAAAGTAAAAAAAAAGGTTTGGGATTACTTACCAAGATGCGCATGCAAAGAACCATGCTTTGATCCTCAATCACCTACGGCCAGCTGAAGGCGGTGATTGGAGTATACTGTCAACATATAATGTTGAGCTCTCATGTCCATGCTGAGCACCGATTGTCAAGCGGGCCTGTGAAGCTTGGAGGAATGTTGATCCAAATCCGCTGCTTGTCCTCTCCAGGTGCTTCTTAAGCGTCGTGTTCTTCGCTACACCATGGCCTAACCTCACCGTGGATGCCGATGCTGAAAGAAGAGTTAAATTAAGAACATTATTTTAATCATACACGTGAATAACCATCAATAGTTTAAATCTAAATAAATTAATCGTAACCCTACCAATGCTGCTCATCATGGTGGGCAACTCACCATGCGTTTCATTCCCAACTGTGGTATCCATGTCTGGTCGAGGACCTAATGGCTCAGACAATAATGGTACCGCATTAGGACAAAAACGTTTCGTTGGTCTCGAGGACATTGGATCATCCTCATGCGACGATGTAATTGAGAGCTTGGAGGGATGTCGGCTACGACAACCTCCTGGTGCTATGTCTACAAAATCTTAGAAAAGTAAATATAAGAATTATGAATACTAGATGGATGCATAATAAATATATTTTTAGTTATTTACATATGTCAGATATATGGTGACAACATATTATGCTTACCCCCCCTATAAGTCCTCAATATCGGTATCATTCTCACTTTCTAAAATGTCTTCCTCTTCACTACAGTACTCGACCCCTATTTCATCTTCCCTATCAGTTTCCTCATCGTCGATGAAGTGAACGTCTATAGAAGGTTCAATTGTAATGTCAGTAGTCCCTACATGTTCTGCATGACACCAACCCTATTCAATGGTATAGGATTGGCTCCCTCTTCGACAACATTGAAATAAGATTGTGCTACTGCACTGACAGATGACTTATCTTCTTGGAATGCAACCTCACTGGCACTCTTCTCCCCATATGTAACTTCTGTAATAGCATACAAACTTCGGGGAGGAATCTTTTGGGCCACATACCATTCACCCTTCAATTTTGTGTCTTTAAGGTAAAACACTTGTTCTACCTATGTCGCTAGCACATGAGGGTCATTTTGATCCATGTCTTGCTAAAACTGATACTGGTAAAGTAGGCATCCATGTTTATCCTAGTCTTTTTATCACCAATGTCCCACTAGGTACACTTGAACAGGTGGACGAGTCTGTTAGCTCCATAGTTAAACTCTATAATGTCATCCAAGACACCAACGTAGTCAATTTCTTCATATCCATCTGTGTCTAGCACCGTAACCACACAATTTTAGGTTCTTCTATTCAGTTTGAGGGACTTTGTATGAAATCATAAACCGTTGACAATGCAACCGCTGTAGCAATTAATTCGTTGATCGGGGCCACATGCCAATGTGTACAAATATTTACTTGTCGTTAGTTCTTTATTGTAATACATGACTTTCATCTATTAAATAACAAGAGTTTAGATGAGTAAACTGTCAATATTGAAAATGTATATTGTTTTGTACTTAGGAAGTATTTGTTACTTACACGGCTCCCAAACCAATTGACAAATTCCTTTTTATGTCTTTCGTTAAAATTCCTTTCATTTTGTGCCAGAAGTTCAGCTTTATGTTTGCTATATGCAACAATAGTACATGTTAATGTCAAGTAAGTATATAAATATGCATATATAAATACAATGCAAAGTAAAGAGTTTGGAATTACGTACTCGATATATGGAATAATTTCATCACAATTATCGAAGACGCAAAAATGGGCCTTTTGTAAGTCATCTATATCAATGAAATCATAAACCCGTGCACTGAACGACCTAACATTTTCTCGAAATATAAAGCTCCTTGATTCTTCATCTTTGGCATTAATAGCATAGACATCTGCATTTCGCTCCTCATAAGTGAACCTTGTGTCAATATCATGTAGATACATTGAACAAAATGTAAGACATTCACTGTCAATGTATGCCTCACTGATTGAACCTTACAGTCGTACCTTATTGCACATATACCCCTTCTAAGTGGACATGAACCTATGCATTTTACATAACATTATTGACTTGTAGACACAAAAAAGAAGAAAAGAAAAAAAAACGAGGAAATCATGTAACCATTATAGAAGGACTTTATAATTTACCTCTCAATAGGATACATCCAACGACATTGAATTGGTCCTCCAATTATGGTCTCCCTTCGTAAATGGACGACTAGGTGGACCATCACATCAAACAATGCTAATGAAAATATTTCCTCCATCTTGCATAGTATTATCACGATGTCATCCTCTAACCATTCAAGTATGTTTATGCTCAATTTAGCGGTGCACAACTGTCAAAAAAAGATCCCCAGCTCAATCAGCACTGAATGAATATCTTTGATCAAGTGTTCACGAGGGAAAAAGGGTAGAACCGGTTGTAGAAGGACGTGACAGTCATGAACTTTCATTCCTAACATCTTCCCTTCCTTCGTGTTTATGCATCGATCTATGTTTGATTTATATCCATTAGGGAACTTCACTAATTTCAACCATTTGAAGTATTTGTTCTTCTCATCCTTTGAAAATGTGTAACAAGCTGATGACATGAGAAGTTTGTTCCCATCACAAAACAGGTGCAACTCACGCCATATTCCCATATCTTCCATATCCCGGTGAGCATTTACAGTGTCTTTTGTCCTCACATTTATATCCAGCAATGTACAAATGACATTCTCACAAATGTTCTTTTTGATGTGCATGACATCCAAGTTGTGGCGTAGTGGAAGATCTTCCTAGTATGGCAACTCGAAGAAGATGCTTCTCTTTGTCTACTTCAACACTTAGTACGTTTTCTTTTTCCACTGGTTGGTGGTTTCCCAAATTTCACATCTCCGATAAACCTGAGCTGGTTTAATATCTCTTCCCCACTTAGTCGTGTTGGCTGCAACCTTTGTTCAGGTTTTTCATTAAAACTTTTAACACCACGAGTCCTCCAAGGATGTCCAGGTCATAGAAAACGACGATGACACATAAAGCACAACTTGCGTCCATGCTTTAAGGATAAGGACCCAACATCCTTATTACAGACTAAGCATGCTAAGTAACCTTTTGTGCTCCAACCCGATAGGTTGCCGTAAGCGGGGAAATCATTAATTGTCCACAAAAATTTAACGTGCATCCAAAATGTTGTCCCTGTTTCCACAATGAATGTCTCCGATCCTTTTTACCACAGTTCTTTCAACTCATCAATTAAAAGACGCAGGTAAACATCAATATCATTACCAGGTGCCATCGGTCCGGGAATAAGCAGACACATATAAATGAAGGGTTCTTTTATACATCACCATGGCGGCATATCGTATGACATCATCATAATTGGCCACATGCTATACGGGTTGTTCATGTTATTGAAAGGATTGAACCCATCTAAAGCAAGGCTAAGTCTAATGTTGTGAGGATCAATAGTAATCCATTGATGCATTTTATCAAAATCAGCCCAAGTTTCAGAGTTTGCTGGATGGCCAAAGGTGTTTCCATCTTGAAGACGTTTCTCTTGATGCCATCTCATATTGGCAGCAGTCTTTCTACATATGTACAATCATTGCAGTCGCGTGATTAATGGACAATATCACAAAACTTTTTGGGGGATATTTTACCCTTCTTCTGATTAGTTGTACACCTCAGTTCACCACATTCTGGGCACTCATTCGCATTTTCATGTTCACCATAAAAGAGTGCACAATCATACCTACACACATGTATTAGAGTGTAGCGAGACCCAATTCACGCATGTATGTCTTCGCCTCATAAAAGAACTTCAGAAGAGTTTCACCATCAGGTAGTGCCGCCTTAATGAAGCTTATATGCATGTTGAATGCACTCTGAGATAATCCATGCATTGTCCTTACATGAAGCAACTTTATCAGAGACTCTAATTTTGAGAACTTTTTACAGTTTAGATATAGGGGCACCAGTGCATCCCTCACGAGATTAGCAAATGGTTTACCAAGTCGATTCAACGTACTAGGATCGCAAGGTATAGTACCTGCTGAAGTAGATTCATCACTAGTACACGACACACTAACATCGTCCGTGTCCACTACAATCCCCCTTTGTAAGTCACCTAACATTTCAATTAAGCCTTCCAAATGTGTATCACCACCTTGTATATTTGCCCCCTCATCTGCATCGTCATCATCATTGCTCTGAATTGCATAATCTTCATCGTGGAACACCTATGTTGTTTATCTTTTCTCATTCCAAGGTCTAATAAATGTGTATGAACCAAATCAATGTGTTTGAATGTTATGCTTTGACATTTCTTGTAAGGACACCTTATTCTACTGGCTTTGTCTTCACAAAAACACGCAAATTCTATGAAATCATGTACCCCTTTCACGTATTCTGGCAAAAACCTGCCCTGAGTGTTCGTCCAACTCTTATCCATGTTCATGAATTACCTTATATCATGTTCAAGTAAATGGTATTGATTACACTCTCATAATGTTTATGACGCATGCATCGTGAATCTTATAATCAACCATTTTCCATCTAAAGGGTATGGATCCTATCCAATTCAGGAATGTTGCATTTACATTGCGATCAATCACTTAAATTCCTTTGTCGTAGTCATTATAAATTTCGTCAACATATCCCCATGGCTCTCCAAGTACATAAGATGGGTGAAGTGAACATGTTGCTAGTTTTCCATCACTAACAAATTGTCACGACACCCCACTATGCATCTAGAGAACACAAGTAGAGATGCGCTCAAAATATATAATGACAATTGACAAAGTGTGAATGATGACAACAATGTAAATACAACTTCTTGAACTGTCCACATTGGACAATCCAAGAATGGTTGAAATACAAACATTACTAATCGTAAGTGAAACATATAATTAACATGCTCAATTGATTATTAGTCAACATAGTATGACTAATAATCAATTGAATTTCAATAATTGTTTTGTCTCACATGTATGATGAGGCATGAATGTATAGTAACCATTCTTGAATGGGTCTAAGCTTCAATGAACACAAGAAATGATAGTAATTAATTTTGTAGTTTACTTCATATGACATTTAGTTCTTGCCCTTTCACTGTATTTTCAAAATTGTTGTTCTGAAGATTTTCTAACCATGCACAATCTCAAATTTTTGCGTTTGCCACCAGTCCAAGAAAACACACTATAGCTAGAAAAACGTAATGATATAGTGAAGCACAAAATACAGGATGAAACCAAAAGTACCATGTATTTTTCATTAATTTCATAGGCAATACAATATAGATAGAAACATCAAAGCATGCATACAACCATTAAAAAGCATGGTAAAATAGAATACAGTAAAAAAAATAATAATAGTAAAAAAAAGAAAATAAAAGCAAAGGTGCATGAGCACAATACATAAGTAAAAGAGAAAGCGCATCTAAAGATGTCAAGCATCTAGTCTATCCTAATTAGAGTCAGAATTAGAATTAGAATTGGCCAAGAAAGTTGTCCTGGCTACAGCTCTAGCAGCATCTTGGTCGCATGCCATTTGCTCCAGAAGATGATGTAATTTAGGGGTAAGAGGGGAGGCTGGTGGTTTGTGTGGCGTGAGGATACAGTGTGGCACTAGTTCGTCAAGAATGTACTTCGGAGGCCCTGTGGAAAAATCATGTGGCATGGTCGGCCTAATCGTATGGAATAGCACTGAATGAGCGGACATGTCCTCTGTAAGCCCTAGGGTAACATTCGGGGATTGCTCTCTAATAGGTGGCACAGCAGAACTTTCCAGGGGCAACTACACATCCTCAAGAGTCACCCTTGGTGCTTTCGTCTCATCCGAAATTCGTTCGTGCTCACTTAGGGCCGCTCGACCCCTAGAAGAAGACTCTCCATTTGGTGGGTCCTAGACCCTCTTCCGTGTGGTAGCGCATCGTGGTGAGTGGTTGTGCCTTGAGGTAGCCCGAGGCTTCGTCCGCGGAGGCATTGGCTAAGAAATATGAAACCCTAAGATTTATATTGAAAACAAATTTGTTTTCAAAGGGGCATACTTAACAATAACATTATGAGAAAATATTGGATTTGGATACATCCAAATAAAATTTCTATTTATAACTAGTTTATTCTTACCCAAGTGTGCTAAGTTTTTCTAGCCACTAGCCAGAAACTTTAATAATTATTACAAACACACAAACTTGCACATGGACCTCTAAACCAAAGAAAATCAGTTCAATCTAAGATGACAATTCCATTTGCTAGGTAAGAAAATACAGCAAAAGAAAAAATCTCCAAGCAACTAATCATGGCCGTGTATTCTTAGCCACGGAATGATGATAATGTTCCTTTTCCTTTTTCCTTTCTTTTTTCTCCCTTTTTTGTTGATAACATTAATTAAAATTCCAATTATATATATATAAGACAACACCATATGAGCTTTGATGGGGAAAGATATGAGATATGGCATGAAGATCATCTAGAGAGAGCGCAAATATATAGCCTAAACAAGTTGTTTCCTATGGGAAACTAAGTAAAGGAAGATAAGGGAAGTGAAGGGGGTTAGGAGACCATTAATGATTGCGTTGGTGGTTGTTGATTGATTCGTGTGTGATTGTGTGCTTCCGCTGCATGTATCCGACTAACAAAACAACAACAAATTCCAAATAGCATTGAAGATTCTTTATCAACTTGGGATATTAGCATCTTAGGATGAGGTTTGAGTAAGATTCACAAAGGGAGGGAAATAATTTATTTTATACACATTAGTGATCAAATGGCAACTAGCATTGAAGATTTTTTTTTGTCAACTTGGGATATTAGCATCTTAAAATGAGGTTTGAGTAGGATTTGTAGTGCTATCCTTGTTGAAATTTTTTGGGTAATTTCAAATGAATGCAACAATAACAACAACCAAGAAAAAAAAAAAATCAAGAACTTGGTCTAGGAAAAATGCAACTTCATTATTCTCTAACTCGGATAAGGGTGCATTATCTTTGAGCAAGTGCTAAAACGACCTCTAGATCGAAATTGCTTCATAGTCAAACTTATCTGCCCATTCGACCTCTCTCCAAGCTACCTAATGTGCATGTTAGTTGGGTTCCCTTAGGATCTATTTGGATTTAGGGTTTCATTTGGGAAAAGAAAGGAAACTCATTTTTCATTATATTTTTTCTTAATATTAAGTACTATTAAAAATAAAAACTTATTTTTATATGATTCTAAATTAAGAAAAATAAAATGTTAATTATGTGTAAACTAAACTTATTAATCATTTAGTTGCTCTAATTATTATTATTTTTTCAGTTTTATTGACAAATAGGCATGAAAAAAGGGTGGCTTTGCTTTAAAGTTTCCTTGCTTTTTCTTAATATTTTCCAAACTCTACGGGGGCCTTAGTAACTAGAAGGGAATTTTGGGACAAGATCAGGTGCTAGTTTCTTATTTTTTTGGTTCCTCAAGTGTTGGAGTTTTTCATAGTCATAGAGACTCATTGTAACTGCCCAAGATTTGCTAGCCACTTGGAACTTAGAAAATATTTTTAGTTATTTTTTTTTTCACCAAAAAATTTAAACCTAGATGAGCTCTTCGGATCCTTTCAGGTGGCACCAAATTGGGGAAAGGCTTGACCAAAGCCACAACTCCCTAGAATTTAGAAATAATCAAAGAAAGGAAAATATAAAAGATTTTATTTTTTTTTGTTTGGTTGTTAAGAAAATTAAAAACAAAATTCATGAATTGAACATTTTCACATTTATCGGCAATAGTCTTTTTGTTGTTTATATATATATTAATAAAAAATTTTCTTTAAAAAAATTTAATAAACATACCTTGAATGCTTGAAGGCTTTTGGCGGTTGATCTTCTCGGTGAAGGCGACGGGGATGGATCCAGAGCGTCAGTGGCGGCGGCGACGAAGAGAGATGGAAAGACTGAGAGAGAGAGAGAGGCTGGAGAGATTGAGAGAAGTAAACATACCTTGAAGGCTTCCGGTGGTTGATCTCCTCGGTGAAGGCGACGGGGAAGGATCCAGAGCGTCAACGGCGGCGACGAAGAGAGAGAGAGAGAGAGAGAGAGAGAGAGAGAGAGAGAGAGAGCTGAGAGATTGAGAGATGGAGATATTGAGAGATTGAGGGAAAGGAGGAGGATTGGAGGGAACAGAGTGAGATTGGGGGAAACCGCGAGGGTTTTTCAATGCGAGACTATTAGTGACGAATTTTTAAAACCGTCATTAATAGTGTCTAATAAATTATTTTCATATTTTTTAAATAAAAAACTAGTAGTGACGGTTCCTAAATCCATCACTAATAACTGACTAATAGTGGCGAAACTTCAAATTCGTCGCTAATATTGTGAAATAAATTTTTTTCATTTTTTTTTAAATAGAAGAAGTATTAGTGACGGTTCCCAAATCCGTCACTAATAAGGGGCTAATAGCGACGAATCTTCAAGTTCATCACTAATATTGTGAAATAGATTTTTTTTTTCATTTTTTTAATAAAAGAAGTATTAGTGACTATTTCCAAATCTGTCACTAATAAGGGGCTAATAGTGATGAAATTGAAGATTCGTCACTAATATTGTGAAATAATTTTTTTTTTAAATAATAGAAGTATTAGTGACGGTTCCCAAATCCATCACTAATAAGGGGCTAATAGTGATGAATCTTCAAGTTTGTTACTAATATTGTGAAATAAATTTATTTATTTATAAATAAAAGAAGTATTAGTAACGGTTCCCAAATTCGTCACTAATAAAAGGCTAATAGCGACGAATCTTCAAATTCATTACTAATATTGTGAAAATAATTTTTTTTAAAAATAAAAAAAGTATTAGTGACGGTTCCCAAATCCGTCACTAATAAGGGGCTAATAGTGACGAATACTCATGTTCGTCACGAATATTGTAAAATAATTTATTTTTATTTTTATTTTTAAATAAAAGAAGTATTAGTGACGGTTCCCAAATCCATCACTAATAAGGGGATAATAGTGACGAATCTTCAAATTCGTCACTAATATTGTGAAATAAATTATTTTATTTTTTTTAAATAATAGTAGTGACGGTTATTTAATCGTCACTAATAAGAGTTTTTTTAGTGACGGATTTAATTCGTCACTAATATCGCATAAATCATTCCTCATATTATTCCGGGATAATTTTTGCGCGAAAAATGTTTTCTTGCGATATTTTTCAATTTTTAATGACGAAACTATTAATGACGGTTTCAAATCTGTCACTAATAGTATCGTATTAGTGACGTAATTGAATCTGTCACTAATTGTTTCGTCACTAAAAACCAGTTTTTTTGTAGTGATGGTCTTCCCAAGACCATTATTTCTGATCGGGATGTAAAATTTATAGGTTACTTTTGGAAAACTTTGTGGGCAATGTTAGGTACTAACCTCTAATTTTATAGTGCTTACCATTCCCAAATTGATGGGAAAATTGAGGTAGTTAATACGAGCTTAGGTGATCTATTAAGATGCCTTGTAGGTGAAAACATAGGTTCGTGGGATTTGTATCTTCGGATGGTTGAAATTGCGTTCAATAGCGCAGTGAATAGAACCACTGGCCTTAGCGCATTTCAGGTTGTCACTGGTTATCAACCTAGAAAGCCCATAGATATTGTCCCATTACCTCCACAGGTTAGAGTAAGTGAACAAGCTGATGCTTTTTCTAAACACATACATGACCTACACTCTAAAATAAGAATGAAGATCAACCTGAACAATGAATATTATAAATCTAGTGCTAATATTCATTGCATGTTACAAGAATTTTTAGAGGGTGATATGGTTATGATTCGTATTCATCCCGAACGGATTCCTATATGAAAGGTAAGAAAGTTACATGCTAAAAAGATGGGTCCTTTCAAGATTTTAAAGAAAATCGGTTGTAATGCTTACATGATTGATATTCACATTGAATTTGGAATTAGTAATGTTTTTAATGTTGAGGACTTAACCCCATTTCTTGAAGCATCTACTTTGGTGGAGCCCTCAAGTTCTAATCTTGCAGGTGATCCAACTCTGTTGCCCACTTTTCATGAACCTGAACCTCTGAAATTGCCTTTGCCTCCAGCTTTACCTATACACAAGAACCGTGATGAAATTGAGGAAATCCTAGATGATAAAACCATGTTCACACAAGCAGGATCATATCATAAATTCTTGGTCAAGTGGAGAGGTAAACCACTTTTTAAGCATAGCTGGATTTTGAAAGAAGATCTACTTTGTCTCAACCTAAAATTATACTCCTTGTATTTGACTTCTCATTCTTTAAAGAAAAATTCTTTTGGGCCCGAGAGAGATGATGAGGATCAGCAGCACTTACCTCTTCTTTCGCTGACATGGTGTCACGTGGACGGCCACTAGATGCCCACATTGGTTTGTAATTCTTACAGGTGCACATGGAGTATCTTGAATATTTTCAGCACGAGAAGACCCAAGTTGATATGCCATTGCAAGTCAGAGTTCAATATCCATGTAGGTCGCACATAGCTCCATTAAGGCCCACACATATTGACCCTCTCTTTTGACTTATGTTTGTATTTAATTTTTAATATTACAAGACAGCTTGCTTGCATGTGCAGGTTTAGTAAGTTGTGTGAGTTAATGTGTTTGTAAGTTATGAGCATTAAGTGTGTTGTCTCCTATGCCTGTATGGGAAGTGCAAGTGTGTTATTGTTGTATCTTTCCTTCCCCTCATTTTAGTTTATATATATATATATTCCATTGTAAGAACTAAACTATTAACCTTATAGGTCATATCTCGTTTTGATAATGACAAATACCTTTGTATCTTACCTATGCCCTGAGTTTGTGCGCAGGTTCATTTGTGCATAAAATGGCAAAGTCTTACATAATATGGTGGGGTATGGAGATTCAAGGGAAATGAAGACCAAATTGTTTTCATTTGTATTCAATGTTTAAATTAGTTTTGGGTTTGTTGTAATCACGAGTTGTAATAATTAATGCATTGCATGCATGATTGACTAATATAAGCTCAATGACCATAGATTGACCTTAGGTCCCTTAACATTACTTGGAAAATCCCCTTTTACTCACAAGTCATATCTATGCAAATAAGGGTGAAATTTAAGCAAAAACAGGACCTACATTTAATTTTGAAAGGGCTTCGGCTGACCAAAATTAGCGCGTTAAAAATGCCTCGGTCGACCGAATAGGTAAAAAGTCAATAAGTTGACTTGGCTCGGGCAACCAGTCCAAAATGAACATACTGTTCATGATCGACCACATGTAAAAGCTGACACTTTTTACCTTCCCCGACTGCCCCATGTTTTAGTTCAAAAGCACCACGAGCGACCGAATTGTGAGGTTTGGCAAATCGAACAACTCATCGAGCAGCCAAACCTTGAATGTTTGGAAAATCACCTTGGCCCAGCCAACTGGACTCACCTTTGGGCACCAGTACTCAAAAATTAACCTTTTCTTTGTGTCTCTGTTTGGGCAACCGACCCTAAGGGTAACAAAAATTCCATTTGTCTCCTAACTGTTATATTTTTATCAAAGGCTATACATATACACCTTCATTTGCAAAATTTAGAGAGTGATTAAGACTTTGATTAACAAAAATACTCTCTGAAATTCCTTAAGCTATTCTTTCATGTACAAGCTTACATACTTCACCCTTACTCATTCCTTTTGCAAAAACATCTTTGGTGAGAGTATCTTGAGATAACCTATACTATTACTACAAGCTCACACTTTCATATACTTGGATTGATTTTCGTTTTTAGTGAGAGTAAGCCAAAAAGTTTTCCCTTGTGATTTAATCCATAAATTTATTTTTGGAAAACTTTCTTAAGCTAGTGAGTCTTTGCATTCTTATTGCAGGACTTAAGAGTTTGTCTTGTGTTTTGAAGAAATTATTTTTGATAAGCTAGTTTTTCAGAATATCTCGTGTGCTTAACTTTTGAAGAAAATTTACGAGATTTTTGCTCGTGTGTTTCATATCTTTGATATTGAACATTGTGATTTATATTGTTATTTTGATTAAAGATCTCTACACATACACTCTCACACTATGATTGCTATATTTGCATTATCTTGAGAGTAGTTATATAATCTTCATTGATCTTATAATATCCTATCATATTGAAGTGCATTGGTTATACTGGTACATATTTGCTTATTGGAGAAGCACGTATATTGTACACAAAATTTGTATTTCATTATCTATTGTATTCCAAGCGTGGCCTGAGGTGGGTCTTCTCCACCCTTTTATGGAGAGGTTGTAAAGGTTGAGGTCCGCCCTGATAATTTGACCTAGTGTATATGGTGCCGCTCCACCCATTAAGTGAGCTTTAGTGAAATTCTCGGGCTTGCGAGTTAGAGGCAGGGACGTAGGCATTTTTGCCGAACCTCAATAACATATCTGGTGTCATCTTTATTTTATTTGCTTTGCTATATTGTGCGTGTTTGTTTAATTTATTTGGAGCAAATTAATGAGCTGTATTTATTGTCTTGCTTCTTATACGTTCTAGATTGACCCTAGGTTTGTGAAATACTGCTGCTGGTTAGTCAACCTAGGAAAGAAATTTTTTAAATATCCAATTCACCCCCCTCTTTGGATTATAGTAAAGTCAATAATTGGTATCAGAGTCTAATTGCTTAGACTTAATCGTTTTTCTACAAAAAGATCAAAATGACTCATAATACTGTAACCCCTTTTCCCGAGGGACCCTCGTCCACACGTCCTCCTATTTTTAGTGGTGTGAACTACACTTTTTGGAAACAAATGATGTGCATTTACCTTCAAAATATTGATTGGAAGGTGTGGAGAGTTGTTTCTAAAGGAAATTATGTTCCCATGAAAATTGAAGGTGAGGTTATAGTACCTAAGACTGAGGATGAATACACTGATGATGATATGAAAGTTGTAAGTATAAATGCAACTGCAATGAACAATTTATATTGTGGACTTAGTGTAAATGAATTTAATAGGGTTATGGCATGCGCATCTGCCAACGATATTTGGGATAAATTAGAGGTTACTTTTGAGGGCACTAGAGATATTAAGGATAGTAGAATTGACATGTTGACTAGTGAATATGAAGCATTTAGGATGAACACTAGTGAATCCATACAGAGTATGTACAATCATTTCACTCACATCATTAACTCTTTACATGCATTAGGAAAGACATATCCCATATATGAAATGATCGGGAAAATTCTTAGGGGATTGCCACCTATTTGGGAAGCAAAGGCTACAACTATAGCTGAGGGTAGAGACTTAAAGGCAACGTCCCTAGATGAACTAATAGGGTCACTCATCACATACGAGTTGGCTATTAATGAGAGATTAAATGAACAAAATAGAATAAAGAAAGTGTCTTCTTTGAAAACATCCACTAACACCTTTAGTGAATGTAGTGAACCAGAATCAGGAGATGACATGACTATGCTTACCAAAAAATTCAGTAGGTTCTTCAAAAAGAATAGTAGACCATATAGAAGGTTTAGAGATTCAGTATCTAAAAAGGGAGAATCAAGCAAAAGAAAATAAAAAAAAAATGCTCCCACATGCTACAACTATAACAAAGTCGGGCATATCAAACCAGATTGCCCCGTTGCTGAAAAGGGAATCAAAGAAAAAGAAGAAAGCAATGAAAGCCGACACATCATGGGACAAACAAAATAGTACTGATTCAGACACAGACTGTAGTGACTTTGAGGTTTCTAGCTTGTGCTTAATGGCACACGATGATGAGGTACTATCATCTCGCTCTTTATCTTCTTATTATTCTAATGATGATTCAGATTTTGATAGCATGCCTACATATAAAGAACTGCAGCAGGAATATATTCGCGTTTGCATATCGCTTGAAAAAATGACCAAGAAAAATATTAATTTAGAAAATAAATGCAAAAATTGGTCAAAACTTTTTGAAATGGGAAAATCTGTTCACTCTACTTGGTAAGAAGAAAAGAATTTGGAACTGGTTGAGCTTGAAAGAAAATTGGAGGATAGCTCCAAAATTATCTACAAATTTACAGAGGGCCAAAACAATTTTGAAAAACTTCTTGGGGCCCAAAGAAATTCTCTTAGTAAAGAAGGTATCGACTTTAATGGAATTGAAAATGTCTTGGCTTTAATGGAATTGAAAATGTAAGACGAAATGATATTTATTTCAGACATTTTACTTGTAAATCAAAATCCCACATTCTACCTAAAGAATCAGTCAGGAAAATGACATGCTGTAAATGCAAACAGATAAGTCATATTCAATTTGACTATCCATTGTAAAAATAAAAATGTGAAAATTAAGAAAGTATGCAGAGTCAAAGGTGAATCAAACACTACCCCTTTGGAACCAACAAAATTTGGGGACCAGCATCAGGTACTTTAATATTTTTGCATGTGTTCTTAAGGTCATCCTCATGTAAGGACAAGTTGTATATAAATAGTGTCTGTTCACGACATATGATTGGTGATAAGGCCAAGTTCGCATCCATTGCTCCTAAGGAAGGAGGGTTCGTGACATTTGGGGACAACGCAAAAGGCAAATCATCGGAGTAGGTATGGTTGGTAAGGAACCTTCCCTCGTTATTAATAATGTCCTATTAGTAGATGGCTTAAAACATAACCTACTAAGTATAATTCAATTGTGTGATAAAGGTTATATAGTGTCCTTTGAAAATGATGAATACATTGTTGAGAATAAATCTGATAAAAAAATTCTTTTTACTACTAATCATCACGAAAATGTTAACTCCACTATTTTTGATAACTTAGCTTCAGAACATGTAACATGTTTTTCTGTCATAAATGAAGCAAACTAGTTATGGCATAGGCGTCTAGGGCATGTTAACATGGATTTTCTATCAAAACTTGTGAAAAAGGACTTAGTTAAAGGCTTACCAAAAACACCTATTGTGAAAAATAAAATCTGTGATGCATGTCATATGGGTAAGCAAACGAGGTATAGTTTAAAGAAAAAGAAAATCATATCTACTATGTTGAGTTTTTGAGTCTGATCCCTGTTTTGATTATGACAAATCATAATATCTCATCTGTGTGCTAAGTGTATGAATAGGTTCATTTTTCTAAGCACGAATGACAGATGAGAAATGGAAGCTAAAAAGCACTTGAATGCGCACACCATTCGGCGCATTCCATGATATTGTAAAGGAGCAGAGCATGAAGATTTTTGTTTTAAGTTGTATTGTATTGCATTCATTTTATTGGGTCTGTAATATTTAATATGGTTTGTAATAATGCATCTACATGCATGATAGGGTTTAAATGCTTAAAAGGCCATAGACTGACCATACAGAACCAAACTTGACTTCGGTCGATTAACACCGAATTTTTGGGCTTAACTTAAAAGCCTAGACCATAGATAGACTATTAGGTCCCTTAACATCACGTAGAAAATCCCTTTAAACTCACAAGTCATATCTATGCAAGTAGGGATGAAATTTAAGCAAAAAAATTAGACCTACCTTTAACTTTGAAAGTCACCTAGTCGACTAAACCTAGGTGTGTATAATTAGTTCAATCAATCGAACAATTCAGGGGTCAAAAGTTTGTCTAAGGTTTAGTCGAACGAATGCTTTTGAAATGCTTTTGAATGTATCTTCCACAATCGACCGAATTGACTCGTGTCTAACACCCAATTGTTTGGCCGACTGAACTTCTAGGTCATTTATGATTGAGTCGACTAAACCATATGTTTAGCAGAATGAACTTGGCCATTGGGTTGACCGAACTTAAAATACAGTTGACCGAAAACTCTCAGGTTGGACATTTTTACCACAAGTTAAATGGGGTTAATTTTAACTAACCTTCATTAATATTTTCTAAAATTCCATCTATATCCCCCAACGGTTATATTTTAATGAATGTGTATATATACTACTTCATTTGGGAAGATTAAGTAGAGATTAGCAAATAGATTAGCAAAAATTCTCTTTGATTTTTCTTGAACTCCCATTGCATATGCTTCATATTTTCAAGCCTATATTTCATACTCTCATATATTCTTGCTTGAAAAATCTTTTCAAAACCAAAGAGTATTATTTGCTTACTCCCTTTTTGCAAACTAATTGCAAGTTAAAGGGAGTTTGACTTTCACTTGTTGTGTGCTTCATACATTATCCTAAAGCTGGTATACTCTCTCATTCATTATTGTTGAAATTATTTTTAAAGAGTTAGCTTGAGTTGATCTCAGATTATTTCATTGATAAATATTATCTTGGGATAACTCTTGTCATCTTAAGGAGCTTTGCATCTTTGTTGTAAGATTCAAAGGCTAGATTTTGTGCTTATTCAAAAATATTTTTGAGAAGCTAATCTTGACTATCGCCTGATTTTATTGCTGAAAAATATTATTGAGCTATTTGTTTAAAGGTATTTAGATTCTGTGATTGCTTACATTATGAATACATATTCTAGAATCAAGGACCTTACTCACTCATACATATACTTTGATACATATCTTGTCGTGAGTAGATACACTATTTAGAACAAATCTCACATGAGCATTAATTCTCTATCATACGTGAGTGCATTGTTTACTGTGCTGAATTGTAGTACATATCTGCTTGTGTAGAAGCATTTGAAATTGTATTCAAAATTGTATTAATTATCTGTTGTATTTCAGGCATAGTGTTAGCTTTTTGAGTTCGATCTCTATTTTGATGCTGACGAAACACCAATATTTTATGTGTATTTAGTATGTGAATAAGCTTAAATTTCATCACACATAAGGAAGGGAAAATGGAAGCCAGAATAAACCTTAAAGCTCACATCAATTGGCATTTTCCACGGAGGACAGAAGAACAAAGATGAAGAAGAAGACTTATGTTTTTAATTTTTAATGCATTTCATTTTATATTTGGTTTGTAATAATGCATAGCATGCATGATGTGTATGATAAGCTCAACATGACCATAGATTGACCATAGGAAATCAAATGACCATACGGCACCCTTCGGTCGACCAATTCCATTTTTTTGGGGGTTAACTCTTAAAGACCTTAGACTGACCATAGGTCCCAATACATTGTATGAAAAAGCCTCCATATATCTTAGAAGTGGTCATCATGATAATAAGGGTGATTTCAAAGGACAAATTGGACCAAAATTGAAAGTTTCATATGGTCGATCGACCGAACCCAAATGTCCTAAAAACCCTCAGTTGTTCGAACCTCACCAGAGTCAATGGTTTGACCTTTCACTCGACTGACCTCAAAATGAGCATCAATGCCCTGGTCGATTGAACTGGCACGTGGGGCAATCCCAACGCCCTGGTCGACTGAACCTTTAGTAGAAAATTGACCTGGTCGACCGAACACCCAAGTTCGGTCAATCGAACTCAATTTGGTCGATCGAACCTCAGAGGTTTTGAAATCGTCTTAAGTCCGGTCGTTCATCACCTCAGTTCAAAAATCCCCTGGTCGACCGAACTTAGCAATTCGGTCAACCGAACCTTAAAAATGGTCAATTGAACCTCTCGAGTTGCTCAATTTTTACTGAGGTTAAACTGGGTTATTTTTAATTAAACTCAATTAATATTTTTACAAAATACCCAGTGTGTCCCCAACGACTATAATATCTCCAAACTCTATATATACCCCCTTATTACTCATAATTAGTAATGAGATTAGCCCAAAAATTCTCTCAAAATATACACTTAATTTTTTACACTCTTTTATTAATCTTTTGATAAATCTTACAAGAGAGCATTGTTTTTGAGCATTCATTTGGGCATTAATTTTTACAAATCATTTAACTCTCTTTCCATTCTTCATTTGAAAAATCTATTTTGGAAGAGAGGTTTTATTTAGGGCATTTTTTTATTCAAAGCATTTACTCTCAATATTCATACTTTGAATATCATTTCTTTTGAGAGTAAGCTTATGGAATCTCTCATATATTTTATTGATAAATTTTATTGGGAGAAAATCTATATTGTTTATTTTGAAAGACTTGAGCACATTTATCTTTTGTTAGGAAAGTCTTATTGCAGTTGTGCTTAAACACACATATTATTTTTGCAAGTTCATTTGAAAACAAAACCCTACCTTCCTTTGAACAAGTTTTTTGAAAATATTTTGGGAAGAGATCTTTTGGGATTGAATCTTTGAAATATTCACTGCATACATTTTACTCAAAGATTTTGATAAGTTATTTTGGGAAAAATCACCATACTCACACTGAACTTATTTTCATATCATATATGAGTGCATTGTTTGGTTGAGCATGTTGATACATATCTAATTAGTGTAAGAAGCACATTTGTTTATACACAAAGTTTATTATTTTTTGTATTCTAGGCGTGGGCCTGAAGAGCGAGACTAGCCCTGTTGAATAGTCTTGGATTGACTTAAATCAGGTTAGGAAAGCTAGGTGAACCATCTTGGTAAGGTGCAGTTGTAGGTTGAGGGCAGCCCTATTAATTGACCTGGTTGTTTACAGTGTCGCTCCACCCTTGAAGTGAGCCTTTAGTGGAATCCTTTTGCTTGTGAGCTTGAGGTGGGGACGTAGGCAGTATTGGCCGAACTCCGATAACATATCGTGCGTGTGCTTTATAATTTAGCAATTTATTTTTCACACTTTCATTTCTAGCACATGTATGTTTTATGTTTAATTCATTATATGTTGTACATGTGTTGTTTGGTTTTATGATTATATAGAAAGACCCTAGGCTTGCGTAATACTGCTACTGGTTAATTAGACCTAGGAGATAAATTTTTAAATACCCACTTCACCCCCCTCTTGGGAATACACCAATGCCAACCCGTGGCCTGAGGGGGTGTTGATCTAGTCTGTAAGGATCAATTGTAAAGATTGACGTCAACCCAGGTAATTTGACTTGTTATTGTATTCGGTGCTGCTCTACCCATTAAGTGAGCGTTAGTGGAATCCTCAGTCTTGCGAGATAAGGCGGGGACGTAGGCAGTTTTGGCCGAACCCCGATAACATATCGTCTGTCTACTTTTAATTTTCAGCACTTTATATTCCTGCACATGTATGTTATATTTGATATATTGTGAATGTTGCCCATGTTTAATTTCTACATATTATTTTTATCTGCGCAATTGGTATATGATTAGAAAGGCCCTAGGTTGTATACTACTGATACTTGGTTTAACCCCGAAGAAGTTTTAAAATTTTAATTCACTCCCCCTCTTGGGAATACACCAATTCCAACACATTACTAGACCACTTTAAATGTTGCACTTAGATTTATTCAGTCCTAACCAAGTTCAAAGTCTAGGAGTAAAATTATATGCATTTGTAATTGTAGATGACTATTCCAGGTTCACATGGGTGTTATTTTTTTCACATAAATATGAATCATGTGAACAATTTACTTACTAGACTTTGTAGAAGAATTCAAAATGAAAAGGGCTATAAAATTACACACATCAGAAGTGATAGGGGAACTAAATTCAAAAATGATGGCATAGAGAATTACAGTGACCTAGAGGGTATATCTCATAATTTCTTTACACCTTGGATCCCATAGCAAAATAGTGTTGTTGAAAGAAAGAATAGGTCCTTGCAAGAAATGGATAGAACAATTCTTATTGAACATAAATTACCCAAATATTTTTGGGCCGAAGCAGTGAGCACTGCTTGTTATGTAATGAATAGAGTATTAATCTGACCATCTCTTAATAAAACTCCCTATGAATTATGGAATAGCCATTGACCAAACATATCTTATTTTCATGTCTTAGGTTGTAAATGTTTTGTACTTAGGGATAATGAGCACCTAGGAAAGTTTGAATCCATCCATGTTGTCTTTGATGAGTCTAATGCTTTTTCCCAAAGAGATGATGAAGATGATATTGAAATTAGAAAAGGATTAGAGAAGCTCTCCATTGAAAATAATGTAGATAAAAATTCAGAGATTAATGATAAATCAATTGAAGATAATAAAGTTTAAAATGAGGTTCAGGAACTTCCTAGAGACTGGAAATTTATTAGGAACTATCCCTTAGATCAAATCATAGGTGAACCCTCACGTGGTGTTGCCACATGTTCTTCCTTAAGAAACTTGGTTAGTCATTTTGCATTCTTATCTTAGGAAGAACCTAAAAATATTAAGGAAGCCATAGAAGATGAATCATGGGTAATGTCTATGCAGGAAGAGCTAAATCAATTTGAAATAAGTAAAGTTTGGACCCTAGTTCCTAGACGTGATGATCACACTATTATTGTAACCAAATGGGTTTATAGAAACAAAAAGGATGAAAATGGTTTTGAAAGTTAAGGAGTTGTCCCAAGAGGGGGGGTGAATTGGGTTATTAAAATTTATTTTAATTCTTTTTATGAATTCTTTGACCTCTTGTTAATTTATTAAACACATAGCAAAGAACTTAATTACTTAATCAATTCTCAAACCAATACTTCAACACAACATAAGTAAGCCAAAACTTAAACAAACATCCGACCAATCAATCAACTTTAAAGTAATCAACCACTCAATATAATATTCAGCTTTTTGGCAATTCTCAGCTTTTGTATATAGCCCTGTGTATATGATTGATTTAAGCCCTGTATTAATGAATTTGATTTCTTAATATGAAGCACAATATGAAATTCAACACTCTTTCTAAGAACTTGGACTTTAAATAAATTTTAAGTTAATAAGTCTTGGGTGTTAACCAATCAACATACTCCCTTACAGTTTCTGCAATTTGTATTGATCAACTAACGTACTTCCTTTTGGTTTCTGCAAATCCTAAAATTAAATTAATCTTTAGTTTATTGAATTTCCAATCTATGTAGTGTTTATGATTAAAAATTAAAACACACCCACACAGTTAATATTTTATGGAATTTAAAGAGAGTAAGGAAGAAGAGTGACACCACGTTTTTTACGAGGTTTGGCTTATCCCCAGCCTACGTCCTCGCCTTTAGCCAATACCACCAAAGGATTCCATTATACCGTTCCTTTACAGGCGGAACAAACCTTTTACAAGCGATACCCCATGCTCAAGAAACAAGAAACAATATGGTGAGAATAGGATACAGTTCCCAAGAAGGGGGCAGGGGTGAATTGGGTTTTTTTTTAAAAAAATTTACGTTCTTTTTAAAAGCTTTTGTATAACAATAAACACAAACCAAACACAGTCACAAAGTAACAATAAACACAACCCAAATACAATCACAAAGTACTTGTAAAATAATTAATCCAAATCAACCACAATCAATACAAACTAACAAAGCACTTGATTCTTGTGACAATAGCTCTATAGTAATATGTAATGCTTATTGGATTTGTATAAGCCATGTGTGGAAATTCACAATCACACTTCTTCCCAAGGTTCAGCTTTTAAATAAACCTTCAGTTTAGTAATTTTAGGATGATCAACCAACGTAGTCCCTTTCGATTTTCGCAATCAATGCTGATCAAACCAAAACAAATTATCTTCCAGTCTATTTAATAACCAAACACTCAGAATTCAGAAATTATAAAGCATCCACGATGTTTGTAAAGTATACTAAAAAATAAAGAGTAGGGAAGAGAGAGAGGAACACAGAGTTTTACGAGGTTCGGTTTATACCCAGCCTACGTCCTTGCCTTTGGCAAACCACCAAAGGATTCACAAAGTCAGTTCCTTTGTCGGGTAGCACAACACCGTTTACAACATTCCTTTGATTAGGCTAGAGCCCGCCTCTCCAAACGATATCCCCTTGCTTGGAACAACAATACAACAACCTTGAATTGTCTAGAAACAAGAAACAAGTATAGAGAATTTTGTGTACAAAGAGACACTCTCACAACAGAGCTGGTTAGTACAATATTCAGCACAAATATACTTCAATGTAAATCAGCATAAAGAGATTGAAGTACAATTGAATTGAGATCATTGAATATATCTTCTTTGTATTGAAAGATTTAGACTTTGAAGGCTCAAATTCGAAACTAGGATTAGCAGTAATTTAGTAGTGAAAGTAAGATGAGCACAAGAGAGATTGAGAGCTTTGAGAGTTCTTAATTTGCTAGAAAATTTCTTGGTGTATAAAATCATTATAGCTGGGGCTATTTATAGATGTTTAAAAAATAATTCTTTGCCCCCCAAGTTTTCTTGGAGTAAACATCACGTTTTCAAAAAGAGTAGAGCCTAAGAAATCCATTTAAAAAAATTTCCCGTTAAGTTTTTAAAATTTTGTTCGAGTGGTAGTCGCGTGCCACGACCTGGCAGTCGCCTGCCATGAATTGGTAGTTGCCTGCTATAGTGAAAACAACTAGAAGACTGGCAGTCTCCTGTCAAGACACAGGCAGTCGCTTGGTTTGACTACTTAGGCGTCTAATAGGGCTCAGGCAGTCGGCTGGGACCCTTCTGTCTCCTAAATTTAATTCCTTTAATTTTGATAGTCTACTACCTATATTGGGCAGTCGCCTGGCTCTCGGAAAACCCCTTTTTTACTTTGAAAACTTTCTTCCTTTCTTGAGACCTTTATCCTTTTGATTTAAGACATATTTTAAGGTCTTTCAAAAATATGTTTTTTAGAGCTTTAATTCAATTTATATTGAGGTTTACATGAAGTACTTACATAGAGACATCCTTAAAACCCTAAACTTTTGATCTTCATATAAATCCATGATTTGAAATATTTCCTTGATCATATATCATCTTTTGAGCTCTCAATCATCTTTAATTCTTCAAGCTTTTATAAAGTATGTCCATCATGAGCTTTATTGACCTTTGAGTTTGACTTTGAAATACTTGAGCTTTGCCTGCTTCCTGAAATAATTTAACTTGAAAACAATATCAAACTTATCGTGATTTGTTATCATCAAAATAAGAATTATAAGGCTTGTTAGGCCAACAATCTCCCCATTTTTGATGATGACAAATTTAGAGCAAAAATGAGGAAATACTCTTTAAAGTAATCCCCTTTTTTTCAATAGTCATAGCTCCCCCTTTTAATAAGCATGAATAAAAAATGTAGTAGAGTTTTCAAGCATAAAGTAAATTTCTCAAGTATTCTCATTCTTTAGGCATAAAGTAATCCAACATATGCATAAAGTATCAAACATCAAGTAGTCTATCATAGTCAATCATATGTGTCTTTTTGCTCTCTCTCAAATACTCTCCCCCTTTGGACATCAATCAAAAAGGAAAATAAGGTGATCAATCATAAAGCATATTTAAGTTTGAGCTACAAAATACTTAAGGCCATCCAGAATATGATACAATCAAAAAAATTGGCCAGTGAAATACATAGAAATATTGAGTACAAATAAATGAGATAGAGCATCAAAAAACGTCATTTTGAATCATCCTTGGATGCATTCTCATCATCTTCATCTTCTTGTTCCTCAAAATTTTTAGTAGATTCATTGTCACTAGATGGAACTGAGCTGATATCCATCGGTGTTGTACTTTTAGAAGAGCTGGCCAAGTGCTTCTCAATTTTATCAACACGTTGAGCAAGGGTGGAGTAGTGAGTTTCCACAGTGGTAACCTTCTCCTGAACTGTACCAAGACCAGATTACATCCTATCGCTGAAGTTTAGACAGTGAGTATAAAATGGCATAAACTAGGAAGGAGTATCTGAGTCTGGCTGATCTGAAGTAGCTGACATAGAAGGCTGAGGAGGAGGCTTAGATGTGAGGTGTCAATGGCTCTTGTGAAACTAGCCTTGAGTGGTTTTCTTATAACCCATGCGGCTTAAGAATTGTATCAGAGAATATGTCATAATGGGTTTTTCGAATGAAGTTGAAAGATGGTGTGAGGATGTTAAAATTTGCAAACACCATATTCAATATCCCAGCATATGGTAGAATAATGCGAGAAGTGTCAACTTTTATATTAATATATTTGATGTGAAGAATAGGAAGACCCAACTTTTCCCCTTTCAAAATACACCACATGAAGAAACAAGCTAGAAAGAAAACATGATCATATGAATCAGATCGTGGTAGGATATTATAAGTAATGAGTTTATGAAAAATTATAACTTGAAGGTTCAGTTGTTTATAGATTGGTGGATTTCCAAAATAAGTGGGTGTATCAGTCATTACAAGAGGTAAGAATGCGTCTAGGGTAAATCCTTGTGCCATTATCCATTGTTTTTCAACAATTTGAACTTCAAAATCTCCCAGTTTAACAAGAAGTATTTTTCCAAAACATATGGGAGTGAGGTGAATATTTTGCCCTAAGAGGTTCGTTTTTAACCCATCGTCTTGTTTCTCCATGTTTGCATAAAAAATGCTTACCAATTTTGGAGAACACCCTTTGGCTTGATAGGTGATAAATCTTTCCTATCCAATTTCTTTGAAAAGCTCTAAGATTTTAGGAAATTCAGAATTCAAAAATGCAACATCAATCACTTTGCCTAGAATTGGTTCCGATGAAGTGATTTGATTTCTGTAAAGAAGTTTGGCTTGAGGAGTAACTAACCATTTTTCTACTTCATCATTGTTGATGCGTGAGGTGGAGGGAGCACCCTTGTTTGCGACCGACTTTGTTCGTGGCGTGTTTGCGTTGAGATTTGAATCCGAGAAACCCTAGAAATTTGGTGAGGATGATGTAGGTTTTGAGTTTGGATTCTGATTTTGGACGGATTTGGAGGAGAAATAAGCTTGAATAAGAGTAGGAATGAAGGGATTGAGAGTGAGAGGAGAAGTGGCAGGCGCCTGAGGCCTATTAAAATGATACATAATAGGGTTTTAAACCCTTACCCACTGTTAGGCAGTCGCCTGCCACGAGGAGGCAGGCGTTTGTCAACCCAAAAGGGACCAAGTCAATAGCATGGCAGTCGCCTGCCAAGCAAAATTTTTTTTTTAAAAAAACTTCATCAAACAACATCTCGAACATTCCTAATTCTCGTCTAATGAATATAAATCGATCCTCAGAGAGTGGTTTTGTGAATATGTCCGCTAATTGATCATTTGTATTGATGAATTCTAGAATTATTTCCTCGTTTTGTATGTGATCTCTCAAAAAGTGATGTCTTATGTCAATATGTTTTGTTCTTGAGTGAGATACTGAATTTTTTGAAATATTTATGGCACTCGTGTTGTTGCACTTTATTGGAATTGTTTGCTATTGAATTTTGAGATCTCTTAATTGTTGTTTCATATATAATGTTTGAGCACAACAGCTCCCAACTGCTATCTATTCTACTTCAACTATGGGTAATGCCACAAAATTTTGTTTCTTTGAAAACAAAGAGACTAGTGAGTGTCCTAGAAAGTGACAAGTCCCACTAGTGCTCTTTCTATCTATTTTACACCCAGCATAATCCGCACTTGAATAGCTTATCATTTCAAAATTAGTTCCCTTTGGATACCAAAAGCCTAGATCAAGTGTGCCTAGCAAGTCCCAAGTATTCGTTTAACTGCTATTTGATGTGATTCCGTAGGTGCTGATTGAAACTTAGCACATATGCATACACTAAATATGATGTCGGGTTTACTTGCTGTTAGATATAATAGACTTCCTATCATTCCTCGGTAATGTTTTGTGTCTACTTGTTTTCCTTTTTCATCTTTGTCAAACTTGTTAAGGTGCTCATGGGGGTTCCTATGAGTTTGCTTTCTCCCATATCAAACCTTTTCAACATATCTTTAATATATTTAGTTTGATTTATGAATGCTCCATTTTTAGCTTATTTAATTTGTAACCCTAGGAAGTAATTCAACTCTCCCATCATACTCATTTCAAATTCTCTTTGCATACATGTAGCAAATTCTTTACATAATTCTTCATGTGTTGTACCAAATATGTTATCATCAACATAGATTTGTACTATTAGAATATCTTTATTTTTAGTTTTTTATGAATAGAGTGCTATCTACCTTTCCTCTTGAAAAATCATTTTTGAGTAAAAAATTGCTTTGTCTTTCATACCAAGCTCTAGGAGCTAGTTTCAAACCATACAAAGCTCTTGTTAACTTGAATACATGACTAAGATTTTTTGTGTCTTCAAAACCTGGAGATTGTTTAATTTAAACTTCTTCATTTATATATTTCTGTTTAAGAACACACTTTTTACATCCATTTGATATATTTTAAAATCCTTATGGGCTGCATAGGCTAGGAGCATCCTTATTGCTTCCATTCTTGCTATGGGTGCAAAGGTTTCATCATAGTCAATACCTTCTTCTTGATTATAACCTTGTGCTACTATTCTAGCTTTGTTTCTAACAATTACCCCATTTTCATCCTTCTTATTTCTAAAGACCCATTTAGTTGAATGTTCTTTGGGTTTAAGTACTAGTTACCATACTTGACTTCTTTCAAACTGATTTAGTTCTTCTTGCATAACCATAATCCAAGAATCATCATTTAAGGCTTCTTCAATGTTCTTGGGTTCATCTTGAGATAAAAAATGTATAATGGTTGCATATATTTTTCAATGATGCTCTAGTGGTTACTCCATTTGATGGTTCTCCAAGAATTTGATCTTTTGGATGACTTTTAAGATATTTCCACTCTTTTGGTAGTTCTTGGTTTTTTGTGGAGTTTTCTTTTGAAGTTTCATTATTGTTTTCCTTTTTTATTTCAAGATTTTCTTCTTTTTGTGAGATATCTTCTCTTTCATCATTCTTAATTTCTTTTACATAGTGTTTTGATTCATTAAAATTTATATGCATGGATTCAATGATAGTAAGTGTTCTTTTATTATAAACCCTATAGGCTTTACTATTTATAAAATATCCTAAGAAAATGTCTTCATCTGATTTTGCATCAAATTTAACTAGATCATCTTTATTATTGAGAACAAAACATTTACATCCAAATACATGGAAGTAAGCTATGTCGGGTCTTTTACCTTTCCATAGTTCATACGGTGTTTTATCTAGACTCGATCTAATAGACACCCTATTTATAACATAACACGGTGTATTTACAGGTTACAGCTTCAGCCCAAAAGTACATTGGTAAATTATTTTCATTTAACATGGTCCTTGCCATTTCTTGAAGAGCTATATTTTTCCTCTCAACAACTCCATTTTTTTGTGGATTTCTAGGTGCTGAGAAGTTATGGTTTATACCATGATCATCACAAAATTTGTCAACATATTTATTTTTAAACTCTCTACCTTGATCACTCCTAAAGTTAGTTATGTTATAGCCTTTTTCATTTTGTAGTTTCTTGCATAGATTTATTAACATGTTACAAGCTTCATCTTTATTTTCTAAGAACAATACAAAAGTATATGTTGAATAATCATCTACAATCACTAAGACATATTGTTTGCCTCCTAAGCTTTGCGTTCTAGTAGGACCAAATAAGTCTAGGTGCAAGAGTTCTAAGGGTCTACTAGTTGATATGTACTTCTTTCTTTTTGAAACTTGTCTTGACTTGTTTTCCTTTTTGGCATGCATCATGGATCTTATCTTTTAAAAATTTTGTATTTGGTAATCCTTTTACTAATTTTTTCTTGGATAGTTTAGGTAATAGGTCCATGCTTGCATATCCTAGTTTCCTATGCCAAAGCTAACTAGTTTCATTCAAGGTAGCCAAACATGTCACATTTTGATTAACTATGTAACGACCCAAAGAATAATGGTATTTAAATAATAAAAAGAAAGGGAATTGGAAATAGAAATAGAAGGAGGCAGTCGACTTCGTCGACAACGTTGCATTTTGGATGGGATAATCCCGAGAAATTTTCTAGGCCTCGTCGACGAACACAAAGATTTAGTTCAGAAGGGTTCTTTAGGATCTCGTTGATGAAGTCCCATCTCTTCAACAAGAAGATATCAAGAGAGGATTTTTGGAAGCTTGAAATTCATCGACGAACATTCGTCGACGAGGGTTGAAGTTCATCGACGAATCCGGCCGTATAAGTAGCGTTAAATGTGATTTTTCAGTCAATTTCCTGCGCAGAACTTCTCTCTCTCTCTTACCCTTCGATTCCCTACCCATCTTTTTAAGATCTTGGGCCAATTTTCTACTGATTCGATGATCTAAAGCCACCACGACGCTCTTAGGAAAGTTCTCTGCAAGTTCACCGGAGCGGATCGTCGGTGGGGCTGAGTTGGAAACCATCCCAAATCTAGGTTAAGGTTTTCTACTCAATATTTGGTTTTTCGACAGTTGTAGAAAGTGTAGTACGTGTAGAAATACTAAACTTTAGTTATAGGGAATGTTGCTTTCATGGTGTTGAATGGGGAACCCTACGAGTCTAGGAGAAATTTTCTTAGGGGCTTTTCAAGAGTCAGGTAAGGGGATAAACTAAGCTAATAATTTTATGAAAAATATGTATATTGTTATAGCATTTGATTTCAGGAAAATAAATATATTTATATATGATTTATATTTGGAAAATACTGCCGAAAATGATGGTATGTTAAATATATGAAAAACCTGTTTAGTGTAGCATGAGTAGAAATTATAATGAAAAACTATTTTCTGGGAATGTGGTAATGATATGGATTTTTATAACGAAAAACCGGCGTACGGGCCGAGATTTTGATATATTTGTTGGCGTACGGGTAGAGTTATGTGTATGATTTGCTGGTGTACGGGCTGAGCTATGTGTATGATTTTCCGGCGTATGGGCCGTGTTATGGATATGATTTGCCATCGTACGGGTTGAGCTATGGATATGTTTTCTGACATATAGGTCGAGCTATGGAAATGATTTGCCAGCGTACGGTCTGTGCTATGGATATAATTTGCCAACGTACAGGCCGAGCTATGGTAAAATGTGAAATACCGGTGTATGGGTCGATGATTTTCATGATATACGTATATATGCAAAATGATATGATTGATTTGATAATTAATGATATGAAATATCCATGTATCACAATTTCAGTATATGTTATATAATATCAGAACCTGGTTCGCTTGGTCTAAGCTAGCACTTACACGGTATCGTTGCTATGTGTCCATGGTCATTATGATCATGGTATTTGTGTTAACGCCGCTGTACAGAGTGGTGTGAGATTTGATGGTCAATATGATTTCTAAGAAGTGTGTGAGTGCCCCTGGTGTATGGACTAGGTCTGGCAGACCCAATGGACTTATAGACTATACTTTTGACTTGGCAGTGGTCAGTCAACTATTGTTAGGTCCCGCCTTCGGGCTACACAACCCAGTCATGTGGAGGTAATACATGACAACAACCAACTAACCTATCAGGATTGTTTTCGTATTATTATTATATGAGATGATATATGTTTATAAAAATGTAGCATGTTCTGCTATGTTTTGATGATATGTATGTTTTCCCAGATTTGACATAACAGATTATTGAATATGTTCTGTATGGTATACGTATAACGCGGAATATTCTTTTTGCCACACACTAGTATTAGTTTATTTCCCTTACTGAGAGGTGTCTCACCCCGAGTTTTATAAACATTTCAGGAGCCCTTGATAGGAGAGCGGGTAAAGACCCGCTGATCTAGTACGGTTGGTCTGCCCTTCTAGAAGGGTAAGTGTTTTGATAGGGTCGAATGTATTTTGTAGGATGGCTTTAGATATCTTTTGAGTTGTGTATTGTGTACATATATATACAGTGATTGTAGTAACTCTGGTATTGTGATGTATGGTATAATAAGGTGTTTATGATTTATGTTTCCTATTGCATAGGCTTCCGTGATGTGTTTTTGATGTATCCTTGCTACCCACGGGTCCAAGTAGATTATGATTTGCTGAGTTTTGTGATTTTGATTTAATTATATTAAAAAAATGATAAGAAAATTAAGCAGGTCGTCACAATATGATATCAGAGCCTAGGTTGCTAGGTTCTGTAGACTTTAGAATGCAGCGGAAACAGTACCAGAGTATAGGAAATGATTTGAGGTTTTGTTCTACTGTCTGGAGTAAGGACTTCCGTGGTAGTTTATATGTTTTTCCTGGGGTGATAATTTTAGGAAAACCATAGTAAGCTATTGTCGGGTTTTTTTTCTAGAATGTAGGACTAGGGATTAGAAATAAGTTGGGAATATTAAGATAAGTGGCAAGGTTAGGTGGGTAAGTTATAAGGATAGAATTTCTAAGTTGTGTTTGTTGTTTTCAAGACGGATCCAGGAGGAAATAGTGCCCATGCAAGTGGCAGTGATGGAGCAGGGCCATCAGTTGCAGCTGGGATCGACTCTGATGCGGTCTTACGTAGCATGGCTCAACAGGTTATGGCTGAGATCGCTAGGAGCTCGAGGGAGCAGGGTGGTCAACCTGCAGGCCATGGGTGCACCATAGAGAAGTTTACAAAGATGAATCCTCCGACATTCTCAGGTGGAGATGATTCTGCAGCCACTGAGAACTAAATGTAGGAGACCAAGAAAGTCTTGGATGTGTTGCTCTGTATTAAGGTACAGAGGGTCCTCTTTGCCACCTATAGACTGATGGGAGAGGCCAAGAGGTGGTGGACTACGGTGAGACTGCTGGAGCAGCAGAGGGTGACTCTGATAGCCATGACATAGGACCGGTTTAAAGAATTATTCTTCGATAGATATTTTCTAGCTACTGTTAGGGAGGCTAAAGTAGAAGAATTCTTGAGTTTGAATTAGGGACAACTATCCATCTAGTACTATGCGGTGCGTTTCATCGAACTCTTTCATTTTTCCCCATACATTGTCCTTAATAAGGTGAAGAAAGTGAGGTAGTTTGAGAGAGGCTTGAGGCGGAGTATATTTAAGTAAGTGGTGGTGCTACGGACCCAAGCCTTTGCTGAGTTAGTCGATAGGGCGGCTTTGGCAGAGATTGGTAAGCGTCTCGATGCAGAGGAGTAGGGATAGAGGAAGAGATCTGCATTTATGGGCTACTAGCAAGGTCCTAGACAAAATCAGTGGAGGAAAGGTAATCATGGCAGAGGGCGGAGGAAGGAGACGAGAGGACGCGAGGTGCAGGTAGGACAGGGTCCTTCAGTCTGTTAGACTTGTGGTAGGAGACACTGGGGAGGGTGTCGAGTAGGTGGAGTTATCTGCTACCACTGCGGTGGACCGAGGCACATTGTGCGAAACTGCCTTACACCACCAGATGCAATTCCAGCTCCCAGACCGTACCGGGGAGGTAATCAGGCGCCACGTGGGGGCCAGGAAAGGAATATGGCTCCAGCCAGGGTGTTTACTCTGACGCCGGGTGAGGCTGAGATGGCAGGTGACGTTGTGACAAGTATGGTTATTATGCTTTCTTTTAAAGTTATTGCGTTGTTTGATTTAGGAGCTACGCACTCATTCGTGTCTTCGAGGTGTGTTAATCTATGTAGGACAGAAACACAGTTGTTGAATACTGAAATGTTAGTGTCTACACCAACCGAGTTAGCGGTGAGATGTAGTAGGGTACTCCGTGGTTGTCCAGTTGATGTTCAAGGGAAGATTCTATTTGTTGATTTGGTAGTGCTGGACATGTATGGGTTTGATATTATTTTCGGCATGGATTGGCTAGCAGCTAATTTTACTAGTATAGACTTCCATGTGAGAGAAGTAATTTTTAGACCGCCAGGAAGACCAGAATTCAAATTTACAGGGTCACGAGTGCAATCTCTATCTCGAATGGTTTCAGCTGTTCAGGCGAGGAGACTGCTCTTGAATGGTTGCTAGGGATTTGTGGCCTTTGTGAAGGAAACAACAAAGAATGAAGTGAAGCTTACCAATACGCCAGTAGTAAAGGAGTTTACTAATGTGTTCCCAAATGAACTGCCAAATTCGCCACCTGATCGTGGGATAGATTTTCCCATTGATCTACTTCCAGGTACAACACCGATCTCTAAAGCATCGTACCGAATGGCGCCAGCAGAGTTGGCAGAACTAAAAGATCAGTTGCAAGATTTGCTTGATAAGAGCTTCATACAACCTAATGTATCACTGTGGGGAGCTCCAGTTTTGTTCGTGAAAAAGAAAGTGACCATCAAGAACAAGTATCCTCTAATCCGTATTGATGATTTGTTTAACCAGCTCTAGGGTACACGGGTGTATTCCAAGATTGATCTTAGGTCAGGCTATTGTCAGGTAAAGGTGAGAGCAGAAGATGTATTGAAGACGAATTTTAGGACCGGATATGGGTATTACGAGTTTCTTGTTATGCCATTTGGTCTAACGAATGCTCTTATTGTATTTATGGACTTGATGAATAGAGTCTTCCACCAATACCTAGACCAGTTTATTGTTGTTTTTATTGATGATGTACCAATCTATTCGAGGAGCTATAAGGAGCATGAGACGCACTTGTGGCAGGTTCTGCAGACGCTTCGGGAAAAGAAGTTGTATGCCAAGTTCAGTAAATGCGACTTCTGGCTTGAGAAAGTTGTGTTTTTGGGGCACGTTATTTCAAGAGATAGAATTTATGTGGATCCCAGTAAGATTGAGGCGGTAGTGAATTGGGCTAGACCGAGGAACGTCCATGAGATCAAGAGTTTCTTAGGGTTAGCCGGATATTACTGTTGTTTTGTTGAGGGATTCTCAACTTTATCAGGGTCTCTGACACGACTGACTAGGAAGAATGCCAGATTTGAATGGGACGACATCTGTGAGCAGAGTTTTCAGGAATTGAAGCAGAGGCTAGTCACAGTGCCAGTACTAATCATTGTGTCAGGGGGTGAGAGTTATACTATCTATAGTGATGCGTCCTTGAAGGGACTTGACTGTGTATTGATGCAACATGGCAGAGTGGTGGTGTATGCATCCAGGCAGTTGAAAGAATATGAAAAGAACTTCCCTACACATAATCTTGAATTAGCTGCAGTAGTACACGCCTTGAAGATTTGGAGGCATTATCTGTACGAAAATCAGTGTGAGATCTTCTCCGACCATAAAAGTTTGAAGTACTTTTTCACTCCAAAGAAGCTGAATATGAGGTAGAGAAGGTGGTTGGAGCTAATTAAAGATTTTGATTGTACCATCAGTTATTACCTAGGGAAAGCAAACATGGTAGCTGATGCGTTGAGTAGGAAGTCCAGGGAATCAACGTTGGCGATTATGGAGATCCAGTATCTGATCATGATGGATCTAGAGAGACTCAGCATTGAATTAGTTGAAAGTGGTTCTCAAGCTCACATTGCCAGTTTAGTGGTGCAGCCTATTCTGCAGGAGAGGATTAAAGCCACCTAGAAGGAAGATCTAGAGTTAGCAGAGGTAATAGACAGAGTAGAGAGTGGTGAGGGGGAGGAATTCAGTATTGCAGATGACGGGGCTTTGCAGTTCTGTTCCAGATTATGCATTACTGCCGATACTGAAATCAGAAAGACTATTTTAGAGCAGGTTCATAAATCTTTGTATACAGTTCATCCCAGTAGTGCGAAGATGTCTAGGGATCTGCGAGAGTCATACTGATGGAGTGGTATAAAGAGAGAGATCATCGAGTATGTAGCCCAGTGTCTGATGTGTCAGCAGGTAAAAGCTAAGCACCAAAGGCCGGTAGGGCAGTTGCAACCGCTATTTATCCTAGAGTGGAAGTGAGATCATATGTCTATGGACTTCATGTCAAGACTGTTGACAGCGTTACATGGCCAGAATGCCATTTGGGTGATTGTTGATCGTTTGACTAAGACCGCCCACTTTTTTACCTATCAAGATCAGCTACTCCCTTAACCGTTTAGCGGGGATCTACATTCAAGAGATAGTTCATTCTCATGGGGTGCTAGTATCAATTGTGTCAGATCAAGACCCGCATTTTACGTCACGTTTCTAGAAGAGCTTGTAGGAAGCTTTAGGATCTCAGTTATCGTTTAGCACGACATTCCATCCTCAGTCAGATGGCCAAACTGAGAGGATGATAAAGACATTAGAGGATATGCTTCGAGAGTGCGTATTGGATTTTGGGGGTAGATGGACTCAGTTCATGCCATTAGTAGAATTTGCATATAATAACAGTTATCAGACCAGCATTGGCATGGCACCATTTAAGGCTTTATATGGTAGGAGATGTCGTTCTCCTTTTTTTGGGATGAGATGGGTGAGCGGCAAGTTGTGGAGCCAGAGCTAGTACAACAAGTGTGTGATAAAGTTTGGCTCATCAGGGATAGAATCAATGCAGCTCAAAGCCAATAGAAACGTTATGTTGATAATCGCTGTAGGAATTTGGAATTTGATGCGGGTAGTCATGTGTTTTTGAAGATAGCTCCGTTGAAAGGGGTTGTGAGGTTTGGCAAGAAGGGTAAACTTTGTCCTAGGTTTATCGGTCCATTTGATATTTTAGATAAAGTGGGACCGGTAGACTACAGACTAGCTTTGCCACCTATGTTATCCATGATCCACGATGTATTCCATGTTACTATGTTGAGAAAATACGTCCCAGATCCTTCTCATATCATCAGTTATGGTGAATTAGAGTTCAGTGATTCACTGGTGTATGAGGAGGTACCAGTACAAATTCTGGATAGGAAAATACAGGAGTTACGTAACAAGGAGATTCCTCAAGTAAAATTTTTGTGGAGGAATCATGCGATAGAGAGGCTTTTTAGGAGTTCGAGGAGCAGATGAAACAGAAGTACCCACAACTATTTCAAGAAACTTAAGTAGTTAGGTAATATTTCTTTTGCAGGTACATGTAATGGTTTAATTAATGTAGCATTTTAGTTTTGGGAGAATTTTTGTTTTGTATATATATTCTCCCAGGACTTGGAATGTAACAACAGTATTCCTCCGCCATAAGTGAAGGTAAGTAATAAAATAAGTAGACCTTTTTCCTGTTAAGGGATGACGAGTTACGTGAATAGTAAATTTTGAGGACGAAATTTTATAAGGAGGGGAGAATGTAACAACTTGAAGAATAACGGTATTTAAATAATAAAAAGAAAGGGAATTGGAAACAGGAATAGAAGGAGGTAGTCGACTTCATCGACGACGTTGCATTTTGGATGGGATAAACCCGAGAAATTTTTCATGCCTCTTAGACGAACATAGGGGTTTTGTCGACGAGGGTTCTTCAGGATCTCATCGACGAAGTCCCGTCTCATCGATGAGAAGATACCGAGAGACGATTTTTGGAAGCCTGAAATTCATCGACAAGGGTTGAAGTTCGTCGATGAACTTTCTACAGGACTTGTTGACGAATCTTGCAGTATAAGTAGGGTTAAATGTGATTTTTCAGTCAATTTCCTGTGCAGAACTTCTCTCTCTCTTACCCTTCGGTTCCCTACCCTTCTCTTTAAGATCTCGAGCCAATTTTCTGCCGATTCGACGATCTGAAGCCACCACGACGCTCCTGGGAAAGTTCTCTGCAAGTCTGCCGAAGTGGATCGTCTGTGGGGCTGAGTTGGAAACCATCCCAAATCTAGGGTAATGCTTTCTACTCAATATTTGCCTTTTTGACAGTTGTAGAAAGCATAGTATGCGTAGAAATACTGAACTTTACTTCTGGGGAATGTTGTTTTTAGGGTGTTGAACGGGGAACCCTACGGGTGCAGGACAAATTTTCTTAAGGGCTTTTCAAGAATTAGGTAAGGGGATAAACTAAGCTAATAATTTTATGAAAAATATGTATATTGTTATAACATTTGATTTCAGGAAAATAAATATATTTATATATGATTTATATTTGGAAAATACTGCTGAAAATGATGGTATGTTAAATATATGAAAAACCTGTTGTGTGGCATGAGTAGAAATTATAATGAAAAACTGTTTTCTAGGAATGTGTTAATGATACGATTTTTATAATGGAAAACCAGCGTACGGGCCAAGATTTTGATATATTTTTCGGCGTACAGGCCGAGCTATGTGTAAGATTTGCCGGCGTATGGGTCATGCTATGGATATGATTTGCCAGCGTACGGACTGAGTTATGGATATGATTTGCTAGTGTACGGACCGAGCTATGGATATGTTTGCCGGCATACGGGCCGAGTTATGGAAATGATTTGTCAGTGTACGGGCTATGCTATGGATATGATTTGCCGGCGTATGGGCCGAACTATGGTAAAATGTGAAATACCGGCGTACAGGCCGATGATTTTCATGATATACGTATATATGCAAAATGATATGATTGATTTGATAATTAATGATATGAAATATTCATGTATCACAGTTTTCAGTATATGTTATATGATATCAGAACTTGATTGGCTTGGTTTAAGCTAGCACTTGCACGGTACCGTTGCTATGTGTCCATGGTCATTATGATCATGATATTTGTGTTAACGCCGCTGTACTGAGTGGAGTGAGATTGGATGGTCGATGTGGTTTTTAAGAAGTGTGTGAGCACCCCTGGTGTACGGACCAGGTTTGGTAGACCCATCAAACTTATAGACTGTACTTTTGACTTGGCAGTGGTCGACCAACCTTTGTAAGGTCCCACTTTCGGGCCACACAACCCATTCATGTGTGGGTAATACATGACAATAGCCATCTAACCTACCAGGATTGTTTTCGTATTATTATTATATGAGATTAAATATGTTTATGAAAATGCAGTATGTTCTGCTATGTTTTGATGATATGTATGTTTTCCCAGATTTGACATAACAGTTTACTGAATATGTTTTGTATGGTATGCGTATAAAATGGAATACTCATGTTGCCGCACACTAGTATTAGTTTATTTCCCTTACTGAGAGGTGTCTCACCCTGAATTTTATAAACATTTCAAGAGCCCTTGATAGGAAAGCGGGTAAAGCCTCGCTCATCCAGTACGGTTGGTCTGCCCTTCCAGAAGGATAAGTGTTTTGATAGGGTCAGATGTATTTTGTGGGATGGCCCTAGATATCTTTTGGGTTGTGTATTGTATACATATATATACAGTGATTGTAGTAACTCTGGTATTGTGATGTATGGTATAATAAGGTGTTTATGATTTATGTTTCCTACTGCATAGGCTTCCGTGATGTGTTTCTAATGTATCCCTGGTACCCACGGGTCCAGGTGGATTATGATCTACTAAGTTTTGTGATATTAATTTAATTATATTAAAAAAAATGATGAGGAAATTAATTGGGTCGTCACAAACTAGGTTATCAAGATTTATACAATACACGTTATTTACCCTATGAGCTGTGAATAAGGTTTCATCATTCTTAGGGATTTGAATAATGCATTTGTCTTTCTTAAAAATTATTTCAAAACCTTTGTCACTTAATTAACTATTACTCAAAAGATTATGTTTTAAACTTTCTCCTAACAACACATCATCAATTGAAAGAGAGGGTTCTTTACCTATTTTACTAATGCCAACAATTTTACCTTTGGCATTGTCACTGAAGGTCACGTATTCCCCATCTTTTTGTTTTAGTGTGGTGAACTTGGTCCTATCTCCGGTCATGTGTCTTGAACACCCGTTGTCCAAGTACCACTTTTCCCTTGATGGTGTTGTCCTAAAGCACACCTATAATGAAGGATTTAGTTTTAGGAACCCAAATCTTCCTAACTTTCTTTGAATTATTTCTAGTTCCATTGTTTACTTTCCATTCATTTTGATCTTTAACATATTTCTTTTTGAGTGGGTAATTAGACATCACATGTCCTTTATTCTTGCACATGTAGCAAGTAGTATGTTCATGTATATTGGTTGAGTAAGTACTAGCATAGTACTTTGCTTCTTTAACAAAATGTCCCATGAATAACTTCTTACTTCTTTTATTTGTTTTTCAATTATATCCAATTCCTTCTCTATTTCCATGCAGTCTTTGTTGGTTAATCATCTTTTCAAAATTTTATTTTCCTTTAGTAAAGTTATAAATGATTTTCTCTTTATCCTCTATTGACTTCTTGAGTTCAATTATTTCTAAATCCTTTTTATTTTGATCATCTTCTTGTATTTTGACTGTTTCTTGAGTCATATCTTCTATTTTTTTTCTTTTAACTTTTCAATATGAGTTTCTTTCCCTTTTTCAATGGATTTAGAAAGTTCAAGTTGTTTTATTAGCTTTTCATTTTGTTCTTTCAAGTTTATGTTTCTTTTGGAGACTTTGATAAACCTTTTATGTAAAGAAAATAACTCAGCATGTTGTTCTTTATAAGAGGGCATGCTATCACAAGATTCGTTACTAGATTCTGTTGATGAGGAGTAGTAAGAATTTACCTATTCATTATTTGTCGTGAAGCACATATTCACTATCTTTTTTCCGCTTGACTCATTCTCCATTTTGCTTGAGCTTGAATCATCACATGTAGTTTTCATGTCTTCCTTCTTCTTCTTTTTATCCTTCTTGAGTAAAGGGCAGTCTGGCTTGATTTTTCCTGGTTTCTTGCAATGATAACATGTAAAAGGGTCATTTTTACTTTTGTTTTCTTTCCTACTAGTTTCCCCTTTTTTAGATTTTTTTTTACTAAACTTTCTAGGGAACTTTTTATTTCTCTTATAGAACTTGCCAAGTCTTTTAGTGATGAATGCTAATTCATCTTGGTCTAGATCACTAGATTCACTTTCATCTTCACTTGAGCTTTCACTAGCTGCTTTTAAGGCAATGGACTTCTTATGCTTAGGTTTAGGGTTTCTTTCTTTTAATGTCATTCCATAAGTGAGTAGTGAACCTATAAGTTCATCTAGTGAAGTAGTCTTAAGTTCATAGGTAGTCTAGGTCTTTCCTAAGGCACTTAGAGTATTTATTATGTGAGTAAACCTAGTATACATACTAGTGATTGTTTCATGCGGACTCATCTTGAAAGATTCATACTCACTAGTTCGCATGTTAATCCTATTGTCTCTAACATCTACGATTCCCTCATAAGTTACTTCTAACTTGTCCCAAATTTCTTTGGCCGTTTTTCAGGCCATGACTCTATTGATTTCATTAGCATCTAGAGCACAATACAATGCATTTATGGCACTTGAATTTATTTGTAGTATTTTGTAATCTTTATCGGTCATGTCTTTTTTCTCTTTAGGAATTTGTTTTCCATCCACTATTTTGGTGGGAATTAGATCTCCATCCATGACAACTTCCCAAGCTTTCCAATTCATATGTTGAAGATAGATTTGCATTCGTTTTTTCCAAAAAGTGTAGTTATGTCCACAAAAGATAGGTCGTCGGGTTGAGAATTGGCCCTCTCCGAAGGGAGCTACTCCTATGTGTGTCATTCGATCTTTTTATAGCTTCTTGTTAAGATTTACTGTAACTAGGATCTGATACCAATTGAGAATATGATATAGTTCCCAAGAGGGGGGTGCGTGAATTGGGTTTTTTTTTCAAAAAATTATGTTCTTTTTAAAAGCTTTTGTATAACAATAAACACAACCTAGACACAATCACAATGTACTTGTAAAATAATAAATCCAAATCAATCACAATCAATACAAAATAACCAAGCACTTGATTCTTGTGACAATAGTCCTGTAGTAATATTCAATGCTTGTTGGATTTGTATAGGCCCTGTGTTGAAATTCACAATCACACTTCTTCCCAAGGTTCGGCTTTTAAATAAACCTTTAGTTTAATAAGTTTAGGATGATCAACCAATGTAGTCCCTTTCAGTTTCTGCAATCAATGCTGATTAAACGAAAACAAATTATCTTTCAGTCTATTTAATAACCAAACACTTAGAATTTAGAAATTATAAAGCATCCACGCAGTTTGTAAAGTATGCTGAAAAATAAACAGTAGGGAAGAGATAGAGGAACACAGAGTTTTACGAGGTTCGGCTTACCTAGCCTACGTCCTTGCCTTTAGAAAACCACCAAAGGATTCATTAAGTCAGTTCCTTTGTCAGGCGAAACAACACCTTTTACAACACTCCTTCGATTAGGCTAGAGGCGGCCTCTCCAAACGATATCTCCTCGCTTGGCACAACAATCCAACAACCTTGAATCGTATAGAAATAAGAAACAAGTAGAGAGAATTTTGTGTACAAAGAGACACTCTCACAACAGAGCTAGTTAGTACAACAAATATACTTCAATGTAAATCAATATAAAGAGATTGAAACTCAATTGAATTTAGATCACCGAATATATCTTCCATGTATTGAAAGATTCAGACTTTGAAGGCTCAAATTTGGAATTTGGATCAACAAAAATTCAGTAGTGAAAGTAAGATGAGCACAAAAGAGATTGAGAGCTTTGAGAGTTCTTGATTTACTAGAAAATTTTTTGGTGCATAAAATCATTATAGTTGGGGCTATTTAAAGATGTGTAAAAAATAATTCCTTGCCCCCCAAGTTTGCTTGGAGTAAACATCAAGTTTTAAAAAGTGTTGAGCCCAAGAAATCCATTTAAAAAATTTTCCCATTGAGTTTTTAAAATTCTGTTCGAGTGGCAGTCACGTGCCATAGTGAAAAAAAAAACAACCATAAGACTAGCAGTCACCTGCCAAGACACAGGTAATCGCCTGGCTTGACCCCTCAGGTGCCTTACAGGGCTCAAGTAGTCGCCCAGGACCCTTCTATCTCTCAGATTTAATTCCTTTAATTTTGGCAGTCTATTGCCTATATTGGGTAGTCGCTTGGCTCTCAGAAAACCCCTTTTTCACTTTAAAAACTTTCTTCCTTTCTTGAGACCTTTATCATTTTTATTTAAAACATATTTTAAGGTCTTTCAAAAATATGTTTCTTAAAGCTTTAATTCAATTTATATTAAGGTTTACATGAAGTACTTACATAGAGACATCCACTCTAAACTTTTGATCTTCATGTAAATCCTTGCTTTGAAATCTTTCCTTGATCATATATCATCTTTTGAGCTTTCAATCATCTTTCATTCTTCAAGCTTTTATAAAGTATGTCCATCATGAGCTTTATTGACCTTTGAGTTTGTCTTTGAAATACTTGAGCTTTGCCTGCTTCCTGAAATAGTTTAACTTGAAAACAATATCAAACTTATCGTGATTTGTTATCATAAAAATAAGAATTGTAAGCCTTGTTAGGCCAACATATGGTGTACAAATAAACTCTCACAATAGAGTTGATTAGTACAGTTTAAATCTATATACTTCAATTAAAATCACAATATGAAAAGATGAAACTTAAGAAAATATTATCAGGGTTCTTTCTTAGTTGTAAAACTCAGTTAAGAATACAAAAACTGTGGCCTTTAACTTAGAAAAATCTCAATAGTGAAATTTAGAAATTGATTGCACAAGAGAGCTTTGAGAGAATTGGGAAATTTGAGAGCAAGAAAGCTTGATTGCTATATTTTCTTGGTGTTATTAATCCTTAACCTTGGGAATTATTTATAGATGAGAAACAAGTCTATTTTGTGTTGCCCGAGTGACTTAGAATGTTTCCCAAGTTTATAGAAAGTTTGGAGCACAAGAAATATGAATTTGAATTTAAAAACTTTTAAAAAATATGGTCATTAACAGTGTCCAGTAGACTAAAGTGTCAGGTTCAATCTTCTGAAGTACTTTAAAACATTGAAAAATTTAGTCTGAAAATAGAGTCAGAAGACTGGAGTGAAGAGTTCAATCTTCTAAGGCTATACTACCTCTTCAGGATTTCTCTAGAAAATTCTTCAGTAGATTGAAGTTAAACTTCAGTCATGTGGGCAAACAAAAACTTGGGTTTCCTGACAACTTCAACCCCCCTTCAGTATTTTGGTCATAACATTTTATATATAACTCCAAATTATACGTTCTTGGTATCAAAAGAAAGCTAAGAAAAAATTTCACAATAGTCATGTTGAATACTATTTAACATAAGGAGTGTTAGATAAAGAAAAATGCATATCAATGTGGATATAGAAAAATTAACAGCATTTGAAAAATTCTATTTTTGATGCTTTTCATTCCAAAAATAATTTTAACCTTTTTGAAATAATTTTTGACCTTATACAAATATTTTTCCAAGTATTTTAAAAGGTATATGCTTTCATATTGAAATTTTTTGAAGTACTTACATAAAGACTTCTTAAGACTTTAACATTCTAAACACTTAAGTCTTCATGTTTGTCTTTCTTTGGCTCTATCTTGTCTTCAAACTTCAATATACTTTAAGCTTTTAGCAAGTTCTCTTTAATATTCATGCTATCATGATCTTCAAGTTTTATTAGATCATCTTTGAATCCATGCCCTAATATTGTTTAAGCTTCATTTGATCATCTTTCTTTGGAGTATAAGCTTTCATTGATCTTTGTGAGCACTTGACCTTGTATTCTTATTCTTAAGTCCTGTCACATCATCACTTAACCAAATATGTTAAGTTCCTCTGACTTATTATCATCAAAATAAGATTTTAAACCTTGTAAGGCCAATTCCCCCCTTAATGAGATTGATAATTTTTTATCCTATTGTATCCCTTTTCTTCTTTAACCAATATCCCCGGTTTACATTACAGATCAAATGAAAGTCTTAACTAGATTAGTATACTCATTGTTGCCTTACATGATTTGACCAATTCACCCCTTGATGAGATTGATAATTTTTTATCCTATTGTATCCCTTTTCTTCTTTAACCAATATCCCTGGCCTACATTACGGACCAAATGAAAGTCTTAACTAGATTAGTGTACTCATTGTTGCCTTACATGATTTGTCAGACGCAATGTTTGAGTCTGAATTACATAATGACCTGATCCTCAAAAGGTACGTAGGCAACTTGTCTAAGTGGCAAGTTTGATCAATACTTTACAAATGTTTTGTCACAAACTAGGGTATATCATTTGGGGAAGGGAATTTTGAGCCTTAGTTTCCTTATTTTTTGGAGAACTCGTATCCTGAGGCCTACGTTTCATCTCGAGATCAAAATAGGGGTAAAGCTTCACTAAACTATGGACAATAGCAAGAAAAAGAAAGCGACGTTGGTTTCCCGACAAAAGACAGAAGGGGAAATGTTTCCTCTGACAAAATTGGAGCAATAGACAAAAGGAAAAAGTCAAATATTTAGTTGGATATACTAACATCAATGTCACATGAATTTTAAATACTGGTATAAAATTTTCCTTTTCAAAATAACATGAACATGATAAAACAACTGTTTTGTGCATCTGACCTTTGCAAATTGATATCCAAAATGCATGATCTTTCCTCCTCAAAACCTCTTTCATTCGTCAAAAGCTCTAAAAGATGATTAGATAGTCAAAGGAGTATCTCACAAGGCTCGCCGATTTGCTTTTATGGGGCCCAATTTCAAGATCTACTTTTTCATAGTAGAATTTGAAAACATAGCCAAGAATAGTGGTCGAGGACTGAAAATTAGGGCAGCCTTCGAATTCCATTGGAACAAATTTAGGCACCTTCACACAAGTTGAAAGTATGGCTAGGACCAGTAAAACTGGGGCAGTTCTTGTGTTGAAAACATAGCCAGGGCTAGCGACAGACAAATGCAACTGGGGCAGATTCCTTGATGAGTTCAAACGAAGCTAATTTAGTTGTCTTTCGAATAGAAAATTGAAAACAAAGCCAAGGCCAGTAAGAGATAAATGCAACTGGGGCAGGCTCCGTTTTGAGTTCTAGCGGAGCCAATTTAGGTGCCCCTGTATCTGAGAGAAACTTAAAAACATAGCCAAGGCTAGCGACAGACAAATGCAACTGGGGAAAATTCTGTGAGGAGTTCCAGCAGAGCCAATTCAGGTGCCCCCATATTAGAGAGAAAATTGAAAACAACACCAAGATCAGTTACAGATAAATTTCACTGGGGCAAGTGCCTTCATATCAGACTGGAATTTAAAAGCATGGCCAAGATTAGGGATTGGGTGGTTGATTACAGACGCATTGGAAAAAGAAAGATCATGCATCTTCATGCATTTCATGCATTGTATAGAAAAGAAAATAAGAAAAGGCATTTGCATTATAAGTAGCAGAATGCATACATATCATGTAATATGCATCATCAAGCATATATCCCTACATTGTAGAACCACAAGTAGCAGCATGCATCATATAGCATTGTTCATATTTGACACATTTTCTGCATCTTTTGTTGATAAGCAACTTTTGGTTAACTATCCATAACTGGAGCAAAATTGGCTCAGGAAAGGATCTCAAGGTCTTGCACCCGATTGATCATCCACAATGAAACAAATTTTTAGGACCTAGAATCCAACACTTGAATGCTCAAAAGATCTTGGATCTCTTACCCGATTGGTCATCCCTAGTGGAGCAACGTTTCAGAGACTTAAGGCCCCAAACTAGAGAACGTTTGTCAAAAGATCTCGGGATCCTGCACCCAATTGATCAGCACCTAAGGAAACTTTCCAAAATATCTCAGGGCCATACATCTGATTGGATTTCCCTGGTGTAGTAACCTTTTTTCAAACACAAGATTTCATACCTAAAAGTTTTGGCTCAGGTCATCGAATCTGCTACGGCTCGAATTATCACATCCACAGCAAGCCATTTGAGGGATGTTTCGGGTCGGGTCATTGAACCCATTGTGGCTCAGATTATCACATTCGTAGTAAGCCATTTGAGGAAAGTTTTGGCCCAGGTCATTGAACCTGCTGTGGCTCAGATTATCACATCCGTAGCAAGCCGTTTGAGGAAACTTTTGGCTTGGGTCATCGAACCCACTGTGGCTCGAATTATCACATCCATAGCAAGCCATTTTGAGGAAAATTTTGGCTTTGATCATCAAACCCGTTGTGGTTCAGATTATCACATCTACAACAAACCATCATAGAGGCTTGGGTCGTTGTACCCCCGTGGCTCGAATTTCTACATCCACAGCAAGCCATTTTGAGGAAGTTTTGGCTCCGATCATCAAGCCCGTTGTGGCTCGGATTATCACATCTGTAGCAAGCCATTTGAGGAAAATTTTGGCTTGGATCATCGAACCCGCTGTGGCTCAAATTATCACATCCGCAACAAACCGTCATAGAGGCTTGAGTCATTGTACCCACATGGGTCGGATTTCTACATTTGCAATAAGCCATTTTGAGGAATTTTTGGCATGGGCCAATAAGCCCGCTACAGCTTAGATTTCTACATCCGCAGCAAGCCATTTGGAGAAAATTATGGCTCGAGTCAGTGTACCAGCAATACTCTTGTCCTCATTTAAAAGAAAAACACCAAAATTTTATTAATCACCTGTACTTATGGTGGAGGAATATCGTGGTTACATTTACGGTTCTAGGAGATTACAATAACCAAACCAAAACTTTCCCAAAATTTAAAAAAAAAAAAAAAAAAAAAAGCATATACATCCTTACATATACATCATGCACGCCTCATAAATACATACATAGCATCATTCATTTACATTTTTTGTATAGTGTTTTTGTATAGCTCTTTTCATCCCTTTCATGCCTTTTCACCTCCTTTTTCAAGTTGACAAGTAAGAAGTCTGGCCTTTTCCATGCATTGTAGTTTTGAGCCGTTTGTGCTCTTGCTGGAAATCCTCCCAACTTTTCTCCAGCTCGACTATTCTCGGCCCAAGATCGTTGGAGTAGGTGTCTAGCATTCTTCTCAGCTCCTCGACCTACCATTTCAACATTTTATTTTCTTGATTTAAGTCTTTCACTTTTTGTTGTTCTTCTCGATATTTCTGCCGCAAAAGGTTGACTTCATTTTTGAAGAGGGTCACAATATGGCTCTGGCTCTGCAAACGATGAACTAAGTGAGACATTGAGGCGATTGCTTGGGCACCGAAAGAGAGTGCCTGGGTGCTAGCTACACCTGCATCAGACATGTGACCATTACCATTTCATTCCTCAACATATCACTTTGGAGCTAAGGTGAAAATCAGAATGAGCCTAGGACATTAGGGAAGAATGGCACCTTCGGTGTCACATTTAGGTTGGGAACTTGTTTGGAAGATGAAGACCCTTCCATAGAAGTGATTGAGAGTTTAATAAAATTTATTGAAATTTGAAACGGTTAAGGTGTGGTTGCTATGACAGAGGGTGGTTGGAGATGGGTTGTGGTTGTACATGGAAGTTGCCTATAGTATTGAAGGTGTGGCTACCATAAAGGTGGCTATGTTATCTAAAAAAAGAAGGGGGTGAGAGGAAGTGTGTTAAAAAGAACAACAACAAGGTTTCCCCAAGTGGGTGTGATTTAAAGTGTGTGATTGACAGGAGGAAAAGAAAGAGTAAAAGATGAGCATAAAGGCCCCTAGCAACTGTGAGTAAGGGTGAGCTATGAAGATGGTGTTGGGGCTTAATGTGCATCGAGAAGTACCCAGAGACTCTGAGTGAGGGTAAGTTGTGGGAATTGTAAAGCCCCCCCAACTATTAGGGAAGGTTTGCATTCACGAGGCTATGGAAAAATATCTTGGGATAGATTTTGAAATATGGGGGAGATTCCCAAGAAGTTCTTCCATCGCAATGTCTAATCTTAAGAAACCAGAAGATCATTTTTATTAAAAAAAAAAAAAACCAAGTGCTTAAAAGAATGAAGGATCATTCGCGTTTTTGAAACTTGAGCCCAATAACATTTTAAAAACTTGAGCAACTTTTTTTTTTAAAAAAAAAAAGCAGGGCCCACCTTGTTTTAAAACCAACCCAGGCTACCTATTTTGAAATAATTGGGCTAGCCCATTTTTTAAATTCAACTCAAGCCTTATATTAAAAAAAATAAAATTAAATAAAAAGAAATAACTAGGCCAACCCACTTTTGAAATTTAATTTAGGCCATATTTTAAAATTAACTAGGCCGGCCCATTTTAAACACCCCGAGGCCATTTTTAAAATCCACCCTGGGTGAGCCCATTCCAGAATCTCGGCCCATTTTGAAGTGTAGCCCAAAACCCCCACGTGCAAGGTCACACGCTCGACCTAGCCTAACTTGGACTTCGCCGAGTCCGTTCAACTCATCCCGGTTTGACTCATCCGAGTCAACCCTTATCTTGACTCAACGAGTCAAGGACGAGTCTCCTCATCTACAACCTCATCCCTATCCCCACCTTGAAATCCTAACCTGATTCAGACCACCAACCCTAATCCCTAACTCAGTAAGTTTGAATCCGAGACTTAGACCATTGTGATAGCCATAACAGTGCCAATATTCAGATCATCACAAACCAAAAATTCCATACACATATCAGATCTTAGAAAAAAAATAAAAGGGGGGGGGGGTGTAACTTATCTTTTGCGAACTTCACACTCAAATCCTAAGAATGGGAAGCCCTATCGCCAAACCTTGGTCAGATCCGTTTTGGGTCTTAACTCGAATCACCCACTAAGATCATTTGACGTACCAGGCTTTCTTGAAAAATTAAGGAATTAGGTTTCCATTAGGATCTGAAGATATACGAGAAATCGAGAAAGATTTGAAGGGCGAAATAGAGGATAGAGAGGGGGGCTCGAAGGAAACCTAGGGTTCAAACCCTAGAGAGTTACAAAAAGGGAAGAGAGAAGGAAGAGAGGATGCTGTGAGAGAAAGAGAGAATGAAAATGAAGTGAAAGAGAGAATATCCGGTTTAAGTATCTTTGGTCTTGGAACCGTAGGATTGTGATGTGTGGCATCCCATTCCCCATACGTGTGTGACATGTGGAGCATTCACCTTCACATATGCCAAGGCTACGCAGCCCTCCCTAAACAACCCAATTTGTTTTTTTTTTTTTTTTTTGGATAGTGAGGATCGCTCCACGTTAGCAATATGAATACCACTTTCTACTCAGCGTCCGATGTGTGTTTTCTTGAGACGCTGAGGATGTCTCCATGTCATCAATCTGAGCATGCCCTCCACCATTGAATCCTGCTTTTCCAAGGATGGCTCAGATTAATGCCACATCATCGATTTAGGGGAGCCTGTTCCCAACCGTAGGATTGTGCCATGTCTTTGATCCGAGTCACATTTGACCCACTACTTAACTACTGACATGTGGCATACCATCCTCCACACTTTCATGAGCTACGCGATCTCTTGTGAGCCATTCAATCTATATTTCTCCACAATGGATAGGATCATGCCACATCTTTGATCCGAGTCACATTTAACCCACCACTCAGCTATTGACACATGGCACACCATCCTTCATACTTTCATGAGCTACGCAGTCTCTTGTGAGTCGTTCAATCTGTATTTCTCCACAACAAACCGAATCATGCCACATCTTTGATCCAGGTCACATTTGACCCACCACTCAACTACTAATGCCTGGTACACCATCCTCCACACTTTCATATGCTACGCGGTCTCTTGAAGTCGTTTGATCAGTGTTTCTCCACAAAGGACAAGACTGTGCCACATCTTTGATCTGAGTCACCTTCTATCTTCCCTTTCACTGGTTGACACGTGGCCTTCCTCAGAAAATGACATGTGGCCAGTTATTGACCTAGTCAAATCACCTATAATCTTCCAGTGAAACTAGCTTAGGTCCCTACATCCAGTGCACGTTACCCGAATTATACTTTCGCTCGATGCAAATCACCAGGATACTTTGATTTAGATTCATACATCCGAGTCATTATTTTCAATCCTTTGTGTTCCCTTCACTAACATAACTTGAAGAATCAAGTAACTACTAACTTCCTAGAGAAAGGTGCGACATTCCCATATTGCCCTTGTTACTCTCTTCTCGACCCTTGTTAGTAAAGGCAAACAACACCTGATTGACCCAAAAGCCTTGGGCAGTTGTGTGGTCTGGCTAAAATCGGTGTCTTTTATCCTTATAGGCCTGTTGGTATAGATAACATAGAAGAGTTCCTTCTGTTACTTCAAAGCAATGAGGCCTATAAAGAGGGATAGTTGCAGATACCCTAATTTTAACCAGACCTTTTTTAAGAGACCTCGTATCAAACCCTCCCTCACATGGCTTATGGGCCCCACATATCTCCGTTTGGCCCCACATCCCCTAATACTCTAGTTCGGATTCCTACATCTGGTGCACGTTACCCTCTCTTATGCTAGCTCGGGTTCCTATAACCATTACACGGCTTGTAGGCCCCATGTAGCTTGTGGGCCCCACATGGATTGTGGGCTGCAAATATCTCCATTGGACCCCACATCCCCTGGTACGCTACGACTTGGATTCCCACATCCGATGCACGTCATTTCGTGGTATGCTAGCTTGGATTCCTACATCTGGTGCACGTTACCATCTTTAGTACACTAGTTCGGATTCCTACAACCCTCACGCGGCTTGTAGGCCCCACGTAGCTTGTAGGCTCCACATTTATCTTGTGGGCCTCATATATCTCCATTGGGCCCTATATCCCTTGGTATGCTACGGTTCAGATTCCCACATCCGATGCACGTCATCTCCCGGTACGCTAGTTCAGATTCCTACATCCGGTACATGTTACACCCTTTAGTACGCTAGCACAGATTCCTACATGCAGTGCACGTTACCCCCTTTAGTACGCTAGCATGGATTCCTACATCTAGTGTACATTACCCCCTTTGGTACGCTAGCTCAGATTCCCACATCTGGTGCAAGTTACCCTCTTTGACGCTAACTCGAATTCCTACAACCTTCACATGGCTTGTAGGCCCTGCATGGCTCGTGGGCCCCACATATCTCCATTGGGCTCCGCATGGCTTTATGGGCACCACGCGGATTGGGCTGTACTTGATTTATATTTAGTATTATTATTATTATTATTATTATTATTATTATTATTTATTTATTTTATAAAACGCAAGCTTGCTTTGTTCCTTACACCATGCTATATTCCCCTCATTATCATTCACCACATGCATTATTGACTTGATTGGTCATATCTCGTTTTGATAATGACAAATGCCTTGGTACTAATGTTGACCCTGAGCTTGCATGCAAGTTCACTTTATGCATGGAATTGAAAAAAAACATCATATCATGATGGCATAGGGTGACCCCAAGCAAGAATGAAGATTATTGTGTTTCATTTGTAATTTTATTTTTATATTCTTCATTTTGGGTTGTAATTCAATATGGTCTATAATAACTGCATCATGAATAATAGGACTGTATGTTGAGGTTATCTTAGATTGGCCTTTAGGTTCCTACACACTCAGTGCACAGAATCCCTCTAAGCTCACATATCATCATAGGTAAATTTAAACTAAAGCATGGACCTTAGACTAAAAATCGTAAGGGCTTCAGGCGACCAAACCATGCAAGTCAAATTGCCTCGGCCGACCGAATTGTTGACTAGTCAAGTAGTTGACCTGACTTCGGGTGACCGAACTCAAATGACTCGAGTGTCCACGGTCAACCGAACTCATACCTTTGTTTTGTTCAAGAACTCGGGCGCCTAATTGTTCACGTTCAAATCACCCTCGGGCAACCGAACATGCAAGTTCGGTAAACCTAACTTGAGACTAGGTGACCAAACCTTAAACAGATTGGAAAATTGCCTTGGTCAGCAGACCAAACCTTTGATCAGGCACCCAAACATGAAAAAAGTTACTTTTTCTCATGTTTCTGTTCGGACGAACAAACCAATGGCTCGGTCGATCGAATCTCTCGGGTTGGCCTAATTTTTACCGCGATTAATTGGGGTTTAAGAGGGTTAATTTCTTAAACACATTTTAAAAAAATTTAATAATTCCCTGAGTGTCCCCAACGGTTATAATTTTGGCCTTTTATATATATGTGTTCATTTACTTTGATTAGGGGTGATTAGCATTTTGGATTAGTATAAAAATTCTCTAAATTTTTTAGAGCATATTTTTTCATACAAAGCCAAATACACTCTTCCTTTGCTATACCATTGATAAATCAAGCTTCCTAAGAGTGTTCTTGAGTGATTCCATTTGGTTAAAAACTCTCCTTGTTCTAGATTAATTGATTGTTTTTATTGAGAAGTTTGGCCAAGATTTTTGCCCTAGTTTAACTAATAATTTTTTTTTGTGGGAAAACCTTTGTAGCTAGTGAGTATTTGCATCTTTGTTGCAAGACTCATCAAGCTTATGGTTTTTGATTGTGCAAAATCTTTTCACATGATTACTTTTCAAATATCTCTTGAGCTATTATTTTGATAAAATTATATTTGAGATATTTTGAATACTCTAGTTGGAACTCTTTGAAACCTGTGGTGATTGATTAATATTGATACCTTGTTTCAAAGATTGTTTGTAAATACACTCTAGGACTTGATTGTATATTTACATTAGATTGAGTGTTAGCGCACTTCATTTGCTATGAGCATAAATTCTATCATTTGTGTGTGCATATTTATTTGGATTATACTGTAGTACATATATGCTTGTGTAGAAACGCTTAAATTGTACGCAAAATTTCATATCTGATTGAATACCCGACGTGTGTCTGGAAGAGGGAAACTTGCCCCGTGGAAAGTCCCAGATTGACTTTGACCTGGTTAGGAAAGTTAGGTACACAATCATAGTAAGGTGTTGTATACGGTGCCGCTCCACCAGTGAAGTGAGCCTTAGTGGAATCCTTATATTTGTGAGCCAAGGCGGGGACATAGGCACTTTTGCCAAACCTTGATAACATATTCAGTGTCACTTTTACTTTTCCTGCAATATATTCTGCGTTGTGCTTGATTTAGTTTCTTTGCTAAATATCATGCGTATCTTATTGACATGTTATTGTGTGTAATTGAGAGATACTGGAATTGTGTTGCATATACTAAAATTGATTAATATATCATATTTGCAGCATCATACAAACTTATACTTCCCCTAGGTTGTGTAATACTATTGTTGGAGTGGTTGACCTAGGAAGAAATGTTTAAATCTCCAATTCACCCCCTCTTGGGATTGCACCAAAGTCAACATGCATTGTTCCCCTCATTATCATTCACCCCATGCTATATTTCCCTCATTATTATTCACCCCATGCATTGTTCCCCTAATTATTATTCATCACATGCATTGTTCCTCTCATTATCATTCACCCCATGCTATATTCCCCTCATTATTATTCACCACATGCATTGTTACCCTCATTATCATTCACCTCATGCTATATTCCCCTCATTATTATTCACCCCATGCATTGTTCCCCTCATTATTATTCACGCCATGTTTTGTTTTCCTCATCATTTTTTACCCCATGCTTTGTTCCTCTCATAATTATTCCCCTATGTCTTGTTTCCCATGCTTGCCCAAAGTTAAGTTTATAAATAGTCTTCTCATTGTAAGTAAAGGGGAGGAGATTTTGGGGAGATATTGAAATTTTGCATTGTTAAGTTTGTCTTTCTTTGTGAGTAAACAGTAAGGTTACGTTTCATTCTATTGAGAAATCCAATGGTCGACCAATCCTATTTCTTACTACTGCCGCGTCATCCCATTTGAAGAAAGTACTCCATAGTGCCTCAACTTAGAGTTCAGGAACCATCCCCAGAAAGACGCTATAGATTGACCCCTTGAAGACAAACCAATAGGAAAAGAAGACTGGGGGAGAGGAAGATGAGAGGTAAAATTAATAGGTTTCTCCCTCCTGAGTTACATTCTAAAATGTGATAGAATAGGTATGAAATTGTGAATGCAGGAATTCAAGCTCAACGTTAGGTTTAACCCTGGATTTAAACCCCGTTTGCTCCTCTGAGAATCATTGGATTTACTTAACCGGTTTGAACCGGTTACCCAGTATTTTCCTTATTTATTTTTATACTATGTTATCTATTTGAAAATTCGGGCTAAATTTTAAAAAAATAAAAAAAATTATAAAAAAAATTCAAAAAATATTTTTGACTCGGAATATCATTTTGTAAACTTTGCATCATGAATGAATTTAAAAACCTCCCAAAAAATTTATAAAATACTATTTGATATTTTGAAAAATTCTATAGAGTTTGCGAAGCAATTCTGGGAGTTATTTTCATAAAATATTTTCTCGATTTTTATCCCTGTGATTTCAACAAAGGGGCATAAGCTTTTAAAGCTTCTCGTGCCTTAGTTTTGATGGAATATGTATATTGTATTACTTATTCCTTTGTTTGCATTTTGTAAATTCACAAAGGGAGGAATCTAAAGGATATAAATTACCTCTGCTAACTAATCACTTTAAAGTTAATATGGATAACCTTAAGGGTCACTTCTTCCATTACAATGTCTCTCTTTCTTATGAAGATGGTCGATCATTGATTAAGTTGTTTAAGCTTTGCATACCTCAGTTCTGAGGGAAAATATGTATATTATGTAAATATTTGGGTGATGCATCCATGTACATTTGCATTTTGTAAACTCATGAAAGGGAGTAATTTTAAAGATTTATTAAATTTAATTGATGGGATAATTTTTTATTAATTAGGTACCGTGTTAGAATTGGTGTATTCGCAAGAGGGGGATGAATTGGAATTTTAAAATTTATCTCCTAGGTTAAATGAAATACCCGTATAATACAACCTAGGGTCTTTCTATGCAATTCCAAATACGCCAATAATATAATGTGCGGAAATTCAAATTAAGTGCATCATTCACACCATAACATATATATGGGGTAAATATAAAGTATAGAAATATAAACAAGGCACACAATATGTTATCGAGGTTCGGCCAACTGTGCCTATATCCCCGCTTCTAGCTCGCAAACCCAAGGATTCCACTAAAGGCTTACTTAACAGGTGGAGCGGCACTGATTACAACTAGGTCAATTAGCATAGGGCTGACTTCAACCTTTATACCCAGGTCAATTAGCGGGGTTGACCTCAACCTACACCTTAACAGGATGGTGCACCTAGCTTTCCTAATTGGATCTAAGCCAATCTGGGACTATCGCAGGGCTAGTTTCCCTCTTCAGGCCCGTGCCTGGAAATATAACAGTATGTTCATAATCAATGAAATGGTACAATGATTATGCTTTCAAGTAAAGCAGATATGAACCCAGTTACGCGCAATCACATACCCCACCAAATGATATAATGAAGTAAATTCAATGTGGTTTAATATATCAACTCTTAAATATATTTGCAATCGATGTAATCAGTGCATGAAAGTGCAAACATGTATGATCTTTGTATCACATGATGTTCAATCTAAATTCTCAAACAAAGATATCAGTCAAATTTCATATATTTCAACCAATAGATTTTCTCAATCATATAAAGCTTAAGCAACGTATAAATTTGGTTTGCAAAAAGGGATTCAATCTTTGTGTTCAACAAAAAGATATAACTCAATGAATATTGCAACAAAGATTTTATCACATAAACAAATATCTCTTCAAATATTTTTCAAGATAGAATACAATAGATATTTGAAAATGATTTTGAAAAGATTTTGCAACCAAAATAAAATACGAGCTTTTCAAGATGTTGCAATGAAGGTGCAATCTCAGAAGATCTAACAAAGTCCTCTAAGAATACTTAAGGATTTGCTCTCAATTAATTCGTCATAATCAATCACAACACTTGGAAGAGCAACCCTACTCAACACTCAATTCAACTTACAAATGATTTTTGGCAATATGGGAAGGTAAGATTGAGTGTATGGAGTTTAGAAATGAGTATTATGGATTTTAGGAATTTCATAGAATTTCTCCTAATCAAGATTGCTAATTTACTTACTAATTATTCCAAATGAAGGGGTATTTATAGACATCCCCACAAATATAACTGTTAAGGACACAAATGAAATAATTAGAAAATTTTTAATAATATTTAATTAAATTAACCCTGTTTAAATGAGTTAACTGCGGTAAAAAATTCGGACTAACCTGAGAGTATCGGTCTACCAAGACAAGTTTGGTTGACCCAAGTTCTTGGGGTTCAGTCGATCGGGTGTGAAATGAACTATTGGTTCAGTCGACTGGACTCGTATGTCCAAAGGCAATTTTCCCATTTTTCGAGGTTCGGTCTACCATGACCATTTCGAACTGAGCTGGTCGGTCGACCAGATAGTTGAGTTCCCACATATGGGAACTCGGTCAACCAGAGCATTGCAATGTATTATGGGCATGGTCGACAAGGTAGTCAATAAAGTTAACTCCTGGGGCGTTCGGTCGACCGAGGTCAAATGAACTGTAAGAGTTTGGTTGACCGGGCCATGGTCACCTTGTTGACTTAGCACCGGTTCGGTCAACCAGGAATTTTTGTATAGGTAAGTTTGGTCGACCGAGTGTGCATATTTTTGCATTTTAGTCATGTTTCAAGCATTCAATCACCCTAATCAAATGATCAATCATATGTATGCATGACTGAGTGTCCTAGGGTTATTTCTAGGTCTTTTTGAAGACACCAAAAAAATTCGGCGTCAGTCGACGGTAATTCCTAAGGTCTTTCTAAGGTAATTTTCATTTTGATCTTACCTCACATACCATGTAGGTGATGCATACAAATATTACAAGCCAGAGCCTATTTACTATTACAAACCCATGATGAATATGGAAATTAAATACAATCATAAATAAGGTCTTCAAGGCTTCAATTTCAACTCCTTGTGCTATCATATGATACTGCCAAGATAAACCTAAATATCAACTCGGCAGACATTAAATACCTAAGTATTTATTATAATCAAAACAGGGTATGACTCATAGGGTCAACATACCGTTCGTAAGAACGAGCGTGTAAGGGGTGCTTATACCTTCCCCTCGCGTAACCAAACTCCCAATCTCTGCTTTGGTAACGTAGAACGATTTTACCCTTAATTGGGTAGTAATCAAGTGTTCTAACCACACTAAAAGGTTAGTGGTGACTCCATTACACCATTTTTTTGAAAATTAAACCTTAGAATTTTTCATTTGCCTCATTCCGCCCCGAGATGTCGCGACAAGGATTACAGCAGTAAGACTTGCGTCTACTTCCTGAAAAGGAAGTCAGAGGTATTCGACAAGTTCAAAAAGTTCAAAGCTCTTTTGAAGAAATAGAGTGACTATCGCATCAAGTCACTCTGATCAGACCAAGGAGGAGAGTACAAGGAAGAAAATTTCCTGGAATTCCTTAATCAATAAGGGATTCAAAAATAGTTCACACCATCATACACTCCCCAGTTGAACAATGTAGCTGAGAGGAAGAACTGCACAATCCTTAACATGGCTAGGAGCATGTTAAAGGATAAGAACATGCCAAAAAGTTTTTTGGAAAAAGCAGTATCATGTGTAGTCTATCTACTCAACAGGTTTCCTACAAAGAGTCTTGATACAAAACGCCATATGAAGCCTGGAGTACTCAGAAGCCCACTATGAGTCATTTTAGAGTGTTTGGCTCCATATCCTGCACCAAGATCCCAGAGGCAAGAAGGACAAAGTTGGAAGATAAATGAGAGAAGTGTATCCTTACTGGATACAGTGATAGCACCATGGGATATTGACTCTACAATCCCATCAAGAAGAAAGTCATTCACAATCGAGGTGTCATTTCCTAAAAGTGGGATCAGGTTGAATCTTCCAAAGATGTGGAATTGACGCTTGAAGGAGAAGAACCCACATAGACAAGAGAAGTGGCTATTGAGTCACAAGTTCCCGAGCTGTAGACACCTCCACATGGTTCACCCTAGAGGAATAAATCTCCATCACCAATTGAGCATGAAATCTAAGACATAAGGTCTAGAGGAGCTCATAATCTAGCTGATTTGTATGAAACTACGGAACTAATAGAAGAGTATATTACATTATATTTGTCTATTGTTTACCAGCGATCTGGTTAGCTTTGAGGAGGCTAACAAAGATAAATGGAGAAAAATGGTTGATGAGGAGATTCAATCCATTAAGAAGAACTGTCGCGAGGTCCCTGGAGCGTGTGTGCCCCGGGTGGCGAAATAAAAATCAATTTTAAATGTTCAGGGAAAACAAGGAGTGTCGGAGTCGTCACTAACCTTTAGTGTGGTTAGAACACATGATTACTACCCCGTTAGGGGTAGAATGAGTCTACGTTACCAAAGTTGGGGTTGGGAGTTCGGTTACGCGAGGGGAAGGTACGAGCACCCCCTACGCACCCGTTCTTACGAACGGTGCCTAATTAATTTAGAATTATCCCTAAGTTAATCTAAAAAGTCTTTAAAATTACTCCTCTAATAAATTTATTAATACACGTGCAAAGTGAATAAATAAATAAATAAGTAAATAAATAATACAAAAATATATGTAAAATCTAAATATTTACATATTCCCTCAGAACTAAAGGTACGTGAAGCCCGAAGGCTCATACCCCAGCATTAAAATCATAGGGATAAACATATACGAAAATAAAATAATACTATAAAATAATAAATATCATAATACATGATACAAAATATAAATATACCCAAGGAACCAAAGTACTAAAAATATTTAACATTAGTAATAATTAAAAGTGATGACAATATTAACAATAATAAAAACATATTACTATAATAATAGTTCTATACTAATAATATCATATTAATATTACAACGCTACACCATAATAGTAGTATATAATATCATAATAATACCATACTAATATACGTAGTAAATATAATAGTAATAGCAACGAATAAATAATAATAGTAAATAATAAATATGATAATAATAGTAAATAATAAATGATAAGGATAATAATAAATAATGATAGGTATAATAACTATATTTATGGTAATAATAATATACATATTTTATTTACCTTAATATTGACACCCAATTAAAGATTCAATACACACATACATAAACAATTAATTAATGAAACAAATCAAATTAAAGGCAAACAAATAATGAACTTATGGAAACCTATTCAAGCTATTACTAATATGTAAACAATCAGTATGGTAACTTCTAGACTTATAGTAATAAATCAAATCAAATTAGATATACAATCCTAAACAGTTAACATGATCATAATACAATATTACATGGTCAATCATTATATTACGTACAATACCAAATAATGAATTATATCATATACATGATAATAGAAACAATATAATAAACCCTAATATACCTAAATTATATATGCATAACAACCTTATAACCTAATAAACCATAATAATAAAAATAATATGAAATAATATATTACCATATTACCTAAATACATACATGATAAAAATAATAATAAACCACAATATTACAACATACCCTAAAGAGCTATGACTTAAATAACACAAATTTAATAATAATATTTAAACATAAAGCAAATATTTAATATGAAAAAAAATCCTGCACCCAAGAAAAAAAAATCAATTAGTGTTTGATATGCATAAACAAAAACAACCAAGATTTAAATATGAACAAAAATCCTGCACCCAAGAAGAATAAATTAATTAGTATTTAATATGCATAAAAAAAATAATTAAAATTTAAATATGAACAAAAATCCCTCAACCAAGAAGAATAAATTAATTAGTATTTAATATGCATAAACAAAAATAATTAAAATATGGAAACCAATAAAAATGGCAAGAAGGTAATGAACTTATGGAAACAAGTTAATTTCTAAAATTAATATGTACCTATTCAATATGACCACCAAAATTAATACACAACAATAACTATACAAATATTAAACATAAAATGACTGCAATAATAACCAAAAACCCTAAACACACTCAAGAATGATAATAAAACAATTAAGCTATATAACAAATACGATAAAAAACTTGCATGAATATTAAATATTAAAATAAATACAAAGAAAATTGTAAGACGAAAGGTAATTAATTAATACACACACACACACATACTATGTATATATAATAAATACAACCTGGATATCTTACCTGCATATACAATGAAGACTCAACATTAGATCAAAACAGGAAAATAATCAAAATAGGAAATAGAAAGAAAGGAATAAAAAAAAAAAAACTCCAAGTGCACGTGTGTGTGTGTGTGTGTGCATGTGGCTAGCATGGAGAGAAGCTCACCGAAGTTGGGTTGTAGTGTTCAGCTGGAGCAGCCAGCGAAGAAGGAGGCCTCGGGAATCTGTTATTGTGGCTGCCTGTGGCCAGTGTGTGGCCCTCGATAGCAGGGGAACTTCGGCGATTGCAGAGTGGGGATGGATGAGGATGGAGATGGCCGCCGGAAGGCGGAGCTGCTGGTGCAACGGTGACTGGCAGCGGCGGCGGGACTGGTCGCTAGATGTTGGTGGGGAAGGAGGATCCAGGAGATCTGTTGGAGAATAGTAACGCCACGGCTAGTCTGCGTATGGACTTGGAGTTGGTTGCAGTAGGGGCCGTGGGAACACATTGTCGTGGTGCTATGCATACTGGGGGCCTTCACGTCTGTTGGTCGAAAGTTGGTCAAAGGAGAAAGAGCAGCACCAGACCGTGGGGACTGAGAGAGCGGTGGCAGGCCGCAAGGGCTGCTGGTATGGGTGAATATGGAGCTGTTGTCTGTGAGCGGTGGTTGCTAGTATGAAGAAAAGAGAACAGCGTGAGGATCACGGAGAGAAGCGTGAGGGAGGAACAGATATCCCGAGGGAGAGAAGTGAAAGATGGGGTTGTTTTTTTTAGGGTTACTTGCGTGTCTTCGAGCCCCCTTTGGTTGTGTGTGTGCCCCCTTCCCCTCAGAGGGTTCTTTTCCTTCCTATTTATAAAAAATCAAAACCCTAAAGCTCCCTATTTTATTTTCTTTTTTCTTCTTTTTTTTTTCTTCTTATACTTTTATAGTAATAATGAATATGGCAACTAATAATAATTCCTAATAATAATAATCATAATAATAATAGTAATAATGACAAGATTTGAAAATAATAATAATATAATAATCGTACGATAATAATAATAATAAAGTAATATTTAAAATAATAATAATAATAATAATAATAATAATAATAATAATAATAATAATAATAAGGATAATAATGCAAAATAAAAACCATGATAATAAGGTCAATAATAATAATAATAATAATAATAATAATAATAATAATAAAAATAATAATAATAATAATAATAATAATAATAATAATAATAATAATAATAATAATAATAATAATAATAAGTTTTGTTATATTGGGCCTGGGAAAAAAATGGGTGTCTACAAGAACAAGACTAGGAGTTGACAAATCTCCTGACGGGCTACGAAACTGTTGGTGTGAAATGGGTCTACAAGACCAAGAAGAACGCTCAAGGAGAAGTTAAAAAATACAAAGCAAGGCTTGTCGCCATGGGCTACAAGTAAAAAGAAGGGATTGATTATAGACAAATCTTTGCCCCGGTTGCTAGGCTTGAAACCATCATATTACTAGTTGCACTATCAGCACAAAATGGATGGAAGATTTACCAGGTGGACATGAAATCTGCATTTCTAAATGATTTTCTAGAAGAAGAGATCTATATCGATCAACCACCTGGATATGTGAAGAAGGGAAAAGAAGATAGAGTATACAAGCTGAAGAAAGGACTCAATGATTTGAAGCAGGCACCTCATGCGTTGAATATGAGGATTGGTGACTATTTTCAGAAGAATGGACTTGAGACGTGTCCCTACGAGCATACGCTATACACGAAGATGGAAACTGACAGAAGCGTGCTAATTGCTTGCCTATATGTTGATGATCTAATTTTCACTGGCAACAATCCAGAGATGTTTGCTGCTTTTAAGAGTAGCATGGTCAAAGAATTCGAAATGATGGATATTAGTCAGATGACTCAATTTCTTGGTATAAAAGTTGTGCAAAGCGAGAAGGGAATCTTCATCTCCCAGAGCCACTATGCAAAAGAAGTACTGAAAAAGTTTGGGATTGTAATAACCTAGAAAAAAAATTAATTAAGAGTAATTATTAAATAATTATTATTAAATTAATTAATTAAATAAACAAATAAAAGGAATAGTTAAAAAATTAAATTAAATTAAAATTATTTTATTAGTAATTAATTAATTAATTAATTAATTAATTAAACATTATTAAATTGAATTAATTAAGTAAAGTAAAATGGTGGTTACATATATATATATATATATATATATGTATATATAAGTATAAAATATAATATGATATTATGTTAATGAATAAAGTAAAAGAAAAAAAAAAGGGAAGTTAGAAGCTTCCTATGGATTTCAATTGAAATCCATAACCTCAATTGATCCAGAGTATATAGCCCCCCCCCCCCCTCCCCCTTGAGATTTCTCTTGTCACCTTCCTTCGACTCCTCTCTCTCTCTCTCTCTCTCTTCAATTTCTTGAAAGATATTCGGCCAATCTAAAAATGGAAGGTACGGTTGGGTTCCTAGGTCCGCCACCGACATTTCTATAGGAGCGGATTTGTTGTGGGAGCGGCGTAAGCACCACTCCTGGGGAAAGGTATATTCCCTCTAAATCCTTAATTTCTCCTTAAATCTGCGGTTAAATCGATGATCAGACACCATTACGGGGTCCTAATCGCAATCGTCAACATTTTGGTTAGAGTAAATTTTCAATTTGGGTATCCTAGCCACCACTCCAAAGCGAGAGTGGGATTTGGGGAATTAAGTTACTTGATTATATTTGAGGGTATAATTATTTATTTGGAATTTATGGGCTTAGGAAATATTAAAATAGTATTTTATTTAGTTTTGGTTTACTGGAACTAGGATTTTTTATTTAGGGTCTGAGTAAGCACCGCAGGTATCTTTTTGGGGTCCTTGTTGGCGTAGTTCAAGAAATCAGGTAGGGGGGAAATGTATATATTAAACCAAGATTTTATGAATTAAACAAATAAAAAAAATGGATGATTTATGTATATGTATACGTTTTCTTATGAGTATAAAATGCCAATCGTTTAAATAATGTTTTTTAAGCTTAGGGTTGCATATTTAGCTATGTATATGTGAAAATGAACTGATGGAAGTGAAAGATATTTTTAGGATAACTATGTAAGATAAGAAAGGTATATTTTGAGTATATAAATGTTAAATTTTGGTTGCCATATTTTATAGGTAATGTATGAACTTTTTTACAAAACTGTGTGACATAAGTAGATGGTACTGTGGCGTAAACGTATGTTATATGTATGAGATGCAGGCTATGTAAGAAATGCACTGTTAATGAAATGTTATAAGGATCATGTTGCTTGTGTTTGATAATGCAATCATGTATGCAATGACAGCTAAAAGAAGTTGTAGACTAATTGATGACAGCTAAAAGAAGTTGTGTTAGCAAATTCTAGCGCATATCTATGTGGACTAACTGATGTTCAGTTAAAAGCTGTTGTAGTATGAATGAATGAAATGAAAATGAATGAAATGGAAATGTGAATGTAATGGATATGAAATATGAAATTTGAATAATGTAAAATGTTAAAGGTTATGTAAAGTGAAATGCCAAGAAATGCTAAAGTTATGAACATGAACAGTTATGGATGGTTGAATAACGACAGACAAAATAATATATTATGGTATTATCAGTATTTATGCTAGTAGAACATGTTACATTAGGGCGGGAGAAACTGTTCGCCTAAGGGCTTGCTGAGAAAGGCGAGTGCACTAGTTGTAATGCCTTGAACCCTAAAACCTGGGTCCGGTGCGTTATACCTAATAAAATCCTGATAATCCATAAATCAATACATACGCAGCGGAAAACATAACATAATCTCCATATAACATTATACTAGTAATACCATAATGTCGTAATACCAGAGTTTACTATCTCTATCTAGATCCTATGTCATTCAACCCCACCTGCATTTCCACAAATACATATATCTCCAAAATCATTTAAGTATTTTCACAACCATTCATCCCTTAACATCCTTGAAACATAAAGACATAAAACATAAAACATAAAACATATATATTTACATCCAAAAGGACATCAACATATACCTTGTTTCTTTATATTCCTCAAAAAGACTAAGTGCCCTCGAGCTCCCTAAGCTCAACCTCGAGGATGTCCTGAAAAAGAAATAATCATATTCGGGTGAGACACATATCAGTAAGGGAAGAAATAATATATTAAACACAGCGTGTGACTAACATGAGGTAAAAAAATATCATTTTAATAACATTTGAAAATCATTAACATAAATTGAAATCATTCTTTGAACCTACCAATCACATGCAAAAGTTTAACCCACGAGATTACCCAAGGATAAGGGTGATTACCCGCCTATACAAGTAGCACCCTTCTGCTATGATATTTAGGCAACCCTAAGGTCATAATTAAAGCATACCAGGGCACTTACCTTACTCAGTAAGCCCTCAAGTGTTTAATTGATCTCATACTCACACTGTTCAACAATAGCTTACCGGCAAAGGCCTTAAGGATAAGGAAATCTACCCACCCATACAGGTAGGTTCCCTCTACCCTAATACATTATACAGCTACTGCCACATCTGAAGTTACTAGCGCACTTGCCTTACTCAGCAAGCCTTCAGAAAAAGGGTACGCCCCGCCCAATCGTAACATGATCTACATACATACATACTTTTATATCATAATACATCATTCCTTTCTATCATTATACATTCATACACACTCATTCATGTCCATATCTTAACTTTGCATTACGTTTCACTTTAAGTGACTCTTTCCCATTTGTATCACTCACGTTTCACATTTCATTTCATTACATTGTCATTCCATTGTCATTTCATTGCATGACGTTTTCATTTCATTTCTTCGTACTATAGTTGATCTTTAACCATCATCAGTTAGTCTATAGCTCCTTTTAGTCGTCATCAGTTAGTCTACACAGAAGTGTGCTAGATCTGCTAACATGACTATCTTTCAGCTCTCTTACGTTTACATGGTTGCATTTAACATACACAAGCAACATAGTTCTTTTCATATTTTATCCTCAACGCTTTACTTACTTAGCCTGCATCTCATACATTTAACATATATTTGCACAGAATCTCTTGCCACACATTTTAGCATTAAAATTCATACTTACTCCTGTAAAATAAGTTAACCCACATTTAACATTTAAATGCTGAAAATAATTTCATTTCTTATATAAATTCCTCAGAAAATTCCTTTTCACTTTCATCCATTTACTTTCATATATACATAGCTATATAAACATTCCTAGGCTCAAAAAACATAAATGTCATGGTTGGCAATTTAAACCCACATAAAAACATATATGTATATATAAATAACACATAATCCATTTTAATTCATGAAAAACCTGATTTAATATATAAATTTCCCCCTTACCTAACTTTCAAACTACGCCTGTAGGATCCCCAAAACGATACCTACAGCATTCACCTGGACCCTGAATCCAAAAATCCTATTTAATTAAATAAATTCCAATTAACTTAGATCTAAAGAAAAACACCTATTTACTACTTCTTAGACTCCAAATAACATTATTCCTTAAGAAAATCCCAAAAATAACTCACTTACTCTGATTTTGGGATGTTTTCTGATCCCCTCAAACCAACGATCAGCTCCCACAGCCTTGTAGAGAACGATCCTATGAATTTCATGGTGGTTCCGAATCGTCAAACCGGGTCAAATTCGGCTCGAAATCAAAGAGAGAAGGTTGGGAGACCGTTTTAGAGAGAGAAAGGAGAGGGAGTTCATGAATTCTCGCTGGAAAATAAAGAAAACTCTATTTATAGGCAGGGCTTCATCGATGAGACACGTGGGTTTGTCGACGAGGCACTGTAGAAACTTCGTCAATGAGAAGACACATTCGTCGACGAAATTCAGGATTTCTGAAATTCTCTCTCCGGATATCTTCGTTGACGAGGAACAGACTTCAGCGACGAGCTTAGAAGGACACTCGTCGACGAAGATTGGACATTCATCGACGAGGCACTGTAGAAACTTTGTCGACGAGAAGACACATTCGTCGACGAAATTCAAGGTTTCCAAAATTCTCTCTCGGTTTTTCTTTGTCGACGAGGAATCGACTTCGGTGACGAGCTTAGAAGGACACTCGTTGACGAAGACAAGACATTCGTCGACGAGGCACTATAGAAACTTCGTCGACAAGAAGACACATTCGTCGACGAAATTCAGGGTTTTCAAAATTCTCTCTCGGCATTTCTTTGTCGACGAGGAATAGACTTCGGTGATGAGCTTAAAAAGACATTCGTCGACGAAGACAAGACTTTCGTCAACGAGGCCTGCTTTTCCTTCTAAAATCCTTCCTTTTTCCTTTATCATCCATTAATCCATTTCATTTATTATATTTCTTAATTATTTGAATTTTCGGATCATTGCACTAATAGTATTAGATGTAGCAGTAGGTTGCATAATGCATTTGGGCTGAGGAAAACTACTTGCATGGGCGGGTAGATTTCCTTATTCTTGGGGGCCTTCGCTGGTAAACTTTGCATGAATTGTCTGAGTACGAGATTAATTTATCACTTGAGGGCTTATTGAGTAAGGTGAGTGCCTTGGTATGCTTTAGTTGTGACCTTTAGGTTGCCTAATGTATTAGGGCAGAGGGGCGCTACTTGTATGGAAGGGTAATCTCCCCTATCCCTAGGTAGTCTCATGGATGAACACTTTGCATGTGTTTGAATAGGATTAGAAAATGGTTTTAAGAATTTATGTTAATGGTTTGTAAATGATATTAAAATGTTGATTATATTCTCATGTTGACCACACACTATTTTAATCTATATTGTTTCTTCCATTACTGAGATATGTCTCACTCGATTACAAATTTATCTTTTCAGGACCACCACGTAAATGAGCTTAGATGAAGCTCAAGGTTAATAGCATTTTTGGGGTTCTAGATAGAAAGAAAGGGTATATACTTAGCTGATATTTTGGGTTGTATGTAAGTTATGTTCTACGTTTTATGTTTTAAGTCTTCTGATATATGGATGGATGTGAAATATATTGGGGTTTGTGAATACTGAATGTTTTTGGAGATATGTGTATATATGAGAATATGGGTGAGGAATAGTTATTTTGGATTACAGATAAAAATAGTAAACTCTGGTATTATATTTGTGGATATTATATTTATGTTTTTCGTTGTGTACATGATATTAAAATTTGAATTATCAAGTAAATGAATTGATTAGTAGCACTCTAGGCCTATGTAGAGGGTCAGGGCGTTACAAGGATGGACAAATGCAATCATGTGACAACTCCAGTTGAAACAGGATTGGAATTGAGAAAGAATGAGCAAGGACATGTTGACCCCACATATTTCAAGAGTCTGGTTGGAAGCTTGAGGTATTTGATGTGTACTAGACTAGACATACTCTATGGAGTTGGACTTGTGAGTAGGTACATGGAGACTTCTAGCCAATCCCACATGAATGTTGCAAAAAGGATACTCCGCTATGTCAAGGGTACCATTACTGATGATATGTTCTATTCATCAAAAGGTGATTGCAAACTTTTCGGCTATTCAGATTGTAATTGGGGAAAAGATCTTGATGAAATAAAAAACACGACTGGATCTACATTCTTCATTGGATATACAATGTTTACATGGTCATCAAAGAAGCAACACATTATAACACTATCATTATGTAAAGCTAAGTATGTTGCTGCTAGCTCAACTGTTTGTCATGCATATGGATCAAGAATGTACTGAAGTATCTGGGATTCTTCAAAATAACTCCATAGAAGTCTACATCAACATTTGATCAGCGATTGCACTTACAAAGAATCCAGTTTACCATGAAAGAAGCAAACATATTGATACTCGGTATCATTTTATTAGGGAGCATGTCAAGAAGAAAGAAGTGGAGTTGATATCTTACAGAACGTATGATCAGATTGCTAACATTTTCACGAAGCAACTAAGGCATAATATTTTTGCAAGACTGAAGACAATACTTGGAATGACAAAACCAAAAGAGTCAAGTTTAAGGGGGGATGTTGAAAATTAAACTTGACTGGAGATGGGCGGCAGCCCACCTTTGTTGAATTTGAGCTGGAGTCGACAGCAACCTCACCAAAATCTCACCAACTTTAGCCACCATAGTTGATTATATTGTTCTAACCTCGCTATAAATAGATGTGTATGTTTGTAATGTAATATGTGGTGTAGAGAGGGTGAATAACCAATGAGAAGAGATAAATTGTGTTTGAGAGTTCTCTGTATTTTGTTTCAGATTATCATTGAAATTAATTGAGTGTATTTGTGTGCAATCCTCACTGAATTTCAATCACAACCAATGATTGAGTGAGTCACCTCCACCCATCAGTTTGTGTGTATTGGTACATACTTGCTTATCGGAGAAACATTGAAATTGTACGCAAATTTAATATTCATTGTTGTATTCCAGGCGTGATCTGAGGGGGTGTTGATCTAGTCTGTAAGGATCGGTTGTAATTCAGGCATGGCCTAAGGTGGGTCTTCTCCACTCCGTTAAGGAGAGGTTGTAAAGGTTGAGGTTAGCCCTAGTAATTTGACTTGGTATTGTATATGGTACCACTCCACCCGTTAAGTGGGCATTAGTGGAATCTTCGGGCTTGCGAGCTGAGGCGGGGATGTAGGTAGTATTGATCGAACCCTAATAACATATTGTGTCTATTTTTAATTTCCAGCACTTTATATTTCTACACATGTATATTATATTTGATATATTATGAATGTTGGGCATGATTTAATTTTCGCATATATATTTTTATCTGCGCAATTTGTATATGCTTAGAAAGACCCTAGGTTGTGTATTACTAATATCTAGTTTAACCTAAGAAGAAGTTTTTAAAATTCCAATTCAGCCCCCTCTTGGGAGTACACCAATTCCAACACTATTTTGAACTAAGAAGTTAGTCGGCTGAGGAAGATAGAAAAGCCAAGCTCATAGGTCGGCCGATTGTAGAAACTAAGTTAAAAAGTTGGTCGGTCGACTGAGCCTAGTCAAACTTTGACTTGTGGCCAACAGTGTGTTCGGTCGACTGAGGTACTTAACACTGGAACATGTTGATCAACCGATGACATTGGCTCCCTTAGTTTTTGCCTTGATTTAGACCCTAAAGCTATTCCAAAAACCCTTGTTTGATTTTAACTTTTGTGAAAAGGTTTTGTATGCAAGGTTAGGTCCCTAAGCTTTGGTATTTATATCATGGAGATGCATGCATTATTACATATCAAATATAAAAATTAAATCAATTACAAATTAAAATAAATGTCTTCATCTTTTACTCTTCAGTCTTCATGGAACTTTCTAGATGATGTAAACTTTATGTTCTTTAGGCTTTCATTTCTGTTTCCTTATGTGTGTGTTAAATTAATAGACCTGTTGACATGCTTAAACGCACATAAGAAACTTATGTTTTCTCAACATCAAAACAGGGATTTGACTCAAAAAGTCAACAATTGATATGCTAACGTAAACTTATATTCTTGAATGATTGAAGTAGCATCTTAAAAGCATATAACTTGATCCCTTTGTGAATGACCCGTTGAGATTGAATTTCAAAACAAATTATATACCTTTTTCAAAATTCTTAAACATGCGAAGCATAGCCTACTTTATATTATTTAAGTTTGGTTTATGTAATTCTCAATTTAAAGTGTATCTAAAGTATGGATTGAATTGAGGGTAACAGTAGGACTAGGTCACCCTACCCCGTCGTCCTACATCACTCTACAATCTTTACAACACTGAATCCCAAATCCCAAAGGTTGCCCTAAGCAGGTGGTAGAGAACTGCCTTATCTTGCATTTTAGAATAGAAGTGCCTGCTTTTTTATTTTCCACCTCACCTATAGGAAAACTACAAATCTTTGAAAGGTTGATGTTGAGGCCTAATCATGCTTCAAAGCATAAGAGAGTGGATCTCAACAACAAGAGTTCTTAGCTTCACCATTTATGAGGATGGAATATGAAGATGTAGAAATGTAGATTTTATCCTATTCCTCAATTTAGAGCCAAATCTTATGTTAATTATAAAATTATGTAGGTTTTCCAATTCAAACTCTCAAAAACTTTCTCAAACTCTAATTTGCATAAATTGTTTTATCTTTTCCAAATATCAATACACTCATTCGCAATAGGAGAGGCATCTTAGATCTCTCTATTTGCCAAAAGATCTGTCTATACTACACTATTGGATATAGCCATCTAGGGGTGATGAATCCTCTTATCCTCCCAAAGAAAAGTTGAAATTTTAGTTTTTTTTAGCCACAATAGGTGTGCAAATCCCCTTTTGGGGTTGAACATTGCTTGTGGTGAGTTAGTCAATTTCCTCATCATTTTGTTGATGATTGGTTCCTAAATCTAATTCTAATTTGGGACTTATTTTGATTAAAAATGGTTCTTAGTATTTTTTTAATAGCTTTAATAGCTTGTTTAGTAAATTACATGCTCCATGCTTGTAGCTGAAACTAATAAATACCTCATGACCTGATATTAGGGTTACAAAAAAATCGAACTGAGTCGAGCCAAGCTGAGCTTTAGCATATTCAAGTTCGACTTAAAAGAAGAGTAGCTCAACTCATACTTGAGCTCGATGTAATTTGAGCTCATTAATTTAAGATTAAGCTTGACTCAAAATTTTAATTAATGGCTTGGGCTTGGCTCGAGATCAACTCAAATTAATGTTTAGATATTTGAAACCCACTCAAGCCCATTTAATGTTTAATATTTTGAATCCCACTTAAGCCCATTCTCTAGGCTTAAAACAGAATATCAAAAGCCTATAACATATATAAAAATAATATAAAAAGATAAAGGCCCAAGTTAAATTTCAAGGTCTGTAGTTGTGTAGGCCTACAACCTTGAGAGAGAATGAAGAAAAATTTAGGCTGGCAGTAGATTTTATAAGCAGCCGAGGAAGCAATTTTTTCTTGTCCTTTTAATGTGTGATTGCAGCTCTCTCCCCCGCCCCACTAACTCCTAATTCCCTTATTTTCTCCCTACTTCAACTCCTATTTCTATCCCACATCAAAAGATGAGTCTTCCCAAGGTATCCCCTTTTCTATATAAGTCCCATTTCCCATATATGTTATTTATGTACTAATAATGCTATTTGTGTGTGAAGCAGTAGTTAATTTAAAAATATGTAAATAAATAAAATCTCTAAGTACTAAGTTTGAAATCGAGCTCATGAACGAGCTTAATCAAGCAGCTCACAAGCCAAAATGAGTCGAGCCTATCTGGGCTCAGTCTCAACTTGTTTACTAAACGAGTTGAAAAGTTAGGCTTTGGAATCACTCATTTGAATAATAAACAAGCCTGAACGAGCTTTTGCTAAGCTGAGATTCCGAGCCGCTCATGAGCTATTTGGTTCGTTTGTAGTACTACTTGATGCACAAGCAATCTTATATCTACTTAATGCAATTTTAGAAAAATTCACTTGTTTTTTACACAACTTTGGTTTAAAATAACCTAACATTTGTTGGCTTTCATGCCAAAAGCTTGGGTTCATTGTTCTAGTAAATGCTAGTAATTTCTTTTGAAAGGTAAAATGTAATTTATTAAAGAGAAAGGAGGGAGAAATATAGAGGTAAATTGAGAAAGTGCCCTGTAGAGTTACTCTAAATCACAAGATGGGTAGAAAATACATGTGAAAGGTTACGCTGCCAAACATGGTAGTAAAGACATGAATTCATTTCATTTTAAAAAGAAAAGTTTTGATGAAGTTGAGCACTACTAATAAATGTTGTCGAAAGCTCATTGTGTGATCATCTCGGGGTCTTTTCTATGCTTTCAAAAGCTCTCCTACTTCTTTCCCCCCTAATTTCTCAAATAAAGCACTTGGTAAAGTCCATTTCAGACTTCTTTGCCCCGTTAAGATGTGAATCAATCTAGCTAGAAAGAAATTGTTTCATGGGAAAAGGCATTACCCAAATTAGTTTCAAATTTGAGAATATAGAATGCCAAACTTGAGAACAAAATTTGTAGTGCATGAAAATGTGGTTGCTTGTCTTGTAATCATTCTTGCAAAGTTTACAGTTATCCATCATTTCCTTTGCAAATTTTTCAAAGTCAACAACTTGTCTAGCCACAGTGTAAAAGAACTCTTTGAGGGGATCAACTAATTCCAACACCTTTTGAAGAATTTGAATTAATTGTTCTTGCTACTTATAAAGTTTATGGAGGATTTGAGAGTAAAATGATTCGATAGTAAATTTGTAATTGTTTCAAGGCAACTAGAGGAGGAAGTCTTCTTTGTTGAGGTTCAACTTCAAGGAGTAAAGAAGTTGATGAATTTAAAGAACTGATTCTTTTTTAGAGCATCTTGGATTTCTTGAAAAGAGAGATTCCAAAAAATGTTATTGACACTATGCGAAAGCATTTCTAGTACTAAAGCTTCTTTTTGGAAGCGATAGAGAATAGGCTAGAAAAAACATTGTTTGTTTGTAAGGTTGATAAGATACTCATCCGCCATCTAAAAACTTAGTGATGCAACCTTTACTTTTATTCTTGCCAATTCCTAGAAAAATTCCCTTGCAGTTAAAATGTTCCACAAGGCCTTATCATAGGATTACGAAGGTTGGAAAGTATCAATCAGTCAGTTGATAACCGTACTTTAAACAAATTAGTTTTCTCCATGAACAATCATTTTTTGAATCAAATCTCCATATTGACTTTTCTAACAAGGCCATGCTCATCAATTTGACAATTTTGATACCAAGATCCTAGAATCTAATTTCTTGGTGAACTCCTTCCCAATTCACAAGGGGGTATTTAAAGGAAGTAGCATTGCCTTTCCACAAAAAAAATATATTGTAAGCCTTCAATCTTATTAGGTACTATTGTAGGGATAGGCAATATAAATAAGTAATAGGTGGGATTATTACTTAGAAAACATTTAACCAATATGAGTCGTCCTCCTACTAAAAATAATTATCCTTCCAAGAGACTAGTCAATTCTCAATTTTCTCAATGATGAGATCCCAAGTTATTCAGGATTTGAAATTTGCTCCCAATGGGAGGCCCAAGTAGGTGGACATAAGCTTTTCCAACAATAAGTTGAAATCTTTTGTCAATACGTCCACTTCATTTGAATCATCAATAGGGATGTGTTTTCTTTTTGGGAAGTTCATTCTCAATAAATATGCTGCTTATTTATAACCACCTTGATGGATCACCAAGAATAGTTGTTCTCAAAAAAATTTAAGACATAACTTATAATTCTTCTATAGCGAAGGTAGATGTAAAATTGTACTTCCTTTATTAAAAAAATAAAAATAAAAATTGAAATATGCATCTATGGGACAATATCAACTAATTTCTATTAGATTTTTTGTTTATTTTTTTGTTTGTTTTATGTTTTTTTTTTTTTTTTGCTTTTTTTTTTTAGCAGAAAAGTCAAATGATAATTTTTTTTTTTATCAGTTTCAGTTGATTTAAAAAAAAAAAAAAAATGTTGCACCACATGCATCACACATGCACCGCCTTAGCAAAGATAAAAGAGAGACAATGTCAAATTAAATGGGTTATAGATGACGCTCGTATTTGGAAATGTATCCTCCGACAAGCTACTAAAGGGTCCAATCCAATCCCATAAATGAACCCAAATGAGCATATATAATGACTTTTCTACAAGCAGGTTTAAACGAGTTGATCTCAACCTTATTTAATTTGTTTAATAAACGAGCTTAAAATATAAGGTTGAAAATTTCTCATTTATGCAAATAAACAGACAAATGAGCTCTTAATGAGTTGAGATGTTAAGTCACTCATGAATAACATTAGTTTGCTTTACGGGGAAAAGAAATAGGGAAGGCATGATAACATTGACATATTATAATGTACATAGGGTATTAGCATGGATTTGGTATGACAAGTGCGTGAATGGCAAGAGAGGTCCCTAAAGTTTGTGGAAATCTTTGTGATTTTTTAGGAGCATAAATGTCCCAAAAATTAAATAATAGTGGAAGTCTTGGTGATTTTTGAAATATGCGAGGAGGTCTTTAAGATTTTTAAAAATCTCAAAAAAATAATGTTTGTCTTTTTTTCAAACTTCAAGTCACCTAATTTGTCTTTTGCCCTAATTTTTTCTTAATACTTCTCATAAAAAATACAGTAAAATGATGTCCCTTTCTTATTTTCTTTTCATGTCTCATGTAATTTTCTCTCACAAGATCTTACATGCCTCATGTTTTTTTCCTCCCCGGGTCCCCCCAAAAAAAGTTTCTCCTATATATAGTTAAATAATTCATTTGCCTAATCAGCCTGCCACTTGCCAAAGCAACATCTTAATATATAAATTATATAAAGAAAGGGGGAAAAGGCAAGAAAAGCACGGAAGGAACAACACAGCTTGAAGAGGAAAGGCAGATAAAACTCACATCAAGGATGGATGATTGGATGGAGGGGCTCCAAAAGTCATGCACAGGTACTGTTTCGAGGCAAAGCCTCTATTCTATATATTTGGGGGTTGCAAAAGGTTTTCCCAAAGCAAAGCAAAGCAAAGAAAAGCAAAGCCCACAGTGCATCTAAATTTAAACGAAAAATAAATGGTCACGAGGAGAGCTGAAAGGATGTAGCTGGCTGATTGGCTCCCACAAAGCTGATAGAATCGCTGCCCTAATCAGTAATCACCATGTCTACATTATCCCACAAGGCTAGGTAGCTTCTTCGATTACTAAACACCTAAATTAAATTTCCCTCACCACCCCCCTCGCAGACCTACTCTCTTTTTTTCTCTTCGGCTGACCTTGGCTGAGCTGGTTATGAGGGAATTATTGGCGGCCCAAACAGAGCATTTCACCTGCCTTTCGTATGTACCACATGCATAACCACAGCCAGCTAACCCTACATAAATGATAGTGAACTAAAGTGAAGCCTTTTCTTTTTAGTTTTTTTTATTACCTAGAACTGTTGCATGGATAACTCCATCCTATTCATCTAGACAGCACCCAACTGATGGCGATGATGAAAATATTATTGTCCACTCATTGATGTATCCTTAATAATTCATCAATCAAATTACAAGTAAAGAATGAGTCTGAAAACTTGAGATCATCAAAACACACTTTCTAAGATGAGCACTTCATTTTCTTTAAAAAATTCATACCATCATCATCATCGTATCTCTCTCTCTCTCTCTCACCAAACTTGTAACTTTAAATTTAAAAAAATAAATAAATTTAAGAGAAAGACTTCATCTATATTGATAAGTTCAAGTTTTCTTGTCATATTTATTGATAAATTTAAAATTTTACACTTCTCATGAAAATATAAATGAGTATGTGAGAACTTTTTTCCAATTATGCTTTTTATGAACGTAGCTAGCTAGCTATCATTAGCTAAAAGGAAGCCACCCAAAGCCAAAGGTGCAAAAAGATGTACAGTACAGATGGTTCAAAGTTAGTCCTGTGCGAAATGGTTAATTAATAGCAGCCACTACAGAGAGTGAAAAAGAGAGGAGCTTTTTTTTTTTTTCTTTTGGGGTTAAAAGGGACACCCACTTTTCACAATTAATTAAGACCTACTACACATTCTTTATGACTCGCATCTCTATCCTATTTCCTGCTTTTGAGGGAAAATTCGATTCCATTATCCTCCCACCTGATGATCTTTTATCTAACATGAAACTTTTTAAAATCTAGACCAAATACTTAAGCAAACACACCGGCCAGACCCATCAACTCATTAAGAAATTTGAGCCCAAAGATTCGCTAAAATATTTTAGTTGAGTTGTTTGGCGGATGATTTGCTTAATTAATATTTATATATAGTACAACTTGATGCTATTTTTTATTTTAATTTTTTATATATTAAAATAGTATGCATCTCGATATGCCGATGGCAAGAAATTTTTTAAGCTGAAATTTATAAGGTTGAAGCAATTACTCATAATTTATACAATGAAAAAATGTGTATGGTAGCTTCAAGGAAGCAACCAATTGATTTTGGAGACACAGAGATGACTTGATTGTGGAAAAATATTTGGATTTTTAATTTTAAAATATTTAATGAATTATAAAAATTATACGTTTTTTTTTTAATTTCTAAGATTTAAATTAAAAAATTAGAATAATATAATGCTATGTTGAGTTATAATCCCCACAAATCAAAGTCTATTATAAATTCCATGGTCAAAAACATAGAGTAAGAAATCAAAAATGTAGAAAATAATAAAAATTTTGTTTCCAACTTTTTTGTGTAAGTTAAAAAAACAAAGTAGCATTTTTAAAATTATTTGAAAAGTTAGAAATAGAAAAAAAAAATTACTTTTAGAAGCAAATAATGACTCAATTTTTATTTTTGTTCTTTTTTATGCTAATGTTTTAAAACTAAAAAATTAGCTAACTTTGTTTTAAATCTTTAAAAAATTAAAATGAAAAATGAAACTTATTTTGCACAATTAAAAATACAAAATTAAAGCACTAATTGTTGAAGATTAAAGCTGAACTTGATGGTGGCATCAAAATTTGACGGCGGGAATTCCACCAACCCCAGCCCACTATTGTTGAATTGCAGTGGAGAGTAGGCAACCTACCTTCACCAACCAACCTACTTGTTTGAATTTAATCCTATCTACCATTCATCTTTTGCTACGAATAGATGTGTGTGTGTGTGCAATGTAATATGTGGTGTAGAGCGGGTGAATAACCAATGAGTGAGAGATTTGTATTGAGATTTTTCCTCCGTAATTTATTTCTAGTTTATTATTGAAATCAATTGAGTGTATTTGTGTACAATCCTCACTGAATTTCAATCATAACCAGTTATTCAGTGAGTCCCATCAGTCCATTAGTGTTATCAGAGCGTCCAGGTTCGCTAAAATTCACCAAACAGAGTCAGACATAGGGGAAATTTGATTTTTTCCCAGATTTGAAGTTGCTCAAAATCCAAACATGAGTATACCATTGTGAAATTAGCGTCGAGACAAATCCAGAAGTGGAAAGCACGTCTCAAATGGAGTCCCAAACCCCTACACACGCTCACACGCGCTGACAGATGAAACAGCGTCCTCCATATGCGCACACATCCTGGCGAAGATTCTAACTGCCAAAGCCATGCCCCTCACGCGTTTGCATGCGACTTCTTTGCTCATATGGACATGATCTAACCCGAACACACGATTTGCAACCCAGCCCAGCAACTAGCAACTTGGATCCCAAACCGCCTGCATGACCCGACCCAGCTGATGGACCCATATCCAATCGTTGACACGTGGCACGCCCAAAAGCCGCCACGTGGCCTTAACAGCAATCACTCACGCCGTTATCTCTGTTAACATCTGTTAAGTTAAACTTGTCCAGTCAAACCGATTCAGAATTGTTTTTGGGCTAGTTCAGTGATTTTAAAATCGGTTCTTTGCAACCCAAAACTAGTTCCTAAAGTTTTTTGACTTTCTGAACACTTTGGTGGCATCTGATTTGCCAAAATCTGTCCCCATCACTCTATTTTTTGATATATTAAAATGGTACTATACAAGCTGTTACTCCAAAGCTGACGTGGGAGAACTATGACAATTTGTCTATTCAAATGAGAGTCATTATAGGTGCTTAGGATTTCATGGACATCATTGAAGATGGGTACTGAGAAAGCCCATTGAAAGAAGCCAAAGCAACTATGTCTGACGCTTAAAGAACGATCTTGCGAGCTGATCGAAAGAAGGATTGCAAGGAGAAGTCCATAATCTACCAAAACCTTGATGAGGCTACATTCAAAATCATCGCCTCTGTCAAGACATCCAAAGAAGTTTGGGACTCTCTCCATCGAGCACACAATGGTGCAGACAAAGTGAAGAAGATTCATCTTCAAACATTGCGAGGTGATTTTGAATCTTTAAGAATGAAATCTACTGAATCTATTGCTGACTACCATACACGAGTTATGATAGTATCAAATCAATTAAGAAGAAATGGAGAGACTCTCAACGACAAGAGATTTTGTGAGAAAATTTTGTGATCTTTGGATCCAAAATATGATTATATAGTTGTGACCATGAAAGAAACAAAAGATTTGGAAACCATGTCTATAGAAGAACTTGTGGGCTCACTCCAAGCACCTTTGAGCAGAAAGTCAATAGAAGGAGTGAACATAAAGCACTGGAGCAAGCCCTCCAAACGAATTTGTCCCCCACTATAGATAAATACGACAAAGGCGAACGTCACAGTGAGGAAGACGATGAAGCCAAGGATTAAGTGGAAGAATTTTGAGAAATTTTGAATCTAGAGAAGGCGACAGAGGCGGAAGAGGTCCCACTAGAGAAGGACGCAATCAATAGAACTATGTCCCACGAGGTAGAGGACAAGGAAGAAGGGGGGGGGCATACAATAACCACCTGAACGTAGACAAGAGAAACGTTCAGTGCTACAACTGCCACAAGTACGGATACTACAGTAATGGTGTAGAGGTAATCCCCAAAATCATGAAGTAAATAAAAATGCTAACTTTGCAGGAAAGGAGAAAGTCGAAGGAGAATGGTTGATGTTGATGGCACACAATTCAACCCACTAGGACCAAAATGTTTGGTACCTTGACTCTGGAGCTAGAAATCACATGACTGGAAGAAAGAACCTGCTTACTGAAGTTTATAAGAAAGTTTAGGGAGAGATATCATTTGGCGATCTCTCTAAAGTTCCAGTTCGAGGTAGGGGAAACTTCCTAATCAAGAGGAAAGATGGAGACCATGCTTTTATCTCCAACGTGAACTATGTGCCAGCCATGAAGACTAATATACTTAGTTTCGGATGACTTGTGGAGAAATGCTACCAAATTAGCCTTAAAGATAAGCAAATGGTGATAACAGATGCTCGAAGTAAGCTCATTACTCAAGTACAAATGGCAAAGAATCGAATGTTTGTGCTTGCCATTCAACATGATACGCCAAGGTATTTGAGCACTATCAATAAAGACAAAGATTGGCTATACTTCATACTTTGTCATTTATTGTGCATTGTATTATTATATTATCTTTTTGGATGCTAAAAGTAATAATTCTTGGTCATAGTGGACTGTTTGAGTTTGTTATTGTGGATAAACTGTTAATCTAAAACTCAATTAGGTCATTTTTATACAGATATTCTTCTAGGAAATGTTTTATTTTCAAACAACATGCTGCCTTAAATTTTTAAAGATTTTCCTAAACCATATATTCTATATAAATGATATTTTCCTCTTATTTGCCTACATATACTTAAATGTTTATCTAGGTCCGTTTTGTTGTTGCCAAAAAGGGGAGAAGTAGGCAAGTATTTGTCATCATAAAAAAAAAAGGGAGATTGTTGACCCTATGGGTCATTTTTGGTTTTGATAATGACAAATACTCTAGTATTTGATGACTTTCAAGCTTGTGTGCAGGATCATACTAAGCTGAATCACATTGATAGCATGTGGTAACTTGAAGAAAAGGAAGACCCCAACATATTTATTTGTTGCAATTTTTATTTGGGTCTATAATCTTAATTAAGAAAAAGTATGTAATAATCAGCATATCATGCATGTAGAACTATAAGCTCAAGACCTTAGGGATTGGTCGACCGACGCCGAATTTTTTTGGTGTCCTCAAACGACCTTAGAAAGACTTTAAGTCCTAGCACTGGCACATAAGATGTCCCCAAAATCACTCACCGTATCAGGGAAGTTAACTGAAGAAAAATTGGACTTAAATGAAAAATTTTGTGAGTAGTCAGGTGACCGAACCTGGCAGTTCAAATTGCCTCGGTCGACCGAATGGTGGATGGGTGAACAAGTTGAAATATGTTAAGCAGACAGAACCAAAATGTACACATCTTCCATGGTCGACCAAACCTGTGTCAGGTTACTTTTCACCAATCTAGGTGCCCGAACCTCAGCATTCAAATCACGCTCAGGTAACCAAACTTATGAGTTCGATTAACCGAACTTCAGATCGGACATCCAAACTGTGGTCTTTTTGAGGAATCGCACTGAACCAAAATACTTTTCAGGCGACCGAACCTCAAAAATATTTTTTTATGTTGTCTGTTTGGGCACCCAAACCTTGGACCGGGCACCCGAAAACTCTCAGGTTGTTTATTTTTTTACCTAGGTTAAAGTGGTTAAATGGGTTATTTTATTTAAACATATTTAAAACTTTTTCAATAATGCCCATTGAGTCCCCAACGGTCATAATTTTGCTTATGCCCATATATATAAGTTCATTTGCAAAATTAAAAGTGGATTAGAAAAATCATTAAGCCAAAATTCTCTTAAAATTTCCAAAACCTATTTGGCTTATACTACTCCCATTCACTCTCATACACTTATTCCTTGATTATCCAAGTTCTATGAGAGTTTTTAGATTGCTTGTCCTCCATTCTAGAAAGCCCACAACTCTCAATGTGAAGTTTGTATTGTTTGATTTTTATCTTGAGAGTTAGCCTAGAGTTGTTCCCACTCATTTTAATAAATAAATCATGTGTGGGAAAATTCAGTAGCTTGAGGGTCTTTACATTGATATTACAAGATTCCTTAGGCTTATATTTTGTGTGCAAAAATATTTTACATGATTATTTTCAAATAACTTTTGTGCTTGCTACATTGAAGAAAATATTTTTGAGGTTGTTTGAATATTATTGCTAGCATTTTTGAAACATTGATTTGATATTGAGATTTGGTATACTTGGTTTTCAAAGAATATCCTATTTAAACACTCTAGTGCTTGCTTAAGAATAATCATTTAACTGAGTGTTGATTGCACACGTAAAGCACCGAGCTTATAGTTTCCTACATGTTTGGTGTGCATTTATTATATTATGCATAGTGGTACATTTCTGCTTATGTAAGAAGCATATTTCCGTATACACAAAATTTCATACATATTCATTGTATTCTAGGTGTGGGCTTAAAGAGGAAGACTAGCCCTATTGAATAGTCCCAGAATCGACTAGACCCGGTTAGGAAAGTTAGGTGTACCATCCTGGTAAGGTGCAGGTTGAGGTCAGTCCCTTTGATTGACCTAATTGTAAATGGTGTCGCTCCACCCATTAAGTTAGCTGTAATGGAATCCTTATGTTGGTGTAGCCAAGGCAAGGACGTAGGCAATTTGGCTGAACGCCAATAACATATTTGGTGTCAATTTACTTTTTGCACTTTATTTTTTGCACCTGTATGTTTATGCTTTGAATATATATCTATATAGGATTGAAGTCGCTTAGACTACCCACAGGTTGTGTAATACTGATTGTTGGATTCGATAAACTTAGGAGGTAATTTTTTAATCTCCAATTCACCCCCATCTTGGGATTGCATCAAAGCTAACATTAACCCTGTTTAACTTAAAATAACCATGGTAAAAGGTAAAACAACCCGAGAGTTTTGGGCGCCTGACCCATGGTTTGGTCACCCGAACAAACACAATAGAAAAAGTTGATATTTGAAGTTCGGGTGCCTGAGTGTGGGTTTGGTTCGCTGAACGAAGGCAATTTTTATTCTATCCAAGGTTGGGTTGCTTGGTCTAGAGTTTGGTAGCCTGAGACATTTTTGAACGTGAAGTTCGGGCTACCAAGTTGGTGGGAAAAGTCAGAATTGTGGTTCCGTTGACTAGGGATGCTACTTCTATTTGGTTTGGTCGCCCAAAACCAAGCCAACACTCTGACTGGTTAATGGTTTGGTCACCTGAAGTGTTTTGAACACAACAATTCGGTTGCCCGAAACCTCGCTGAATTATCCTATAAGTCCAGTTTTACTTCAATTAATTCTCCTGATAATATATGTGATATTGGGGACTTTCTTAAGTACTAGTGCAAGGACCTAGGGTCTTTTCTATGGTTTAGGAATTTTAACTTAGCCTAAAAAACCTAGTGTCGGTCGACCGAAGTCTTGTATAAGGTCATTTGATTTCCAAGTGATGTGTAGGGACCTAAAGTCATTCTAAGGCCTTTGAGCTTGTAGTTCCTACATGCATATTATGCAAATTATTACAGATCTTGTCTGAATAAATAAATATTACAGACTTGAAAGACTTAAAATAAAGATTATAACAATTTAAATACTTTGTCTTCAAATCACTTCAAGTCCATGTGCACCATATGATATTGCCAATTTGATCTCGCACACAAACTCAGCAAACATTAAATACATTATATTTGTCATTATCAAAGATGAGATAGGACTCAAAAGTCAACAGACCAGCTATGCTATACGGATTAGAATGTTAGGGGACAAAGAAACAAAATATCCAACAAGTAAAAGTTGTCGAGAAGAGAATGCTTAGATGGATGAGTGGTATAACATTGAAAGATAAATTAAGGAGTGAATATATTTGCGGTAAGTTAGGTGTAACTCATATAAAAGATAAGATAAGGGATGGATGATTCAAATGGTATGGACACTTGCAACGTAGACCACATAGTGCGCCAATGAGGAAGACTGAGTTAGTTACTATGAGGGACAGTAGAAAGGGTAGGGGTAGACCTAAAATAACTTGGAAAGAGATAGTGAGTAAGGATTTAATACCCCTGAATCTATCAAAAGAAATGGTTCATGATCACATAAATTGGCGAAAAAGGATTCATAACTTGATCCCACCTAGTGGGACTTAAGGCTTGGTTTTATTCTTCTTGTTGTCGTTATATTGTCTTCTTTGTTATTACAAAAAAAATTCCTTAAGTATCAATGAGAAAAATATCATGAACAAAGGTCATTTTTCTTAAATGTATTTTATGAATCAGTAACTCTCTAATAATGTTAAGAACAAACGCAAAAGTAAAGTACATAAACAAATATGAAAACCAAGATTCACATGGTTTGAATTTTGGAGCCTATATTCATAGATCATGAGAGAGGAGAGAAATTTCACTATAAGCAAAAAGTAGTATAGAACACTTTAACCAAATTTATTTAGATGATATCATGATGCAAGTAAAAATATGTATTTGAAGTCCATTTAACAAAATATGCATATGCTCCATGTGTCAAATGAGAGAGATGTACCAATATCTTGCATTTTAGGTCAAGTGCATGTGAATGTTTGACCATCTAGACATTTTGAATATGTGGTTGTCTCCAACATAAGACATAACATTAATGGAAGATTCAAGAGGAAATTTGACTATGAGATTCTACAAGATAGCAATAATGACACTTTAACCGGAAAGATAACTACTTTTTTTTTCTCTCTCTCACTGAATTTAGCTCTGATGTAGAAATATCTTCGTTTGGATTGAATGGCTCAAAAAAAAAAAAATCTCTGACATCATATCTTGAAATGCAGTTGTTGTAATCTAAAATAAAACATGTACAAAAGTCAAAATAACAAGATATATTTGGGAAATGAGGAGGATAAGATATAATAGTGTCATTCAAATTTATATTATAACAATTTAAATAAATTTCAATAAGGATTTTTCCACAATATGTTCAAATTCTTTAAATGCTTAATCTGTCTAATTAGAAACTTAAAAAAAAAAAAAAAAAACTTATTGGATAGAAGACATCAAGCCTTATCTTTGAATGGGGTTTCATATCTTTGCATGTTTTTCTTGCAACTATGAATGGACCTTCTAATGGCAGCATGTGCTTTAAACAATAACAGTAGTAGTGGTGAAATATAAAAATATAACTAGCTCATTGAATTTTAGATCATTAAGAGTTGACTCTATTTGAAGATAATAAAGGCAATTAGGTACAAACAAATAGGGCTTTAATTAGTCACTACTCGTTTGGAGCCAGGATAAAGTATTTCGACATGTGTAGTATGGGTTAGTCCAAGGTGCACTCTTTAATCTGTCGCTAAAAAGCAATATGTTAAAGAGTGAACAATTTTATGATTTTTCTTATATGAGACAAAGTAGCCCATTAACCAATAGTCTAATTTTCTTCATATCCTATATTTTACAATGAACCTTTTCCACCACATACGCTTAAATGCAATGTATCACTTCCTCATATGGCCCTTGATCCTTATTTTATGATAATTAATTCACCTATGAGTAAAAGTGGGAGATTAGCTCATTGTTGTGTGAACAATTTAGGATTATGCATTTTATAAAATAAAATTGAAAAAAAATGTGAAAAATGAAGTAATTTATTGTCTTCATGATTGAGCATTGTGCTCAAATTCAAAATAAAAAATAAAAAATAAAAAAATAAAATAAATCTATCTCTATTTAATTATATATTTCAAATAGGCCATCCTCTAAATACAAACCACAAATTAACAGTCCTGCAATTCATATAAATGCATTGCGAGGATGAATGGCTCACTTCTACCATCACAAGGCCTCTTCCCTTCACAACTATAGGCATAGATATAAACAAAGGTATCATAAAAAAATGAACAAATATAATATGGTTATTTGAAGAAAAAGTGCTTCCACAAAAATTAGCAAACAATATGATATTTCGCTTTACTATTTTAAAATAAATGTATATATATATATATATATATATATATATTTGATTGCATAGGAACTCCAGCCACCAACAAGCCCTTCGGACCCCCTGGTGCCGTACTAAACCTACGGATCAGTGTCCTTTCCCTAAGTCTCGCTGATGAGGTCAAATCCGGAATGCGGACATGGCTTCTGTACATCAATTGGACGTTTGGTCAACTCGACCCCTTGAACACATCTCCATTACCATCAATGGTCCCCCCTCGCTCACAGAGTGAACTCTCACCATCCACGGTCTCCATTGGCTCACAAAGTAAATTCTCACTATCCATAGGTACCATTGGCTCCATAAGTGTATCTACCTAGAATTGAACCCCCCGATATTCTTTCTTATATGCTAATGTCTTTCCATCGCGCCATACCCGTGGGGGCATAAATGCATATATTTGATCATACATAAAAATGAGATGCCAAAATGCATATAGTTAGAATCATTGTTAACAATCTAAATAATTACATAAATAGGGGGAAAACTTATCAAAAGTATCGAGTAAACTAACTCTTAAACAATACATGCTAATAACAACTAAATAAGGAGTGCTTTATAAGGGAAAAATTATTCCAATATAATATTTTTCATCATAAAAATTCAAGAATTATGCAATTTGATCACATAAGAGAAAAAAAAAAAACTACCATTTAAGATGTCGAATCCCATCTTGACCAACTCAAACGTGTCCATTCGATCAAACCTGAGGACCAAACTAGAGTACTAGCTTTGATTGACTCAAACTTGAAGGATAAACCCACACAACCTAGTGGATCAACCAAAAACTTGCCTAGATATAAATAAGAAAAAATTTAAAATTAAAAAAAAAAAAATTTCATATTCCAACTCCAGATTCAAAGCTCACTTTTATTATATGTTATAAATGCGTGCTATATGTTGTAAGATATCTTTCTCCTAATTTTGTCTAAGAATTTTAAAAGGTTTTTCAATTCTCTCCAAGTTTCTTTTTTTTCCTTTTCAACCCTCTCCAAAACCAATTGTCTAATTTTTTTTACAACTTGTCCTAATATTTTATTTTTAATTTATATTTATTAAAATTATTTATTTTAACTTAATCACCAACAAACATGAATAGGATGGATGATTATTAATTTAATATTTTGGTCGAGGAAAGATCGACCCGTGGCTTAAGAGATTTAATCACATTTTGCCACTTCATCAAGCAAAGAAAATTTACATGGTGGGAATTGGAAGAAAGAGTCTTTCATCACCAAAAAAAGAAAGATGTAAATGAAAATTTATAGAAAAGAAAAAGACAGTCTAAGATGGAGGGGCCTTACTTTGGAAAGTAGGGGAAAATGAGATGGTAAAATAGATAACCAAAAATTTAAAATAAAAAATTATTAACTGGTTTTAGATCTAAATAATTTTTTTTTAAGTAAAGATTGAAACTCATACATTAGTAAATTAAATCCCCAAACGTCTAATCTCACCACAAACGACAAACTCCCTACTTATGCTTGTGAGTTCTCATTTAAAGTTGTGAAGATAATAATCTTTTTTTTTTTTTTTTATATTCTAAAGTATCATCTTTAAGGTTTTAAAGAAGAGATGCTTATCTGTGTTATTTTTTTTAGTATTATATATATCAATCTCATACTATAACTTTCCACTTCTTTCCAAAGATGAGAATGTTGGGTTACAAAATCAAAGAACAGAAAAGTTATTCTTTTTTCAAAAGCATGAAAAGTAGGGTGCTTTTATTATTTCTTAGGGAAGATTTTGCATTTTTCTTCTAAAGTAGTAGAGAGCTTGCCTCTCCTTTGCACAAACCATACGTTATGGATCATACCTTAATCTTACTTTTGTTGCTCCCAACATTCCTTCACACCCACACACCCAAAAAAGTTACAGGGCAAAAAAATGTATTAAGCCCCATTTTAACACAATAATTATGACTTAAAATGAGTACTTACAAAAATAATAATAATAAATAGAGTTTTAAGTTCTACTACATGAGGTTAGTTATATAAATTGCTAACCTTATAGGTCATATCCCATTTTTATTATGACAAATACTTTGATATTTAATGTTTGGTGAGTTTGTGTGCAGGATCAATCGGAAGTATCATATGGTGCACATGAAGTTGAAAGAAAATGAAAACCTAAAATTTTTGTTGTAATTTATATTTCATTTTATTAAGGGTCTGTAATATTTAAATATTAATGGTATATAATAATTAATGCATTGCATGCATGATAGGACGGACAAGCTCAAAAGACTATAGATTGACTTTAGATCCCAAATTATTGCATGAAAAAAGCCCCTATAACTTAAAAGTAACAATTATGTGAACAGGAGTGTCTTTAAAATAGAGTTAGGAATTGAATGCACAAAGTTAGTGTGTTCGACTGACTGAACCCTAACACATAGAGCAACTTTGGTCAACCAAACCTCCCCAGGTTCAACAGTTGACCATCTAGTTGACCAATCATAAAATGAACATCAACGCTCTGATCGACCGAACTGACATAGGGGGATTTCCCAACACCTTGGTCGATCAAACTCCTAATTATAAAAGGACCTCGCTGATCGAACCTATGGATTTGGTCAATCAAACTTGACTTGGTCGACCGAACCTCGGAGGTTCACTAATCGCCTAAAAAATGGTCAACTAAAACCTCAGTTCAAAAATGCCCTGGTCAACCAAACCCACTAATTTGGTCGACCAAACCTTAAAAATGGTTGACCGAACCTCTCGGGTTGCTCAAATTTTACCGTGGTTAAAATGTGGTTAATTTTTATTAACCCTATTTAAACTTTCTCAAAAATATCGGATAGGTCTTGAATAGTTATAATTTTTGGGATGTCTATATATACCCCCTCATTTGGTTGGATTAGGATCTAATTAGAAAATATAAATAGAAAATTCTCTCTGAAATTCAAAACCCTATTTCTCATATTCAAGATCTCTACTTCCATTCTTACTCATCCTTATTGTAAAAAAAATCATTTAGTAAGAGTGTTGTGATTATCTTATAAAGCTTACACTCTCATTTACTCTGTTTGATTGAGATTTATTTTTATTTGAGAAAGCTTACACTCTTATTTACTCTGTTTGATTGAGATTTATTTTTATTTGAGAGTAAGCTTTAAGTTTTTCTTGGAGACTTTGTCAATAAGTCTTCCTTGAGAAAACTCCTTAGAGCCTATGAGTTTTGAATTACCATTGCAATACTCAAGAGTTTGTATTATATTTTGTTTGTGAAATAATTTTTACAAACCAATTTCAAATATCTCTAGTGCTTATTTTTTAGAAAAATATTTTTGAGATATTTGTTTGTGTGCTGAAATTCGTCGATGAGGGTGCAGGTTCGTCAACGAACTTTCTATAGGACTCGTCGACGAGGTGATGTGGCAGTATAAATAGTGCTAAACTTAGTTTTCTTGCGCAGAAAACTCACCAAACCCTTTCTTCTCTCTCCTCTACGGTCCTTCCCCCTTCTCTATTCGATTTCGGCCCCATCAGTGGCCAGATCGACGATCTGAGGCCACCACGACGCTCCTGGCGGAGTTCTCTTCAAGTTTGTTAGGGTGGATCATCGGTGGGATTGAGTCAAATTTTTTCCCAAAATCAGGGTAAGGCCTTTTAGTCAATTTTTGGTCTTCTGGAAGTTGTAGAAAATGATGTAGGCATAGAAATATTGATATTTTGTTCTGACGAATGATGTTTTCAGGATGTCGAGTAGGAAGCCCCGCGGGGGTAGGACCGGTATACGATGAGGGCTTTTAATAGTCAGGTAAGAGAAATATGCTATGCTAGGTAGTTTTAGAATGATTTTCAGTATGAAATGTGTATTTTACCATATTATTATTCACAACAGAAATTATGCAGTTTATCAAGTATATTTAATATGTTTTAAATTACTATGTGGTTTGAGAATATAGATATAGTACAGAAGTATGTTTTACAGTCTTTTCAAAGTATGTTATACTAAAATATACAGATAGTGAATATGTTTTACAGCATTTTCAGAATACCATGATTATACAGATTTATAGTTTATTACAGAAATACAGTTGATATAGATACAGTTTAAAGTACCATGACATACAGTTTTACAGTTTATTTTAGAAAATACAGTTGATACATATATAGTTTATCACATCATCATGGTTTATACAGTTATTACATAATCATGGTAAAACAAATAGTTGTATATAGAAATGTATTATATAGTATCAGGCCCTGATGGACATTAAAAATACAATTTAAAGAGCACGGTACGATAACTATATACAGTATATAGTGCAACCACCTATTCAGATAATACGTGGTATAAAGGTCGATCGTATAGAGCTCACGAGTGGACAGACTCCCCATCAGATATGGGTTGAGGAGGGCTGATCGGATTGATGGAGTATAGTGGTTTATCCTAGTTGGCCAGCCAAGATAGATCTCGCCTACGGGCCGCACAACCCTGTCATGAGGGGTTAAATCATGACATACAGTTATCCATAGGGAAGTTTTCAGTTAATATTATGTATATACAGATTTATAGAGACAGAGAATATACTTAAGTACATTAGAAGTATTTGAGTAGAAACCTAAAATATAGATATGTTAAACAACATGGAAAAGGTGGTGATTTATATTACTTGTAGTGTATTTACAGATTCAGTTATACATGATTATATAGAAACAGATTTTTATAGTATTGTAACTCATTTGCCACACACTAGCAATAACATATTTCAGCTTACTGAGTGTTGGCTCATCCCATTACTTTAACATTTTTTAGGTGATCCAGGAAGGCGAGCAGACCAAGCTCGTAGATAGAAAGGCCTCAGTATTTCCCTGACATTAGAGTGAGTATTTTTGGGAATATTTTTGTATATCCCTAGCCCAGTTGATGGTATTTTTGGGAAGTAGTCATATATGTATATTTTGAGGAACCTTTTAGCACTCTAGTATTGTATATAATATATAATTATGTTTATTTGAATTCTGCATCTCGCTACTTAGGCTGATTTAGTATCAGAGCATTATAAATGTTATAGTATTAAAAAAAAACCCCCAAGTTAAATAGCAAGTTATTACAATTTGGTATTAGAGCCTAGGTTGCTAGGTTATGTAAACTTTAGAGTGCAGCGAAAGGAATATCAGAGTATAGGAAAGAATTTGAGGTTTGTTCTGTGGTCTAGGTACAAGATTATCGTGGTGGTTTATGTTTTTTTCCTAAGGTGACGATTTCAGGAAAACCATAGTAAACTATTGTCGGGTTGTGTGTCTAGGTGATAGAACTGGATATTGAGTTAAGGTTAGGGAAGGTAGTCAATTTTGAATTGGTGTAGGATAGGTCTCTATAGAAGATAAGGTTCTTAAGTGTGTTTCTTGTTTTCAAGATGGACCCGGGAAGTAGTGGTACGAAAGATGGGGGAGATAGGCCAGGACCTTCCAGCATGGATGGTGATATTGACGCAGTACTACGCAACGTCACCCAGTAGGTGATGGCTGAGATGGCCAGGAGCTCTAGGGAGCATGGTTGTTCGATCGAGCAGTTTACGCGAATGAAGCCCCCATCCTTTTCTGGAGGAGATGACCCGATTGTAGCTGAGAATTGGGTCCAGAACATCGAAGAGTTTTTGGTAGTGTTTTCTTGTTCGGATAAGCAGAAGGTAGTATTTGCAGCGTATAAGCTGACAGGGGAGGCAAAGCACTAGTGGAGATCAGTGCGACTAATAGAGGAGCTGAGGCCGATTCCAGTGCCAGTAATGTGGGACCGATTCAAGAAGTTATTCTTCGAGCAGTATTTCCTTGCTATTGTTCGGAGCGCGAAGGCAAGAGAGTTTATGCACTTGGTACAGGGGCAAATGTCGGTATCCCTATACGCGGCTTGGTTTATCGAGTTGTCACGTTTTGCTCCACATACAGCACCTGATGAAGAGAAAAGGACAAGAAAGTTTGAAGAAGGACTGAGGTAGAACTTATTTGAGCAGGTGATTATCTTCAGAGCTCATACATTTGCAGAGGTTGTAGACAGAGCTGCGATCATTGAGAGTAGTATACAGAGGGGTATAGCAGCTCAGAGTTAGAGGAATAAACTTGCGCCTCAGGGATTTCAGGTAGACTCCAGTAGGTGTCCTTGGAGAGGAGGTCACAATAGGGGAGCTCAGAGGCAGATGGCAGAACCTTGAAGGAATCAGGATGCGCCGATCATCTCACTATGTCAAACGTGCGGGAGACGTCATTTAGGGGAGTGCTAGGTGGGGAGAGATGTATGTTATCGATGTGGGTGACCCGGCTACATGGCACGTGCATGTCCTGGACTTCCAGACTAGGTCCCAACTCCTAGGCTCTATCGGGGAGGATATCAGGGGCCTCGTGGAGGACAGCAGAGGAATGTGGCCCCGACGAGGGTTTATACGTTGATGCCAGGTGATGTTGAGGCTGCCGCGGATGTGGTGACAGGTACTTCTACTATTTTATCACATTCCGTTATTGTTTTATTTGATTAAGGTGCTACTTATTCCTTTGTATCTGCATCATATGTTAAATTTTCTGGAGGTGAGAGTCAGTTATTAGATAGAGAGCTGTCAGTAGCTACACCATCTAGGTTAGAGTTGAAGTGTAAAAGGGTACTCAGAGGCTATCCAGTAGAAATTCAGGGAAGAGTGCTACCAGCCGACTTGATTGTGTTAAGGATGTGTAGGTTTGATGTAATAATGGGTATGGATTGGTTGGCAACTAATCACACTAGTATTGATTGTTCTTAGAAGGAAGTAATTTTTAGACTCCCTGGTGAGCAAGAATTTAGGTTTGTTGGCTCTCATGTACATGCAACATCGCAGCTAGTATCAGCAATGCAGGCGAATAGATTACTCCTGAACGGAAGTCAGGGTTTTGTGGCATTGTAAAGGAAGTTTCAGAGAATTAAGTAAAGCTTGACGGTACCCCAGTCGTACGAGAATTTCTAGATATTTTTCCAGAGGAGCTACCAGGGTTGCCTCCCGAACGCAAGGTGGATTTTCCCATAGATTTACCTCTAGGTACAGTACCGATTTCTAAGGTTCCTTATTGTATGGCTCTAGCTGAGTTCGAAGAATTGAAGAATCAGTTACAAAACTTGCTGAATAGGGGATTTATACGACCTGGTATATCGCCATGGGGAGCTCCACCATTGTTTGTAAAGAAGAAATACGAGTCTCTAAGGATGTGTATTGATTATAGAGAAATCAACAAGGTTACTATTAAGAATAAATATCCTTTACCTTGTATTGACGATTTGTTTGATTAGCTCTAGGGTATATGGGTATATTCCAAGATCGACTTCAGATCAGGTTATCATCAGGTGAGAGTAAAGGTAAAGGATGTTGCAAAGATAGCTTTCAGGACCAAGTGTGGGCACTACGAATTCCTCATTATGCCGTTTGGTTTGACGAATGCCCCAACTGTGTTCATGGACTTGATGAATAGAGTTTTCCACCAGTATCTAGATCAGTTTGTAGTAGTTTTTATTCATGATATACTGGTGTAATCGAGGAGCTTTGAGGATTATAAGGTGCATTTGAGGCAAGTACTGCAAACACTCAAGGAAGAGAAACTCTATGCCAAGTTTAGCAAGTGTGAGTTCTGGCTTGAGAAGGTCATATTTTTAGGCCACGTGATCTCAGGAGATGGTACATCAATGGATCCCAGCAAGATCGATGTAGTAGTGAATTGGGCCAAGTCAAAGAATGTGTAGGAAGTTAGAAGTTTCTTAGAACTGGCTGGTTATTACTGTCGATTTGTTGAGGGGTTTTCGGCTTTGTCAGGACCTCTCATACGTTTGACCAAGAAGAATGTCATATTTTTTTGGGATGAAGAATGCGAGCAGAGTTTTCAAGAACTAAAGCAGTGACTCGTCACTATACCAGTACTGACTATTCCATCAGGAGGTGATGGGTATGTGATTTACAGTAATACGTCTTTGAAAGGGCTTGGTTGTGTACTGAAGCAGCATGGTAGAGTGGTGGCGTATACGTCCAGACAGTTGAAAGAGTATGAAAAGAACTACTCTACTCATGTTCTGGAATTGGCTGCGGTTGTACATGCACTAAAAATCTGGAGACATTACTTATATGGTAAGAGATGTGAAATATTCTTTGACTATAAGAGCCTAAAGTATTTCTTTACACATAAAGAGTTGAATATGCAGCAAAGGAGGTGGTTAGAACTCATCAAGGATTACAATTGTATCATCAATTACCACCCAGGTAAAGCAAATGTGGTGGCTGATGCTTAAAGCCATAAATCAGAAAATTCAACATAGCTAGCCGCAGTAGTTCAGCACATAATTCAGATGGACTTAGAAAGACTTGGCGTGGAGTTAGTAGAAGATGATCCTCATGCGCTTGTTGCCAGTTTGGTTATACAGCCTACACTTTATGAGAGAATTAAAGCTGCTTAGAGGGATGATTCGGAATTGGAAGAAGTGATAGCTAGAATACAGGATGGTCAGGGGGAAGAATTCAGCATTTCTAATGATGGGGCTTTGAGATTTCGCACCAGATTGTGTGTGCCTACAGATGACAGTATCAGGAGGATGATTCTAGAAGAGGCACACAGATCTTTATACACTGCCCATCCTGGCAGTACAAAAATACATAGGGATTTGCAAGAGTATTTTTGGTGGAGTGGCATGAAAAGGAAAATAATAAAGTTTGTGCAGCAGTGTTTGACATGTCAACAAGTTAAGGCTGAGCACTAGAGGTCGACAGGTCAGTTGCAGCCACTTTTCATTCCCGAATGGAAGTGGGGCCACATGTCCATGGATTTTGTCACTGGGTTACCATCGGTGCCGCATGGTCAAAATGCCATCTGGGTAATTATTGATAGGTTGATGAAGACAGTGCACTTTCTGCCCATTAAGGTTAGCTAACCTATGAACATGTTAGTAGAAATTTACATACAGGAGATTGTTCGACCCCATGGAGTGCTAATATCCATAGTCTCATATGGTGATCCACATTTCACATCGCGGTTTAGGAGGAGTTTGCAGGAGGCACTAGGAACTCATCTAGCATTTAGCACTGTTTTCCATCCTCAGACTGATGGTCAGAAAAAGAGAACTATTTAGGTACTCGAGGATATTTTGCGAGCGTGTGTTTTGGATTTTGGGGGTAGCTGGACTCAGTTTATGCCATTGGTAGAATTTCCCTTCAACAACAGCTACTAGGCTAGCATTGGCATGGCTCCTTATGAGACACTTTATGGTAGGTAGTATCGTTCCCTTTTATATTGGAGTGAGCTAGGTAAGAGGTGAGTTATGGGCCCAGAAATAGTATAGCAGACGTACGATAAATTTTGACTCATTCGAGATAGGATCAGTGCAGCACAAAGTTGGAAGAAAAGTTACGCGGATACTCACCACCAGGAACTGGAATTTGAAGTGGGTGATCATGTATTTCTGAAAATTACACCATTGAAGGGGATCATGAGATTTGGGAAGAAGGATAAGTTGAGCCCTAGGTTTATTGGCCAATTTGAAATACTTGAGAAGATTGGGTCAGTTGCCTATCAGCTGGCTTTACTACCATCTCTATTCAGGATTCACGACATGTTTCACGTTTCTATGTTAAGAAAATATGTCCCAAATTCTTCCCATATCATCAGCTATGCGGAATTGGAACTCAGTGGTGATCTAGCATATGAGGAAGCTCCAGTATAGGTCTTAGATAGAAAGGAACAAGAATTATGTAATAAGAAGATACTATTGGTAAAAGTCATGAGGAGGAATCATGCGATAGAATAAGCTTTGTGAGAGCTTAAAAGTGAGATTAGACAGAAATACCCCCACTTGTTTAGTGGGTAATGGCAGTGATGTGTAATTTAAGTAGTGATAATTTTGCTTTGTACAATGTAATTATGATATAGAGTATAGGATAGGTAGTATTTTGGTTTTGAGAGAATTTTCTTTTACACTTGTAATCTCTAAAAGCTACCCATGTAACCATAGTATTCCTCACCATAAGTGAGGGCAGGTAATAAAATAAGTAAACCATTTTGTCTTTAAAGAATGATGAGAGATATGAACAGTAAATTTCGAGGACGAAATTTTATAAGGAGAGGAGAATGTAATGACCCGAAGAATAATGATATTTAAATAATAAAGAGGGAGGAAAATGGAAACAGTAATAGAAGGAGACAGCCGACTCCGTCGACGAACACAGGGGTTTCGTTGACGAGGGTTCTTTAGGATCTCGTCGACGAGGTCTCGTCTCGTTGATGAGAAGATACCAAGATAGGATTTTTGGAAGTTTGGAATTCATTGACGAGAGTGCAGGTTCGTTGATGAACTGTCTACAAGACTCATCGATGAGGTGACGTGGCTCGTTGACGAATCCCACAATATAAATAGTGCTAAACTTAGTTTTCTTGCACAGAAAACTCACTAAACCTTCTTTTCTTACTCCTCTACGGTCGTTCCCCCTTCTCTGTTCAACTTTGGCCTCGTCAGTCATCGGATCGATGATCTAAGGCCACCACGACACTCTTAGCGGAGTTCTCTTCAAGTTTGCTAAGGCGGATCGTCAGTGGGATCGAGTCAAATTTTTCCCAAAAATTAGGGTAAGGCCTTCTAGTCAATTTTTGGCATTCTGGAAGTTGTAGGAAATGACATAGGTAAAGAAATATTGATATTTTGTTTAGGTGAATGTTATTTTCAGGGTGTCAAGTAGGAAGCCTCGTGGGAGTAGGACCGATATACGATAAGGGTTTTTAGTAGTCAGGTAAGAGAAATATGCTATGCTAGGCAGTTTTAGAATGATTTTCAGTATGAAATGTATATTTTACAAGATTATTATTCATAACAAAAATTGTACAGTTTATCAAGTATATTTAATATGTTTTAAATTACTGTGTGCCTTGAGAATATAGATATAGTACAAAAGTATGTTTTACAGTATTTTCAGAGTATGTTATACAGAATATACCGATAGTGAATATGTTTTACAGCATTTTCAGAATACCATGATTATACAGATTTACAATTTATTACAAAAATACAGTTGATATAGATACAATTTATAGTACCATGACATACAGTTTTATAGTTTATTTTAGAAAATACAATTGATACAGATACAATTTATCATAGCATCATGGTTTATACAGTTATTACAGAATCATGGTCAAATAGATAGTTGTATATAGAAATGTATTATATAGTATCAGACCTTGATGGACATTACAGATATAGTTTATAGAGCACGATACCGTAGCTATATACAGTATAGAGTGCAACCACCTGTTTAGATAATACGTGATATAATGGTCGATCGTATGGAGCCCACGAGTGGATAGGCTCCCCATCAGATATAGGTTGAGGAGGGCTGATCGGACCAATGGAGTATAGTGGTTTATCCTGGTCGACCAGCCAGGGTAGATCTCGCCTACAGGCCGTACAACCATGTCATAAGGGGTTAAATCATGACACACAGTTATCTACAGGGAAGTTTTCAGTTAATATTATGTATATACAGATTTATAGAGACAGAGAATATACTTAAGTACATTAGAAGTATTTGAGTAAAAACCTAAAATATAGATATGTTAAACAACATGGTAAAAGTGGTGATTTATATTACTTGTATTGTATTTATAGATTTATTTGTACATGATTATATAGAAACAGAATTTTATAGTATTGTAACTCATTTGCCACACACTAGTAATAGCATATTTCGTCTTACTGAGCGTTGGCTCATCCCATTACTTTAACATTTTTCAGGTGATCCAGGTAGACGAGCAGACCAGACTCGTAGATAGAAGGACCTCATTATTGCCTTGACATTAGAGTGAGTATTTTTGGGAGTATTTTTGTATAGCCCTAGCCCAGTTGAGGGTATTTTTGAGAAGTAGTCATATATGTATGTTTTGAGGAACCTTTTAGCACTCTGGTATTGTATATAATTATATATGGTTATGTTTATTCGAATTCTGCTTCTCGCTGCTTAGGCTAATGGTTGGGTTTAATCTAGTTTAGTATCAGAGCATTATAAATGTTATAGTATAAAAAAAAAAACCCCAAGTTAAATAGCAGGTCATTACAGAGGTAGTCCTCTTCCAAGGATAAATTGTACTTGGATAGCAGCTGCTTATGGCACATAACCGGTGACAAGGTGAAGCTCGCATCCATCATGTAACAACCTGAATAATAATGAGATTTAAATAATAAAGAGGAAGCGAAATGGAAATAGTAATAGAAGGAGGAAGTCGACTTCATCGACGAGGGTATAAGAGGACCTCGTCGACGAAGACAAGATTTGTCGATGAGAAGATAGCGAGAGAGAATTTCTGGAAGTCTAAAATTCGTCGACGAGGGAGCAGGTTTGTCAACGAACTTTCTACAGGACTCATCAATGAGGTGACATGTCTCATCGACGAATCTGACCCTATAAATCATAGAAATATGGAATTAAACGTGAAAATTAAGAAAATATCTCACTCTCTCTCTCTCCCTACGGTTTCTCTCTTTTCTCTCTTCAATTTTGTGCTGGATTTTCGTCAGTTCGACGATCTGAAGCCACCACAACACTCCTGGGAAAGTTTTTTCCAAATCTGTTGGAGCGGATCATTGGTGAAAGCAAGTTGGGAATCATCCCTGAGTTGAGGTAATACTTTTTATGCCAAATTTGGTCTTACCATAGTTGTAGGAAACGATATTTATGAAGAAATACTGATGTTTAATTCTGGGGGTTGTCGATTTTTAGGCATTGATCAGGAAACCCTACGGGTGTTAGACCAAGATTTTTAGGGGCTTTCTCAGTAGCTAGGTAAGAGAATAAACTAAAATATTTATTTTCACGCAAATTACTATTATTTATGAGCAAATTGATTTTCTAACTAACATGTACGATATTTGAATATTATGGAGTAAATGCATATTTGGGAAAATACTGTTGTTGTACGAGAATTATGATTTTATAATGAAACGTATGATTTACCTAGCTTTGTGTGGCATGAATGTTATTTTTCATGAAAAGTATTATGATATGGAAGAATTTACGAGTAAAGCATGTTTTCAAGAATTATGAAATAATGCAGTACATTATAGTTTTGAAAATACATGATAATTGATTTATTTTCAAAATGGTATGTATGAGAAATTCGGCACAAGATTGTGGTTTACGTATGATTTTGGCACGAGGCCCTACTTATGAAATGTTTGGGGCGAGGCTATATTTATGGAATGTTTGGCACGAGGCCATATTTATGAAATGATTTCGGCGTGAAACCGTATTTATGAAATTATGAAAGATGCGATATTATCATGTATTATATGTTATAAGGACCCGGATGTTAGTTTAGTTTAGTTCAGGAGCATGGTACCGTAGCTTATAGATCAGATATCTATGATCAAATTGGTGCTAACCACCCCACGAGGGGGTGGGAGATGGATAGTCGATGTGGCTTTCAGTAGAGTGTGGATATCCACCTGACAATTCGGATCAGGGTGTGGCGAGTCCATCGTACTTACAGACATTTTTGACTCGGCAGTGGTCGGCCAGCCATTGTCGAGTCCTGCCTTTGGGCTGCACAACCCGTTATGGGGGGTAATACATAACATCATCTAGCTATTCATCCTAAGTATGTTTTTAGTATTATCAGATATAACAGACGATTTATGAATGATGTGAATTATTAGAAAAATATGAAAGTATATGATGATTCAGTATGTTATGACGAAAGCTTATAGATATATGAAATGTATTGTATATGTATGATTGCATTATATATTCATATTGTCACACAACTGCATTTAGTTTATTTTCTTTTACTGAAATGTGTCTCACCCCTGAACTTAATTAATTTTTCAGGAGACCTTGAGAGACCGGCGGGTCGTGGCCGCTGTTGAGTGAGTTGAGCTTCCCTGCTAGAAGGGTAAACTTTAATCTAGGATCAGGGGATTTTTGTTGTATGATCCTAGGGTTATTTTGATGGTTTGAAGGTTGTGTATAAATATATTATTTTGATGATGTAGTAAACTCTGGTATTATGTTTTATGGTTGGATGGTTGTAATTTTATACTTACTGTTGCTTAGGTTTCCGCTGTTTATGTCAGGCTATCCCCGCTACCCACGAGTTCGGGTTGATGTTATTATTATTTATGTTTATTATGTGATAAGTTAATCAGGATGTTACACATCACTCCCAAGGAAGGAGGATTTGTGACATTCGAGGATAACAAAAAAGGGAAAATCATCGGCATAGGTATGGTTGGTAAGAAACCTTCTTTTGTTATTGATAATGTATTGCTTATTGATGTGTTGAAATATAATTTGTTAAGTATTAGCTAATTGTGTGAGAAAGGGTATAAAGTATCTTTTTAAAAGGATAAATGCATTGTTGAGAATAAATCTGATAATAAAGTACTTTTTACTGCTAAATGTTATGAAAATGTATACACCACTAGTTTTGATAATTTAGTTTCTCAACAAGTTACATTCTTTCTGCTATGAATGAAGTTAGTTGGTTATGACATAGACGTCTAGGACTTGTTAGCATGGATCTCTGGTCAAAACTTGTGAAAAATGATTTATTTAAAGACTTACCAGAAACACATTTTGTGAAAGATAAAATTTGTGATGCCTGTCAGATGGGTAAGCAAAGTAAATCAAGTTTTAATAAAAATGAATTCATATCCACCACTAGACCACTTGAAATGCTACGCTTAGATTTATTTGGTCCTAATCAAGTTCAAAGTCTAGGTGGAAAATTGTATGCTTTTGTTATTGTGGATGATTTTTCTGAGTTCACATGGGTGCTAATTCTTTCTTATAAAGATGAATCATGTGAACAATTCACTAAATTATGTAGAATAATTCAGAATGAAAAAGACTATAAAATCACATACATAAGAAGTGATAGGGGAATTGAATTAATAAATGATGGAATAGAAAACTATTGTGACCTAGAGGGCAATTCACATAATTTTTCTGCACCTAGGACCCCACAACAAAATAGTGTTGTAGAAAGGAAAAATAGATCCTTGTAAGAAATGGGTAGGACTATGCTTAATGAACACAAATTACCCAAATATTTCTAGGCCGAAGTAGTGAACATTGCTTGTTATGTAATGAACAGAGTATTAATCAGATCCTCACTTAATAAGACTCCATATATATTGTGGAACAACCAAAGACCTAACAGTTCCTATTTTCATGTCTTTGGTTGTAAGTGCTTTGTACTTAGAGATAATGAACGCCTAGGGAAATTTGACTCTAAATCTGATGAAGGTATTTTCCTATGTTACTCACTTAATAGTAAAGCATATAGAGTTTTTAATAAAAAAACATTAACTGTTATTGAATCTATTCATGTTATGTTTGATGAATCTAATCATTTTTCTAAAAGAGATGATGAAGATGATATTGATATTAGAAAGGGATTAGACAAGCTATCTATTGAAAATAATGTGGACAAAAATTCAAAAATCAATGATAAATCAATTGAAGAAAATAAAGTTGAAAGTGAGGTTCATGAATTGCCTAGGGATTGGAAATTCATTAGGACCATCCTTTAGATCAAATTATAGGTGAACCTTCACATGGTGTAGCCACCCGATCTTCCTTAAGAAACCTAGTGAGTCATTTTGCATTTCTATCATAGGAAGAACCCAAAAACATTCAGAAAACCATAGAGGATGAAACTTGGGTAATGTCTATGCAGGAAGAGCTTAACCAATTTGAAAGAAGTAAAGTGTGGACCCTAGTTCCTAGGCCCAATGACCATACCATTATTGGAACTAAATGGGTTTATAGAAATAAAAAAAAATTAAAATGGGGTAGTTACTAGAAACAAAGGTAGACTAGTTGTCTAGGGATATAATCAGGAAGAAGGAATAGATTTTAAGGAAACTTATGCTTCCGTAGCTAAAATGGAAGTCATTTGTATGTTGCTTGCTTATGCTATTTTTAAGAACTTTAAATTGTACCAAATGGATGTTAAAAGCACATTCTTAAATGGTTATATAAACGAATAAGTATATTTAGAACAATCGCCAGGGTTTGAAAATCATAAATGAAAACTAAGGTATAGTCCTAAAAGGGGGGTGAATTGGATTTAAAAATTTCTTTTATTTCTTTTTAATGAATTCTTGACTTCTTATTGATTTATCAAATACACAATCAATACTTAAAATAATATCCAATCCATAACCATATACCAATAAATTACTTAAACAATCAATCAACCAAACCAATCAATTTTTCCAATCACCTACAATATTCAAACTAAGATAGAAGATTCATCTTGTGTTTATTTGCAGCCCTGTGCTTAATGAATTTTCTTTCTTAAAATAAGGTGCAACATAAAATCCAATACTTTTTCCAAAAGCTTAGACATTAAATAAACTTTCATTTTAAAGAGTCTTTGAGTGTTTCACCAATCAATGTACTCCCTTATAGTTTTCGCAAAGAATGGATCAACCAACATACTCCTTTTCGGTTTCCGCAATCCCAAAAACAAATTAAACGTAAGTTTACTTAATATCAAATGCACGTATTGTTTATGATTAAGAAATTTAAAAACATCCACGCAGTTTATATATGTGCTAAAAATAAAGAGTAAGAGAAAAAGAGAGTGAGATCATGACTTTTACAAGATTCGGCTTATACCAAGCCTATGTCCTTACCTTTGGAAAACCACCAAAGGATTCAATAAAATCAGTTCCTTTGCTGGGCAGAACAACATCGTTTACACACTCCTTTAATTTGATTAGGCTAGAGCCTGCCTTTCCAAACGATATACCCTAATTCAGTCACTCCTTCAATTATATTAGAGCAGCACCTCTCTACGCGATTCCCCACGCTTAGCCAATGATCCAAATACCTCGAATCGTCCAAGAACTACAAAAAATATGAAGTAATCACTACGTACACAAACACTCTCAAAACATAGTAGATTAGTACAAATTCAGCTCTAGGTACTTCAACAATTTAAATACCAATAAGAAATAGAATTGAAACTCAAGTATAGAATTCACCAAGGGTTCCTTTGTGATTGAAACAACTCAATGTGAGAAACTTAGCTTGATGTTTCAACAGCAATTCAGATGATTTCTCTTCAGCAAGAGTTTAAGCAATAGAGAACTTTGAGAGAGATTGAGAATTTGAATGCAAGTGTGCTATGTAATTGCTTTCTTGATAATTTCTTGGGATTAAGGTAGTATTTATAAACTTTTTAGGATTAGTTTCCTTGTTCCCAAGTTACATGGAATGTCCACCAAGTTTTTATAACGTTCATATTTGAAAAACTAATTTTTGAAATTTTCCCATTGGAGTTTAAAAATTCAAATCCCATGGAGTCAGTCGGCTGGACAGGCGACTAAGTAGTATATTTCCACAGAGTCAGTTTGCTGGACAGGCAGCTGACACCCTTCTGTCTTCCCGAAATTTAAATCAGGAAATTGTCAATCGGCTGGTGTGACACAGTTCAAAATGGGTCAGTCGGCTGGGCACTGTTAGTCGGCTGAGTGTTTTCAATTCATTAAGTCAGTCGGCTGGATATTTAATTTAGCTGTTGTTTTTCTGTCAGTTGGCTGAGTGAACCCAGAGTTTTTCTAGTTAGTCGGCTGACCAGTCCTCTGTCAAGTTTTTCATTTTTGGTTTTCAAATTTAGTTTTGCTCTCTTGTTTTGATCTTTCATAAATTATTTTATGGGGTTTTGAAATAGGTCTCTAAGTCCATGTATTTCCCTTAAAGAGCTTCAACAATATTTCAAAAGATATTTAAACATCAAAGCACTTATATAAAGACTTCTAAGTCATTTGTCATTCTTAAACACTTAAGTCTTCATGCTTTGGTATGCTACTTGTCTTCAAGCTTTGAAATACTTTGAGTTTTTTATTTAGCTCTCTTTAATATCCATGCTCTCATGATCTTCAAGTTTTAGTCTTTGAATTCATGTCATTTGAGCTTCTTATGATCATCCTTCTTTGAACTATAAGCTTTTAGTACATTCTCTTTCTTAACCTTGAAATATCATTACTTAACAAATATGTTAAGCCTTGTAAGGCCAACAATCTCCCCCTTTTTTATGATGACAGACAATGAGCAAAAATATGAATAAGTCTTAAAAAGACTCCCGCTTTCAATAAGCATCATCTTCAACATATTTGTAAGTTCAAGATTACTATCAACACCAATTTTAAGATCATTCAATATCATGCATATCAATACCAATTTTCATTTACTATCATGCATATCAATACCAGTTTCATAAAAATCATCTTCAATGTTATGTACTTTTACTCCCTTGTCAAATACTTCTCTCCCTTTTGAAATATAATTCTCATGTTTCAGAATTTCAAAATATTTCAATACCACACTCAATTTTCAATTTTTGCTCAAAACTTCTCCCACTCTTGACATCAATCAAAAAGAGTAGGATATAAACAAAATAAATCATATTTTTTAGCATATGAATATCAATTATGCATATCAAGTATACAATACCAATTTAGATTTTCATTAATTTTAATTCCAATTGAACTTTTGAATTTTTAATATTAAACTCAAATTGAAAATTTATGATAATTTATGGCTCACTATATTTTGAAAATTTGAGCATAAAGATATGAAGCATGATTTAGAAACATGAATTTTGAAATGACTTGATAAATTCTTGGCCGTGTATGCTTATGATGGTTCACATGAATATATGGATAAATTTGAATCTAAATGATAGAGTATTCATGAGATGTGCATAATGTGACATTAACATTGGTATCTATAAAGTGTATTAGTATCCATGAATATATAAATTAGTATTTGAGCATAAAAAGTATAATTATATCCATGAGTAAATTATAACATTGATATAATTTTGGTATTTGATATCCATGAGCATATACATCAAATGTTTGAAACATGGGCGATAAATTTAGAAAGCATAATTGGTGTCAAACCTGAATGTATTAAACTCAGGGGGAGTATTATAACTCATAACTTGTATTTTGTTTCTTCCTAATTTTTTTTGGTATCATGAATTATTTTTTTTTTTCAATTGGTATCATTTATCCATGTGATCCATCATAAGCATACATGGCCAAGAATTTATCAATTCATATCAAAATTCGTGTTTCTAAATCATGATTCATATCTTTATGCTCAAATTTTCAAAATATAGTGAGCCATAAATTATCAATATTTTCATTGTCTTTAGAAATATCAAGATACCAAATTTAAGATGTACACATGTATCATATTGCATTCATATAAGCATGGAGAAAATCATATCATGTGCTTTGTACAATACTTTTACTTGGATTGTTCTTATGTTGCTCAAGTATTTTATTTCAAATTTGTTTAATAGTTTTTCCTTCAGTTAGTCGGCTGAGCTTCTGTCCAGTCAGCTGACTTATACTTTCTCTTTAAAGGTTTTGTTTAGTCAGTCGGCTGATCGTATGGTCAGTCGGCTAACAATTCTTCTGCCAAACTTTCTTCTTTACCAATAAGCTCTATTTGCTTCAGATTTTCTTTTCTTTTGATTTCATTTAAACATCCAAACTTCATGTATCCTAATGCTTTCTATTTTATGCCTTGTATGATTCATTCACTGATTTGAGGCCAAAAATTTTCATAAGTTTCAATAAGATAAGCTTGAATAATTTTATCCTTACTCTCTATTTCAATTTATTCAATATATTTGTATGATGTTCCATAAATTTAATATCAATTGAAGTTGAAGAATTTAGTATTTCATTTTTGGTACCCATATTTTATTGGGTTTGGATGGTTTAACAAGGGATGTTTCTTTAATTCTCCAAATTTGTTTAGTTTTCACACCCTTTATTTTAAATGGATATTCAAACTTTATATGTCTCTATCTCTTACATTGATAGCATATGGTGTTAGTGTAGGCATTAGAAGATGTGCTAGCATAATCTTTGGATGCTTTTGAAAAATAACACATGTAAAGATTATTTTTCTTTTTATTTTCAACCCCATTAAATCCAATGCCTTCTTTGTTTAAGGTCATCCTTTGTGAGCCTATTATTTTGTCAAAGTTTTCATTTCCTTTTGTGAAGTTGTAAATGATCTTTTCTTTATATTCAATTTGATTTTTGAGATCTTTTATCTCAATGTCTTTCTTGTCATCAACCTTTTTTTGTGATTTCTCTAATTCTTGAGATAATTTTCTAATTTTATCTTCTAATTCAGAAGTATATATGTCTTTCTTATATTCCATAGAGGATAAGGATCGAAGATCCTCTATCATATTTTCATTCTTGCTTTCTAATTTCTTGATTTTCAAGTCTTTATCTTTTTCAGCAAGATTTTTAGCTCCAAATTCTTTTATTGCAGCTTTATACTTATTTTCTATTTTCTTGAGTTTTGAATCTTTATCATTTTCAGCAATCTTAATTGATTCTAGCTCTTTCATCATTCCATCATTCTTGTTTTTCAATGATGTATTTTATTTAGTTACTTTGATTAGCATCTTATGCACTTTGAATAAATCATTTTGAAGTTATTCATAAGATGGAATGTTCTCATCATTTGATTCATCACTACTATAACCATTAACTGATTTGGATGAGCAGCTTCCCTCACCGTCCCATGCCATAAAGCAAGTGTAAGAAACCTCTTAGTCACTTGATTCACATTCCGAACTACTTGTACTATCCCAAGTAGTGGCTTTCATTGCCTTTTTCTTTTTCTTTTTAGAATTTTTCTTAAGTAGTAAACATTCTAATTTTATGTGTCCATCCTTTTTGCAATTATAACATGTGAAGATTTTATTCTTTGATTTCTTTGCATTAGTTTCTTCTTTAATTGATTCGGAGTTTTGGTTTCTTCTTTTGAATTTGTTTTTCCTTCTAAGGATTCAGGGTCGGTAGGAACACATAACCTGGTACGAAACCTCAAGGCTCCATCATCTGAGATGCTAAACTCAGTTTCCTGACCATCCTGTACCTTCCCCATAAGCTCTACTAGTTCTGCATCATTCTTCTGAGCTACTTTAATCCTCTCCTATAGAGTCAACTGCAAAACCAAGTCAGCCATAAACACCAGGTGATAGCCCTCTACCAACTCCACACCGAGCCTCTCTAGATCCATCTAGATCGGATGTTGAATCTCCACTGCAGACAGAAATGAACCCATTGATTTCTGACTCAAAGTATCAGCGACCACATTAGCCTTTCCTAGGTGGTAGTTGATAGAACGGTCGTAATCCTTTATTAGCTCCAGCCATCTCCTCTGCCTCATATTCAATTCCTTCTTCGTAAATAAATACTTTAAGCTCTTATGGTCATTAAATATCTCAAACCTACCTCCATATAGATAGTGGCTCCAAATCTTCAGTCCGTAAACCACTACTACCAATTCTATATCATGGGTAGGGTAGTTCTTCTTATATTCTTTCAACTGTCGTGAGGAATAGGCTATCTGTAACGACCTGTTTAATTTCCATATTATTATTATTATTATTATTATTATTATTATTATTATTATGACATATAACATGCTCTGATACCATTCTGGGAGTAAACCCAATCATTAGCCTAGGTAGCAAGAAGCAGAAATCACATAGACATAACTATATGAAAATATATATACAATACCAATACCAGAGTACTAACATGTTTCCCAAAAATATACACATATATATAATTTCCCAAAAAACCCTCAACTATACTGGGATATACAAAAATCCTCCACAATACTCACTTCACTGACAGGGCACTACTAAAGCCCCTCTATCTACGAGCCTGGTCTGCTCACCTACCTAGATCACCTGAAAAATGATTTAACACTGGGATGACCCAATGCTCAGTAAGACAAAATATGCTATTATTAGTGTGTGGCAAATGAGCTACAGTATTATGAAAATTTGTTTTCATATAATCATGTATAACTGGATACGTAAGTACAGTACAAGTAATAAAATACACCACCATTTCTATGTTGCTTAACATAACAATATTGTAGGTTACTATTCAAAATACTTCTAGTGTACATAAGTATGTTCCATGTTTCTTTAAATCTATAGATACCTAATAGTAACTGAAAACTTTCCCTGTGGATAACTATGCATCATGATTTAACCCCTCATGACAGGGTTGTGCAACCCGTAGGCGGGATCTACACTGGCTGGCCGACCAGGGTAAATCACTATACTCCATCAGTCCAATCTGCCCACCTCAACCCATATCTAATGGGGAGCCTGTCCACGTCAAGGGCCTAGGTGATCGACCTACTACCACGTATTATCTAAATAGGTGGTTGCACTCATAACATAACATAATATCTGTAGCAACAATACCGTACTCGGTAACTGCATAGTCCAACAGGGTCTGATATTATATAGTATATCTCTATATACCACTATTTGATTTACCATGATTCTGAAATAACTGTAATAACCACGATGTTGCATGAACTATAACTGTAATTCACACGTCATAATATTGAGAACTGTATAATCATAACACTAATAACTGCATAATCATAATATTGAAATTCGTATAATCATGGTACTGAGATTCGTATAATCATGGTACTATAATTCGTATAATCATGGTACTGAAATTCATTAAATCATGATACTGAAATTCGTAAAACATATCTCCATACTATACTCATATTCTCAAGCCACACCATACTTTAATACATAATATTCATAATTTAATAAACTGTATAATATTTTAAAAATATCTAGCATAGCATATTTCTCTTCCCTGACTACTGGAAAGCCCCTATGGTATACTGGCCTAAGACCCGTAGGGCCTCCTACATAACACCCTGAAAACAACGTTTACTAGAACAAAATTTCATTATTTCTTTGCCTATATCATTTCCTATAACTGTCGTAAGGCCAAAACGGACTAAAAGGCATTACCTTGAATTTAGGATGAAATCGAACTTCATTTCACCAACGATCCGCTCTGGCAGACTTGCAGAGAACTTCGCCAGGAGCGTCATGGTGGCTTCAGATCGTCAATCCAGTGACTAACGGGGCTAGAATCAAAGAGAGAAGAGGGAGGGGCCGTAGGAGAGAGAGAGAGAGAGAGAAGAAAAACGACGCTGAAATTATATGAAAAATGGGTTTTAGCACTATTTATCCTGCACGATTCGTCGGCGAGTCCTTCAGTAAATTCGTCGACGAACCTTACCCTTCGTCGACGAAATTCAGAGTAGCCCAAATCCTGCGCTCGGTATTTTCTCATCAGTGAAATCTTGCCTTCGTCAACGAGGTCTTGAAGACTTTCATCGACGAAACCCTGTATTCATCGACGAATTTCCTTATGCACTTGTCGATGAACCCCTATATTCGTCGACAAGTCCTGGAAATTCCTTGAAATTATTATTATTATTATCTCCAAAATGCGATGTCGTCGATGAAGTCTACTGCCTTCTTCTATTCTTGTTTCCATTTTCCTCCCTCTTTATTATTAAAAATAATATTATTATTCAGGTCACTACATTCTCCCCTCCTTATAAAATTTCGTCCTTGAAATTTACTTTCTGTATTTCCTTCTATCATCTCATAAGGCAAAATGGTCTACTTATTTTATTACCTACCCTCACTTATGGCGGAAGAATACCGTGGTTACATGGGTAGTTCTGGGAGATTACAACCATAAAAGTAAATTTCCCCCAAAACCAAAATACTATCTAACTTATACTCTATATTATAATTACACTGGACTCAATAAAATAAAATTACCATCTTAGTATATACATCAATACTATGATTCATCAAATAAATGAGGATATTTCTGTCTGATTTCATCTTCAAGTTCCCATGAGGCTTCTTCAATCATGTGGTTTCTCCATAGAACTTTTACTAGTGGTATCTTCTTGTTGCGCAATTCTTGTTTTTTCTTATTTAGGATCTGTACTGGAGCTTCTTCATACGCTAAAGCCTCACTGACTTCCAGTTTTGCATGGCTGATGATATGAGAAGGATCTGGGACGTATTTCCTTAACATAGAAACATGAAATACGTTATGAACTCGAAATAGAGATGGTGGTAAAGCTAGCTGATAGGCCACTGACCCAATCTTCTTAAGTATCTCAAAAGGGCCAATAAACCTAGGGCTCAACTTACCTTTCTTCCCAAATCTCAAAATCCCCTTCAGTGGAGTTATTCTCAAAAATACATTATCACCCACTTCAAATTGTAGTTCTCGGCGACGAGTATCCGCGTAGCTTTTCTGCCGACTCTGTGCTGCACTAATCCTATCTCGAATAAGTCAAACTTTATCACATGCTTGTTGAATTATCTCTAGACCCCAAACTCGCCTTTCACCTACTTCATCCCAAAAAAGAGGAGATCTACATCTCCTACTATATAATGCCTCGTAGGGTGTCATGCCGATGCTAGTCTGATAACTGTTATTATAAGCAAATTCAACTAGTAGAAAAAACTGAATCAAGCTACCTCCAAAGTCTAGCACACAAACACGAAGCATATCTTCTAATACCTGGATTGTTCTCTCAGTATAACCATCGGTATGAGAGTGGAAAGCTGTGCTGAATGCTAGCTGAGTCTCTAGTGCCTCCTGTAAACTCCTTCAGAACTGCGATGTAAAACGTGGATCACGGTCCGAGACTATGGATACCGGAACTCCATGGGATCGAACAATCTCTTGTATGTAAATCTCTGCTAACATGTTCATAGAGTAGCCAATCTTAATAGGTAGGAAGTGTGCTGTCTTCGTCAATCTATCAACCACCACCCAAATAGCATTCTGACCATGCGACGCTGGTGGTAGCCAAGTAACAAAATCCATGGATACATGGTCCCACTTCCACTCGGGAATGAATAATGGCTGCAACTGACCAGCCAGTCTCTGGTGCTCAGCCTTAACCTGCTGGCACGTCAAACACTACTGCACAAATGCTGCTATTTCTCTCTTCATGCCACTCCACCAGAAATAATCTCGTAAATCCCTATACATTTTCGTACTGCCAGGATGAACAGTGTATAGAGATATGTGTGCCTCCTCTAAAATCGCCCTCTTAATACTATCATCTGTAGGCACACACAATCTGGTGCGAAATCTCAAAGCCCTATCATAAAAAATGCTGACCTCCTCTCCCTGACCATCTTGTACTTTGGCAAACACCTCCACTAACTCCTTGATCATTTCTCTGAGTAGCTTTAATATTTTCATATAATGTGGGCTATACAACCAAACTGGCAATAAGCGCCTTGGGATCATCTTCCACTAATTCCACACCGAGTCTCTCTAAGTCCATCAGAATCAGATGTTAAACTACTGCTGCTAGTTGTGATGTGTCTCCTGATTTATGGCTCAGTGCATCGTCTACCACATTTGCTTTACTTGGGTGGTAACTAATGGTACAGTCGTAATCCTTGATAAGTTCCAACCACCTCCTCTGCTGCATATTCAACTCTTTCTGTGTAAAGAAGTACTTTAGGCTTTTGTGATTTGAAAATATTTCACATCTCTCACCACATAAGTAATGCCTCCAAATCTTCAGTGTGTGTACAACCGCAGCCAATTCTAGACCGTGAGTAGGGTAGTTCTTTTCATACTCTTTCAACTGTCGAGATGCATATGCGACCACCTTACCATGCTGCATCAGCACACAACCCAGCCCTTTCAAATATGCATCACTGTAAATAACATAACCATCACCTCCTAATGGAATCGTTAGTACTGGTGCAGTGACGAGCTGCTGCTTTAATTCCTGAAAACTCTACTCGCATTCTTCATCCCACACAAATCTGGCATTTTTCCTAGTCAACCGCGTGAGAGGTCTTGACAAAGAAGAAACCCCTCAACAAAACGACGGTAATAACCTTCCAGTCCTAAGAAACTCCTGACTTCCTACACATTCGTCGGCCTGTCCCAACTCACCACTGCATCAATCTTGCTAGGATTCACTGCTATACCATCTCCTGAGATCACATGGCCTAAAAATGCCACCTTCTCAAGCCAGAACTCACACTTGCTAAACTTAACATAAAGCTTCTCCTTTCTGAGTGTTTGCAGCACCTACCTCAAATGCACCTCATGATCCTCAAAACTTCTCGAGTACACTAGTATATCATCAATGAAAATTACCACAAACTGATCTAGATATCGGTGGAAAACTTTGTTCTTCAAGTCCATAAACACGACTGGGGCATTCGTCAAACCAAATGGCATAACGAGTAATTCATAGTGCCCATACCTGGTTCTGAAGGCTGTCTTTGTGACGTCTTTCGCTTTTACTCTCACTTGATGATACCCAGATCTGAGGTCAATCTTGGAATATACCCCTGTACCCTTTAGCTGATCAAATAAATCGTCTATATGGGGTAGAGGATATTAATTCTTAATAGTAACCTTGTTTATCTTCCTGTAATCAATGCACATCCTCATAGACCCGTCTTTCTTTTTTACGAACAACACTGGAGCTCCCCACGGCGATACACTAGGTCATATAAACCCCTTGTTCAATAAGTCTTGCAACTGCTCCTTTAATTCTCCCAATTCGGTTGGAGCCATACGAGACCTTAGAGATCAGCGCAGTCCCTGGAGGTAAATCTATAGGAAAATCTACCTCGCGCACAGGAGGCAACCCTGGTAGCTCCTCTGGAAAAACGTCTAGAAATTCTCGTACTACTAGAGTGCTATCAATCTTCAATTCATTTTCAGATACTTCTTTCACAAATGCTATAAACCCCTAACCTCCATTCAAGAGTAATCTGCTCGCCTACATGGCGGATACTAACTGCGTTGGAGCAGGTACCCATGAACCAACGAATCTAAATTCCTGCTCTCCAAGAGGTCTAAAAATTACTTATTTTTGGAAGCAATCGATGCTAGCATGATTGACAGCCAACCAGTCCATACCTAGTATTATATTGAACCCACACATGTCAAACATAAGAAGATTTGTTGGTAGTACTTTTCCTTGAATTTCTATCGGATAGCCCCTAAGTACCCTCTAACATCTGATCACTGATCCTGATGGTGTAGCTATCGACAGCGCTATATCTAATGACTGGGTCTCACTCTCGGATAATTTAACATAAGATGCAGAAATGAAAGAATGAGTAGCACCTGAGTCAAAAAGAACAGTAACTGGATATGATAAAACAATAAATGTACCTGTCACCACATCCGTAGCAGCCTCTGCATCACCTGGTGTTAAAGCGTATACTCGCGCTGGGACCACATTCCTCTGTTTGCCACCACGAGGCACCTGGTATCTTCCCCGAGCTGCCTGATGTCCTCCCTAATAGGGCCTGGGAACTGGGACCTGGTCCTGCTGGTCTGGGCATTCACGTATCACATGACCGGGTCTCCCACAATGATAACATACACCTTTGCCTACCCGGCACTCTCCCAAATGATGTCTCCCGCATGTTTGACACACCGGGTACATCAGTGCACCCTGGTTCCCACGAGGTCCTGCCATCTGCCTCTGGTCTCCCCTATTGCGACCTCCTCTCCATGGACCCCTACTGGTGCCAACCTGAAAACCCTGAGGTGTAGGCCTCTTTCTCTCACTCTGAGCTGTTACACCCCTCTGAATGCCACTCTCAATAATTGCAACTCTGTCTACAACCTCTGTAAATGTCTGAGCCCTGAAACCAATTACCTGCTCAAACAGATTCTTCCTCAGTCTCTCTTCAAAATTTCTTACCTTTTTCTCTTCATCAAGTGCCAAATGTGGAGCAAAACGCGACAACTCAACAAACTGAGCCACAACTGGGATACAGTCATCTGCCCCAGTACCAAATGCAGAAACTTTGTTGCCTTCACACTCTGAACGATAGTAAGGAAATACCGCTCAAAGAACAAATCCTTGAATCGGTCCCACGTCAATGGAACTGGAACTAGCCTCTGCTCCTCTATCAGACGCGCTGCTCTCCACCAGCGCTTCGCCTCCCCTGTCAACCTAAATGTGCCCAATGCTACCTTCTACTCATCCGTACATGGAAGCACCGCCAATTTCTCTTCGATATCCTGGACCTAATTCTCAGCAATAATCGGGTCATCTCCTCCAGCAAAGGATGGGGGTTTCATCCACGTAAACTACTCAATCGAATAGCCACGCTCCTTGGAGCTTCTAGCCATCTCAGCCATCACTTACTGAGTGACGCTACGCAGTACAGCATATGTATCTCCTCCACCTATGCTGGAAGGTCTTGGCCTATCCTCCCCAGCATTCATGCCACTACTTCCTAAGTCCATCCTGAAAACAAGAAAAACACACTTAAGTATCTCTTCTCCTACACTGACCTATCTTGTACCAATTCAAAATTAACTACCTTCCCTGACCTTAACTCAATATCTAATCCTGTCACCTAGACACACGACCCGACAATAGTTTACTATGGTTTTCCTGAAATCGTCACCCTAGGAAAAACACAAAAACCACCACGGTAATCCTGTACCCAAACACAGAACAAACCTCAAATCCTTTTCCTATACTCTGGTATTGCTTCTGTAGCACTCTAAAGTATACAGAACCTAGCAACCTAGGCTTTGATACCAAACTGTAACGACCAACTTAATTTCTATATTATTATTATTATTATTATTTTACTATGACATATAACATACTCTGATACCATTCTGGGAGTAAACCCAATCATTAGCCTAGGCAGGGAGAAGCAAAAATCAAATGGACATAACCATATGAAAATATATATACAATACCAATACCATAGTACTAACATGTTTCCCCAAAATATACACATATATCTGTTTCCCAAAATACCCTCAACTATACTGGGATATACAAAAATCCTCCACAATACTCACAGGGCACTACTGAAGCCCCTCTATCTGCGAGCTTAGTCTGCTCGCCTACTTGGATCACCTGAAAAATGATTCAACACTGGGATGAGTCAATGCTTAGTAAGACGAAATATGTTATTACTAGTGTGTGGCAAATGAGCTACAGTATTATGAAAATTTGTTTTCATATAATCATGTATAACTGGATATGTAAATACAATACAACTAATAAAATACACCACCCTTTCCATGTTACTTAACATAACAGTATTATAGGTTACTATTCAAAATACTTATAGTGTACATAAGTATGTGCCCTGTTTCTGTAAATCTGTACATACGTAATAGTAACTGAAAATTTTCCCTGTGGATAACTATGTGTCATGATTTAACCCCTCATGACAGGGTTGTGCGGCCCGTAGGCGGGATCTACACTGGCTGGCCGACTAGGGTAAATCACTATACTCCATCGGTCTGATCTGCCCACCTCAACCCATATCTGATGGGAAGCCTGCCCACGTCAAGGGCCTAGGTGATCGACCTACTGCCACATATTATCTAAATAGGTGGTTGCACTCATAACATAACATAATATTTGTAGTAACGGTACCGTGCTCTATAACTGCATAGTCCAATAGGGTTTGATATTATATAGTATATCTCTATATACCACTATCTGATTTACCATGATTCTAAAATAACTGTAATAACCATGATGCTGCATGAATTGTAACTGTAATTCATACGTCATAATACTGAGAACTGTATAATCATAACACTGATAACTGCATAATCATAATACTAAAATTCGTATAGTCATGGTACTGAGATTCGTATAATCATGGTACTATAATTCGTATAATCATTGTACTAAAATTCATTAAATCATGATACTGAAATTTGTAAAACATATCTTCGTACTATACTCATATTGTTAAGCCACACCATACTTTAATACACAATATTCATAATTTAATAAACTGTATAATATTTTAAAAATACCTAGCATAGCACATTTCCCTTACCTGACTACTAGAAAGCCCCTATGGTATACTGGCCTAAGACCCGTAGGGCCACCTACATAACACCCTGAAAACAACGTTTGCTAGAACAAAATATTAGTATTTCTTTACCTATATCATTTCCTACAACTGTCATAAGGCTAAAAGTGGATAAAAGACATTACCCAAAATTTGGGATGAAATCCAACTTCGTTTTACCAACGATCTGCTCTAGCAGACTTGCATAGAACTTCGCCAGGAGCGTCGTGGTGGCTTCAGATCATTGATTCGGCAACTAAAGGGGCCAGAATCAAAGAGAGAAGAGGCAGGGGCCGTAGGAGAGAGAGAGAAGAAAAACGGCGCTGAAATTATGTGAAAAATGGGTTTTAGAACTATTTATACTTCAGGATTCGTCAACGAGCCACGTCACTTCATCAACGAGTCCTTCAGTAAATTCGTCAACGAACCTTACCCTTCGTCGACGAAATTCAGAGTAGCCCAAATCCTGTGCTCGGTATTTTCTCGTCGACGAAATCTTGCCCTCGTCGATGAGGTCTTGAAGACCTTCATCAACGAAACCCTGTATTCTTCGACGAATTTCATTATGCACTCGTCGATGAACCCCTGTATTCGTCGACGAGTCCTGGAAATTCCTTGAAATTATTATTATTATTATTATTATTATTATTATCTCCAAAATGCGATATCGTCGACGAAGTCTACTGCCTCCTTCTATTCCTGTTTCTATTTTCCACCCTCTTTATTATTAAAATAATATTATTCTTCGGGTCACTACACTATCACTCTCCCTCGCTGCATCAGTACGCATCCGAGCCCTTTATAGGATGCATCACTGTAAATTATGAACCCCTCTTCTCTTGAAGGAAGCGTCAACATAGGCGTAGTGATGAGTCACTGCTTTAATTCCTAGAAGCTATGTTCACATTCATCAGACCACTCAAATTTCACTCATTTCCTGGTCATTCTGGTCAATGGGTCTCACAGTCTAGAGAAGCCATCAACAAACCTGTGGTAGCACCCAGCCAATCCCAGGAAACTCCTGAAATCATGCACGTTCTTTGGTTGTACCTAATCTACTACCGCCTCAATCTTAATCGGATCAATAGAAATATAACCCCTGGATATAATGTGTCCAAGGAAGGTAACCTGTTCGAGCCAGAACTCACACTTCTTGAGCTTTGCATAAAGCTTCTTCTCTCGCAACACCTGCAACACTATACTCAAATGCTCCTCATGCTCCTCTGGGTTTTCGAATACACCAATATATCATCAATAAATACTACCACAAACTTATCCAAATACTGGTGAAAGACCCCGTTCATCAAATCCATAAACACTGCAGGAGCGTCGTTAATCCAAACGGCATAACCAGAAATTGATAGTGGTCATACCATGTTCTAAATGCCGTCTTCGGAACATCTTCCACCCTGAATTTCACCTAATGATACCCGGAGCATAAATTTATTTTTGAAAAGTTCTGTGTCCCCTATAACTAGTCAAATAAATCATCGATACGCGGGAGCGGGTATTTATTCTTGATAGTCACTTTGTTTATTTCTCGATAGTCGATGCACAACCTCATCGAGCCATCCTTCTTCCTCATAAACAAAACCGGTGCTCCGCAGGGCGACACACTGGGCCGAATAAACCCCTTATCCAATAGTTCCTGCAAATATTCTTTCAATTCTTTCAGCTCTATTGGTGTCATTCTATACGGCGCCTTCAAAATCGGTGTTGTCCCCAGAACCAAATCAATAGCATACTCTACCTCACGATCAGGAGGTAGTCCCATAAAATCCTCGAGGAATACAACAAGAAAATCCCTCACCACTGGGATCTCCTCCACCCTTAGATCCCCTTCTGATACCGCCTTCACACAAGCTAACTATCCCTGACAGCCTTCTAATAGCAATCTACGTGCCTGAATAGCAGATAGTAACTGAGGTGGGGTGCGCACACGTGATCCCACGAATCTGTACTCCTGTCCCTCTGGAGGTCTGAACACTACCTCCCTCTGATGGCAATCAATGCTAGCACAGTGGGATGCTAGCCAGTCCATACCCAAGATTATCACAAACTGGACAGTCCCTGAGTACCTTTCTACATACCCCTATAACCCCAGTTGGCGTAGCAACGGACAAACTAACATCTAATTGCTGAGGTTCAAATTCACACAATTTTACATAATCCCAAGCGATAAACGAATGCGTCGCCCTAGAATAAAACAAAAAAGTAGCTTTAAATGACAGTATTGAAACCGTACCTGTCACCACATCTCCCGCTGCCTTAACATCTCCTAGTGTCAGTGCATACACTCGTGCTGGAGCAGTATTCCTCTGCTGTCTACCTCGAGGTGCTTGATAGCCACCTCTATATGGTTAAGGAGCAGCTGCTGCCACTGGCGATGCCTGACAGTTCCTCACGATATGCCCAGGTTGGTGGCACTGATACCAAACAACCTCCCTCACTCGACACTCTCCTAGGTGCCTCCTCAAACATCTGGGACAAGCAGGGAGCATCTGTCTGCTCTATACTGCTCGCTCTCCTCCTCCCTTTTGTCGTCCTCCTTTGCTGTCATATCTCCTCCACGGCCCTCGACTGGACTCTGCCTGAAAATCAGAAGGTGCAAGCCTCTTCCTCTGGCTCTATACTGCTGCGTCTCTGTATATGTTGCACTCAATCACCGTAGCCTTATCCATTATCTCTGAGAAGGTCTGAGCTCGAAAACCTACCACCTGCTCATACAAGTTCTGTCTTAGGCCCTTCTCAAACTTCCTTGTCTTCCTCTCCTCATTTGGCACAATATACGAGGCAAATCAGGACAGCTCAACAAACCTCGCTGCGTACTGCTGCACCGTCATAGACCCCTATGTCAAATACAAAAACTCTGATGCCTTTGCGCTCCTGACCATAGCAGGAAAGTATCGCTCGAAGAAAATCTCCTTAAAGCGACTCCACATCATCGCTACAGGGTCAGACCTCTGCTCCTCAAGTAGTCTCACTAACCTCTACCAGCGCTTTGCTTCCCTGGTCAATTTAAATGTAGCAAATAACACCTTTTGCTCCTTTGTACATGAGAGGACTATCAGTATGTCCTCTATTTCCTGAACCCAGTTTTCTGCTACCAGTGGGTCCGCTCCTCTAGCAAAAGACGGGGGTCATATATATGTGAACTGCTCAATCGTGCAGCTCCGCTCTCCCGAGCTCCTAGCCATCTTAGCCATCACCTGCTGAGTAATGCTACACAACATTGCATCAGGATCTGCACCACCCATATTGGAAGGTCCTACTCCATCACCTCTCACATTTGTGTTGTTATTTCCTGAATCCATCCTGCAAAGGATACAACTAATCTCAGCATACAATTACCATCATACAACCAATACACCGCTAGTCCTACTCCATCACCTCCTGTATTCGTGTTGTTATTTCCCGGATCCATCCTGCAAATGATACAACTAATCTCAACATACAATTACCATCATACAACCAATACACCGCTATAACTCATGAATTACTCTTCTACGATCATTTATTTCCACATCCCTAATCCCCATTTAAGATTCAATCTTACCACTCAGAAAGAAGACCTAGCGATAGTATCAATGGTTTTCCTGAAATCGTCACCCTAGGAAAACACAGAAACAACCCCGGTACTCCTATCTTTAGGCCGCAAGATAGAACCCTAAATTCTTACCTCATCCTCTAACAACCACTAACTCACACTGCAATTTACCCCTCTCCTATTCCCCTCAAAATCCACTCCTATACTCTGGTATTGTATTCCGCTGTCCACTAAAGTCGACAGAACCTAGCAACCTAGACTTTGATACCAAACTGTGACACCCCAATTTTCATACAATTTTTTTTTCAATAACAAATAAATAGCTTACACGTCATCGACAACATCCACAAATCGACCACGTCAACAATCCTATTACCATTCATACAACCCGACTCGCATTGGGTACTGGGTAAAAAGTCATTTTATTTATACAACCTAACATCGGAAGACAGTATATTTATATCATCCAGAATACAATACCCAGAGTATCAATATACATAAATACACCATACTATTTCATATCCAAAAACAATACAACCCTAGGGAATCACACCTCCCTAATCCAAACTCACCATGTATTTCAGGGTCCCAACTTCCTATGATCACGGAGCTCTATCATCCGATCTATTCATGTTCCCTGAAAAATTTAGATAATATGGGTGAGACACATCTCAGTAAGAAGGAATAAATTATTAACAGTGTGTGGCCATATGAGCTCAGTTATAACATGCTTTACTTTCTAGAATAACATTTCATCTAAGAAAATACATTGGAAAATATATTCTCCTAGTCATATAGATATACAACATAAGCTTTTATAAGCTTTAAAATCATTTCTCAAAAACAATCATTCCAACACATTTTTACCTGCGAAGTTCCTGAGAATAAGAAAGATTACCCGCCCATACAGGTAGCTTCCCTTTACCCTAACACATTATGCAGCTGGGTATGGCCACATCTGATACCTATCAGAGCACTCACCTTACTCAGTAAGCCCTCAGGCGGAGAGTTTCACTTCGCCTCAATTATTTATGTCATTAACTCACACGGTTCATTCCTCATATTTAACATTCTTTATTTCTCAATTTCCATTCTTTCTTTCATTTCTCATTTTAGCCAATTTTATCATTCTTTCACTTTTCATTTTCATTTTACTTTATAGCTTAAGAGTAACCTTGGTATCACATACCAACATCCTTCTGTAACTCATGGCCACCCTGAGGATCTTTCTATCCATGCCATGCTTCCCCCCAATGTCAAGGTTGTGCGGCCTGAAGACTGGATCTAACCACAGTTGGCCGACCCGGTTAGATCAAATATCATATCACATATCGCGTCTTTAGTACGACTGGCCGACCTACAACCCTGATCCGGATTCAGGGGGCCCAAGAACCCTACAAAATGGCTCAGTCAACTGTCATGCCACACGATCCAAGAGTTTGTGTGGTTGCACTAACACCACTAGCAAAGGCACTATGCTCAATATCATAACCATCCATCAGGGTTCACTATTACATACCTGCAATCATTATGCGGTATTGGCATTTCATCAATCATGTTTCAGTATATCACAATTCAGTTCAATATAAATATTCTCATCATTTTCTGTGCGCATTTCATCATCTCATAATAATATATATCATATTTCACATATCTCAACATTTCTCAAAATACTCATATCAATAATTTGTACAAACTCATTTATTATGCAAATAATTTCCACTCACATATGAATACCACATTTCATTATTTTCCACTAATCGCATCAATCATTCTCATATCAATATTTCAGAAAATACCTATCGTTATATTTCACAATATTCAACACATGTCATGTGCCACAAAGTTTTCATCTAATATTCATAATATATTAATTTTAGACTCCAAAGCATCACAAATTAATATTACTCAAATGCCACACAATTTATATGATATTTATATCATAATAATTTTCAAGAAAAACACAATATACTTATTTTCATATATTAATTCAAACGGTAATTTTAAAAATGCTGTTATAATTTATTTCACTTACTTGGCTTACTAAGAGTCTCGTTAGGACCCAAATCCTACGCCCTTGGCGCCCGAAATTCAACTCCTGCAATTTGCATTTTTCCTAGATTAATTAATTCATTTTCCCAAAATACTACCCATCTAGCCTTCCCTAGGCCCCGTGTATTCCAAATTAACATTTAAACCAATATTTGACACCCCCACTTAATTTCCTGAATTTTGCTTGCGGGTCCCAAAATTATACCCATGGTGCTCACTCGGACCATAAATTCTGAAAATTCTACTTCACCTCTAGATGCTCAACATTTTAGCATTTCTAAATTAATCCTAATTAATTAAAAATAAGTCCCTTCATAACTCTCGTACCCCAAATTTGGGGTTTTTTCCACGACGACCCCACGAGAATTTCGCCCAGCTAAACTTGTATAGAATCATCCCTAGATTCTCATGGTGGTGTCCGTTCATCAATCAGGCTTATAATTTGTAAGAAATTAAAGAAAAAAGAGAAATTGGCTTACCCCAGGAGATATGTCTACACCGCTCCTACCACCGATCTGCTCTAGTAGAAATAGCGGTAGCGGAGAATGGAGCTCAACGGTATCTTTTGATTTTCGATCGGGCGAGAATCCGCCACGTAACTGACGAGAGAGGCAGAGAGAATGGAAGGAGAGAGAGAGAGAGAGAGAGAGTTCAGTGGGGGGGAGGGGGCTGGCACAGAGACATTCTCTGCATCCAATTTGGTCTTGAAGCTTCAAAGAAGCTTCAAGAATCATTATTTATAATAATAATAATAATAATATTTAATTAATATTAATAATAATATATTTTATTAATAAAAATAAAAATAAATTTTAATTATTATCGTTTTTCTTTTTTTTGAATCCAATTAATTAATTTATTTTTTTTTATTTTTTTTTTTGGGAATCACGCCACTAATCTTTTATATCCCTTTTTGGGGTTATTACACTACGTCCCCGCCTCTAACTTGCAAGTCTGAGGATTCCACTAATGCTCACTTAACGGGTGGAGCAACACCGATTACAATCAGATCAATTCAAGGGGCTAACCTCAACCAACACGCCTTACCACGATGGTGCACTTAACTTTCCTAACAGGGTCTAAGCAAGTCCAAGACTATTCAACAGGACCAGTCTCCTTCTTTCGGCGCATGCCTGGAATACAATGAATATTCAAATTTGCATACAAACAAATGCTTCTTACACAAGCAGATAAGTACCACTACGCACCAGCACTAATCAATGCACATCAATAATATAGGAACATATAAACTCAGTGATGTAAATGTGTGCAATCAACACTCAGTCTAACAATTATTCTCAAGCAAGCACTAGAGTGTGTAACCTAGTTTTTCTTTGAAACACAATATAGAACATTTCAATATCAACCTAGGGTTTCAAAGATGCTAGCAAGGTTATTCAAACAGCCTCAAAAATATTTTCTTAATTTATTAGGCGCAAGGGATGTTTGAATCCTAACTTGTAAAATTGATTTTGCACACAAAAGAATGGGCTAAGGTAATTTACAACCTGAATGTAAAAACCTACAAGCCACTGAGTTTTCCCCACACTAGATTTATTAGATTAAATCCATGGGTAAACTTTTGCTTAACCCTCAATATCAAACATAATCAACAATCAACACAAGTGAGAGTGTAAGTGTTAGCAATCTATCTTTGAAACAATATGCATATTATAATTTGAACCACAAATTAATATAGTTCCAAAGATTTCAATAGCTCAATAGAATATCTCAAACAAGATTTTCAAAAGCTCAAGCTCAAGAGATATTTTATTTTTGAAAAAATAAGCTGGTCAAAAATATTTTTCTTCACAACACAAGACAAGTTTTTAAGTCTTGCGATGAGAATGCAAAGACTCACAAACCTAAGAAGGTTTCCCCAAAAATGAATTTATGAACTAAATCACTAGAGAAATCCTTTGGGCCTAACTCTCTAGAAAATCAACAAAGCAATTACAAGTGTGAGAGTATAAGCTAGAGTAGGATCTCTCAAGATACTCTTACTCAAAAGGATTTGGGAAAAGAATGATCATATGGATGAGTTTATGGATTGTGTATGAAGAAAGGACACTCAAAAATTTAGAGAGAATTTTCTTAATCTAACTCCCTAATATTGTCTTAATTTTAGCAAATGATCTCATATATATATACATGGGAAGAATTATTACCGTTAGAGAAATGAAGGGTATTATTAGGATTGTTTTAAAACATTTTAACCCAATTAACCCCATTTAAAAAATTTAATGGCGGTAAAAATAATTTAGCAACCCGAGAGCACCGATCAACCAGACTTGAGGTTCGGTTGACCCAGTGACAAAGTTCGATCGACCGAGTAAAATTTGATCTAAAAGTTCGGTCAACTACACTAGGGTTCCCAAAGGGGATTTTTCATTTCCGCGCAGTTCGGTCTACTGCGTGGATTTGAACTGATTGGTTAGGCCAACTGGACGGTTGGTCAAACACACGTGGGAACTCAGTCGACCAGATGGTTGACTTAAGAAATAAGTGTGGTTGACTGTATGGTCCAACGTTTGACCTGGAGGGAGTTCGGTCGACCAGGTGACTTGAACTGGGCAATGTTCGGTTGACCATACTTGTGGTCAAACCGCTGACCTGATGACCGGTTCGGTCAACTAACAGATTTACATTGTGAAAGTATGGTCGACCGAACATGCATTTTTAATGCATTTTGGTTCTATTCCTTATGTATATTAACCCTATTCATATAATGATTAATGTTTAAGTTTATAGGACATATTTTTATAAATTATAGGGAGTCCTAAGGTCAGTCTAGGTCTTCTTTAGGACATAGAGTTGTTCTAAGGTCTTTGAACTTTGTAGTTCCTACATGCATGCCATGCATTCATTATTACAGACTTTTTTCCTATTTACTATTGCAGACCCAATAATAGTGAATTTAATTACAACCTTTAAGTCTTTAGGTGCCATCAAATGATCTTGTTATTATGAACATGCACACAAACTTGACAAACATTAAATACTAGAGTATTTGTCATTATCAAAACCGGGACATGACTAATAGGGTCAACATAAATTCTTATACGCTGTTTCCAAAAAGTATAGTTTAAACCACAAAATATGGGTGCCCGGGTTGAGGATTGACCCTCACTGAAGGGAGCTACTCCTATACGTGCCATTAGATCTTTCTATAACTTCTTGTTAGGATTTTTTATAACCCCGCTCCGATACCAATTGAAAACTAAGGTGTAGTCCCAAGAGGGGGGTGAATTGGATTTAAAAATTTTCTTTTAATTCTTTTTAATGAATTCTTGACTTCTTATTGATTTATCAAATACACAACCAATACTTAAAATAATATCCAATCCACAACCATATACCAATAAAGTACTTAAACAATCAATCAATCAAACCAATCAATTTTTCCAATCACCCACAATATTCAAACTAAGATAGAAGATTCAAATTGTGTTTGTTTGCAACCATGTAGTTAATGAATTTGCTTTCTTAAAATGATGTGCAATATAAAATCCAATACTCTTTCCAAAAGCTTAGACCTTAAATAAACTTTCAGTTTAAATAGTCTTTGAGTGTTTCACCAATCAACATACTCCCTTACGGTTTTCACAAAAAATGGATTAACCAACGTACTCCCTTTCGGTTTTCGAAATCCCAAAAACAAATTAAGCTTAAGTTTACCTAATATCAAATCCATGTAGTGTTTATGATTAAGAAATTTAAAAACATCCTCACAGTTTATATATGTGCTGAAAAATAAATAGTAAGGGAAAGAGAGAGTGAGACCACGATTTTTACGAGGTTCGGCTTATACCCATCCTACATCCTCACCTTTGGAAAAACACCAAAGGATTCACTAAAAACCCATTCCTTTTCCGGGAGGAACAATGCCATTTACACACTCCTTTGATTAGGCTGGAGCCCGCCTCTCCAAACGATATACCCTCATTTGGTTGCTTCTTCAATTAGGCTATAGCAACACCTCTCTAAGCGATTCCGCACGCTTAGCCAACAATCCGAGCACCTCGAATCATCCAAGAACTACAAAATATATAAAGCAATCACTGCGTACAAAAACACTCTCAAAACAAAGTAGATTAGTACAAATTCAGCTCTAAGTACTTCAATAATTTAATTACCAATCAAAAATAGAATTGAAACTCAAGTATAGAATTCACCAAGGGTTCCTTTGTGATTGAAACAACTCAGTGTAAGAACCTTAGCTTGATGTTTCAGCAGCAATTTAGATGATTTCTCTTCAGCAAGAGTTTGAGCAGTATCGAACTTTGAGAGAAATTGAGAAATGCAAGTGTGTTGTTTAATTGCTTGGTTAATAATTTCTTGGGATTAAGGTAGTATTTATAAACTTTTTAGGATTAGTTTTCTTGTTCCCCAAGTTACTTGGAGTGTTCACCAAGTTTTTATAATGTTTATATTTGAAAAACTAATTTTTGAAATTTTCCCGTTGGAGTTTAAAAATTCAAATCCCGTGGAGTTAGTTGGCTGGATAGGCGGCTGACACCCTTCTTTCTTCCAAAAATTTAAATCAGGAAATTGTCAGTTGGCTGGTGTGACGCAGTTCAAAATGGGTCAGTCGGCTGGGCACAATCAGTATGCTAAGTGTTTTTAGTTCATTGAGTTTTTCGACTGGACAGTTAATTTAGCTGTTGTTTTTCTGTCAGTCGGCTGAGTGAACCCAAAGTATTTCTAGTCAGTCGGCTCACCAGTCCTTTTTTTGGTTTTTCATTTTTGGTTTTCAAATTTAGTTTTGCTCTCTTGTTTTGATCTTTCATAAAACATTTTCCAGGGTTTTAAAATAGGTCTTTAAGTCCATGTTTTTCCCCTAAAGAGCTTCAACAATATTTCAAAAGATATTTAAACATCAAAAAATTAAATAGACTTCTAAGCCATTTTTCATTCTTAAAAACTTAAGTCTTCATGCTTTGGTCTGCTACTTGTCTTCAAGCTTTAAAATACTTTGATTTTTTCATTGAGATCTCTTTAATATCCATGCTCTCATGATCTTCAAGCTTTAATCTTTGAATTTATGTCATTTGAGCTTCATATGATCATCATTTTTTGAAATATAAGCTTTTAGTACATTCTCTTTCTTAAACCTTGAAATATCATTACTCAACAAATATGTTAACTTTCAATTTGTTTGTTAGCATCAAAATAGGATGTTAAGTCTTGTAAGGCCAACAATAAATATCCTAATCCTGTTTACCGATTGTCCAAAGCCTTGTATGGATTGAATCAAGCTCTTAGAGCTTGGTATGAAAGGCTTAGTGGTTTCCTCCTTGATAATGGTTTTACCAAGGGCAAAATTGACACTACACTTTTTGTCAAAACTAAAAATGATCATATGCTCGTTGTCCAAATATATGTTGATGATATCATCTTTGGAGCAACTAATGATTATTTGTGTAATGAGTTTTCCAAATGCATGCAAAGTGAGTATGAAATGAGCATAATAGGTGAACTTAGTTTCTTCTTAGGACTTCAAATTAAACAAGCTAAACATGGAACCTTTACATGCAAATCTTAATATGTTAGGGACTTTCTAAAGAAATTTAATATGGAAGATGGTAAAATTTTGGGAACTCCTATGAGCTCTTCCACAAAATTTGATAAAGATGAGCAAGGCATCCCTGTTGATGTGAAACTATATCGTGGCATGATTGGTAGTCTCCTATACCTTACAACTAGTTGACCCGATATCAGGTTTAGTGTGTGTATGTGTGCTAGGTTTCAGGTCACTCATAAGGAGTCTTATTTATTAGCAATTAAAAGAATACTTAGGTACCTAGTTGGGACTGTTGAATTAGGTTTGTGGTACCCTAAGTACACATCATTTGAGATTTTTAGTTACACAAATGCTGACTTTGCCGGTAGTAAAGTAAATAGGAAGAGTACTAGTGGCACTTGTCTTTATTTAGGACAATCTTTAGTTTCTTGATTCTCCAAGAAACAAAACTGAGAGCCCTATCCACAGCCGAAGCTGAATATATTGTGGCTGGAAGTTGTTGTGCCCAAACGCTTTATATGAAGCAACAACTTATGGATTTTGGGTTGCACTACGATACGGTTCCAATTAAATGTGATAACACTTGTGCAATTAATATTTCTAAAAATACTATCTCATATTCATAAGCCAAACATATTGAGATTAGACACCATTTCATTCGTGATCATGTACAGAAAGGAGATGTGGCACTTGAGTTTGTGTGTGTTAGTGAGCAGTGGGCTAATATTTTCACTAAACCTCTTCAAAAAGATAGGTTCATACAGATTAGACGTGAGCTAGGTGTAACGCATAGTAGAGAGGCCTCATAGAAAATAGATAAAGTGCACAAACTTAGGGGGAGCTACTTGTTCTAGAAATCTACGGCTCTGAAAAGTTTAAATCTATCTTTGCTTTATATTTTGTGAGTTTGTTTGTGTGGTGCAATGCATGGCTATCATATCTCTTACATGTTGATAATTATATTTATGTTTTATGTTTTGATTCATACTGGACTATTTGAGTTGTTAGTTGTGGATAAATTGTAATTTTGAACTCATTCAGGTCATTTCTATACAGATATTTTCGAGAAATGCTCTATTTTCAAACAGCATGCTACCGAATTTTCTTAAAGTTCCTCCGAATCATATCTTGTATTTAAATGATTCCTACACAATGCATTTCCTATATACTTTGAATTTTTCATGACCCTTTTTTTTGTTGCCAAAAGGGGGAGAAGAGGCAAATTAGGTACTTAGGAAGAAAATGTTTGAACCTTTAAAATCTTTACATTTCTCTTATGCATACCTTTAGGGGGAGCCTTTCTTGGTTGTACCGAATTTTGCATAAGGTATTTTTCATCATCAAAAAGGGGGAGATCGTTGACCGTATAGTTCATATCCCATTTTGATTATAACAAATACTTTGGTATTTAATATCTGGTGAGTTTATGTGTAGGATCAATTGGAAGTATTATAATGTGCACATGGAGTTGAAAGAAAATGAAGACCTAAAGTTTTTTTTGTAATTTATATTTCATTTTATTAAGGGTCTATAATATTTAAATATTAATGGTCTATAATAATTAATGCATTGCATGTATGATAGAACAAATAAGCTCAAAAGACCATAGACTGACTTTAGGTCCTAAATTATTGCATGAAAAAACCCCCTATAACTTAGAAGTAACAATTATGTGAACAGGGGTGTCTTTAAAAGAAATTAAATGCACAAAGTTAGTGTTTTCATTCGACCGAACCCTAACACATAGAGCAACTTTAGTCGACCGAACCTCCGCAGGGTCAACAGTTGACCATCTGGTCGACCAATCTTAAAATGAACATCAACGCTCTAGTCGACTGAATTGGCACGTGGGAATTTTCCAATGCCTTGATCGATCGAACTCCTAGTTATAAAAGAAATTGATCAACCGAACCTATGAATCTAGTCAACCAAATTTGACCTGGTCGACCGAACGTTGGAGGTTCACAAATCACCTACAAAATGGTCTACCAAAACCTCAGTTCAAAAATGCCATGATCGACAGAACCCAATAATCTAGTCGACCAAACCTTAAAAATGGTCAACTGAACCCCTTTGATTGCTTGAATTTTACCTAGGTTAAGATGTGGTTAATTTTTATTAACCCTATTTAAACTTTCTCAAAAATACCAAATAGGTTCCGAATGGTTATAGATTTTGGGGTGTCTATATATACCCCCTTATTTGGTTGGATTAGGACCTAACTAGAAAATATCATTAGCAAATTCTCTCTAAAATTAAAAACCCTATTTCCCATATTCAAGCTCTCAACTTCCATCCTTACTCATCCTTATTGCAAAAAATCGTTTAGTAAGAGTGTTCTTGTGATTATCTCATAAAGCTTACACTCTCATTTACTCTATTTGATTGAGATTTATTTTTATTTGAGAGTAACTTTTGAGTTTTTCTTAGAGACTTTGTCAATAAGTCTTCCTTGGGAAAACTCCTTAGAGCTTGTGAGTTTTTCATTACCATTGCAATACTCAAGAGCTTGTATTGTATATTGTTTGTGAAATAATTTTTACAAACCGATTTCAAATATCTCTTGTGATTATTTTTGAGATATTTGCTTGTGTGCTGAAGATCTTTACTGCTGCATCTTGTGATTGATATTATTATCTTGATGCAAAGATTCTAACACATACACTCTCACATTCTGATTGGTATACTAGCATTACTTTTGAAAGTAGACATTGAGACTAGATTAAGCTTATCATATCCTATCATACCGTAGTGTGTTGATAATATTGGTACAAATCGGCTTATTTAAGAAGCATACACTTTGTACACAAATTGTATTGTGAATCTACTGTATTCCAGGAGTGGCCTAAAGTGGTGATATTCTAGCCCAGAGTGATTGTATAGGTTGAGGCCAGCCCCATTAATTGACCTAGTTGTATTAATTGCCGCTCCACCTGTTAAGTGAGCTGTAGTGGAATCCTTTTGCTTGTGAGCCAAGGCGGGGACGTAGGCCCATGGCCGAAACTCGATAACATATATGGTGTCCTACTTGATTTACTGTGCTTGCTTGAGTAATTTATTTATGCAATTTAATTTCAATTGCATTTATTGATTCATTTAATTATCTACTTTAGATTGACCTCAGGTTGTGTAATACTGGTGCTGGATATCTGATTTAGGAAAGAAAAATTTTAAAATACCACTTCACCCCCCTCTTGGGTTTATAGTAAAACCAACATAAATCATGCTTTATCAATATTAACACTTTTAGAAAATTTTAAAGTTGTTAAATATTTGCCAATTATCTCATTCAAAATTATTTTAATTTTACTCTTCCCCTTCTATTATCACTTAAAACAACTAACACACTCCTATTCATCATTGCATTATTTTGGTATATGTTTCAAGTGTCCAAACTATTTCAGTGGCCCTTCCTTTTTTTTTTTTTTTTTTATATACTGCAAGTGTTGTGCCTAACGTATCGCGAATATGTTCATTTTTAATTTATGTTTTAAGTTATATATGTAACGACCTGCCTAATTTACCATATTTTTTTTCACATAATAGCATGCCAATAATTACGATAACCATAAACATAATCCACCCAGATCCGTGGGTACTGGGGAATAAACCTGTCATATATCACTGACACCCTAGCAGTGAAAAACATACATCATATACATAACAAACCAACCGTCCAAATACAATACCAGAGTTTTACAAACCCGTCATATAAACATACACACATCCCAAAATGATCATAAAGTTCCCTAGGGTCACTACCCAAAAACCCATCTGACCCTAGCATAGTGATTTACCCTTCTAGCAGGGTAGAGCGAGCAAACACTAACGTTGCGAAGCTCTATCGGCTCCTCTACCTGGATTCCCTAAAATGTTTTAAAGCTGGGGTGAGACACCTCTCAGTAAGGGAAATAAACTAATATTAGTGGGTGGCAACATAGGTATTTCACGTGTCATAAGCATATATTGTACATAAATCATATCTGAAAAATCTTTCTAATAAATACCGAATAAACATATTTGAAAGTCGCATACATGTCATGCTATATATCTGTACATGTAAAACATATTATATCATTGTATAATACGTGAAATAAATCCCAGGATGGATAGCTAGCTGATGTCATGCATTACCCCCACATGACTGAGTTGTGCGGCCCGAAGACGGGACCTAACATTGGCTAGCCGACCTTGCTAGATTAATATAAGTCTAAAAGTATGATGGGCCCGTCCCACCCTGGTCCGGATTGCCAGGGGGACGTCTAGAACTCTGCATTGAAGCCACATCGACTGCCAATCTCCCACAGCCCCTTACGGCATGAGGTAGCACTAACATAATCTGAATACATATATAGCTACGGTACTGTGTTGCTGAACTGAACTAAACTAAGCCATACAGGTACTGATATCAAATACTCTATTTTATATACTGAATATAACTATTTCGCCATAATATCTAACATAATAATATTTTCATAAAAATAACATATCTTTCATTACAGCCCTTGCACCGATATTTCATATCATATCATATAAATTAATGGCCCTTATGCCATTTTATATAAACTATGACCCTTGCGCCATTTCACATAAATTACGGCCCTTGCGTCATTTCACATAAATTACGAAAAATATAATTCATGTACTATTTTAACCATTTTTCGAAAATAATAATAGCATGAAGATTATGAAAACATAACATTTTGCCATCACATAAATCATAAGATTTTATACCCATACCAAAAATTCAACAAAATTCCAACACAATTTCCATAAAACATTTCCTAGACTCCCAATAATCTAAATAAATTTTTAAAATCCAAAATAATCAAATTACCTTAATTTTCCTGAACTATGCCCGCAGGGTCCTGAAATTACACCTGCAGAGCTTACCCAAACCCTGAATCAAGAATCCTAATTCCATTAAATCAACCCTAAATAAAATACTATTTTAAAATTTTCTAGGCCTATAAATTCTAAATAAATAATTATACCCTCAAATATAACTAATTTACTTAATTTTTCAAATTTCACTCTCACTTTGGAATGGTGCCTAGGAAACCTAAATTAAAAATTTACTCCAGTCAAAATGACAACGATCGCGACTAGGACCTTGTGGTGGTGGTGCCTGATTGTCGATTTGGCTGAAGATCTAAGGAGAAATTGAGAAAATAGGGAAAGATTACCTTACCCCAAGAATGGTGCCTATGCCCCTCCTATGACAAATTTGCTTCAGTAGATATGTCGGTGGCGGAACTAGGAACCCAACAATATTTTTGGTTTTTCGATCAACCGAATATTTGTCAAGAAATTGAGGAGAGAGGGAGAGGAGACGAGGAGAGTGAGGGAGAGCAGGGGAGATACTGAGAGTTGAAATCCAATTCTATATATATATATATATATATATATATATATATATTACTTTAATTTATCTATTATAATAATAATATATTATATACTTCTATATATATATATATATATATATATATATCACTTATCCTTATATATTTAGGCATATTTTTATATAACCATCATATAACTTAACTTAATTAATTCAATTTAATAATTAATTAATTAATTAATTAACAATGAATAATTTTAATTTTATAGATTTATTTATTTATTTATTATTTTATTTTTTTAGGATCAAAACCCTAATCAAGTATAACTATTTTTGGGGTTGTTACATTCTCCCCTCCTTTTAAAAATTTCATTCTTTGTTGAATACAACCCCAAGTAAAATTCATCATTAACCTAATAGGTTTTGAGTAAATCTTTTAAACAAGTCCATAAGAACTGATAACTAACATAGATTGATGGATTATACATCCTATTCTAATGTACCTTACTTTAGCACTAACACTCAACAACTTCAATTTTCGTTTCCAGTCTTTCAAAGATTTAACACCAACATAACCTTAGAAGAATGAATAGTTAACTATTCTTTGATTATGACATGACTTCAAAAAAAAAATTGTATTAATTGTCGAGAACTCACATTTCTTACTTGGCATATAAATGACGCTCTCATAATGTTTGTAAAATTAATCCCAAATGTTGTTCATGTACGTCTTGAGTCTTTGAATACCCCAAACATCATCCATAAAAATTTATAATAAATTGATCCAAATATGGTTGAATAACTTGATTCATTCTATCCATGAAAATGCAAAGTGCATTAGTAATCCCAATTGGTAACACTAGAAACTTATCACAATCTTACTGTGCACTCGATTCTGTCTTTGGGGTGTATAATTTTCAGTTCTTAATTAGTGATAATTTAATTGCAAATCAATCTTCAAAAATTTGGGGATTGATCAATTATTCCAATAATCCCCCAATCCTTGGAAGTCAATACCAATTTCTACTGTAGCGTGATTCAACTTCCAATGATTAATGCATAACCTCAAGGCCCCACTATATCTCTTAGTGAATAACACAGGTGCAACCTATAATGATATACTAGGTCGAACAGATTCCTTGTTAAGGAAATCTTCTAGTTGCACCTTAAGTTGCCTTAGTTTAGTTGATGTCATTCTATAGGAAGCAAACAACATAGGCTCCTCTTCTAGCACCAAATCAATATTAAATTCAATCACCTCTTGAAGATAGTCCCGATAAGTCATCTGCAAAGAATATCTAGAATTTCATCACCTATGGGTAAAGAAGTTTAGGATTCGTTAACTTGTATATTTCTTTCATTGCTGCTACAAACCCAAGACATGTGCCTAAATTCACAAGATCCTTCGGAAGACTTGGCAATGTGATGCCCATGACATCTTATTCTCAAGTTTGTTTTCAGTTTATGGTGATGTCATCACTTCCTAGGGAATAAAGAATTTCCACAGAACATAGAAGTCAAATTGTTGCCCACTTAGTATCTTACATTTTTATGGGCATCTTAATTTTAGGAATACATTGTCCTCACTATTTTGGTTGACTTATGGAAATATGAAAATATATAGTCGATGCACACTCTCATCAACCCATCTTCCTTTCTCATAAACAATAGTAGCACTCCCTAGGGTGACATGCTGGGTCTGATAAACCCTTTGTCGAACAGTTCCTACAACTGTTCCTTTAACTCTTTTAACTCTGCCGGTGTCATTCTTTACGGAGTCCTCGAAATCAACGCTATCCCTGAAATTAGATTAATAGAAAATTCTACTTCACATTTAGGAGATAGTCCTGACAAATCCTCAGGAAATACATTAAGAAAATCCCTCACTACCGGGATATCCTCTAATCTCAACTCCCCTTCTGGTACCTTCTTTTGGAATTAGATTTTCTCCATGATATTTTGACCTACAAAGAGATATTTTGTTGTGGACACAACATATTGCAAGCAAACACAAAAATTTTGGCATGATACCTTGAAATTGCCGTTGCTAGCATAAAAAATCAGGGTTTTTTTTGCTGTATTTGTGAATTTTGCTAGTGAATTTGTTTCATTTCTATGAGATACTCTAAATTAAAGGCGACTTGAAGATTTTTCTTAAATAATTGAAATTGAATTTTGTGATTCGCTTCATATAATTGCATCATGGTGACCAATGTTGAATTCTTTGCAAAGGTGGAGTTGTTATCCGATAGGGTACAAAATATGGAAAATGCTTTGGAGACTACTACTGGTGCTTTGAATAGGCTAAAAACTGAAGTTTCAACCTTAGGTAAAAGGTTCATGGAATTCTCTACCAAACAAGATGGTGGAATAGCTGTTGTCCCTCATGCCTTTGAGTTGTGTGAAGGCCAAAATTTAAGGGAATTAAACTAGAAGTCTTAGATTTTAACAGTGATGGTTCTCCTGATGAAATTGATGACTGGGTGTATTCTTTGAAGTACTATTTCCGATGGTATGACATGAATGAGGCTAGAAAGTTGTACTCTATTGAATCAAAATTGAAGGAAACTGCTCAAATTTGGTCGATTAAACAAAAGGAGATTTTGTGAGATTACAACGTGGAACGAGATGAAGCAAACCATGCAAGAGCAATTTGTGCCTCCCAATTATCAGTAGTGTGTTCATCTCTAGCTTTTTCATTTGAAGCAAGAAAGCACAGCTATGGAGTACACTACTAGATTCTATCTTTCAGCTACTCGTGTTGATATAAAATGGAAAGAGGACGTTGTAATAGCTTTGTACAAAAAAGGGTTGAAGCCAACTATTGCCTCCAAACTTGCTACATGTTGTCTCATTATAGTTGGGAATGTAGCACAAGCCTCACTCAGATTGAGGAGGACATGCAATGCAATTCTCCTAGAGCTACATCAGCCCTTCAGTTTGAGAAGATTACTAGCAGAGTTGTATGAGAGAAGTCAGTTAAGCAATTGGGTAAAGTTGTTCAAAATAATACCTCTTGGAAGACTCTTAAAACATTCCAGAACAACTTTTAAGATCCAACCATCGCTCAAAGGCTTTAAATGTCAAGGTTTTGAATATTGAGCTGCACAATGTTCTAACCAAATCATGGCTGCTAAAGAAAGAAGAAGAAGAGGATGATGATAAGTAGTTGAGGCCTAAACAAAAATTCCAAGTGACTTAGATGATGATCGCAATTTGAAAACTTGTTTAGTGCTTCAACATATGCTCTCTTCCCAAAAGTTTAAAGAGACAGAGGATTGAAGGTGAACCAACATCTTTCAAACTCAAGTGATATGCCAAAAACAACTTTGTACTTTGGTTATTGATCATGGTAGTTGCACAAATGTAGTTTCCAAAGAAGATGTGAATAAGTTAAATTTGGAAGCTGAGCCTCAACCCGAACCATACAAAATTGTTTAGGTGAATAATACCAACTTGAAGGTCTATTATCACTACTTACCTTCAAGATTGGCTCCATTATAAAGACAGTGCAATGTGATATCTTTCCTCTCAAAATTTGCCATATCCTTTTGCAATGAGGCTCTGATACCAATTTTTGGAATTGGTGTGATCCCATTAGGGGGGGAGGGTGAGTTGGTTTTTAAAAACTTTTAGCTAAATTAAGAATTTCTCTAATTCACCAATATCATATCTCATTCAATGTACACATGTGTATATAAAATAACTTTAACAGTGAAAGTAAACATGCACGTGCGTAGTATATCTTATTTAAATCAAATGTGTATATGCAAATAATTATAACATTAAAAAAAAATTCATACACATACTGAAATTTAAGTGTAGGAATTTAAATAAGATAGGGAGAGAGACACAAGATTTGTTATCAAGGTTCGGCCAAACTAGCCTACATCCCTGCCTTGGGCATACCCCCCAAGGATTCCACTATTCCTACTCACTTATGAGTGGAGCAGAAACCATTTACATCCTCTCCTTTTGGGGTGACGAAAACCCTAACTCAATTATTAGGCTGAGCCGAACTAGCCTCACTTACGGGGCTAAGACTCCCCAGTTCAATTCCGAACTGAACCCAACCGGTCTCATTTACGGGGCTGAGACTCCCCAGTTGAATTTATAGGCTGAACCCAACTAGTACAATGAAAACAATTTTTGTATAAGATAATGCTTCTGAAATACAAGAAAGGATGTACACTCTAAAGCTTATAAAATATGCATTCTCTAAAGATATGAAATAATGCCCAGTAGAGAACGGGTGTGTTTCTCAAAATGATTTTTGCACTATAGAGATTTTTCAATGAAAGCATGAATGCAAAACTATATTTCTCCAACAACATATTTACCATGGAAATATGTGGAGAAATCTCGAAGCTTACTTTTAAGTTGATTTTTAAATTGAAGAGTAAATGAGAGTATAAAGCTTTGAATGAAAACAAAATGCCCAAATAAACACTCTCTTGTAAAAATGATTTTCAAGAAAAAAATAAAAGAGAGTTATTGGAGAGTAAAAATATTTGCTCCAAAATGATTTTTGAAATGAAAATGTAGTTGGGGGAACTTTGATTAACTAAAAGATTTGAGAGAAATATTGCTAATCAAAGTAACTAATTTTGACAAATCAAGGGGTATTTATAGTTTTTCTAAAAATTATGACTATTGGGGACCTATTGGGAATTTTGGAAATATTTTAATTAAGTTTTAACCTTAAATACCCCAGTAAAAAATTTGCAACCCGAGAGTTTCAGTCACCCGAGCCATAGGTTCGGTCGCTCAAACACTCACAAAGAGAAAAGGTAAGTTTTGAGTTCGGGTGCCCGAGGGCAACTTCGGTTGTCTAAAGTTAAGGCGATTTTTCAAAAGTTCGAGGTTCGGTCGCCCGATCCTAAGTTCAATTTACCGAACTCACATGTTCAGTCGCCCGACGATGATTTGAACGTGAAGTTCAGGCACTCAGGGAAGGTGAAAAGTCACCGCTCTAAGGTTCGGTCGCCCGGGGACACTCTGTTCAATTTGGTTCAGTCACCCAAACCAAGTCAAACTTGTTGACCAGTCAACCATTTGGTTAACCGAGGTGTTTTGAACACTAAGGTTCGATCACCCAAAACCCTATTCATTTTATGCCTTAAGTCCTGTTTCAGTTAAAATTAAGTGTAGAGACCTAGGGTCTATCTAAGGTCTAGCCATATTAATTTATCCTAAAAAACCTAGCGTCAGTCGACTGAGGCCCTAAGGTCAATTAACTAACCTACGATCTATCTACAACATTACTAAGCATCCAAACATATCATGCATGCATATGCAGTATATTACAGACCATACAGAAAAATTAATGTGTATACAACTGAAATATGTCTTCTTCTTCCTTCTTTGCTCTTTGACTCCATGGAAAACGCTAGATTTGAGCTTTAAGACCTCCCTTGGCTTTCATGTTTTCTTGATCTTATGTGTGACCTGAATAATACATGTTCATGCACTAAAACATGCACATAAGATACACTTGTGTTTGTCAGCATCAAAATAGAGATCGGACTCAAAAAGCCAATACGTATTTATAGATTTTTTGAAAATTACGACCCTTGGGGACACGCTCGGTATTTTGGAAAAGTTTAATTAAAAAATTAATGACATTTTAGCCCTTAAAAAATTTCCAATCCGAGAGGTTCGATCAATCGTATTCATGGTTCGATCAACCCAATTAATAGGTTCAGTCGACCGTATCAATTTTGAACTATGGGTTCGGTCGACCGTCTTAGGGCAATTCTGAACCCTTTGTAGGTTCGATCAACCATGGTTTAGGTTCGGTTGACCGCTCATATGGTTCGATCGACCGTGGCTAAAATGAATTGTAAGTTTGGTTGGCTGAACAATTGGGTGTCTTACACGTGTCAATTCGATCGACCGTGGAAGATATGTTCAAAAACTAAACGGTCGACCAAGAGAAGTCAACAAGTTGACTTCTGACCTGTTCGGTCGATCGATGCATTTATACTGCTAAGGGTTTGGTCGACAAAGACAATCAAACTTTGACTCAGGGCTGGTTTGGTCGACCAAGCTGATTTGTACTAAAGGGTTCGGTCAACCGAGGCTTTTGAATTTAGCCTAAAAACCCGACGTCGGTTGATCGACCTAAGGTCTGTCCATGGCCTTTGGTTCCCTATGGTCAAACTACGGCCATTTGAGCATTCAAATCATATCATGCATATGCATGCATTATTATAAACCTAATAAAAAATTAAATGTAATACAAATTAAAATCAAAATTTCTTCTTCTTTTGCTCTTCATTTTCCATGGAATTCACCAGAAGTGTGTGAGCTTTATGTCCCTCCTGGCTTCCATTTTTTGGTATCTTATGTTAGTTCTGAAATGATAACATGTTCATACACCAAATGCACATATAAGATACTAGTGGTTTGTCAACATCAAAACAGAGAACGGACTCAAAAAGCCAACAGATTATATCATAATTTTGGAAATATTTTGGAATTAAGTTAAAATGTAGGGATTTGATTTTATTGGACTCTCTGGAATAAGTTGGAATTAAATTAAACATTAGGTATTTGATTATATCATATCTTTGCGAATATTTTGGAATTAAGTTAAAGTGTAGGGATTTGATTTTATCGAACTCTCAGGAATAATTTGAAATTAAATTAAACTATAAGAATTTGAGTATATCGGGTTTTCTTGGAATATAATGGAATTAAATTAAATAGGTGAAATTAATCATACCCCTATTTTCAGTTAAATGCACATCAAAGAATATATGATAGATTTATACAGAGTTATAATATGAAATACGACAGTATTATTCAGATTTATAATATGACATTATTATTCATATTTATAATATAACAGTATTATTCAGATTTATTATATGACAGTATTATATAGATTTATGATATGACAGAATTATTCAGATTCATGATATAACAGTATTATTCAAAATCATGGTATGCCAATATTACACAGAACCATGATATGACAGTTTTATACATAATCATGCACATGTCAGATTTTATACAGATTTATGAAAATGAGAACCCTGGTGGACTAATTATGTTCAAAGCACGGTACCATTTCTAGTATGATATGTCAGTGCAACAACACTATAGCAAGAGTGTTGGTCATTGGATAATCGATTCAACCCAGAAGAGTATACAGTACCCCCTAGTAGTTCAGACGAGGCTAGGTAGGCCAATCGTACTTACATATGCATATAGTTTGACTTAACTTAATAGGCTATCCAATGCTAAGTCCCAGCCTTCAGGCCACACAACCCGATCATGTGGGGTTATTCCAAGATGGTTATATGATTGTCCATTCAGGGAGGTTCTTCATGATTAAATATGTTGATTTATGAACACAAAGAAATTTATAAAGCCAAAACATGTTTTTGAGAAAAGTATGTATTATCAATATATATATATATATATATATATACACGTGTGAGTATAGTTTTACATGATTTCTCAAGTTAAAGTTAATTATTTAATGGATGTGTTTTTGATACACTAAAACTCATGTTGCCACACACTGATAATAATCTATTTTGTCTTATTAAGAGGTGTCTCACCCCATGATTATCCAATATTTTTCAGCTACCATGTAGAGTATAATGGTGATCAGAGTAGCGTAGTGAAGCGTGGGTGAGATAGAAGGTCGTTTTTAGACTTATGTTATTTTATTTATGTTTTAATGAGTTCATATCTTTATTGTGATAATGGGATTGATATTGTTATATTAGGATAGTTTAGTACTCTGGTAATTTACATTTAAGGTCTTCTGTTGTCTATTTCAATGATTATTATAATATGAAATATTCAGGTTCTTACAAGTGGTATCGGAGAAATTTAAGCAAAATTTTTTGGGTCACTATAGTTGGTATCAGAGTTTAGGATGCAAATTCTGTAGACTCTAGGAATAATTATTACCAGAGTATAGGTATGAAGTAAGATGAGGATAGGAATGGGTAGGCTAGGTGTGGTAAGAGCGATCAGGTATAGGATGTGTAGCAGAGTAAAATACAGCAAGCAATTAGAATTTTGGAGTTTTGACTCGCATCCAAAAGCAAAAATTCATCAAGGGTTTTCTATGACTTTTTTTGGAATAGCCGGCAGTTCCAAAAAAGTCACAGCAAACCATCGACGTTTTTTCTCTTGAAATGCTGCACTATACTCTTTATCTTGTGTAAATAGTCACTACAAGGAATGAGCCACCATTTGCAATATTAGAATATTTGAAATATAATTTTGTGCATTTTTGGAATGTGTGCACCTTTGCATATTAGAGTATACTCCTAGGTCTCTATGGTTCCTTTATGGTTTAGTGTGCATGGATTTGAGAGCAACTGAAAGAATATTTGTGGTTATCCTCAAATTTTGACGCTTAGAAATCCTAGAGGTTCTTTAATGGTGAAGTCCTTGTGGATACTGATTATCCTAAGGTTTCATGAAAAGTTATAGTTCTTTGGTGTATGTTATTATCTCTCGTGTTTCTTGTGCTTAAAGAAAATATTCAATCTTTCTATATTTCTATAAGTCATCCATGGGTCCTTAGATCACTTTCTAAGGAGAGTAAAGGGTCAAATTCAATTCCAGGATGCTATAAAAATGTCACAGAAGTAAATGTAGATTTTGTTTGAACAAAAGAGGAATAGAAGATATTCTTTTATAGCCCATGATTCAAGCATCCAATGAATTTATAATTTCAAAAAGTGAGGATCTTTTTAATTAGTTAAAGAAAATGAGGCAAAAAAAAAATAATGAGATAAATTTAAATTAAATGGGGCCACACACAAAAGGATATGGAAATAATTAATTCAAGTGAGTGTGAGAAGATCTTGCAATAAGAAATCATATTACTAATTCATAGAAATGCGTACAACACCCAATGGAATATCAACATGTAAAAGAGACTACAATGCATAAGGTGTCTTAAGACTCGTCCCATGATCAGTCGAGCCAGTCATCTCAGTTTTAGAAGTTACAATTCTTGCATACGTTTAATAAGATAATCTAGTATATTAAGTTGATAAGCTAAGGAAAAGTTTGGTTGGAAACCATCAAAGTTCTTTCCTATATGGAATTAGAATTCAAGTAAATGAACACTCATATATAGTATGGAAGCAAAACTTCCACAAAATAGTGTCAGATTGAAAGAGAACCCTTTAATTTGCAAGTGGAAAAGTTTGGATAGGGTGTTTTTTTTGCTTGGAGGAGAAAACCCATATTTGCAGCTAATGGAGATAGATTCCCTTATTTGGTGGTTAGATGGATTTGAGAATGTTTGCCTTTACTTTTGAAAATTGAAGCAAAGTACTCATTACAAAAAGTTAGAGAGATAAAGATTTGGATGGGGACAAACGAAAATTAGAATGATAAGGCTATAGAGTTGGGTTTACAAATGAATAGCAAAAGTTCTTGCAAGAGTTGCTAGTGATTGTGGGTTTGGATAAGACGAGTGTAGATGTGATTCAATTTGCAAATGGTCGTCCCGAGCATGGAAGGAGGTCATGTCCGGTTGTTCAAATTTAGTGAACGTTGGGAGGCAAAGTGGAAATTTTGGTGGTTCTTAATGAGCATCATTCTTTAGGCTGAAACATTATTAGTTAGAAGAGAAGCCTTCCTTTTGGTTTATTCAAAGAGAGGTTAATCAGTGAGAAAAAAAAGGTAGTTAAGGATGTTGCTACTGAAATTGTTGAACCACTGCATTTGGGGCTCAACCCACAATATGTTGAATTAGCTGAGGAAGAAAATAGTTGTGGTAACCTTCAAGTTATTTGTAGTCTTCGTTCTTCATCTTTTGCATTTTTACAATTTGAGGTTGCTTCCTGATAGTGGAGAAATAAGGCAGTTTGTTACTAAGAGATTATTTTAACTTAAAAATATTAACGGTATATTTTTGGTTATTTATTTATGGTGGTTTCATTGGGGGCAAATCTTCAGAATTTTATGATACTAATGCTTAAAAAGCAATATTCTATATTATTAAGGAAATTGATATTTTTGTTTAATTGGTTTGCTTAATTTAGTTTCCTTATCTTCTATGTATATGTCTATGAAGGTTTGTATACATTAGTTTCAAGGGATTGTAATTGAGAATCAATGTTGTTGGATATTGATCATGTATCACTGCATGTAGGAATGTTTCTTTGTCATACATTTAGTTTTCCATACCCGGGAGTTCCAAAATCTTTAGTGAGGTGATGCAAGATAATGAAGGCTTCGGATACCTTAGTTTTGGTAAGTTTTCTTTTCATATATCCTTAAATCTAATGTTACAAAATTAAGCAACTATTATGAGGGTCATGGAGGTGCACCATTTTCTTGTGTTTCAAAAGTTGAATTGGAAGTCGATGATAAGGTCTTGGTTAAGAGTTATTTTGCAGATACACCAATTGAACTGGGAAAATATTTGACAACTCTTGTTTAACTTTTGAAGGTCACTTAAGTTAGGATTGGCCTATAGTACTATAAGGTGTCCACCCATAACAGGGTTAAGAAGAGTGAATATACAAAGCTTATGGTTGTTTGTGGTTTGGACTCATGTAGTAGGTGTAAAGAGAATTTGGTGATGTATTTTACGAAATAGTAGAGTCAAAGATACATGTGCGTATAAATAAATAAAAACGTCTATGTTAGGTTGTGAATTAAATTTTATTTAACTTGGGCTTGGATTTATAGGCGTGTGTGCACGCATGAATATAATATCTTGGTATTGGAGAATAATAAATGAAGTTTGAGTGTTGTCTATGATGATGAGTTCCTATTGTCTTTAGGTATAATACCAGAATTTAGAGATTGGTACCCATTATTGTTTTATTGTAAGATAAGATTGTCACTAAAGTTTCCTTGTGGAGTTCTATGTTGGGAAGTTTAAAAAAGCGATCATAAGGGTATTGGGGTTTTAAACTTAGCAAATATACCAAAAATTATTGGATTCTTGGTTGTTGGTGTAACGACCCGAAAAATAATGATTTTTAAATAATATAGAGGAAGGGAAGTGGAGACAAAAATAGAAGGAGGCAGTAGGCTTCGTCGATGACGTTGTACTTTGGACATAATAACCCAGAAGTTTTACATAGGGCCTCATCGATGAACACAAGGAGTTCGTCGACGAGCTCATAAATAAGCCTCGTCGACAAAGCCACGCCTCGTTGTGTATATGATGTTGATATGGAGTTTTGTGTAATTTTTCAGTATTTCAAGTTATACAGACATAGTTAGAAAATTGCAGATTTTATACAAACAGAATATGTGTACATATATATTTTTATTCAAATGATTAGATAGAGAGATATATATAATAGTATATAGATATTTATTCTAAACAGTATATATAGTGTATATAGAAAGTTATGTTTTCCTAAATGTCATAACACTTATGTTATACAGAAAGAAAGTACAGACAGATTATACAGTTATAGCATCAAGATGTTATAGATATTACAGTATTTACAGTACAACAATACAATGTTATGGTTATTTTGGAAATATAATGAAAATAGTATAAAGAGTATAGTATGTATATATATAGTATCAGATCCCTGTGGAAAGATTACAGACAGATACAGTACAGATATAGATTACAGAGCACGGTATCGTTGCTAATACAGATAGAGTGCAACTTCGTATCTCAAATAGTGTGTGGATACCGTCAACTGTGCTCGGAGAGTATACAGCTCCCCGGTTCTCTAGGTTAAGGGAGCCGGTTTGACGAGGTAGGAGCCAGTCCAACACCTAGGAGAGTATGCAGTTTGTCCGGGCTGAGGTAGTGTAGAGTATAGCGACTTACTTGGAGGGCTGACCAAGTTAAGTCCTGCCTATGAGCCGCACAACCCTGTCATGAGGGGTCAAATCATAACATACAAAGTCCCAAGAAAAGAACACAGTTATGTATATGTATACAGTTTTACAGTTTTTGTCATATGTAGTATGTTATAACAGTATGAATAATAGAAAGCTCATATGGTACAAATGTTTTAAGCTATTATACATGTGTTTTTATAGATTTTCTAGATCATGTAGTTTTACATACTATCATTATTGTTATTATTATTATTTGATGACTCAGTCGCCACATATTAGTAATAGCATATTTCCACTTACTGAGCGTCGATTCACCCCATTACATTAACATTTTTCAAGAGAGCCAACTAGGCGAGCGGATCAGGCTCGCGGATAGAGATCACTTGGTCACCCTAGTAATTGGGTAAGTTTTGTGCAGGGTTTTGTATTTTTGGGGTAGTTGACACTAGAAAGAGAGATGTATTATGTAGCTATGGTTGAAAATACTGTATCCTAGTATTGTGTATATATATATATATATATATATATATGTGGTTATGTGATTTATGTTTTCCGCTGCATAGGGGTGCCCATTATATTCAAATATTGGTGTAATTTGTAAAAAAAAAAATGGTGAGAATTTTGAGGTTGTTACATTTTGGTATCATAGCCTAAATTGTTAGGTTCTGCAGACTCTAGAGTGCAGCGGAAAATAATACCAAAATATAGGAAAAATATTTGAGGTTTTGTTATGTGGTCAAGATACAAGATTTTCATGGTGGTTTCTACGTTTTTCCTAGGGTGACGATTTCAGGAAAACCCTAGTAAACTATCAACGAGTCATGTGTTTGAGTTGCAGGATTGGATTTTGGGGTTAGGATCGGGAGGGATGGTTAATAGAGAATTTGGAGTTTAAATTGAAGAAGTTGGGTATGTAGGGAATTAGGATTCTGAAATGGTATTCTATGTGTTTGCATGATGGACCTAGGAGGCAATAGCGCTCACGCTAGTGGGGATGATGGTGCTAGTCCTTCTAGCGCAGCAGGTGGGGATTCATATGTTGTGCTACGTAGTGTGGCTCAGCAAGTTATGGCTGAGATTGCACGGACATCTAGAGAGCAAGGAGGTCCATCTTCAGCTCAGGGATGTTCCATAAAGAAATTTATAAAGATGAATCTGCCAGCATTTTCTGGAGCGACTGACCCTGCAGTTGTAGAGAACTAGATGCAAGAGGTAGAGAAGATTCTGATAGTATTTCAATGCACCGATGAGCAGAGAGTTTTATATGCTACGTATAGGCTGGCAAGGGAGGCTAAGAGATGATGGTCAGCCACCAGATTGTTGAAGGGGTAGAGGGCTATACCAATGCCGATGACCTAGGCTCGATTCAGGGATGTACTCTTCGATAGATATTATCCTGCCTCAATCAGAGAGGCTTGAGTACAGGAGTTTCTAAGTCTGTCCCAAGGGTCAATGACTGTCCAGCAGTACGTCGTGAGATTTATCAAACTATCACGTTTCTGCCACTATATTGTCCCAAACGAAGCGTAGAAGGCTAGAATGTTCGAGAGAAACTTGAGGCATGATATTTATAGGCAGGTGGTAGAACTAAGGATCCAAGACTTCATAGAGTTGGTCGTCAGGGCTATTATAGCAGAGGAAAGTTTGCCTAGTGAGACTGAGACGCAAAGTTAGAGGAAGAAGACTGCGCCCTCGGGTTTTCAAGCGAGTCCTAGTCGAGGCCCTTGGAGAGGGGGTAGATTTGGCAGAGGTTAGAGATAGATGGTAGAGCACGGTGGATTTCAAGGCTGACAGCTTCCGACCATTTGTCCTAGATGCGGACAGAGACATCCTGGTGAGTGCTGACTGGGGGAAAATGTTTGTTATCGATGCGGAAAGCTCGGTCATATGGCTCGATTGTGTCAGATGCCATCGAATTATGCACAGGCTCCCAGATCGTTTTGAGGTGGATATCAAGCGCCCGGCGGTGGTCAGTAGAGGAACACTATGCCGGCGAGGGTCTACGCGTTGACGCCAGGAGACGCTGAGATGGCTGGAGACATGGTCACGGGTACTCTTACTACTTTACCATATAAAATTATTGTTTTTTTTTATACAGGTGCCACTCACTCTTTTATGTCGGCGGGTTATGTTAGAATAACTGGGGTGGAGACACAGCTATTAGATGTAGAATTATCTATGGGCATGCCGATAGGATCCGTGGTAAAATGCAGGAAAGTTCTTCGGAATTTTCCAGTAAATATTCAGAAGAGAGTGTTGTTAGCCGATCTTGTGGTCCTGGATATGCAGGGATTTTATGTGATATTGGGCATGGATTGGTTAGCTATTTATCACGCTAGCATTGATTGCCATCAGAAAGAAGTGATTTTCAGACCTCCCGTGTGAGCCAGAATTTAGATTTGTGGGTTCACGTGTGCGTGCCTCGCCACAGCTGGTGTCGGCTATTCAGGTGAGGAGATTGCTACAGGGTAGTTCCGGGGGGTATGTCGCATACATAAAAGATTTTCCAAAAGAAGAATTGAAACAAGTTGACATACCAGTGGTGAGAGAGTTTCCAGATGTCTTTCCGGAGGAATTGCCCTGCTTGCCACCAGATCGAGAGATTGAGTTTACTGTAGATCTGTTGCCTGGGTCAGCACTGGTAACTAAAGCACCATACCGTATGGCTCTAGTTGAGTTGAAAGAATTGAAAGATCAGCTACAGGAATTGCTGGACAAGGGTTTTATCAGGCCTAGTGTGTCGCCCTGGGGAGCGCCAGTTCTGTTCGTGAAAAAGAAGGACGGGACCATGAGATTGTGCATTGATTATAGGGAGATAAAAAAACTGACAGTCAAGAATAAATATCCTTTCCCTAGGATTGATGATTTATTTGATCAACTCCAGGGAACCCAGGTTTACTCTAAAATTGACCTGCGGTCGGTTTACCATCAGGTAAATGTTAAAGCAAAAGACATTTCAAAGACTGCTTTCCGTACCAGATATGGGCATTATGAGTTTTGAGTGATGCCATTTGGGTTGACTAATGTACCAGCAGTATTCATGGATTTGATGAATCAGGTGTTCCATCAGTATTTGGACCAGTTTGTGGTTATGTTTATTAATGATATACTAGTTTATTCGAGGAGTTTTGAGGAGCACGAGTATCATTTGAGACTGGTGTTGCAGATATTGAGAGAAAGGAAATTATATACAAACTTTAAGAAATGTGAGTTCTGGTTAAGGCAGGTTACTTTTCTCGGCCATGTGATCTCAGAAGTAGGGGTATCAGTTGATCTGAGTAAGATAGAGGCTGTGGTGAGTTGGGAAAGGCCAGGAAGTATTCAAGAAGTCAATAGTTTTCTGGGATTAGCAGGCTACTACTGGAATTTCGTAAATGGATTCTCTAGTTTATTAGGTCCGTTGATGCGACTCACGAGGAAAAATGTAAAATTTGAATGGACTAATGACTGTGAGCGGAGTTTTTAAGAGTTAAAGTGGCAGTTAGTTTCAGCTCCGGTATTAGCTATTCCATCAGGGGAGGACGGGTTTGTAATATACAGTGATGCCTCTTTGAAGTGTCTTGGATGCATGTTGATGTAGCACAGCAGGTTCATTGCATATGCGTCTAGACAATTTAAAGAATATGAAAAGAATTATCTTATCCATGATTTAGAGCTTGCTGCGGTGATATATGCTTTTAAGATTTGGAGGTATTATTTATATGGTGGGAAGTGCAAGATTTTCACGGATCACAAAAGCCTGAAATATTTCTTTACCTAGAAAGAGCTAAATATGAGACAAAGAAGATGGCTAGAACTCATTAAAGATTACGACTGCACCATTAGTTACCACCCAGGAAAAGAGAATGTAGTGGCAGATGCTTTGAGCAAGAAATCAGGCGGACCCGTACTGGCAGTTATGGAGATTCGGCACTCAATTCTAATGAATTTAGAGAGACTTAAAATAGAATTGGTAGAAGATAGTCCTCAGGCGATTGTTGTCGGCCTAGTAGTTCAGCCTATGCTATACGAGAGGATTAAAGCAGCTCATGGTGATGATGCAGAGTTAGTAAAGGTGATGGCTAGGGTGCGAGATGGTTTGGGTGAGGAATTCAGCATATCAGAGGACAGATCCCTTCGATTCCATACTAGGCTATGTGTTCTTACAAATACCGAGATCAAGAGAACTATACTAGAGGAAGTTCACAGATCCCTATACACCGTACATCTAGGTAACACTAAAATGTATAGGGATCTGCGAGAGTACCTTTGGTGGAGTGGAATGAAGAGGGAGATAGCCGAATTTGTATGGTAGTGCTTAACATGTCAGTAGGTTAAGGCTGAGCACCAGAGACCAGCAGGGTAGTTGTAGCCGTTGTTTATTCCAAAGTGGAAATGGGACCATGTTTCTATGGATTTTATTACGGGGTTACCACCAGTGCGACAGGGATTGAATGCAATTTAGGTGGTGGTTGATCGTTTAACAAAGACTGCTCATTTCCTTCTGATTAAATTTGGTTATTCCATGGACAGACTAGCAAAAATATACTTTTAGGAGATAGTTCGAGTCCATGGTGTGCTGATATCCATAGTCTCCGATCGAGATCCTCGGTTTACTTCACGATTCTGGAAAAGTTTTCAGGAGGCTATAGGTACACAATTAGATTTTAGCACTGCTTTCCATCTCCAAATTGATGGTCAAACAGAGAGGACGATTCAGATACTAGAGGATATGCTTCATGTTTGTGTGCTTGATTTTGGAGGCAGTTGGGTTCAGTTTATGTCGTTAATTGAGTTTTCTTACAATAACAGCTATCAGGCTAGCATCGGCATGGCACCCTACGAGGCATTGTATGGTAGGAGATGTCGTTCTCCTCTTTTCTGGGATGAAGTAGGTGAAAGGCGAGTTTTGGGTCCAGAGATGATACAACAGGCGTCCGACAAGGTCCGATTAATTAGAGAAAAAATCAGTACAGCACAGTGTCGGCAGAAAAGCTACGCAGACAATCGCCGCCAAGAACTAGAGTTTGATGTGGGAAATCGAGTATTTTTTAAGATAGCTCCCCTGAAAGGAGTTATAAGGTTTGGAAAGAAGGGCAAGTTAAGCCCTAGGTATACTGGACCTTTTGTGATACTAGAAAGAATAGAGTCAGTTGCCTATAGGCTAACTTTGCCACCAGCTTTGGCTCAAATTCATGACGTGTTTCATGTTGTTATGTTCAGGAAATATGTCCCAAACCCATCCCACATCATTAGTTATGCAGAAATAGAGCTTAAGGATTCATTGGCATATAAAGAAGTACCAGTACAGATTTTGGACAGAAAGATTCAGACTCTACGCACTAAAGAAATACAGTTAGTTAAAGTCTTATGGAGGAATCATGCCATAGAGGAAGCTTCTTGGAAGCTTGAGGAGATGATTAGACAGAAATACCCATAGTTATTCCAAGAGGTATAGAGGTAATTAGGTAAAGTATAATAGTTAGATAAGTTTCTTTTGCAGGTACATTTATGGATTTAGTTAGTAGATAGTTTTTAGTTTTATATGTGTAATCTCCGAGAACATATAATGTAGCCATAGTATTCCTCTGCCATAAGTGAGGGTAGGTAATAAAATAAGTAGACCATTTGCCTTTGTGAGATGATAGATGGAGATACAGATAGTAAATTTCGAGGACGAAATTTTCTAAGGAGGGGAGAATGTAACGACCTAAAAAATAATGATTTTTAAATAATAAAGAGGAAGGGAAGTGGAAACAAAAATAGAAGGAGGCAGCAAGCTTCATCGATGACGTTGCACTTTGGACATAATAACCCATAATTTTTACACAGGGCCTCGTCGACGAATATAGGGAGTTCGTCGATGAGCTCAAAAATAGGCCTCGTCGACGAAGCCACGCCTCATCGACGAGAAGATACCGAGCGGGGTTTTTGGCAAGTCTGAATTTCATTAATGAAGAGGTAGGGTTCGTCGACGAAATTACTTAAGCACTCATCGATGAGGTGACGTGTCTCGTCGACGAATCTGGCTCTATAAATAGTGGAAACCTGAATTTTTTATGGAAATTCAACGCAGAAACCCTCTCTTTCTCTCTCTACGCCCCTTCCTCCTTCTCTCTTCGATTCCGGTCCCGTTTCATGTCGGATCGACGATCTGAAGCCACCACGACGCTCTTGGCGAAGTTCTCTGCAAGTATGCTGGAGCTAATCATTGGTGGAGTTGGTTTGGATTTCGTCCCAATTTCAGGGTAATGCATTTTATTTGGTATTTGTCTTTCCCTCAGTTATAAGAAATACAATACATGAAGAAATACCGATGTTTTGTTCTAGGGGATGTGGTTTTCAAGGTGTTGAGTGGAGAAACCTGCAGGTATAGGATTAGAGTACAGTAGGGACTTTTCAGAGATAAGGTAAGGGAAATATGCTATGCTAGGAGATTTATTAATGTTATCAGAAATTTTATATATATGTGCATGTATACCAGATATTATACAGAATATGAATTTTTAAAGTATGTGTGGCCTGAGTACATGATATTGATATGGAGTTTTATGCAGTTTTTCAGTATTTCTAGTTATACAGACATAGTTAGAAAATTGCAGATTTTATACAGACAGAATATGTGTACATATACAGTTTTATTCAGATGATTACATAGACAAATATATATATATATATATATAAAATAGTATACAAATATCTATTCATAACAGTATATACAGTGTATATAGAAAGCTATGTTTTCCTAAATGCCATAACACTTATGCTATACACAAAGAAAGTACAAAAAGATTATACAGTTATAGCATCAAGATGCTACAGATATTACAGTATTTATAGTACAGCAATACAATGTTATGATTATTTTGATAATATAATGAAAACAGTATAAAGAGTATAATATGTATATATATAGTATCAGATCCCCGTGGAAAGATTACAGATAGATACATTACAGATATAGATTACAGAGCATGGTAACATTGCTAATATAGATAAAGTGCAACCACATATCTCAAATAGTGTGTGGGCACCGTCAACCATGCTCGGAGAGTATGCAGCTCCCCGGTTCGCTGGGTTGAGGGGGCCGATTTGAAAAGGTAGCAGCCAGTCCCGCGCCTAGGAGAGTATGCAGTTTGTCCGAACTGAGGTAGTGTAGAGTATAGCGACTTACTTGGAGGACCAACCAGGTTAAGTATCACCTACGAGCCGCACAACCCTGTCCTGAGGGGTCAAATTATGACATATAGAGTCCTAGGAAAAGAACACAGTTATGTATATGTATACAATTTTACAATTTTTGTCATATGTAGTATGTTATAGCAGTATGAATGATAGAAAGCTCAGATAATACAAATGTTTTAAGCTATTATACATGTGCGTTTATAGATTTGCCAAATCATGTAGTTTTACATATTATTATTATTATTATTATTATTTGATGACTCAGTCGCCACACACTAGTAATAGCATATTTTCACTTACTGAGTGTCGACTCACCCCATTATATTAACATTTTTCGGGACAGCCAACTAGGCGAGCAAATCAGGCTTATGGATAGAGATCACTTAGTCACCCTAGTAATATGGTAAGTTTTGTACAGGGTTTTGTATTTTTGGTGTAGTTGACACTAGAAAGAGAGATGTATATGTGGTTATGTGATTTATGTTTTCCGCTACATTGGGGTGCCCATTATATTCAAAATTGGAGTAATTTGTAAAAAAAAATGGTGAGAATTTTGAGGTTGTTACAGTTGGGGTATTACTAATAAGATTCTCTACTATGAAGTCTAATGTACTGCTTGAGTATTTCTTTCTTTTAAAGTTCATAGTTACATTCTAGATAAATGACCTTGTTTAATTGGCCTAAATGCAAAATTGAGTATGCGTTTATTGTGATTACTTAGTAGGAATATGTTCACTTTAAATATGATAAAATAACTTTAAGAACTAAGTTTGTGATACTTCAGAAGTTAGAAACTTACTCATGAGATGAGTTGGAGGCAGGGGTCAAGAATGAATTGATTTAGGTATGGGTTGTAACGCCCAGAACCCTTAACCCCAGATCTGGCGCATTATACCTGATAAAATCCTGATAATCCATAATCCATATCATACGCAGCGGAAAACATAAATATAATCTCCATATAACAATATACCATAGTTTACTAATTCTAACTATAATCCATAATAAATCATCCAACACCTGCATTTCCATAAATTTACATAACCCCCAAAACAATTAAATATTTTCACAATCATTCCTTAGTCAATAGCCTTAAAACATAAAGGCATAAAATATAAATATTTACATTCCCCAAAATTAACATAGAAATATACCATTTTCTTTTTCTATTTCCCAATAATGCTATAAAAACCTCGAGCTTTCAAAGTTCGATCTCGAGGAAATCTTGAAAAAGATAAATTCATATTCGGGTGAGACACATCTTAGTAAGGGAAGAAACAATATATTAAAGCAGTGTGTGGCCAACATGAGTTTATAATCAACATAATATTTACAGTTTGCAAATTCTTAACATAATTTCCGAAATCATTTTCTGATCATATTCAAACACATGCAAGATATTTTACTCACGAGATACCCAAGGATAGGGGTGATTACCCGCCCATACAAGTAGCACCCCCTTTTCTTTGATACATTTGGCAACCCAAAGGTCAAAACTAAAGCATACCAGGGCACTTACCTTACTCAGAAAGCCCTCAAGTGATAAATTGATCTCGTACTCACACAGTTCATACAAATGTTTACCGACAAAGGTCCTAAGGATAGGGAAATCTACCAACTCATACAAGTAGGTTCCCTATGCCCTAGTACGTTATGTGGCTACTGCCACATCTGTAGCTACTAGTGCACTCGCCTTACTCAGCAAGCCCTCAAGCGAAAGGTACACCTCGCTCAATCGTAACATGTTCTACGTACATACATACTTCTAATATCATAATACATCATTCTTTCTATCATTATTCAATCATACATATATGTTCATATTCATAGCTTAACATTGCATTGCATTTCACTTTAAGTGACTCTTTCCCATTCGTATCATTCACGTTTCACATTTCATTTCATTGCATTGTCATTCCATTGTCATTTCATTGTATAAACTTTTTCATTTCATTCCTTTGTACTACAGCCGCTCTTTAGTCGTCATCAGTTAGTCCACATAGAAATGTGTTAGAATTTGCTAACAGTTAGTCCACATAGAAATGAGCTAGATCTACTAACAGATAGTCTATATAGAAATGCGCTAGAATCTACTAACCCGGCTTTCAGCTGTCGTACATTTACTCAGCATCTTTCAACTGTTTACATGATTGCATTAACACACACAAGCAACATAGTCCATGTCATGTTTTATTCACAATGCATTACTTACTTAACCTGCATCTCATACATTTAACATATATTTCCACACAGCATTCTATTTACTCATGCCACACAATTTAGCAATAAAATTCATACACTGCCTGTAAAATAAGTCAACCAACATTTAATGTTTATATATTGAAAATACCTTTCATTTCTTACATAATTATCCTAAAAATATTTCCCACTTTCATCAGTTCATTTTCGCATATACATATCCAATAAACAACCCTAAACTCGAAAAAAATATAATTTAAACAGTTGACATTTTACCCATACCGAAACATATACACGTACATATAACACAATTTATTTTTTCATTAAATTCATAAAAATTCTGATTTAATATATATTTTTCCCCTTGCCTAGTTTCTTGAACTACTCCAATAGGGACTTCGAAAAATACCTGCGGCGCTCACCCAGACCCTGCATCAAAAATCCTAATTCCATTAAATTAATCTTAAATAAAATATTTATTTAATACTTCCTAGGCCCTTAAATACCCAATAAATAATTATCCCCTTAAATTTAGGCAAATTTCTCAAATCCCACTCTGGCTTTGGAGTATGGCCTAGAAAGCCCCAATTGAAAATTTATCCACGTTAAAATGACGGCAATTGCGACTAGGACCACGTGGTGGTACCCAATCGCCAATTTAACCGCATATTAACAGCGAAATTGAGATAATGGGGAAAAATTACCTTTCCCCAGGAGCAGTACCTAAGATGTTCCCATGAAAAATCTGTTCCAGTAGAAATGTCGGCAGTGGAACCAGGAATCCAACAACACCTTCCCTTTTCCGATTCGCAATAAACTCATTGAGAAATTGAGAGGAGAGAGATAGAGACGGAGAGGCGCGACACGCAGAAAATTTGCAGAGAGAGGGGGGGTGCCAGACTCCTCTGACTTCTTCTTCTTCTTCTTTCTTCTTTACTTTATCTTTTACTTTATATATATATATATCTTTAACTTATACTTATTATATATATATATATATATATATATATATATTTATATTTATATATTATAATAACTTACCTATATACATACATATATATATATATATACATATCTTATTTCAATTTTTTTTTTTTTTAAATCCAATGTAATAATATTTAATTTAATAACTAATTATTTAATTATTTAATTTATCTTAATTTAATTTTTTTTTAATTTTAATTTTTTTTCTTCTTTTTCCCACCTTTTAAATTTCCGGGTCTTTACATTCTCCCCTCCTTAAGAAATTTCGTCCTCGAAATTTGTTACCAGATCTTTCGTTCCCATAATTTTACGATTTACCATATCCCACACCATAATCTCAACAATACAATTATATACTTTAAATCCAATACACATCCAAGTTCTCCATATATGGACCAGTCTCACGGCCAAGGAACATCACTGTCGATGGATTTACCGTGGTTTTCAGAAACTTTTGAATGAATCAGAAAATCAAAGAAGTCCGCCAAGGGATTTCCGCCTCCAAGCTATAAGACAAAATCCTATACTTCCCTACATCATACCTACTTCTCAACACCAAACCTAACCCATCCATTTAGCATCCTTATCCTAACTGTTTCATATACTCTGGTATAAATCATCTCTAACCTAATACTCTAAGGTGCACCTTTCTTTTTGGGAGCTTTCCCATAAGAACTCCACGGTTAAGCGTGCTTGACTTGGAGCAATATTAGGATGGGTGACTTCTTGAGAAGTTTTCTTAGGAAGTGTGTGAGTGAGGACAAAACACACTAAAAAGTACACGTGTTGATTTGTGGGGCCAGTCATTAGTCCGATAAGGCCCGCCCCCCTGTTGTCTGGTCCAGGTGGAGGAGAAGAGATGCAGTGCTCCCTGACAGAACCAGGTTGGGATGTTACAAATGGTATCAGAACCAACACTCAGCCGGAAGTGTGATAAGATTCACATCGCCTGGGTTTGGAAATGTGGGTTCGCAACGAGGACGTTGCGTTCTATAAGTGGGGGAGAATGTGATACCCCATGGATGAAAGACTTAAAAGATTAGATGTTACTACCCATATCAACAAGGTGCACCTTTCTTTTCGGAAGCTTTCCCATAAGAACTCCACGGTTAAGCGTGCTTGACTTGGAGCAATATTGGGATGGGTGACCTCCTGGGAAGTTTTCTCAGGAAGTGTGTGAGTGAGGATAAAACACACTGAAAAGGACATGTGTTGATCTATGGGGCCAATCATTAGTCCGATAAGGCCCGCCCCCTATTGTTTGGTTCAGGTGGAGGAGGAGAGACACAGTGCTCCCTAGCAGACCTAGGTTGGGACGTTACATGGGTACTGTAACTCTAAGACTCGTCCATCGAATTCTTGGTGGTAGGAGAAGAAGGAATTTTACTTTGGAACTTTTGGGTGGTAGGGGAGTGGTTCCTAGGGATCCTAACCGTACTACAATTTGGTTACTGAATTTTGTAGGTACCACTTTTTAAAGAATGATCCAGAATATATTATCTATTGAGAGAAAAAGGTTTTGTCGGGACTAGATTTTTGGGGAATTGAAATGAGAATTAAAGTTGTTGAGTATTGGTGCTGAAGTAAGGGGTATTAGACTAGGATTTCCAATCCATCGGTTCGTGTTAGTTATCATTTTTTAATAGAGTTGTTTACGAGTTTAACTCAAAACTTGTTAGGTTAACGATGAATTTTAGTTGAGGTTATATTTAGCGAATTTCAAGGACGAAATTTTTATAAAGAGGGGAGAATGTAGCGACCCCAAAAATAATGTATGTGTAAGTGTAATCTTAAAAGAAATAATTAATTAATATTATATGAAATTAATTAATTAAATAAAAAAATAAAATGAATAGTATTATAAGGATAATAAAAACTTATTTGTATATATATAGAATCAGGAAAGGTTCAATTTGGAATTGAAACAAGGAAACCCCCTGGCCGAATGGAAGCTCTCTCTCTCTCTCTAAGATTTCTCTTTATTTCCCAACCAAATCGAAAAATAAACACCATATCTGGGTCCCAACTCTACTCCTGAACGTTTTAACCGGAGTGTATTTGTTGTTTGGACGTTGTAGGCACCACTTTAGGGTTAAGGTAAGGGGAATAGATTATGTCAAGTTTATTTTAAGATATTCCCAATTAAGTTTGAGTATGTGAATTCAATTAGATTCATGTTGATTAAAATATGCCCAATTTTAATTGAGCATGTGAAATTAATCATAATCTATGTTCAGATTTTATTTTAAAAATATGTCTGAGTTAAATTAAACTGCAGGGATGGGATTTTATCAGATTTTTAGGAATACTTTGGAATTAAGTTAAACTGCAGGGATTTGATTTTATTGGACTCTCAGGAATAATTTGGAATTAAATTAAACTGCATGGATTTGATTATATAAGATCTTTGGGAATATTTTTGAATTAAGTTAAACTACAAGGATTTGATTTTATCGGACTCTCGGTAATAATTTGGAATTAAATTAAACTGCAGGGATTTGAGTATATCGGGTTTTCTAAGTATATAATGGAATTAAATTAAATAGGTGAAATTAATCATATCTCTATTTTCAGAAAAAAAAATATTTTTCTTAGATAGTTATTATATTATGAATTATCACTCAATTTTGTGTGGCATAAGTAATGAATATATTTCTGCATAAGTAAACCTGTTAGAGTATTTTATGAAAATGTCCAACAAAGTATATATGATAGATTTATACAGAGTTATGATATGAAATATGACAGTACTATTCAGATTTATAATATGATAGTATTATTCAGATTTATAATATGACAATATTATTCAGATTTATGACATGACAGTATTATACAAATTCATGATATAACAATATTATTCAAATTCATGATATGGCAGTATTATTCAGAATCATGGTATGGTAGTATTACATGGAACCATGATATGATAGTTTTATACAGAATGATGAACATGTCAAATTTTATACAAACTTATGAAAATGAGAACTTTGATGGACTAATTATGTTCAGAGTACGGTACCGTTGCTAGTATGATATGTCAATGCAACCACACTATAGCAAGAGTGCTGGTCATTGGATAGTCAATTGAGCCCACAAGAGTGTAAAGTACCCCCCTCACAGTCCAGACCAGGCTGGGAAGGACAATCATACTTACATACACTTATAGTTTAACTTAACTTGGTAGGCCAACCAATGCTAAGTCCAGCCTTCGGGCCACACAACCCGGTCATGTGGGTTTATTACATGGTGGATATATGATTGTCCATTCAAAGAGGTTCATCATGACAATATATGTTGATTTACGAACACAAAGAAATTTATAAAGCCAAAGCATGTTTTTGAGAAAAGCATGTATTATCAAATATATATATATATATATATATATATATATATATATATATAGGTATGAGTACAGTTTTACATGATTTCTCAAGTTAAAGTTAATTATTTAATTGATGTTTTTTTTATACACTAAAACTCATGTTACCACAAACTGATAATAATCTATTTCATCTTACTGAGAGGTGTCTCACACCCCATGATTATCCAATATTTTTTAGATGTCATGTGGAGTATAATAGTGATCAGAGTAGCGAAGTGAAGCGTGGGTTGGATAGAAGGTCGTGTTTAGAATTATATTATTTTATTTATGTTTTAATGAGTTCTTATCTTTATTGTGATAATGGGATTGATATTGTTATATTGGGATAGTTTAGTACTCTAGTAGTTTGCATTTAAGGTCTTCCAATGTCTGGTTCAGTGATTATTATAATATGAAATATTCAAGTTATTACAAGTGGTATCGGAGAAATTTAAGCGAAATTTTTCAGTCACTACACTAAACCTGCGTCAAATGGTCCGAAGGTTCTCATGTTTGAACCATATAACCTGCAAAACAAGTCAAAATCAGGGTTCAAGGTGCCTAAAACATGGAATATAGATGTTTTTACCGCAACCCAACTACCGCCACCGTGATTGTAAGTAAAATGACCTGTTGGAACTAGTCCTGCATCAAATAAGCCAATGGGTCCCAAATTTAAATCGCAAGACCTAAAAACAAGTGAAAAATGGGGTTCGAGATGCCTAAAACAAGAAACATGCATATTTTTTACACAAACTGACTGCTACCACCATACTTATAAGAAAAAAGAGCCATGGGAACTAAACTGTCATCAAACGATGCAATGGTTCCCAAATTTGAACCATATGACCTACAAAACAAGTTTAAAATGGGGTTCAAGGTGCCCAAAACGTAAAATACACTTGTTTTTGTCACAAACCAACTACTACAACCATAATTTTATGTAAAATTACCTACAAAAACTAAACCAACATCAAATGAGCCGACGATTCCCAAGTTTGAATAGTATGACCTACAAAACAAGTCCAAAAGGGGTTCAAGGTGCCCAAAACGTAGAATATGTTTGTTCCTATGACAAACCAACTACCTCCACCATGCTCATAAGTTAAATGACTTGTGGGAAGTAGTCCTACATCAAACAAGCTAATGGTTCCCATGCTTGTATCGTATATAACGTACAAAAAAGTCAAAATCGGGGTTCAAGGTGACCAAAACATGGAATATGCATGTTTTTGTCACAAACAAATTACCACAACTATGCTCATAAGTAAAATGACTCGTGGGAACTAATTAAATTTGTGTCAAATTAGCTTACGATTCCTAAGTTTGAAATGTATGACCTACAAAACAAATAAAAAATGGGGTTCAAGGTGCCCAAAACATAGTTTATGCTTGTTCTTGTGACAAACCAACTACTAGCACCACAATCATAAATAAAATGATTTGTGGGAACTAAACTTGTATCAAATGGTCTGACGGTTCCCTAGTATGAACCATATAACCTTCAAAGCAAGTCAAAATCGGGGTTCAAGGTGCCTAAAACATGGAATGTAGATGTTTTTCCTGCAACACAACTGCTGCCACCGTGATCGTAAGTAAAATGACCCGTGGGAACTAGTCCTGCATCAAATGAGCAAATGGTTTCCAAGTTTCAACTACAAGATCTGAAAACAAGTCAAAAATGGGGTTCAAGGTGCCCAAAACGTGAAATATGTATATTTTTTACACAAACTAACTACCGTCACCATACTCATAAGAAAAAAGACCCATGGGAACTAAACCTGCATCAATTGAGGCAAAGTTAGAATACAAACAAACTTAGTAAACTAAGTTAGAATACAAACAAACTTAGTAAACTTAGTTCATTTTAAGCACTCAGGTGTCCAAATCGGACATACAAGGTCCAAACCAAGTGTGGCCAATCCCAACATGTCCATGACATTGAGCTCAACATGCGGGAGCTGATGGTGCCCAAAAATTCCATGTCAATTGAAAATTACGTGCATAAAGGCGAACTTAGTACACTTAGGTGAATTTAACCACTCAAGTGTCCAATTCAAGCATATAAGGTCCAAACTAAGCTGGGTTAGTCCCGACACATTCGTCACATTGAACTGGATCTACCAGATCTTACAGTGCCCAAAAACTCCTCCCCGAGAGCTTTTTCCCCACTTAGAAGTAAAGTTAAAATACAAACAACTTAGAACTTGTTCATTTTAAGCACTCAGCTGTCCAAGTCAGCATAGGACATCCAAAACTAAGTGTGGTCAATCTCTGACAACTCCTCCATTGACCCTGGAATGTGTCAGATCTAATGGTGCCCAAAATCCTCCCTAGAGTTTTTTTCCCACTTAGCAGTACAGTTAAAAATAACAAACATAGTAACCTTAGTTCACCGTTTTGCACCCGGTGTCCACTTCATCAGCACACAGATCACAACTGAATTGCAGTTCAGTCTGAACTGTCCGTCACATTAACCTAGATTGTCGGAGCTGACAATGCCTCAAAAGCTCTCCTCGGGAGCTTTTTCCCTACTTAGAATAAGTTAAGAATACAAACAACTTATTAAACTTATTTCATTTCATCTCAGCGAAGGCACTAGCTTATCATTCGTGCATACGGTCGAACTGAGTAGGGTGAATTCCGACTAATCACACTTAGTTATTTACATTGTTCATTTTTTTCACACTATGTTCGAAATGTCGTATCATTTTGCTACAATCAATTTTTCATTATAGTATAATACAACATTTTTTGAAATATTATATACTACTATCTTGTCTAATTATTATTTTATAGGTTTTGTGGTTGTCACAACACTACGAACGTGTCAGGCGCTATAGTCCTGGTCGAATGCGCGCAGCTTTTGACTTTTCCTGTATTCTTTGTTATCTGAACGTTTATTTTTAATTTTTTTAATTTCCCTTTGTATTTGTATGTTATTTTGCTTTTGACTCAATTTGTATTTTAATTTTTGACTACTTTATGAATGTTTTAGTAATTTTGGTTTAATTATTTAGGTTGAAATGTAATTATCAGGTTTTACAAGAACTTCAAAAAAATATTTTATTTCAAGTATAGTACGGTTTGAAAAACCATTACTAATAATAGCAGAATGCAGTATTAGTGGAAGATTGAAACCATCACTGAAGACTTAACACATCACTTTATAGACTCACTATTTTCTCTCGACTCGAATTTCAATCCCTAGAGACCAATATAGTAACAGTTTAACCGTTACTAAGTAGCATATTTATTAGGCGATTTTAATAACCACTAAAGTATAACACCCACAGTTTGATAGTTTATTGATTGTCACTATAGCATCATATAGTGATCACTGTCATAAATACTTGGGCTTTAGTGACGATTTTTGAGTCAAGAATAATGTAGATTTATAGTGACGGTCTTTAAACTTTTGAGTGATGGCATAGACCATCACTAATACTAGAATTTGAGTGACTACTTTATAACTCATTATTAATAAATAGTAGTAAACGCAGATCTGACAACTAATTTCAACCATCACTAGACTAATCGAACCATCATTACTACTAATTAGTGTGACAGTTTGTGTGACCTTATGTTTGGTGGTGATCGCCAGATTTCATTCCTATTCCTTCCCATTACTCTGTATGTAATGAACATGACCGCACGCCAACATCTTCCAGTAGTAAAGCCCAAAGCCCCGCCCCCCCCCTATACCAGGCTCAATTAATCTCCTTTGTGACAATATCCTAAAGAAGACAAAATGTGGGATATTTAGATACACAATTTAATTTGTTGTAATTTTGAACTATCAGATAGTAATTTCTGTGAAAGTGAGGTACAAGTAACGTATTCAATACTGGAAGGGAGGAAAACAAGACAAAACACGTATCCAGCTCATGTGGCTGGAGAGACACCCCCATTCGCATTTGCAACACTAGTGCGTGTGGTGGAGATGTCGTAGCAAAATCGGTCAGGTTTTGCAAAGTCATGTGGTTTGTGGCTCCAGAGTCAAAAGCCAAGGCACCGCAATCAATATCACAGGAAGAATAACTATCCCAGAATGAAAGTTACCTATAGTTGAGAAGAATTCATCATTTGGAAGACTCAGTTTGGGTATCAAGAAAGGTGGGGTTCGGCGGCTAACACTACAGCCACCTGCCTTTGTTTTTGCACCTACCAAGGCCTTCTTTTCCTTTGTCCTATAACTCATACCACCAATCAGGATGCCAAATCTTTTTTTTAAAAAACAAACAAAATTTTCCCCCCCCCCCCCTCCCAAAAACCTTTGTTTTTTTGCGACGCAGTTTGCCACAATGGGAAGCACTTCACTTCCACTAGACGGTCCATGAACTTAGAGGTTGTAATGGATTTTTGAACGGTGAGAGCTAGCAGATACCGCATAAATGGTGAGGTGGATGACTCAGTTTCAGAATCCCCCGCCCTTGTGTCAAAACCATGTTAGAGGTATTGGTCAAAGTTTCTATCACTCATAACTACTGCCAAAGGCCTCCCGTGAACATTAGCACATAAGCTTGCTCCTGGAAGGAAATGGGCGCATCTCATCGCTAACGGATGTTGTTGATCCATCATCAAGAACATCAAGGAAGGTTACAAACACGATCCTATTGGAGTATGTTGTTGCATGATGGATTTCCTGTGGGTCATTCCATCAGATTCAGATGCGAAAAATCTCTTTTCCTGCCAGAATCCTGTAGTTCCATTGTAGAACTTCTCAAATAAGAGAGTCGTCGGCTTGTTGCAATCGCGAACCACACATAGTCAAGAGTTCATATACTTGATAAGTATCACTGCCATAAAAATAAGGTCATATAAGTGGCATCCCATACTGAGTTTGCAGTGGGAAATCGGATGACATTTTCAATGAGTGTCGATCCATAAAACGTTCCAACCATCATTTGACAATAGCATTGTCAGTATTCCCTTTTTCGAAAGGATGGATTGACTACGGCAGTGGTGGCAAAAGTCGTCGTTGAGATAGCCCAGCTTGTCTTTGTGGGAGATGTACATTTCGACACCTGGGCCAAAGAGCATAGATTGTGCCATCCCACTTGATACTAATTGGTGGGAGCGTGTGGTCGGGTTGGTATCAAAGCTTTGTGCAAACTTCAATCCTTTTGTGGTCAATAAACTAGGATTGAGGAAGGTGGGATTCATCATTATAGGAAGTCTGTATCGGCCATGAGAGAGAGTATGCAGCTATAAGAAACTTTTCCCAATAAAAAACTGTTTGGCCTAATAAGGTCCTTCAATGGTTTTTGCTGATAACAACAAATGATGATTTAACTTGAAAAAGGGTTGAGTTTTGTGGTTTTCAACAGGAAATATGGAATCAAGTGTGACTCAAAGAAAAGCTCAAATATAGCTCGAAGTATGGTTTTAAGAGAGAATAAGTATAAGTCAGTATGAATTAATTTCTCAATGATCCAAGAGGGCATCAAACATATGTAAAACTCAGGCAAATGTTCAAAGAATCTCAAGAGCCAAAGAGAACTCAAGCGTGACGGCTTAGGAACATATTTGTAGTATTTCAAAAGCAAAAGGCAACATATCTTTGAATATTTTTTGAGCTTTTTCTAAAGAATTATCAAGGTTTAATACCTATTAAGAAATATATTGAATTAAGTTTTTATAAAATTCATGGGGGAGAGCAAACAGTTTTAAACAATTCTTTTTGATAAAACAGATTTTAATAGCTCAATGACTAAACTTTTCAGTTCACATGACTGAAGTAGAGACTTCATGACTGAACTTTTAAGTTCAGACATTTGAAGAATAAAAAAAAAAAAAAAATACTTCAGACGTCTGAAGATAAGTCCAGACTCTAAGAATTTCTAGACATGCAGAGAGTTGTAGCAACAAGTTTCATACATCTGAACTTGCGACTTCAGACATCTAAAACCTGCGACAGATCAGCACGTCTGAACCCTTACTCAGACATCGTGAACCCTGTAAATCTAGTTTTTCTATTTTTTAAGGGTTTAAGGAATTCTACGACGAAACCTCGCCACTTCAGACTTCTGAAACAACTGTTCAACGGGCAAAAATTTTAAACTCTTATTTTTAAAATGTAGCCTAGCCGTTTATGAAACCCAAATTTTTCGACACTTGCGAAACTTTTAAAGGAAACTCTTGTAACACGGAAACCTACTGGCACAGCCTAAAATCTGGCATGGTTCTTGTGAATCAAAAATTTATCCGCAACACTGAAATTCTCTCAATGCTCTCTTTGCCTCAAATCTCTTTTTACTTACTCAATCTCTTGCAAAGTGAAAAGAATTGCTGTTTCTGATCTTTTTTCACCAATCCTGAGAATTCTGATTTCTTTCTCATCTGGAGAAAGATTTTGGTGAAGCGTTCTTTGAAAAGCTTTTCAAAAGTTTATTTCATTCTGATATTTTATCTGTGAAGTACATAGTTTTGGGATTGACTAGCTGCTCTTTCTCATTTGTGTGAGGCTTCTCTTGTACCACCAACCCAGATTGTTGATATTTCTCTGTAGATTTTGGACGATTCCAGGCTGTTGAACTTTGACACCAACAAGGCATATTGTTTGGAGAGAGGCGGGCTCTAAACCTTGACCAAGGAGTGCTTTTAACAGGTATGTTCCACTCATCTGTAACGGAACTGCTTAGTGGAAACCTTAGTATTTGCCAAGGGCGAGGATGTAGGCTGTGGTGAAGCAAACCTCGTAAAAATCTTGTGTCCTTTCTCTCTATTTTTATATACAATTTTGCTGTGTTGTATGATTTCAAAGTGTCAGGTAACAAGTTCCAAATAGAAAGCAACCAAGACTCTTGGTATTTAGAAAGTATGTTTTTTTTCAATTAACCGTTTTGCGAAACCCAGAAGGAAGTACAATTGGTTTAATCTGGGAATCTTAAATCAAGAGCAAGCGTATACTAAATCTAATTCAAAGAAGGTGATAACATTCACAGGTAATCAACAAAAGCAAAATTATCCTTGATTGAGTGATTGCATTTTTTTTTTTGCTTATTGATTGTCTTGGTTCTTTAAATTAACAAGTATTCTATCTAAGTGTGCTTATAATTATCTATTGTGCTTTCTTAGTAATCTCAAAAAAGATTAAATACACAAATTAAAAATTCCTTCCAATTCACCCCAGCCTCTTGGGAAGCTATTCCTCATTATTCCTAATTTCAAAAACGTGGGTCAAATAGTGTAAAAAAATCCAGCTAGGCCGCTGTGGATATTCGAGATGTTTGGCGACGATGCATTTTCGGCAACGATGACCTGAATCATCATTGCAATTGAAAGGGCAAGAGCAGCCTTTCTGAAGGGCTAGATGAGTCAGAGTTAGTGCCGGAGCATGCGGAAGAAGAGTCACATTTGGCAAAGGATTCAGAATAGTAAATACCAGAAAGAATCGGCAGAAGCATGGTCCATAGCAATGGCTACGATCTAGTAGTTGGCAGTGGCTAACCGAGGTCTTTAAAGCATCAGAGAGTCAAGACTGTGTTCCCGATCGTGGTGCCGTCGATGCATTATCGAGAAGATTATTGTAGGTAGGGTTTTGAGGATCTAGAAAATTAGAGAGAAGCCAAGTTGTGTCATAAATTTGGAACACCTCTGCCAAAGAGGTGATTAGATGGAATTTTTTTTCATCAATGATAATTTGAGTAAAGGTCCAAGGACTTGCTCTGATACCATGTTAATTATGCAGTAATTTATTTCATCTTCTCCCTCTTTTTACATTGAAAGAATACATTTAAATAGAAACTTCCAATCTATCTTATTTTTGGTAATACGAATACACTAATTACTACAGATATCACAGTAATGAATTTACACCTAATAGCTATATTTCCTAAATCAATTTCTCATAGCTCACGCGATCATAATCTACAACTTTTTATTAAACACATAATAGAAAAATCAATACTCAATCAAACATATCTACATGGGTAACAAGCGTATAATTAAAGTTGTTGCAATTTTATGTGCAGCTATGAAAGCAAAAAACAAACAACAACTATTCATTCAACACAACCACCACTTAATTAACACAACTCATCCAAGCATTACAACTGAACAAAAAGAGAAAATAAAAAAACATAATTACTAAATTTTCAATTTAACAAAGCTTCTTAAAAATTTATATAATCAATTTCATCATTTAAAATATATATCATGTTTCCTCAATTTTTTAAGTGTCTATGAAAAATAGTGGAAGTGAGTAACTCACTCTGCAACATCCATGTGTAATCAAAAATAAAAATAAATAAATAAATAGTTATTCCCTTAAGATTGTTGGAAAAAGAATCTAGAATAAGATGCCAAAAAAATTTGAGAAAATTATTATTTAGGTGGGAGTGCACCATCTTTAGGTATAGATTTTCGCACCTCCACTTATGCAGAAAGGCTCGTGGCATCTACTCCCCAGATTCAACACTTTCATTGGCAATGCCATTCACATTCGAGAGACAAGAACAGTACGACTTGCTTAATCCAGGAAAAATATGTTCCACCAACAATGACTGCAGGAAAGCATCACGTTTGGGTCCTTCTAAAGAATTTTCAAAAAAAAGAATTTTGTGACAAGAAAGAAATAGTAGCCATTAATTTAGTTATATATCTCTACCTTGATTATATGTGTATGTATGTTTTGTGGTGTGTGTGTGGTGTATAAAACATTCATAAAAAGTGGTTGCCAACAAATTGTAAAAATACAAGGAACGCCTTAAGGAAGCAGCAGAAAAAAACACCTATCTTGACTTTATTTAGAAAAACTAACTATATTATTATCAAGTCGTCTGTTCTTATATATTTAATACAATCAGCATTGACAACTAATCTAAATACACATATTAGTTATAAAATAGTTTTTATGTATTTTGTTTGGTTCTTGATCTGTGCTCCAAGTCATCATCTTGTCAGCTCCAACACCCCCCCCCCCGCAGATGAGAAATGTATATTTAGCATTCCTCTTTGAATAAGATTGTTTAAAATGAATTGAACCAAGAGGTTAGTGGGGGGGGGGGGGGGGGGGGGGGGGGGGGGGGGGGGGGGGGGGGGGGGGGGGGGGGGGGGGGGGGAGGGGGGGGGGGGGGGGGGGGAGGGGGGGGGGGGGGGGGGGGGGGGGGGGGGGGGGGGGGGGGGGGGGGGGGGGGGGGGGGGGGGGGGGAGGGGGGGGGAGTGGGGGGGGGAGTGGGAGGGGGAAAGGTAAGAATTATCAGCTATTTGTTTCTTAGAAGGAATATTCTTATATTTATGAGGCCCGCTTGTAGTTTATTCTCGAACTAGGTGGCAATCCATCTGAATATGCTTAGTCTTTTCATGATGTATAGGATTAGAAGCAATTTCAGACGCTTGTTTTTGTCTGTATATAATAAATCAACTTGAAGAATGAGAAATAATGCAAATCGCTAAACAGCTAAAGAAGCCCTTTGAATTCACATTAGTTGTAATAAAGCTTTTACTCAGACTTAAGCCAGATGGTCGACTAACAGTAGCTGCTTCTTCGATGTTCTAGGAAATAAGAGAATCTCCAATTAAACTGTAAAACCCAGTCACACTTCTGCGAGTATCCAAACAACCACCCCAATCACCTGTCTGAGTAATGTGCCTTGAGATGAAGAGATGAGTTTGCACTAAAAATACCCTGACTAGTGTAATGTGATGTATCTGAGAACTCTTTCACATCCTCGAAGATGAAGTGTACTTTGGTTAGCCATAAACTGACTTAATGCGTGACATAGAAAAAGCAATATCAAACCGAGTGTATAGTTTAGTAGCACCATCGACCTATAAGCCTTCAAAATGATGGCAGGATCAGTTAAGGGAGGAGAGAGACTACTTATGGCTAATTTCAGAGTAGAATCCATGGAACTTTTGCTGGTTTACATCCCAAGAAACCACTATCTTGGAGAATATCCAAGGTATATTTTCGCCTGAGATATGGCAATGCCTTTAGCTGTCTGGCTATTTCCAACCCAAGATGTATTTAATCACCAAGATCCTTGCTTGTAAATAATCATGGAGAAATTTATTTTCTTAACTTCATTAATCTGATTCAATACTATTCATAAGCACGAATAACATCATCACATAAATGAGTAGAAAGCAGAAACTAGGGAGTTGTTTTGATAAAGAGAGAAGATTTGATTGCTGAGTACACCAATTTGTAGCAAAGATGTGGATACTTGAAAAACCTTGCATGATGCTTGTTTTAATCCCTAGATACTCTTTTTGAGTTTGGCATACATGAGGGTCATTTGCTGAAGAGAAGCCTGGTGGTAATTGCATTATACTTCTCATTAAGATTCCTGTAGAAGGCAAATTATTTAACATCTAATTGATGTAAATTCCAGTGTTTTTTATAGGCAGCAACCGTCAGTAATGTCGCCAGTTGTCATTTAGTGTACAGGAGAGTAAATATCAAAAAAATCTAACACCTTCTTGTTGAGATAGAAGCCCTTAGGCCACTAGTCGGCTTTATGCCTGGCAATTAGCCACAGCATTGAACTTTACAACACTATAGCCCATTTTACAACCTATTGCAGTCTTATTGGAGGATAAATAGCAAGATCCCCAGTACTTGTTTTTAATTCAAGAGCTTTAGTTTCGTCTTGCCCTGGCATTTTTCCATGAGGATGAGCAATAGCTTGTTTTTAATGTTGAGGTTCGAAAGTGAAGTAACAGTAGCAACAATGTGTATATTAGGGAATAACTGAGAAGTAGAAAGATAAGAAGAATCGAATGAGGGTTACCTTTTCAGCAGCGGAGTTGCAATGGAAAGATGATTAGAAGCTAAACGTGTTTTAAGTCCTATTACCAAATAAAACTTCTTTAGTATGCCCGGATGATTGCTGATCCTTTGAGATCTGCTGAGAGTATCATATGATATGTTTAATAATGGAAGTGTCCTCAGAATGGGATTATGTGTAATAAAGTTAAGTTGGGTGGACTTTTGAAGGAATCAAAATATTGGGGAAAATTAGGAAAAACAAAATGTATGAATTTGTTCTGGTAATGGAAGAAATCATGATCATGAAAAACTACATTTCTGGAAATAATTTTTTTGAGAGTACAAACCTATAGTTTTTATACCCTTTTAACTTTTGGTGATAACCTGAAAAAATACCTTTTGAAGCTTTTGGTTGGGGAATTTTCCCCCTATACGAGCGTAAGTGTGCCAAAAAACGCAACACCCAATACTTTTTAGATAGTTATAAGCTGATGTTTTTTGTCATAACAGAAATATGGTTTTGATTTGAAGAATAGACGAAGGGGTTCTATTGATAAGATGTGTGGTTGTTAGCACACAAATGTCCCAAATTTAAGCATCAGGGTCCAAATCGACATCCAGGTCCCCCCCAAGGGTGGCCCCAATCCCAACATGTCCATGACATTGAGCTCAACATGCGGGAGCTAATGGTGCCCAAAAATTCCATGTCAATTGAAAATTACGTGCATAAAGGCGAACTTAGTACACTTAGGTGAATTTAACCACTCAAGTGTCCAATTCAAGCATATAAGGTCCAAACTAAGCTGGGTTAGTCCCGACACATTCGTCACATTGAACTGGATCTACCAGATCTTACAGTGCCCAAAAACTCCTCCCCGAGAGCTTTTTCCCCACTTAGAAGTAAAGTTAAAATACAAACAAACTTAGTAAACTTAGTTCATTTTAAGCACTCAGATGTCCAAGTCGAGCATATGACATCCAAACTAAGTGTGGTCAATCTCGACACGTCCGTCACATTGACCTGGATGTGTCAGATCTAATGGTGCCCAAAAAATCCTCCCTAGGAGTTTTTTTCCCACTTAGAAGTAAAGTTAAAATACAAACATAGTAACCTTAGTTCACGATTTTGCACCCAGGTGTCCAATTCAAGCACACGAGATCACAACTGAATGCAGTCAGTCTTGACATGTCCGTCACATTAACCTAGATATGTCGGAGCTGACAATGCCTAAAAGCTCCTCCTCGGGAGCTTTTTCCCTACTTAGAAGTAAAGTTAGAATACAAACAAACTTAGTAAACTTATTTCATTCTAAGCACTTAGCTTATAATTCGGGCATACGAGGTCCGAACTGAGTAGGGTGAATTCCGACTAATCAAACTTAGTTATTTACAATTGTATCATTTTTTTACACTATGTTCGAATGTCCGATCATTTTGCTATCAAATCATTTTTAATTATAGTATATACACATTTTTTGAAATATTATATACTAATATCTTGTATAATTATTATTTTATAGGGTTTGTGGTTGTCACAACACTACGACGATGTCAGGCGCTATAGTCTGGTCGAATGCGCGCAGCTTTTGACTTTTCCTGTATTCTTTGTTATCTGAACAGATTTATTTTTTAATTTTTTAATTTCAATTTGTATTTGTATGTATTTGAATTTTGAATAATTTGTATTTTAATTTTGAATAATTTATGAATGTTTTAGTAATTTTGGTTTAATTTATTTATGTTGAAATGTAATTATAAGGTTTTACAAGAACTTTCAAAAAAGTATTATTATTTCAAAGTATTAGTGACGGTTTGAAAAACCATTACTAATAATAGCAGAATGAAGTATTAGTGAAGATTTTTAAACCATCACTGAAAGACTAACACCATCACTATAGAATCAATATTTTCTCGACTCAAATTCATCCCTAGAGACCAAATATTAGTAACAGTTTTAAAACCGTTACTAATAGCATATTATTAGTGACGATTTTAATAACCACTAAAAGTATAACATCAGTGATAGTTTATTGATTGTCACTAATAGCATCATATTAGTGATAACTGTCACTAATACTTGGGCTTTAGTGACGATTTTGAGTCAAGAATATGTAGATTTTATAGTGACGGTCTTAAACTTTTAGTGATGGCATAGAACCATCACTAATACTAGAATTTTAGTGACAATTTATAAATTCATTATTAATAAATAGTAGTAAACGCAGATCTGACAACTAATTTCAAACCATCACTAGTACTAATCGAACCATCAGTACTACTATTAGTGACAGTTTTGTGAACCTTATTTTTTGTGGTGATAGCCAGATTTTTCATTCCTTCCCATTACTCTGTATGTAATGAACATGACCCACGCCAACATCTTCCATGTAGTAAAGCCCCCCCCCCCTAGTACCATGCTCAATTATCTCCTTTGTGACAATATCCTAAAGAAGACAAAATGTGGGATAAATTAGGATAGCACAATTTAATTTTGTGGTAATTTGACTATCAGATAGTAATTTCTGTGAAAGTGATGGTACAAGTAACGTATTCAATAATTGGAGGGAGGAAACAGAGACACGGATCCAGCTCATGTGGCTGGAGAGACACCCCAATTAGCATTTGCAACACTAGTGCGTCGTGGTGGAGATGTCGTAGCAAAATCGGTAGTTGCAAAAGTCATGTGGTTTGTGGCTCCAGAGTCAAGAAGCCAGGCACCGCAATCAATATCACAGGAAGAGATAACTATACCAGAATGAAAGTTACCTATATTTGAGAAGAATTCATCATTTTGGAAGACTCAGCTTGGGGAATCAAGGAAAGGTGGGGTTCGGCTAACACTACAGCCACCTTGCCTGTGTTTGCACCTACCAAGTCCTTCTTTTTCTTTGCCTATAACTCATACCACCAATCAGGATAGCCAAATCTTTTAAAACAATTCTCACTTGTGCGACGCTAGTTGCCACAATGGAAGCACTTCATTCCACTAGGAACGGTCCATGACTTAGAGGTTGTAATGGATTTTACGGTGAGCTAGCTAGAGACCGCAATAAAGGGTGAGGTGGATGAACTCAGTTTCAGCCCCTTGGTGTCCAAAACCATGTTAGAGGTATTGTCAAAGTTTCTAGCACTCATAACTACCTGCCAAAGAGCCTCCCTGTGAACATTAGCATAAGCTTGCTCCATGGAAGGAAATGGGCGCATCTCATCGCTACGGATGTTGTTGAGCCAATCATCAAGAACATCAAGGAAGGTTAAAAACACGATCCTATTGGAGTATGTTGTTGCAATGATGGATGTCTGTGGGTCATTCCATCAGATTCAGATGGCGAAAAATACTCTATTTCCTGCCAGAATCCTTGTAGTTCATTGTAGAACTTCTCAAGAGAGTCGTCGGCTTGTTGCAAGCGAACCACACATAGCAAGAGTTCATATACTTGAGAAGTATCACTGCCATAAAAATAAGTCATAGTAGTGGCATCCCATACTGATTTTGCAGTGGGAAATCGGATGAAATTTTCAATGAGTGTCGGATCCATAAAACTTACCAACCATCATTTGACAATAGCATTGTCAGTATTCCCTTTTCGAAAGGATGGATTTGACTACGGCAGTGGTGGAAAATCGTCGTTGATATAGCCCAGCTTGTCTTTGTGGGAGATGTACATTTCGACAACCTGGGACCAAAGAGCATAGATTGTGCCATTCCAACTTGATACTAATTGGTGTGGGAGCAGTGTGGTCTGGGTTGGTATCAAAGCTTTGTTCAAAACTTCATCCATTTTTGTGGTCAAATAAACTAGGATGGAGGAAGGTGGGGATTCATCAGTATAGGAGTCTGTATCGGCCATGGAGAGAGAGTATGCAGCTATTAAGAAACTTTTCCCAAATAAAAAACTGTTGGCCTAATAAGGTCTTTCAATTGGTTTTGCTGATAACAAACAAATGATGATTTAACTTGAAAAAGGTTGAGTTTTGGTGTTTCAGGAAATATGGATCAAGTGTGACTCAAAGAAAAGCTCAAAATATAGCTCAAGTATGGTTTAAGAGAAGAATAAGTATAAGTCAAGTATGAAGATAATTTCTCAATGATCCAAAGAGGGTCTAACATATTTAAAACTCAGGCAAATTGTTCAAAGAATCTCAAGAGCAAAGAGAACTCAAGCGTGACGGCTTAGGAAACATATTTGTAAGTATTTCAAAAGGCAAAATATCTTTGAAATATTTTTTGAAGCTTTTTCTAAGAGATTATCAAGGTTTAAAGACCTATTTAAATATATTGAATTAAGTTTTTATAAAATTCATGGGAGAGCAAAACAGTTTTAAACAATGCTTTTTGATAAAACAGATTTTAATAAGCTCAGATGACTAAACTTTTCAGTTCAAATGACTGAAGTAGAGACTTCAGATGACTGAACTTTAAGTTCAGACATCTGAAGAATTACTTCAGACGTCTGAAGAATAAGTACAGACGTCTGAAGAATTTCTAGAACAGGCAGAGAGTTGTAGCAACAAGTTCAGACATCTGAACTTGCGACTTCAGACATCTAAACCTGCGACATCAGACGTCTGAACCCTTACTTCAGACATCTGACCCTGTATCTAGTTCTATTTTTTAAGGGTTTAAGGAACTTCATACGACTGACCTCGACACTTCAGACGTCTGAACACTGTTCAACGGGCAAAAATTTTAAAACTCTTATTTTTAAATTGTAGCCGTTTGAAACCCAAATTTTCTAACAACTTGCGAAACTCTTTAAGGAAACTCTTGTAACAAGGAAACCTACTTGGAAGCCTATAAATACATGGTTCTTGTGAATCAAAAATTTATCCCAAGCACTGAAATTCTCTCAATGCTCTCTTGCTCTCAAAATCTCTTTTACTCAATCTCTTGCAAAGTTGAAAGAATTGCTGTTCTGATCTTTTGTTCACCAAATCCTGAAGAATTACTGATTTCTCATCTGGAGAAAAGGATTTTGGTGAATTCTTTGAAAAGCTTCAAAAGTTTATTTCATTCTTGATATTTTATCTTTTGAAGTACATAGTTTTGATTTGTACTAATCTGCTCTTTGTGTGAGCTTCTCTTGTACACCAGATTTTGATATTTCTCTTGTAGATTTTGGACGATTCCAGGCTGTTGGAACGTTGACCAAACAAGGACATATTGTTTGGAGAAGGCGGGCTCTAACCTTGACCAAAGGAGTGCTTGTAAACAGGTATTGTTCCACTCGGTAACGGAACTGCTATAGTGGAAACCTTTAGTATTTTGCCAAGGGCGAGGATGTAGGCTGTGTTGAAGCCAAACCTCGTAAAAAATCTTGTGTCTTTCTCTCTATTTTATATACTATATTTGCTGTGTTGTATGATTTCAAAGTGCAGGTAACAAGTTCCAAAGAGAAAGAAACCAAGACTCTTGGTATTTAGAAAGTATGTTTCAATTAACCGTTTGCGGAAACCCAGAAGGAAGTACATTGGTTAATCTGCGGAAATCTTAATCAAGAGAAGCGTATACTAAAATCTAATTCAAAGAAGGTGATAAACATTCACAGGGAAATCAACAAAAGCAAAATTATCCTTGATTGAGTGATTGAATTTTTTTTTTGCTTTATTGATTGTCTTGTTCATTTAAATTACATGTATTCTAAAGTGTGCTTATAAATTATCTATTGTGCTTTCTTTAGTATCTCAAAAAAAGATTAAATATCATCAAATTAAAAAATTCCAATTCACCCCCCCTCTTGGGAAGCTATTCCTAATTTCAAAAACGTGGGTCAAAGAGTGGAAAAAAAAATCCAGCTATGCCGCTGTGGATAATTCGAAGATGTTGGCGACCGATGCATGTTTCGGCAACGATGACATGATCATCATTGCATTGAAAGGGCAAGAGAGCCTTCTGAAGGAGCTAGATGGAGTCAGAGTTAGTGCCGGAGCATGAGGAAGAAGAGTCACATGTGGCAAAGGAGTCAGAATAGTAAATACCAGAAAGATCGGCAATGAAGCATGGTCACAATAGCAATGGCTACGATCTAGTAGTTGGCAGTGGCGAAGAACCGAGGTCGTTAAAGCATCAGAAGAGTCAAGACATGTTGTTCACGATCGTGGTGCCGTCGATGCAGATCGAGAAGATTATTGGTATGGTAGGGTTGAGGATCTAGAAAATTAGAGAGAAGCCCAAGTTGTGATCATAAATTTGGAACACCTCTGCCAAAGAGGTGATGAAGAGGGAATTTTTTTTCATCAATGGATAATTTGAGTAAAGGTCCAAGGACTTGCTCTGATACCATGTTAATTATGCAGTAATTTATTTCATCTTCTCCCTCTTTTTACATTGAAAGAATACATTTAAATAGAAAACTTCCAATCTTATTTTGGTAATACGAATATCACAATAATTACTACAGATATCACAGTAATGAGAATTTACACCTAGAGCTATATTTCCTAAATCAATTTCTCATAGCTCACGCGATCATAATCTACAACTTTTATATAAACACATAATAGAAAAAATCAATACTCAATCAAACATATCTACATGGGTAACCAAGCGTATAATTAAAGTTGTGCAATTTTAGTTGTGCAGCTATGAAAGCAAAACAAAACAACAAACTCAATTCATTCAACACAACCACCAATTAAATTAACACAACTACATCCAAGCATACACTGAACCAAAAAGAAGAAAAATAAAAAAAAAATAATTACTAAATTTTCAATTTAAAAAATCTTCTCAAAACAAGTTATATATCAATTTTCATCATTTAAAATATATATCATTGGATGTCTCAATTTTTAGTGTCTTAGGAAAAATAGTGGAAGTGAGTACTGCAACATCCATGGTAATAAAAAATAAAAATAAATAAATAAATAGTTATTCCCTTAAGATTGTTGGAAAAATGAATCTGAGAATAAGATGCCAAAAAAAATTTGAGAAAATTTATTAGTTGAGGTGTGCATGCACAATCTTTAGGGAAGATTTCGCACCTCCAACATGATGCAGAAAGCTCGTTGGCATCTACTCCCAAGATTCAACACTTTCAATTGGCATGCATTCACTATTCGAGAGACAAGAACAGTACGACTTGATTAATCCAGGAAAATATGTTCCAACAATGACTGCAGGAAAAGCATCACGTTTGGGTCAATTATAAAGAATTTTCAAAAAAAAGAATTTTGTGACAAAGAAGAAAATAGTAGCCATTATGTAGTTATATATCTCTACATTGAGTTATATGTGTATGTATGTGTGTGTGTGTGTGTGTGTGTGTATAAAATCATTCATAAAGTGGTTGCCAACAATTGTAAAATACAGGAAAGCCTTTAAGAAGCAAGCAGAAAAATCAACTATCTTGACTTTATTTAGAAAAACTGAACTGTATATTATTATACAAGTAGTCTTCTTATATATTGATACAATAACAGCAATTGAACAACTAATCTAACTACACATATTAGTTATAATAGTTTTATGTATTTTGTTTGGTTCTTGATCTTGCTCCAAGTCATCTTGTAAGCTCCAACACCCCCCCCCCTCAAGATGAGAATGGATATTTATCATTCCCATCTTGTGAATAAGATGTTGAAAATGAATTGAACCAAGAGGTTTGGTTAAGATATCAGCTAGTTGGTTCTTAGAAGGAATATGAATTATATTGATGAGGCCTGCTTGTAGTTTTTCTCGAACTAGGTGGCAATCCAGCTGAATATGCTTAGTCTTTTCATGATGTATAGGATTAGAAGCAATTTCAGAAGCTGGTTTTTTGTCTGTATATAATAAAGCAACTTGAGAATGAGAAATATGCAAATCAGCTAACAGATAAAGAAGCCATTGAATTTCACATGTAGTTGTAGATAAAGCTTTTACTCAGACTTAGCAGATGGTCTACTAACAGTAGGCTGCTTCTTCGATTTCTAGGAAATAAGAGAATCTCCAATAAAAACTGTAAAACCAGTCACACTTCTGCGAGTATCCAAACAACCACCCCAATCACTGTCTGAGTATGCCTTGAGATGAAGAGATGAGTTTGCAAACATAAAAATACCCTGACCTAGTGTAGATTTAATGTATCTGAGAACTCTTTCATCCTCGAAGATGAAGTGTACTTGGATTAGCCATAAACTGACTTAATGCTTGAATAGAAAAAGCAATATCAAACCGAGTTATAGTTAAGTACAACAATCGACCTATAAGCCTTCAAAATGATGCAGGATCAGTTAAGGGAGGAGAGAGATCTACTATGCTAAGTTTCAGAGTAGAATCCATGGGAAAATTTGCTGGTTTACATCCAAAGAAACCACTATCTTGGAGAATATCCAAGGTATATTTTCGCTGAGATATGGCAATGCCTTTAGCTGATCTGGCTATTTCCAAACCCAAGATGTATTTTAATTCACCAAGATCCTTGATTGTAAAAGAATCATGGAGAAATTTCTTAACTTCATTAATCTGATCAATACTATCAGAAGCAAGAATAACATCATCAACATAAATGAGTAAAGCTATAAAAGCTAAGGGAGTTGTTTTGATAAAGAGAGAAGAATTTGATTTGCCTTGAGTAAAACCAATTTGTAGCAAAGAGGTGGATAACTTGGAAAACCATTGGCATGATGCTTGTTTTAATCCATAGATACTCTTTTTGAGTTTGCATACATGAGGGTCATTTGCTGAAGAGAAGCCTGGTGGTAATTGCATATATACTTCTTCATTAAGATCTCCATGTAAGAAGGCATTATTTACATCTAATTGATGTAAATTCCAGTGTTTTATAGCAGCAACCGTAAGTAATGTTCGCACAGTTGTCATTTAGTTACAGGAGAGTAAATATCAAAAAAATCTAACCCTTCTTGTTGAGTATAGCCCTTGGCCACTAGTCTGGCTTTATGCCTGGCAATTATGCCATCAGCATTGAACTTTACACGATAGACCCATTTACAACCTATTGCAGTCTTATTGGAGGATAAAATAGCAAGATCCCAAGTATTGTTTAATTCAAGAGCTTTTAGTTCGTCTGCCATGGCATTTTTCCATTGAGGATGAGCAATAGCTTGTTTGAATGTGTGAGGTTCGAAAGTGGAAGTAACAGTAGCAACAAATGTTTTATATTTAGGGAATAACTGAGAAGTAGAAAGATAATGAAGAATAGAATGAGGGTTACCTTTATCAGAAGCTGAGTTGCAATTGGAAGATGATTGAGAAGCTAAAAGTGTTTAAGTCATATTACCACAATAAAAATTCTTTAAGTATGCCGGAGGATTTCTGATCCTTTGAGATCTTCTGAGAGTATCAATATGAGTATGTTTAATGGAAGTGTCCTCAGAATGGGGAGTATGTGTAATAGAAGTTGAAGATTGGGTGGACTTTGAAGAATCAAAATATTGGGGAAAATTAGGAAAAACAAAAGGTGTATGAATTGTGTCTGGTATGGAAGGAAATATGGATTCATGAAAAACTACATTTCTGGAAATAAATGTTTTGAGAGTAACAAGACCTATAAGTTTATACCCTTTTACATTTGGTGGATAACCTAGAAAAATACATTTTGAAGCTTTTGGTTGGAATTTTCCTCTACGAGCAGTAAGTGTGCAAAAAAAACGCAAACACCCAAAAACTTTTAGATAGTTATAAGCTGGATGTTTTTGCAATAACAGAAAGTATGGTGTTTGATTTGAAGAATAGAAGAAGGGGTTCTATTGATAAGATGTGTGGTTGTTAGCACACAATATGTCCAATAAGAAAGTGGAAATTTGGATTGAAATAGCAAAGCTCTAGCCACATTAAGTAAATGTTGATGTTTTCTTTCAACTTTACCATTTTGTTGAGGTGTTTCAACATAGGATAATTGATGTATTATGCCATGAATATTGTAAAAATCGGGCATGTTAAACTCTTGGCCATTATCAGTTCTAAGAGTTTGAATCGATGTGTTGAATTGAGTATGAACATAAGAAACAAATTTTGTGAGAATATTACAAGTTTCTGTTTTGGTTTTCATGAGATAAAGCCAAGTAAATCTTGTATAATGATCTACAATAGTGAGAAAATAATGAAAACCAGAACATGAAACAGGTGAGAAAGGACCCCAAATATCACAATGAACTAATTGAAAAGCTTTATTTGAATAGCAGCTTGATACAGGAAATACAAGCCTTTTCTGTTTGGCTAAAGGACAAACTTCACATATATGAATTGGATTTGCTGATACATTGGGATTTATAGCACTGATAAATTTCATTCTGGTAGAGGGAATATATCCTAGGCGAAAATGCCAAATATCAGCATTGATAGTACAATTATTTGCTGAAGAAACATAAGATTTACACTTGAGATCAGATTTATTCCTTGCTATAATAGGTGTTGTAGATGATATAGGCCAGATTTCACTTCAACAAAACCAATCATCTTCTAGCTGATTAGGTTCTGCAAAATACATTTGGATTGAAGGAAAAAAAAAATCAATAGAATTTTCTTTAGTAAGTTTTGAAGCAGAAATGAGATTAACACTGAAAGAAGGAATATAAAGAGCACTATGTAAAATAATATCAGCTAAAAAATTTACAGTTCTAGTGAAAATAACATGAGTAGATTGACCATTCGGTAACTGAACTGCAGATGATTGTTTTGTTAGATGAATTGAAGTGAAAAGATGAGGAGAACAAATCATATGATATGTAGCTCCTGTATCTAGAATCCATGGAGAAGAGTTTTTGTCAGCTGAAACAACATGACATGAAATGATACCTGATGTAGAGACTGTATTTTCTGTAGGGGTTACATTTGTATTTGAAAGGCTATTTGCAAGGGACAGCAAGTTTTGAATTTTCTCTTGAGAAAATATATTTGAGATGCTTGAATTTAATTCCAAAGAAGAAGCAACATTTGCATTGGACAAATTTGTATTTGTATTTCCATTTTGAGGAGTAATAATTTTCTTGCCTCGTGGACCTTTCCATCCAAGTGGAAATCCAATCAAATGAAAACATTTATCTGCAAGGTGACCAGTATATCCACAATGAGAACAAATAATATTTCCTCTGGCTTTTGATTTTGTGAAACGAGTACCATTAATAATAACAGACTTCTGTGTTTGTGCAGCAATCATAGCATGAGAATCCATGGAAAAACCAACAACATTAGACAATGATCTTTGACTTTCTTCTTGTAGTAGCAAAGAAAAAACTTTGCTCATAGAAGGCAAAGGTGATTGGAGAAGTAATTGACTTCGCATCATAGAGTAAGAATCATGCAAACCAATGAGAAATTTCATCACATAATCTGATTGCTTCCTATCTGTAAAAATCTTTAAAAGATTGCAAGAACATCTATCAAGAATTCCACATCTGCAACTTGGAATTGGTCTGTAGCTAATAAATTCATCCCAGAGTGTCTTGAATTCATTGAAATATTCAGTGACTGATATTGCTCCTTAAGAAATTGAATTAAGAGATTTTTCTTGGGTAAAGACTCTTGGACCATCACTTCGAAGATACCTTGTTTTGAGTTCTTCCCAAACATCACACGCAGCTGTGAAGTACAACAGACTTCCACAAATTTCTTTTGCTATTGAATTCATTAGCCAAGATAAAAAGAGATTATTTGCTCTTAACCAAGCAATTTGAATTCGAGAATCACCAGAATTTGATTGAGGCAGAGTACCATCTATAAATGCAATTTTATTCTTAACTGTATAAGCAATGGAGATAGATCTACTCCACGCAACATAATTTGCACCAGTCAAGATTTCAGAGACTAGAAGAGCTCCAGGGTTATCCGATGGATGCAAGTAATATACACTTGAAGAATCATCCGACGGATTTCTTGAAGATTCATCAGCATTTGTCATAGAAGCAGAATGCGTAGAAGATTCAAGTTCCACCATAGAAATGGAACAGTAAAGAGAGAAAAGAAAGGAAAAAAAAAAATTTAAGAGAACAATCAGAAAGTGAATCAATTAATTTCTGAAATTTGAAACCTCCCTTGATCAACCACAGTTGTGTCTTCAGTTGAATTTCGAAATTTGAAGATGACTATGCTGCTCCTACAATAAGCATTTCCTTGTGAAGTTCAATCAATGTGTTTGTCGAAAGCCATTGCTCTGATACCATGTAAAATACAGGAAAGCCTTTGAGAAGCAAGCAGAAAAATCAACTATCTTCACTTTATTTAGAAAAATTGAACTGTATATTATTATACAAGTAGTCTTCTTATATATAGATACAATAACAGCAATTGAACAACTAATCTAACTACACATACTAGTTATAACAGTTTTATGTATTTTGTTTGGTTCTTGATCTTACTCCAAGTCATCTTGTAAGCTCCAACAACAATGGTTACTAAATGGTCATATAAACAATTATAACTATTTTATAATAGTTAATAAATTTAAATAAATTCCTAAAATGATCGTTAGAGGAGAGAAGCAGTAAGAGCTTTTAAAATACCTTCGCAGAAAACACCAACATTCTATATCATGCTGCCCTCCATTGCTTTGTAACTGCCTAGCCAAGGCAAATTTGTATTATTCCTTGATGCACATTTACTCTTAATTGTACATCATTTCCCTCTATTCTCTTATAAAAGTTAGGTACCTTTCAAAAAAATAATAATAAATGCATGTTATCTAAACTAGCCAAAATTGTAAAAATTTTAAAGTGAAATAGTTTAAATTTCTGAGTAATGAATGAAATTAACGAACAGATACCAATTTTAATTAACCAATTTAATTTTAAACAAAAAATCTAAAATCATAAACCAGCCCAACCCCTAATCATTGGGGAGGTGGGGATGGAGTGGGCATTCACATGGCTACTCTCCAATAATTAATCAATCATCGCACGCATGTATAAAAGCCCAAACTTAAAAGATAGTGCCACACTAATCATTCAAATAGTTTACTTCTTGTGTGAATATGTATTGTCGGACTTGATACCATGCATGAACTCGAAACGAGATTGCATAAATTTAAGAGAAAGAAATTGCGAAAAGGGATTATGCCTCGTAGGGATGCAGAGGAAGTGGAGAATGTACGTATGAAAATAAATAAATTTCTATATATTGAATCTCTCACGTCATAAGCAAGAAATTCCAACGAAAAAAAGAGAGAAAAAGTGTGGAGTGACCGAAAGTTATCAACCTATCAGACAGATAATGGATAAAAATATACACGTATGAGGTTTACATGGAGTGGCTGCAGCCTCTTTCTTCATCTCGTGTTTGAGAATCTGAGGACAACCTAAACGAAGAGAATCCCAAATGAGAGGCAAACTAACTGATTTTTTTCTCCTTTCATAACACCTGAGTTTTGAAAATAATCCGTTTGTCCACGGATTCAAGGAGCCCGATATCGTCGATTGAATGATCCTCCATAGTATCATGATCACCAATTGAGATATTCAAATCCAGGGACACACAAGGGCTTGTCTCATGATCATCTTTTTCCTCTTCATGAGAGCCGCCAGATTTCTGCCTGATGGGGGGAGAGCATGCTCTAGACCTCGAGCTGAAGCTTTCGCAGCTCAAAATGATAATGGCATCCCTCAGCCAGATTTCATCGCCATTCGAGTTTGTTATTCTTCCTCTTTCAGCTGCTCTTTTGAAACCCATTTGCGAGCAGTAGTCTGCTTGCTCGACGTCTTCAACTAAGAAGACCCGGTGTGGGTTACTCGCAACTGCCTCTGCGAATCTCTCCAAGTAGCTGCAACTTTGTTCCTCTCGTGCTCTTTTGTTCCTCAAATCTTCGGTAGAATCCGCTCTTGTCGATGAGAAGCTGCTGAGGGTAATCGAGACAAAGTCGATCTGCGATCCAAAAACAAGTCTAGCCAATTCTCTAGCAATCCTTTCCTTGGCTTCCATGTCAAACCCTTGAAAGAACAACCAAGTTTCTTCTTTGGCCTCGCCATTTTTTGCCTTCCCTTTTCTCCGAACTATCCCTGACCGGCATTTCAAGATCGTGCTCGCAATTTCGGGTAGTATATCTTTCTGCCACGGGACCTTTTTCTCCAGGGCGTTGCATAGGGTTTTCAGATTCTCAGCATTGAGCTCCTTGAACCTGTAAGCGCATTCCGTCTCCATGATGACGTCGCTGGAAGAAGCTGAATTGGGGGTGGAGTTAGGGTTTGAGGATAAGGCTTGTTTGGGATCCCTGTGCTCAGGAATGTACATTCTCAAAGTGGGTTCGTAGGCCTTGCTATTAGCTGCTTCAGAAATGTTCCAGAAGTGTTTTTTCCTCCACGACTGCTGATAGTGTTCGTTAACCATTGGCCAGACTTGGTGGGTTTGGTGCCAAATAGGGTATTGCTGGTCGTATGAGAAACCAGAAGTGGAGGAAGAAGGTGATGCAGAAGAGAGTGTTATGGTTCTCTCAGATGAGTTGGGTTGTCTTTGGACTGAAGTGCAAATTGAGTTCCATTTTTTGCATAGATCCGTCGCTGGGACACAGTTCTGTTATACATAAAGAAAAAGTCAGTTTCCAACTTGCGTACAAGTTTAAATGTTTCTTCTCTCTCTCTCTCTCTCTCCTCCTTCTTGTCGGCTTTTTTTTTTTTTTTTTTTTGTTTTCAGGTAAGTAGAGAAAGATGAAATGAGATTATAACTAACCTGATCATTGCTGCTGGCAATTAGTTTTTTGTTCTCATCCTTGTACTTTTGAAGCCATGCTGGAAGGCTTGAAGTGTTGGAGTCGCTATTACAAGTGCTGTTGCTTTGTAAGCTTCGAGCTTGGGTCTCAAAATTTGGCGAGCAATTGCTGCAGCAAGTGACTTGCTTGTCCTCTCCACCGTCAAGCAGAAGCCATGTAGACCCATCTCCATCTTTGTGGTTTCTAGACTGGCTTTGTGAGTCACTGAAGGAAGAAAAGCAAAGTGAATAAGATGATAAAAATCAGTGTCTAAAGTATGAAGTTGACAAGAATAACAGTTTAGAATAAGGCAAAGGAACCGAAATCTTTCATGTCACTAAGTCACCTTTGCTCTTATCTAAACACCATGACATAGAAAAAGAATTACTTGAAACTTGAAAGTCATGAAAGCTCAGGCCGGCTAGTGATTTGATTTTGAGATCACAAAAATCTAAAAGAAGTGATGAAATTTTCGTACTTTCGTAAATTGATTTGAATCTGGTGACTTCCTTTTTTTTCCTCCGCACAAACTGTAATTAAACTTAGTTAAATGAAAAAAGGGTCTTAAATTAATTAACAATTCATGAACACAGATCGGGAAACTCCATAAATTCATGCCGTTATATATATGTACATAAATATATGAAATATCTGGAAATTTTATTTAACAAATATATTCACTGAACTAAGCTGAATCAGGAAAAAAAAAAAAAAGGGAAATTAACCAATTAAGGAAAGCCATATTAGTTTCACTAGTTACCTATCAGGGATGAGGCTCAAGCCCAAGCTGCCAGCAGGAATAGTGAGAGCATGAAGAGCCCAAAGAGTTTCCAGAGAAGGATGGCCACTTCTACATCTCATATAAGTTTGAAAAGTTGCAATTCCCATCAGCCAAAACCTTCCACTCTCCCCAATTCCACAAACCAATTTTCCGAGCTCGACGATCAAGTCCTGCGCCGGAGGGTAGTAGTTCCCCCCTACTTCGCGGCCGGATATAGCCCCGAACTCCGTGGCCCATTTAAGATCTCCCAAATACAACACCGCCCCACTCCCGACAGCACAGCTCTTCACAAGGCACCTGAGCTCCCCAAGCTTCTGTTCCACCTCTTCCCTTGAGAAATGCCCAATAGAGAACAAAGGCAGGCTTACAAACTTCACATCCCTTAAGGCTTCAGGCACATCCCCCTTGTCAAACTTCTCCATCACTGCCCTAACCACACCCTCAATGGAACTAACACACTCTCCCACAATTACAGTGCTTCTTCTTCTTTTGTTCATCAAATTCTCCATGACACTCGCCACATCCTCATTCCTTATTGACTTTTCTCCCTTAACTCCAATTTCCTTGGACAACACTAGAAGGTTACTTTCTTTCGACTTACTGATGCTCGCCGGAGGTGTTTGGGAACAGACTTCCAACGAAATAGCTTGCTCTACGTTGCTTTTCACTTGGGTACTAGAGAACCCAGCTTCCCTCATGACCCTACTCACACTTGGGTCATCCAGTATAGAGATTATCAGCTGGTCTAGCTCTATTTTCACGGCCAAGAGAGGCTGCTGCTGATTCTCGACGGAGCCGCGCCGTTGGTGGGCCTGCGCGCGTTTGAAGGCAGCGACGAGGGCGTTGGAGATGGAAGGGTGTTGGGAATGATGAGGGCCCAACACGGGGCTGGAGGAACACGCAGGGAGACGGTTGAGGGAGACGTTGAAGCAGAGCTCGAGGGCCCTGCACTGGAGGGGGTGAGAGTTGGATTGAAGACAAGCGGTTCGGAATAGGCCGGTGGATGCGCTGAGCATGGTGTGGGCTACATGGAGGGGGGTTACCTGGGCATGGCCTCGCCGTCGAGCAAGAGTCACGGCTTGTTTCACCACGCCCGCCGCCTCGGCCGTTAGAGCCTGCTGCACGGTGTAGCCACCGGCTCTCATGGTTTGATTCCCTCAGCGTACTAATTCTCTAATACAGAAAATTAACAAAATAAATATCCGTATATCTATATCTATATATATTTATGTATATATGGAGAGACTTAAAATGGTAAGATCGATCAAGTGAGTTGTATGTAGGGGTTTGATCAGTTTCATGGGTTTCTAGAAGTGGAAGCAGAGGAGTGAGTCATCGGGCTTTCTTCTCCGGATTGGAAGAAGGAATTAGGATATGTCGAAAGAGTAGGCTTGGATCTTTTGTACGAGAGAGAGGTTGGTAGGGGGAGTAGTGCTTGAGATCTGTATGTGTTGATAGATTTGAAGCTAGCAAGCCGGCTATCTTATCTGTTCTAAGTTATACTTACGCGCAGTAGTAGTATTCTTGTTACATGGAACCCATTATCTAATCAGGATAATTTGATCGTGGAGAGAGAGAGAGAGAGAGAGAGAGAGAGAGGAAGGAGTATGAGGATTTATGGAAGAAGGGGCTGTGCTTTTCTTGCTAGTGAGGTAAAATTTGGGGTCCAAAGTCGATTTTGCAGTGGAAAGTGGAATGCATGTGCTGACAAGCAGGACGAATGCACCAGTATCAAAGGCGACCCAGCTTTCTCTCTCTCCTCTCTATGGTTCAATAAAGATATATAGTACTATTCGGAAGTGGGCCTCTCTCTTTTATGCAGGGCATTGGACAATAATTCAATAATATAAAGTACTGACCTCCAATTATACAGCAAATCTTGGCATAATAATTCGTCTTTTTATGTATAAAACAGAGTTGGCTTCGTATTTAATTTTGAAAGAAAAAAACTACACCCAAACTGAATTGTGTAGTGAAATCAAGAATGGGAAGCCGAAATTGAGACTGCCTGGATAATAGGAAAAACTTGGGGACCGAATAATAAAGTGACATCTATGAGACTCTGACCCTTGTTCTATACTTGAATTATACTGTTAAAAAGGAGGACTTAGGGGACCCTTAAGTAGCTAATCTTAACACTGGCAAGAAGGAAAATGCCCATGAACCCATCATCCATAATCCTCAAAACATGGTGGCGGCCCCTCAAAAGCAGATTGAGAGAGAGAGAGAGAGAGAGAGAGAGCGTGGGTGTGTGTGTGTGTTTTGTTCTTTATCTTCTTTAACTTTTTTTTTTTTTTTCTGATATTAATCCACTAAAACCGAGGACCTGAAAAGAGAAGCTGGACTGTCTGTCTGGAGGAATCGGGAACTGTGTACGATTTTCTTCCGGACTCGAAGACAAGGAATAAAGCGTTTCCATTTAGTTTCCTATATAAAAAATAATATATATGTGGATTTATAACACAAACTTGACGCTTTGAATGCATGGGGATTATTAACAACAAACATTCCCTACCCACTCTCTCCTCTCTCTCTCTGTCTTCATTATTTCATAAAAGCGGAGGCTTTTGGACCCTCCCTGTTTCAAAAATAAACAAACAGAAAACGGAGTGAATTGAAACATAACTGATAACGAACTCCCATGGCAGTGTTTGGCTGGTTTAGTTTCTTTCCCTCATGCTCTCCTTAGGTAAACTCGGCCTCCCAAACAATCCGTACGTGTCATACGATGCCATGAAGGGCGCGGCTATCTATTTCCGAAGAACGGAATGCCTTTTTTGGTCTTCTCTCTCGTACAGGTCCTGCGTCATTTTTGTAATGAAACCACATATGCATCGATGCGCGCCCCCCCCCCCCCCCCTTCCGCCAGTGTGATGAACTTCGTCATTAGACATAACCAACTCTGTTAGTACTTCTTAATTAGAATGGCGAAAGAATAGGCCAAATATGATTTAATATATATATATATATATATATATATATATATAATGTGAAATCTTAATCACATCCATATCTGTGACTTCTAGAAAAAATGAAAACTGGCAAGGACGGATATTAGAAAGGTAATCGCAAGTAGATTCCTTATCTAAATACTCGAGTTTTTTCCTTTTTATTATTATTTTTAAATAAAATATTAAATAATATTTTGTTGGGAGTATAATGTTTACGTAATCTCGCAGTTTGGTGCTGTAAGATTTACCACGCCTCAAACACCTAAAAGTCATGATTAATCAAATCTCGCATTTTTGTCCTACGAGATTTAAACAAATCTCGCAATTTGGTACTGCGAGATTTATTACGCGTTGAGCTCTGATCAATCAAATCTTGCAGTGGTCTTGCGATATTTTTAAAAAATCTCCCCATTGAAAATCCAGTCCAATTCATGTTCTCACGTTGGTCTGCCATGCATGCATGCTTCCTTCATGCTTACTTTCCTCTCTTCCTTTTTTAAATTAAAAATAAAAAATAAAAAAGGCTTCAAAATATATATATATATATATATATATATATATATATGTTTCACAACTCACATTTCTAAATTTAAATACAGTATGTTATATGGTGAAAACATAAAAGTAAAAATAAAATAGACTAAAGAGTATAATGTGTGTGTGTGTGTGTGTGTGTGTCTATATATATAAATTAAAAATGCATATTTCTTATTATTGGTAGTCGAAGAGCTAAATTACTTTTATACCCAATAAAAAAAAAAAGAGCTAACTATTTATTTTTTTCGGAAGTCTGTTTCTCATTAATTAACCCCTTAAATGCATATTTGTTCCTATTAAATATTCATATATATATATATATATATATATATATATATATATATAGAGAGAGAGAGAGAGAGAGAGAGAGAGAGAGAGAATAAATGTTTTAAATTTTGTACCATAATTGGCGTCAATCACTGTCTACCCAAAATGATAAAAATTCCTTGATTTTTAAATGCATACAAACATCTATAATTGGCCAAGTATTAATATAAACAATAAATTGAAATTAGAATTTTGTTTGGAGTAATACAAATTTTAAGTATTAAATCTGTATTTTTATAAAATTTTACTTAATTTACAAAAATTTAAATTCAAAACCTAAAAGTTTGGAATTCAATTCGATTAAAAATTTAACACCAAAAACAACAAAAAGTCTTAGTCATTAGATGAATCATTTTCTGTCAATTCACCTGATCGAGAACATTTTCTTTTACTAGATTATGAATTATTAAATTCTTTTTCACTATCCCATTTCAAGTTATTTTAAACCTACCCTTACTCCATTTCATGTTAAAAACAGCGACTCACTTACTCACTCCTCCTCACAAGTGTGTTGTTGTGTTTGCATCTCAAATGTTCAAACCATCAAATTCGTTCCTTCTTAATATTGTTTTCGACCGGTGTTATGCCTAAATTATTGTTTACTTGAATCTTAGTATTTTTCATTTAGCAAACCAAATATAAAACAAGTAATATATATTTGATAATTGCACAACTTTCATTTACATATACATGTTGGGAAAAATGAATAAACATTCCCAATTTTACAGAAATAATACAACGATGCTATACAAATGAAATGAAAATAATCAATGCTATACAAATGAAATAAAAATAATGTTATACTACTCGGTGCCGCAACAAGGTCATCTCCAAGGTGTGGTGACTGTCGTCTGCGTCTGCCCTCTCCCTGCTGGTTATCTACATCAGGTGTCCTATCCCGTGGTCGTCCTGTATGTGGATCATCTCCACCAAAAGGTACTGTGTAATCATCATCTATGCTAAGTGTGCGCGAGAGAACTGATATGATGTCTCTAGACGAGAACGAGGCAGCATAGTGGGTGCATCGACCTCCTCCCCACCGAAAATGTCGTCCAATAAAAATGACATCGATGGGGTGGTAGAAGAGTCAGATGGGACATCAACCTGTCTACTTGACAGTTGCACAATATCATCTACTGATCGACGAAGGCGCATATGGTGCTGACAGACCGAACACATACTCCACCTATACAACCGGTGGTGAGGAGATGTGACTCACTGGACAACTAGAGGAGGCATGTCATCCTCCTCGGACTAGAGCTGGTCGACCTCCTCGTGAAGGTACATTAGGTCGAGCAGCTGGGATCCGTCAGCCGTCCTCGTAGACAAGGTCTAATGCACTCAACAATCAGTGGATAGCGAGATCTGGCGAGATCTGATCTGCCTCATGTGGCATGTCAGCTTGCAGGATACGAAAAAAATTGGTTAACCCATGCAGATCGTAATGTACACATAACAAAAGGAAGTGTGGGTTAAAGTCTTCTTACGCTGCTCAGATATATAGCAGCAGTCCTGTCGACGAAGCGTCATGTGATGGACCTATACCAGGTAAAGTATGGGTCATTCGGACGCATCGGACCGTCCTCCGCCACTCCTAGTACGATGCACTCTCGCCGATGCTCCCACGCAATCACGAATATCGCATGTGTAGTAGCCCAGTCTGTGACCCCTCGACAGCATCCATCCATGCCATGGAGGTCATCCCTAACTACATCTACACCGACATCAAGAAGGGGTCCGGAATGCACTATCGAAAGCTGAACTGCCACATGACTCGATAAGGAAGATACCACTCAATAACATGAAAGCAAATGAGTGGCACTCGGGCTACCCATATGTCACTCCCGACTGCATAATTGGGAGGTAGGTCGGCTAGAATCTCAGCCGTGTAGGGCCTCCATAGGAACTGCACTTAAACATAAGTAAAATGTAAGCGAACTATACATAACTGAAAGAAAGAAAGAGATGTGCTACACTTTAATCAAACTATACCTCATGCTCCCAGTGCATGTCCAATTCGAACCTATACGAGGACAATGTGTGTTGCGCAACCAACGACACCCTCAAGTCGTCCCTCCATCTGTATAAGATAAAACGTAAGTTTACGAATGTAACAACAAGTACTACGAATTAGTATTCGTAGTACTTATATAATGAATGAGGAGGGATAAATGATGTTGGTACTAACCGGTATGCGAGTGGGAGTTGGTCAACCAGACGACCGTCCTAACCCCTCCAAATCTACAGGAAACCTCATCGTGTAGGAGTTAAGGACGAAAATCTCTCTCTGGCCCAAACCTGTAGTAAGCGAAGTGGGCCAGCAATCTGTGTCATCGACAGGTGAGCGGTGCAACACATCTCCCTATAAAGCCACGCCAAAGTAATGGACCCCCAACTGTATGAGGGAATCGCTCCTAGGTCCACAAGGAGTGGAAGGAACATCAGATGCACGTAGCTCCCCGAAACGTCACAAAATAGCACCCCACATATCAAACACAATAGGTGGGCTCGTGCGCGGCATGCTATATTCTGCGCAAACGTATCTGCCGGAAGCTGACGGAACATATTCCTCTCGAGGAATTGCATATGAATTTGTGCACCAACGAACTCGTTGTCAGGTGGCACAATTCCTAACAAACGCTCACATCCCTCTACTGGTCCAGCAGTATGACTAGTGATAAAGCTCCTATCAATCGACAGCCTGAACAAAATGGCGAGGTCCTAGAGTGTGACAACCCCCTTTGTTGGCCTAGCTAGGCTTAAAACTCTTGATTTTGATGATAACAAAGTGAGGTTATCTAATGTGCTTCCAAGTGATACTATTTTAGGCAAAGATGATTTCAATAATAAAGAAAATTCCAAAAGCTCGGCTTAAACTTCAAATGTCATATCTTAAAAGCTCACAAGGATCAAGGAACAAGGAAAGCTTCGCATAAATTCAAGTGATCCATAATGAAAGCTCAGAGAATTCTGAAAGATCCAAGATCAGTGACAAAAAGAACACAAAGCAAAGAAGTGTCAAATTTGTTTTTAGAACAAAGCTTTGTAAGTACTTCAAGTTGATTCAAGTATGAATGTTCATTTTGAAGCCCAAATTAGGCAAAGAGACTAAGAGACCTTAGTTTTAAGACTTTGAACTTATTTTTCAAAGGAAAACCAAATTGAGATTCTAAGTCCAAATAAACAAAAGAGAGGGAAATTAAAAAAGTCTTAAAATGAGAAACATCCTCTTAACAGACGACTGTCTGTCTATGGACAGACAGCTGACATATTAAAGGACTTAAATTAAGAAGACAGAAGTCTGACAGACGACAGTCAAGTTCTTGACAGACGACTGCCAGTGACAAATTAGACATCTGCGTGTGTTTTGCCAGCCGACTGCCACCATTCTAAATGTTTTTTTAAAACTAAGTTATTCAATGAATGACGACTGCCACCTTGAGGACAGCCGACTACCACCTTTCTGTTTGTAAAAATTATACATGAAATACTTGGACAGTCGACTGCCAGAGATCCCATAGTCGTCTGGCTCACGACAAAATTCAAATTACTCAATGGACATGTTTTTAAAATTTTAATTACTTGAAGCCCAAATTATTTTAAAACTTGGACCCTACTCCAAGTAAACTTGGGGAACAAGTAAGAAACTTTTCCACATCTATAAATACCCTCAAGATACATTGATTTAGACACCAAGATTTCAAATCAGCAATCAAACTCTCTCTCAAGCATTCTAAAATTCTAAAAACTCTTCGTTGCTCTCAACATCCACGAAATTCTCTAATGTTCTACTGATTTTCTCATTGATATTGCGCTACAATCGTTAATTCTTTCATCTATTGAAAGATTCCTATGGTGATAAATCTCTAAAGCTTCAATCTGAATTTAGTTTTGTGAATTTTATTGAAGTACATAGTTTTTAATATGTACTAATCAGCTATTTGAGGAGCAATTCTTGTATGCCTTGTTTTTAAATCTTTGCAGCAGATTGATAGATGGTTCGAGTGTTGAATTGTTGGACCAAACAAGGGGATACTGTTTGAAGAAGGCAGGCTCTAGCCTTAACCAAGGAGTGTTGTAATCGGTATTGTTCCGCCTGGTAAAGGAACAGTGATAGTGAATCCTTTGGTGGTTTTGCCAAGGGCGAGGACGTAGGCTGTGTTGAAACCGAACTTCGTAAAACCTTGTGCTCTTCTTTCTTACCTACTCTTTACTTTTTAGCAAAATTTATAAATTGCGTGGATGAACTCTGAATTCTAAGTGTTTCGTTATTAAATAGACCGGAAGGTAATTTGTTTTGGTTTGATCAGCATTGATTGCGGAAATCGAAAGGGACTACATTGGTTGATCATCCTTAACTTATTAAACTCAAAGTTTATTTAAAAGCTGAATATTGGGAAGAAGGTTGTTTGTAGAAATTAACAACAGAGCTTATACAAATTCAACAAGCTTTACACATTACTACAGGGCTATTATTAAGTAATTGATCATTTTGTTTTGGTTGTGATTGCTCTGATTCAATTTTATGATTGTGGTTGAGTATTGATTATTGTTATAACATAAAAGTATTAAAAAGGGGAATAAATTTTTAAAAATCCCAATTCAGCCCCCTCTTGGGAAAGTTATTCCAATTTCAGCCTCCCCGTGCAGTAAGTGGACCATGTGCGTCTCGAGTCTCCATTGCTCCACCAAAGTTATCATGAGATGTCAATCTAACAAGATATGGGCAATCCGATATATAACGTATAACCCTGCATCGCGTATCTAGCTGATGATGCGGTCGTATGCCTCCAACCAGCGCTTAGCAAACTGTATGCCTCCTCAGCAAAACAAGCGTTGGCGTGCCCATTAGCTCACACTCAGCTGGATCGGTGATCATCGCCCATCATCAACACACTCCGATAAGATGGCCCTGAATCGATCCTGCAAAATGCACCATCGCAATACAATAAATATATAAAAAACAAGAAGTGTACTAAAAGTCCTATAAGTGCGTACGAAATCAATGTGATGGTCCAACTGCATCCCCCGGACACCTTGTGCGATTATGTCCTTCTTAATGACATATGCTGCACATGCTCTCCTTCCTACCTTCCCTTGCGTCCATCTCATTGTGTATGTGTGAGCTCCTAGGCTAACCTTTATGTCGACCATATGCAGGATTTGCCTACAAAATCGGTAACGAGGATGCTGGCTAGTACGCCTCATGCATAATCGGATAAAAATCCGTAGCATATGTCGCATAGTGCTCGGTAGTGATCCAACATGACTCAACTTACTTAACAACATTCAGCTATGTCTCTGCACATGTAGCAAGAAGTTGGGAGTAGGGAAAGTGTAAAACTTGCCACTTCCCACATAAGTGTTCGCGTCTACCATGAATGCTCAAAGTTTGGACGTTGTTTCATTTATGAGCCCCAAATGCATGGTTGTGATGCTAAACTATCCCTAGACCGGTTAAACGTCATGACTCGATGTCAGGTCACCTTTAGCTTCCTTCTTTCTATCACTAGCAATATATGCGGAGTGAATGTATTTCCTCCAGATATTGAGTTGTAGGCGTCCTCCCGTCAGCTATTGAAATAATGTGTAACGCGATAAAATGTCAATTGCACAAGGGCCATTATTGGGAGGCTATGAGTGCCTTTCAGGATGATATTTAAACATTCCACAAGGTTAGTGGTCATGTTCACATACCTTCTTCCACCAATGTGGCACTGAGTCCACATATGAGGAGGGATTTGATTGAAAAACGACTTTGCTGGTTCCCCACCATCATCGAATATCCTCTCCATCCACATGTCAAATTTTCTTACCTGATACTCCCTTCCCACTCGCTCAACCATGCGCTTAAGATTGACAGTGTACTTTCCTATTAAAGTTGATGACCACATGTCGAAGGCAAAATCGGTGGTGGGCACGTGGTGGTTACCAATCGGGATTGCGTTGCATTGCAGCGAGAATTCTTGGATGCTGATATGATATAAGGCAAATGTTGTCCCTATTGGTAATGGAACGAAGACAACACAGAAACAAATTTCATGTGTCCAGGACTTCCTCTTGAACCATCCTACGAGATTTGCTGCCACACGTCACCACAAAAGTGCATCTTTCTTTAAATCTCGTAGCTTGGTGCTACGAGATAATGTAAGCATTAAACTATGAATTTTTTTCGCAAATAGAGTATTATTTAATATTTTATTTTAAAATAATAATAAAACGGGAAAAAAACTTCTAAATACTCTCTTTTAAAATTAATTACATTTTTTAAAAAAAAATTCTCACCTTACATTGGAGCATGGATTTCAAACCTTAAATTTAGATTTATGTAGATCTAAAAGAAAACAAAATTTAATGTTATGTTTTGTAGAGTTTGAAATGCATACTCCTAAACATTATAATAGTATATCTTAAGCATTTATTTGATGATCAAGGCGTGAAGTGGTTTCTTCGTAGGGTTTAATTTTTTTTTCTTGTTCTTTTCCTTCCAAGCAAATATCCTCCTAAAAAACAAAAAAAATCTACCTATATAAATTGTGCAGCTCATTGTATGAAACAGGACCAATTACCACTGATAAATTGATAGAAGAAGTGTATTCATGAGATAAGTTTATGCCAAAGCACATTAACTTCCCTTGAGATCTAATATAAAGATACAAATTTCTCGTAAAATTTCTAAAATAAATAAATCTCTCATAGGGTTTCAAAAATTCAAAAAAAATTTCCTAAAATTTAATTTTTCGGATACTTATTCCCCTTAAAGCCTTGTCTTTTCCCCAAATATAAGGTGAGATCATTGTTTTGGCAAATCTAGAGTTTTGAAACTTATAAAGAGGTCCATATATTTTTATCAAATCTCAGTGAGGATCAATATTTTTCCCAAAGTTTAAATAATGAAAATAGTCTATCTGTACAAGTGTAGTGATAAAATTTTATGTATCATGCTATTATCAAACCCCAATTCATATATGAAAGTCTTGTAGTGGAGTGAATGCTCTTAAAAAGGTACTACAAAATGCATGATTATTAATGACAAAATTTTTAGCCATCACTACTAATGACCAACTATTAGTGATGGATTATAAAATCGTTTTCTAATAGTGCTAATAGCAACACATTTAACATTTGTCTTTTTTTTTTGAAAAGAGCCGAAAGCCACCCACATAGCGGTCCTGTCCTAAGTTTATTAATAATCCTCACTTATGGTGGAGGAATACCGTGGAAACAAAAAGACACTTGGGGCTTACATAATAACCAATAAAACACTCCATGCACCAAACCAAACAAAAGAAGAAAACAAAAGTATACTAATACCAAATGGAAACCAACAAAACATACGTCATATAAGTTATACCCATCTTATCCGATCTATACAAACCTTTGATAACTCTAGGAAGTTAACTACTATTGGTAAACAAACTATTCCTCTCCATGGCACCTTGTCAAATCAAAGCATCTGCCACTTTATTCCCCTCTCTATACAAATGATTTATAGAAAAATCCAATAAACTAATAAGCTATTCTCAAAAATCCCACAAATACCATAAAGAGCATTTACTGGATCTTATCCAATTTACTATAATATTTGAATCACATTCTACGCCAATACTGGTATGACCCAATTGTTTGCAAAATTTTATTCCTTCCATCATTGCTCTCAATTCAGCTTCATTCTTAGAATAAGAACCAAAATATTTTGAAAAACCAAAAATAAAAGAAACTTATACAGTCTCTAAAGATGCCACCACCACCCACCGGCCCTAGGTTCCCCAAGCTGCTCCCATCCAAATTAGTTTCAACCTCCCTTGCCTTGGTTTTAGCCATCTCACACCTTGCATAGCTTTATTCTTTTTATTCACAAACTGCACTTCCAGATTCTGCAATATCCGAACATCTGCATCATTTAAATGAGAAATAACTATCATGTTCTTACTCAAAACCCCACCCAATTCTTAATGGATAGTCACACATCTATACTACTCTCCAATTTTCCCTCCATTCTAGCCGCACATCTCCTTTTCCACAACCTCCAAACTACTAAACAAGGAATCAAACCCATCAATGTTCCCAATTAAGAGTATCTGGAAGCCCTATTAAACCACATTTGGAATCTTTCTTTCTAGCTTTGGTGCCTAAAGAAAGGTACGCCTACCTCCACCGAAACCTTCCTCTATACATCAGAAGCAAGATCTCCCTTATTCAAAACATGCTCCACATCTTCTGATTGCCTCATCTCACAACAATCACATGTTGAAGCAAGTGATACCCCCCCCCCTCCCACCCTTCTCACCTTTTCATCAACATTTAAGCACTCAAAAGCAGCCTTCCACATACAGATAGCAATTTTCTTCAGTAACCATTTGTTCCAAACCGACTTTACTCAATTAAACTTTGGAGTTCTAACTCTGATAGCATCTTATGTCGACTTTGTATTAAAGCAACCATTCTTTTTTAGGGGCCATAGTAGGATGTATGAAGAGTTTCTAAGTTTTCCAACTCTTTCCATCACTTCGTTCGCTTTATTAAAACTCAGAATCCTTTGCAAATTTTCCACATCTCACACATATTAATAACCAAATATTTTAATCTGATATGTGAATGTGCACCATCAGGAAATTCTAAAAACAAAGGTCCCGAATCCAAAAACTTATCATACCACAATTTTACATCTCCTTCTCTAACCTTCCACTTAGATTTACTTAACAGCTCAAGCATACACTGTAGAATTTTTCTCCAAAAAGAAGAATTTGATCCATGTGGCCTGTAGAGAGCAATATGTCCTCATTTAACATATTTAGCTTTAAAAAATCTAGCCTATAAAGAATTTTGTGTTAATAACTACCAACCAAACTTCATAAACAATGAGCGTTGCACTTCTGAAATGTTCCTTACTCCTATGCCCCCCTCCTCCACAGGAACACACAATTTCTTCCAAGCCCTCCATTTAATTTTTTCTTTCCCATCCTTAAATCCTAGGAAAAAAGAGGCAAACATACCTTATATCTTTTTTATCACCAGCTTCGAGGCATTTAGAACAACTAACAGATGCAGTGAGATGCTTGAAAGCACATGTCTCAACAAAATTAGATGACCTCCTTGAGACAATAGTTTACTTTTCCAACCCTCAATTTTCTTACTGATTTTTTGAATTAAAGGGTCAAAATGACAGCCCTTCAATTTACCATCCATGATTGGCACTCCTAAATACGTAAAAGGAAATTTACCTTCAATAAAACCAGTCTCTTGTAGAATTTCTCCCTTCCTCTGAGCACCCAACTTCTTTGAGGAAAAAAATAACTAATTTATCTTTATTCACCCTTTGGCCTATCGAGCTTTCATTATCCTTGATCATCTCCATTAACTTTCTAACAGATTTTTTACCAGCATTAGCAAATATAACAACATCATCTGCGTACATTAAATGTGATATAATAAGTGCACCACTCGGATACGCAAACGATAAAATTCGCTTCTCGGTCATATTTTTTTGAATTAATTTAAAAAGAACTTCTTTCATGATGATCAAAATATATGATGACAACGGATCCTCCTGCCTCAAATCCCATTTTGACTTGAAGAAACCCCTAGGCCTGTAAGTGTCATGCATCATAACAAAAAACCATGAAGTAGACATACAATTCTGAATCAACTTACAAAACCAATCTAGAAAACCAAAAGTATGGAAAATCTAATCTACCACCTGCCACTCCACTCGATCATACACTTTGCTCATGGCAAGTTTTAACATCATATTACCTCCTTTCACCCATCTATGTAATAATTTTGTCATCTCTTGAGCAAGCGTTATATTTTCAAAAATACTCCTTCCTTTCACAAAAGCACCTTGTTCAAGAGATATTAAATCACCCATCACCAACAATAGCTTACCAATAAGGACTTTGGAGAAAATTTTATAGATTACGTTACAAAGGCTTATCGGGCGAAATTTATTAAAAGACTGAGGTTCCTTTACTTTTGGAATAAGAACTATATAAGAGGAACAAAAATACCAAGGCAACATATCACCTTTGAAGAATGCTTTTACCGCTTCCATCACATCATTTTTAATAATCTTCCAGTAGGTAAGATAGAAAGAAGACCTAACACCATCTGGTCCCGGGCTACTATCCATAGAAATAGAAGAAATATGTTGACCTTATAGGTCACACCCGGTTTTGATAATGACAAATACTCAGGTATTTGATGGCTTTCAAGTGTATGTGCAAGTTCATTTTAGTAGATCAAGTAATGGCACATGAAAGCAAAACATGAAGACCCTAAAGATTCTATTTCATATTGTAAATTCAATTAATGTAATATGGGTTTGTAATAGTAACTGGGTATATGATCTGTAATAATCTCTGCATGTCATGCATGTAGGTTTTTGTAAGCTCAACATGACTATAGACTCACCTTAGGGTACCAAATGTCATTAGGGCTTCAGTCGATCGACACCGAATTTTCGGCACTATCTCAAAATGGCCTCAATAAGACCATATTATGAATCTAGGTCTCAACACTCACACACATATCATACAAATTTGAGGAGTGTTAAAAATGCACTTAAATTGAATATTTTTAGAAAATTTGTGAGAGCTCGGGTGACCAAACCCCAGGAGTTCAAAACTCCTCAGGCGCCTGCACTGTTGAAAAGTCAACAGTTGACTTGGGCTCTCGGGCAACCAAACCATTTTGTGCGTACTTTCCACGGACCCCCGAACCCTTCGAAAAAGATATTCTACCAACTCGGGTGACCGAGTCATATAGTTCAAAATGAGCCTCAGGTGACCGAACACACGAGTTTGGGCCACTGAACTTATAACCGGACACTCGAATTTACAAACAGAGGCTACTGACTTTTGTTTGAGTTTTTGAAGCATGACACGGGCGATTGAACCTATTTAAATACCTTTTATTCCTATGTCCGTTCAAGCGACCGAACCATGGTTCAACCACCCGAACCTCGGCGGGTTAAAATTAATTTAACTGTGGTAAATATGGGTTATTTTGGGTTAATGGTGTTTAAGCATTTTGGAATTTTTCTAATAATACCCAATAGGTCCCAAACGGTTATATTTTTGACCTTGTCTATAAATATGGGTTCATTTGTGAGGATTAGCAGGAGATTAGCAAAAATAATTAGCAAAAATCCTCTCTATCTCAAAATCCCTTTTTGCACAAAATACTCTCAAATATTTATTCCTTTGATACATCTTGATGTTGTGAGAATTTATTGAGTGGTCTTGTGTTTATATGATAGTGCTAGTACTCTCATTTGATTGGTTGATTGTGATATTATTTTTGGAGAGTTTGGTTTAGTTTTATCCCACAAATTTCAATATTATAGATCTTGTGTTAAGATAAACTAGCAAGCTTAAGATATTTGCATTATTATTGCAAGTGTCCAATAACTTGGGTTTTGTTGTGCAAAGATTTTTCAAAAAAGCAAAATATTTTCAAACTAGTATTGTGCTTATTTCATTGAGAAAAATCTTCTTGAACTAGTTTGATTATCATATTCATATCTTTGGAATATTTATTTGCTACTAAACTGTGCTTTGCTTAGATTCCAAGATATTGCTTGTTTTGAACACTCTTGAGCATATCACTCATTATACTATATTGAGTGTTGTTAACACAACTATTTGCTTCACTGAGCTTACATGACCTACATTGTTGATGTGTATGTGATTGTGCGTATTGGGTACATATCTGCTTTACATGAAAGCTTAATCATTGTACCATTTGAATGAACATATTGTTGTATTTCCAGGCGTGGCTTGAGGGGGCAGTAATCTAGTCCAGTAAGGATTGTGTAAAGGTTGGGGTCAGCCCTGTGAATTTGACCTAGGGCCTTCTCCGCCCTGCAAAGAGAGTTTGTAAAGGTTGAGGTTAGCCCTGTGCTAATTGACCTAGTTGTATTAGGTGCCACTCCACTCGTTAAGTGAGCATTAGTGGAATTCTCGAGCTTGCAAGCTAGAGGCGGGGACGTAGGCACAGTTGGCTGAACCCCAATAACATATCGTGTGTGTTCTTTATATTTCAGCAAATTTATTTTCCACACATTTATTTTTAGCCCATGTATGTTGTATGCTTGATTCATTATATGTAGTACATGTGTTGATTGGGTTTATAATTAAATAGAAAGACCCTAGGTTTGTATTATGCTGATGTTGAATTAGCTAAACCTAAGAACAAATTTTTAATACCCAATTCACCCCCTATTGGGAATACACCAAAGTTAACAAAATAGCTGCATATACCTCCTCCTCAGTCGGTTCTTCCTTCAACTGTCTTATAAAATCCTCAAAAACCACTGATTGGATAATACTGTCCAAATTTGACCTTTGCACTGAACCATTCTGCCCTAAGAATTGTTCAAAATAATTCACAGCCTCATCATGAACCATATGCATATTTTTCAACACCGAACCATCAAGAAGCACCATTGAATTCACACAAGAGTTATGCCTTCTTTGTGCAATCACCACATGGAAAAACTTTGAATTTTGGTCACCATGAGCTAACCATTTCTTTTTTGTTTGCTACGCCAGCCTTTTCTCTTCCCTTCTATACCATACCTCAAATTCAACCTTAGAAATAAAGAACTCTTCTTCAACTGATTTTGAGTACTCTATCTACAGTAAATTTTCATTTTTTTCAACCCTTTCCTCCAACTCTTGTATGATGCCACCAACATGACAAAAAGTCTGTTTATTCCACACCCTAAGCATTTGTTTTAACCTTTTCAATTTACCCACCAATTTACAAAACCTTGAATTTTCCACAACATGTTCTCTCCAAGATGTTTCAACCATTTTCAAAAAATCCCTATGCGACATCCACATGTTCTGAAATTTAAAAGGCGTTGGCCTATACCTCTCCATACTCGCACCTAGCTGTAATATGATAGGAGAATGATCCGAAGTATTTATTTTCAACAATGATGTCTTAACTTCACCGTATTTTATAGAAAAAAAAAAAAAGTATTATTAATTAGCACCCTATCAAGTTTCGCCCAACTTCTTGTCAATCCTTGATGGTCATTACACCAGGACAATTGACTTCCTTCAAATATGAGATCCAATAATCCACATCTATTAATACAACCATTGAATTCAGCCATAGACGAACCCAAGCAAGGTTGACCTCCGACCCTTTTCTCATATGACCGAATTACATTAAAATCTCCCATAACAACCCAAGCCACCCTTGAAATTGTTCCCATAATTCTCTTCTCTCAATATGATAACATTTAGCATATACAAAGGTAAAATGCATAGAGCCTTTATCCTCTGTTAACAAAACTATCAAACATTGATTTGAAGCACCCACCCAATCAAAATGAACATCATCTTTCCAGAACAGCCAAATCTTCCCACCTTCCTCTACATTAGAACAAAAATTAGTAACTTGCAAATACACCACCCACCTATGTATCTTCTCCACATCTTGAAAAGGTTTAGAAACAGCCAACATCGGAACTCTTTAATCTTTTACAATTTGTTTTAATCTTCTCTTAGACGTGCCCAACCCTCTTATATTCCAAAACATAACTTTGTCAATCATAAGTTTAATTTTTGAGGCACTGCCTTAGCCCTCTTAAACTTTCTCACTTGCACATCTTCTTCATTTCTTCCTTCTAATACACCCACTGACACATTACCTGGATCAAAGTAATATTCTTTTTGAGTATCAATGCAAACCTCCACATCTCCCTCAGATAACACATCATAATTATCCCTACACACCACACCCTCCTGTTCCCCCTCTCTCTCATCCACCTCCTTCACCAAAAACTTCTCCCCATCCTTATCATTTTCAATTTCTCCCCTTCCCTTTCATAAAAAACTCTTATTTCTTGGGAAGTCCTAAAACAACCACCTAATTCTACCTGTACCTCTAACACCCCTGACTTATGATCTTGAAAACATTTGGCTTTCTCTCCACTATTCTTCTCTACCAAGTTCACTTCATCCACTTTATGTGTACCCGCATTACTAACCTTATTCACAATTTCTTTATTTTTCTCATTCACATTCAAAGGACCGCTTACATCTTCATTTTTTTTCTCCTCCACCCACTGATCCTAAATCCACAAAACAGAACCTTCCTCTTCTACTATCACGTTTTCTTTTCTACCCACTTATTTCCAAACCATCCCATCTCCCTACTTCCTTATACCTACCTTCCTTTTATCCTTAGGCTTTACTCCAAACTAGAATACCACATTAGTGTGACCTTGCCTATAACATTTATTACAATAGAAACCCCTCTTCTCGTATATTACCCTTTACCAACTCTTCTTTTTTCCTACCACCAATGGGAAACTCTCCACATGATCCTTCTGTAAATTCACATCAACACACAATCTTGTACCAGTGACTCATGTTTTATATAATGTGGCATTATCCGTACCCAAAAATCTACCAAATCTAGTGGCAAAACTCTGTAAATAGTTCAGTCTATATAAATGTAAAGGCAAACCTGGTAAGAAAATCCACTATGGTGTGATTGATGGCTCCTTGTTGACATCAAAATTCACGAACTAGTTAAATAGCCGAAATTGGCACCCTGCCACCCATCCTCCTTCTTGTGCCCATGCATGAATGTATTCCTTTTCATTTACTAAATGCAACAAAATATGATAGTTGTCCATAAAACCTATCATTGGAACTTCATAAAGACCCCAAGATTGGATAATATGCCTCAGAAGGACATCAATAGACAACCTTGCAAAAAGAAATTTAAGCACTAACGCAAACTTCAGATCCTCAGCAACCCTTTCCATCTCCACATCCAAGAAAAAAAAAACCTAATTCCCCATTAATTAGTTCTGACTTCCTCAAAAGGATTCTAAATTTCGAAGATGCAATTGGCCTCTTCAATGCTTTCACAAACAATTTTCCACCTACGAAACCTTCCCCCTTTCCGACCATATCACCCCCCGAACCACTCCTTGCAACCCATGAACCACTGTCGACACCTCACCTCAACCCTCCGGTAACAGCTACCGGAGGCGGCACGGCCATGGCTAGAGGCTACCTGTTTTCCGTATTGAAAACCTAAAAATAAAAAACCAACCCTTTGTGGAGAGAGTAAATTGAACCTGAGTTGCGATGGAAACTGCAAACTCCTTGGTGTGCGGCATCCCCCAAGATTCCAATCTCTTCCCGGCGGTTCATAGTAACGAAGATGCCATTAGACTTCGCACTCGCAGGTGCTTGGCCATCGAAGCGCTATGTCGTCACCCTCATCGTGAAACTACGTCTCCATCACAAGTTCGTCGTCGCAGCTTCATCGTCGTCGTTGCAGGTTTGCTATTGCAGCTTCGTCATTACCGACGCTAGTACCCTAACCCTTCTTCGCGTGTTACTAGAATGACTTGAAAAGAGTGCTCATGAAAAAGAGAACCAATTACGACTCGCAGTTCACCATCGCAGCTTTGTCATCGTCGCAGATTCGCTATCGTAATTTGTCGTCGCCGACGCTGGTACCCTAGCCCTCCTTCGCACAGGCACTGAGCTATAGGAGAATCAAAAGTTAGGTGTGAATTATGGTTCTAAACTTTTGGTAACAACATTGAAAGCAAGAGGTATATATTAAAGGTATTAACAACCATACACCCTAACTTTGATCAATTATAAACTTTCCTACAACCAATGATGAAGGAAAAATAAATTTATTTATCAAATTTTTGGGGATAGCTAACAAGTCTAACAAGGTCTTTGTACTCCCAAAAACTCCAAATATTTAGCACTACTATTCTTGATAAATCAAAAAAATCTAAAAGAAATAAAATTAAATATTGAATTATGAAATAAGGTAACAACCCATGGATAAAATTTTAACCATGTCTCTATCAGAAACAAGATCACTCAAAAGTGATAACTTTTCAAGAAAAAATAATAAAAAATAACTATTGACAAATTGTCAAAACTATCAAATTTGGACTTGATCAAGATGAACTCCTATAATAAAATCACTTATTTGAGGCTTTCCATGCATATGATATGCACTATGCATATCATATGGACATTAACTCCTTCAGCTAAAAAACTAGCATCATTTTAAATTGTGCTTAAAATATTAGTTTTTACAAATACAAGTTTTGCGAACCTACCATGTACTATGTGGTTGGATAAAGAAAAATGTCTGCAAGATGATACTCAAGGGATAAACAATATTGGAAGAAGCTATAGTCTTGCAAGAAGTGTACTATATACATACACATTACTGTGATTGATCTTCTTCAAAATATTGTAAGGCCCAATCTTCGTTTCCTTCAACTAGTTATAAGTTCCTTGCTAGAACTGCACTCTTTTCTCATTAAGACCAACACTAAATCTCTCTAGCTATACGAAAACCTGCTTATGTGTGACAATGTTTCTAACTTCATTATAGCTCATAATAAATTGTTTGTGCTTGTTCTTGACTTCAAATTAAATTGCCTAAATTATTCAGCCATGTTGTTTGCTCCAAAACTATACACTAGGAACTTTGGTAAAGGAATAAGATCCAAAGTATGTTGTAGGGCTTTCTAGTGAGAAAGCTCAAATGTCATCTGCCATGTGGACCAATTCACAATGTTGTTGTAGGTAAACTTGATTTAGTAGGAAGGTTATGATCTCACTATTTTAGCCTTTCAATATAAAGGCAACAAATAATATTGCCCAAACGCCATTCTAAGGATGGAATTGGCGAACTATTGTGTAGTGCAAAACTACCACAGATTCTCTTAAAGTGGTTAAGAAAATTCAAATATCAATAAAAATGTAATTGCATTTAAGGATTGCATGCAATTGAATTACCTTGCAAAGTAAACTAGTCAGGTGGATAAGCATAAAAGTTTTTCTTATATGTTATGTGTTAATGGTCATTTTTTCATTTAGTATTGTGAGTATATTGGTGTTATGTTAATAAGTGAGAGTCAATAAGTGCACTGTTGTTATTAGAATGCATTTGATATGTATTATAAATAGAGGGAAAGTCCGATCATTGTGTTAGGTTTTTTTTTTTTTTTTCATTTTACCAAAAAACTCAATATGGTATCAAAGTAAGATCCAACCTAAACCGTAACACCAAATCAAAGTCAGTTGTCATTGTAAAACATCCTAACATCACTACCCTTATCAGAACCACAATAACCCTTCAATATTTCACATAACCAACCACATAAGACAAAATCAAATCCCTCTAAACTATAAACCTACAGAATCTCATCATCAGAAACCACCTTATGCGCCCCCACGCACTAGCGGACTACCAGCAATCCTGACCCCACACATTGACACTTGGGATAATTTCTGACCACCTTTTTTTTTTTCTTCCTCCAGCATGTTCTGATTCCTTCAATAAATCTTAATATCAAGTTATTGAACATGTAGTTTGTTCACAGATCTAATCTTTTTTGACAATGCACCCATGGCAATCCATTAGTTCTTGTTTGGTGTTAGTAAAGGTCATTGGTGAGTCTCTTGAAATATCATAAATTGATTTTATGAGATTGTGGCAAAGTTATATCAATTTTTAAGTAGACGAAGTAAAAATCTTTATTCTTGAAGTCTTTTTTTTTTTCTAAATTCAAGCTAGTATAAAATATCTAATTACTTATTAATTCATTTGAATGGTTAATCAAAACATTCATTAGTTATGGGGAAAGGAGTCCAAGATTGATCCCCCATTCATTCCCCAATCATTTTAATTCCTCCTCTTTTTTCTTGTTCTTTTTTTCCGTTTGCACAAGATCCATGGCAAATCTATATTCACCTACTCCTTGAAAAGGATGAAGGGAAAATAATTTTAAAATCTATTAGTCGTTGGAGTAATCTTATGGTGAGAAGGAAAACTAATTGGTAGCCAAAAACATGGAGCCCCACCTCAGAAGGGAGCCGTTAGCAGGGGAAATGACATGACAAGGACTTCCAATAGTCTGCACAAACTGTTTTTTTTTATCAGCAAATTATTGATATAACTCCTTTTCTTTATAATCTCATTATATGAATTGGTTTGGAAATTTAGTGTCTAATCCACTCGTTCCAATCTATATATACTAGGATAAAGCTATTTGGGGCTTATGAAAATATATACATAATGGATGGGGGATTAAAATATTTTTGGAATGTTTTAATTTTTATTATTTTTCTTTTATTTCTATTACATTAGCAATGCAAAATTGAAAATTATAACGTACCCAGTATGTTACTTCATATTGTTATATTATTACTAACATTTTTTTATAAGAAATCCACTAATATGTATAATATATTTAACTTGATTAAAGTTAGTGTAAGTAGTGTTCTCAATATAACATATGTTATTATGCTTGGCAAAGCTCACATTTTTTCTACATTTTTTTTCTTTTTTACTTTGCCTTTAAACAAGTTAAAGTATAATTCAAACTAACTCACCCAATAATCAAATTGACTCAAACCAACCCAAACTGCATTTTTAACTATTCAATTAATTTAGGATTGGTTTTTTGTCAAATCGATAAGATCGGAGCGATTAGAATTTTAAATCCAACCTAACCCATGAATACTCCTGACTGAATGTTTTAATTTTGATAATAATATTTTTAAAATTTAAAGTTTGCTTGTGTAAGTTTTAATAAATTTGCTAAGAATGACTTGTATTAATTGAATGTGAAACTACAAATGACATTGTCAAAATTAAAACATCAACTAAAATGTAATTATTGAAGTATTGTTGTGTGCCTTACATATGTATTCGAGTTGGCAATTTATCTAACATTGTGCAATTATTGTTAAAATCCTAATCATTTAAGCAATTTTACTAGTTCTACATAGTAAAAAAAAAAAACAATTTTTCTAGGATAGTAATATTGAGTCAAGTAGGACTAGAATATATATTTTTTTTTTTTACAAAAATCTCAAATTTATTGATATTCCTCGATTATGGCGGAAGAATATCGTGGTTACAAACATACCACAAGGGATTTACAAATAAACTAACAGAACCAGCCCAAGCATCAAAATCAATACAAGGTTGTCAAAACACATACCATTATCCAACTAAAACAATTTAAATATGCTAATATGTAATCAAAACAAACAAACACAAACAAAAACAAAAAACTTGCAAATTGATGTCAATTACATGCGAACAAAAACCATAGGAAAACATAGGAGAATCAAATGAATACAATTAAAACGAAAGCTTGGAATACTTATCTTATCCATACGAATAAGACCTCACATTTTATTCAGCAGCATATCACCTACAAAATATCTCCTCGTGTTACCTCCCTCGCCATGACATGCTAAATAATCCCCCCACTTAATTATCTTTTCTAAATTAGTACTTTATAGAGAACTGAAGGTCTTGTAGCTCCTCTAACAATTCCCAAAAGTCTCATATATATATAACAAAACCCCAATTTTATTGATAGCTCTCGCTTATGGCGGAGGAATACCATGGTTACAAGTAAGACACATGAGATTTACAAATAAACTATAAAAAACATCTCAAGCATCAAAACCATTAAACCAACTAAACCAATCTAAACATGCCTATATAAAATAAAAACCAAACAAAACATATATAAACAAATTACCTGCAAAATGTTATCAATTACCTGCAAACATAAATCAGAGGAAAACCAAATGATGTCAAGTAAAGATGAAGGCTTGGAATACTCAGTTTATCCATACGAATGAGACCTCTCATTTTACTCGACAACACATTACCTACAAAATATCTCCTCGTGTTACCTCCCTCGCTTTGACGAGCCAAGAAATCTGTCATCTGATTACCTTCTCTAAACTGATGTTTTATAGAGAAATGAAGACCTTGTAACTCCTCTAATAATTCCCAAAAATCCCATAAGTACCGAGAGGAACAAATTCAAGATGTGAGTCATCCCACCACCAATTTCGAGTCGCTTTCAATACAAATATTATGATATCCCAACTCTTTACAGAGTCGAACACCACTTGTAAGAGCTCGCAACTTTACTCCATTGTTAGTACCTGCCTCAATTTTTTTAAAGAAAACGGCCTTAATATTACCATATGAGTCATGGATGATACCACCACCACCACAAGAACCTAAATTTTCTCTACAAAAGCCATCAATATTGTAACACCCCGACCCGCCACGTGGAGCCTGAGGTACTACTTTAGTGACGTCTATGTACCTGATACCATATTCATTATATAAATGCAGCAAAAATAAATGATACATTCTCCAAACTACATTACTAGAGTTCTAAACTACCTTTATACTCGAAAATATCCAACATCCATATTACAGACCATAATATAATACAAAAACCATCTCAACCCATACAACCCTAACACATATCCAGGGACTACAAACATTAGTTAATTACATTAGAGTTCTTATAGACACTCACAAAAACTGAAACTAGCTATCACCCAGCCTCAGAGCTTGTTAAGCTCGATCTCAAGATGGTTTTAAAAAGATGATTTGTTGGGGTGAGACACTTCTTAATAAGACAGATTAATTTAATATCAATGTGTGACCAACGTGAGTTTTAGTGTATACCAGATATCATCATTTTTTTATTTAAAAAAAAAAAAAAAAACAGGGCGGCACCTCCATTTATTTATTAATATACCCTCACTTTTGGCGGAGGAATACTATGGTTACAAGATAAAACAAAAGGGAGAGTACAGAAAAACCCTCCCAAAACTAGCAACCAACCAAACTAGGATTATAAAACTAAACATAACTAACACAGAAGATAAACACATAGACACACCCAAAATCAAAACAAAACACACCAAACGAAACTCTAGAGTTGAACTAATGACGAATGAAAACGAGACCCCACCTATCCATCCGAATAATACCTTTCAGATAATGTGGTAAAAGGTATTGTTCTTCATAGATTACATTGTTTCCCATTTCTCCTTCTTTAGCAAGAAAATCAGTCGCACTATTGCCTTCCTTATATTGATGCATCACCATGACGTTCACTCCCTCAAGCTCCACCACGAGCTCCTCCCAAAATTCCCAAAGATACCACAAAGTACATCTACCTTTCCGAAACCAATCAATTACAATTCGCGAGTCACTTTCAATAATCACAATAAAATAATGCAAATGTTTGCACAAACAAATTCCTTCCCTGATTGCTTTTAATTCCACACTATTATTCGTACCATTACCAAAATAACTTGAAAAGACTGCTTTTACCATGCCATGGCAATTCTGAATAATTCCTCCACCTCCTGAAGTGCCCAAATTGGCCCTACAACTCCCATTACAATTAAGTTTTATCCACCCTACTGGAGGATTAACCCACGAAATAATTTTTCCAGGCCTGTCACAAACTCCCTGATGCTTAATTTGAAATTCATTCAAAATCTTAATGTCTGAATTCTTCAATTTTTTTAAAGAATTGGTGCTCTCAGCAATAAAACTAAGCCAGAATCGAACACTTCTCCACATCTGATCTACATTTTGATAAACTCCTTCCATTCTCATTTTACATCTTTGATTCCAGAGGCACCTGTAATCAAACATGGAATCAACCCGATTAAAATACCTTTAATAGATGATTTTTTTAGCATAGTGGAACCAATTTACCATTTCATTTTTCGAGGGAAGGGATCGTTGGAAAGGAATCCCCAATGCCACACTAGCCCGATGCCAAACCTCTTAAGCCACCTCACCTAAAGAAAGAATTTGATCAATGTTTTCCTGACTTCTTTGAACGCAGAAATCACAAACCAAAGCCATCGATATTCCTTTGGCCTGAATTCTATTATCTACAGCCAAGCATCTAAACTAGGCTCTCAAGTCGTTTTTATAGAAAATTTACCGTCAGGGGCAGGCTTCCATACAAAAATATCTTGCCCACTTTTAACTGCCAGCACTTGGTGCAAAATTTCCCTTGTTTTATCGGCACCAACCAATTCCAATACTAAATTAGAGTTCCAATTATTATTTAGCCAACAATCCTTAATACATAGTTTCTTGTTCAAAATATCCTCAGTGCTCATAGATAACGAGTCTAATGACAGCCACCTGTCAAACCAAAAAGAAGAGTTCCCACCTCTCACCAAAATTTTAACATTATCCATAACTTTTGGAATGGTGGTCATAATTGATTTTCAAAATCGAGAGTCATTTGGTCTCCCCTTCCTTACTAATAAATGACCATTTCTGCAATATTTAGCCTTGAAAAAACCTGCCTACATATTGTTAGAGGTGAGCAATCTGAAGGCAAATTTCATGATAAGAGATTTCTGAACTTTCTTAAGATCTTTCAGGCCTAGACCCCCTTCTGAGGTAGGTTTACAAATTTTCCCCCAAAAGCACCAATGAATCTTTCTTTAATCTTTCACCTCTCCCCATAAAAAAAATAGAAAGAAGAGAATTAATACGAGAATATGTGACCTGCGGAACCTTAATAACAAACATCATATGAATAGACATGCTAGACAACACATGTCTTAATAAAATCAATCTTCCACCTTGCGAGAGCAACTTATATTTTCACCTGGCAATTTTCTTTCTAATCTTCTCCACAAGAGGCTCCACTATCCTAGAAGACAATTTTCCAAACACCAAAGGCGCACCCAAATATGTAACTGGAATTTATCTGTTAAAATTGGTGTATTCCCAAGAGGGGGGGTGAATTGGAATTTTTAAAACTTTTTCACCTAGGTTGATCTATGCAAACATGGTATGTACACAACCTAGGATCAGTCTATGCAATTTCCAAACGCGTAGATAAATATACTATGAAAATTAAGTCATACGCATCATTCACCCATAACATACATGTGCGGTAAATATAAAGTGCAGAGATATAAGCAAACACACGATATATTATCGGGGTTCAGCCAACTGTGCCTACGTCCCCGCCTCAAGCTCGCAAGCTAGAGGATTCCACTAATAGTTCACTTAAGGGTGGAGTGGCACCGTTTACAACCAGGTCAAATTATCACAGAGCTGACCTCAACCTTAACCAGGTCAATTAGAGGGGCTGACCTCAACCTACACGTCTTAACAGGACGACGCACCTAGCTTTCCTAACCGGGTCTAAGCCAATCCGGGACTATTCCAGGGCTAGTCTCCCTCTTCAGGCCCGTGCCTGGAAATACAACAGTATTTGAAATACAATCAAATGGTACAATGAATAGGCTTTCAAGTAAAGCGGATGTGTACCCAAATACGCGCAATTACAAACACCACAGTATGATTCAATATGTAAGCTTAATGTGGTCTAAGATGTCAACTCTCAAATAGATTTACTATCGTTGTAATGAGTACGTGAGAGTGCAAACCTAAATGATCTTTGTATCACAGGCTATTCAATCTGAGTGCTCAAACAAAGATATTATCCAAACTTCATATATTTCAATCAACAAGTTTTCTCAATATATATATGTATATGAAGCTCTAGCAATGTATAAGTTTGGTTTGTAAAAAGAGTTTAATCTTTGTATTCAACTATGGATATAAATCAATGAATATTGCAACAAAGATTTTTCTCACACAAACAAATATCTCTTTAAAGATTTATCAAGACAAAGCACACTAGATATTTGAATGTATTTTGAAAATGTTTTGCAACCAAAAACAAATACAATCTTCTTAAGATGTTGCAATGAAGGTGCAAATCTTAGAAGATCTATCAAAGTCTTCTTAGGATAGACTTATTAACAAAGTCTCCTAAGAATACTTAGGTTTAGCTCTCAATGAAAATAAATCAATCAAATATGAATGGGAGAGCAAACCTATTAAATATAAACACTCAATCAACTTACAGAGGATTTAAGAGATCGAAGAAGGTAAGCATAAGTGAATGGGAATTGGATATGAGTATTATAGGATTTGGGATTTTCAGAGAATTTCTCTTAATCAATATTTTTAATCTCATAGCTAATTATCTCAAATGAACTCATATATATAAGCAAGGGAGAAAATATGACCATTGGGGACCTATTGGGTATTATTAGAAAAGTTTAATGACGTTTAAGACATTTTAACCCTGTTTAAAAAATTATTAACCGCGGTAAAAATAGGAGCAACCCGAGAGGTCCGGTCAACCAAAAATGATTCGGTCGACTAGGACTCAAATGGCTCGGTCGACCAGGGCTATTTTGAACTGAGTGGCTGGTCGACTGAGGAAGGCGATTTTCCAAAATTCCGAGGTTCGGTCGACCGGGGCTATTTTGAACTGAAGGGCTCGGTCGACCATACCATTGGGAGTTCTCCCAAGACCCTTCGGTCGACCAGGTAGTTGGAGTACAAAAGTGCTTGGTCGACCGGGAGGTCAAAAAGTTGACTTTCAGGTGGTTCGGTCGACCGGGGTCAAATGAACTACATGGTCTCAGTCGACCGGGACCTAGGTCAACGGTTGACCCAGGGATGGTTCGGTTGACCAAGCCAAGAATGAACTGTTTTGGCCGGTCGACCGAAAGTACACCAAGTGTGCATTTCAGTCCCATCTTAACACAATAAAACCCTATTTAAGTGCCTAACAATTATATGTGAAAGTGTGAGTGTCCTAGGGGCACTTGAGGTCCAATTTGGAGACACCAAAAAAGTCCGGTGTCGGTCGACAAGGTAAAACCCTAAGGTCTTTCTAAAGTCCATTGTCATTCATGGTTTGTTTGAACTTACGTATTATCATGCATGTGATGTGTGTGAGCTTATTACAAACCAAAGACCTATTTACTATTACAGACCTTTCCTACTTAAATATTACAAACTCGAATATAAATTACAACAAATCAATTATATCAAGGGTCTTCAGAGTCTTCGTTTTCCTCCGGGTCTCCGAGTGCCATCATAGGATACTGCCAAGATAAACCTGCACATCAACTTGGCAATCATTAAATACCTGAGTATCTGTCATAATCAAAACAGGGTATAACCCATGGGGTCAACATTATCTTCTATGAAACCCGTGATTCTCAATAAATCACGCTTCCGAGCATGAGTGATGTATTTCGAAAGGAATAACGCTGACTTTGTCTTACTAATTTTTTGACCCGACCACTTCTCATCCATTTCCAAAGCGTAAACTAAACTTCTAATAGACCTCTTCCCACCATTCAAAAAAATAAGAATATCATCCACATATAACAAATGTGAAACCAATAGGTCCCTAATCGGATAATTAAATTGACCAATCCAACCAGTCTCATAGTTTTTCGTAAGCAACCTTGTCAAAACCTCCTCCATTACGATGAATAAATAAGGAGAGAGTGGATCCCCTTACCGCAAGCCTCTCATAGATTGAAAAAACCCTTTAAAGGTTTGGTTCATCAAAACAAAAAACCATAAGGACTCCACACAATTTTTTATGATTTTTCAAAACCTCTTAAAGAAACCAAAAGCCTTAAGAACCTCCAGAAGAAAATTCTAATTCACTCTATCATAAGCCTTAGCCATAACAAGTTTTACCATCACATTGCCACTAGCTATTTTTTTTATGCAAAGACTGAACCATTTCTTGAACAAGTGTAGTATTTTCAAAAATACTACGCCTAGGAATAAATGCACCTTGTTCATGCGAGACCAACTTATCAACAACCTCTTGTTAAATAATCACAGTTATAAAAACATTCACGAACCTTACCCCCACACACACACACACACACAATTATGATAAGCAAAAGTTCCCGAGGATAGGGGAGATTACACGCACATACATGTAACTCCCCTTTGCTCTAATACGTTATGCAACTTGGTATGACTACAACTGATACTTATCAGGGTACTCGCCTTTCTTAGCAAGCCCTCAAGTGGAGAGTTTACTTCGCCATAAACATTCATGCATTTTAATTAGTAAACAAATACTCACACCTTTACAGTTCAAAAATATGCATTTACTTTCTCTGTATAAACCAGTTCAATAAATAATAACACCATTTACATAAATTAACAGATATGCATAAAAGACACTCCCTGAAACTAAACACCATTTACTTCTCCCATGGCATAGGATCTTCGGCCCGAAACCTAAACTTATGCCCTGGGGGATCAACTCAGACACAGTCAAAGTAATCATCTGCAAGTACGTCTGTAAGCATCCACAACCAAGTTGCAGATCCTCTAGCCTTACTACTTCCTAGTCCAGCCCCCAGAAAAGGTACTTCATCCTTACACAGGCTAAACGACGAAGACCACCCTACACCTTTTAGTATAGTGTGGGCGCACACGGTCTCAAAATAATTCCCTAGCAATGGTACCGTGCTCATAATACAATTGGTATCTAGGGTTCTTAAACCATATTATGCAATTTAAATAGTAAAAATTGTAGCATAAATCTCATTTCATATAGAACCTGCCATTTAATAAAACCCGACCCCCGGCCGTCAAACAAAACCCGGCTCACAACTGTTAAATAAAATCCTGCCATCGGCCGTTAAATATAACCCGACCCCTGGCTATCAAGTAAAACCTGGCCTGTAGCCGTTAAATAAAACTCAATATTTTGCAAAGGCAGTTCTAGTATATTTCACAAACAATTTAGTATTTTTCACAACCACACCCAAATTCAATTATACCATAACCCATACCGATTATTCACCTGCCACACAATTTCAATATTTGAGTATAGTCATTTAAACAACCAAGAAAACATAGTTTAAAGTTCATAAGATAAAAACCAATTTTCCACCATTCGTTTTATCCAAAATACCATATCATATATCCTAAATTTATAAAGTCTACTTTGAACAATCGATTTTCAAAATAACCCTTGAGATCAAATATATATTTATATATATATATATATATATATATATATATAGCAGTTTAATAGGTTCAAACTTAATAAAAACCTGACTTAACTTAATCCCTTTACCTGTTTTCCTAAAGTTATGCATGCAGGGATCCCAAAATTGCGCATGCGGCGCTCACACAGACCCTAAATTCATAAATCCTAATTTAATCAACTCAACCCCAAGTTAAATATTATTTTAATATTTTTCAGGCCCACGAACTCCAAATAAATGATTAAACTCCCAAAAACATCAAATTTTTTGAATCCCTAAATCTTACCCTAGCCTTTGAGTGGTGCTTGGAAAGCCCAATTCAAAAATCTACTCCACTAGACTTGTAGAGAAACGCTCCTAGATCACCGTGGTGGTTTCTGACCATCAGTTTGGCTAAAGATTAGGGAGAAATTGAAGAGAGAGAGAATGGGTTTACCTTATCCCAAGAGTGGTGCCTACGACAAATCCACTTCGGTTAAAATGTCGGTGGTAGAGAATGGAACCCAGGTGTATTTTTTCATTCTTTGATCGGTGCACGTTTGGCCGAGGAAATCGAGGAGAGAGAAAGAGATTGTGAGGAGAGAGATGATAGCAATTCAACTAGAGGTTCTCTGGATTGGAAATTTTGGGTTAAAATGGATGGACTCAAAATGGATGGTTCCTAAACCACTAACCTGTATAATATAATATAAGATTATTATATTATATCTTTATATTAAATGATGTTATATTAATATTATATACATATATATATATATACACACACACACATATTACTTTTATCCTTATATATATATATATATATATATATATATGTATGTATGTATATATATCTATCATTCTACTTATTTAATTAATTCAATTTAATTAAAAATTAACTAATTAATTAATTATTAATTACTAATTTTTTTTCCTTGGTTACAACAAATATTTAGCTTCAAACAACCTACTGGAGGCTTTTCCCATACTACTTTTCAAGTAGTTCTAAACTTTGAAATTTTCGCTTTCACCTAGAGCTCTTCCAATAAATTTTTATCTATAGAGGATAGAGAACCATTTACGTCTTCTACAATTTTTGCAAGTCAAAACCTCATAGATAACCAAACTGCATTCCCTAACTCATAATTATCTTATATGCAGGCTTTACAATGTTTGAGTCATAGTCTCCAAGAAATTATAGTAGATAACAAACTGATAATCATACCTTTTTGGGTTGATTTTTATGCATATCTGAACCATCTACTAATTTTCACCCTCCACGGTTTAGCATCAAAATTTAGAATTCCCAAGACTGAAGCTACTCTCTTCCACACCATACTTGCAATGGATCTTGTATTCAAAACATGATTAAGAGACTCCTCTTTTTTATTCACGCAACAGTTATAACATGAGACCATATCAAATCCTAGTTTTTGTACTCTCTTATCTACAGGAAGACATTGGAACATGACTTTCCACTTACATAGCGATACTTTCTTAGGAAGTAGTTTATGTTAGATCCACTCCATCCATAGTTATTGCTCCCCTTTAATTCTTATCACCTCCCAAGATGAGGCAGTTGAAAATTTTCCATTTATAGAAGGCTTACAAATAAACACATCAAGCCCCGCTTTGTGCTTTATAGACAACATCAAAATCTCATCCATTTTGGGGACCCATACCAATTCTTTCCGCATATCAGTATCCTAATTCTCATACTCCAAGCAGTCTTGAATCTTTAACTCAAGATGATGGACTGTATAAGAACACTCAGCAAGGGGAACATTGATCAACCCCTTATCAAACCAAAAAAAGGTTTTTCCTTCTCTAACCTTCACATAAACATTCTCATATACCTCTCAAAAGTCTTGTAGGATTGTCTTCCCAAATTGAGAGCCTGTAGGAGTAGAATTAGTTGAAGTCATGTGACCTGATTTAACATATATAGCCTTAAAGAAATGGGTCCAAAGTGTTGTTCACCACACCAACAAGCACCCGGGACTGATACCAATTGTTGTTCTCAACAATTAGCCCTCAGAAACTAATTGTCGGCACCGAATGTGCACAGCAGAAGACCTCACACAAATTCTCAAGAAAAATTAATTGTACAAGCAAGAAAGCACTCAATGACGAGCTATAAAAACCTAGCAAACACTCAACAATGAGAATTAATGAAAGCAATAATCAAAACACAAGAATTTACGTGGTTCAAAAATTTGCCTAGGTCCACGAGAGCAGCGTCTATTTTCACTATCAATAATGAAGCTTACAAGCCTTTGAAGCCTATACCAAGCTTAATGAAGCTTGCACCAAGATTAAACCTTTCTAGGGTTACATAATAATCATTATATATCAATCTAATGCGTACAGAAGACCTATAGTTTATCTAAATCACTTCTGTAGCAATCCTCTGAACAAAATTCCTTCAAAAACTCTTAATCTTCTGATCTCATATTTGAAAATTTGTGACGTATGCAAGTGAAACCTTCAATGTTTTGAAGCCGATAAGAATTTTCTTTTGTAGCACTGCTTGAAATCGTCAACGATTACCCCAAACTGTCAACGGTTTGCCCTCAAAGCTGCACCATGCATCTCTCTTTTTGTCCTTTGCTTCACGATACTTTCTCCAGTACATATGTTCCACTCAGAATATAAGTCATATCCCCAATAATCTCCACCTTGGCCAATATTCACCTCCTAGGAGAAAATCGAAAGCATAATCCCTGCTGCTCCTCCCGAGCCAGTAGATTGGGACCTGCATCCCTTTTAGCACCTAGAGACATAAACCAAGTCCAAGCCACGCTTGAACTTGAACTTGGTAATAGGAACTCCACCTAGATGAACACCTAGCTCCTTGAACAATTCTCTAAACCACAAAGTCACCTTAGCAGCCTCTGCCAAGAACTCTGATCCAATTGTAACTAGTGCACCCTGAGATTGTACCCTGGACTTCCAACGATTAAATCTTCCCATAACATACCCTATTGCAAGCCTCCAGTCATCCAAGTCCCCTGTGTAATCTCCATTTGCAAACCTCACAACTAACATAACCCTTTGTTGCCCACCGAAATACCCAACTGCACTGGTGTAGGAAACCTTTGACACGATCCGAACATCACCATCCATCCTCGAGTATTGAGTGGTAGGTTGTTTACTTGGATTCTCCAATGGTGTACCGGTGACCAATTTAACATTAACCATGCTAACCCTCTCCAACACTTGATCCCCAAAACCACTATGAGATAACAACAATCTCTATGTAGTTTTGTCCATATAGCCGCCCTGAGATAACACTAATCTCCCTACAGCTATGACTACAAAGTTACCCTAAGATAATCCCAATCTCCCTATAACTTTACTCTTACGAATCTCCAACCCAAGAATACTCTTTGTAGCACCCAACACCTTCATGTCAACGTCTTTTCTCAATAGAGTCCTCGACTGATTTACCTCGGTTGGAGTGTTCCCATAAATCAGCATGTCACTCACATAAAATAATAAAATACTTGCCCACTTGCAACCTATTTCCCTCTCCCTCTTTGGGAGCTCCACCAACCCCCACATCTGATTCTTATACAGTACCTCCATCTCCTCCACCATGGCACCTATCCACATACCCATCTCCTGGTCGTACACTGCCTCCTAAAAGGTAGTAAGATCCTTCTTGGTAGTAATGGATGCATAAAAAATTAGATTATACCTAGGCGGTGGCCTAATAGCGCCTTTGAGCCCATTGTGATCCTACTAGTCTCTTGAGCTTGAACCCCCTGCATCATGACCAATGTCATCTCTACCTTGAGTCCATAACTCCACCTGTATCACAATCTCCTTTATGCTCCAGTTTATCCTATGACATTGTAAGTCTCCTGAGTTAGAACTCCCCACACTTCTACCTTGAGTCTTCAACTCCACCTGCACAACATGCTCATTGCTGCTATTGTAACTTTTGGTCACCCATTTTTCTTCATCTACCTAAGTACGTTGTCCTATGGTTTTAACACCTAAAACCATGTCTCCATCAATCACCACCCTGTTTGCCATTGGATCACCTAACTTGAACCCATTTTTCTTATATACCAAAAAGATGCACTGTCCAAACATCACAGCAAGCCTAGATCCCTTCTCACTAGAAACGTGCATAGTTGGACCTCCAAACTCTCTCAAACCAAAGAAGTCTACCACATAGCATGTCCAAGCCTCCCCTAAAACTCTCCCATCTAGTGATACCTTTGGCGATCGATTAACAAAAAAACACGTCAAACTCGCTAACTTCACCAAAAAGTCCCTTGCAAGCCCTGCTTACGCCATGCCCTGCTTATAAAACTACTTGAGCACCAGCGTACTCAGCACCGATATCTGACCTGAGGAACTCTCTTCCAATCTAGTACTCCACCTTAGCCACAAGTTACCTTTGGAAAACATCTCCAACTTTTGTTACATGAGATACCCCCAAACCTTTCGTGATACCACCACAACTCGTGATGTTGCACTCACTAGTCCCCAAACATCCACAACAATGTAGTTACGAATACCCTCCATTTTTGTGTGGTTGTATTACACAAAATGGTATTATCTGACTCAGAACTCTCAGTTGTAGCTCAACCTACAACTATGTTACCCTGCAATGTATAGAGATTCTCTGCTATCCTTTGTCCCTTCATCACCATCAATATGCCTTCACGCATCATCATCATCCGGCCTTCAGACTTGTAACTATAGTCGTTACAATCCAAAGCATCCAATGATATCACATTCTTCCGTAGATCATGTACATGCCTTACCCCACACAATGTCCTTACCACACCATCATACATCTTAATCCTAATATCCCTTATTCTGACAACTTTACAAATCGCACGTTTCCCATCAGGACTCACCAATCTATAAGTGGTGAACCAAGCTTTTTTAGAGGTTATATGAAAAGAACATCCCGAGTCTAGGATCCAAGAACCTATGAGGCATTTTGTATGTGGTGAAAAAGAAAGCATTTCACAATCACTGCTCCCTGAGTCTCTTTCTTCCACTACATTCACGGATTTTGACGAACCCTCTTGAGTTTTTGTCTTTCCCTAAGAAATTCTAATTTTATGTGCCCTAGTTTCCCACACTAAAAATAGCGAACATCTTTCCTCCTCCTAGACTGAGTTTTATTACCACTCGGTCCACTCTAGTACTTGCCTTTCCCTCGATTCTGATTACCCTTTGCCACTAGCCCTTCAAGTGAACCCTCATCGCTGGCCTTCTTCCTTTTATGGAACCCCAGCAATGCACTCGTGATGTCCTCCAACTCGAGGGGTTTATTTCCCCTAAGTCAACATCGTAACCAGATTCTCATATGCAAATGACATAGGTAGGGAATTTAGCAGCATCAACGTTTTGTTCTCCTCCTTGAACTTCACATCAACTCACCCCAAATCACTAATGATCTGATTAAATGTGTTTATATGTTTAGTCAAGTCCAAACCCTCTACCATCTTAAGCCAATATAACTTTCACTCAAGATATAACTTGTTCATCAATAACTTGGACATGTACCGGCACTCCAATTTCGTCCAAACCATTGCTAGCAAGTCCTCATCCATGGTGTGATACAACACGTCATCGACCAGACATAACATGATAGTGGACATAGTCTTCACTTCTAGCTCCTTAAAACTTGTGTCATCCATGCTTCCCGACTTCTTTCCATATAAACCCTTCACCATCCCTTGCTGCACCAGCAAGTCCCTCACACTTTTAGCCACAGCCCAAAGTTCCTTGTTCCATCGAACTTACCAACCTCGAAGCTTGTAGAAGAAATCCTAGCCATTGAGAACCAATAGCTCTGATACCAATTGTTGTTCACCACGCCAACAATCACTCAAGTCTGATACCAATTGTTGTTCTCAACAATAAGCCCTCAAAAACCAATTTTCAGCGTTGAGTGTGTGTAGCGGAAGACCTCACACAAACTCTCATAAACAATCAATGGAACAAGCAAGCAAGCACTCGATGATGAACTATACGAACCTAGAAATCACTCAACAATGAGAATCAATGAAAGTAGCAATCAAAACACAAGAATTTACATGGTTCGGAAATTTTCCTACTCCCACGAGAGCAGCGCCTATTTTCACTATCAATGTTGAAGCTTACAAGGCTTTAAAGCTTACACCAAGCTTAAAGAAGCTTGCGCCAAGCTTAAATCTTTCTAGGGTTACAAAATAATCATTATATATCAATATAATGCATACAGAAGACCTATAGTTTATCTAAATCACTTTTGTAGCGATCCCCTAGAGGAAATTCCTCTAAAAACTCCTAATCTTTTGATCTCGGATTTGAAAATCCGTGACGTCCGCGAGTGAAACTGTTGACAGTTTAGGTCAAACCATCAATGGTTTCAAGCCGAGAAGAATTTCCCTTGCAGCACTGCCTGAAATCGTCGACGATTTGCCCTTAGGGTTGCACCTTGCATCTCTCTCTTGGTCCCTCGCTTCACAATGCTTTCCCCAGTACATGCATTCCACGCAAAATATGAGCCACGTCCCTAACACAAAGATTATCTAACATCATAAGTCTCCAAGAAAACTTCATGTAAAAAGATCTTTGAATGTCATTAAGATCCCTTACGACAACACCCCCTTCATCTAAAGGTTTACAAACCTTTGACCAAGCACACCATTTCATTTATTTTTTTGAGTTGAGTATATGCATAGCTACATTTTTTAAAAAAGGTAAAAGAGAAAATTTCATTGCATAACTAACAAGCAAGAAGCTTGAAAGCTAAAAAAAGATACAATAGTTGAAGATAACAACAAAGTAGCTAGGTTACATGCCCACAGAGGAAAACAAAAACAAAAACCGACTTATAAGTGGGGGAAAACCTGGACTAAGTTTGCTCCATAGAAATACATTACTAATAACTTTCTAGACAATAGCTTATGTGTGTGAATCTTTATCTTAAAAAATTCTAACATTTCTTCCCTTCCAAACTTCTCAAGCAATGATTGTCGATATAGAGTTTCTAAGCTTTTTGATATCACCTCTACAATTTGAGAGATTTCTAGATATTAGCTGGTCCATGCTTGTTCTTGGTGTAACCCAACTAAGGTTTGATAAGTGATAGATAGAAGACTAAATATGATGACTAAATTCACATTCATAGTTTCAAAATCATTCTTGCACAACACACGAAGGAGGCTATCGACCAGCCCCTTCTTTGCAAATTATCAAATGTTAAGATTTTTTTTTCTAGAAGCTAACTAAAGGAAGATGGAGCACTTAGTTGGCATGAATTTATTCCAAAACACTGTGTGGCAAATATCATTCTATTTACCAAAGTTGTTGACGATAACCTACTTGTACAAACTGCTACTAAAGAAGATCTCATCCTTTTTTAATGTCCAATAGCATGTTCGAGCTACTCAACTGAGTGTTATAGATCAGCTTCAAAAATCTGAGACTGAATCCACTTCAGAGTCTCTAAGTTGTCTACGGAATTGGATATACCAAAATGGTTATGAATTTCAAGAAGACCGCACGCTACACACCCTTTCATTTTAATTTGCTAGGAGGACAAGGAGAAAAGATACAGGAAGAGTTGTTTTAGTGTGCATTCCATTAGTTCAATAAAAAATAAGTAATATGTCTATACTGATTTTCACATGTTGCCAAAAGTTAGAGTTGGATTTAATGATTTCTTTCCATATTTCTAGTCTTGAGTGAACTCACACAAATTAGGCTCCTAGGAATCTCGATTACATCCATATTATGTCCAAATAAAACGCCCCCAAATACTCTCCTTCACCTTATAAAATCTCCACCTCCATTTTGCTAGTAAAGCCAAGTTCACGACCTTTAATATTTTTCATTCTCAAACCACCATTTGCAATGGATGGATAAATATTGACCCATTTTATAAGAGGGTGTTTGAAGCTCTCAGAGTTACCTTTCCACAATAAACTTCTTTGCAATCGTTCAATTTTATCTACAATTGTCACTTGAATAAGAATCAAAGAGGCATTATAAATAGGCAGATTTGCAAGAGCAGATTTTATAAGAATCAACCTAGCTCCTAACGATAGATAGTTTTCTTTCCATTTAGCAAGCTTAAGGTTCGCTCTTTCAATCACCGGATCGATATCTTAGCTGAACCAACCTTTGCATCCAAGGAAATTCCCAGATAAGTTGCAGGAAAATATCGTATTTTACAATTGAGGATGTTGATGAAAGAGTTCAAATTGGACACTGCTCCAACAGGAAATAATTTGCTCTTAAGAAAAATTTATTCTAAGCCCGGACGCTACCTCAAAACATAGTAAAATAGCTCTCAACCACACAACTTCCCTGAAAAAAAAAAAGTATCATTAGCAAAAAATAGATGAGAGACGTTAATATTATCTATGCACTGAGACATGTGGACTCCATTTATTAGTTCTAGAGAGTTTTCTTTTTCAATCATCAAATCAAAAGCGTCAATTACTATAGTAATTAAGAAAAGCCACAGAGGGTCTCCCTATCCAAGGCTTCTAGTGCTTTTTAAAAAGCCTAATATTTCACCATTAATAATGATTGAGAATGAGGTCATACAATATGAATATGAATTCAATTTCTCCACTTGCAATCGAAGTCCATATTTTCCAAAACATTCAATAAACATTCCCAGTTTATGGGATCAAAAAGCCTTCTCGATTTGTAACTTACAAAGGAAACGATTCGCCTTCCTTTCCCTCTAGTACTCAATGCATTCATTTACAATGAGCATGATGAGTCCCGAAAATGCATTATTGTATACCCTCATCTATCTTTGTTTTTCCTTACTTTATTATGTATTTACCCATTGTTATTATTGTTCAGAGTTATGCATGATTTGTTGGTCTTTTCAGAAAAAACAGATTGTTGACTCTATGAGTCCAATCCTGTTTTGATAATGACAAATCACTTAATATTTGACTTGTGCAATTGAGTTTGTGAATAGGATCATAAGTTAGACTGCACGAATGGTAAGCTGACATGGAAGCCACGACGAATCTAGAGAACGTACCACTTGGCGCAATCCATGGATCTAGAAGAATAAAAGGATGAAGAAGCAAGCTTCATGTTTACGATCTTTAATGAGAATGAGTATTTAGAGCTGAATGTATTTACATATTTCATATGATATAATTCGAAATTCAAATATACCCTAGATAGACCTTAGGACTCATGCATTTCATGAAAAATTCATTTACATTAGTCTAAGTTAATAAATTTTTTTAGGCAAATTTTATAAGCCTCATCGATGAACCCAATGGCCTCATTGACGAACTCATGAAGGTCACTCGGTGATGAACAGTGTTGTCTCGTCGATGAACAAATACTGAGAGCCCAAAAATAAGCATTTAGCACACAACATGACATATTGCATTTTAATTTAAATACACAATACTCAATCAAGGCTATACTCAAACATAATGCAATAGGGGATCAAAGAGGATGACACCTCAAAACACGATGCGAGTGCATAAAATGAAAACTCCCCCCCCCCCCCCCAAAGTCATATAATTGTCCAAGTTTATGGACCATCATCAAAATATGGTATGTTTAATTAAGAGGATAATGTTTTACCATTTGAGTCCTGAGGGAAAGTGCATAACCAAAGAATTGGACCAAACGGTGTCCATGAACTAGTCCCTCCTAGGATCATAGAATGTATACATGTTTTTTATTTACATAGTGGTTTGGATTTGACATGTACTTTACCTATATAGTAATTTGCATGCATTTTCAACAAAGAGTGAGAATAATAATTTCAATATGAATCACTCATCCTTTAAAAAAATGTTTGGGCATGCATTAAACTATCTTATCCTAATCCATGGTTTCATTTATGGGAAAAATTATACCGAAATTTTGGCAGTATTTTGTTTGTAAATAGAACATTTTCCCAAATTTTCATCTACTTGAAACCTGATAGATTCAAGCAAGTAATACAAAATAATATGCATCATGCAGATACCATTCAGTTAAAGGCATGCGAGAACCTATATCCACTACTTGTATGCAATTCTCATCAACTGCATCTGCCATGCAGGAGGCATTTTAGACTAAGCATGCAATTAGGTAGTTCAATCAATATATCAAATAAAATATAAACTATCCATTAAATAATGTAAACATTTAACAAGCACAGGATAGTGGCATTCAGCTCAAACAGAAGATTTAAACGAAAATTCTTTGCTCCCCCTAAACTATGCAATTAAAGAATTTCATATTCAATAACAGTATTTGGCATAACAAAATTTCCAAATATGGGGATAAGCTTTAAGTTCCATTGTGAATTTTAGTGTTATATGATATATATAATTTTAATTCCCTAAACTTAAAATTTGTGTGATGGACAAATCATGCAAAATTCAAGAGTTTTAAACTTTAAGCATATATAGCATCATGAATCTCATAGCAATTAAAAATATTTTGTCCATTTGAAAGGGATTCACTCAAGCATGCATTTTCTAAAATTGACCAATCATGATGATATATATTAAGCATAGATTGGACATATCACTTTAGTTTTCATATTGGCATGCTATTCTACAGATCTTAATAAAGCAATAGTGTATTCTAAAATTTAAAATTTTAAGCACAAAACACTATTAGACATTTAAAGCATTATATTCCCTTTATATATTATATTCTAATAAAGATCTTATGAGTATTAAAAAAATTCTTTTAAAATACACCTCATAAGATAGTATGCAATTATCACAGAATTATCATATGATTCATAACAAAAATCTAATACAAAATATATCATGTGAATCAAAACATGAATCATTCAATAAATTAGGAGGAGGATAGATATACCTTTATGCTTTACTCCTTCTTAGACATGTAAGCTCTGAGTGGTGTCTTTTTCTCTCTCGATTTTTCAAAATTCTTATGGTTCCCTAAACTCCTTAGTACTAGTACTGAACATGATCTAATAAAAACCATTACTAACTAAGGCACAATATGAAATATGCATGGCACTTATATGATATAAATTAAAAACTATGTCAGGCACATTCATTTCATTTTCAAATATGGGAACAATGCATTTTTCAAATCATTTTTCCATGGGATATGGTTTCCTGTGCGAAGCTCATTCCAAAACCTCCAATCAATCGGATTTATAACAATATTTTCAATAAACACATAGTAAAATCTACATAGTCAAAACAATGGATGATTTGCAAAGTGCTAACCCTCAAAATTGGGATACACCGAAAAGTTAAGCCATTGCAATCTTTAGCATAAGCGGTTAAGCCTTTTGCAATGAGATTGTGATATCAATTATTGGAAATGGTGTGATCCCAAGAGGGGGGTGAATTGGAGATTTAAAAACTTTTTGGAAAATTTAAATGTTTTGCTAATTCACCACATATCATATCTCATTCAAAATTAAACGTGTGTATGTAAAAAGATTAAGTTATTCGGTTCATGCATACATGCGTATCTCATTCAAAGTAAATGTGTGCATGCAACTAAAAATAATAATAAATAAATAGGCATACATATACTGAATTTAAAGTGCAATAATTTAAATGAGATAGGGAGAGAAAGACACAAGATTTGTTATCGAGGTTCGGCCAAACCAGCCTACGTCCCCACCTTGAGCATACCCCCCTAGGATTACACTAACATTGCTCACTTAAACGAGTGGAGCAAAAGCCTTTTACATCCTCTCCTTACGGGATAAGGAAAACCCCAGCTCAATTACTATGCTAAGCTGAACTAATCTCACTTACGAGGCTGAGACTCCCCAGTTCAATTTCTGGGCTGAACCGAACCGATCTCACTTACAGGGCTGAAACTCCCCAGTTCAATTAACGAGCTGAACCCAACCAGTACAATAAAATCATTTTTGTATATAATACAATGCTTCTAAATATAAGCAAAAATGTACACATTTAAGCTCATAAAAAAATACACACTCCAATGATATGAAATAATGCTTAGTAGAGTAAATGGTGCTTATCTAAATGATTTGCACAAATAAAATATGCATGAAAAATGAGTACTATTGTTCTCCTAAAAATATTTTTTGCTAAAGAAAAATATTTAAAGAATCTAGGAATTTAAGCTCAAAAAAATATTTTTGCAATAAAAGAGTTCTTCCAAAAATATTTATTAAGAAAAATAATCGGAAGAAATGTTAAGGCTATTCTCAAACATGATTTTAATAAATGAGATGCAAATGGGAGTAAGTGTATACAAGTGTAAAAGCTCAAACTAAATATGCTCTTTTTCAAAATGATTTTGAAATAAATGAGTGGAAAGAGAGTGAAAGAGTTTTGATAATATATATATATATATATATATATATATATATATATATATATATGCCGCAAAGAAATGATTTTATCAATAAAAATTGGTTGGGGGAACTTTGATTAACAGAGGTTTAGAGAGAATTTGGTGTTAATCAAAGTTACTAATCTGAGTTATGGAGGGGGTATTTATAAATTTTCAATAAAATATGACCGTTGGGGACACATTAGTCATTTCTGGAAAAGTTTAAATCGGGTTAGTAAAAAATAACAATGTTTTAACCTTGGTAAAACCTGAGCAACCCAAGAAGGTCGATCGACCAATTTCATGGTTCGGTCAATCGAGAAGTTTGGTCGACCAAGGGATTTTTGAACTACACGTTCGGTTGACCATCCAAAGGCGATTTTGAACCCTCTGTGGCTCGGTCGACCAGACTAAGTTCGGTTTACCGAACTTACATGTTTGGTTGCCCAAGGTGGATTTAAACGTGAAGTTCGGGCACTAGGGAAGGTGAAAAGTGACCGCTCAAAGGTTCGGTCGCCCGGGGACGCTCAGTTCAATTTGGTTCGGTCGCCTGAATCAAGTCAAACTTGTTGACCAGTCAACCATTCGGTCGACCGAGGCATTTTCAACGCACATAGTTCGGTCGCCCGAAGCCCTTTCACACTTAAGATTTTGTCTTGATTTTTAAAAAAAATTATATACATGGACTTATAGTCAATCTAAGGTCTAGGCATTTTAATTTACCCTAAAAATCTGGTGTCGATTGACCTCAGTCTATAAGATCTATCTACAATTTTATCTGAGCAAATAGTTCATATCATGCAGATGCATGCATTTATTACAACCCAGAATAAAAAATAAATGCATTACAAATAAAATAACAAATGTCTTTGTCTTCCTTTTGCTCTTCAAGACTCCATGGAACGCGCCAGAATGATGATAAACTTGAAGTTCCTCCTGTATTCCACTTCCCCTTATGTGTGTGTTGAATTATAATTTGTTTAGTTACTAAATTACACACATAAATAACACGTGTGTTTGTCAGCATCAAAACAGATATCGGACTCAAAAAGCCAACAGATTTCATCTTAGCATATTTATTCAAATATCTGATTTAATATTCTAAAGAAAATTTATTAACTAAGTATTTTAATAAAGACTATAGTTTTGATTTTTATTAAAAATCAACTGTTCGAGTAATTTTTGTGAAGATCATAAATCTGATTTAGATTTCCGAACTATACCTACTATTCAAATAATTTTATAAAATCGTATAGTTGATTAGATCATTGGAGCATCTTGGTCCTACATATTTTACATAACAATCATTCATCACTTATTTCAAGAAATATCATTGAATATCATACTCACACACTGAGCTTCAACTTTTATCATATAAGTATGTATTAGATCTCTATTGGACTCACGAGCTTTGTGTAGAAGCATTTGAGTTTTTGCAGAAATTGTAATTTTATATTGTATTCATGATTCGGGCTGTGAACTGGGATTGAGGAGGTAGCTACACCTTTTGTAAGCAGCGGATTGTATGGGAAGCTCTGTCCTAGTTAAATGAGCGATTTTTTTAGTGGAATCCTTGAGTGGGTTACTCAAGGCAAGGACGTAGACTAGGGTAGGCCGAACCTCATAAAATCGTGTTTGTCTTCTCTCTTCCCTTAACTCATTTTAATTTTTGCTTGCATTTCATTATCAATTTTGCATGTTTGTATGTTGATTAATATTACACACACTTGAAAATTAATTGGGTTTAATAATTTGAATTAATTTCAAACCCCTGTGATTATTTGATTAAATATTGAAATATTAAGCAGTAAAATAAACTTAAATAATTTTGAAATACCCAATTCACCCCCTCCTCTTGGGAGTACAACTAAATTAACATTTGGTATCAGAGAGAGGTTTACATAGACTTAACCATTATTTTTGTAAAAAGATCACATGGCACACATTGGTGTAACTCCATTCGATGAGGGACGCTCATCCACTAGACCACCAATTTTCTGCGGTGTAAATTACACCTACTGGAAAAGAAGAAAGAGCATATATCTTTTAGATGTTGATTGGAAAGTGTGGAAAATTGTATCTAAAGGAAATCATGTTCCTATGAAAGTAGTTGACAAGGTAAATGTTCCTAAGACTGAAGATGGGTATACAGAGGAAGACTGAAAATCTATGCAAATAAATGCTATTGTAATGAACTTGCTATTCTGTTCACTAGATGTAAATGAATTTAATAGGGTGATGGCCTATAACACTGCCAAAGATATTTGGGAAAAATTAGAAGTCACATATGAAGTCACTAAGGAAGTAAAAGATAGTAGGATAGACATGCTTACTAGTGAATATGAGGCATTTAAAATGACTGATGATGAATCTATTCAATCCATGTACACAAGATTCACACACATCACAAATTCTTTAAATGCTCTCAGTAAATCTTACCCTACTTATGAGTTTATCAGAAAAATACTTAGGGGACTACCACCAGTTTGGGAACCTAAAGCCACTATAATAGTAGAAGGAAGGAATCTAAAGGAGATTTCGGTTGATGAACTGATCGGATCACTTATTACTTATGAACTAGCAATAAATGAAAGGAAGAATGAGCAAAATAAAGCAAAGAAAGTTACAGTGCTTAAGGCATCATCTAACAGCTCCAGTGAATGAAGTGGTTCAGAATCGGATGATAACATGGCTCTTCTCACTAAGACATTTGGAAAGTTCATGAGAAAGAACAAAAAATACACCATAAAATTCAAGGGCTCAAAAATGGAAAAGGGGGAGTCAAGCAAAATGAAGCAAAAGGATAATCTTCCTACGTGCTATAACTATAGAGAAGTTGGGCATATCAAGCCCCAGCTGAAGAAAGTGTCTAAGAAGAAGAAGAATAAGGCACTAAAGGTTGGTTGGGATACTCACACTACCAGCAGTTCAAAATCTGAATCCAGTGATGACGAGATTGTAAATCTGTTTCTGATGGCTCACGAAGACCACAAGGTACAATCCTTTTGTTTCGTTTCATCTTATTATTCCAGTGATTCAGAAAATGAAAATAGCATGCCTTATTATGATGAACTACAATGGGAATAATTTGCATACCCTTAAAATGCTTGAGAAAATGAATAAGCAAAATTTAGATTTGAAATTAAAATTGAAAGAATTTTTGAAGCTAGTAGAAAGTCAAAATGAATCTCCTGCATCCCTAATGAGAGACAAGGATTTGAAAATTGAGGAGTTAGAAAGGAATTTAAAAGAAAAATCTAAGATTATCTGTAAATTTACAAAAGGAAAAAATAATTTTGAAAAACTCCTTGGAGCTCAAAGAAATTTCCTAGAAAAGGAGGGTCTTGGTTTTAATGGAAAGGGAAACCTAAAACAGAGACAACTTTACATGGGATATCTTGTAAGAGAGTCAAAATCTTATGTTTCAACTAAAGATTCTTATAGATATGTCACGTGTTTTAAATGTAAGAGGTTAGGTCACATAAAATTTGACTGTCCTTTTGAAAACAAAGATGTTAAAATTAAGAAAGTCTGGAAAGTCAAAGGAGAGTCTAGTACTAACCCCCATGGACCCAAAAAAATCTGGGTACCAAAAGTAGTTATCTGATTATGTCTTGTAGAGGTGCTTGAGATTGTCCTCTTCAAAGGACAAGTGGTCTATGGATAGCAGATGCTCGTGACATATGACATGACATAAAGTTAAATTTGCTTCTATTATATTCAAAGATGGAGGATTCGTTACATTTGGGGATAACTCAAAAGGTAAAATCATTGGAGTTGGTAAGGTCGGTAAGGAACCCTCCCTTGTTATTGATAAAGTGTTATTAGTTGATGAATTGAAACATAACCTATTAAGCATAAGCCAACTGTGTGATAAAGGTTATAAAGTTTCATTTGAACATGACAAATGCACTGTAGAGAACAAATCTGAAAACAAAATATTGTTTGCTGCTGATTGTCATGAAAATGTCTATAGCACCAGTTTTGATAACTTAACTTCTCAACGAGTGACATGTTTCTCTATTATGAATGGAATTAGTTGAATTTGGCACAGAAGACTAGGACACACAAACATGGACTTAATATCTAAACTAGTTAAGGGAGACTTAGTTAAGGGATTGCCTAAGACAAAATTCATGAAAGACAAAATTTGTGATGCGTGTCAACTAGGAAAACAAGCAAGATCTATTTTTAAGAAGAAGAAAGTAATCTCTACTATTAAGCCACTCCAAATGCTGCACTTAGATCTATTTGGTCCAAACCCAATTCAGAGTTTAGGAGGAAAATCATACGTATTTGTTATAGTTTATGATTATTCTAAATATACATGGGTGCTATTTTTAGGTCACAAAGATGAAGCATGTGAACCATTCATTAAACTATACAAGAAAATTCAAAATGCAAAAGGATATACAATCAAAAATATCCGGAGTGATAGAGGTAAAGAATTTAAAAATCAAGATATGGAAGAATACTGTAATTCATTAGGAATAGCTCATAACTTTTCCGCTCCTAGAACACCACAACAGAATGGTGTAGTTGAAATAAAGAATAGGTCTATACAAGAAATGGTGAGAACAATGTTCAACGAACATAAACTATCTAAGTACTTCTGAGCTGAGGCAGTGAATACCGCCTGTTATGTTCTAAATAAAGTTTTGATTAGACCATCTCTAAATAAGACTTTTTACGAATTGTGGAATGGCCATAGACCAAACATCTCATATTTCCATGTCTTTGGCTGCAAGTGCTTTGTACTTAGAGACAATGAGCATTTAGGAAAGTTTGATGTGAAATCTGATGAAGGTATTTTTCTAGGATATGCCTTAGATAGTAAAGCCTACAAGGTATATAATAAATGAACATTAACCATTGTAGAATCCATTCATGTTGTATTCGATGAATCTAATCCATTTGCTCAAAATACTGATGAGGGTGAAATTGAGATTAATAAGGAATTTAAAAAACTATCTATTGAAAATAATTCAGATAAGAACTCAGACGTAAAGGAAACATATTATGAAGATAATCAAGTGGAAAAAGAAATTAATGAATCGCCTAGAGAATGGAAGTACATAAAGAATCATCTTATAGATCAAATTATAAGAGAACCATCTTGTGGAGTAACTACACAATCCTTACCTGGAAATATGATTAGTCATTTTGCTTTCTTATCACAAGAAGAACCTAAGAATGTGAGTGAAGCAATTGAGGATGAATCATGGGTAATATCTATGCAAGAAGAACTAAATCAGTTTGAGAGAAATAAAGTCTGGACATTAGTTCCTAGACCTGAGGATAAGATAGTTATTAGAACAAAATGGATATATAAGAACAAAAAAGATGAACATGAAACATTTATTAGAAATAAGGTAAGACTAGTAGCTCAGGGATGCAACTAGGAAGAAGGAATAGACTTTGAGGAAACCTTTGCACCTGTAGCTAGAATGGAATCCATTTGTATGTTGTCAGCTTATGCTACTTTTAAGGATTTCAAACTATATCAAATGGATGTCAAAAGCGCATTTTTAAATGGCTACATAAGTAAAGAAGTACATGTAGAACAACCTCCAAGTTTTGAAAATCATAAGCATTCAAATCACGTTTATAGACTAACTAAAGCCTTGTATGGTTTAAAGCAAGCTCGTAGAGCTTGGTATGAAAGGTTAAGCGATTTTCTACTAGATAATGGATTTATTAGAGGAAAGATAGATACAACACTATTCATCAAATCTAAGAACGACAACATGCTCCTAGTTCAAGTATACGTAGATGATATCATTTTTGGAGCAACAAATGAAGAATTGTGCAATGAGTTTGCAAGTACTATGCAAAATGAATTTGAAATGAGCATGATAGGTGAACTCATTTTTTTCCTAAGACTTCAAATCAAACAAGCAAAACATGAAATTTTTATAAATCAATCGAAGTACATTAGAGACTTGCTCAAAAGGTTTAATATGGAAGATGGTAAAACTCTAGAAACACCAATGAGCTCGTCTTTAAAATTAGACAAAGACGAACAAGGCATACCAGTAGATGTTAAGCTCTGTCGTGGGATGATTCATAACTTACTATATCTGACTACGAGCAAGCCTGACATAATGTTTAGCGTATGTTTGTGCGCAAGATTTCAGACCACACCAAAAGAGTCTCATATATTAGCTTTCAAAAGAATACTTAGATACCTGATTGGAACCATTGAACTTGGATTATGGTATCCTAAGTATACCTCCTTTCAGATTATCAGCTATTCAGATGTAGATTTTTCTGATAGCAAAGTGGATAAAAAATGTATGAGCAACACATGTCATTTCTTAGGACATTTGTTAGTATCTTGGTTTTCAAAGAAGCAAAATTCAGTTGCTCTTTCAACAACAGAGGCAAAATACGTAGCGGCTGGAAGTTGTTGTGCTCAAACATTTTACAAGAAACAACAACTTATGGATTTTGGATGGCACTATGACACAGTTCCTATAAGATGCAACAATACGAGTGCAATAAACATATCAAAGAATCCTATATCACATTCACGAACTAAACACATATAAATTAGACATCATTTTCTTCGTGACCATGTGCAAAAAGGAGATGTGACACTTGAGTTTGTATACACAGATGAACAATGGGAAGACATATTCCCGAAACTACTTTCGGATGATAGGTTTATCCAAATTAGATGTGAATTAGGCCTGATGCATAGTCGAGAAGTTGCCTAGATTTGCATAATGGTTATAATTTTTCATGTTTGGATAATTTTGTTTACATTTGGTATTAAACTTAACAAATGGTTATTGCATGTTAAATTTTTATGGATACATGCTCACATAAATTTTGGACTTTAATAGACTGATTTGCATATCCATATCTATGAAAAATTAAAATGTTGTGTATGTTATCATTGAAATTTGATTAAACAACACAGATATATCTTAGAAAGGGTGAGAGTTTGCCTGTTTCTTAATAATATGAGAGTAGTAAGGTGAGTGACATAGGGAGATATATATTTACGTTAAAATATGCGATAAAGTTATGTTAGAACGATATTTTTATATCTACGCCTTTTGTTGATGTCAAAAGGGGGAGAAGAATATAAGCTTATAGCAAAAATAGTTTGCAAAAGTTTTTGAATGTAAGGAGAGAAAAGAACATAAGTACATGAATTATACATGCAAAACTATTGCCTATTTTACATTGTGCATTATTTGAGGGGGAGCCTTGTTAGGCGTAACCCATTTTCTATTTTTAATCGTGTATTTGTCATCATCAAAAAGGGAATAATTGTGGACTCTATGAGTCAAATCCTGTTTTGATAATGACAAATCACTTAGTATTTGACTTGTGCAATTGAGTTTGTGAACACGATCATAAGTTAGAATGCACGAATGGTAAGTTGACATAGAAGCCATAAGAAATCTAGAGAACATACCACTTGGCTCAATCCATGGATCTAGAAGAATAAAAGGATGAAAAAGCAAGCTTCAAGTTCAAGATCTTCAATGGGAATGGGTATTTAGAACTGAATGTATTTACATATTTCATATAATATATTTTGAAGCTCAAATATACCCTAGACAGACCTTAGGACTCATGCATAGCATGAAAAATTCATTTACATTAGTCTAGGTTGAACAAATTTTTTGAGGCAAATTTTAAAGGCCTCGTCAATGAACGCAATGGCCTCATCGATGAACTCATGAAGGCCACTCGGTGATGAATAGTGTTGTCTCATCAACAAACAAATATCGAGAGTCCAAAAAGTTCAGACAGTGCTCTTGTCGATGAAACTCATGGCCTCGTCAACAAACGAGTGTTGTACACTCATCGACGAACGTACCCATTCATTGACAAAGGTTGGGGCGCTGATTCACGTTTCGGCATGGACACAGATGAAAACTCTTATTTTTAACTTGATCCAATGGCCAAAATTTGATCAAAACCCATGAACTCTTATAAAACTAACCTAAAACCCCTAGTGCCTTACATTTGGCATATTATTGGGAACCTTGAACACATATACATCTCTGGAAAGCATTGAACACATTGCTGAGCCCTTGTCTGCGATTTCAAAGCATTCACATCAAATCTAAGCTACGTTGATTTTCAAAAGGTGTTCCAGCAAATATTGCACAAACAACTTGGGTATTGAGGTTTGGTGATCAAACTATTTTGTTGGCTTATTCTCAAATATTTTATTTTCTTCTCACAAACGTATTCTTAAGTATTTTATTTAAGAGATTGATCTTGAGTTATTTATATATACATTTTGTGAAAGATCATTATTTGAGAAAATTTTTTGTTAAGGCTTCAAATCTTTAAAAAACTATCAAGCTTATCATTTATTCAAAGATTTAATCTTAGCATATTTATTCAAATATCTTATTTAAAATTCTAAAGAAAACTTATTGACTAAGTATTTTGATAAAGACTATAGTTTTGATCTATACTGAAAATCAATTATTCGAGTAATTTTTGTGAAGATCATAAATCTAATTTAGATTTCCGAACTATACCTACTATTCAAATAATTTTATAAAAATCGTATAGTTGATTAGATCATCAGAGCATCTTGGTTGTACATATTTTACATAACAATCATTTATCACTTATTTCAAGAAATATCATTGAATATCATACTCACACACTGAGCTTCAACTTTCATCATATGAGTATGTATTAGATCTCTATTGTACTCACGAGCTTTGTGTATAAGCATTTGAGTTTTTGCATAAATTGTAATTTTATATTGTATTCACAGTTTGGGCTATGAACCGTGATTGAGGATGTAGCTACGCCTCTTGTAAGCAATGTATTGTACAGGAAGCTCTGCCCCAGTTAAAGGAGCGGTTTTTTTAGTGGAATCCTAGAGTGGGTTACTCAAGGTGAGGACGTAGGCTAGGGTAGGCCGAAATTTAATTGGGTATAATAATTTGAATTAATTTCAGACCACTGTGATTATTTAGTTAAATATTGAAATAGGGATTAAGCAGTAAAATAAACTTAAATAATTTTGAAATACCCAATTCACCCACCCTCTTGGGAGTACACCTAAATTAACATAGGTTAAAACCAAGGAGTTAGGCATACGAGAAGCTAAAGGAGAATTTGAAGTCCAAAAATTTCAAATAGGATGTTCAACCAAGCTCCAAATTATCAAAGGAAAAGAAGGATATGCTCGACCAAGTGGCGCGACTAGCAACATAAGGGGCAACCAAGTCATCTGCAAATTCCAAGGTTTAGACTGAAGATGATTTGCGACAAGGTTCGACCAAGTCTTCGACCAAGTGATTCTCAAGGGTGACCACGTCAAGATACTGAAGCATATTGAAGCCAGAAGTACCGAGAGTATCAATGAAGTGTTCAACCAAAGAGACCATGAGGGGCGACTATGTTGAGTTGATTCTCTGAAGCTCGAGATACTGCAAGCCTCGACCATCAACTCGACTAGCAAAACCCTATGGAGCGACTTAGTTGAAGATGCTGAAGATTCAAATTCCTGATTTCCTGCGAGTCTTGACCAGGACACGAGCAAGGGAAGCATAGGAATGACTTGGTCAACAACGATGATCTTCTTGCGTAAGATTTGCTGCAAACTTTCCTAAACTGTAAATCAAACCTTGTAAACCCTAAAGCCTATAAATATTTGCTATGAACATGAGCTCTGGGTTCCTCTTTATCCAATTTTGGATTAGTGACAGACCTAAAACACCATTGAGTACCAACCCTATGATAGATTTACTTGCTTTCATTTACATTCCTGTTGTGGTTCTCTTTTATATATTTGATCGTTAGTGACAGACGAATCCGTTTGCAATAAGAGACCATTTTTCCTACTTTCATTTCATGCTTTCGATTTATTGCTCTGATTATAATGAAGTCTTGCATAATAGGATAAGCACTACTACAATCTCCACTAGATAGAAGTAGTTGGCTACGGATACCGTGAAGGTGCTCGGGTGATCATTGAGACAAGGTATACTCTGGTTCTCGACCATGCTTCAGACAGTTGGTGCAACCTTACTACTCTATGCCCTCAAATAACCCTCTCCCGCTTGGCCTGAGATTCTCGGGTTAGTACTTCTGCATATAGCTGGTCGAGCGTAGTTAGAGGCATGGTGTCCTAAGTCTGATTCATATCTAAACATCGCTTTGTAGGAGTAGGGTTAACTTAGATCTTATTTTCTTTCTAGTAGTTGTTAGCACACTCATTGCAAAATACCATCTTTTTCACTTTCTTTTACACGAGGCAATAATAGACTAATTAAGAAAAGGTTTATAACTGCACGGTTTGGTCCCTATGGATCGACACCCGATTTCCCCACTTTCTACTGAACTTGGGATCAAGTTAGGTTTATAAATATTATTTTTGGTAGTTAAGGACCCAAGCCTTGGCGAGCCTACCAAATTTTGGCATTATTTCCGGGGACTAGGGTATAGTTGTTGGCCAAATTCTCATTTAGTATATTGTTGCTTTATTTGTATATATATTTTTTTTCTTTTCTTGTTTATATATAGAAGTCTTGACTCTCTGCACTTAAATTGTGTATGTTTGTTTTGCGTTCTCTGGACCCTGAGATAGTTTCTATTGACCTTGAGATTGAGAGATGTCGTAGGTTCCTTAGGAAACCAACCTCTCATCCTGAGTTTGCTAAGTTGTCTGAGCCAAAAGTTATAGTCGAACAAAACCCACCAGTTCTTGCTGATCAGATCCTGGAACACCAAGCTCCCTACCTACCTGTGGTGGGGGAGCAACCCCTTCGGCCTCTTAGGGACTACTTTGTACCTAATGCATATACCTCGTCGTCTTACATCTGGTTCCCGGATGTCCAGGCAGCACAATTCGAGATCAAAACTTCCATTATCTTGATACTGCCCACTTTTTATGCAAATTCCACAAAAATACTTTTTGGCATCTCGATGAATTTCTCAAGATATATTCCACCATCCGCATCAATAATTTTGATGATGATGCCCTTTGCCTAAGGCTATTCTCGTTTTCTCTTAAGGATAAGGCCAAATATTCGCTAACATCCTTATAACCAAACTCAGTGACCACCTAGGCTACCATGCAGTACGAATTCTTGAAGAAGTACTTCCTAATTGGAAAGACTAACCAGCTGTGAAGGGCAATCACTAGTTTCTCTCAGTCGGGTGGGGAACTATTCTTCGAGACTTGGGAGCGTTTAGGGACTTACTACGTCAATGCCCACATCATCAGGTCCCTAAATGGAAATTAGTCCAAACTTTCTACAAAAGACTGGCCGAGAGAGATAGGTCGATGGTAGATGCATCGTGTGGAGGTACTTTCCTCACTAAACATGAGAATATGGGTTCTCTTCGAGAACCTCACCAAAAACTCTCAACAGCATACCGTGGCCACTCGTAGACCCTTCAAACCATCCACTTCAAAACATAGTGGAGTCTATGAGTTGGCCTCAAGCCACGGCCTAGCACCTACCCTGCACACAATCGTTCAAAATCTAAATTGGTTCTTATCCTCAAGACAGCAACCGCAACCTGTGGCATATGCAGAGGTGTTCGCCATCTGCTCAGACCCTTCACACACCTGTTATGACTGCCCACAATTGGTATGATAGGCCGTCAAACGACCCCTACTCCAACACATATAATCCTGGGTGGAAACAGCATCTTAACTTCTCCTGGAGGCCACAAGCTCTAGGATTTCAAGTCCAAAGACCTCAATTATCACCCAACACTCCACATCCTCACCCATATCATAATACCCAAAATTCTACTGTGCCCACCCTTAGACCATCTTCTTATCAACTACCACCGTCCCCCTCCACGTAAATATGATTCTTTTCAAGAGACGGTGCTGAAAACCCTTCAGGGCATTGAGGTTGATCACCAAGTAAATTGGCAATTACTTCACTCTCACTCCCAGTCCATAGCTAAAATGGAAGCCACTATGGAGCAACTAGCTACCTCCTTGAGTAGGATAGACGAGGGTAAACTACCTAGTCAGTCTTCAATGAACCCTAAGGGCCGGAATGGGCTAGAATGCGATCAAGCTGCAGGAACTTCATCATATAATGTGCACGCCCAAGCGGTAACCACTCTCCGAAGTGATAGGGAGATAAATAACAGGGTTGAGGAGAAAAATAAATCAAGAAAAGGATAAGGGGAAAAAAAGAGATGAGCCAGTAGAAGAATTATGTGAATCCCCTTCTCCTTGTCCTGTAACTAACATTGAGAGACCTACCCCCTCAAAGATTGGAGCACTTCCTCATTATACTCCTACAGCTCCTTACCCCATAGCTCTACAGACACCCTTTAAATCTAAGAAGGAGACCACTACAGAGTCAATCATGGACTCATTTAGGCAGGTTAAGGTCAACATTCCTCTCTTAGAGGCTATTAAATAAGTGTTTGCATATGCCAAGTTCCTCAAAGACCTATGCACGCAGAAGCATAAATCAAGAGTGCATATGAACAAGCCAGTGCGGCTGACCGATCATATGAGCTCAATAGTACTTGGTCACCTTCCTTCGAAACTAAAAGACTTTGGCACTCCAACTATTTCATGTGTAACTGGCAATTACATAATTAATAGCGCTCTTTTGGATTTAGGGGCAAGTGTGAACCTTCTTCCATATTCAATATTTAAGCAATTCAACTTAGGAGAGTTCAAAACCACCCTGGTCACCTTAAGTTTTGCCAACCGATCAATAAAGAAACCCCGAGGTGTGATAGAGGACATCTTGGTTAAGGTCGAAGACTTGTACTTTCCTGTTGACTTTGTAGTCTTGGATATGGAACCTACTGACCTAACTAAGAACCATATCCCTATCCTATTAGGCCAACCATTCTTAGTCATGGCTAATGCATGTATTCAATATAGGTCAAGGATTATGGATGTATCCTTTAGAAACATGCAGCTCAAGTTGAACATATTCCATGCGTCTCAACACCCACCCGACAACGCCCAAGCTGTGGATGTAGACATGATTGATGAATGTGTTGAAGAAGTGACTCCCTTAATTCGGTGGAGGGATCCTCTAGAGGATACATTTTAGCCTAAGAACCCCTTTACATTCGACCTAAAGGACCTGTGCGAACAAATTTTTGCAATCCATTACTCGGCCTCTAGTTTAGAGGGATGGCTATGGGTAAGTGAGACATGGTTCAATAAAGACATGGAGGAAGAAAACCCTCTTTCCAAACCACGGTAAGTTCGGCGTGTGCTTTAACTAAGTCTGGCTGAGGACGATAAACTTAGCGCTTCCAGGAGGCAACCTAAATATTTTCTTTTCCTCTTGAGTCCTTAGGGTGTTCATAGTAGTAGAAATGAGTTTTAGAGTCTTTAGGGTAATTTTAGGACAATTGGGGATGCTACTAGGTAGCGACCAACATGCCGTAGTGTGACCTGGTTGACTCTCTGCAATTCTCTGAACATGTAAGATACCGATAGGATCGACCATGCCTGCGACCAGCACTGAGCTGGGTGCAGCCTGGTCGATCACTGCCAACCCTGCTTAGGTGGAGGGGAGTGACCAAGCGCACCTAGAATAACAAATGGAGTGACTTGGTCATGAATAGTAAAAAGTCATTTAAAACCCTTTTTTCCCTCGCTATCTTTCAACTTCTAAAGTCTGCTCTCCCGGTCGATCTTTGTCGCCCCGACTTCGGACTTCATCGTTCGAGCTTCATCTACCTCCTCTAATCACAACCCTTTGGCAACCACTTCGGCAAGCCCTAGCACCGATGACACTCTTCCTTGGGCACGGCTTCTATTCAGCGACACTTAGGGTTTTTAGGTAAGTGGTCCCTCATCTTTTCAGTCTCTCTGCATTTCTTTTCCTTGTTCATCCACCCACTCCCTATTTTCCCATGAATGCCTCGCCATCCAAAATCTAGGGTTGCTTCCAACCAACCCTAATCGTCTCAGGCCCCCACCAAACAAAAAAGGAACCCTGTTCAGCTGCTTGATGAGATGTCATCAAAATCTGAGCATCCACCACCTATTCCAACATCCGCAAGAGGCCAGACATCACAGCCCCAACTAGATCTAGAAAAGAAATGATAAGGTATAATCATTCAAAGGATGACCTTGGCTGACTATGCCTTCTGGCCAATGTATACGCTTAAGTTGGATGAGACTCAGGCTCATGATAAGAAGAAATGTTGTGTCAATATCCTCGGAATGAGGAAATTTGACCATTATATGACCCTACCAACTGCCTCCTATCATCCCGAGCTGGTTTGGGAATTTTATCAGAACATGCAGCACGATCCAAGAATAGGGGTTTGGTCCACTGTTGTTCAAGGAATTGGGATTAAGCTCACCTTCACCTTACTTGACAAAGCTTGGTCTCACTCTGAAACTGATGTTATTCCATGGAAGGCACTAGACTCTTCCAACATTTACCATATCATCCGCCAGATGTTCCACGGTCAGTATTATGATGGTGGTAACATGGTACGTGGCACGTGTACAGCCTGGAGCAGAGTACCCGACTACTTGCTTCTTTCAGACCTAATTCTTCAGCGCAACATATACGCCTCCGACCACCATTCTGAGCGGCATGGCATCCATTTATAGGCATTGTATATAGTACACAAAGGGATGTAGTTGAATATACCCTAGCTGATGTTGGAAGAAATGATAAATTTTTACATGAGGAATGTGAAGCACCCAAAGCTAAAAAGGTCACCGCCTAAACCTGTCCATGGATAGCCTTCTAAGGAGTTAAGGAGACCCCTCATTCCTTATGCGCAACTAATCATGGCCATGTTGAAGCGCTTGAGGATTAACCTTGGGGACCCAGATGTGAATATGCCCATTGTCGAGGTAACAACTAAGAGGACATGGCGTCAGAGTTTACAATTGATCGCCACGGCCAAATTAAAGGTCCATCAGTGGGCCCTATTTGAGAGACCCCAGGGGTCGATGATGCTTTTTCCAAATTTCTGGTACATCCACGATAATAAGCCCGCGCAACTTCTAGGACCACCCCTTATTGGGAATCAAAAAAGAAAAAGAGGAAGTCAAACGCATGCTCCACCTCAGTAGCAGCACCACATACACCAACATCCCCTTTTGTGTCCCAGGCAAGGGATGACCTGGGCCACTTATGCCATAATGTTGAGCTCTTTAGTTCTAAGATGACAAGTATATGGGGCAAGATGCAGTAGGGTTTTCGAGCTATCTTCGATGTTCTTCATATCGGCTTCCCATAGGTCGTTGAGTCAACCATCCTTCCAGGATTCACTGCTGCACCGAAGCCGACTGCACCAGCTTCTTCTCCCGTACCCTCTACTTCTCCAATCTGTCCACCATCTCCTATAGCGGCACCAAAGCAACATTCTCTAAGCTAGTCGATCCCCCCCTCCTCAAGGTGCTTCACCAGCAAGTCTGGTGATTATGATTGAGGTCGAACATTTAGGTGAAGGGGGAGCAGAGACCCTTCATGCGGAAACTTTGCCACCTACCACTACTGTGGGCGAGGCTTAATCTCTTATACATTCTATTGAAGAGCCATCCCTTCACAAGCCAGTTCTTGAGTCATACGCCCCTCCGCTACCTATCCCAGTTATGACCACTACCCTGATGCAGCCCATCGACATATCACACTTCTTAGTACCTCTCAAGGTACAACCACCGCATGTTCTCAAGTATTACATTTGATGTCATCTTAGGATAACTCCCTCACCATCTATTTCTTATGCTCCCCAGGTAATCCCTACTCTTGTCCCGTTGGCCCCTGCTCAAGTGCCATCCCATACTCCCACCTCACCAGCTTCGCCAATCGTGTATGGAAATATTCTTGAAAAGGAGGAGGTTGCTACAAGTGAAGATTCTTACGAGGGCCACCAATTTAAGGCGGATACTCCATCGAATGCATAAGATGATTTAAGAGGCAGCGCATCAAACGATGACACCAATGGGTCGATCAAGGACAATTAGGATAGGTCTAAGGCTAGCCACATTGGAATCCTTCTTGTGCACAATCTACATAGAATGTGCCTTTGTGGCAAATTTTTGTTTTTCTATTCTTTTGATTGTATTTTCTTTACTAATAAGCGATCACCATGTTTTTTTTGGTAGGCCATCTACTTGTAATGCTCAAATCATATTGTACTGCCCTCTGATTATCAATGCAATATAAATGGTGCTTTGGATGCTCTACATGTCTTTTGTTGTTGACTTTTTGAGTTTGATCCCTATTTTGATGCTGACAAAGCACAAGTTGCTTATATGTGTATTTAGTATATGAATAGGTTTATATCTAGCACACACATAAGACAAAGGGAAATGGAAACCATACAAGACTTAAAGCTCACATCATATGGTAGATTCCATGAAGAGTGGTCTGTAATAATTGCATGTCATGCATGATATGGATTGACAAGCTCAAAGTGACCATAGTCTGATCGTAAGGATACAAACCTAACCTTAGGGGACTCAACCTAAACTCAAAAAAACCTTTTTGTTAGAAGCTAAACTCATGCAAAAGTTTTTTAAAATAACTTAAGGTCAAAAACAAGGTTTGCAATTCAGTCGACCGATGTTGGATTTTTGGACTTAATTTAAAAGCCCGGTTGATCAAACCTTCTAGTATTAATTAGCTCAGTCAACCCAATAGACCGTAGGCTAGAAAGTCAAAAATTTGACTAAGCCTTAGGTGACCGAACCTGTAGAGACCTAAAGAATTATAGAAATTAAGTAAATAAAAGAAATAAGAGAAAAGGATTTTTCAAAAAGGACTCAGCAGGGTCTCGTCGACAAATGCAGAGCGCTCGTCAATGAGAAGCCTTCTTGGGCTCATCAACATGGACTCGTGTCATGTCGACGAGAACTTATCGAGAAGGCTGATTTTAGGTCCTAAAATTCGTTGATGAGGGGTAAGTGTTTGTAGATAAATTCCCTTCATGGACTCCTTGACGAGGTGACGTGTCTCGTCAACGAATCTGTATTTTATAAATACACTAACCTCAAGATTTCAGTGTGAATTTTTCATGCAAAACTCTCTCTCTCTCTCTCTCTCTCTCTCTCTCTCTCTCCCTCTCTCTCTCTCTCTCTCTCTCTAAACCTCATCTCCCTTTCTCCTTATCTCTAGATTTCCGGCTTCATTCTTCTCCGATTGGATGATCAGAAGCCACCAAGCTACTCCTAGGAAGATTCTCTTCAAGTCTGCTGGAGTAGTTCACTAGTTAGGCTAACTTGGGCACCATCCCAAAATTTGGATAAGTTGGTTATTTTAAGTTTTATAAGGTATTTGGTGTTCCTGGACTGAGGAAAATTGTCACGCCTCGAACCCCGAAATGGGACCCAAGGGTGAAAATGTAACTAACCTGTCCTTGTATCCGATAAAACATCCAAAGATACAGTACAATGGATGAGGGTTCAACCCCGTGGGGTTCCCAGGCACCCTAAACGCATCCAAACACAAACATTTACGTAGCATAAAAAGGTCATTCTATAAACATATACAGTACCATACCAGACTCTATACAAGAGCAAAACAAGGCTCTATCAAAACGTACAAACGGGTGCCCAAGTACATCTCAAAATGGTAACCCAAAAAAATATATAGTCTTAGCACTTACCCAAGCGCTAACACAGTACACCAACCACTATGCTCCCTACACTAGGACGCTAGTTCCGGTTACTCGAAGCACCTATAAAAATGTACGTACAGCAGGGGTGAGACACCTCTCAGTAAGGAAGAACACAGGTTTTATCGATGTGTGGCATTTGAGTGTTATCATGATACAACATACACGTAGTTAAATGCAATCCAATACTAGTTCACACAATGCATACACGCACACATACACATACACATGATCAGCAATCTCGATGTCATCACACCCTTCGGCCCGAAGCCGATCCGAAACAATTTTGCGTTGGCCCAGCCAACCCGCGAAGCACGATGCCACCTGCACATGGCTAGTCCCCGACTCCTATGGCATCGTACCGGCACTAACTGGTGGATCCACACCCTTGGGCCTGATCTGCCGGTATAGGCTCATGTCCTCGGATATAGAGCTGGACACTCTCAGTACCAGGACAATTCGGAACCCCGTTCCTACTAGCCATTTAACATATCACACACACAAAACCACACCCATTTGGTAATCTAAAACATGATTTTTCAAAAAAATACAGTTTAAACAAGTCAAGGCACGGCCATCCCAATATCACAATATAAATCAACATATACCCATGGTTTTCAACAAAACCAGGGATGCAGGCCGTCGCCCCTTTTTTCCCAAAATTGTACTAATGAAAAACCCATAGCTTTCCCCATTAGATCCCCCCAAATGAGTAGCCAAAACACACACAGGACCATGGACCACAGTTCCACCGAGTCTGATTTCAAAAATAACCAATATAAACATAGTTCCCCTTACCTTTCCCGAAAAGCAAATCCCAAACTCCAAGGCCCCTAAATAGCGAACCGAGTTCCAAAACCTACAAATCACAATACAGAATATACTCACAAGACTGATACCTACAAAACTACTGGATTAGAATTGAAAACCGAGCCTTATCTCAATTTTACGCCAAAACCCAAAAATCTTCGAAACGAGATTTCGATTCGTAGAAGTTGTAGAGAATCCTTCCACGATCCTTGTGGTAACTTCAGATTTCCGACGATCAACGAAGAAATCTAGAAAGAGAGAGAGAGAGTAGGGAGAGGGTTAGAGAGAGAAAGAGAGATATTTGAAGTTTCCTAATGAAGAAGTAATGAAAATTTCCTTTTATAGCCCTTTGACTTGAGGGAATTCGTCGATGAAATGTTGCCTTCGTCAACAAATCTTTCACTGACTTCATCAACGAATCGGTGGCCTCGTTGACGAATCTAGCATCTCCAATTTTTTCGAGACTCCTTTGCTTCTCCTTGTCGACGAGCCCCTGATTTCGTCGACAAGAAGAACAAAGGCTTCTTCGACGAAATCTGGCTTCGTCGACAAATCTTGCTCTTTTACCAAAATTTCTCTCTCTTTAGAATTAAACCCATTGCTCATGGTTCGATTTCTTACAATCTCCCCTCCTTACAAAAATTTCTTCCTCAAAATTTGCCATCTCTCATTCCCAAATTCATACATACAATCGAACACATATACGAACTACCAACAAGAAACTAGCGACCACTACAGCGCAGCCCCGTCATACACATACACATACATACCCTCACTTATGGTGGAGGAATACCGTGGTTACATATACAATGGTCTTAGGAGTTCACACACACACACTACCAACGACTAACCACCTATCCCAACCCACAATAGGATCATGTACAAGTGCTCAAAATAACTGTGGATACTTTTGGCGTATTTCCGTTTCCAATTCCCAAGAAGCTTCCTTAACCTCGTGGTTCCACCACAATACGTTCACTAACGGTATCTCTTTGATACGAAGCTTCCAAACTTTACAATCTAGAACCTGAACAGGTATCTCCTCATACGCTAAAATATCCCCAATTTCCAACTCATCATAGCTAATAACATGTGAAGGATCCAATACGTACCTCCTCAATATGGATACATGAAACACATTGTGGACCCTCGAAAGTGCTCGAGATAATGCAATCCTGTAGGCTACCAGACCCACTCGCTCAAGTACCTCGAATGGTCCGATGTACCTCGGGCTCAACTTGCCCTTCCTCCTAAATCTCATCAGCCCTTTCATCAGAGCAATACGTAGAAATACCTTACCTCCCACTTCGAAGTCTAAATCACGAAAGCAAACATCTGCATAACTCTTCTGTCGACTCTAAGCTGATCTAATCCTCTCCCGGATCAAACCCACCTTCTCAGACGCCTTCTGCACAAGTTCAGGTCCTAACACCTGACGTTCACCAACCTCATCCCAACACAAAGGAGATCGACACCTCCGACCATACAAAGCCTCGAATGGTGCCATCCCGATACTAGACTGAAAGCTGTTATTTTAAGTGAACTCTACAAGTGGCATAAACTGTATTCAGCTACCACCGAAGTCCAACACACAAGCTCGCAACATATCTTCAAATATATATATCGTCCTCTCCGACTGTCCATCAGTTTGTGGGTGGAACGCTGTACTGAAAGTAAGCTTCGTCCCCAATGCCTCCTGTAAGCTCGTCCAGAATCGAGAAGTAAACCTCAGATCTCGATCTGACACAATGGACACTGGTACTCTGTGCATTCTCACAATCTCATGCACATACAACTTCGTCAGCCTACTTAAAGGATAGCCAACCTTCATCGGTATGAAATAGGCAGATTTCGTCAATCTATCCACAATCACCCAAATAGAATTTTTCCCGGAAGCGCTAGTGGCAAACCGATTACAAAATCCATGGAAATATACTCCTATTTCCACACCAAAATAGGCAAAGGCTACAACGGCCCTGCCGGTCTCTAATGTTCAGCTTTCACCTGCTGACACGTCAGACACTGCCCCACGAACTGAGCAATCTGCCTCTTCATACCAGACCACTAGAAGGTCTCGCGCAAATCCTAATACATCTTTGTACTACTAGGATGTACCGTATATGTAGAACGATGCGCCTCCTCTAGAATCGTCCTTCTCATCTCATCATAGTTTGGAACACATGGTCTAGTACCAAACCTCAACACACCTCCCTTAGAGATGTTAAACTCTGTAGCCAATCCCTGCTGTACCTTTTCCCTAACCTCTGCCAACTCAGCATCACTAGCCTGCGCCGCTTTTATACGCTCAAATAAGGTCGATTGGACCACCAAACCAGCAAGATAAGTCTGATGATCACCAACCACCAACTCTATACCTAAGCTTTCCAAATCCCTTCTAATGTGACACTGAGTTACAACCGCAAATACAGCCGTAGGCCCTGACTTCCGACTCAACGCATCAGCTGCCACATTAGCCTTCCCCGAGTGATAACTAATCGTGCAATCATAATCCTTAATCAATTCAAGCCACCACATCTGCCTCATGTTCAACTCCATCTGTGTGAAGAAATACCTAAGGCTCTTATAGTTAGTGAAAATCTCACACTGCACCCCATACAGATAATATCGCCAGATCTTCAGTGCATATACCACAGCATCCAATTCCAGATCATGCGTAGGGTAATTCTTCTCGTACTCTTTCAATTGCCAAGAGGCATATGTTACTACCTTACCCTTCTGCATAAGCACACATCCTAGGCCTTTCAAAGACGTGTCGCTATAAATCACAAACCCACCATCCCCCGAAGGGATGGTCAATACTGGAGCAGTAACCAGCCAGTGCTTCAACTCCTGAAAGCACTGCTCGCAATCATTGGTCCACTCAAACTGCACTCATTTCCTGGTCAATCATGTCATAGGTCCATACAGTTTAGAGACACCCTCTACGAACCAACGATAGTAACCCGCCAGTCCTAGAAAACTCTAAATCTCCTGCACATTCTTCAGCCTTACCCAGTAGACCACGGCTTCAATCTTGTTAGGATCAACTGATATACCATCCCCTGTAACCATATGATCTAAAAACGCAATCTAACTCCCAGAATTCACATTTCTTCAGTTTAGCATACAGTTTCTTCGCCCGCAGAATCTGTAACACTAACCTTAAATGTTCCATGTGCTCTTCCGTACTCCTCGAGTAAACCAAAATGTCGTCAATGAATACCACTACGAACCGATCTAGGTACTCATGGAAAACCTTGTTCATCAGATCCATGAACACCGCCAAAGCGTTTGTCAACCTAAAAAGCATGATTAAGAACTCATAGTGACCATATCTGGTTCAGAAAGCAGTCTTCCCTACATCCTCCGCTCTAACCCTCGCCTGATGATACCTTGACCACAAGTCGATCTTCGAAAAGACCCGCATGCCCTGCAACTGGTCAAAGAGATCATCTATACACGGTAAAGGATAGCGATTTTTCATAATTACCTTGTTAATCTCACGGTAATCAATGCATATCCGCATCGACCCATCCTTCTTCTTCACAAACAATACTGGAGCTCCCCAGGGCGAAACACTAGGTCGAATGAATCCCCTCTCCAGTAATTCCTACAACTGCTCCTTCAACTCCCAAAGTTCTGCTGGAGCCATCCGTTACGGAGCTTTAGACATCGGTGCCTACTGGGAAACAACTCTATCACAAACTCCAACTCACGATTTGGAGGTAAATCGGGTGTAGTGCCGACAGAATCTGTGGCACTGGACGCACACACGATCCCACGAATTCATACTCGTGCTCCCCAGGAGGTCTGAAAACTACCACCTTCCTATGATAGTAGTTCACAGCATAACTAGAGAACAACCAATCCATCCCCAGAATGACATCGAACCCTGACATGTCGTATGCCACAAGATTCACCAGTAGTAGCTTCTCCTGAATTTCCACTGGGCAGTCTACCAACATCTTCCTACAGAAAGATACACTCCCAGATGGTGTAGTAATAGATAACACCTCACTCATATCTCGGGTCTCAACCCCACACCGTCCCACAAAATTCACAGACACAAAGGAATGGATTGCACCCAAATCAAACAAAACAGAAGCTTTATTCAAAAGAAATAATAAAGTACCTATCACCACGTTTCCTGCATGCTCAACATCCACTGGAGTAAGAGAGTATACTCTGGCTGGAGCTATATTGGTCTGAATGGTTCCCTAAGGTATCTAATTGCTCCCTCGGTCCCTAGTGAATGCAGGCACATCTCGCCTTGATGCTCGACAATCATGAGCCATGTGACCAGGTCGACCACAGTTATAGCAGTTACCATCAAAAGACCGACACTCACCCTCATGCCGTCTGAAGCACCTGGTACAACGACCACTAGTCTGGCTCCCCTAAGAATCCTGGCACTCGGTATTCTGATGATAACCCGAGCCCTTGCTCCTCTTCTTCCACGATCCCTAATGAGATCATGTCTGAGAACCAAAAGGTACTGTCCTCTTCCACAATTCCTGATCCACCTTGTCCTCTCGGATACCGGTCTCAATCACCATGGCCTTATCCACCAATACCGAGAACTCATGGATCTAAAGCATACCCACCAGTCTGTGGATATCCTTCCTCAAACCCTTCTCGAACCTGCGAGTCTTCTCATACTCGCTCGAGATCATACATGGTGCAAAGCGGGACAACTCTATGTATCGAGCTGCATACCCCTACACCGTGAAACTCCCCTAAGTCAGTGCAGAAAACTCATCTACCTTCGCATCACGTACTGAAGTTAGGAAGTATCTGTCGAAGAACACCTCCTTGAAACGGCTCCACGTCATCTCCTCAGGACCACCTCTCTGCTTCTCCAGCAAACTCGCCGCAATCCACCATCGACCCGTCTCTCTATACAGCTAGAAAGTAGCATAGAGGACTCGCTGCCTATCCATGCAGTGCAGGACTTCTAGAATCCTCTCAGTTTTCTCCATCCAATCCTCTGCTGTCATCGGGTCAAGTCCTCTAGAGAACATCGGAGGATGCATGCGTGTGAACCTCTCAATGGTGCACCCCACAGTAGTAGGAAAGCGCTCGCATCTCCTCACACTCTGCCTGATCTCCCACAATACCTGCCTCATCAAACCTCGACGCACAGAAGGAGACTCATCACTCGCAGTCTCCTCGGAGCCACTTCCCAGGTCATTATCGTTAGGCTCCATTCTACAGCACAATAGGAATCTATCAGTATCCCTACAACACATATAGTTAACACAATGATCTACACTAATCGTGTTAACTACTCCCTACCAGGTCTAGGTCTATCCTATCACACCAACACGAAAGTCATCAATGATCTGCCCTACTTTTACTGGAATCGTCATCCCAGGAAAAACACGGAATACTGTCGAAAAATACCGATCTAGCAACCGAACAACCTTCAACCAACTCTACCCATATCCACATCCTATACTCTGGTATGTACTCACAACTAAGCCTAACCAAGTCTACAAGATCTAGTAACCTGGTTAGCTCTGATACCAAGTTGTCACGTCCCGAACCCCGAAATGGGACCCAAGGGTGAAAATGTAACTAACATGTCCCTATATCCGATAAAACATCCAAAGATACAGTTCAATGGATGAGGGTCCTACCCCGTGGGGTTCCCAGGCACCCTAAACATATCCAAACACAAACATATACGCAACGAAAAAAGGTCATTCTATAAACATATACAGTACCATACCAGAGTCTATACAATAGAAAAATAGGGCTCTATCAAAACATACAAATGAGTGCCCAAGTACATCTCAAAATGGCAACCCAACAAAATATACAGTCCCAGCACTTACCCAAGCGCTAATGCAATACACCGGCCACTATTCTCCCTACACCAGGATGCTAGTTCTAGTTACTCGAAGGACCTGTAAAAATGTACGTACAGTAGGTGTGAGACACCTCTCAGTAAGGAAGAATAGAGGTTATATCGGTGTGTGGCATTTGAGTGTTATCATGATACAACATACACATAGTTAAATGCAATCCAGTACTAGTTCACACAGTGCATACACGCACACATACACATGATCAGCAATCTCGGTGGCGTCACACCCTTCAACCCGAAGCTGGTCCGTGACAATCCGGCGTTGGCCCAGCAAACCTACTAAGCACAGCGCCACCGGCACATGGCTAGTCCTTGACTCCCATGGCATCGTACCAGCGCTAATGGGTGGATCCACACCCTTCAGCCTGATCTGCCGGTATAGGCTCACGCCCTCGGATATAGAGCTAAACACTCTTGCCTACGTGGCAGGCGATAAACACACCCTAGGATATAGAGCCGGACACTCTCATACCTAGACAATTCGGAACCCCATTCCTACTAGCCATTTAACATATCACACAAACATGCATGCTCATATAACCAAACAAACCACACCCCTTTGGTGATCTAAAACATGGTTTTTCAAACAAATATAGTTTAAACAAGTCAAGGCATGGCCATCCCAATATCATAGTACAAATCAACATATACCCACGATTTTCGACAAAACCAGGGATGCAGCCCGTCGCCTCTTTTTTCCCAAAACTGTAATAATGAAAAACTCATAGTTTTCCCCATTAGATCCCCCCAAATGAGTAGCCAAAACACACAAAGGATTGTGGACCACAGTTCCACCAAGTCTGATTTCAAAAATAACCAATATAAACATAGTTCCCCTTACCTTTCCCTGAAAAGCAAATCCCGAACTCCAAGACCCCTAAACAGCGAACTGAGTTCCAAAACCTACAAATCACAGTATAGAATATACTCACAAGACTGATACCTACAAAACTACCGGATCAGAATTGAAAATCGGGTCTTACCTCGATTTTATACCGAAACCCAAAAATCTTCGAAACGAGATTCTGATCCATAGAAGTTGTAGAGAATCCTTCCACGATCCTCGTGGTAACTTCAGATTTTCGATTCCATCAACGATCAACGAAGAAATTTAACGAGAGAGAGAGAGAGAGTATGGAGAGGTTTAGAGAGAGAGAGAGATATTTGAAGTTTCTTAATGAAGAAGTAATGAAAATTTCCTTTTATATCCTTTTGACCTTGGGGAATTCGTCGACGAAATGGTGCCTTCGTTGATGAATCTTTCACTGACTTCATCAACAAATTGGTGGCCTCGTCAACGAATCTGGCATCTCTAATTTTTCTAAGACTCCTCGCCTTCTCCTCGTCGACGAGCCCCTAAATTTCGTCGACGACAAGAACAAAGGCTTCGTCGACGAATCTTGCTCTTTTACCAAAATGTCCCTCTCTTTAGAATTAAACCCATTTATCACAGTTCGGGTTCTTACAAAAATGCTTTAGATAGAATAATACTGAAGTTTTGTTGGGGAAATATATATTTTCTGGGTGTTGAGCTGGGAACACCTCAGGAGTAGGTTTGGTTAATTTTGTAGGCTCAGTAAGTCAAGTAAAAGGATAAATTAAGTCAGCATTTTACATGAAATTATTTATTATTATACAGCATTTATTTTCAAGAAAATATGTATGTTATAGAACTATATTTAAAAACATTGTTGTTGAACAGGGAAATGGTTTTAACACATTTTATAAGAAAATATGATTTCAGAACAAATTATGAGTTTAGAAGGCTACTTACATTTGTGTGGCATGAGTGTAATATTTTCATTTAAATTATGTTATATTGAAATATTATAATTTTTCCAAGAAAAGATTGCAATTTTCAGGAAAACCATAAAAATAGTACAGGAACTATGGTTTTAAGAATATTATGTTAAACAGTGCAAGAATTTCATGTTCAAGTATGTTATGTTATGTCAGCGTAAATTCCATGATTTTTTCATTATGATATGACGGCACAAACGCCATAATTATGCATGTTATGTCAAGATTCAAGAAAATATTATCATGTCATGTTTTACTCTAAAATATGAAACTGCTATGTTCAATATCATGAAATGTATTATATGTTATCAAAACCTAGATAGCTTAGTTTAGTTTCATAAAGCACGGTATTGTAGCTATATGCTCACGTTTATGTTTATGTTAGTGCTACCACACATCTTATGTAGAGTATGAGAGATGGCAGTCGATGTGGCTTCATGGTAGAGTTGTAGTTCCCTTGGTAGTCCGGCACAGGTGGAACGGGTCAATCGTACTTACACACCTATGTTTGACTTAGCATGGTCGGCCAGCCATTACTAGGTCCCGCCTGCGGGCTACACAACCCTGTCATAGGGGGGCAAGACATGACAATAACTAACTATCTATCTTGGGTAATATTTAAAGTATGGTATAGTCCTATAAGATGATTTTCCTGTACAGAAATTTAGTATATTAACCTATGCATTATGACAAATCATGTTTTATTCATATATGATACAAACTGTTTTTACCAGATATGAACTATGTACTGTTTATATGTATAACACGAAAATACTCATGTTGTCACACACTGATATTAGTTTATCTCTCTTACTGAGAGGTGTCTCACCCCAACATTACAAACATTTCAGGAAATCTAGGTAAGAGAGCGAATAGAGCCCCGTAGCAGTAAAAGTTGACCGAGCTACCCTATCAGTAGGGTAAGTGGTTGAGCTAGAGTTAGATGGGTTTTTGAATTGAGACCCTAAGATACTTTTTGGTCTTTTGTGGATCACTGTATATATATATATATATGACAAATTCAGTAAAACTTTAGTATTGTGTTTGGTGTTGGATGATATGTACGTAATTTATTTTTTCAGCTGCTTAGGTATCAGAGATGTATGATAGGTATATCCCCGGTACCCATGGGTCCAGGTAGATCATGACTTTGATAGTTTAGTAGGTTATCAGAATTATTATAAATGTTATTACATGGAAAAAAATATATGTAGAAAAATAGGCAGGTTGTTACAAAACCTTTGGCATTATAAATGCCTTGGCCGACCAAAAAATTTAAAAGACAACATGTTGACCTAACCTCAGCCGACTGAACATAGTTTGAACATATTGCCCACGGTCGACCGTAGCTGAGATGTGACTTTTTCCATCTTCCTTAGCTGACCAAATTGATAGTTCAAATTGACCTCGGTCGACCGAGTTCAAAATCTTAGCAAACCAAACCCTCACCGGGCGACCGAAACCACGAAGCCCTAAGGAAATTGTCTGGCTTAGCCGACCAGCCATTAGCCACGGTCGATCGAACTAGAAAATTGTCTAAGGGCCATTGTGAGTGTTCGGACAATCGACCTTAGGCGTCGGGCGACCGAACCTCTTGGGTTGCCAAGTTTTACCACGTTAAACAAGGGTTAATTTTAATTAAACTTAATTAAACCTTTTCTAAAATTCCCTTGTATCCCAAACGGTCATATTTTACAAGAGGTCTATAAATAGCCCCTCATAAATCATTTTTAAAACATGTTTATATTAGAAAATCCTCTCAAATAAATTTTGTGTTTTTCATCCATGCTCTCTTATTCTTATTGTATTGAAAATATTTTTAAGAGAGATTTCATTTAGGCATCAATTTTTTATATCCAAATCATTTCACTCTCTTTCTCACACTCATTTGAAATATTCTTTTTGGAAGAGAACATATTCTATTTATGCATTCATTCTTCATCCAAAGCATACACTCTCAAGTTTAATTTTGAAAATCATCCTTGAGTGTAAGCTTAAAGGTTCTCCCATATATTTTTATTGATAAATATTTTTGTGAAAAGCCTTATTCTAGCTAGGGAATCCTTGCACATCCATTGCAAGATTCTAAGAGCTCACTTGTTCTTATTGCATAAATATTTTTTGAGTCATAACCTTAACTTCTCCTGCACTTTATTTTGAAAAACATTTTTGGAGAAAGATTTTATTGGGGTTTAATCTTTGAAGTGCATTATCATAAATATCAGTTTTCAAAGATTATAAAATCACTTTGAGAAAAACACACTCACATTGAGCTCATATTTCATATCATACGTGAGTGCATATTGTGCTTATTGGTGTACACATCTGCTTGTGTTAGAAGCATTATATTTGTACATAAATATTGTTATCTGGTTGTATTCTTGACGGGTTGTCGGAAGAGAGAAACTAGCCCTATAAATAGTCCCGAATTGCTCAGACTCGGTTAGGAGAGCACCGGACTAGTTCAGACCTAGTTAGGAGAACTAAGTGCACCATCCTATAAGGTGTTGTATTCGGTGCCGCCCCACCCGCCAAGCGAGCCTTAGTGGAATCCTCTTACTTGTGAGCTTGAGGCGGGAACGTAGGTAGTATTGGCCGAACCTCGATAACATTTCTTGTTTCTGATTTTAATTTTCACAATTTAAATTTCTGCACTTGAATGTTTATGTTTTTATTGTTGTGAATGATTGAGAAATACTGAGCCTGCTGCATCTATTTTATTTATCTACTTAGTTTTATATTGTGTTGTGTGTTGCAATTGCTTAAACGGACCCTAAGTTGTGCTATACTACTTATGATTAAAACTGAACCTAGGAGAAAATTTTAAATACCCAATTCACCCCCCCCCCCCTCTTAGGAATACACCAATTCTAACATTTGTGCTACATTGTATTATTGCATGCATGCTATTTTTTTTGGATTATATATATTTGATGCAGGTACACTGATTGATATTATTTGCACCATATCATGTTTCCCTCCCTTTCATACTAGGTCCTTTTCTTCCCACACTTCAATGCGGACACTAAAGTTTTAAGTTGGGGGTAGTGGATAGAGGACACCGCATGGCACATTTTAGCACAAAAATGACAAATTCAAAAAAAAAAAAAGAATTCAATGACACTGTTCATTCTTTGTACCATGATTAACACTAATTCAAACCCTTACATACTTATATATAACCTAGAAGTTACATGTTTAGGCCCATCACTAACATGACCCTGTTATGATCACTGAAAATATAGTGGGTTACTTGTGGTTAGTTTCTCATTATATGGCAAATCTAGAATTTGTAACTAGGTTGACTAGTGGTTCATTTGTGTTAAGCTAGCTATATAAACTCTTGTATTTACATGGTACCTCATAAGGCTAATAATGCACTTCCACGTGATTCGTAACACTTAGGGTTCCTTGAGAGTACTGAGATAACACCTATGGCGACTATGACACCTTGTGAGGTATTGTTGAGCCTATCATTCTTTTTGAGTGGTTGACATCAAACTCTGAGTTCACAGAACACAACTTCCTTTTTCTGAATATTCTTTGTATACTAGTCCTTATTTTTTGATTTGCTAACTTAAAGGTGACATCTAGTAGGAAGATAGAAACCTAAGTCTTGTAACCTACTCAAGATGTGAAGGTAGAGCCATCCCTAGAGATAGATTTAGTTCATGGACTCCTGTTTGAGTTTAATTCCCATTGACGGTATGAAGACACAAAGAGTTGTAATGATTGTCCTAGATGGCCATAAAAAGGAAATATGCAAAATGAAGAAAATGAGCAAAAAAATAAGAAATAATAATAATAATAATAATAATAATAATAATAATAATAATAATAATAATAATAATAAATAAAAAAAAATAGAACACCTACTCCATGAATACAACAAAAGTCAAGCAAGGGACACAACAGATGTTCTACAAGTAATGAAGATTCATTAGTTGTCCAATGCCTAAGATGTATTTATGCCTAGTCTATGACTAAGTTGATCTAGGGTGGTCTTGGTTGGATATGGCGAGTTGGTGAGAAGATGCTAGGATGAAGGACTCGAAACCTCACACATAAACTGGATTCTCTTCAGACTAGTCATCTCCATATATTTAGCGTTTGTTCTTTAAAATATGTGGGATGTTTGATCATGACACTCCTCCTCACATATAAGGTGTGAACCCATATTCTTGAATGTTTTTAAGAATATATCAGTAAGGCTGAGTCAAGACATAGTTGTCCATGGATATCTTGAGTGTAACGAGTCATGCACTTTACACATGCCTTATAATTTCACCTATTTATACTCGAATTTATATGACTATATTAACTCTGAAGTGTAATTGCTAGTTGACTCTTTGTGAATATGTTGTTCTTAATGGCTATATAATGTTGAGACTTGCATGAGTAATTTGCTTCGGAGTTGCGTGAATAACAAATTTATGTATGAAAGAGCTTATATGTAATTAGGTGATATATCTGTATGTAAAATGGAATGATGATGTTGCATGTGCTATTATTTGATGTTCATTGGAACTGGTGTTTGTGGGTATTGCCCTAGAAACCCTCATGAGACTACAATACGTCCACTAGGATCAACTTAAGGGTTTAAAGCCTTGTTGCATATGGTAAATGCAACCGTGTTTCCTACGAAAGATGAGGTAGATAGGATTTTAGAATTTTCTTAGATTTTGCTTTGCTCTAGGACTAGCAAAGTGTAAGTTGGGGGTTGTGATGAGTCCCTAAAATGCATGATTTTAGACCCTAATCTACCTTTGTTTATCCTTACTTTATTATGTATTTAACCATTGTTATCATTGTTCGGAGCTATGCAAGGTTTGTTGGTCCTTTCAGGAAAAGTAGGTTAAAATCAAGGAGTTAGGCATATGAGAAGCTAAATGAGAATTAGGAGTCCAAAAAGTTCAAATAAAATGTTCAGCCAAGCTCCTAAAGCTCTGGATCATCAAAGGAAAAGAAGCTTATGCTCGACCAAGTGGTGCGACTAGCAACATAAGGGGCGATTAAGTCATCTGCAAATTTCAAGGTTCAAATTGAAGACGATTTGCCACAAGGTTCGATCAAGTCTTTGACCAAGTGATTCTCAAAGGCAACCATATCAAGATACTAAAGCCACAACTATCGAAAGTATCAACAAAGTGTTCGACCAAAGAGACCATGAGTGGTGACTATGTCGAGTTCCTGAGATTTTCTGAAGCTCGAGATACTGCAAGTCTCGACCATCAACTCGACTAGCAAGACCCTATGGAGCGACTTAGTCAAAGATGCTGAAGATTCAAATCCCTAATTTTTCGCGAGTCTTGACCACGACGCGAGCAAGGGAAGCATGGGAGTGACTTGGTCAACAACGACGATCTTCTGCGCAAGATTTGCTGCAAACTTTCCTAAACTGAAAATCAAACCTTGTAAACCCTAGAGCCAATAAATATTCGCTACAAACATGAGCTATGGGTTCCTCTTTGGTCAATTTTTGGTTAGTGACAAACCTAAATCGCCATTGAGAGCCAACGTTAGGATAGATTTACTTGCTTTCATTTACATTCCTGTTGTGGTTCTCTTTTGTATTTCTGATCGTTAGTGAGAGGCGAATCTATTTGCAATAAGAAATCATTGTTCCTGCTTTCATTTACATGCTTTGACTTGCTTCTTTGATTATGATGAAGTCTTGCATGATAGGATAAGCACTACTATAGTCTCCACCAGATATAAGTAGTTGGCTATGGATACCACGAAGGTGCTTGTGTGATCGTTGAGACAAGGTATACTCTGGTTCCTGACCATGCTCTAGACGGTTGGTGCACCCTTGCTACCCTATGCCCTCGAATGACCCTCTCCCGCTTGGCCTGAGATTCTCAGGTTAGTACTTACGCGTACAACTGGTCAAGCGCAGTCAAAGGCATAGTGTTCTGAATCCAACTCATATCTAAGCATTGCTTTGTAAGATTAGGGTTAACTTAGATTTTATCTACTTTCCAATAGTTGTTAGCACACTCATTGCAAAATATCATCTTTTTCACTTTCTTTTACATGAGGCAATAATAGACTAATTGAGAAAAGGTTTATAATTGTACAGTTTAGTCCTTGTGGATCGACACCCGACTTCCCCACTTTCTACTGAATTTGGGATCAAGTTTGGTTTATAAATATTATTTTTGATAGTTAAGGACCCAAGCCTTGGTAAGCCTACCGGAGTGTAGGATCCAAAATTTGACTTTCTACAACGAAGGCAAATTGGTTTTTTGAGATAATCAATGGTAACACCTTCCTCAAACACAATGACAATAATTTTGAAAGCACTTTGAAAAAATTACCAACAAGACAAATATATATGTATGTAGAGAGCGAGACCAAAATTTGACTTTCTACAGTGAAGGCAAATTGATTTTTGGAGATAATCAAGGGCAACACCTTCCTCAAACATAATGACAATAATTTTGAAAGCACTTTAAAAAAATACCAATGAGACAAATATATATATATATATATATATATAGAGAGAGAGAGAGAGAGAGAGAGAGAGAGAGAGAGAGAACATGTATATAAATAGATTGTTGCTTTTTGTTTGTCCCACATTGGTGGAAAAGTTGTTTTGAAGTTTTTTGTTTTTCCCACATTGGTGGGAAATATTTTTTGGACTTGAAGTTGAAGTTATATAAAGAGCTCACCTCTTCATTTGTAAGTCACACCTCAAAGTTGTACTTTATCTAGAAGTAGTGGATTGATCATCGGCGCCCGAGGACGTAGGTTATTCTATACCGAACCTCGTTAAATTCTTGTTTTGTTTTTTATTGTTATTTTTATTATTAGTTTATGCATAGCTTTAGTTTTTATATATTCAATAGAATTTGTTGTAATATTGGTGTTTGATACAAGTGGGGTGTCCGGCACAATAATTGGTATCAAAGCTAGATTGAATAGTATCGATACGGAGGTTTTCCTCTATTAGGATCCTTGATTCCATGTTTGATGTCTAAGAAAGACCTTGTTTAAGTGAGTACTCAGAGACCATCGTGGCTCAATCCCTCCTTGGAGGTCGGCCTAGTCAAAGTGAAATTTCATAGGATAAAATAGAGTAGACACAGTTGGTGCATACTATTCATCCTAGGCCTTTTGCTTTGTTGTTTGCTATTGAATATATAGAATATGGTAGAAACTAGTGTAGCAGTAGAAGAAAATCTGTCCACACGAACTCCAACCCCAATGGCTTCGGCATCATTGTCAAAAACGATAGCCAATGCTCGATTTGAGGTGGAGAAATTTGATGGTACCAATAATTTTGGTATATGGCAATGTGAGGTGATTGACATCCTATATCAGCAAGAATTAGATATTGCTTTGTATGATAAACTAGTGAATATGGGTGACAGAGATTGGGAAAAGAGCAATCGTCAGGCATGTGGAACAATTCGTCTGTGTCTCGCTAAAAATCAGAAATATTGTGTTATGAGGGATACATATGCAAAGAAATTTTGGAAGAAATTAGAAGATACATTTATGACCAAGAGTTTGGAAAATCGGCTCTATTTGAAAAAGAAATTGTTTCACTTCCAATATCAACCAAGTATTTCGATAAATGACCACATAAATGCTTTCAATAAAATTTTGGCTGGTTTGTTAAATTTGGATGAAAAAGGTGAAAGATAAGGATAAAGTCATATTGTTACTGAATCCTTTCCTTGATGATTATGAACATCTGACCACCAGTTTATTGTACAGAAAAGATAAAGTTACTTTTGATTCTATTTGTATTGCATTGATTAGTACTAAATACAGAAAGAAGGATCAGAGGGTCCATAAGGAAACAACACTAACAATAAGGGGACGTTTTTAAAGTCGTAAACTTAGAAAGAGGAGTAAATCTCATGGGAGACCTGCTAAAGATGAATGCACCTTTTGTCATGAGAAAGGACATTAGAGGAAATATTGTCCTAAATTGCAGCAAAATAATAAGGGCAAAGCACATTCTAATGCCAATATAGTCAAGCATGATGAAAGTGAGTCAGATTTTTCTCTTGTTGGAACATCTTCGTCACATTATTTTGGTGAATGAATTTTGGATTCTGATTGTTCCTATCACATGTGTCCCAATAGGGAATGGTTTTCTAATTTTGAGTTGTTTTTATGGGAAATGATAATACCTGTAAAACAACTACAATAGGATCAATACAATTGAAATGTCAAGATGGAACTATTAAAACCTTGACTGATGTTAGGTATGTTCCAAACCTAAAGAAAATCTGATTTCATTGGGTGCCTTAAAATCTAAAATGTTCACTACCACTTTGAAATATAAAACCTTAAATATTAAATCAGGTGCACTGGTGGTGATGAAAGGCAAAAGGAAAAATAACTTGTATTATTTACAAAGTCGTACAGTTATTGGTTTAGTAGCTATTGTTTATGAGAAAAATGCATGTTCAAATACAACTAGGTTATGCCATATGTGATTGGAACAAGTAAGAGAAAAATCTTTGCAACAATTGGCTAAGAGAGGCTTGTTGAAGGGTGCAAAGGTATGTAAACTTGAATTCTGTGAGCATTGTACATCAACAACAACAACAACAACACAACAAAATCAAGCCTTAGTTCCACTAAGGGGGGGGGGTTGGCTATATGAATCTTTTTCCTCTAATTTATGCAATCATGGACCATTTCTTTTGATAGATTCAAGGATATTAAATCCTTACTCACTATCTTCTCCCAAGTTAATTTAGGTCTACCTCTACCCCTCTTACTGCCCCCCACAGTAACTAAGTCACTCTTCCTCACAGGTATACTATGTGGCCTACTTTGCAAGTATCCATACCATCTGAGTCGTCCCTCCCTTATCTTATCTTCTACAGGAGCTACACATAACTTACCACGAATATGTTCATTCCTTAATTTATCTTTCAATGTTATACCACTCATCCATCTAAGCATTCTCATTTTGGCAACTTTTACTTTTTGGATATTATGTTTCTTCATCGCCTAACATTCCAATCCATATAACATAGCTGGTCTTATAGCTATCCTATAAAAGTTCCCTTTCAATTCTGTGAGCATTGTATTCTAGGAAAACAAACTAGATCTAGAGTGCAATTTGGCATTGCAATCCACCAGAATGAAGGTATTTTAGACTACATCCACACTGATGTATGGGGACCTACTAAAACTACTTCATTGGGTGATATGCATTATTTTGTCACTTTTGTTGATGATTTTTCCAGAAGAGTTTGGGTGTATTCTATAAAGCATAAAAATGAAGTGTGTGTTATTTTTCTTAAGTGGAAAAAATTAGTTGAAACTCAAACTGGCATAAGATTAAACGACTCAGATCAAATAATGGTGGTGAATACACAAGTGACCCATTTATGAAGGTATGTCAGGATGAAAGTATTGCTCGACATTTCACAATTAGAGATACACCATAGCAAAATGGGGTGGCAGAGCATATAAGTCAAACTTTGCTGGAGAAAGTTCGATGTATGTTGTCTAATTCTAGGTTGGATAAAAGGTTTTGGGCTGAGGCTGTTAGATATGCGTGCCATCTCATCAACTGTCTACCATCATCTGCAATAGGGGGAAACACCCTATAAGGTATGGTCTAGAAAGCTTGCTAGTGATTATGATTCTTTACATGTATTTGGTACTATGACATATTATCATGTTAAAGAATCTAAATTGGATCCAATAGCCAAGAAAGCAATATTCTTGAGGATTAGTGTAAGAGTCAAAGGATACCGTCTTTGGTATCTAAAGACGAAAAAAATAATTTTAAGTAAGGATGTGACTTTTGATGAACTTGCTATGATGAAGAAAATAATATGCAAGGAGTCACCAAGTGAAGTAAAGGCCAGTTGTACTCAACAACAGGTGGAGGTTGAGACAATTTTGGGAAACCCAGTGAGAAATGAGACTACACGATGTAACTCTCCAATTACAATAGGGAATAGTGTACAAGAAGAGGAGATTTCAATCCGAGAATCTTCACAGCAATAAGAATCAATTGTTTCTCAAAGGCCAAGATGAGAAATTCAAAAACATGCTCGGTATACTGATATAGTGGCCAATGCACTTTCAATTGTAGATTATGATGTTTGTTTCTCCTAGGCCAAGATGAGAAATTCGAAAACCTGCTCGGTATACTGATATGGTAGCCTATGCACTTCCAGTTGTAGATGATGATGTTCCTTACACTTTCAAATAAGTAATGAGGAACTCTGAATCAGACAAGTGAAAAAAAGCAATGAATGAAGAAATGCAGTCTCTTCATCAGAATCAGACTTGGGAGCTAGCCCAGCTGCCTAAAGGTAAGAAAGCAATTGGTTACAAATGGGTTTATGTAAAGAAAGAAAGATTTTCATATGCAAAAAATGTTCGCTTCAAAGCTATATTGGTAGCTAAGGGCTACGCACATAAGGAAGGTATTGATTATAATGAGGTATTTTCTCCTTTTGTTAATCATTCTTCCATTCGAATTTTGTTGGCTTTGGTAGCACAATATGATCTTGAACTAATTCAACTTGATGTAAAAACTGCATTTTTACATAGTGGTTTGGAAGAGGAAATCTATATGACCATGGATTTAAGGTTGCTGGAAAAGAAAATTAGAAATGCAAAATAGGAAAATCATTATATGGTTTAAAACAGTCTCTAAGACAATGGTACAAACGTGTTAGCTTTACCGTGATCCCAAGAGAGGGGGTGAATTGGTATTTTTAAAATCTATCCCCTAGGTATTCCTCCGAACAGCAGTATGTTCACAATCCTATGGTCAATCTAGTGCAAGTAATATCATAAATTAAATAAAGAAGATAATCAATTTCACAAGCACCAGAAAGCAGTAAGAGAAGGGTGACACACAGATATGTTATCGAGGTTCGGCCAACTGCCTACGTCCCCGCCTTGGCTAACCAGCACAAGGATTATCACAATAACTTGCTCACTTAAATGGGTGGAGCGGCACCTATACAAACCAGGTCAAATTAACACAGGGCTGACCTCAACCTCTACACCAATCCTTACCGGACTGGATTACCGCCCCCTCAGGCCACGCCTGGAATCTCTCAGATATACAATCAAAAGGAATAGTATAAGGGTGCTTTCACGTAAAGCAGATTTGTACCCCAAATGTGCACAATCACAAACACCACAGATGATTTAAAATGTAAGCTCAGTGTAGTCTAAATAGTTCAACTCTCAAAACTATTTTCTATCAGTGTAGTGAGTACGTGAGAGTATCAACAACAATATGTGTATTTCAAATATGTTTCAATCAAATGTGTTTACACAGAATATCAAGCAAGCCTCAAGAATATCAATCAATAGAATATATCAATCACATGAATATTTATATGCTTAGATTGCAAAATAGATAATCTTTGTATTTCAGCAAATGATATAGACTTCAATGGATATTACCACAAAGATTAATGTAACAAACACAAATATCTTTTCACAAATAGTTCAATAAAGATTCCACAAGATATTTGAGTAAGTTTGAAAATGTTTTTGCAAACTAAAAACAAATACAAACTTCCAAAGATATTGCAATGAGAGTGCAATACTCGGAAGTTCACCACAAACCTTCTTAGGGTAGGCTTATTAGTAAAGCCTCCTAAGAATGCTTAGGTTATGCTCTCGTTAGAAAAATCAATTCAAGATACTTCAAACAATGAGAGCAAAACCTTTTTGAATATATACTCAAAGCTCTTACAAATGATTTTAAACTTGAGAAGGAAAGCTGGAGTGTTTGTAGGGAAAGTATGAGCAATAGGAATCAAAAGAGAGTATTTTTGCTTAATAGAAATTTTTAATCTTTTTTCTAAATCAATCCTTAATTCTCCCAAATGAAGGAGTATATATAGACATACTGAAATTTTTTATCGTTGGGGACCTATTAGGGATTGTTAGAAAAGTTTAATGACATTTAACCCATTTTAACCCTGTTTTAAAATTTTAACTGTGGTAAAAAATTAGGTGCAACCCGAGAGGTCCAGTCGACCAGAACAAGTTCGGTCGACCAGGACTCATGTGGTTCGGTCAACCAGGGAAATTTTGAACTGAGTGATCGGTTGACCGAAAGGCCTTTTCCAAAGGTGATTTTCCATTTCTCCGAGGTTCGGTCGACCAGGCAATTTTGAACTGGCTGGTTCGGTCAACCAGACAGTTGGGAATTTTCTCGAGGACCCTCAGTCGATTAGGTAGTTGGTGTACAAACCTAGCTCGGTCGACCAAATGGTCAAAATGTTGACTAGAGAGGGTTTCGATCGACCGGGGCTTTTTGAACTATTCTGATTCGGTCGACCAGGTGGTCAAAAAGTTGACCTAGAGAGGTTTCGGTCGACCGGGGCTTTTTAAACTATCCTGGTTCGGTCGACCCGGGACTTGGTCAACTGTTGACCCAGGCCCGGTTCGGTCGACCAGGGTAGAATGAACTACCTGGTCCAGTCGACCGAAAGTGCACCAAGTGTGCATTTCGGTCCCGTTTTGAAGCATACAAACCCTATTCAGGTGCCTAACAAATATATGTGTAAATGTGTGTGTCCTAGGGTCACTTGGGGTCCAATTTCAAGATACCAAAAAAGTTCGGTGTCGGTCAACAGGGTGAACCCTAAGGTCTTTCTACAGTCACTTTCAGTTCGTATCTGGTTTGAGCTTACAAAATGAACCATGCATGTGATGTGTGTGTTTATTACAAACCAAATACCCTAATTACTATTATAGACAAATTTCACTACAAAAAAAATATTACAATCGAGAACAAGAATTTGTCTTCAAGCTTTGAGCTTTCACGTGCCATTAATGATCTACTAATATAAACTGCACATGAACTAGATATTTATTAAATATAGGAGTATTTGTCATTATCAAAACCGGGCGTGACCTATAAGGTCAACAAAACGATTTCATCAATTTATGATTGGTCACAAGAACATTAGAAATAAACATGATCATTGCATTTATTTTTGCAAACTACAAAATGGATCTTTTATATATTTACTATTGTATGTTGATGATATGTTGATGGCATCAAAGAACAGGGAAGAAATCAACAAACTAAAAATTCATTTAAATCAAGAGTTTGAGATGAAAGATCTTAGTGAAGCAAAGAAGATATTTGGCATGGAGATATGCAGAGACAGAATGAAAGGAAGAGTTACTTTGTTTCAGAAATAATATTTGAAGAAGGTAGTACAAAGTTTTGGCATGTTTGAGCAGTCAAAACCAGTTAGCACTCCGCTTGCTCCGTACTTCAAACTTAGTGCATTTTTATCTCCTAATTCAGACGAGGAACGTAAGTATATGTCACAGGTTCCTTATTCAATTGTTGTTGGTAGTCTAATGTATGTAATGGTTTGTACAATACCTGATATTTCACAAGTTGTTAGTATGGTGAGCAGGTATATGCATGATCCGGGTAAAGGACATTGGCAATCTGTGAAATGGATTTTACGATACATTATGAGTACTATTGATGTGGGTATAATATTTGAAAAAAAATAATACTATTTATCAACGTGTTGTTGGATATGTGGATTCTGATTTTGCAGGTGATCTGGATAAACGTGGATCAACTATTGGATATGTTTTTATATTTGCTAATAGTCTAGTGAGTTGGAGGTCTACTTTACAGTCTACTATTGCCTTTTCTACAACAGAAGTAGAGTACATGGCAGCTTCAGAGGCTATTAAAGAAGCTATTTGGTTACAAGGTTTACTTGAAAATTTGAGAGTTGTTCAAAAGCACATAGTTGTGTTCTGTGATAGTCAGAGGACTATTCATTTGACAAAAAACTAAGTCTACCATGCACGAACAAAGCACATTGACGTTCGGTTTCACTTTATATGGGATATAATTAATGAAAGCAAAATACTCCTTTAGAAGATTGTTACAGCTGAAAATCCCGCAAATATATTGATCAAGATTATAACAACAATCAAGTTCAAACATTGTTTAGACTTGATCAATATCCTACAAGTTTGAATATTTTTGGAAGGCGCCGATGATGCGGAACTCCAAAAAATGATGGTGACTAAAAAAATTTGTTGAATTTACCGTTAAGGTAGAGATTTGTTGGTTTTTGTTTGTCCCACATTGATGGAAAGTTGTTTTGAAGTTTTTTGTTTGTCCCACATTGGTGGGAAATATTTTTTGGACTTGAGGTTGAAGTTATATAAAGAGCTCACCTCTCCACTTATAAATCACACCTCAAAGTTGTACTTTGTCTAGAAGTAGTGGATTGATCGTCGACGACCGAGGACGTAGGTAATTATGTACCAAACCTCATTAAATTCTTGTGTTGTTCTTTATTGCTATCATTTATTATTAGTTTCTACATTACTTTAGGTTTTATATATTCAATAGCATTAGTTGTAGGATTGGTATTTGGCACAAGTGGAGTGCCCGTCACAACATAGGTAACCTAATGACTCCTTTATCATGCATTTACAGGGGGAAAAAATTGCCACATAGAACATGAATATATTTGTGCTTTTAAAAAAATATGAATATATTTGTGCATATAAACTTAGATCTCTCTCTCTCTCTCTCTCTCTCTCTCTCTCTCTCTCTCTCTCTCTCTCTCTCATATATATATATATATATATATATATATATATTAAAACCAAGTAAATTAGAACTCCCAAATGTGCTTGTGCTTCTAATTCCTTCCAAGTAATGCGGATTGGTAGGCAGTCAAAAAGCTTGTGTCTTTGTTGGCCTAAAAAGACATGCAGCTTACAAAATAATTTGAATGCAAAGCATTAATTACAAAAGGAGTGTTTGAATGGAAAGCAAGGAATAATCACAGTTCCTTAGACTTCCACCCTTCTGCCCCATCCTCCCATCCCCATCTCCATCTCCATCTCCATCTCCATCCCCATCCCCATCCCCATCTCCATCTCCTCTATATATATACACACTGCAAAGCTAGGTGCTAAATTGGGATTGTTTGTACACAAGGAGAAATGAGTTCCAAAGCGAAAGTAAGGGGCTATCCTTTTTCTAGGTTCAGTATGAAGCCCCCTTTAATTTAATTTTTCTCGAGGGGATCGGGACTCATTGCGTTAAAGCCCTCTCCTCTTGCTTACATCGTTTGTCTGGGTTTTTCTTTTCCTTTTATTTTATTTTATTTTTATTTTTTTGCTTTTTAAGATAAAGCAGTAAAGCAGTCCAATGCATAAAGCAATATTAAAAGCAAAATATGGCATTATCTACTCAAAAGGGTCGCTCATTTTATGCCTTTCAGCCTCACTTCAAACGAGCATCTTGGCTTATACGTGGCCATGTGGACGAAAGCAAAATCCCAACTCCAAGGGAACTCAAAGAGAGAGAGAGAGAGAGAGAAGGTAAATATACAGGGGGATGTGGGGGTACTTTTAAAGGTGGGATAGATGAAGAAAAAGTTGGTCCAATTTTGACATGACAGCCTTGTTAATGTAAAGTTGATGGAATTACGTACCAAACACTCCTTTTCCCAAAAGTCACATTATTATTACTAATATATTTCATTCATGTGTGTGTGTGTGTGTGTGTGTGTGTGTTGGTTTAGTGAGTTGCATTTAGTTTGCAGTGCACAATCAGTAGCACCTTATATAAAAAGACGCCATCATGAGAATTTGTAAATTATTTTAGTGGGGAGTATCCCCTGCCCCGCTCTGCACTTGCGGCCCCTCTTGCCCTCGTTCAACATTTCTTTTAAATGAGGAATTAGAAATACATTGCACAAAGTTTTAAATAATTTCAATTCTGCTTATCAGCTTTCACGGTCCACAAAATTATGTTAGGTTTTCCGAGATTGGTGGTCAATTATTAAGTGTAAAGAATGAAAGACTCGTCCCATGAGCTAACTTTTGGAATTGAAAAGTCCCTAAACTACCTAACACTAATATCAGAATCATGGTTCAACATTCTCCTGAGACGCCAAATAGTGCTTGCCAATTTCGAGCCCAACATTCTCCCTGAGGGAAAGATTGTTGGGATTTTTCCACATCAATTGCGGAAGGAGCTGATGGTCAGTTATTAAGTGTGCGGAAAAACATCACCCCATGAGCTAGCTTTTGGGGTTTTTGAAAAGATCCTAAACCACCTAACAAATTATTGCACTATTGTATAAATTAAAATATCAAAGAACTTAAATGTATATATAACTGTACGAGAGTTTAAGAGCTTTACCATTCCAAGATCAACTTTTGACCCAGCTAAGTATTCTCTCGCATAGCTCTCTACCATCAACTGTTGTTCGGCTTTGTTGTAGCCAAAAAATAATGCATCCAACAACCCACATGCTTGAAACAGGAGACTCCGAAGGAGTTTAAAATGAAAAACGGATTACATTCTAAATTAATAAGCCTCCCAATAGATAAAGAAAAACAATCTAGAAATTCAACAAATTGGGTGTCCCAAATTAAATTCTCAATCTAGTAGAGTCAACTTTGTGTAAATGGATAAAATAAATAATCAATTTTATTCATTTTCCATCTCAAATAACATTTAAAAATTAACTAAGAAATACTCAGGAAAAAAAACTTCATTGAAATGAGAAAAAACAAAACAAAAATGAAATATTAATGATTTGTAAACTTATAATTATATTAACTATTTATTTCATTTTTCCATTTTCTTGATAACTACAGAGAAAAATGTTCCTCAATACTTTTTTTTTTTTTTCCATTTCTTCATATTTTCAAGTTTCAAATGAAAGCCTGGCAAATTCTTAAGGTCCTAAAACCAAATTAATTTTCTACAGCATCGGCTCCAGTTGCTTGTAAGCGAGATTCCTCACTAATACCATATTTTTCTATCAAGTTGCCTTTTTTTCCTAATCTAATTTCAATGTTCTATTTCTATTTTGCCACTTTGAGGGCTGTCTGTTTAGACAGTAGCCAACATAGAAAGTAGCACGTGAAAAAAAATTCAAAAAACTGAATAAAAGATCAGTTGAAGAAAAAGTGGGAAGAAGGCACTTATATAAAAACTAACCTGTACATTAAACTCAAGTTCTCAGAGAGAAAAATGACCATCCATGACAGCACTTTCTATACAGCTGACACTTTCATTGCTGGTGATCAATCCTTGAAGAGTCAGCAATGTCCATGTGGAGTTGCAACTTCATTGGGTGAACCACACCATGGTACATTGGTGATTGGTGCTTACCTATTTTATTGCAATAAGTTGTTAGTGAGCTAATCTAAGAACTCCTATGATCATCAGCGCTTCATCACTCACACTGAGCCTGCCAAATTTCTAGGCAAAACATCCTGAAGCAATGGAGTCCTGTCAGTTTCTAGGCAAAACATCCTGAACTAAGGGAGCAAGAAAATCCTTAACAAATGATCTCTGCTTGTTAATTGCCTCTTGTAATAACAACTGAGCAGCCACACAAGCCTCGGCATTTGGAAAACCAAGTGTCCACGTCCCATCTTCTACATGTTTAGACGCATCCCAGAGATGACTTCTCGTTTTACTTGCATCAAATCTTGGATTGAACTCTCTTATCCGAAGACGCAACCATGTTGGATGGTTCTCATCTATTGTTGGCTGTGTCAAGGTTAAACAATTGTTTTCATAAGCAATGTCAGCAAAAATATAATTCAACACCAGATGAAAAATTATACATTATTTTTCTTTTCTTTGCTGGGCAACTGAAAATTAGATCAGAGAGAATTAAAGGAAGGGTTTCAATCAGTCCATAACAAATTTGATGAAGTCTCCCACATACCTACAAACTTCTACGAGACCAAATTCTAACGATTCAGCACAGAACAAATAAAATTTTCTTTCTTTAAAAATAAAATAAAAGTATTAAGCCCATCATTTCATTTGAAACATAACTAGCAGGAAACCAAAAATTGTCATAGAGAAGATGGCAAGTGTAACTAAGAGCTTTAGACAGGAATAGTCAGAAAAATGACCTATAGACTTTCAGCAATGATTAGCACAAGGACAAGTTAAGGATAAACAATAACCAACAAACTGATGAAATATTTTGGGAATAATTATCAGAAAACTTCCAGAAAAATGGATAAATGACAATGCATCCATGTTTTAATTTACGAAAAATGCATGACAGTTTTCATATAACCTACAACTCAATTGAACTCAACAAAGTTTATCCCAACAACTTGAAATCAGCTGTACAATCCTCTCATTCCACTCTATCTAGGGCAAGCACATCTTTGTTATGGTATAAGCTATCATAATTTTTCACATCATAGACCTCATTCCTCTTGCCCCCATATGCCATTCAACTTGAACCAAAGTCACCACATAACAATGGTGGCGTTGATGGCATTCATTCCACGAGTCCGTGACCAAACCATCTCAGCCAACTTTCTTCGCAGAAATTTGCAGCCTCTATCAGTTCTTCTGCCACTCATCTATCTCATACTCTCATTCTAGCTACACTCAGTATAGAATATTGTAAGAAACTGCAATTCTAATGTTGATGCAGGAGCATCCCAATTCCAAAAGAATGCCAAATAGGCCAGATTTACTGCCCAATTACTTTGGTGATTACTATTCATGTCACCATGCTGCTGTTCGTACTGCTTTAGCAGTTTCATTCTTTCTAGGGGATTTTATTTTGGATTATTATTGTCTAAATTTTTCATAAATAAATAAACGACTCAGATTAAAATCTCTCAACATGAAATTAAAGGCTTTTTAGGTCTTCAGTAACTTGGTATAAAAGCCTCTCCTAAAAGGCTGCAGTTTCAGTTTTTCTCAAAAATGGATTTCAGATGTGAGTTTAAGAAGCTCATTATTTCAACTAGTTCCAATGTCCTTCAATAGGATCTCTTAATTGTAGAGAGGATTTCCCAAAAGCAGTAGTATACACAAGGCATACCCAATAAAACTTACAAGTAAACCAGATATAGAGATGGAGAGTAGGATTGCTGTTTCCATTATAAAATTGTAAGACTAGTCCACTCCTACGGTCACAAACCCTATAGACTTATCTATTTATCTTCCCTCTTCAATTTCCTACAATTATTTGGCTATTTTCTTGTTTTTGTTTCTGCCAGAACTCTATTCAGCTGCAAAAAAGCAGTTTTCATGGCCCAACACTGCCAATGGTCAAGAATGATTACCTTATAAACTCACAGTAAAACATTTTCCCATGGTTTAACCATTTGGCCAAACAATTTTGGTTCTTGTTTTCAAATAATGTCACAAAAGTCCCTAACACATTTTACACTTTTGGATCCACTTCAATCAACCCCTTTCCCTGCTGGATCCTCTCAGAATCTTCCTTTGCTTCAGTTACACTCATTCAGCAACAGCGACATTGCTGAAAATTCTAGTTCTCTAACTTCTCATTAAATTCTACAAGATGGTAGCATATCTTTTTATAATACTTTTTGCTACAGGTGAGCATTTACATATTATCACTATGTATTCACTAGAACAGCAATAAAATTATCCTCAAAAGCAGGCTTCATTGCAGCACATTGCTCGATCCAAACAAATTTTAATTTCTCATTGAAATCTACAACCAGCAGATTAAGTATATTACATAGTCTGTTTTAGGGATTGGCGACTTACCCATTCTGTCAAGTGAAGACAATGTTTGCATTATCACATATCAAAATCTGACTATTTGTTCAGTGGCAGAATGACCAATAGTTTTTTATTTCTTTCTTTGTGCGGTTGACATATGCACATAACATGTTTATCGCACAAGCAGATCCAAGGCATCCAAACTGTTTATAATACCAAGTTTCTATCCAAAGTGTTACATACAGGCATAGAACTAAAGCATGATAACTCAGCCAAGTTTTACACTAGCAAAAATGTGATTGACTTCCTTTTCTCCCAGCAGCAACCCACTTACAGCTTATGCTTGGCGCAGTTCTTGCATGATGGATGCATAAACTTTAATTATGAGCAACCTGGTTGCTAAGTCGCAGCAAAGTGATGATTAATTATTTACTTCCTGAATCCTCTGATAACACACAAATCATTATACTAGTTGTCCAAAATTTTAAATAACAATCATTATATAATTATAGAACACATTTGCAGAAATTTTCTGCAACTTTTTATGATGTTCGTGTCCATTTTAACTTTTTTGGCAGAACATACATTTGTGATGATTAAATAAAACTAAACTGCACAGCAGCCCTGTGTGTAGACTTCAACCACTCAAGTCTGAAACTTAATAGATGATAATTGGCAGGTGAAGAATAAAAATTGTAAGAAAATGTCACTTTTAATAATTAGGTTGTGTGAGTTGGGGTATTTTTGTCCTCAATTCTTTTTCTATTAATTAATATATAAGACAGCAGACCTGGAGCTGTACGTTGTTGAGTTATCCCACATCAGTTGTGGAAGGGGCTGGTGGTCAGTTATTAAGTGTGAGGGAAAGCCCTACTCCTTGAGCTTAGCTTTTGGGGTTGAGAAGCCCCTAGACCACCCCAACATACGTGTGCTCCAGGAAACTGCTGCTGGGCTCTATTATCTTCGTCTTCTCTTTTTCTCGTCTTCTCTTCTCCATCTGTAACCCTAAGTGCTGTATTACTTCATTGAATCTTCAATTTATTGGTAACAAAGCAAATACTTTGAGGTAGTGTTCAGTAATCAAGGATTAGCTCTAGGAATTAGAATTTGAATGGTCAATTCCGATTCCAAGTGTTTGATTTGCTGGAATTTCATTCCAATTCCCATCCATGGAAGAATCAAATTCCCCCTTCAGCCCACTTTTTGATTCCCACTTCCTAGCCTAGAACCAAATTTTGATTCTTAACCAAAATAATAAAAAAAATTATAACATTAACCCACTCACAATGCATTCATATAATCATATATACATTTACTTGCATGACGTGTGCGTGTTTGTGTATATGTACACCTACACATGCATCACGAGTCAAACTTGTTCAAGGCATTGTGTTTGCCTGTGACCGCTTATCTCTAGCACTAGGAAACATCATACTGTTCAAGGAGTTGTACTTTCATAACCATTTTTACACTAGGAGAGAAATACCCTCAAAGCAATAAAACCTATACTAGTACTTACATAATGGTAACTTAGTCCATGCACATGAGATAAGCGGTCACAGGCAAGCATAATGTCTTGAACAAGTTTGACTCGTGATGCATGTGTAGGTGTACACATACACAAACATGCACATGTCATGCATATAAATGCATATATGATTATATGATTGCATTGTGAGTGGGTTAATGTTATAATTTTTTTTATTATTTTGGTAAGAATCAAAATTTGGTTCTAGGCTACGAAGTGGGAATCAAAAAGTGAGCTAAAGGGGGAATTTGATTCTTCCATGGAATGGGAATTGGAATGAAATTCCAGAAAATCAAACACTTGGAATCGGAATTGACCATTCCAGTTCCAATTCCTAGAGCTAATTCTTGATTACCGAACACTACCTCAAAGTATCTGCTTTGTTACCAATAAATTGAAGATTCAATGAAAGTATGACTCCTCGAACAGTATGATGTTTCCTAGTGCTAGAACCAAAATAGCATATAAAGCTCTTTAGGGGGGCAGTGAGCGTTAATTGGTCTTGTAGAACTCACTAGTAATTGTAAACATATTTAGTCTACTTGCCTCCCTCGACAGACATGTTGCTTATAGTGGTGTTGCTTAATGAAATATGTTGCTTCCATGTTTATCGCTAGCTTGCCATTTACTTTCATGGATTTCTTATTACTTCTGCTTTCATTTCATTCAATTGCTTTGAATGTGCTCTATTGGTAAACTGCGATAATCTTTGGTTGACTTGTTAAGCAAGAGTGTTCTTCACAAGGTGTGAAATACTCAGCCTGTGACAATTGGTATTAGAACTCGGTTAATTGCTACGTGAATTCACTTGCCTTCATTGTGGGATTGTGTTAAGCATTGGTAAAAGATCAAGCCAACCAATACCAAAAGAATTAGAGCGCTAGAGGCATGGGCTAAAATAGCCAACAATGTGGCCGTAGAGATGGCCAAACTTGTTAAGCGTGTTGATGATTTGGAGGGATCACAAAAACGTCAATAGAGTTCCTGGGTGTAAATGTCAAAGGAGCTCCTCCATACAGTAGAAACTTTGTAGGCTCAAATGGTGAATCTAACTGCAAAGCTACACTTTATGATTGCTATAGGAAACTCCAATGCTCCGGTGTATAAAGGAACTAGGGTGCCAAAGCCCAGAATGTTTGGGGGTGCCAAGATGCCAAGGAGTTAAAGTTCTTGTTTGATATTAGAGTAATACTTTCACACGATGAGGTCCATGGTTTTAAATAATAGCTGCAATAGTTACATAATGCCGTTACATAATGATTTTTTGGGTTTCCAATATCATTACACACCACGAAATCAGTAGGAAGAAAAATCAAAGTCGTAGCAACAGCCACGAATTGCGACCATTACGTAAATGTCGTTACGGCTATTACGTAACCACTATAGGATTGTTATGCCAAAAATTTTATTTTAGTGTTTACTTTTTCTTCTCATTTTTGTTTTTTTCCCCCTTTCTTAATCATTCTCAATATATTATGTGGCGAGAGGGGGGAAAAGATTATAATGACAATGATAATGATACAAAATTTACTATATTTTCAAATGCTCACAAGAGATGCATTAATTAACAACTTGAAAATGCTAACTTGTTAGGAAAACATTTTATTTTGATAATATTAGCAATTTGATATCTACGTTCTATATTTTTCAATTTCAACCTTCTTTTCTTTTCTAATTATTGTATATCTGTATTATTCATGTCTTATGTGTCTAATAGATTAATGGAGTGTATAACATTTTTTTTATTAATTAATTTATCACAAATAAGAACAACGAGAAAGTATAAATATGCATACGCGCGCACATAATTTTTTTGTCAATGGTGGTTTAAAACAAATGAAAATTTCTTTCCCTTACCAAACAACCTAGTTGAACTAAAGGATCCAAAATAAAACTCTTTCTAAGAAGGGTTAAAAGCTTAAAACATGCAAATACACTAATATGCACAATGTTGTGCGTGCTTGAAAAAAATTCATTGTTACACCTTGTTATGTAACATCCTCTACTCCTGCTTCCTCTTACACTCATTACCGTTACGTTACATTACTTGCTACCAAAATTTAAAACCATGATGAGAATTGATTGAAAACAATGGGTCAATCATTCATTGACAAGGAGTTCAAAACTTGTTTACCGCTCAAGCTGCCACGAAATGCATGATTGACTACGCTGTAGGAATTCCCTAACATCCAAAAAGAGTGGTGTAAGTGGAAATTGTGGAAAGTCTTTCAAGAAGGGTAAAGCCAAAAGTGAGGGAGCTGACAACAAAGCATCAACTTCAAAAGAAGTTTCGTCTTCTTAATCATTCAATACGCCCATTGGTAATGGTAGGTAACAGGACATGCTTCTTATCTCAAGGTCCTCCAAAGTTGTTGACTGCCCTGACAACACATCATTCAATGCCTTACAAGCTTCCATTGTGGAGGGGACACTATAGGATAATAAGGATGAGGAGGAAACCTTGAGGAGGGGTGCAATGCAGTCAGTGAACGCGTTGGAGAGGTAAATGAAAGAACCAAAAGTTACACAAGCAAAAGGGTTAATGTTTGTTGACTAACAGAACAATAAGAAGAGCACCTGTGCTATGGTTGATATTGAGGCTATCCATAACTTTGTTTCACAGGCAGAAGCAAATAGACTCAAGTTATCCTTGGAGAAGGATTTAGGGAACATGAAAGAAGTCAATTCCACAATTCAACCTGCTCTTGGAATAGTCAAGCAAGTCATTGTGAAGCTTGGCTAAAGGAGAGAACATATGAATTTCACAATTGTGTCATTGAATGTTTTCCAAGTGATTCTTGGAATGGAATTCTTGAGGAAGACTACGGCGGTACCAATGCCATTTTCTAGTTGCCTTTGTCTAATAAGAGACCACCCTTGCATGGTGCAAGCAGTTGCAAAGAAAGGCGACAATGAGAAGTTCCTTTCTGCCATGCAACTCATGAAGGGATTTGATGAAGGATGTAAAGACATATCTTTCCACGCTAGTTGTAGATGATGAAGTAGGCCAAGAGGAAGTGTCTACGACCATCCAAGCTATGTTAGATAAGTATGAAGTTGTGATGCCAGAGAAACAACCTTACAACTTACCTCCACGATGGGATGTGGAGCATGAGATCAAGTTGTTCCCAAGAATGAAGTCACCTATTAAAGGGTCATATAGAATGGTGCCTCTAGAGTTAGTAGAGTTGAAGAAATAGCTTGATAAACTTTTGGAAGTGGGATATATACATCCTTCTAAAGCACTGTTCGGAGCACCAGTTTTGTTTCACAGGAAACATGATGGGAGCATGTGGATGTGTGTGGACTACGCATGCTCAACAAGGTGATAGTGCACAACAAGTACCTTATTCCACTGATTGCTGATTTATTTGATCAATTGAATCATGCAAAGTACTTCACTAAACTAGACTTGAGGTCAGACTACTATCAAGTAAAGATAACATATAGAGATGTACCGAAGACACCCTGCGTAACACAGTACGGGGCATACGAGTTCTTGGTGATGCCATTCAAGCTGACGAATGCACCTGTGACATTCTGCACCTTGATGAACTAGGTATTTCATGAATACCTCAACAAGTTTGTTGTGTTATTCATGGACGATATAGTTGTCCATTGTTCCACTCTAGAAGAACAAAAAAAGCATCTACGAAAGGTGTTCGATAGGCTAAAAAAGAACAGTCTGTATATGAAGAAAAAGAAGTGTTCTTTCGCTCAGCGAAGCATCAAATTCCTTGGTCATGTGATTAAACAAGGTCATATCAGGATGAATATGGGGAAGGTATGAGCTATTCAAGATTAGAAGAACCCAAAGACAATGAAGGATCTACTTTCCTTTCTTGGACTTGATAATTACTATCAGAAGTTTATGGAAGGGTATCGAAAGGAACCATAGCAGTCAAAAGCGCGAGGCTCAATGGAGCGACGAGGTTAGCATCTCATCAGGGTTGAGGCAAGGCGATCTTCAAGAGGAGCAGGCAGGCACACTGAGGCTCCAGGCGTAGTGAGTCATGCCTCAAATTCGAACTTGCCCTAGCCCTAACCCTAGCCCTAGCCAAAGGCTTCGACTCAAACCAACAGGTCCAAGATTCATTTTCGAGCCTTTGAACCAATATAAAACCAGCAGTCCAAGCTTGCTACTACTGCTTGCTAGTGGCTAGCAAGCTGCCCTACTCTTGGCAAGTTATAGATTAACTTGCATTGAGTCATCATCGCCATTCTTCGTGATTTGTCAAGTTGCTTCAAACTTCTTCTTCTTCTTCTTGCATTAAACCACTATGTTGATGCTTTTGGGCCTTTGGCCTAGCAATTTCATTTCCTTTCTAATTTGAAGTTTAAACTCTTGCATGTGTAATTACTTATGTTGAACTATGTTTGTTTCACTTGGAACTTGGTACTTGGTTCTCATAATTTATGTGTTTATGTTTTGTTATTGAATATTTGGCATTTTAAATTATAATATTACTATTGATGTGTTTTCATATATCAATTACCCATCAAATAGGCATTGTACACAATTTTAATAATTGTGTGCCTCACCTTTGTGAGGTTAGGGCCTTCGCCCCTCGCCTCGGCTCCAATTACCCTTCGCGCCTCAATGCACCTTGCGCCTTTAACTAGTATGAAAAGAACTACTCCTTTAACAAAACTGCTGAAGAAGGGGACAGAGAAGTGCTAGGGAGCCTTTGACAACTTAAAGGAAGTCATGATGCGAGATTCGGTACTTGCTCTCAGGACATCATGAAACCCTTTGAGGTACAAACAGATGCAACAGACTATACCCTTGGTGGATTCTTGTTACAGGAAGGACATCTTGTTGCATATGAATCATAAACTTAGTGAAACCAAACAAAGGTACACAATTCAAAAGAAAGAGATGCTAGTGGTAATACATTGTTTCCACGCAAGGACATTACCAACTTGGGTCGAAGTTTCTGGTGAAAACAGATAACTCAGCCATCAGTCACTTCTTTACACAATCAAAGTTATCACCTAAGTAAGGTCATTGGCAAGAATTCCTGGCGGAGTTTGATTTCTTGTTTAAGCACAAAGCAAAGCGGATGAACCAAGTTGCAGACGCATTGACCAAGAAGGCCGAGCTGGCGGCCTTGCAAATGCTAACACACTTGAAGATAAGTACGGTTACCATGATGATGTGAGAGTGCATCAAGGAAAACCTTGCCAAAGATCCAGATGCCTAGAACCTTATAAAGTTGACAGAAGCGGGCAAAGCACGCCAGTTTTGGATAGAAAACAAATTGTTGATGACGCATGGTAGCTAGTTTTTGGTGCCTTGAGTTGAAGATCTAAGGAAGACATTACTAAGTGTCATAACACAATGTGGGCAGGACATCCAGGATGGCATCGCACTTTGGCATCGCTAAAGCAAAGGTATTATTGGCAACACATGCATGATGATAAGGTCAATTGTACCCGAACTTGTCTCATTGCCAACAAGACAAGGTGGAGTGGAAGAAGATTACAGGACTACTAAAACTCCTACCAGTACCAACTAGACCGTGCGAGAGTACTCACCGTACTTCATCACTAGCCTGCCCAAAGTGGGAGATGCAAGGTCTATACTTGTGATTATAGACAGGTTTTCGACGCATGGTACCTTCATACCCACGCCAAAATACCATTTGTCAAAAGAGACGAAAAAATTATTTTTAAAACATATTATGAAATATTGGGGTGTTCCTAAAGATGTAATTAGTGATTGAGAGTTAAGATTCATTAGCAACTTTTGGATAGAAATTTTCCAAATCCTCTATTCACAACTTGACCTATCTTCGAGTTACCGCCTACAAAGGGAGATTCAATAGGCTACTAGTAGAGTGCTTGTGTCATTTCATCAATGCCAATTAGAAGAGTTGGATGCAACTACTTGATGTGGCTCAAAAGTCCAAAAGAGCTCAACCAACAATAGTCCTTTTGAGCTTATTATAGGCCAGTAGCTCACTGCTAACTCACGTATCTCAGAGCATACATCTTTACCAAAGAATGGAGACACAATGCGGAGGTTGCCCGAACCTACTTGGGGAAAGCTTCCAAGCAGAGGAAGAAATGAACAGATCAGGGGAGAAGACCACTGCACTTCAACATAGGTGACTTGGTGCTTGTTAAACTCAATCTTGAACCGATCATGTCATTACAAGGTTGAGATTGAAGACTACTTCGCAAATATGAAGGACTAGTCCCCATCTTGGCTAAAATCGAGAAGGCCTATTACAATGTTAATCCTCTGACTTGGATGAAAGTACATCATGTGTTTCACATCGGCTGCCTCAAGCCATTCAACACCAACACTAAATATCCAAGCAGAAGTCAGTTAATCAAAGCACCAATGACGACAGCGCAAACTAACAAAAACGAGGTTGAAGTCATCCTTGTAGACAGAGAGTTCACATCATCAAGGAATAAGCACTTCTTAGTGAAGTAGAAAGGTCTTGGAGACAAAGAAATTAGTTGGATTTTAATGGAAGAAATGCAATTGTTCATGGACAAAGTTGAGTACCTAGCGTCAAAGTCTACAAGGACATCGACCGCATAAGTGGGGGAGCGTCACAAGCAAAGCTTGCTTTTGTCATTATGCTTGCCTGCGACCACTTGTATCATGTGCATAGGATGAGTTTACTATCATGTAAATACTAGTATTGGTTTTATTGCTTTGGGGGTATAGTTTTCCTAGTGTAAAAATGGGAGTATGACCCCTTGGACAGTTTGATACTTCCTAGTATTAGAGCTAAGTAGCATATAAAACTCTATAGGAGAGGGTGAGTGTTCATCAGTCCTGTAAAACTCACTAGTCACTGTAAACATATTTAGCCTACTTGGCTCCCCCCCCCCCCCCTACACATGTTGCTTATGGAGGTATTGCTCAATGAATTACGTTATTTCCATGTTTACCGCTAGCTTTCCATTTACTCTCATTGATTGCTTAATGCTTCTGAATACATTTCATTCAACTGCTATGAATGTGTTTTGTAGATAAACCGCAATAATCTTTGGCCAACTAGTTAAGCAAAAATATTTTAGCTAGTCCTGCATGGCCCTTCACAAGGTGTGAAATACTTAGCCCATGACATCATGCATACACAAGTATTTTCATAAGTATATTTATATATGTATATACATAATATAATATACTGCTTATACTTTATTATTTAAAATTATATAATATTACATGTATTTACAACATATATTACACTTAGTAAAATAATATTACGATAATACCATTAAATTTATTTTTTCAAATATAATATAATTTAATAATAATTATATCATTACTATAAATAAACATCATCTTCATTGTTGTTGATGTTGTTATTATTCTTATTATTATTATTATATTTAAGATGTAATTTTGGTAGATTATTGATTTATACTATTATTATTTCATATTAATATTATTATCATTATTAGATTTATTGTACTTTGCATATTACATATTTATATATACTTTTGTTATCATTCTATTTTTCTATAAATGTATCAATATTACATTTTATCTTTAATTTATTAATATAATAATTACAAATATATAAAAATTTTAATAATATATATTATTATATAAAAATAATATATAATACTATTGTACAATCAAATATAATGATAATATTATGGTATGGTTATCTTTTGTTATATCATTATTTTAAATTAAATAATCAGTTGTATTATAAGAATATAGTATCTTATATTATTATTATTTATATATTTGATAAAATACATAATAATAAATTATAATAATTATTAAATGAAAGATAAAATGTAATATTGATACATTCATAGAAAAATAGAATGATAACAAAAGTATATACAAATATGTAATATGCAAAGTACAATAAATCAAATAATGATAATGATATTAATATTAAATATAAATTATTACAGAATAATTATTGACTTAAGATATTATTATTTTATATTAAATTACATAAGCATTTATAATATATAGTGGTCTATTAGACAAATTAGAGCTCTCGAGTTCGCATATACCAAACGGCATAATTTAATTCCAATTCCACTTCTCTGTCGAATCAAACACGAGGGAAATTTTTAATTCTATTACCGATTCCAGTGCATTCCATTTTCGATTTCAATTTTGATTCTAGTCACGAACCAAATACTACCTAAACTTGATTAATTGGACATTGTTACAGCCCTTTTCTTCCTCTCATTTTCTCACCCTCATTGACTCTTAAATTAGAGATTCTTTCTGATTTGTGATTTATTTAGGGTTTCTTATCCCTACTGCAGCTGGCAGACTTTTGTTGCTGTTCGGTTGTTTCCTCTGACTGCTGGTAGAGTGATGATAAGGTTATGATGCCACTATTGCCGTTTTCATGCCTGCCTATCCATCTAGACACTGCCAGATTGATTAAGTGCCTGCACTGCTATCTAAGTGTCTACAGTGCTTCATTGTGGTCTGCCCTGTTCTGAGCAGCAAGTGTGTCCTGTTCTGTTCTGTGTGGTCAAATCCAACTTTGACAGGATGAGTCAGATATTGTTATGTCAGTAATTCCTCCTAGGATACTGTAAAATTTAATTCTATGGTCAAAGCTTCCTGTTGAAGTTCTGGACCTTCGAAGATCTAGAGTGTTGTTCTGTGCTAGTATGTGCTACCTGATTCTGCTTTGTTGTTGTGTGTTGTTCATTCCTATATGATGATTGTAGTGTATTGAGGTGGTTCTCATTACCTCTGCAGAGAGAGCTTTGGCTGACACTATTCACTTACATATCAGAGCCATCAAATTGGTGGCATTCTCCAGATGTTTCATAGAACAGCAGAGGCCATACGGGATATTTTTGAAAGTTCTCACAAGATAAATTTTTTTTCTTTTAATAGCACAAGATAAATTTTTTTTTTATTTATATAGCAAAAGAAAATTTTTTTCATAGGAAGAGAATTTACACAAGGGAGAATGAGACATCTCCCAAAAAAGGCCTGGAATTATCCAGTAAAACAGCTAAAAAATACCAAAAAAATAAATCAGCATTCCAAAATGTTCCTCCAATATCTATGTAACTCATGGAAACTAATTCCTTTAAGAAAACCCAAACCAGTGCACCACAGTGAGGCCAACTACTGAATTTTTCCCCAAACCAGCACCTCATTTAATTTCTTCCCATTGAATGCTCCAACTATAACCCCCCCATAAAACTGCGAAATTTCCACACGTCCATAGGACTGCCTTGTCCTTTCTCCTACCAAAGCCTTCGAAAGAAATAGCTAACAATTCACTAACCAAAGAAGACAGACCCAGCTCTCTCCAGAAATACCAAAAATCATATTCCAAATCCTCAAAGAAAATTCACAGTGCAAAAGAAGAGGAGAAGCTGTCTCTGAATTTTTGAAACAGAGTAGACATGCATCGGAAGAGAAAGCCTTCAAAGGTCTCCTTCTTTGTAGCAAGTTATTAGTATTAATTTTATTGAGCACAACTGGTTACGTGAGAGCCTTAATTTTTGGAGGAGCCTTAGCCTTTTAGATGAAACGATAGAATGGGAAAAATAATTGGAATGAGTCAAGAATTCAAAAAAAGATTTACAAGAAAACAGTCCGACTGATCCAAAGACCAAGAATGAACATCCCTCCCCAATGAAAGATTACTCCCATTCAATAAAGACAACAAAGATGACAGCTCTAACATCTCCCTATCATTAAGAGGTCTCCTAAAATGGATATTCCAGGAAATCAATAAACAAATCAAATCCCCAACAAAGAACAATATAACTCTATTTTTCCCGGAGCTTAATCCAAAAAAGATGAGAGAATGAATTAGATAAGGATGCAATACCTAGATGAAATGATATAGTGGGAAAGAAGAGCTGGAATGAGTCAAGAATTCAAAAAAGATTTAAAAGAAAACACTCCTGACTGATCCAAAGACCAGGAATGAATATCCCTTCCCCACGAAAGATTACTCTCATTCAATAAAGATAACAAAGAAGACAGCTCTACCATCTCCCTATCATTAAGAGGTCTTCTAAAGTGGAGATTTCAGGAAACTGATGGGCTACTCAAATCCCCAACAAAGAAAGATATAACTGTATTTTGCTCGGAGTTTAATTGAAAAAATGAGGGAATGAATTGGATACGGATGCATTACCCAGCCAAGGGTCTTTCCAAAAACGGATCCGAAAGCCCCTCCTCACCTCAGTTTAGTGTCAAAGATGGAATGAGGATAAATCTGAGAAATTGACCTCCATGGACTACCCAAAGAGCATCTTAAACTTACATTGGTATCCCACCCACTCTCTTACAACCCAAACTTACTTCTTATTATGCTATGCCAAAGGGACGATTCTTCCAGAGGGAAGCGCCATAGCCATTTAGCTAAAAGAGCCGCATTTGTTTCTCACAAGATAAAAATCAAATCAAGTTATTGACCTAAATGAGAAGTTTTTCAAATATAGCACCATAAAGGGTATGTGAGAGGAACTCACTATCTATCAACCAGTTAGTTCCAATGTTGAGATCATTAAGATGCAATGGGCAAAGTTTTTGGATAACAAGAACAAGAAGAGTTATTGGCTACCAAGTTTCTGTCTGGGTAGAGTCCTAAGTTTCAACCCATCTATGATCAGATTCTTGCCATCCATGAATGGAGCATATGCTAGAATCCGACAGTTTAGTAGTCATCCTCTCAAGCTTTTTCCTGTGATATTTCAGCCATGGTTAGCACTGTCTTTAACCATTTTAAGGGAAGTGTTGGACGACAAGGACGAGTATTGGATGGCATTCATGGCAAAGGTAGTGTATCAAGATGAAGAGGTTATCAAGAAATTTTGGAATTTGAACATTGTGGTAAAGACAATCATAGTGTTGATTGCTACTGGAATCTCCATGGGAAATCGACTTGTGCCTACAAGTCTCTTGCTGAGGGTGATTCTAATGTTGACACTTCAAGTGCACCTGACAACTCCATCATCTACCATTGGAGGAGTATAACACTCTTGTCTGCATGGTTCAATAACTTGAAAATAAGTCTTCTACATCTAGTGCTATTGTGACCCCCTTAGATGGATCTTCATCCTCCTAACCCAAAGAAACTGGTTCTAGAACCTCCTCCCATATAACAGGTAGTCACCCTCAAGTTTAGACTCTTAAGGTTACTGCTGGAAATGGTTTTGTTACAACGGTTTCTGGTTGTGGCAATATTTTTTCATTTCCTTCTATTCCTCTTTCCTCTATAAATTTATCCGAAACCTTTTATCAACTAGTCAATTACTAACTCCTATACCTATTCTATAACCTTCTTGGAAAACAATTGGTGGAGAGCTTGTGAAGAATAGCCTTCTGTATTTCAATGGTTGTGGTAGATCCATAGATCCGTAGATCCAGTTCTTATCATAGGACTTCCTTAATTACTACTCATGGTCTTTCTTTAGATCAGAGGCAAGCTCATTTGGATCATCCATCCTTTCAAAAGGAACAAGTTCTTCCCATGTTCAAGTCTATTTCTGATTTCGAGTGTTCTGCATGTCAAGTAAGCATATTAAGACATCTTTTCTGTCCAGTGTTGAATCTTATAGTAAATCATTGTTTTTTCTTACATATTCAAATATCCATGTAGAGTCAAGAATTTGACTCATCATCAATATTTTTGTGGTTGTGGATGATTTTTCGCATATGGCCTAAATCTATTTATTAAAGACATGTCTGAATTTTTTAATGTATTTACTAAATTCTACCAATCAGTTTGGCATTGGTATTCAAATTTTTCGATGCAATAATGTTTTGTTCATGTTTCACGTACTAATCAAGACAAGTTCTCTTCATGTGTTGTTAAATGTGCCTTTGTCGCTTACTTTAGATCTTAGAAAGGATATAGATGTTATGGTCCCTACAATTGCCAAAACTACGTGTGTTGGTGTTACCTTTTTCAGGGAAACCTTATTTCTCTAGTATCGTGTCCTCCTTGGATGAATCTTTTTGTTTTCCATCCACGATTTATGATCACCCCCTCATGTGTTGATCCTTCCATTCCTGTCCTTATCCCTATTGAGAAATCTATTATCTTTCTCCTCCTTTGAATCCATCAATTACTGATCCATAGAAATAACTTGCAGTTTATAAACAACAGAAGTGGGCAAAGATATCACTACCATCATGTAGCTGCCTCTTCTACTCATCACTTTTTCGACTTCTAGTTCTGGAAATCCATCCCAATGTGCCCATTGCTCACCAGAAAGGTACTTGAACATATATACAGCAGTCCTTAGTTGTTTATTCTATTGCTCATTACAGTTATGCACCTTCCTAGTCCTATGTATTCGTTTGCCTTGTCTATTTTCTCTGTCTCTATTCTTTTATCACATGTTAAGTGCTTGCTAACCTTGGGTGGAAGCACACAATGGATGTATGAATGGATGCCAAGACCACTCGAGGGAAGACAATTTCTAGTGCCATTCTTCTAGCAACTATTAACAAATAACAGACATGGAACTTGGGGCATCTTGCCCCTGGTAAGGGGTTGGTTAGGTGTTGTTCGGTCTACACCATCAAATATCCTCATAATGGCTCTATCAAACAGCTTAAGGCTCAAATGGTCACCATGGATACATCCAAACATTTGGGACCTTCTCTTCTACTAATAAACTAACCCTAGTTTTTTTTTTTTTTGGATTTCCACTTTACCTATATATCAAGCCTTAACACTTCCCCACACGTGCAGCTAATTGCACATAAAGAGTTAAAAAAATGATAAATGACTCTCATTACAGGAAATAAAATAATTTTTAACAACCATACAGTAATGTGGGCAACAACCAACAAGACTAGAACCCAGGATCTCGTAGCAACCATGGCTCTAATATCATGTTAGATTACCACTTCACCTAAAAGCTTAAGCTATTAGGTTGTGAACCAACAATCCATATCAAGCATTAACAATTTTAATTAGCCCTAATAATAGTAAGATGTGAAGATGCCTATTTGTATAGATATTTGCAAATGAGGTATAGATGGAGCAACATCCTAGGTATGTTACTCAAGGGGAGGATAGTAAGGTATGTAGATTACATAAAGCCATTTATGGTCTTGGGTAGTCTCCTCAAGCTTAAAGTGACAAATTTAGAATGATGGTCACTGCACCATGGTTTTAAATAAAGGCCGCGACCATTACGTAATGCCGTTACGTAACGATTTTTTGTGTTACCAATATCGTACACTGCGAAATTGGTGAGAAGAAAAATCACGGCCGTAGCGGCCGTTACGGACCGCAACCATTACATAAAGGCCAATACGGCTGTTACATAACCGCTACAAGACTGTTACACCAAAAAATTATTTTATTTTTTGCTTTTTCTTCTCACTTTTTCCCTCTTTTCATATATCATTCTCAATATACCTAGTGGCAAAGGGGGGGAAAGATCATAATGAGGATGACAATGATACAAAATTTACTATTTCTTTAAAAACTCACAATAGATGCATTAATTAACAATTTGAAAATACTAGCTTGTCAGGAAAATATTTTATTTTGATAATATTAGTAATGTGACATTTATGTTCTATATTTTTCAACTTCAACCTTCTTTCTTTTCTACCTATTTTATATTTGTATTATTCATATGTCTTATGTGTCTGATAGATTAATGGAGTGTATAATGTATTCTGTTTTATTAATTAATTTAGCACACATAAGAATTTATCACAGATAAGAACAATGAGAAGTATAAATACGCACACACATGTAATTTTTCTATCAATGGTGGTTTAAAACAAATGTAAACTTGTTGCCCTTACCAAATAACTTAGTTACACAAACTAAAGGATCCAAAATACACTAAAACTTTTTCTAAGAAGGGCTAAAAGCTTAAAACATGCAAGTACACTAGTATGCATAAGGTTGTGCGTGCTTCTCCCATTATGTAACATCCACTACTCCCACTTCTCGTTACCATTACGTTACTCTACCAGCTACCACAATTCAAAATACGTTACTCTACCAGCTACCACAATTCAAAACTATGCTCCGCATTTAGTTTTATCTAGTACTAATTTAATCATTTAATCTCTATCCTCAAAAAGGGGGCAAGTGTGGTGCTTCTAGTAGTTTATGTTGATGATATCATCATCAATGTCAGTGATGAGAGCAAAATTGCAAAAACATCAAGCAGTGGCTTCAAGAAAATTTCCAAATGATAAAATTGAGTACTTATGTTACTTTCTTGGTATTAAGACTATACAAAGGGTTGAATCTATCTTATCGAAAATATACCTTGGACTTGCTTAGTGAGATTGGTATACTAGGAGCTAAACCAGTTGGTACTCCTGTAGATCCCAAGGTGAAGTTTTCTAAGGTGTTGAACCAGACTTTGGACATAAAACGTTGATATAGGCACTTTGTATAAAGTTAATCTACTTGACTACCACTAGGCCTAACATATCCTTTGTTATAGGGGTGGCGAGTCAATTTATGAAAAATCCCAACAACCATGCTAGGATGTTGTCTGCACGATTTTGTTATATATGAACTTTGAAGGTCTATTACTGGATATTGTACATTTGTCGGAGTTAATCTTGTTACTTAGCATAGCAAGAAACAAATGTAGTATTCACTATGAGTGAGCTTATGTGGTTGAAATCTATTATTGCAGATATGGGATCCTTGAACTGACCTAATAGATATCTTTTGTGCTAATCAAGCCACCAAGACAAAGCACATTGAATTCGATTGTTATTTTGTGACTAAGTTAAAAAGATTCCAAGGACTCTTTGTGGACTCTTTGGGTCAATTAGGCTATGTTTTCACAAAGCTTTTATTCGAGTCAGCCTTCTCTAATGGTTGTAACAAGTTAGAGTTAATGATATTTACACAACTCCAGCTTGAGAGACAATGTTAGAAGAGAATACGTTATTTTATATTTAGGTTGCATGAGTGAGGGTAATTTTCCCTAATTCTTTTTTTTATTATTAATATATATAAGAGGGCAAACCTGGAGTAGGTATGCTCTAGGAAACAATCGCAAGGCTTTCTCTTCTTCTTCTCTTCCCCTCTTCTTCTCTTCTCCACCTTTAGAAGTAAGTGCTATATTTTCTTCATTGACTCTTCAATTTATTCCAAATTTACAACAAAAATAAAAATGTATTTTTAAAAATCATCAACCAAGAAAAGCCAAAGTCAACAAAGGACAATAAATTTTTAAAGATTCTCATTCAATGGTGCAACCAAAATTTGTCTAAAAGTTAACTTAATCTCTATCTATTGGGATTTTCATTTTCGAAGGTCTCTTAATGATAAAGTGGTTTGGAACTCACATCTTTTTTTTTTGTTGGAGGATATTCATCCTTCTTTGAGGAACACACCATCAGTTATGGGTCTTTGAGGCCAAAGTTCCCTCCAAGAAGGCTTTTATTTAATTAGTTGTTCTTAGTAGAATTAACACTAACAATTTGCTGCAAAAGTCAGATGCCTAAAAGACTTTATCTCCATATGTTTGATCTTTATGTTTCGATATGTCTCTCATTTGTTCCTTTATTGTTCCATTTCATTGAGGGTGTGGAATACTTTTTTTGGAATATTTGGAGATATTTGGGTGTGTCCAATGTCTATAGAGGATCTATTGGCTACCTCTTTTTCTTGTTTTGGGAGGAGTAGAAGACGGTGTAGCATGTTGGAGGTGTGAACTTTTTGCTGTCTTATAGGGGACATGGTTGGAGCAGATGCATGTACATTCACATGATAGAAGAAGTCTTCATCTATGCTTTGGGATAGGATTCTATACTTGGCCTCATTGTGGACTGTTGCAACTGGTGGTTTTAAAGGATTGTTTTTTTTTCCAAACTTACAACATGACTGGAGGCCAATGCTATCATCATATTCTTCTTTCTTTGTTCTTTTATATTCTAGAGAGAATTGTTTGTGCACCTTTTTGTACTTTCTCTTCTCTCAATAATTTTTTTCTTTTTCTATCCAAAAAAAATAAAATGGTCAATCTCATAGACAAGGTCTTAAATACCAGTTTCAACTTCCAACTAGAATTTCAAGGCTTTAAAAGTGCACAAATTTCAATTCAAATGCCATAAAATTTGGCTGAAACCTTTTATATTGATTTCAAATTTTTTTTTTTTTTTAAAAATCAACATTTGATAGAAATACATTGAATTTATAATTGAAACTTCAAAATCCATTAGTAAACATAATAGTGCAAGATTAAAAAATAAAATATTATAAATAAAATACATGAATGACGCATATGTGGTGTATAACCATGGTCTCAAATTTCCACAAATTGTCAAAGTTTCTATTAAAATTTATGCTTTCCACCACCCTCAAAATTGAAATTGCAGCCAATTTCCTTCTTACAAGTTTCTGATGAAGTTTCCACAAATCATTCCAAAATTTATTGAATCAGAATATTTCATCACAAATTTTTGAAAAAAAAAAATTGACTAAGAAAATTTTCAAAACCCAAAAGTTGAAATTTATCTTGTTAATTATCTTTTTCTATTGAAACTAAGGATTATTACAAGAAGGATGTGAGTGCTAACTTCCATAATTTTAAAATTTTATGCGAAACTAAGATATTAGCTAAAAAATTTTGTTCAACCTTTTATGTTTACATTATTCGTACTTGTATAATAGCTCATATTTAACTAATTTATGAATATCATATTTATTAATTGAATGTGCTTAATATGATTATTGTATTATAGATATGGAACCTTTCAAGAATACATACCTATCATTGATGTATTTTTATTTATAATATTGTAGTTCTAAATCTTGCATTATTATGTTTATTAAATGTTCCTGAATTTTCATAAAAAAGAAAATTTCACGTTTTACTACTAATTTCCTCATTATTTAAAACTGAAATTGAAATTGACAACATCAATTTGAAGTCTCATAATTTTAGTTGAAATCAAAATTTTAAACCTTGATCATAACCATGGTTTTAAATAAAGGCCGTGACCGTGACATAACGCCGTTATGTAATGGTTATTTGGTTTACCGATACTGTTACACATCGCGAAATTGGTGGGAAGGAAAATCACAGCCGTAGCGGCCATCATGGACCGCGACCGTTACTTAACCACTGCAAGACTGTTACACCAAAAAACTATTTTATTTTTTACTTTTTTTTCTCACTTTTCCGTCTCTTTCATATATCATTCTCAATATACCTAGTGGCAAGATGGGAAAAAGATTATAATGAGGATGACAATGATACAAAATTTACTATTTCTTTAAATACTAACAATAGATGCATTAATTAACAATTTGAAAACACTAACTTGTTAGGAAAATATTTTATTTTGATAATATTAGTAATGTGATATTTATGTTCTATATTTTTCCACTTCAACCTTCTTTCTTTTCTAATTACTTTATATTTGTATTACTTGTATGTCTTATGTGTCTAATAGATTAATGTAGGGTATAATGTATTTTGTTTTATTAATTAATTTAGCACACATAAGAATTTATCAAAGATAAGAACAATGAGAAGTATAAATACGCACACGCAAGTAATTTTTCTATCAATGGTGGTTTAAAACTATTGGGTGGTCTTGGACCTTCTCAACCCCAAAAGCTAGCTCATGGGGTGAGGCTTTCCTTCACACTTAATAATTGATCACCAAATCCTTCCACAACTGATGTGGGATAACCCCAACAATCTCTCCCTCACACATAGGGCTCCAAACCCCTCACGCATCGGACTCCAAATCGGCTACATGCCCGGTATCCCGGGGAGAATGTTGAACCATGGGCTCTGATACCAGTGTTTGGTGGTCTTGGGCCTTCTCAACCCCAAAAGCTAACTCATGGGGTGAGGCTTTCCCTCACACTTAATAACTGACCACCAAGCCCCTTCTACAACCAATGTGGTATAACCCCAGCAAAAACAAATGTAAACTTGTTGCCCTTACCAAATAACATAGTTACACGAACTAAAGGATCCAAAACACACTAAAACTCTTTCTACGGAGGACTAAAAGCTTAAAACATGCAAGTACGCTAATATGCACAAGGTTGTGCATGCTTCAAAAAAATTCACGGCTGTTAGACCCACTTCCCGTTATGTAACATCCGCTACTCCAGCTTCCCATTACACCCATTACCGTTACATTACGCTACCCGCTACCGCGATTTAAAACCATGGTCATAACAAAACTTTGACCACTAGGAGACCGATTTGCTTGTTATTTCTCAACATTATCTTCAAGAAAAAATATAGTATCATTAACAAACTAAAGGTGGGGCACCTACAGCTCCTCCCTACTTAAAATTAAACCTTTAATCGCATTTCCTTGCTTTTTCGAGAGTTTTTGGGGAAAATTCAAGGTTGAATATCAACATGTCCAAAAGTGGGGTGGCTCGCACTAGTATGGATCATAGTGATATAGAAGGATTCAAGGCTTTAACCAATTGTGCTTCTCTGGCTTGGCTCTTGTCCTATCTAGATCTTCCTTTAGGGGGTAACCTTAAGTCTATTGCTTTTAGGACCCAGTGATCAAGAGAATGGGTAGGAAATTGGAGGGGTCGAAGAGGGCACACTTATCATTAAGGGGTTGTATTGAGCTCATTAATGCTTGCCTTTTTAACATTCCCATATATTTTTATCCTTTTTTAGAGTACCCATGAGTGTAGCAGGGGTTTTCAAGAGGCTTATGAATGATTTCCTTTGGTCTGATACAGAGGAGAATAAAATGAATCATCTTGTTAGTCAACATATGGTTAGGAGACCCAAGCCTAAAAGGAGCTTGGCATTTGGTAATGTGGTATCTAAAAACATCTCTTTAGTTAGGAACTAGTTATGGAGGTCCCATTTAGAAGTTTCTCGGGCAAGGTCCCCAGAAGTTTGCTTCCTATGTTTTTCTTTCCTTCAGTTCAGAAAACGGTGATAGGATTGGGTTTTGGAAGGATAGTTGCATGGAAAAGTTTTATTGGAGATGATGGTGCCTCATCTTTTTTTATTATCTTCTATTCATAATGCACCAATTAATTTTTTTCTTCTTTGGAAGAGAGCTCTCTTTTTTGGATACCACTCCTTTAAGAGTCTCAACAAAATAGAGGTTGATGAGCCCACTACTTTGCTTAAATTTTTGGACTCTCTTGTTTTCCAAGTGAAGAGTGATGTGTGGGTTTGGAAACAGGATTCTTTGGGTTTTTTTTATTCTAATCTTTCCTCTTTCATTTATTGAAACCTGCAATCCCTTAGCTATTTTCGTTTGTACCATATCATATGGAAGGCTAAGATTACTTTTCAAGTCCAAGCTTTCATCTCATCTCACCAGGATTAATACAAATGACTTGTTACGAGGAAGAAGATCGATAAGACCATCAGTCCAAATGTGCTCCCCTTTCTATATTGTTGGGTGGCAAGCCAACTTTGGAATGCTTTTTTTTTTTTTTTTTTTATTGTTTTGATGAAGCATGGGTGCTCTCCCAAAATGAAGGGTGATTTCTTGGTGAGATTCTAAAGCTTTGGGAGAAGCATAGAAGGGAGGGCTTATGGACATTCGTTTTATGCTATTCATTGGACACTATGACTCAAGTGGAATGCAATAATTTCAAGACTCAAGTGGAATGCGATAATTTCAAGGCTCAAATAGGACAGAGTAATTTTTCTCTCTTCTTTCCAAGCACATTCTTTTGGGATTTCTGTGCCTGATTTTTCAAAAGTATTGAAGGGCAGCATTGTTACAGCTGTTTTAGTTGATTCCCAGAGGATATCTCGTCCTTCACATGTTGTACTTTTGTTTCATTTTATATAATGCAATTTTATGTTATTAACCTAAAAAAAAACTTACATTCAGTACAGCCAATGGAGCAACAGCAATCACAACACCTCGCCGAGTGTGAAAGGGATGTTTTTCCACAAGAAGCAACTTGCCGGATATTTCACTTGCCACTGGTATTAGATAGACATCCTTTACCCCGGCCTTAGAAAATGCAATTTGGCAAGGAGTTTCAGTGCCTGCATCAATTTTGTAAAGTGAGGTTACAGAATAAACACAACTAGGTGAGTAGCATGAACCAACTACTGAAACCTCAGAGTGACATGACCAACCTAGAGCCAGCTCTGACCCAAAATTTGCCAATGAAAGATCAGGAGCAGAGGTTATTCCAGAAATAGCCATAGAACTGATGCTCAAGCTTGTCAAAGAATTTTCAGGAGAATTTCCTTTGACTATAAATGCTTTCAGCTGCTGATGGAGAACAAAAACCTAATACATAATTACCATGAGAACTTCTACATTCCAAAAAACTTAGGAAATTATAAACAATAGCAATTTAAAAAAATGAATAGCATGGATTCTAGCAAAAAAAAAGAAACAAAGAAATATGGCTTCAATTTTTTTAAAATTAAAAAATAGGAAATCTGAATACCATAAAAAAAAAAAAAAAAAAACAGTTAGAAACAGAAAAAAAAAAAAAAAAAAATTTGTCTATAAATATAACAGACAATACTTATGCCATCCTTTAAGCTGCAACACACATCATAAGTGAATCCAGAATAAAACAGGACTCACGAAGAATGAAAAGGAAACAACATTGAATACAGTTATGAAGGAACAACTAAACCATGTAACAGTAAACACAATTTAGAGAGTATCTAGCCATGAATTTAATGCAGCTGTGTAAACATGTTATATAAGATATGAAAGAAATGACAACAAAAGAAGAAAAAAAAAAAGGCATGCTTTGAAGAGTATCTAGTTCTAGTCAATAAAAATCAACATGTCCATTCCTTATTTATTGGCACAGATTGAGCTATATAAGAAAACAATAACAGAGGGGTACCCATCTGCAATAGTCCTGAGGCCTTAATATGGATTTGTTTTTTAACCTATAAATAAAATTCACAGAACATATGATCTAGAACTAATGTGAATGTTAGGAACATTAGCACTAAGGATGCCCAATTTCAAAAGTTTCTGCCATGTCACACCATTTACGCACCCATGCATACAAACCTTGACTGCGTCGACCATTTTTTCCCAAGCAGGAGAAGAAGCCATATCACCTGTAATGCATATATACATGTTATTTACTAAATAGAATGGTGCACAAGTTGCGTGAATGATGGTATGACTTAAAGTAATATAAATTACCATCTGCCACTCCTTCATGGAAATCAAGTTCTAGCAAGAAAAAAAGATCCTTAGATTGCGGTGATTCCTCGAGAACTACAACCGAAAACATGAAAATCAAAATGAATGAAATGAGAAAAAGAAATTCCATCACATGTCATTAAAAAAAAATATCATAATCTATCATTGTCCACCAGGCACACAGAAAGGCTAGCAAAAACTACCAGTTGCCAGATGGAACTGTGTAGTTCAAGCCCTAAGCAAATCTCTTCCAAAAGGCAGTCCCCAAAATACCTTCCCAAGAAAGTGCTTTACCTCCAACCATGAATCTAATGATACACACCTGCTTTACAGCTTTCCCATTCATTTCTCAAAGTATTTGGGATATAATCAAACCAGCACCCATCAAGTTCCTTCCAAAGATTCTCACAGGATTGCTGATATGAAGTCTGCCCATGGAAATTAGGCATTATAAATCTTTAGTGTTCAAGACATAACAATAACACATCTCAATATAAATTTCTATAATCAGGGCAATAGCAGTGTTCACTTTTCCTTTTAGAAATGTCAAAAAGCCAAAAGCATGATTACTGCAATGGATTCCAGGACATGGATGTGATTGCCATGTTGAACAAGCCCATTGCTCCTTCCAAATGCACAAATTGGATAGGCATAGTTTCCTAAACTTTTTTTTTTCAACTAATTCCATGTTAAGCAAGCATTGGATTTGTAAAAGCAAGTAGATTCAAAACAGAAGGAAAAAAAAAAGGCAAACTTTTGCTACAAAAGATGACAATATTAGGGAACTACCAGGTATTACATGATTTCCAATAGTCAACATGAAACTATATCTTACAGTAAAAAATAGATGTATAGCAAAGTTACCAAGGAGGCTTTAGTGATGGGAATATCTAATCACAGCTGCTATAGTGCAAGGAACCATATCTGATAGTCTCCAGTTAGATCATGAATGTGCTTTTAAGATTATTTGCAAAAAAGTACGAGGTTGACAAAGAGGGATATCATCATGGGACACAAATCTTGACTCAAAAGACAGCCTATTAGGTTGAGGTACCACCCTTCCATATAAGCTCCAATACTGACCCCACCATATTCAGTGTAAAACTCTCTCTCCCACTCAAATCTGCAATGTCCTCCGAAGGTTAGACCGTCGCACCTACTTGTCATGATTCCTCACCCTTTTGAATGCTTGGCATGATGTCAGATTGATTGTTAGATTAGGCCTTTATATCATGTTAAAGGTTAAATATGTCTTTTTTTATTATTATTGAGTGTGTTAGTATGTTAATTAGTGAGAGTTAGTTAGGGTATTATTGTCATTAGAATATATTTAATTTGTGTTATAAATAGAGGGAGAGACCTATCTTCCGCTTAGGTCATTCATTTTAATCAAATCTTAACATGGTATCAGAGCATGATCCTATCTAAACCCTATTTCCCTCGGCCGTCGCCAGAAAACACCATTCCCGCTGCTGTTCTTCCCAGATCCACCTCCAACCCATACAAAATCACAAAACCAACCATACACCCATAATCAACCCCCCCCCCCCCCGGCCCTTTGGACGAGCCACCACACAAAATCCCATAGCCAGATGGCACTCCACGCACCGGCAGGGCCAACCCCATGCAATGGTGCATGAGTGAAGTTCCAACCACTTTTTTCCTTTTTCTTTTTTCTTCTTCCATGCTCTAATTCCTTCTTTAGACTATATTATCAAGTTGTTAGGCCAGTTTTTTGCTCAAAAATTCAACCTTTTTCGACCATGCACTCGCAGTATTCCATTAATTTCTGTTCAGTGTTTTTGAAGGCTTGCGAGTTTTTTGGAGCCATGGCAACATTTGTATGTTCAGTTGTGAGGCTGCGGCAGTGCTATATCCATCGGTGAGTTGTTCACCTCATCCGTGGTTGCGCCGGCGCTTCACATGGTTTGTGATTGTTCCAGTTATTTATTGTTCTTCTTGTTTTTGGTGTGGTTTCTGATTTTTGAGTGCTGTGGCACCGCTATATCCATTAGTGAGTTGTTCACCTTGTCCGTCATTGTGTCGGTGCTTCACATAGTTTGCGGTTGTCCCAATTATTTTTTATTGTTCTTCTTATTTTTTGGTGTGATTTCTGATTTGTGAGTGTTGGGATGGAATCTAGGAATCCCAAAAATGTGTTCCCTATATTGCTGCCGCAAATAACAACTCAAAAGTTGGATGGAAAGAACTATGTTCAATGGTCTAAAGCTGTTCAGATTTATTTAGCAGCATTAGGGAAATCTGACCACTTGCTCCAATCTGATTCTTTTGATGAGAAAAGAAAAGGCATGTGGATTCAGGAAGATACCTTGATTGTTTCCCTTTTATGGAATTCGATGGAGCCACAGATTGCACGGATGTGTATGCATCTAGATACGTGCAAGGAGACTTGGGATTATGTCAAACTTTTATACTACAGTAACCATGGTCTTAAATTTCCACAAAATTGTCGAAATTTCTGCCGAAATTTCCAATTTCCGTCACCCTCGAAATCGAAATGGCAATTAATTTCCATCTTGCATAATTTTTGTCGAAATCTCAACGAATCATCCGAAATTTATCGAAATCTCAAAATTTTGGCGAAACTTGTCAAAATGTTAACTATACAATGAAATTTCTTCGGAATTCAAATGAGAGATTTAAGAGTGAAGTGAAATTTCTCTTTTAATTTATTTTATTTATTCTATAAAAACAAAAGATTATTACAAGTGCTTTTGAAATTAAATGAAAAAATAAACTTACAGTAACATTTTATTTAACCATTCATGTCTAAATTATCATTATTTGTATAATAAATAATATTATTATGATTTATTAATTTCATTTGTAGTAGCTGAATATGTTTAATGTACATTACCTTACAAATATGTTTGATACACATACTATTTTACAACTTTTCCACCTCATACAAAACATAGATGTATTTAATTTGTAATATATTAGTCCAAAAACTTATATTATTATGTTTGTTAACCATTTTTAAAGTTTCACAAAGAATTTCATGCTTTACTACTAATTTCCGTCATTTTTTCAAATTGAAATCAAAATTGACATCGAAATCAAAATTTCTGTCGAAATTTCCGTACTTTTGGAGTTTCAAAAAATTTGAATCGAAATCGAAATTTAAGACCTTGCCAGTAACATTACACGTATGTATGATTTATCCCAAGAGTACTTTCAGTTGCAACAAGGAGATAGGAACATTGCAAATTATTTTGGATAAACGAAGCATATTCATAAGAAGCTTAACGTCGTGCATCCTATAACTGCCGAAGTCCGTGAGATGCAAAATCAGAGGGAGCAGATGGCAGTTCTTCGAGTTCTAGCAGGCTTAAGACCTGAGTTCGAGGCAGTTCAGTCCCAGATACTCTGTAGTTCCAAGCTACCATCATTTGCTGATGTTTATTCTCGTGTCCTCCGTGCTTCCTTTAGCACGCATTCTCCTTCTCATGCATCTGGCTCTAAGAAGACAGCCTTTGCTACATAGAGTGATTTCAGTTCTCTACCAAATAACCGCAAAAGTTATCACAGTGGTTTGAGTAGTCGAACTGGTAGAGATGGACAAGGCAGAGTTACTCCTCGCAAGTGCACTCATTGTGGACGGAATAATCATACTATTGAGCAGTGTTGGGATTTTCACAACAGAACTCCACATGTTGCCAATGCAGCCACCACTAACTTCACACCTTTGGGGGCAACCAATGCAGCCACCACCTACTCCTCACCTTTGGGGTCGAGTGGGGGGCAACACACAGTCTCTATGTTCGAAGAAGAGTATTCCAAGTTCCAGCAGTACCAAGCATCACAATAAGCTTCTCTTCCCATTGCATCTCTTGCCCAAACAGGTAATCATACATCATGTCTATCATCCAGTATTTCTCGTCCTAATCCTCGGGTCATAGACTCCGCCATTGCTGATCATATCACAGGTATATCTAATTTTTTATTCACTCTTCAATATCCTGCAAATTTACCTTGTGTTACTCTTGCAGATGGGTCAACTACTGCAGTCAAGGGAATTGGGACTATAAATCCCACTTCTTCTATTTCTCTTCCTTTGGTTTTATATATTCCCAAATTTCTTTTCAATCTTGTCTCTGTTAGCAAAATTACTAAATCCATGAATTGTTCAGTGAGATTCCTCCCTGATTTTGTGGTTATTCAGGGTTTGATGATGAGGAAGATGATTGGCAGAGGGCGTGAAGCTGGTGGACTCTATCACTTCAAGCCGCTATCACCTTCTACCGCCTGCACTACTACAACCACACCTTTCCAAATTCATTGTCGCCTGGGTCATCCTTCATTGGAAAAGTTAATATGTTTTGTTCCTAGTTTGAGTTATGTATCTAGTCTCGATTGTGAGTCTTGTCAGTTAGGAAAGCACCATCGTTTTTCTTTTGCTTCTTGGGTCAATAAGAGGGCTGCAAGCCCTTTTATGTTAGCTCATTCAGATGTCTGAGTCCTAGTAGGGTTATGTCCAAGTTAGGTTTCTAGTACTTTGTAACCTTTGTGGATGGTTATTCAAGAATGACTTGGTTATATTTAATAAAAGATCATTATGAGTTATTTCATGTATTTTGTGTCTTTTGTTCTGAAATAAAACTCAATTTAGTTTGCCAGTTCGAACACCTCGAAGTGATAATGCTAAAGAGTTTTTCAATGCACAATTCACTACTTATATGACTCAGTATGGTATTGTTCATCAATCATCTTGTGCCCACACACCTCAACAATATTAGGTTGCAAAGCGGAAAAATAGGCATCTTCTTGAAATCACTCGCACTTGACTTTATCAAATGCATGTACCTAAAGTGTTTTGGAGTGATTTTGTACTTACTACTTGTTATCTGATCAATAGAAAGTCATCCTCTATTCTTAGTGATAAAAAATCCCCTACTCCATTTTCTTTCCTAATTCACCTTTATTTTCACTTCCTCCTCCTACATTTGGGTGTCCTTTGTTCATCAACTAGCTCCTAGGGTGGACAAAGTGGATCCTCATGCTATAAAATGCGTCTTTCTAGGCTACTTATATACTCAAAAGGGATATTGTTGTTATAGTCCTATGCTGCATCACTTTTTTGTCTTTGCCGATGTTACCTTCTTTGAGTCTACAACTTACTACACCTAGTCACTGAACGCTTCTGAGCTCAATAAGTCTCTTCCTTTGCCTAATCTTCTAGATTCTACATTACTGTCCTTGCCCAACCAACCATCTGAGTCTCCATGTAGTTCGAGTTCTTCTTATCACCTTGATCATCCTAACTTGCAGGTGTATTCACGACAGCAACTCCAAGGAAGAGAATCCCATCTAGGTTCTACCACCACACCTTTTGTTTCCTCATATGATGATCACACTTCCCATGATGTTTATCCTCCTATTGATATTCAAAAAGGTACATGCACAACTCAACACCCCATTTCCAACTATGTTTCTTATGACTCCTTATCACCCTCCTATTATTGTTTTGTCACTAATATATCATCTCCTAACCTTCCTAAATATGTTTCGGAAGCCTTAGCCATTCAAGGTGGAGGGATGCCATGGTTAAAGAGATGAATGCTTTACATGACAATGGTACTTGGAACTTGGTACCTCTTGCTAGTGGTTGGTTGCTTGTGTTAAATTTATTTGTAACAAGCTAGGAGCATATGACATTTATACTCCAGCTTAAGGGGGAGTGTTAGAGGTTATATATGTCTTTTAGTATTATTATTATTGAGTGTCCTAGTATGTTAATTAGTGAGAGTCATCAGTAAAGGTATTATTGTCATTAGAATGTATATAATTTGCATTAAAAATAGAGGGAGAGACCTATCTTCAAGTAAGTTTATTCATTTTAACCAAATCTTAACATATCACTTCATCATGTGGTTGCACCCCGACTCAAAAGATCTACCTATTAGGATCAGCCTATTGACCCCAAGAAGTCCTCCAACATATCTGCTATGGGACTCCTTAACAACAATGCTATCAGATAACTTGATCATTCTAGAATAACATAGCCAAAGGTGGGTATGATACACCGAATTAACTTGAATAAACAATAGAAAGTTATCAATTATAAATGGGCAACTAGATGTCCTCTCTTCACATGGGCAAACTTAGCTTGAGATATATTATCATTCAAACAAAAATAAGCTCAAAGGAGAAAAAAAATTGCACATCATTAATGTAACAACCTATTTGAGACAATGTAAACACATCATTAATGCAACAACCTAGTTGAGACAATGTAGAAGCTTTCTCGGCTTCATCACTCTTTATATCACCAAAGTGATGGAATAAGTTTATTCATTATAGCAAGGATAGAGATTGGGAGACATTGACTCTTCAAGTAGAAAAAAATAATAATTGTTGAGATTTTGATTAAAATAAATTACCCAACTTGAAGATAGGTCTCTCCCTCTATTTATAACACAAATAAAATACATTCTAATGACAATAAAACCCTTACTAACTAAAAATATCTAATTAACATACTAACAAACTTAGTAATACTACTAAAAGACATAAATAACCTCTAACACTCCCCCTCAAGCTAGAGCATAAATAGCATATGTTCCTAGCTTGTCACAAATAAATGTAACATGAGCACCTCCCAAAGCCTTGGATAACAAATCAGCAAGTTGCATATCGGACTTCACATAAACGGTAGTAATATACTCTGCATAAGTTTCTCCCAAACAAAATGGCAATCAACTTCAATGTGTTTCGTCCGCTCATGAAAACCGGGTTGGAGGCAATATGAGCAGCAGCTTGATTATCACATATCAACTTCATGAGTTGAGAATGTGAAAAACCCAATTCTTCCAACACGTTCTCCAACCAAACAAGTTCACATGTAGTGTGAGTCATAGCTCTATATTCTGATTGAGCACTTGACCTAGCCACCACCGTTTGTTTCTTACTCTTCCAAGAAACCAAATTACCACCAACCAAGATACAATACCCGGTTGTGGATCTTCGGTGGAAAGGCAACCCAACCCAATCTGCATCTGTATATCCATGAATATAAGTGTGACACTGATCACGATATAAAAGACCTCTCCAAGCTACACCTTTGAGATATCTCAAGATGTGAATTACTGCATCCCAATGACTTGTCCTCAAAGAATCTAGAAATTGAATCACGACACTTGTTGCAAAAGATATATCCAGCCAAGTGGCTATGAGATAATTCAACTTTCCAACAAGTCTCTGGTATTGTCCAGCATTAGGCAACAATTCACCTATATGTAGCACTAACTTGATGTTAGGATCCATGGGTGTATCAACCGGTTTGGATCCCAACAATCCAATTTCATCCAACAGATCAAGAACATACTTCCTCTGTGACAAAATAGTTCCAATATGAGATCTAGATACTCATATTCCCAAGAAGTATTTCAACGATCTCAAATCTTTGGTTTGAAACTTAGTATGTAGAAAAAATTTGAGACTTTGAATACCTTTATCATCATCACCTATAATAACAATATCATCCACATATACAACAAGAAGGATCCTACCCGATTAAATATGACGATAAAACAAGGAATGATCCATTGCACATCGTTGAAGGCCAAACTCAAGTACTACAACATTGAAGCAACCAAACCATGTTCTGTGAGATTGTTTTAAACCATATAGTGCCTTCTTGAGCTAACACACTAAGCCTGACTCCCATTGAGCAAAAAACCTAGGTGGTTGCTCCATATAGACCTCCTCCTCAAGATTACGATACAAGAAGGCATTCTTCACATCTAACTAATGTGGAGGCTAGTGACAAGTGGTAGCCAAGGAGATGAACAAACGTACTGATGTAAGTTTGGCAACCATAGAAAAAGTGCCACAATAATCCAAACCATACACTTGAGTATACCCCTTAGTAACAATATGGGCTTTCAGAAAAGCCACTGAACCATCAAGGTTGACTTTTACAATATATACCCAGCAACAACCAACCACAGACTTGTCAAGAGGAGGAGATACTAAGTCCCAAGTGTCATTGTCCTGTAAAGCATTCATCTCTTCAACCATAGCTTCCCTCCACCCAAAGTGGGCTAAAACTTCCGAAATAGATTTAGGAAAGGTAGTAGATGATAGAGCAATAACAAAGCAATAATAGGAAGGTGATAAGAAGTCATAGCAAACATAGTTGGAAATGGGATGTCGGGAACATATGTGTTTACCTTTCTGAACAGCAATGGGAGGATCAACATCATGGGAAATATGATCATCAAACGAGGAAACTAAAGGCGTGGTAGTAAAAGCTAGAGGGGACTCTCTTCCTTGGAGCTGCCATTGTGAATACACTTGCAAATTAGAATGATCAAGGCGATAAGAAGGACTCGAACTTCATGGAGACTCAGATGGTTGATTGGGCAAAGATAACAAACTAGAATTTGGAAGATTAGGCGAAGGAAGAGACTCATTGAGCTCAGAAGCACTCAGGGGTATAGTAAGGCGTAGACACAAAGAAGGTAACGTCTGCAAAAACAACGAAGCCATGCAACACAAGGCTATAGCAAGGATATCCCTTTTGAGTATATGAGTAGCCCAGAAAGACACATTTTATAGCACAAGGATCCAACTTGTCCACCCCAGGAATTAGTTAATGAACAAAGGATACACAACCAAATATACAAGGAGGGAGAGAGAATAAAGTTGAATTAGAAAAGACAATGGAGTAGGGAATTTTACAACTAAAAATAGAGGATGTCATCCTGTTGATCAGATAGCAAGCTGTTGATTTTCTGAGTCTGATCCCTGTTTTGATGTTGACAAAGCACAAGGATTTTATGTGTGCATTTAGTCTGTGAACATATTTATATCTGACACGCACATAAGACAAAGGGAAATGGAAGCTATAACGGAACTTAAAAGCTCACATCATCTGGTGTATTCCAAGAAGGCAGAAGAGCGAAGAAGAAGACATTTAATGTTTAAATTGTAAAGGCAATTTTTGTTTTTAGTCTGTAATAATGCATTCATGCATGATGGGAATGTTAGCTCAATGAAGACCTTAGACTGACCTTAGGTCCCCAAATCATGAAAAATCCCCTAAGCTAAAATGTCTTACTTATACAAACAAGGATAAACTTATAAGGTTAAAAATTAGGGCACAGCTTAGTTTTTCAAGAGCCTCAGTCGACCAACCTGTCAGCATTATAAATACCTCAGTTGACCGACCTTCATAGCTAGGCTAATTACAAAGCCTCGTCCGACCGACCCTAAAATGAACATATCTTCCTCGATCGACAGACTATTAGGTTTCACCTTTTCAGCGTACTCAATAGACCGAATAAATGACCTAAGAAAGTCCCGATCGACCGAACATACGAAAGCTTGGAAAACACCCTTGGCTCAGCCGACCGGCCCTTGCCTCAATCGACCGAGCCTCGTATATTTTTGAAAGACATAGAGGGCTCAGCCGACCGGCCTTTTGCTCGGTCAACCGAACCTCACTAGTTGGCATGGATTTTATGCACGGTCAGCCGACCGACCCTCTCGGGTTGCCAATATTTTTTAGCACTAAAGACGTTTAATTTTACAATAAAACATTTTCAAAATACTGGCTGTGTCCCTAATGGTCATAATTTTTGGGGAGTCTATATATACCACATTCATAAGCTAGATTAGCAACAAGATTAAATATTTTCTCTTAAACATTTTGTGGTATTTCATGCTATTTTACTCACATCCAAGCATACACTTTGAACTCTCTTTCACACATTATTGTTTGCACATTCATTTAAGAAAGAGAGCATAAATACTCACTTTTTCATTTGCATTTTGATTGCAACTTGAAGCTATGTTGAGTGTTCATTATTGTGAGCATTTTAATATTTAGTTCAAAGCTTAAACTCTATCATTTTTGCATTGTTGAATATTGATTTTTGAGAGTAAGCTTGAGTTATTCCCATTGTATTTCATTCATAAATATCTTTTGGGAAAACTCTCCATTTTCTTGTGAATCTTTGCATCCTCATTGCAAGATTCAACAGCTTGCATTGTGCTATTGATAAACTCATTTTTACAAGCTTAAACCCTAATGTCTGCTGCACTTAATATTTGAAATTTTTTGTTAAGATATTTGCTAAGGGCTCTAAAGATTCTTTGATATTACATATAGTGAATATATTATCTTGAAATCAAAGATCTTACTCACACACATACATTAATATATACACTTTTGAGAGTTATCATATAGTTTACCAAAATCTCATTGAGCTTAAACTCCTATCATTTGTGAGTGTATTTGTGCTTATTGGTGTACATCATTAGCTTATTGTAGAAGCACTCTCTTTGTACACAAAATATTTATTATTGTTGTATTCCCGACGTGTGGTCGGAAGAGGATTGCACCAGCCTATAACGTGCACCGAATAGACTTGGACCCGGTTAAGAAAGTCCCAGATTGGTTCAGAATCGGTTAGGAGAACTAGGAGCACCGTCCTGTAAGGTGTAATTGTAAAGGTTGGGCTCAACACTGTAAATGTGAGCTGGGATATTCCTCGCCCCGTAAGGAGAGGAGAATGTAATCGGTGTCGCTCCACCCGTTACGTGAGCACCTAGCGTATCCTCTTGCTTGTTAGCTTAAGGCAGGGGCGTAAGCAGTATTGGCCGAACCTCAATAACAAATTTTGTGTTCGCCTTTTCTTCCCTACGCTTTAATTTTCCGCACTTACATGCTCATATTTGAATTATTGTGAATGATTGGGAAGTACTGAGTTTGCTATATCTAGTTTAAATATCTACTCAGTTTTTTTATATTGTTGGGTAATTGGTATTTGCTTCGACAGACTCTAGGTTGTATTTTACTGATTGTGATTTTCTATTTAACCTAGGAAAAAAATTTTAAATACCCAATTCACCCCCCCTTACCTCTTGGGAATACACCATTCCTCTCACAAGCGGTAAGTACAACATCATTCTAAAATACTTTAGGTACATGCATTTGATAAGGTAAGGTGCGAGCAATTTCAAGGATATGTCTATCTTTCCTCTCTGCAACCCCATTTTGTTAAGGAGCGGGGGCACATGATGATTGATGGAAAATACTAGACTGAGTCATATAAGTAGTGAATTGTGTAGTGAAATACTTTTTAGCATCACTTCAAAGTATTCGAGCTGGCAAACCAAATTGAGTCCTTATTTCAGAACAAAAGGCACAAAATATATGAAATAACTCGAAACAATTGTTATTAAATATAGCCAAGTCATTCTTGAATCATCCACAAAGGTTACAAAGTACAGAAAATCCAACTTGGACACAACACTACTAGGACCCCAAACATCAAAATGGACCAACATGAAAGGGCTTGCAGCCTATTTATTGACTTGAGAAGCGAAAGGGACATGATAATGCTTTCCCAAATAACAAGACTCACAATAAATACTTGACACAAAAGTCAAATCAAGAACAAGATATGTTTCAACTTTTCTAGTGAAGGATGACGAAGGCAACAATGAATTTGGAGAGGTGTGGCAACAATAATGGAAGCAATAGAAAGAGATAGAGGCTCAAAGTGATAAAGTCCACCAACTTCACACCCTCCTCCAATCATCTCCCTCATCTTCAAATCCTGAATAATCACAAAATCAAGGAAGAATGTTATTGAACAATTCATGGATTTAGTAATATTGCTAATGAACATAAGATTGAAAGGAAACTTGGGAATATACAAAATCAAAGGAAGAGAAATAAAAGAAGTGGGATTTACAATCCTAATTCCCTTGACAGCAATGGTGGATCCATTAGCAAGAGTAACAGAAGATAAATTTGCATAATACTAAAGGGTAAAGAAGAAATTAGGTATACTTATGATATGATTAGTGGCGACAGAGTTTATGACCCAAGGACCAGGACAGGAAGTACTAGATGACAGACACACTATGGGATTACCTATTTCAGCAAGAGATGCAATGGGAAGAAAAGCTTGTTGTGACGCTTGATACTACTGGAACTTGGAATACTCTTCCTCTAACATGGATACAATACATTGCCCCCCACTCGACCCCAAAGGTGTGGAGTTGGTGGTGGCTACATTGGCAACACATGAAGGTACCGTGAAGATCCCAACATTGCTCAATAGCACGATTACCTCAACCAATGTGTGCACTTGCGAGGAATGCCTCTACCTTGTCCATCTCTGCCACCATGACTACTCGAACCACCTTGATAACTTTTGTAGTTGTTTGGTAGAGAACAAGAATAACCTTGTGTAGCAAAGGCTGCCCTCTCATAGTCAAACGCAAGAGCAGGAGAATGTGTGCTAAAGGAAGCAAGAAGGACACAAGAATAAACATCGGCAAATGATGGCAACTCTGCACTACTAATTATATAGAATAGAACTGCCTTAAACTCACATCTTAAGCCCGCTAGAACCCGAAGAACTGTCACCTACTCCCTCTACTTCTGCATCTCACAAACGTTGGCGGTTATAGGTTGCACGGCATTAAGCTCCCCATGAATACGTTACATCACTCCAAAATAATCTGCAACGCTCCTATCTCCTTATTTTAACTAAAAGTACTCCTGGGATAAATCATACATGCATTTAATGTTACTAGAGTATAGAAGCTTGGCCTAATCCCAAATCTCCTTGCACATATCTAGATGCATGCACATCCATGCAATCTGTGCCTCCATCGAATTCCACAAGAGAGAAGAAATCAAAGCATCTTCTTGAATCCACACTTCTTTTCTCTTCTCATCAAAAGGATCAGGTAGGAGCAAGTGGTCAGGTTTTCCTAATCCTGCTATTTAAACCCAACAGCTTTAGACCATTTAACATAATTCTTTCCATCCAACTTTTGAGTTGTTATCTGTGGCAGTGATAAAGGAAATATGTTTTTTGGATTCATAGACTCCATCCCAACGCTCACAATATAGCAGCCACACCAATGTGAAACAAGAAGAACAAGCAAAACTAATCATGACTATCACAAATGATGTGAAGCACTAACACAACCACGGACAAGGTAAACAACTTACCAACTGATATAGGACTGCCACAGCCTCACAACTCAACATACAAACACTGCCACTACTCCAAGAAACTCACAAAGAAGCCTTTACGAAGACCAAACAAAAACTAACAAATTACCACGAGTGCAGGGTTGAAAAAGGTTGGATCTTTGAGCAAAAAACATGCCCAACAACTAGATAATATGGTCTAGTGAAGGAATCAGAACATTGCAGAGGGGGAAAAAAAAAGTGATTGAAAACTCTCTCACGCACCAGCACGTAGGGTTGGCAGTCGGGTGGCTGGCACGTGGGCTGTTGCCGGCAATGGGGTTTTGTAGGGTTAGGCTTCAGAGGGTTCTACTTTTGGCTATATGGTTGATTTTTTGAAATAATGAAGGAATAAGGTGGATCTGAGAAGGGCAGCAACAAGATGGTGTTTTTTGGCGACGGCTATTATGATAGGGTTTAGGTTGGATCATGCTTTGATACCATGTTGAGATTTTGATTAAAATGAATGACCTAACATGAAGATAGGCATATCCCTTTATTTATAATGCAAATCAAATACACTCTAGTGACAATAATACCCTTACTAACTCTCTCTAATTAACATACTAACAAACTTAAGTATAATATTAAAAGACATAAAGAACCTCTAACAATAATAAATAAAGAACTAGGGGGCTTTCAAAATCTGAGGCCGTGAGGCATGTTTCTCAAAATAATGAATCGGATGATCTGCCTTTTTTTTCAGGAAGTAAGGACTTGGAGGCAAAAGACTAAAATCAAGCGGGCAAAGGAGGGTAATGGTAATTCTTCTAAAAATTTCCATTGGTAGGCAAATGGGAAGATGATATGGAATTTCATTAGGGAATTGGAATCTATAGGAGGGGACATTATTAGAGATGCTAGATTGAGGGTTGAGGAGAATACAGATTTTTTAATAATCTTTATACTGAAGAAGTTACTTAAGGCCTATGACTAAGGGTTTGCTTTAGAGTCCCATAAATAATGACTAGGTGTCTTGGTTGGGAAGGACTTCTTACGAGGAGGAAGTAACAGTCATTGTGATTGGGATGGCGAGGGATAAGGCTCCTGGTGTTGATCATTTTAGAGTGGCCTTTCCTAAGCATTGTTGGATGTGCCAAGGGTTGGTTTTTTGAAATTTTTTACTGAGTTTTATTTGAATGGATTATTGGTAGGATTATTAAATATTAATTCTACATTTTTACCCTTGGTTCCTAAACGGAATCAGTCTATTAAGGTGTCAGAATTTTTTATTTTTTTTTTCAAACCCCACCTTGTGGGACTTCAGGCTATGTTTATTGTTGAAGTGGTCTAGATGGCCAGCAGCCTTACAAGGCCATTTATAGCCCTCAAAACCCTAAAATTAAGCCTAAAATTAGAGAAAAAAGGAAAAAGAAATTAAACCTGAAATTAAGCCGCCTAGACAGCTCCTAAAATCCCAAAATATTGCTAACATGTACGGTAACCTGCCATGAGTTGATTTTGGCTATTAAAACACCTAAAATACCTGAAATTAGAAAATAAAATCCCTATAAATAATGAAGAAAAAAATTACAATAATATCAATAAATTCCATATATGAGTTTGATTTGTGCCCATATTGTATCCTTCCTCAGTATCAATTAAAGGGGAAAAAAAAGAAAAAAAAAACACACACACATTTGTGTTGAGCTGAAAAACCAACATACAGCCCTATTCCATCCATTAAAATATTCTATAGGAAACCTAGAAGAGTCACAAAATCCAGAAAACTTTTTCTGAATCTCTTAACAATATGCCATTAAACCTCATTTCTTACTCTTGAAATACAATATCAATATGGCACAGCCCACATAAAACCTAAGTTATTAAAACTGGGATCCTACAAAGCATCAATAGGGGAGTTACCGAGATCATATTGTAAGCTCTGATTGAGGATTGCAAGATTCTACCAATCATATAAAACAAGGAATCTATACATTGTGTTTTTATAATTTTCAATGCTATAAACTGAGAAACCTGGCTAGCAAGTGTTCAAAAGTAAGAAAATCACAACCAAAGAAGTTCAAAAGGAGTCACCTCATATAGCAAAGAGATAAAGATTCAAATTGCAGCACTACTAACTCCATTAAACAATTTACAAAGGAGTAAATACTGTGCAAATACAGGATAACATAACTTTCAACACAAATCAGTCGTCACACAACTCTATAACTAGAACACTTAAAACCAAAAGATGTTTTAGCAAACAAATAACAAAAGCCAAAGTGTATGCTGGCTTCACCACATCAATACCATCATTTAATACAAAATCTGTTCATTAATATCATTGAGATCACAAAGGTCTTCATCACGATCCAGCAGCATTATTTTAACCGAATTTCTACGCATACTAATTTCAAAACCACTGTAGGTTGTTTATTTCATGTAAAGGTCGTACATGACAAACACTAGGATCACTTTTTGGTTCCCAAAGTGTCCACTCCTTGAAATAGAGTGGAATAAGATGTGAATGTAAAAAAACAATAGATGGATATAATAATTTTAAAAATAAAAATAAAGGTCTCATGCAAATAGTAATAGTCATTCCTTGTCTATTCCATGTTATGGATTCATAAAAGTTTTACATTGTCATTTGCTTTATAATGAGACACCTACTTTTTTAGGCTATCAAATTCTCGTATCATGACTGTTCTATTCCTAAGAATAGACATTTCTTGAACCAAGTAATCAAAGTCTATAGTCCAAATAATTTAGAAAAAAATGAGTCAAAAACATTTTTTTTATGCAGAATGTTATCCTACCCTAATCCTACCAATCCAACTGCAATCCTGCAAATTTGTGATTCTTCAGTTGACTATTTTGTTTTTAATCCGCTGTTTTATTTTTTTTTATTTTTTCTTGAGAATATCTTATCTCTCCCAAGTAATTTTCTCTCGTGTAATTTTTCTTTTCCTTCCTTAGAAATTTATTCTTCTATCAAACTAGAAGGATAAAAATTCTTCCTTAATTATCATCAGGCAACTTTTGTTACTTAGAGATACTTTCATACATCAAATCTTATGGAACATTCCTTTTTTTAAATAGTTTCACAAAGCAATACTAGAACAACTAGGTGAGACTTGACAACGTGACGTAGGACAAGAATCAAGACCTTGGGGAGATCCTTGCTGGAGAATAGTTAAGAAGAGTTTGGTCAAGGAATTGTTGGGTTCAATTAGTAGTTTATTATGTGTTTAGTTTAATTGAAATAGTATTACGTGTATTTGGGGGCTTGTTTGTAATATCTGTGTAATGTACGTTTTGGTTTATAATTCATGTTGTTTTAGGGATATTTGTGTAATTTCATGTTTAGAGGCTTTCTTATAAATAGTGTGTGAAAGCCATGTCATAAACAGTTGTTTTAGGGATATATGTGTAATTTCATGTTTAGAGGCTTTCTAATAAATAGTGTGTGAAAGCCAGGTCATAAGCAGTTGATGTTGAATTTGAATTGGAATTGAACATGAGTTCCACCCTAGTATATCATCTCTCCTCCCTTCTCCTTCCTTCCTCTCTTCTATTTCTTTTAAACTCTCCCATTGCTGCAGAACCTTTGGTGCTGGGCAGCATCAAGGTTCAATGATGCAGGGGCAGCACCAAGGTTCGGCAACCATGGAGAAATTAGAAGAAAAGAAGGAAGGGGAAGGGAGGAGAGAGGAGATACCAGGGGGGAAAACTCACGTTCACTTCAATTCAAATTCATCAACAACTGCCTATATCATGGCTTTCACACGCTATTTATAAGAACGCCTCTAAACATATGAAATTACACACATACCCCTAAAACTACATTACGTTACAAACATACTCCTACACAATTACTACAAACAAGCCCCCAACACAAATAATCCTAATACAAGCAACTATACACATATACTTAGACAACTAAATAACTAAGCTCAATTGGGTTTTGGACCCAATAAACAATTCAACCTATTCTTTGACATAGGCCTCCTAATTGGGTCGAAATGATCCATCCAAACAGCAACTTCTTGTCCTGCATCAATTCCCTCCTTCCGGAAAGAACTCAACCCCGTCGAGTTGGGAGTACCAAGGAGTCCATCACCATGAATAGAGTCATCTCATTTCATAAGAAATGAACCAGCAGTACACTTCAACTTGGTGAGTGCAAGAATCTGTTATGGCATCAACTCATACTTCTTTTTGTCAATGGAGAGAGAATAAGAATTATCATAATCATGCTTCACCTTCCTATCAAATAACCATGGTCAGCCCAAATTTTGAGAGGAAGGATATCACATTGCACCATCTCCATAATGGAACCAATATTGAAGGTAAGTAAGCAGCAATCATGGACCTTCAAGTTGGTATTATTCACCCAAACAATTTTGTATGGTTCGGGATGAGGCTCAACTTCCAAATTCAACTTCTTCACAACATCTTCAAAATCTATATTTGAGCAAGTACCAGGATCAATAACCAAAGTACAAAGTTGTTTTTGCCATATCACTTGAGTTTCAAAGATGTTGGTCCGCCTCAAATCCTCGATCTCTTTAACCTTGTGGAAAGAAAGCATATCTCGAAGCACTAAACAAGTTCTCAAATTGCCATCATCATCTAAGTCAATTGGGATTTCTGTTTCAGCTTCAACTACTTGAGTATCATCTTCTTCTTCTTCTTCCTTTCTGCAACAGCCGTGAATTGGTTAGGACATTGTGCAGCCTGACGTCCAAAACCTTGACATTTAAAGCATTTGAGTGATGGCTGGCTCTTAGAAGTTGTTCCAGAATGTTCAGGTTTCTTCCAAGAGGTATTAGTCTGAACATCTTTACCCAATTGCTCAACTATCTTCTCTCATACCACTCCACTTGTACTCTTCTCAAACCAAAAGGCTGATGTAGCTCTAGGAGGATTGCGTTGCATGTCCTCCTCAATCTGAGTGGCAAACTATGCTATATTCCCAACTATGATGAGACGACATGCAGCAATTTTGAAGGCAATAGCCGGCTTCAACCCTTTTCTGTACAAAGCTATCATAACGTCCTCTTTCCATTCTGTATCGGCACAAGTCGCCAAATGATAGAATCTACTAGTGTACTCCATTATTGTCTTTTCTTCTAAGAGTAGGAGGCACAAATTGCTCCTGCATGGCTCGCTTCATCTCATCCCACATTGTAATCTCACCAAATCTCCTTCTCAAGATTTCATTGTGTTTAATCCACCAAATTCAAGGAGTTCCCTTCAATTTTGATTCTGCAAAGTACAACTTTATAGCTTCATTCATGCCATGCCATTGGAAAAGGCACTCCAAAGAATACACCCAATCATCAAATTCATCAGAAGAACCATCACCATTAAAATCTAAGACTTCTAGTTTAATTCCCTTACTCAAATGATTGTTTCAGCCTTCACACAACTCAAAAGCATGAAGGACAGCAGCTATTCCACCATCTTGTTTGGTAGGAAATTCAATGGGCCTTTTACCTAAGGCTGCAACTTCAGTTGTTAGCCTATTCAAAGCACCAGTAATAGTCTCCAAAGCATTTTCCATATTTTTTATCCTACCGGATAACAACTCCACCTTTGCAGACAATTATTTAACATTGGTCATCATGATACACTTATATGAAGCAAATCACAAACTTCACTTTCAATTATTTAAGAATAATCTTCAAGTCACCTTTAATCATCAGTATCACGCAAAAATGAAACAAATTCACTAGAAAAACTCACAAATAGCAGCAATAAAACCTGACTTTTGATACTGGCAGCGACAATTTCTAGGGTTTCGTGCTTGCTTACACAATTTCAAGTTAGGAACCAAAATATCATGCTGCAAATCAAAATATCATGAGAAAACACCAATTTCTTGTGATCAAAATATCATGAGAAAACACCAATTTCTTGTGGCTGGGAACCAATTTCTCGTGATTCTACCAGCAGGACGGAAGTCCAGTGAATCCCACTCGCAGTCACCGGAGCGTGGGTTGCCAGCAGCAACTTTCCACCAATGATTTTTTGGTGAGTGGTAGAACGAAGGGTGGTGAGTTGAGTGGTGGTGGTGGTGTGCCAAGAAAAACTCCAGCAATGGTGATTTTGAAGGGGGCGGAGGATGGAGAACTTCAGGTGGCGCGTGGAGCTTCAAAGCTGGTCGGTTGGTGATGAAATTTTGAGGGGTAAGGTTTCGGGGGGGTTCTGTTTTTTATGGTATGGGTGATGTTGCAGGATGGTAGCTGGAAAGTGGCATTTGAAGAAATGGGGAAACAGCTGGAATTTTCTAAAAAGCTCTGAAACTGCAGAAATGCTTTCGGTTTTTTTTTTTTTTAAAAAAAAAAACTGAAATTTTGGAAAGGAAATAATGAGACAAGAGAGTAACAGAAAAGAAAATCTAAATGGAGAGATGGGAAGATGAAGAAGAAGAAGAAAAGATGAAGAACATGGAAGAAACTTAATTGCTGGACAGAGACTGCTGCAAGTAGAGGAGACAGCAACAGAATTTTGAAAATCAGAGAGTTGAGAGAATTATGGGAAAGAATTAAAAGAAGAAGAAGAAGAGAAACAGACAAGAAGAAGAAGGCAGACTGCTGCTAGGCAGCAGGGAATTATGGACAGAACAGGAGATCAGAAAGAGAGAAGAAAGAAGAAGGAGAAAAGGAAGAAGAGGAAGAGAAGAGGAGAAGAGTGAGGGAGAATGGGTGGATTGAAATGGAAGAATGGAGATCGAAGTTGGGCTTTGATACCAAATGATGCAGGGGCAGAATCAATGTTCTGGCGTTCTGCAGCCATGGAGAAATTAGAAGAGAAGGGGAAGGGAAGAGAGAGGAGATACGAGAGGGAAAACTCACGTTCATTTCAATTCAAATTCATCAACAACAGCCTACATCATGGCTTTCACCCACTATTTATAAGAAAGCCTCTAAACATACAAAATTACACATATACCCTTAAAACTGCATTACATTACAAATATACCCCTAGAATACACAATTACTACAGACAAGCCCCCAACATAAATAATCCTAATATGCAACTACACATTTAAACTTAAAAAAAACTAAATAACTAAACACATTAGGGTCTCAGACCCAATAAACCATTCGCCCTATTCTTTGACATAGGCCTCCTAATTGGGTCGAAATGATCCATCCAAATAGCCGCTTCTCATCCTACATCACAATGCTCACAAAATTGTGAAAAAATCAATCAATGAGTTCAAAGTTTACACTTTACAGAATAAAGAGAAACTACCTAATTTTTGCCAACTCAATTGCTACAACAACAACAAAAACACCAAGCCTTAAGTCCCACTAGATGGGGTCAACTATATGAATCATTTTTCCGCCAATTTATGCGATCATAGACCATTTCTTTTGACAAATTCAAGGATATTAAATCCTTACTCACTATCTCCTCCCAAGTTATTTTAGGTCTACCCCTACCCCTTCTACTTCCCCCCACAATAACTAACTCACTCTTCCTCATTGGCACACTATGTGGCCTACGTTGCAAGTATCCATACCATCTGAGTCGTCCCTCCCTTATCTTCTATAGGAGCTACACCTAACTTACCATGAATATGTTCATTCCCTAATTTATCTTTCAATGTTATACTACTCATCCATCTAAGCATTCTCTTCTCAAAAACTTTTACTTTTTGGATATTCTGTTTCTTCATTGCCCAACATTCTGATCCATATAGCATAGCCGGTCTTATAGCTGTCCTATAAAACTTCCCTTTTAATTTTAAGGGTATTCTACAATCATAAAGCACACTTGAAGCACTTCTCCATTTTACCCAATCTATTTTAACTCTATGCATTACATCATCTTCAATTTCTTCTTCAACTTGCATAATAGATCCAAGGTATCGAAATCTACAAGTGCTATTTATTTATTCATCATCAAGTAAAACTTTGTCTCCAATATTCCTCCTACCATTACTAAAATTACATTTCATATATTCTTTCTTATTTCTACTTATCCCAAAGCCCCTAGATTCCAAAACTTCTCTCCATAATTATAACTCAGCCTCTACTCTGTCTCTAGTTTCATCAATTAATACAATATCATCTGCAAACAACATACACCATGTAACCTCCTTTTGAATACCCTTAGTCAATTGGTCCATCACTAAAGCAAAAAGATAATGGCTCAAAGCAGATCCTTGATGTGCACCTATGGTGATTGGAAATTCTCTAATTTCTCCATCTATAGTCCTTGCACAAGTCATTACTTCATCGTACATATCCTTAATGACATCAATATACCTACTACATACACCTTTTTTTTCTAAAACCCACCATAGAAGTTTCCTAGGTATCCTATCATATGCTTTCTCTAGGTCAATAAATATCATATGCAAGTCCCTCTTCTTTTTCCTAAACTTTTTCCATTGATATTCTTAAAAGATACTTAGCTTCAGTGGTAGATCTCCCAGGCATAAAACCAAATTGATTTTCTGAGACCTTCGTTTCTAACCTTAATCTTTATTCAACTACCCTTTCCCATAGTTTCATCATATGACTCATAAGTTTAATTCCACGATAATTATTACAATTTTGAATATCTCCTTTATTTTAGATATAGGCATTAAAGTGTTTTTCCTCCATTCATCTAGCATTTTCTTTTTTTTTATAATTGTATTAAATAAATTAGTTAACCATATAATTCCGTTATCACCTACGAATTTCCAAACTTCAATTGGGATGTTATCTGGTCCTATAACTTTCCCATTTTTCATCTTTTTTAGTGCAAACTTAACTTCGTTAACTCTAATTTTCCAAATAAATCTCATATTTTTAGTCTTTTCCTCATTTGACAATTCTTAGTTCAAGTCTTCTATTTGGTTTTCAATAAACAACTTACTAAAGTAACTTTGGCATCTTTCTTTAATGTCTTCGTCCTTGACCAAGACAATATCATCCTCACTTTTTATACATTTTACATTTCCTAAGTCTTTACTCTTCCTTTCTCTTGGTTTAGCGAGTTTAAATATACCTCTTTCCCCTTCTGTTGTATCTAATCTATCATATAAACTATTAAATGATCTATATTTAGCTTCACTAACGGCCTTTTTTGCAACTTTTCTCGCCTCCTTATACTTTTCAAAGTTATCCATGTTTCTACATTTTTGCCACGTTTTATACCAAATTTTTTTTGTATTTACAGCTTTTTGTACATCTTTATCCCACCACCAACTTTCTTTGCTATTCAAGAATTTTCCCTATGATTCACCTAAAATCTCTTTTGCTATCTTTTTAATAGACCTAGCTAATCTACTCCAAAGAGTATTTGTATCTATCCCATCCTCTATAGTCCAATCCCCATCTTTGATCATTTTATCTTTAAATTTTATTATATTTTCTCCTTTTAAGTTCTACCACCTAGTTCTCGTTTATTTTATCATTTTTCTTCCATTTTTTAATTCATATATCTAATACTAACACTCTATGTTGTGTGGTTAGACTTTCACTTGGAATAACTTTACAATCCTTGCATGATAAACAATCTATCCTCCTAGTTAAAAAAAATCTATTTGACTTCTATTTTGTCCACTTTTAAAGGTTATTAAGTGTTATTCTCTCTTCTTAAAGCAAGTATTCATTATATTAAATTCATATGACATAGCGAAGTCTAAGATCATCTCCTCATGCTTATTTTTGTCTTCATATCCATATCCTCTATGTATCCTCTCATAACTTTTATTATCCCTTCCAACGTGTCCATTTAGATCTTTTTCTCAATCCCTGGTATGCCTTGTATAATACTATTCATATCTTCTCAAAATTGTCTCTTAGGATTTTCTGTTAAACCGACTTAAGGGGCATAAGCACTAATGATATTTATTATCTTTTGTCCTAATACCATATTGATTTTTATAATTCTATCCCCTACTCTATTTATACATCAACAATGCTATCTTTTAAGTTTTTGTCAATAATAATTCCTACTCCATTCTTATGTTTTTATTTTCCAGTGTACCAAAGTTTAAATCCTGATTTATCAATTTCTCGAGCTTTCTCCCCCACCGACTTAGTTTCTTGCAGGCAAATTAAATTAATTCTTCTTCTAATCGTTGTGTCCACAATTTCCATGCTTTTACCCGTAAGTGTCCCTATATTCCAAGTTGCTAATCTAATCCTAGTTTCCTGAACTAACGTCTTTACCTGCCCACGTCCGGAATGATGCAGGAACTCTCGTATATTTGACACCATACCCAAACGCCGACATGGCGCATCGCTTTGGGGCGACAACCTAGCCCACCCTCGCCCACTTTTCGCTACACCTGAGTGGTACAAGTACAATGCATCACTCGTAGGGGACACCTCAGCAAATATTCAGTAAGGATTCATATCAAAGTGATCTAACAAATTTTACGCTAGTTGTCAGCTACCTAACGCAACCCTCCTCCTTTACCCAAGATTGGGACCAAATGTGTGTGAAAAAATTAGGACATTAAGTGCATCACAGGCAGAGTTTTTGCCAACTCAATTGCTGATACTTGAAAACTCCAACAGACTTGAGGAACCAGATCCTAATGGTTTATGCCACAAAGGAAATTGCAAAGAATGATCGTAGTAGTAGCTTCAAGAAACCTCAACAACCACACATGATGGTGAACATCCACTTCACTCTGGCATGAGAACTTCCGGAGCAACAACATTTTCAAAATGAGGTAAATAAGATAAAATCATAAAAGACAAGATACTTAATATAGATTAAACCTGTCATACGAATTAAGCCTTACATTGAAAAGGTGAAAATCATGATCACTGAGCTTCCATTCCTGAAAAGCTAGTAGCTTTCGCAAGAACCATCCAGTATGCAATAGAACTACTGAGAATTGTTGATGGCGTGATAAAACCTTCAACAAAGCATGTACAATCTGAAAATTGGAAGAAGGAACCCATAATAACACTGACAGCTAAAAATGAAAACAATCCAAGTAACGCTACCTTGTACAAGTACAGAATTGAACATTAGTAAAAAAAATATAACGATTCAATGTGGAAAAAATAATAGAGCATCCACTACCACATGTTACATATGTGCTATATATGAATATGATATACCTGTGGCATGTATGTCATGAAGATAATTCCACTCTTTACCTGTGACGCTGATAAGTCGGTTGTCTACAAGTGAAGATATTAGAAATATTAGCTTAAAAGTAGCCAAATATTACAAACTCTAACAAATTACCATAGTTACTATCCCAAACCCCCCCCCCCCCACCCCCAACAACATGACAGGAATCAACGGATAAACATCTAACAAAGTTCCATGAGTCCATCCACCATCATAATACACATAAATAGTTGGATAGATGATTCAAAGTAAACCAGTCGAGGAAATCTACAGTCACCCACAACAATAGAAGCTCCATTGCAAACAAGCAGTTCAAAAGCAATAGTCTGCCAATGGTAATTCAACAAGGTGAATAAGAAAGAAAATGATGCACAATGTAAAATTGCTAAATCTTTCTAAATTTAAAGGACTAAAGTATTTTCATTAAATTGTCTACAAGAAAAGATAATATAAACAAACATAATCAACTTGCAATGGGCCAAGGAGGGGGATTGCAAGACAATTTTTTCTTAGGATTGCTATGTGACACAAAGAAAGACTGTGATTAGAGAGTTGGGGCCAATGGAGTATCAATTTTGACTTATCTAAGTATAATAGAAGAAGAGATAATTGGTTTTCTAAAAAACATTATTTGGAGGATGTTAAGTCATAGGCCTATGATTGATGGGTTGGATTGATGTCCTATTTTCAAGGGAAAGGGGAAATGGTTGGAGAGGCCTTTTGAGGAATGGGAGATTAGGAAGGCAATCTTTGGTATGAAAAGGGAGAAGGCTCCAAGACTTAATCACTTAGATACTATTTTTTTTCAACACTGTTGGGATGTGGTCAAATACTATTTATTGAAAATCTTCCAAGAATTTTATGGCTGTGGGGTATTTGTACATGGGAGACAAATTTTGGATTCTATTCTCATAGTTAATGAGGTTGTCGAAGATATTAAGAGTAAGAGGAAAGGTTTACTTTTAAGCTAGTTTACATAAGGATTGATGGGTGAATTGGCTTTTTTTTTATGGAGTTTTAGACAGAAAGGTTGTTAGGTTGAGATGAAGAGGTTGGATAAGGGAGGTGTCTATCATCTACTTCTTTTTTTGCAAGTGTCAATGTAGCGCCCAAAAATATGTTTTCACCATCTGTGTGAGTGAAGCAAAGTGATCCATGGTGTGCATGTGTGACAACAAGCATCGGTTTCCTTGGAAAGCAATTTGAAAAGTAAAGGTGTCCCTAAAAAATGTAATTGAAATGAAAAATGTAGAAATGTGATTGAAATGAAGAATCAATTAATTAGAGACATAAAATTGCAAAAAATGAGTCAATATACACAATGTGAATTTGAAAAATTATTAGTATCAATAGTTGAATACACAAAAACTGCCTAACTAAACTGCCTAAGTCGCTAATCCCTATCCCTAAACCTGATATAATATATAAACAAAAACTCAAAGTAACTAAGCAATAAAAGAGAGAGAGAGAGAGAGAGAGAGAGAGAGGAAAACAAAAAAAAAGGAAGGAAGCACACTTGAAGAGTGATGAGGGAAGGACCAAAGGAGTCGACTCTCCTAGAGGACAAAAGGAGTCTCGAGGACTCGAAGACCAGTCAACCAGAGGGCAGACGGAGCTGGCACGAGCTGCTGCAGGGCTGCCTGCCACTGCCGAACAGGCGAGGAGGCTCAAACAAGGGCTCAGGGTGCTCGAGGGGCAAGATCAAAGCCTCCTAACTCGATTTCTTCCCCAAATAAACAGAGATGGCTGAAGATTTCCAAGGAAATTGGAGAAATAGAGGGGGGCGTACTGGCCCTACTCAACAGTGAAAACGAAGGGTGTCTTCTTCTTCATCTTCAAACAACAGTTCAAACGTGAAGTTTCTTGATTTCAAGCTTTGGAAATCATTGGAATGGTAGAGCTACCAAGGAAAAGTGGTTGGGAGAGGGAGAAAGAAGGGAATCATGAAAAATATGCATGAAATTGAAAGATAAGAGACCGAAACACACTGTCAGCAGAATAACAGACCGTAACAGACTGTAACGGCCATTACGGCAGAATAATGGCTGTTACGGCCATGAATCCACCCCCCTCCCTGGGCAGATCAGTGTGTAACAGTTTAGGTGGCCTAAAATTCCATTATGTAACGACCATTACATTACAAACCTAAAATTCCGTTATGTAACGGACATTATCTAAAACCATAGGAACCTCCCTTTGGCATAAAGTATTAGAAACATAAAAAGTCTGAGTGGGAAGGGGAAGGATAACATTACTAGTTTTAGAAGAACATGAAAAGAATCCATCTTTTCAAAAGTTTCCTCCCTGACAACCAAAAGAAAGACCATTCAAATTATCAACAAGAGGAGAATCAAGCTCAGGGTTGGAAGGAAAGAACCCTTTTCATTTAAGGCAATCAGAAGGTCTGAAAAGTCATTAATAGAATATTTACCTTCCTGTGTACATTCTGGATTCCAATGTTGACATTCTAGCTCCATTTGCTGCAAAGTGCTACTGCTGAGTTCACTATGTCCTGAACCCTTCAAATCAGCATTTTCATACTCTCTTTCAAATAGTTGAAAATATATCACCTTCCTCTGCATGCAAGTTCAACTCTCAGCTCTTATCTGATTAACTAACAGCTCCTTCTTAGATTTGCAAATGCTGCTCATATTATCCTCGCTGTACAAAGAATCCAATTTTGTTTCCTCTTTCAAAATTAGTCTTTCTGATTCTCATTTGAAACTGATTTTTGGGAGAAGATTGAAAATTCGAAAAAAACTTCTCCTAAAATCCAGTCCAAGAGTTTCTGATTGAATGTGGGGTTTCTCCCCACTATGAGAGGTACCAACAATCTCTGAGCAATTCCCATTTATCCCATCTTCCCTATAGTTTTCTGCATCCTTCTGCCCAACGTTACAGATCAGCCCATTGAGATCCTTCTTTCCTTTCTTTCTGCCCTCAGTTCTGGTAATCTTCAAGTCGTCAGTTGTAGCACATCTGCCGGTCTCAGAAGATTTGTTCCCATGATCTTGAGTTGGCTGCAGTGGTACACGCACTGAAGATTTGGAGGCATTACCTGTACGGTGAGCAGTGTGAGATCTTCTCCGACCATAAAAGTTTGAAGTATTTCTTTACGCAGAAAGAACTGAATATGAGGCAGAGAAGGTGGTTGGAGTTGATTAAGGATTTTGATTGTACCATCAGTTATCACCCAGGGAAAGCAAACGTGGTAGCTGATGCGTTGAGCAGGAAATCCAGGGAGCCGGTGTTGGCGGCTATGGGGATCCAGCATCCGATCATAATGGATCTGGAGAGACTCGGCATAGAGTTGGTGGAGAGTGATCTCCCAGTATGTATTGCCAGCCTAGTGGTACAGCCTACCCTGCAGGAGAGAATTAAAACTGCCCAGAAGGAAGATCCAGAGCTAATGGAGGTGATAGACAGAGTACAAAGTGGGCAGGGGGAGGAGTTCAGTATCGCAGATGACGGAGTTTTGCGGTTCCGTTCCAAATTATGTGTTCCTACCGATACTGAGATCAGGAAGACTATTCTAGAGGAGGCTCACAAATCTTTGTATACAGTTCATCCCGGTAGTACGAAGATGTATAGAGATCTGCGAGAGTCATACTGGTGGAGTGGTATGAAGAGAGAGATTGCCGAGTATGTAGCGCAGTGTTTGACGTGCCAGCAGGTAAAGGCTGAGCACCAGAGACCGGCAGGGCAGTTGCAGCCATTATTCATCCCGGAGTGGAAGTGGGATCACATATCGATGGACTTCGTGTCAAGACTGCCGACGGCGTTACATGGTCATAATGCCATTTGGGTGATTGTTGATCGATTGACGAAGACCGCCCGCTTTATTCCCATCAAGATCAGCTACTCCCTCAGCCGTTTAGCGGAGATTTACATTCAGGAGATAGTACGTTCTCATGGGGTGCCTGTATCTATTGTGTCGGATCGAGACTCACGATTCACATCACGATTTTGGAGAAGTCTGCAGGAGGCTCTGGGGTCTCAGTTATCGTTTAGTACGGCATTCCATCCTCAGTCAGACGGGCAGACTGAGATGACCATACAGATATTAGAGGACATGCTCAGAGCGTGTGTACTAGACTTTGGGGGTAGTTGGACTCAGTTCATGTCATTAGTAGAATTTGCGTATAATAACAGCTATCAATCTAGCATTGGCATGGCACCATTTGAGGCTCTGTACGGTAGAAGATGTCGTTCTCCTTTGTTTTGAGATGAAGTGGGTGAGCGGCGAGTAGTGGGGCCAGAGCTGGTTCACCAGGCATGTGATAAAGTTCGTCTTATCAGGGACAGGATCAGTGCAGCTCAGAGCCGACAGAAGAGTTATGCCGACCATCGCCGCAGGAATTTAGAGTTTGATGTAGGTGATCACGTATTTTTGAAGATAGCTCCGATGAAAGGGGTTATGCGATTTGGGAGGAAGGGTAAACTTAGTCCTAGGTTTATCGGTCCATTTGAGATTCTAGATAAAGTGGGACCGGTAGCCTACGGGCTAGCTTTGCCACCTGTATTGTCCAGGATTCACAACGTATTTCATGTTGCTATATTGAGGAAATACGTCCCAGACCCTTCTCATGTCATCAATTATGATGAGTTGGAGCTTAGTGATTCACTGGGATATGAGGAGGTACCAGTACAGATTCTGGATAGGAAAGTGCAAGAGCTACGTAACAGGACGATTCCTCAAGTAAAAGTCTTGTGGAGGAATCATGCAGTAGAAGAGGCTTCTTGGGAGTCTGAGGAGCAGATGAAGCAAAGGTATCCGCATTTATTTCAAGAAGTCTGAGTGAATAAATGTAAATAGTTAAGTAGTTTTCTGTTGTAGGTACATGTAATAGTTGAATAGTGTAGTACTTTAGTTTTGGGAGAATGGTTTTTCTTTTGTATATGTAATCTTCCAAGACTCGAGATGTAACCACGGTATTCCTCCACCATAAGTGAGGATAGGTAATAAAATGAGTAGACCTTTTTTCCTGATTAAAGCATGGCGAGTACGAAAACAGTAAATTTCGAGGACGAAATTCTTTTAAGGGGGGAGGAATGTAGTAACCAGAAAAAAATATATATATAATAATAATAATAAAATAATAAAATAAAATTAATTAATTAAATTAATAAGTAAAATGAACAGTATGATAAGGAACAAATATATATATATATATATTTATAAATATTAAAGCATGTATATATATATATATATATATATGTGTGTGTGTGTGTGTGTGTGTGTGTATATATATATATATATAAAAGGTATGAAAGCTTCTTAAAGAAGCTTTACTTTACTTTACTTTACTTTACTTAAGGTTTATTATATATGTATTATTAAATTAACACGAGCTTCTTTAAGAAGCTTTGAAGGTAAAAATCCAAATTTAATTGGATTTTTGGTGGATGTGAGTTCATTCTCTCTCTCTCTCTCTCTCTCTCTCTCTCTCTCTCCTACGACTCTCTCTCTTCGATTCCGGGTTAGTTTCACGCCGGATCGACAAACCGAAACCACCACGACGCTCCTGGCAAAGTTCTCTACAAGTCTGCCGGAACGGATCGTCAGGAAAACAAAGTTGAATTTCATCCCAAATCCAAGGTAAGGCTTTATATTCAATATTTGGATTTTTTACAGTTGAAGAAAGTAATATACGCGTAAAAATACTGAACTTTAATACTGAAAATTTTCAGTTCCAGGGTATTGATTGGGAACGTTGGGAATCATCCCTAAGTTGAGGTAAGACTTTTTAAGTCGAATTTGACTTAGTGGTAGTTATAGAAAATGTTGTACGTACGAAAATACTAAACTTTAATTCTGCGAATTTTCATTTTCAGGGTGTTGAGTTGAGAACCTTGTGGGTACAGGGAAGATTTTCTTAGGGGCTTTTCAATTATCAGGTAAGGGGATAAACTAAGCTAGTTTTGTTTTGAGAAAATGTATGTATATATATATAGCATCTGGTTTCAGGAAAAATAAATATATTTATATATATGATTTATATTTGGAAAATACTGTTTAAATGATGATATGTTGAATACGTAGAAAATTTGTTTAGTGTGGCATGAGTATAAAAATGTTGTGAAATACTGTTTTTTTTTTGAATGAGGACGATATGGATTTCTATGATGGAAAACCGGCGTACGGGCCGAGATATTTTTATATGTATATGTGATTTGCCGGCGTATGGGCCGTGCTATGTGGATGAGATTTGCAGGTGTATGGGCTGTGCTATGTGATTTGCCAGCATACGGGCTGTGCTATGTGATTTACCGGCATACGGGCCGTGCTATGTGGTTTGCCAGCGTACGGGCTGTGCTATGTGATTTGCCGGCGTACGGGCCGTGCTATGTTAAAATGTGTAATACCGGCGTACGGGCCGATGATTTTCATGATACACGTATATATGTGAAATGATATGATTGATATGAAAATAAATGATATGAGATATTTATGTATCACAGTTTTAGTATATGTATATGATATCAGAACCTGGTTGGCTTGGTCTAGGCTAGCACTTGCACGGTACCGTTGCTATGTGTCCATGGTCCTCGTGATCATGATATCTGTGTTAACGCCGCTGTACGGAGTGGTGTGAGATTGGATGGTCGATGTGGTTATTTTCAAGAAGTGTGCTGTTATCGCCCCTGGTGTACGGACCAGTCTGGGTAGACCCATCGGACCTACAGACTACTGTTTGACTTGGCAGTGGTCGGCCAACCATTGTCAGGTCCCGCCTTCGGGCCACACAACCCAGTCATGTGGGGGTAATACATGACAACAGCCAGCTAACCTACCAGGATTGTTTTATGTTATTATTAGTGTATGAGATGAGATATGTTTATGAAAATGCAGTATATTCTGCTATGTGTTGATATGCATATGTTTTCCCATATTTGATAAACAGTATTGAATATGTTATGTATGGTATATGTAGAACACAGAATACTCATGTTGCCACACACTGGTATTAGTTTATTTCCCTTACTGAGAGGTGTCTCACCCCTAAATCTTATATATTTTTCAGGAGCCCCTAATAGGAGAGCGGGAAAAGCCCCGCTGATCTAGATCAGTTGTTTGCCCTCTTTGAAGGGGTAAGTTTTTTGTAGGGACAGTTAGGTTTTGTGGGGATTGTCCCTAAATTTCATTTTTGAGATGTATATACTGTGAGATAGTAATTGTAGTGACTCTGATATGTGTTATGCACATTATGATGAGATGTATATGATTTTGTACTTTCTGCTGCGTAGACTTCTGCTGTATGTTTTGTTATATCCCTGGTGCCCACGGGCTCAGGTGGATTGTGACCTGCTGAGCTGGAATGTATGATGTGATGATAATTTATTTATATAAAAAAAAAATTTATGCGAAAAAGGAGCAGGTCGTTACACCAAGACCCAACTATACACAATCTCTGAACTAACCAAATGATACTTTTGACCAAAGAAAAATTTTCATCAACTCTCCCAATCTTTCTAGCTACTGCCACAGGAATTTTAAAAATAGACAAGAGGGATGCTGAAAGACAACCCTGAGAAAGCGTGATCCTCCCACCAAGAGAGAATAAAACACTCTTCCATCTGTCTAATCGCTTAGACAACTGCTCCATTATTGAATTCCAAAACCAAACAAACCTATGATACCACCCAAAGGCACTCCTAGATAAGTCAAAGGCCAATCTACGATACCCAAGCCCGCTAAAGAGGCCAACTCCAAATCTAGAATAACTCAAGCTTAGACAAGCTATTCCACTCTTCAAACTTATATTTAAACCAGAAATCCTCCATTTAAAAAAAAAAAAAAAAAGATGAGATACCACAACCCCACTCTCCACCCTCTCACAAGCCCTCTATCTACAGCCATACAAACCAATCTACTCAAAATATCCACCACAAGAAAAAACAAAAAATGTGGAAAGTGATTCTCCTTGCCTAACTCTCATTGAAGCCCTCAACCAGGATTTAGGTCTACCATTAATAATGCTCCAAAAAGATGCATCCCTCTCATCCAAGTCATCCACCTATCACCAAAACCCTAAGTACTAATGTACTATATCTAGAAAATTCCAACTAACTTGAACACAAGCCTTTTCAAAATTTCCTTCAAACACGACCTCCCTCTCTTTCCTCCTTTGAACATTCTCAACAACCTCATTAGCTACTTAAATAACATCCACAACCTGCCTACCCTCACAAAAGCACTTTGAGCCTTAGAAATAGTGTCTGCTATCACAAACCCCAACCTATCAGCCAAAACCATTGCAATAGTCTTATACACACTGGTAACTGCACTGATTGACCGAAAATCTTCTACTTTAATAGACCTATTCTTCTAAAGCACCAAAGTGCTAAAAAGAGAGTTGATACACAAACAGCACACTTAAGCTTGATTTGAGCTCCAGCCAAGCTTGAGCTCTCTTTCAAGCAATCTAGTCGAGCTTGAGCTGGTCAAAACTCGCTTGGCTCAGCTCGTTTGCAGCCCCATTCTAACCCGTCACACATAGGCCTCCGTACATCCTCCTCCTCAAACAAATTGGTAATATTGGAGAACTTTAAAACTTCAATATTTAAATTGTACTGCTCATAGTTCAATAAATGTGATGGCATATAATGGCAATACGTGTATTGGATGAATTCATGTGTTAAATATCATTATGTCATATGACAAGAACCAAGGAAGATTATCTATATGGTTTTCCCAATTCTGGATTCAAATAATTAATGAACAAAAATATATTCTACATATTCCAGTCAACAGAACTCAATTAGGAGGGCCAAAGACAAGGACAACGAGGGGAAAAATAAAAGCCTGCAAATTCCTTTAATATAGATGGTCATAAAAATTGATAAAACCACATGGCTATGCAAGATTAATCAATACAGATGCAAAATAATATGGGAATTGAGAAGCACCATCATCTTCTGCATCCAAATATCTCTTTGAGAGAATCCAATAACCGAAGCTAGCAGAGAATCAAGATCTGAGAACAAGCAAACAGTAAATTAAATTATAAAATTTGGTCATAGGTCTGCACAATGATGAGCTACAAATCATGGATACCTTTACACTCTGCTAAAATGACCAATAATATGAGTGAAGCTAACAAAAGGCCAGGATTGTCAGAGAATAAATGTGAAAGTAGTCCACTCCTGCACAATGAAAGAAAATCCTAATAAAAACCAAATGGAAATTTTCACCTTTTCTATGACTAAAATAAGTGAAACAAACCATTGTGCAAGGGACTTCAATCAGATGTCAAACATATCCTGTTACCAGAGCTTGCCTCAAGTCCAATAACACAATAAGCCTATGTGTGTATGTGTGTGCGATAAAAGAATTAAAAACCAATTACAACACATCAGAGTACAAGCATTCCCCCCAAGACAGAAAATAAAACAAAAACCTAAAATAACAAGGCCCTCTTATGTTGCACAACAATAAGCCACACCCCCAGAAGCACACCAAAAGCAAAAAACTGTAAAGACACCAAAAAAGAACCCCACTCTACATCAAATCATGTTCCCTCCCCTGGAGAAAAAAAAAATCTTGAGTTATGCTGCAATCAATCCACACAACAAAGAAACTAGGGCATAAATATAATAATAATGTGGGAGTTTAATCAGAAAAAATTAGAAGATTGCCCTCCATATGGCAAGAGAGATATGTGATCATTGCATAAATCCAGAGATTTTTGGCATGTGAACGAAAGTTAAAACATCAAAGTAGGTACAGAAAAAGAAAACATAAACTTGATTATTTCATGTGGAGCTACAAGCAACATGATTTTAGTAGAGGCCACTCATTATAGGCTACTTTGGCTCACACACTAATAAGAAATTATTCTATTTCTATTTTTAAAAAATAAAAAAAGAAGGAACCACTAGATGTGTAGCCATGATACACAATAATTTTTTTACTAGTCTTTTACCATCTTTCTCGAGTTTCGAATTTTTCTTGAAAAAAAAAAAAAAAAGGTGTGGAAGGAATGTCAATGGAGAAGACGAAACACACAATTTGTCATGCCAAAAAAATAAAAGAGCCCAAAATCCTAAAGTTATTTCCTATTTCCAAGTCTACTTCTCATTTTGAGTGTTTTGCATGTCAGATAAAAAAGCATATTATGACATCTTTTCCATCTAGAGTTGAGTCTTGAAGTAAATCATTGTTTTTCTTATTCATTCAGATATTTGGAATCCGCGTAAATTCAAGATTTTCTTTTTCTTTTTGGATAATAAAAGAAAATACATTAAGAGACCAAAAGGAGATTACAACCTAAAAGAGGGCAAGAAATCTTCAAGAGAAAAAAAGAAAATAAAACAAAAAAGTAACCTAACAATTCAAATAGGAAACACCCTCTTTAAACCCTTGCCTTCATAACTCACCGGGCACTTCAAATTTGCTAATCCACGCTGTCCCTTTTTTAACGTCCTTTTACCCCAGCCAAGAAAAATTCTTACCTCCAGGGCTGAAAAGCCACAAAGCCATCTCATCCAACAATTGTTGAGCTTTGAACTCCTTCTGGTCAACCTCATGAATGGGCAAAATCCCATTCCTGCACTGCTGCCAACCCATTCCATCCTCCACAATTATAAAATTACCCTCTAAACCTTCCATCAGAGATGGCAGCACGTACAATAAACCTCCAAATAAATCAGATGATTTAGAATCATAGCCACATTGCTCTCGAATATAATCCAAAAGCCAACTGCCCTCATCAACAAATTCACTACTATCAACCTATCATTATCCAACATATCACCCCATTTTCCTTCTCCTTACCCTTGCTACTCCTCACATATGTATCTCCATTCTAAATGCTCTAGGGTTCAAAACAGACTAACAGAGTATTTTCAGCATTGTTGCTTGCATTGTTTTCTAATTTCTAGCCTCCCAACAGAATTATTGCACTTGTCCACCAGACGTGCATAAACCCTCTCAAAACTCCCTTCTCTTACGAATAGATTTATTCCTTTTGATATCATCCACATAGCAGCTTGTTCATAAAACCCTCATCCTAGCAGCAATCCTCTTGAACCAAAAGTACAGGAGCTTCAACTGGAATCCCAAGACTAACCAAATTGCTACTATCCCTTGTCCGAATCTGTCCTAAAAGATTCACCTTGTCAATCCCTCCTGTGCTGCACCATAGAAGATGTGGATCCCCGTTTCTGCAATATGGATGTATTGTCAAGCCATTAACCCCCAATTCTGGGAAGGAATAGGGCCAACTCCTCCACATAAGAGTTTGGTGTACTGGGCTTAGTCAATCCCTTTCTAAAAGTTGAAATAATCTTATCAGTTATTACTTGTTTATGAGGGCAGGCCTTCGATCAACGGTAAGGCTGCTTTTGTGGCTGATTGATAATAGGTTCAAGTCCAAGGAAACAGCCCCTCTACATAAAGTAGGAATAAGGTTGCATACACTTTGACAACCCTCCCCCTACCCTTGCAATGCAGGGAGCCTTGTGGCCCGAGGACGCCCTTTTTCAATTATTACCTTGTTTGTGAGGGTTAGAACTTCAGGCCTGACAAGGAAACCCATTAAGCTCTAACCTTCTTCGAGCCAGATCCCCCTTACCCACCTCACAATTAACTCTATACTACCCATTGAGTGTTGGGCCTCTTGATTTCCCAACTAGGCCGATGCTTGGGCCTTCTTCATGCCTAACCCAAGAATAGTAAGTGGACTAGCCACTCAGTCAATAATAGGACCAAATCAAGGACAATATTATGCACCCCTGGACCAGACCACACTATTGTCAACCCCTATAAATCGTCTAGCAAAACCCTAGCTGCCACTTACCCTTTTGAGCAACTCATCCACCCTTCAAACCATCTCCACTTATTCTCGTGCAAAATTTCTCCACACTTTGCACTGAGATGATAGTTCTTATGCATTAACACTTTTCCATAATTGAGGTTCTTGAAGCCTTGTAGATACTCCTCCCATGGCATTTTTTAGTTGCCTCAAATCAATGCCACTGTACAAGGAAGATCTTACTTGAATCCTCCACCAACATTTGAAACTTCTTGAAAACTCCTCCAACCATCATTAAGAACACCTCCTAGGATGAAAACAATAAACTTTTTCCAATTCCACCCCAAACGTAATTCCAAGAATTTTCCGTTCATCACCACCCTAATCACCATCCAATACTCCACCCTCCCAAATCTTATTTTAAGAGGGGATCTTCCAACCACTCCACTACTAACAACAAGCCGTCTACATAGAGTTGCAAAAGAAACACTAACCCATCAATTATGAATTGGATTTCTCTCAAACAAAGAAACAAAACCACCCTCCCCTATTCTCTTTAACTCATATCAAAATACTATCCTTTGAGTCTTCAACCTAGACTATTCTCCGAGACCCACCTTCTCTCATGACCATTGTCGATCAAGATATGAATTGGAAAAAGGGCTTCAAAAGAAAAAGAGGAAACGAAGTGAGAACGAGAGACTGTGCAATATTATGAATAAATTATTGCCTATGGGGTCAAGAATTTAACTTATTAGTGTTTTGTTTCCTTTTTGGATGATTTTGCGTATGGCCTAGATCTTGGATCAAAAGACTGGTTCAAATTTTTTAATGTATTTACTCAATTCTACCGAGAAATAAAAGCTCAAATCAAAATTTTCGACCTATTAATGCACCTGAACTAGTCCAAAGTGAGCTTTAGTCTTTTTGATTGGCCAGAGGGTTTATTCATCGAACATCATGAGTACATACTCATGAGCAAAATGTAGTAAATGAACAAAAAAATGGACACTTACTTGACATAGCACAAACTCTACTCTTTTATATGCATATAAAACCCTTTGGATTGATGTTCCTCTTATAGCCTATTTTCTACTTAATAGAATGCCCTTTAGTGTTCTAAAGGGGATAAATTCCCTTCTCTCTCATGTACCCAAAAACATCTATGTTCTCTATTGTTGTCTTTGGGTGCACATGTTTCTTTCATGTTCCGCACAATGCTCAGGACAAGTTCTCTCCTCACATGGTTAAATGTTTCTTACCTTGGTACTAAAGAGCGCAGAGAGGATACAGATTTTATGATCTTCACACTCATAAGAAACATATAAATGCAGATTACTTTTTTCAAAGGACACCTTAATTCACTAGTGTCTAGTCCTCCATTGGATGAATCTATTAAGCTCATTGATCCTCATGTTCCTGCCCTTATCACTCTAGAAAAACTTCCACTGTTCTTCCAAATCCATCAGCTATTGACCTAGAGAAATAATTGTGGGTTTACGAATGATAGAAAGCAAGCATAGACATCATTAACACCATGCAGCCACCTTTTTTCCATTCACTATTTTGATTTTTGGCTCCAGATTTCCCCCCCCAGTGTGACTAGGATTTTCCAATTGCCCATTTGAAAGGTTTCAGTTCTTCATCTTCCTAGTCCCATGTATTCTTTTGCCCTATCTATTTCTTCTATTTCTATCTCTTCCTCACATGTTGAAGCACTTCCTAATCCTGAGTTGAAGCATGCAATGGATGTAGAAAATAGTTGCCCTAACAACTCAAGAGACAAGGGACTAGGTGGATCTTGCTCCTTGTAAGGAGGGAGTTAGGTATAGTTGGATCTACACCATGAAATATCTTCTTATGACTATTGTACAGCTTAAGGTTTGAATGGTTGCCAAAGGTACACCCAAACAATTGACGTTGCTAATTTTGAGACCTTTTGTCCTAGTAATCGACAAAACACCATTCATGTATTGATCTCGTTAGCAATTAATTTTTACTGCCCCCCTTTATACTAGTTGGATGTGAAGAATGCCTTCTTGTATTGCAATAAAAGTGTTAGATTACCACTTGAACTAAAAGCTTAAGCTATTAGGTTGTGGACTAAATATGTATATCAAGCTTTAACACACCCCCCCCCCCCCCGGCGGGGGCATGTGCAGCCTGACACCACATGGAGAGATAAATACACGGAATATAACAATTGTTTAACAGCACACAATAAAAGCAGACAAGAAGACTAGAACCCAGGACCTCCTACTAACCAACTTTGATACCATGTTAGATTAGCATTTTACTTAAAAGCTACAGCAAATAGGTAGTAGGCCAACAATGTATATCAAGCTTTAACAAAAAGGTATAGATGGAGCAACCCTAGGTATGTTGCTCAGGGGGAAGACAGTAATGTGTGTAGGTTGGATAAGGCCATTTATGGTCTTAAGCAGTCTCCTTGAGCTTGGTTTGGCAAATTTAGTATGATGACCTTTAAGTTTGGTTGTATCCAAAGATACTATGACCATTCAGCCTTTGTTCGCAAAAAGGGAACAAGTATCATATTTCTAGTAATTTATTATCATCAATGTCAGTGACAAAGAGCCCAATTGCAGAAGTGGCTTTAAAAAAATTTTCAAATAGGAGTTGGGTACTCTTCATTACTTTCTTGATTTTGAGATTTGTTGTAAAGTTAGAAATGTTGCAAAGAGAAGAGAAGAAGAGAAAAAGAGAAGAAAATCGGATGTGGGAAAAGCACAACAACATGAAGACATCTCTGGTGTAAGGAAACTATTCAAAAATCTCCAATAACCTGACTTTCCCTAAAATCCAAATAAACAAGTCACACATCACGACACCAAATTGGGGGAGGAAAATGGTCCAAGAGTATTATTGTTTTGGTGCAGAACTGGCAGGTGCCAAACTAACATTAGCCTCTACTTATCTAACTAAATTAGCCTCCACTTATCTATGTACAGAAACTAATAAAATTAACTGAATCAGAAATAAACAAAAAGGCTAAAAGCATTCACGATCACAGACATAAGTACCTAAGCTATTCATTTCTCAAGCCTGCAAATACCATTTTGCAATCTGCTTAATTCTAGTATCATAAGCATGGTTCGGCTGGGACCGTTACACACCGCGAAATCAGTGGGAAGAAAAATCACAGCCGTAGTGACCATTACAGACCACAACCATTACGTAAAGGCCGCTATGACCATTACGTAACCACTACAAGACTGTTATGCCAAAAAATTATTTTATTTTTTACTTTTTCTTCTCACTTTTTCCCTCTCCTTCATATATCATTTTCAATATCCCAAGTGGCCAGAGGGGGAAAAGATTATAATGAGGATGACAATGATACAAATTTTACTATTCTTTAAATACTCATAATAGATGCATTAATTAACAATTTGAAAATACTAACTTGTTAAGAAAATATTCTATTTTGATAATATTAGTAATGTGATATTTATATTCTATATTTTTCAACTTCAACCTTCTTTCTTTTGTACCTATTTTATATTTGTATTATTCGTATGTCTTATGTGTCTAATTGATTAATGGAGTGTATAATGTATTTTGTTTTATTAATTAATTTAGCGCACATAAGAATTTATCACAGATAAGAAAAATGAAAAGTATAAACATGCACACACACATAATTTTTCCATCAATGGTGGTTTAAAACAAATGTAAACTTGTTGCCGTTACCAAATAACTTAGCTACTCGAACTAAAGGATCCAAAATACACTAAAACTCTTTCAAAGAAGGGCTAAAAGTTTAAAACATGCAAGTACACTAATATGCACAAGGTTGTGCGTGCTTCAAAAAAATTCACGGTCGTTGCACCTGCTTCCCATTATGTAACATCCACTACTCCCGCTTCCCATCACATCCGTTACCGTTACATTACGCTGCCCACTACCGCAATTTAAAACCATGATCATAGCATGCCAAGATAAGCCCCAAAAACAAAGTAACCACATTCCCAAAGTCAATTCCATCATGGATGCTCCCATAATTATGACAACTATGACACTTAAAACAAATTCTCTCTAAAGTCTATGTCACCTCTTCTTAAGTCTCACCAATAATTATTTGTCCAGAATCACAGGTCCAATACAATTATTGACTGGAAAAAAAAAAGAAGAAAAAGAAGAAAATGCAATAGTCTAAAAACAAAATACAATCAATTTCTCCATTGTGACAAATTGCACTTATGTAAACCAATAAAATAAGAACCAGTATAAAATTATAATAGTAAGTCCCATAAACCTTGCTCCAGATGTATCATCTGAATGAGGATAAGATGAAGTGCACTTTGGCAAATGTCTATGCAGAATGTTCCAATTGATATTTTCTGCTCCTTCTGACTCCAGCCATGAACATCCTGCCTCTTTCTTTTCATCCAGATTGGTAGAAAAAGAATTAGGTAGACAAATGTCATCACTAGCATCCTCTTCAGTAGCATCTTTCATGAAATATGGATCCAAAATAACACTAGCCACAAAGTTCACCATGTTTTTTCCATCAACAACTTGAAGAAAACGAGAAACAATGTACAGGGAAGTGATAGAAGATATATTTGTGCCCTGACATAAAAAATAACAAAAATATTAAACACAGAATAACTTCAAAAGAATAAATTTTAAGGCATCAATATTCAATGTTGGTCCACAGCCTAAGAGTTCAAGCTTTTGGGTCAAGTGGCAACTAACATGATATCAGAGCCATGGTTTCTGGAAGTTCGTGGGTTCTATTTCTATCACCAGATTTTATTCTGTTTATCAAAAATCAACTTAGTCCCCGAAACATGAGTTCTTCATTGCTGGTTTACCTTTCCACATGCAAGCGGACACATGTGGTGAAGCAATAAGTCTTGATTATACATTGTAAGCGCACAACCCAACAGCTGAAGATTTTAGGTCAATCAGTGACTTAACAGAGAATATATTACAAGCATGACTAATGCAACTGACCTTTAGGTGTTGGTTTAGTTTCTAGAAAGGACTGGAAAATCCCAATTCAAATTGACTAAAACAATCCTAATCCAGATTAGCAGAGAATCAGTTTCCTCCAACATGAAATTGGATTTTCAAGAGAAATATGACGTACAAATCACAAGCGGTAGATATGACAACAGTGGGTTGAGGCCTGCATGACTGGAGGAGAGATCAACCCAAGAAAGGCTCAGTAAAAACATGGCTGGGACAACAATGTACATCAAGCGCTAACATCAGCCACACCCCAAACCCCCCACAATTAAACATAACCCAGGACTACCACGGAATTAATAGATTTGATACCATAGTAAGCACCAACTTGGCACTGATCTGTTAGGTTTTGGACCAGCAATGTATATTAAGCCTAAGTTCCTATCAATGCATCCTCACAGTGAGCTGGAATAACCCTGCAAGCAGGAACTACATAAGAATTATCTTAAATCCTACAACTAATATGCTCACTTAACTAAAATTTGAATTTATGTATAAGATGTTATATCTTTCTAAGCAGAAACTAAAAGCCACCCTTATGCAATAAGCAAAAGGCACATATGGTATAAAGTATATAGTCAAAAATATACATCAACAAATATCATGTTGTACATCAACTAATATACGCTTCAAAAATAATGTGAACATATTCATCAAAAAGTTGTTAAATATCATGTTCAGGAAAAAAAACAAGATTAAGATCTTACGCTACTATGACTTAGTTGCTGTAATGGGAGCAATATGGGAAAGACCAGTGAGTTGAGAAGATTTTGGATAACCAATCCACTCAAACGAGACTCGCCAACACAAAGTATGTCATTTAAGTAGTAAAGATCGTCAGCAATTTTATCAGTTTCCAAAAGTAGTTCTTTTCTCCTTTCATGAACGCAAGTCTCCCTGTATCAAAGTCAACCAGTGTCACCAAAAAGTAGAAGCAGATGTACGTGACTATATCCACAGAATGCATAAATTTCAATAATGAGTTGAAAGAAGTATACTTTGAAGTCTTGACTACGGCATCTAGATGGAAGCATTTCCCTCTTAAGCTCTGAACCAAGTCTAAGAAGTATTGCGAGGCTGGGGGAGTTGTTAAAAATTGATAAACCATATCATCACTAACTGCATAAAAGGTATACTGTCGCAGTTTTTATATTCAAGCTATCACCTAAATCACCAGGAATTGCAAAAGGGTATAAAAAGAAATTAAAAAAATAATACCATTATATATGTAGAGTGTCAATGCACGTACAGCCGTTTGAATCATTTTTTCCCCATGGTGAGCAAATTTAAGAGCCTCGCTATAGAGCGGAAATGAGATTACAGCATCCTGTTGTTAGAGACATGGCAAAAGAATCTTGTGAAGCCACATGCCAAACCCACCAAATAAAATAATTAAATAAATCCAACAAAAACAAGCATGGCATATTGATTCCAAACCAAGAAAACCACCACAGAATCATACCAATTTTGGAAGTGGTTTAAAGTAGGGTTCTAAACTTCTAATCCGCATGTTACTTTTTTTAAAACCAAAACAATGCCTGTTTTACAGAACACACACCTAGTTCCATTTTTCTTTCATTGACATTGCAACTTAGGCCGATGAATTGAAGATACGATAATACGATGACATAGTACTAGTAAATATTAGGATAACCAGAAAACTTTAACAGCCTGAGCACAAAGATGAGCGTGCTTCACCCAGTGGGGTAAACTACCAGCCATCTGAACAAATCAATTTTCTTGTCATTTTATTTTTGTACTCAGAAATTAAACTGCAAGAACGCCAGAAAACTCTTGAAACAGATTGTTAGATTACCACTTTATCTAAAAACTTAAGTTGCTAGGTTGTAGACCAACAATGTATATCAAGCTTTAACACTCTCCCACACAAGCAGCCCAACAGCATGTGGAGAGACAAATATACAAAAAATAACATCCATTATAGAGAATACAATGACTTTTTAAACACCAAATGATAAATGCAGGAACAAGACTACTAGGACATCCTAGTAACCAGCTCCAATACCATGTTAGATTTTACCACTTTACCTAAAAGCTTAAGATGTTAAGTTGTGGACCAACAATTTTTGACAAAGATGAAGCTAACTCAAACATAAGACACCAGATTAGACAAGTAGCATTTCCAACATCCCCAAGGGGTCTAGAAAACAATTTCCAGGTTTTCAGTTAAAAATAATTTACCAACACCCAAATAAGACGGTATAGATCAAAATCATCTGCCTAACTTCTTGCAGAGCTTTGTGTACTTGACAGTGTGCAGTGTTCTTTCAGCTTATAGTTCTCAAATTGGGGCTATACACAAGTTAAGCAAAGCTGAGCCAAGTTTTACCATGTTCTCTGTTCATTAAGTTTCCTTCGAGCTTGTTCATTAAAATGTTAAAAAAGCTCAACCCAAGATTGAGCTTGCTCCCAGGCTTTAGTTAATTTTAATTTAAAAGCAAGCTTATTTGACAAAATTTATCAAACAAATAATGTATAAACATTTTCTGTAAATAAAATTATCAAATGCAAATAATTTGTAAAAAATGTTCACATCATCATATTATAATATTGCAAGAAAAATAAATGACCAAAGTTAAGGATATTAGAGCATTTTGACAAACACTTAAATAACGATGAGCTAAATGCATACAGGAATGAAGCACATGTGGCCAATTGTTTCCACTGGTATTAAGCACATAACTGCCTAAGTCACTGACTCAAGTTTTCTTCTAAGCTAAAGGAGAGTTAAGTTCTTCCAGAACACCGCGTGACCAGTGGAGGCAAGACACCTCAATGCTTGCAGACGAATGAAAGTTCCTGCGAACCTAATAGGACTGCTCAGCAATTGGAGAAGAAGAGGTTGACCACATCTTCCTTGCAAGGGTGAGGTAATAGATCCATGGAGCTTGTATATCAGGCTCCAGCAAAACCCAGAAGTAGTTCAGGCAATTCTGGGAGTTCAGAATCTATCAAAATAAATAAATAAATTTCTAGGTGTTCAGGTGATCCATCTGATTCCGGGTGGGAACAGTGGTCATGACAAGAGATTGGCCAATGATTATCCTTCAGTTTGCATTGCTGGGGAAGGATTACAAAAGATCAGGAAGCTTGCAGCAATGAGGTTCAGGGTAAGATTGGTTGTGGGGGGAGAGTGTAGTGATGCAACAACAACAAACCAAGCCTTAAGTCCCCACTAGGTGGGGTTAGTACATGAATCCTTTTAGTTTAGTGATGATAAGGGAAATACCTGTGATTAGGCTTGGGGCAGTAAGGTTTATTCTTGACAGATAGCAGTGCAGGCAGGTGTTAATGTTCAAAAGGGGGATATAGTGAGAAGGATAACAAGGGAAAGGAGAAAAGCAATGACGAGATATGTCAGATGATGAGAATGATGTAGCCAGTGAGTTTTCTTGTGGTGACGTTTATTATTGGATGAGTTTTGGGAACAATATGGAATACGTCCGAATCTTCTAATTTACTGGGAACTTACTGTAAGTGCCACCAATTCTATCGATCTGGAGGGAGTCTCACATTTTCTAGGAAGACAGACTGGCTAAAGAACATCAATGTATGGAAGGGACTTTTCCTATTCATGTGGAAGATATTAAAAGGGAGGATTTAGAAGTCCAACAACAAAGTTTGTCTGGATGGTGGCACAAGAAATGTGAAGAAAGCCCGGCAGGAATTAGCAAACTTGCAACATTCTGTGGATTACAATTGCAAGGATTTAGAGAGGGATCTTCTCAATTAGTTTCTGTTATTTATTTTTGAGCAAAATACATGACCTCTGCTGAGGTTTGGAACAAAAGAAGCAGACCTCCCCTGAGGTTTGGACAAAAGAAGCAGGCAACAAACCTTCAGGGAGGTTTGGCAAAAAGAAGCTGACCACTCCTGAGGTTTCCAAAATTCCACAAACATCCCCTGACATTTGATTTTTGGAAAATTATAACCCTCCCTGTGCTTGTCTTTTTGCGAAATATAAGGAGTAAGGAGAAGTCTGTGTCTTTTTGCCAAACTTCAAGGGGGGTCCATGAGACTTTTCAAACCTCAAGGCAGGTCTACATCTTTTTGCTGAACTTCAAGGGAGGAGGAATTTTGGAATTGTCAGGGGAGATCCACATCTTTTCGTCAAATCTCATCTTCTTCCTTAATACATTTTCTTTTACCATCAAAAAAAGCATGGGCTAAGTAGAGGAGTTCATAAGCTCCTCAATTCATTTGCAACCCTAAGTAGACTGCAAATTGACATCTTTTAACCCCCCCCCCCACCTACTCCACAATACACAAAACTAGTGTATAGATGAGACCACTAACGTGCTTATAAACGGGCTAAACCAAGTGTATAAATACGCCCGAAATAAACCTATGAATGGACTGTTCACAAACTTAAATAAGCCAACCAAGCTCAGGCTCAGTCATACAAATAAACGGGCTTTGAAATTAAGCTTCGGAATCTTTCCTTTATGCAAACAGAGGAATGGGTTAGTTCGTTGCGACATTTAACAAATGTGTCATTTAGCATAACAGGAGAGGGAGAAACTAGGACTTCGTGGCAGCATTTAGAAGCTAAGAAAGAATTATTGCATAGAACAATCAGAACATAATTGTTCTTCCTTTCGCCTGCCTGGAAGACAAGATCAACGACAAAGGACAAACTGATGTGCATCCAAGGACATCCATGGGTGATCAAATGGCAAAACATTGTGGTCAAAAAATCCATGCTCACTCCTCAACCAAGAGTTATTGGGCTGCTGCCCAATAAAAGGAGATCAGAAGAAGGGTTTCAGAAACATGATCCTGTGCCATGATCATAATACAGGTAGAATGACTTAAAATAGTCAATCTGAAGTCAAATATAAAAAGCCGAAAGATATTTCAGAAATTTTGATTTTTCATTCTTTTCCGTAATTTAGATACTTTTTAAATTGAAATAGACCTTCATCAAGTAAAAAAGAATATACAATGATGGTGATAAACCAATATGAGGAGGACAGAAAAAAACACAATAAAAACAATAAAGTCTTCCAGTCCCGCCTTAAAACAGCCTGCGCTAAAAGCCCATAGAGATGCCAAATACCAAACTCTATCCCAAAGAAAATCTAAAGACAACTACTTTCCATGAAAAATTCATGCATTTTCATCCTACATCCCCACATAATTGCAAAGAGCACACATTTCCACAAAGTTACAGCAGCCTTCCTCTTCCCAAACCCAATAAAAGAAATACTTGAAAACTCATCCACCGTCTCTCAGCATACACAATCCTCTCCAAATAAACCAAACAATCTATTCCACATGCCCCAAGAAACTGAACAGTGCAGAAATAGGTTAGATAATGTCTCTAAACTGTTAAATAGCACAAGAGACACATATGAGAACAATGCATTAAAAAGGCCTCCTACTCTACAACAGATTGTTGGTGTTAGCTCTAGACCACCAACCAAACAAAGCTTTGATCTTATAACTAATCTTTGACTCTCGAATATAACGATGAAGGATAAAAAGAACATTAGACATGATAAGATGGCCACAAAGGACTCCAAAGAGAATTCACCCAAAGAATCCAGAGAACCCTCTCCCCTAGCATCCCTCCTGACATGGCAGCCCTCTAACACACACAGCAAAGAAGCAAGCTCCTCCAAGTTCCTATAATTTAGACCTCTTCAAAAATAAAAATCCCAAGAAACTCTAGAATCATTATGAAACAATAAAAAAATCCAGGTATTATAAACTGATGGTAGACAATAGAGACGAGGAAATATATCTTGCAGTGCTGAACCCCCCACCCAAACATCCCCGCAAAATGCATACAAGAACCATTACCCACCTTATACACAGCTAAAGGAATAAAAAAAGGGTAAACTTGCGATAAGTCTCCACAAAATTTCAATTGAACATCTAAAACCCATATTAATTAGTATCCCATTCACATGCAAGCCAGATTTTTTATTTTTAATGACTTTGTGCCATAAAGAGTTTTCCTCTTAAGAGAAACTGCAGTAACCATTTGCCTTTGCCCAAGAGGGCTGTTTTTGTAGACACCAAATTACTGATCTCCAAGCCCCCTTCCTCCTTAGACCTACCCTCAACCTCCCAACTAACTGGAAGATCCCTCTTTTCTCCTTCTACTGACCAAAGGAAATATCTCATAATATTCTCAATCTTGTTTGGTAAACCCCTCCCCCCTCTCCCAAATAAAATAAAATAAAAATACAAAGGCTTAGTTGAGTAACAAGCATGAAAAAGAGTGGTGTGCCCACCTAAAATAGAAAAGAACTCACCACCCCCCAGAGGGACGTTACTATGCATCACGTCCCTGTTTTTTACTCATGGCTGGCCATGACTCCATCTAAAATCCAATGGAGTCACTAGGCCTAGGCAAGAATTTATTTTGCAAAACAGTCATTTGAAAACAAGTTAAAACCAATTAAGAGTGAACATTTGTTGAAAACACAAGATACATGCATATATTTCATAAAACAACTAAAAATGTTTTACGAAGTGGCAAACTCTTTATATTGGGCTGTACTTTACATACAACATTTTCACACTTTCTAATCTACATAAATAACTGCCAACTAAGTAAATGCTTAGAACCCCTATTGTCTTCCTGCCATCCTATAATACATATCAGAAATGGCAGTCTCTTGGAAAACTTAATGAGTGGCATTGAGTTTCTCAACGACTATCAATTTTAAGAGGGCTACCATAAAATTATTTACAAATTTTCTTACATTTTTATTTTTTAAAAATAGAGAGAGTGGAGCCCAGGCCTGGCAGCCCCCTTCTCCCTTCGTCCTCCATTCTGGTAGTCCTACAGTACAAAATCCCCCTCAAGAAGGGCCAAGTTGGATCAATATACCTTCACATATATAAATTGTGACATCTGACTAAAGAGTACAAAAAATGTGGCATCACATGGCTCAGTCTGTGTGCCTATCTTTTTCTTCCTTTATACACAGTCAAGTACACCAGACTCAAATTATTGATTCCTTCATGTTATCTTTCCAAATAAACCGTTTTTCCACACGCTCTATGTCACAAATATAAGGCAAGCTTTCTAGGCAGCAATTATCAGAAAAATAAGAGGTAATACTGGAAAAGCTACTTGGTTTTGTCCATTTTTTACTGCATAAGTTAATTTGAAATTGTAAAGGTCAAAATTATGGATCACCATGAATGCAGACCTGAAGCAATTACGAAGCACATATTATAAAATTCACGGAGTATAAGACTTAATCCAGCATTTATTCCCACCCCACCCCAACCAGCACAAACCCCACCTCCCAACCCAGAGAGAGAGACCACATGTACCTCTTGAAATTATGTGCTCTATAGGCAGTGCATCAACAAATTGACAACATTTCTTACTGCATGAGATTTGATTTACCTCGTGAACCTTTACAAGAAGACAGATTGTGTCTCTGTTTATTTTGCTGCTCACTGCTCTGACTCGTTAAAAACAAAAAAAAGGGGGGATGGGGTTGGGAGGGATCAAAGAAAGGACAGTCATCAGAAAATCATTTTACTGGTCTATTAATGTTCAGTTCAAGTTCAAATATGCTTGAAAAACTAGGAAATGAAAGAAGGTTAATTTTAATGCATTTTTTACAAACTAATTCACACAAAAATATTACTAAAAAACAGGAAATGAGAAAAGAACAGAAAAATCACAACCTTAAGAAAGACACGTAATACGGAGCCAGGTCTCCCTCATTAAATTCGAACTGATGTGATATGATGCTGTTGATATAGTCATTGCTAAAACAATAGTCTGCAGCATTACAAAATCAAAACTATCACAGAAGTAATACAAGCAAAAAACAAGAAAAAACAAATGCAGACATTGAATTTACATGGGAAAAGATAATAAGGAAAGAAACAAGAGTAAAATCAAGACCATTAGCATTCACCATCCATGTTATCATTATACCCAAATATTCAAGCAGTGGTGCATCTACTAGCACACATAGTATTGGAGTTTAGAAATACAGGAACATTCAAGGAACTTAGTACATATAGTAATGGCAGTCAGCATCTTACAAATTGCATGTTCGCTACACATATTTTGAATCATTATGCTTAAATACTGAAGCAATGATGCCTCAACACTGGAATCTCTACTCATCTTCAGGACACGAACGAAGTCTGCTAAAACTTGATATTCCATAAAACATCTGCCAGAAAAATAAGATGACATTATAATATCATCAAGAACTGAGGAGCTCTAACCACACCAAAGAAGCTGTCATGTGCAAAGTTCATACTCAAAAATTGATGGGTCATGCCTATCACCATAGGTAACTATCTCTACTATCGATTGCAGTATATCTACAACTAATTCCTGCATGGAGAAAACATGTGGTAAGTTTTTTATGTTAAAAAACAAGTATCCATTTAAAATGGTATACATTAGATGTTACTATAGAAATTCATTGCCATACCCTATTGTGCCCGTCCACTACTTTAATCTCCCGCAACTCATTAATCATGTATCTACATTTGCAAAAACTAAAAATAAGTTATCAAATAAAAACAATTGCTGGATACCTTCTAACTGACATCTGAAGCTACCATAGTAATTTGGATTTTTTGGAATTCAACAAGGGTCAATACAATTGTGTGGAATTCAATAGAACAAATCCAAGGAATGAAGTCCACGCTAGCAACACATTGCCACTTTTCTCTTTCTTTTCTTGCCAGAAAAAGAAATTTATTGAGAAACAATAAAGTGCAAAATAGAAGAACAAGGTGTCCTCAAAGAAAAAAGGGAAAATTACATGAGATCTGGCCCCCCAAGCCCTTCAAAAATCAGTCAAAGGCACATACTAGATTAAAACACCCTCGAAGCTAAAGCCAAAATAAAAGTAAAGAAAACCCCCCCTATCCCACAAGAAGAGTGCAGCTGCAACTTGACTCTTGAAAAATCAACTCTTCCTATCCTTCACAAAACCCAAACAACAGAAAAATAAGCACAGTACCACAGCACATTCCCTTGCTTACTCTTATGGTCTTACCAAAACCCAAAAACTTTATTCCCAAAAAATCAACCAAATGACAGGAAAGCTTAACCAAACATGCAATATCTAGCACCAGACAAAGATGTGTTTTCACTAGTCTCATTAGAAGCCAATCATGGCTTCATCACACAAGTGTCTCTTTATTGCTTAATTAGGTCTCCTCTCCCGAAACAAACCATCAATATTAATTTTGTTAAAAACCAACTTACAAGTGAAGGTGTTAATTCTAGAGGGAACCTTAGCCTTCAAAATAGCTCTCTACCAGGAAAATGGCGTAAGGCAGAATTTCAACAGCTAAAACAAGAAAGAATTATCCCCTTTCCAAGTTGAAAAATCACATCCAAGATGAGGACATAATTGATTACGAGCTTGGGCTTTCTTTTTCCTTTTCGTTTGTGTTTGAATGACAAATTTCCAGGGATATAAGATTATAACACTTCATAATAGAATAAGCCAGGCTCACTTGAGAAGTAATGCTTGCAAAATAGAAACAAACATTCAAAACCTAGCTTCTAGTCAAGAGTTTGAAAGTAAACAATCATTTGGTTCAGCCACCATTTATCTCTAGTTTATTTTAATTTTCTTGCCCATCCATGGCAGGGACTTTGTTTGATCTTAACACAATCAGGAGATGTTGATGATCAATTCCCACTAACAAAATCTTAATGACATAGATAAGATACTAGAAAGCCATCCTGTCAAAGTTAAGGGTTCCATTCAGCAACTATGTGCATTGGTGAGGGATACACTGAAGAAATAAAAATTGATGTAAATGCAAAATGTAAAATAGTAACACCCAGTGCATAACGCACCCACGCCATAGGGGACCTAGGGAAGGCAAGATGTACACAGTCTTACCTCCATGCTTGGAGAGACCTGTTTTTTGATTTGAACCTCTAACCTTCAAGTTTGGATGTACACAAAAAACTAGAGCCACTTGGCATCAAATCCATCCATTGGCAAGTGAGGACCTATACTAAAAACCACCCAAGGGCACTATGTTTAAAGCCTTAATCTCAATGGTGCTTTTGCTCTATTGCACAAGTCAAAGCAAGGATATCTCTCTTAGACACCATGTGAATCAAATTCTATCAGCTATTGTAATTGGGAAGTGAGAGAGACAATTCCAGACACTAAACTAATTTTAAGCTTAGTTGTCTACCAGATGCAACAGCATTTTGTGAATCAATTGAAAGAATGTCAAAGAACATGAATATTGCACCAGGTGTATGTATCAGCCTCCCTTTCAATACCTTATGAGTCTATTCCTTCTTCAAGCACCCCCAGGACCATAGGTTCAGGTGCTTCCAATCACAACACGCATATTTGCTCCGTTCCATGTTCTAGCGCCCACCCCCAAACCATAGATTCAGTAACATTATATCATTTTTCTGTCACTCTATTGCCAAGAATTTCAGAGTGAAAAGTAGTGGTAGCGATCAAGCCACAAATGGTCTCCATCTTTCAGAAATTCAGCTTTGCTGTTAAAATTTGCTAGATGAGGTGGTGTCATGGTCCCACATCAGATGTGTACCGGAGAAATCTTGAACTTATACGGATGGTTTAGGCTCCAACTATGTGAGGCACCTTTTATAGGACAAACCCATAAAGTCAGTGGGTCAAAGTAGACAATACCTCACAAGAGTTGGTCAATACCTCGCAGGAGTTGGACCCAAGACCATTACAGGTGGCTGCCCGAGGACAATGGCTCCAGTAAATCACATAATAGTAGCAATATTATAGTTCAAGGAAATCCATTCTAATATTGCCAATGATAGCTCTAGTAAGATTTTGTTGAGCAAAATGGCCAACATTGCAATGGCAACCCTCTTAAAAACCAAATTAAAATAATGCAACTGTTTAAATAATCCATTCTAATATACCCACTGCATCTGGTCTACTGCACACTGTTTCATTTATCTGGATGATGATTTTCCTTTGCTAGGTGAGAACATCTTCAAAGAAATAAACAATTCGAATCATTTTTTTTTCTTTTTCTTTTTTTTTTTTTTTTTGCTAGAAGTATTCAACAGCCCTTTTCATCTGCATCAAAATTCACCACAAAACTAAAACAATTTCTTTCTTTCCCAGTTTTGGACAGTGAAAATCTCTTTCTTTTGTTTCATGAAAATAAAAGTGGAAAGTTCCACATACACAGAGGTCGTAACATACAGAATCAGCAAAAAGTTAAATAAATATATCCATGTTAAACCCTAATTCCCACATGTCTCAGAACAGGTGGCTTCTCAAGAATCGATAACTCCAACATATGACAACGTCAATTAAATTCTAAAAATTTCAATTAACATCGACTTGAGGATCACAACTCGTAAAGAACTCACTTGAAGTACTGGAGAGAGAAGCGATCGATGGATCGCCAAAGAGATCGCCACATGACGAGGGATTAGAGACACCCAATTAGAGAACTACTGGTTTGGAGAGTGGAACCTGAAAGACCAAGGTGCGTAGGATCATGTGGCGGTGCGCGCGTTTAAGGTGTGGGTGTTGCGTTTTGATTTCTCTTGGATTTTGGAGCTTGGAGAGTCGGAGGCACCATATAGTCTGGCGGTTTGGTGGCTAGCCGTTATGGGGCCGACTCGGCAACGAACCGTCAACGTTGACGGACGATTTAGCCTCTTTTAAATCTCCCCATTCGAGAAGATCAATGGATGCATTTAGCCTCTCTCTGATTAAGTTTATGATGATAAAAATAATGAAATGTCATCCAATCCCTATTGCCAAAGCCTAGTTAGGCTAATTCTTGAGAGGCTATAGCAAAGATCCCAAGATTACATTTGAATGGAGAATGATTAATTGTATACATTTTACATAACATTTAGGAGTTCTTTCTCTCTATGTAATATAGGTATAGGCATTATGGCTTCCTATCAATTTGTGGTACTATAAATGGAATTGTAAGGCTTTTGCTAGGTCTCTCACATACTCAAAAAAGGAATTTGTATGTTCAATAAAAAAAAAAAACCAAAATAAAAGAAGGTGAGGTTGAGGAATTTGGCAAGTTTGTTAGAGTAATATGGCAATGTTGAGAAAACTTAGTTGGAATTATTTTCAGACTTACACAAACCATGGATTCAACTTCTCAAGCATAATTATCTAGGAAGAAATAGTATATTTAATAATCGAACTCTTACTCATGCTTCTTGTGCCCAAAAAATCATCATGAAGAGTTTTGATAAGGCGAAGGAGGGCTATGGCTCTAGTATTCATAATTGAATCTTTTCTTTTTTTTAGCGTAATTGTTGGATTGACAAAGTTCTTGAAAATGATGTGGACATGAATTTGTTAGTTAGTGGCATCATCATATTAAATATCATGAAACACCTTTCCTATTCCAATTGAGTCTCATGGAGTCTCTTTAGTTTTGTCTGATCGTTACATTATTAATTTTTGAATAGGTTGTGTCTCTTCAGCTTCTTTCTGAAACGATGTATTTGTTTTATTCAACTATAAATTGGTTTGGGCAAATGACTAACGTACAAACTATGGAGCATTAATATTATGTTAGAATCGATAATTAGTGCGAAATGTACATAACATTTGTAGTTTGTATGTTTCAAGGGGAAGGAGAGAGAGAAATAGACAATGAAGGAAAGAGTTAAAGTATTTGAGAATATTATATTGATAGGCGAGCACACTATTGTGCAAGATCTGCTACTGTGGTAGTCATAGTAGATCTTCTTACCTGCATTTTTCTTATCTTTCCTAATAATTTAATATTTTAATAATTAATTCATTTCCACAATTCTTCTTCTTTTTATTTATTTTTACTAATGATGTGCATGTTTTTACTTCAATATATGTCTACAGTTTAAATTTGCATGTATTGAGATATTTTATAATATTACTTTCTTTTTCACATTATTTTTTATTAGTATTAGTGTTTTGCCTCTTTTGGTGGAGCCAATTTTTCTTTCTCATTGTTAAATAGGTTGGTTTTGGTTTGCCTTAAATTATTGTAGTTTTGATAATTTTGTATTGCAACATTTCTATGTGAAATGTGTTATTTGAAAATTAAAATTAAACAAAATATTATTTTTTAACCCATAGAAACAATGTTTTAGTGGAATACATTCAAAATTTAGTGATTATCTTTTCATTTTCTTTAATTTCAGGTATAAGAGCATATATGGTGGCAAGTCAATTGCTTATAATTTTTTTTCTTGAATTAAAAGATGATCTAAAAAACATCATTTTATATATTTGATTTTGAATATTAACTTTATTGTTCATTTTTCCCTTATGTTATGACTGTTATTTTTTTTATATTAACTTTAAATACATCTCATGAGTCAGTAATTGGCCACAATGACATTTTTTAGATTAGTTGACACTTCAAATTTATTTACTCAATTGTTGTAATGTTTAAAAGATTATGAGAAAAAAATTTAAAAGTATTATTATTATTATTATAATTATTATTATTATTATTATTGAATAGTATACTAACAATAAATAAATTATATATTATATTTATAAAAAAAATACTATTTCAACCTAAAATTGTTATTTTAATTTTTTTTAATTTTTCAAGTTTTATTAATTTTGTTGCAGAGTGCTAGGTTAATTTAAGAAGTAATTGCATGGACAGGAGCATTGGTTGCTAAAACACCTCTATTTGAGGAGGACAAAAGAAGAAAAAATATGAGATAATACTACCAAACTTTCTAACTCATGGATTGTGAAATAACTTAAAGTATCTAGACATCTAATTGTGAAGAAAAAGTTTCCTTCATACTTGAATTTTAGTTTCTCTATTGATTAAATGTTATATTATGACATTTTCTTATCCAATAAGGAACTTTTAAATTAATCATTTAACTACGTAGGCATTTTTATAAATGTAATTCATGTAATAGGAGTGCTTCTTGTCAAGCCAAAATATTGATTAGTATATTAAGAAAGATCCTTCCCAGTTGAACAAGGAGCTAGAGACATTGGGCCTGTGTTTCTAACCCCTCTTCTAATTGGCTTGATATTTCAAGTAATTCTCAATTCTTTGTAATATATAATGATTTTTTTTTTAAGTGGTTAGGGGTTTTTCTTTTCCTAAAATATGTACAAAGGACAACATAAGATTTATTTCAAAAATCTCACCTACCAAGACAACAATTTAAAAAATAAAATAAAATAAAATAATTCACTTCACAAATTTGATATGTATGATAAGGAATAATGCTCATTTCAAAGCCCGAGTCAATACTTTATTGTCATTTAAACTTTATTTGTTCATTACTATTATATATTTGGGTTGTGGACAAGTTATTTTCATAAATATTTCAAAAGTGAAACATACATTAATTAATATATTATATTGAGAAAAAAATTATCTTTACACTAAAAATTTAAAAAAAAAAATTATGGTTACATGAAAAATATCTTTTCATGTACAATGCACGTGTACTAGCTAGTAAACAAAAAAAGCTAAAAGTGTGTGGAATATAAGAAAGTTCCAATTTGAAGAAAATACAAAAATCATGATGCTATGGGATTTAGTTATTCAAGATGAGGTAAAAGAGTAGACTGTGGATTTTTTTTATTTGGGTGAATATTGCAGTAACATTAACACGGTGGCAAAAGTCTTGGCAAAAAATGTGGATTGAAAATTTACATAGCAATATGATTCAAAAGGTAATACAATAATCATACCTTAAATCTCATCCAAGGGTGAACAAGTCTATTACCTATGCTCTTGGTGGTTAGTTGTTAGATATTCAGCATTTGATCTAAAAGAAAGGAAAGTTTGTGTTTCGATGTCACAGGTCGAATATTTCACACCTTTGTGAAGGTCTGTGCGGCATTAGTTAAAGCACTATTGTTTAACTAGTCAGCCTAGCATTTACAATGATTCACCAATAGAACACTTTCATAGTCATTCAAAAAAGTATAAACGAAAGCAGTAAGCAACTTATGAAAACAATGGCACGCAAGCTAATGTAATTCATTAATCAACACCTCCATTAACAATATGTGTCTAGTGCGAGGGAGGTCAGTAGGCTAAACATGTTTACAATAAGTAGTAAGTTCTACAAGTTGATGAACACTCACTCTCCCCTAAAGAGCTTTTTATTTCATTCTCACTTTGATACTAGGAAACATCAGTTTGACCAAGAAGTCATATTCCGCTTTTTAGCTTAGGAAAAAACTATCTTTGAATAACCATACATGATGGAAACTTATCCCAAATGCACAAGACAAAAAGTCATAAGCAAGAAAAATTTCCTAAACAAGCTCAGCTCGTGACGCTCCCCCATTTATGCGGTTGACATCCTCATAGACTTTGACGCTAGGTACACTTCTACTTTGTCTGCAAATGATTGCATATCTTCCGTAGAAACCTAGCTTATTTCTTCATTACCAACGCCTTTCCAATTCACTAAGAAACTCCTATCAATGCTTCCTAGAGGATGTGAACTCTTTATCTACAAGGATGTCTTCAACTTCTCATCTGTCGAGTTGCACTATCTTCAATTCTACTCTGATTGACTGACATTTGCTTGGATTTTTAGTGTCCACTTTGAACAACTTGAGGTAGCTGACGTGAAACACGGAATGCACTTTCATCCAAGCTAGAGAGTCAATTCTGTAAGAGACCTTCCCAACTTTGGCAAAGATGGTGACTAGTCCTTTATATTTATGAAGTAGTGTAACGCCCCAACTTGAGTCTGCTAGGGAGCACTGCGTCTCTTTTTCTCCACCTGGACCAGACAACAGGAGGGTGGGCATTATCAGACTTATGACTGGCCCCATAGACCAACACGTGTCATTTTTAGTGTATTTTGTTCTCACTCACACACTTCCTGAGAAAACTTCCTAGAAGGTTACCTATCCCAAGATTACTATGAGTCAAGCACGCTTAATCGTGGAGTTCTTATGGGAAGACTCCCAAAAGGAAAGGTACACCTTATTTATATGGGTAGTAATATCTAATCCTTTTAAGCCTTTCTTCCACGAGGTATCACATTCTCCCCCACTTACAAAATGCAACGTCCTCGTTGCCAACCCACATTTCCAAACCCAGGCGATGTGAATCTCATCACACTTTCAGTTAGGTAATTACTATGATACCATTTTGTAACACCCCAACTTGAGTCTGCTAGGGAGCATTGCATCTCTCCTCCTTCACCTGAACCAAACAATAGGAAGCAAGTTTTATCAGACTTATGACTAGCCCCACAGACCAACACGTGTCCTTTTCAGTGTGTTTTGTTCTCACTCACACACTTCATTAGAAAACTTCCCAAAAGGTCACTCATCCCAAGATTACTCCAAGCCAAGTACGCTTAACCGTGGAGTTCTTATAGGAAGGCTCCCGAAAAGAAAGGTGCACCTTGTTGACATGGATAATAACATTTAATCCTTTTAAGTCTTTCTTCCATCGGATATCACAAGTAGTCTCCTATCTCATTTTTCGTAGTGATCTGATCTGTTCAAGATTCAGCTTAACAGACACGAAGTCACCTATGTTAAAGTGTTACAGTCTTCTCCCCAGATCTACCCACTTCTTCATCCACTTTGAAGCTTTTTTTTAGGTAGACTCGGGGCGATATCAACATTCTGTCATCATTCTTTGGTGAAAATGTATGCTTTAGGACTCTATTCTCTATATGACTTGTCAACTGTGTAAGGTAACTGTAGTTTTCTTACCTGTATTGAGCTCAAAAGGACTCTTGTTGGTTGGTGAGCTCTTTTGAGTGTTGAAACATAATCGAGCCACATCAAGTAGCTACACCCAATTATTATGATTAACGCTGACGAAATGGAGCATGTATTCTTATAGTAGCTTATTAAATCTCCCCAACTGTACGTCTGTCTATCTGTGGATAATAGCTCAAAGAGATATCAAGTTGAAAACCGAGTATTCTGAAAAGTTCTATCCACAAATTTCTAGTGAATCTTGAGTCTTAGTCACTAATAATGTAGTAACCCGGGAGAAATAATGGTATTTAAATAATAAAAAGAAAGGAAAATGGAAACAGGAACAGAAGGAGGCAGCCGATTTCGTCGACAACGTTGCATTTTGAATGGGATAATCCTACGAAATTCTCCAGGTCTCGTCGACAAACACAAGGGTTTCGTCGATGAGGGTCCTTTAGTATCTTGTTGATGAAGTTTCGTCTTGTCGACGAGAAGATACTGAGAGAGGATTTTGGAAGTCTGAAATTTGTCGACGAGGGTTGAGGTTCATTGACGAGTTTTCTTCTGGCCTCGTTGATGAGATGATGTGGTTCGTCGACAAAGGCCACATTTTAAATAGGCCGAAAATCCATTTTTGGCCGAAATTTTCTACGCTGAATCTCTCTTTCTCATCCTTCGATTTCTCCTCTTTTTCTTTAAGTTTTTGGGCTGGATTTCCACTGGTTCGACAATCTGAAGCCACTACGATGCTTCTGGTAAAGTTCTCTACAAATCTGCCAGAGCAAATCGTCCATAGGACTGAGTTGGAAACCATCCCAAATCCAGGATAAGGCTTTCTACTTAGTATTTGGTTATTTAACAGTTGTAGAAAGTGTTGTACGTGTAGTAATACTGAACTTTAGTTCTAAGGAATGTTGTTTTTAGGGTGTTGAACGGGGAACCCTGTGGGTGAAGAAGTATTTCTCTTAGGGGCTTTTTAGGACTCAGGTAAGGGGATAAACTAAGTTAGTAATTTTATGAAAAATATGTATATTGTTACAACATTTTATTTCAGGGAAATAAATATATTCATATATGATTTATATTTGGGAAATACTGCTGAAAATGATGGTATGTTAGATATATAAAAAACCTATTTCGTATGGCATGAGTAGAAATTATAATGAAAAACTGTTTTCTGAGAATGTGTTAATGATATAGATTTTTATAAAGGAAAAACGGCGTATGGGCCGAGATTTTAATATATTTGTCGGCGTACAGGCCGAGCTATGTGTATGATTTGTTAACGTACGGGCTGAGTTATGTATATGATTTGCCGGCGTACGAGCCGAGTTATGGATATGATTTTCCAGTGTATGAGCTGAGCTATGTATATGATTTGCCGACATATGGGCCAAGCTATAGATATGATTTGCCAACGTATGGGCCGAGCTATGGTAAAATGTGAAATACCGGCGTATGGGCCAATAATTTTCATGATATACGTATATATGCAAAATGATATGATTGATTTGATAATTAATGATATGAAATATCCATGTATCACAGTTTCAATATATGTTATATGATATCAGAACCTGGTTGACTTGGTCTAGGCTAGCACTTGCACGGTACCGTTACTATGTGTCCATGGTAATCCTGATCATGATATTTGTGTTAACGCCCCTATACGGAGTGGTGTGAGATTGGATGGTCGATGTGGTTTTTAAGAAGTGTGTGAGCGCCCTTGGTGTACGGACCAGGTTTAGCCGACCCATTAGACCTACAGACTGTACTCTTAACTTGACAGTGGTCGGCCAACCATTGTTAAGTCCCGCCTTCGGGCCACACAACCCAGTCATGTGGGGGTAATACATGACAATAGCCAGCTAACCTACCAGGATTGTTTTTGTATTATTATTTATATGAGATGAATTATGCTATGGAAACCATTATGTTCTGCCATGTTTTGATTATACATGTTTTTCCTAGAAATGATATATATACAGTTTTACTGGTTATGTTTATGATTATATGTATACCACATAAATGCTCATGTTGCCACATACTAGTGTTAGTTTATTTCCCTTACTAAGAAGTGTCTCACGCCGAATTTCATAAACATTTCAGGAGCCCCTGATAGGAGAGTGGGTAAAGCCCCGCTGATTTAGTATGGTTGATATGCCCTTCCAAGAGGGTAAGTGTTTTGATAGGGTCGAATGTATTTTGTGGGAAGGCCCTAAGATATCTTTTGGGTTGTGTACTGTGTGTAATAAATACAATGGTTGTAGTAACTCTGGTATTGTGATGTATGGTATAATGAGATGTATATGATTGTATGTTTCGTGTTGCTTAGGCTTCTGCATCGTGTTTCTGATGTATCCCTGGTACCCACGGGTCCAGGTAGATTATGATCTGCTGAGTTTTGTGATATTGATTGTATTATATATAAAAAAAAATGAGGAAATTAAGCAGGTCGTCACAAATAATATCTTGGGGAACACCCTAATACTTCATAATATTCTTGAAAAATAGTTGAGTCATCTTCTCTACCAAATAGTGCTTTGGTGCAGGCATAAACGTACTGTACTTCGAAAACCTATTTATAACAACAAGTATGGACCCTACATCTCCCACTTTGAGCAGGTTGATGATGAAATCCAGTAAGACACTTTCCCATGGTTTGGATGGTACTGGTAGGGACTCCAACAACCTTGCAATCTTCTTCTGCTCCACCTTGTCTTGTTGGTAGGTAAGACAAGTTTGGATATAATCAACCACATCGCCCATATGTACGACCAATAATACCTCTGCTTCAGTAATGCCAAAGTGCATTGTCATCTTAGATGTCCAGCCCACATAGTATTATGACACTCTCTTAGTAGTGTCTTCCTCAAATATCTTTCTCATGGCACAAAGAGTCGACTACCATGGGTTGTTAGCAATCCATTTTCCATCCAAAATTGACGAAATTTCCCTTATTCTGTTAGCTTCATGAGGTTATGTGCAACTGGATCTTTGGCTAGGTTCTCCTTGATATGCTTCCGCATTTTCATGGTAATGACAATCAGCATCAAATGTATTACCATTTGTAAGGCTTCCAGATCGACCTTCCTACTTAGTGCATCAGCAACTTGGTTCATCCGCCCTGCCTTGGGCCCAAATAGGAATTCCAATTCTGTCAAAAATTCCTACCATCGGCCCTACTTGGTTGTTAACTTTAGCTATGTGAAGAAATAGCTAATACTTGAGTTATTTGTCTTCACCACAAATCTTGACCCAAGTAGGTAAAGTTGCCACATGCAAAGACAATATATCACCGCTAACATATCCTTCTCTTGAACTATGCATTTTCATTCCGCTTCACTAAGCTTACAACTCTCATACACAACAAGATGTCCCTCTTATAATAAGACTTCTCTAAGGGCATAGTCTAATACATCTGTGCGTACCTCAAAGGGTTTCGTGATGTCCGAAAGAACAAGTATTGGATCTCTCGTCATGGTATCCTTCAAGTCATCAAAGGCTCCTTAGCACTTCTCTATCCAGTTCCACCCTTGACCATTCTTTAGTTGTTCCGTCAAAGGAGTAGTTCTCCTTTATTACCCCTCTATGAGCTTCTTATAATAGTTGGCAAAACCAAGAAAGGAATGTAGCCCCTTCACTATCGTTAGGATCTTCCATTCTTGAATAGGTCTCACCTTCTCCATATCCATACTAATATGACATTCCTAAATTACATGACTAAGGATTTTGATGCTCCACGGAGCGAAAGAGCACTTCTCTTTCTTCACATATAGATTGTACTCCTTTACTTTGTTGGAATCCTTTCATAGATGCTCTTTATGTTCCTACAAAGTGGAACTGTAAACAACAATATCATCTAGATACACCATGACAAACTTGTAAAGGTACTCACAAAATACTTGGTTCATCAAGGCATAGAATGTCACAAACACAACATTCATATGCCCCATACTGCATAACACAAGTTGTCTTCAACTCATCCCCATCAACAAGTCTCACCTAATAGTAGCTTGAACTTAGGTTGAGTTTAGTGAAGTACCTGGCATAACTTAGCTAATCGAACAGATCGACAATCAATGAAACGGGATACTTGTTGGTCATTGTCACCTTACTGAGCAAGTAGTAGTCTATACACATCCGTATGCTCCCATCACGTTTTCTATGAAACAATACTAGTGCTCTAAATGGTGCTTTGGAAGGACAAATATATCTTGCTTCCAACAAATCATCAAGTTTTTTTTCTTAGCTCTGCTAGCTCTAGAAGCGCCATCTGATATAGCCCCTTGGTATGTGGCTTCACTTTTGTGTTATAACTTGATCTTATGCTCCACAACCCGTCGTGGAGGCAAGCTGTGAGGCAACTATACGACATCACCTTCTTGTACTCATCTAACACAACTTGGATGGTCGTAGGCACCAGTTCTTGGTCTACTTCTTCCTTTACCACCACCGTGGCAAGATATTTATGTTCACCCCTTCTCAATCCCTTCTTGAGTTTCATGGTTAAAATGAACTTCTTATTGCCTCCTTTCTTTGCAATGAATTGCACCATGCAAGGGTGATCTCCCATCAAACATAGAGAACAAGTTAAAGACATCGACACCGCCTTAGTCTCCCTAAGGAATTCCATTCCTAACATGACTTTGAGGTAATCTAATGACACTGTTGTGAAACTCACATGTCCTACCCACTACCCAAGCTTCATAGTGACTTGCTTGGCTACTCCTAAAGTAGGTCGGGCAATAGAATTCACCAATTTCATGCATCCTGGATCCTTCTCCAAGGATAAGTTAAGTCTCCCTACTTTTGCCCGTGAAACAAAATTATAGGTAGCTCTGGTATCCACCATAGCATGCATGCTTTTCCCATTTATCCCACCTCCATTAACAATGTGTGTCTAGCGAGGGAGGCCAATAGGCTAAACACCTTTACAATAGCTTGTGAATTTTACAAGTTGATGAACACTCACCCTTTCTTAAAGAGAATTCTATGCTATTCTCACTCTAGCATCAGGAAACATCAATATGACCAATGAGTCATGCTCCCCCTTTTAGCCTGAGAAAAAACTATCACCAATGAGTCATGCTCCCCTTTTTAGTCTGAGAAAAAACTATCTCTAAAAATAACCTTACATTATTATTTACATGATGGAAACTCATCCCAAAATCATGAGACAAGCAGTCACAGACAGACATAATGTCTTGAACAAGTTCGATTTGTAATTTCGAGAAGACAACAAGTATGTTGATGTTTTGATAAAAATATGTATCTTTTTAAGACATAATGTCTTGAACAAGTTCGATTTGTAATTTCGAGAAGACAAGAAGTATGTTGATGTTTTGATAAAAAATATATATCTTTTTAACATTAAGCATACTACTAGATACAACCGCTTATAACTTTGAATCTCCCTTTGATAGTAAACTGATTTGAAGTTTCTTTTGCAAGATTCTATTCATTTGTGTTATTTTATTTTTTCTTGTACCTAAAAAAAAGCAATCTTCACGTATGTGAAAAGATAGTTAATTTTTTTCCTTGTTAAAGAGGGAAGCATAAACCACTATAAAATTGATGTTTTAGAATATAGGTGAAGGTGCATATATTAATCTTTTCCCAATTATTTTTATTCATACTTTCCATGTAAACTAAAATCATTGTATATACTATAGAAAATTTTCACTTTTATCATGTAAATTGAATTTATTTTTTAAAATTTTGTTTAATAATGTAGTTGTTTTATAAATTGATGGGAATCTGATGGGTGCAAAGGAACTGTTCTTCAATCGTTTTCCCTAAACTCAATTTAGATAAAATAACTCTCATTGATTCCAGACAAATAGAAAAATTTAAAGTTATATATCAAATTTTATAAGATTTAAATTGTGAATTATTAAGTTGTAATGAGAAGATTTAAAGGGAAGTATGAATGACTAAAGAACTATGTATAAGCAAACATGACCCTTCATTATATGTAAGTTTGATAAATATTGGATGTATTTAATATAAATAAATACACATGTAAGCTCAAAGAATACTTATTTAAGTAATATTATGAATGTCATGAATATCATGAACTCAATTAATTATAGATGCATGACACTTTTCAAGGTACATATCCTTTTCTAAGATACATTCACCAATATGTATAAATTATATAATATGTTAGAATGCCCTCACAATCTCTGACTCAGTTTTTTTAGGAATAATTATACATAATAAATACGTGCTCTGTATTGATCCTTTAATTAGTGAAATAATAATTTTCATTTCAGGCTTACTAGTGGTTTCAAACTTGAACTATGACTACTTAAAGGACATAAAGAATTATTGCTCATACTTAATAATTCAAGTACTAACATAAGCTTTAATAGCTAGTGCATTTCAATACTGTGTTAATCCCAATTTCAAGAGCACATTTGAAAAGTTTACCATTATTTTTTATGTTTTTTTAACATTTTATATTTGTTTTAATATAAAGGGGGTACTTGATTCATATTACTTTGATTTGGGTTGCTCTTATAAATTTTGTGAAGCTGACCATAATTTTTTATATTTTTCTTAACCTTAGAGTATTTTTAGGAAAATGGCCATCGAGTAAAGTATTATATTCTATAAAATTGAACTTATCTCATTTGAATCTATCTCTTGACCAATCCATCCTCATTTATTGTATCAATGGTGACCTCATTACATGTTTTTTGTTGAGGTCATAGACAATCTTGAAGAGACTAAGGTAAAAAAGTACTTTCATTTCCCATATCTTCAAGTGGGCTCTAGATTCCAAAGTGCTTATTGAAATTTTAACACTTTTATTAGATTTTTCAGTTAGGTTCCATATTTTAAAATTGATGATAAGTTAGTACAAATATAAAAATAATCAAAATGCAAATAAAGTTCAAAACACAATTCATAATTAGATTGAAGCATGAAAATCTCGCTTCTTTTCAAAGATTTGGATTTTTGTAAATTTGAAAAAAATAATTAATATAATTTGATGCTATATTTTATCCAATTTATTCCAAACTCGCCAACATTGAATCAAATTATATTTAAAATCATGAATTTCAAATCTCATATTTAGATTTGTGCACATACAACCTAATATAAAAAATAAATTAGTTTGAAATAAACTTATGTCATTCTTAATATTCAAATAGCTCGATTCCTTAAAAATATTTTTATATAATATTTTTTATGAGTAAAAAAATTAAAAATTTACATTACATATATATATATATATATATATATATATATTATGAAACTACCCCACTATCCCCCTTGGTTCCTCCAGCATTAAATTGTCAAAATTAGTTTTTTATGATATGGAAAAAATTGTAATGATGGATGTCCCCATGTCAACCATGGATGCCCCATTTCAATTATCCATCCCCATGCAATTACATAGGAAGATGTGGAGATGCCTTGAAGTTCAGTGCACGCATGCATCCTTCGGCTGTCCACATTGATTACTAGTTGGCTGTACAATGGCTATAATGTAAAAAAATAATAATATAATTTTATGCTATTTTATCCAATTTATTCCATACTCAGCCAAAATCAATTTTTGTATTTGTGACTCTTATACTTTATTTTTTGTAAGGAAAGAAGGTGAGGAAAAAACATGAAAGGGCAACACAGCAGAACTCGTTGACGAATGTCTTGTGTTCATCGACGAGTGGACAACAACGAGTCATTGATGAAGGTTATGTGAGTGTTGACGAGAAAGTACCGAGAGTAAGAAAATTTCAGAGTTTTGAACTCATCGACGAAAGCTTGTTCTCATCGATGAATTGTAATTTGTGGATTGTCGATGAAGCCCTGTACTCGTCAACGAATGGCACTTCGGCTACGAGCAGTTTTTCTGAATTTTGAATTTTTGAACGTTGGGTGGTTGGGTAAACGGAGGGAAACCTCTGAGGAACTTCTATATATGTTATTCTAGGCATATATTGAAGTGAGAGTAATCATTTTGAGAAGTGTATTGTGTATTGTGACTTCCATAGTGAAATTTGTGTGTCATTACTTCCGTGGATGTAAGTTTTGTCAAACCATGTAAATATTTGTATTGTACTTGTTCTGGTTGTGTGTTATTTACATGTTATTGTTTTTTCCATTGTGCATCTTCATTATTCGATTCATATTACAACAAATTGGTATCAGAGCGATTGTTGTTATGACATCGGGATCGTCTTCTATAAGATTTGATGTTGTCAAATTCGATGGAACTAGAAATTTCGATTTATGGCAGAGGAGAGTGAAGGAGATTCTTGTGCAATAAGGAAAGGCTAAGACTTTGCTTAATACTCAACCACAAGGCATTGATGAGACAACATGGGTAGGTTTAAAAGCAAAGGCAACGTCTAAAATACGCTTGTGTTTGGCCGACGAAGTTCTCTATCTGGCAATGGAGGAGAATTCTCTAGCAGCTATTTGGCGAAAGTTATAAAGTCGATACATGTCTAAATCCCTTAATAACAAAATTTTTTCTTAAATAGCGTTTATATTGACTTAAGATGGTTGAAGGATTAAGTCTAGATCAACACATCAATGCTTTTAACTAAATCATAAGTGATTTGATAAGGGTTGATGTGAAGTTTGATGAGAATGATAAGACTTTGATGCTATTAAATTCTTTGCCCTTGACTCATACCTACGAAAATCTTATGACCACTGGGGAAAAGAAACTCTTGATTTGGAATAAGTAACAAGTGTCTTGTTAAATTTTCATCCAAGGTTGAAGATATGTGATGAAGGAGAAGGACTTGCGGTAAAGGGTAGTAATGGGCAAGGCAAAGGAAATTTAAGAATGGGTCCAATCAAAAATCATCCCGAAAACAATCCAAGATGAAGAAGAAAATTTGGTGTTATAAATGCGGTAAAAAGAGGCATGTGAAACTAGAGTGTCCGAATTAGAAGAAGGGAAATGCTGAAAAGCATGAGGGGATTTCAAAATATGTGAATGTTGTTCAAGAAGAAGATTTAGCGGATGGTGATGTTCTATCAGCTTCACCAAGGTCGGATAATCTAACTGACTCTTGGATACTTGACTCGGCATGTTCTTATCACATGACTCCGAATAAGGAGTGATTCAGCACTTACAGGTTAGTGAATTCTAGATCAGTTCTTATGGGTAATGATACTTTTTGTAAAATCGTTGGCATAGGAAATGTAAAAATAAAGATGTTTGATGGTGCTGTAAGAACATTGTGTAATGTAAGACATATACTTGAATTGAGAACGAGTTTAATATCTCTTGACACTTTGAATTGCAATGGCATCAATTACAAGTCCAAAGGTAGAGTTTTGACGGTATGAAAAGGTAATCTGACTGTAATGAAAGGGAAGAAACTAAATGGGAATATTTACATGTTGTAGGAAACTACCGTTGTAGGTGGAGTTGCAGCCATGGATGCTGAATCAAATGAGACCGTCTTGTGGCATATACGCCTTGGGCATATGGGGGAACACAACATAAAGGAACTACACAAGAGAAAAATCTTGAACGGCTTGAAATCATGTCAGCAGTAATTTTGCAGGATATGTGTTTTTGGAAAACATAATAGGGCTAATTTTAGACCAACTATTCACAAGACAAAGGGTATTCATGGCTATGTACATTCAGATGTTTGGGGCCCAGTTAGAGTTGCATCAAAGGGTGGACATGTGTATTATGTGAGTTTCATTGATGATTACTCACGGAAGGTCTGAGTTTACTTCATGCATCACAAATCAAATATGTTTGCCAGGTTTATGATTTGGAAGGCTAAATTGGAGAACCAGGTGGGGAGGAGAATCAATTGTTTAAGGTCAGATAATGGCACTGAGTTATCAAGAGACATTATACGGTTTGTCGAACAACTCAACAAAATGGTGTGGTAGAACAAATGAATCAGATTCTTACTGATAGGGCTTCGTGTCTCTGATTGAATGCAGAGCTATTGAAGAACTTCTAGGCCGACGCAATTAGTATGACTTGTTTTCTGGTAAACAGATCACCAAGAGCGTCACTAAAGGGTAAAGTGGTGAAAGAGGTATGGACGAGAAATGCAGCAGAATATTCTGAATTGAAAGTATTCGGGTGTTTAGCCTATGTTCACGTGTCTAGTGAGGAGAGGTCTAAGCTTGACCTGAAGTCTCGTCGTTGTATCTTTTTTGGGTATCCAATAGGTGTAAAATAGTACAAGCTATGGGATCCGGTGACAAACAAGGTGGTGATCAGCAGGGATGAAGTCTTTGATGAGAAGGCTATGATGAAACATACTTAATAAAGTAATGAACATAAACAGGAGCCATAAAACTGGGCCAGTGATGAACATATTGTGCAGGTGAAGTTGGAAGCTTAGGGCAACATAAATGATCATGGTCCCGTGGTTGTAGGGAGTTTTAGCTTGGAAAGTCAGCAAGTTGATGATATTCCATAAGAAGATCCTAACACACTATTCGACCTCTACCAAGATATGAGTTTAAAGAGTTAGTATCTTATGCTTTTGTTACTAGTTGCAATGATCCAACTACATTTCAAGAGGCAGTGTACGGTCAGGAGAAAGATAGATGAATGAGAGCAATGATTAAGGAAATTGAGTCACTACGTAAAAATCAAACTTAAGAGTTGGTGGAGCTTTCAGATGGGAAAAGACCGATAGATTGCAAATGAGTTTATAGGAAGAAGGAGGCAATATCATAAAAGGAAGGTGAAAAATTCAAGACACGACTGAATATGGGCAATGAGAGTCACAAGTCAACAATATAATAGTCATACGTTATAAATATACATTAATAACAAGATTATTTTTAATGAAAACTCTTCAATAACCATTATTTTAGTACCTACAACAGCCCGAATCTATTTACACATATGACAGATAATGAACAAGATCCTGCAAGTCATTTGTAGAAAAACCAACCTTATCTAACAACGCATGGTAATGTGTGGGCCTTGTGGTCCCTTGCAAATTAAGCAAGTAGTCAAATAATTATAATTGATATATATGGTTGAAAGGCATAAATAAATCTGATATGTCCATAATAAATCACACTAATAAGGGCAGGTCAATGCTTATCTCACACTCTCTCCGAGTCTGACATTCTGATGAGTGATTAGCTTTGACCTAATAAAAAGGAGGAGAGATCCGTGCCGACACCCTTAATAACCGAGTGATAGACGCACACATTTATTGCTGGAGAGCGATTTACGCCCCCGTGCAATAAATCAAAGCCAACCGACGATCAACTCAAGCCCCTATAAGAAGGGAGTTGGAGAAAAGGGAAAGGTAAGTGACAAAACACTATTCTACTGTTGCGTTTAGCCTTCCTAAAAGTGTTCCTCTTACTTAGGCATCGGAGAGATCTCCCAGAGTACACCCCGGGTCCTCCAAGCCTTTCTTCTCTTCCTCTTTCAGGTCAACGGGAGTCGAAGAAGCATCCCCATTATTTTCATCTCGCAACAGTTAGCGCCGTCTATGGGAACCTACTTTTAGGACGCGATACTATCTTGCTCTCGACTTTCAACATTCCAGCAATGCCGACCTCACGTAATTCTACCTAGATAATTTTAAAATGTTGATTCAGTTGCAAGGAGCTCCAGACGTAATTATGTGTCGAGCTTTTGCAACCACCCTTAAGGGTACTGCCAGAGATTAGTACCGCACACTGCGACCCAGATCCATCGGTTCCTTCTCAGACATGGAACAACTCTTCACCAGCGATTTCCTTAGCAGCAGGAGGGTTGCTAAAACAACTGGTCATCTCATGAGTATGGCGCAAGGAGAGCAGGAGACTCTAAAAGATTTTATGCATCGCTTCAACACGGCAACTCTAGAGATTCGCAATTTAGACATGGGGGTTGCACTAGCAGCCCTGACAACGGCTCTCCAGCCTGGAAGCTTCTTATACTCGCTGGGGAAAAAGTCACCGGTAGACATGGGGGAACTGATGGTCCGAGCGCAGAAGTACATCAATCTGGAGGAGATGATGGATACGAGAGGAAGTCACCTCGAGCGGAAAAGGAAAAATAGTAGCAGGGAAAGAGGAGATCCCCATAGATCCGCAAAAAGACACGAGATTAGTGCGCTGTACACAGGTCAAAAGATGAAAGGACAGCACAACAAGTTCTCCACCTACACACCCCCAAATGTACCGCGCTCAGAGTTACTAATGCAGATTAAAAGGAAAGACTACATCTCGTGGCCTGAACCTATGCGAATGCCTCTACATAAGCGGAACATGTCCAAGTTCTGCGCATTCCATAGGGATCACGGCCACGACACAGAAGAATGCATTCAATTGAAGAAAGAAATCGAAGTCCTAATTAGAAGGGGACATCTGTCAAGATTTATAAAGAAAGAAAATCCACAAAGGGAACCACTCGAGCAGAGAAGGCATGGCGCAAAAGAGAAGGAAGAGCAGGTCATTGGAGAAATTGCGGTGATCTTTAGAGGATGCGCTAGTAGAGGAGATAGCGGGAGTGCACGCAAAAGATATGCTAAACAAGTGCTGACGATGGAAAAGGTGGAAAAGGGGGAAACCAGTAGCAAACAAAACAGAAAAGATGACGTCATAATCTTTGACAGTGGAGATGAGAAGGAGTGCAGCAACCACATGATGACTTTTTAGTGCTCTCCTTACTTGTGGCCAATTACATGGTCAGACGCATATTGATAGACAACGGTAGCTCGGCCAACATTATGTTCTGGTTGGTCCTAGTTGGAATGAAGATCAGCAAGGAACGACTCAAGCAGGTCTCGACCCCCTTGGTAGGATTCGGGGGAGACACTGTTCACCCCTTGGGTACAATCACGTTACCAGTAACAATAGGGACGACCCTGCAGCAGGTAACAACGTTGACAAAATTCCTGGTGGTCGACAGACCTTCTGTATACAATGTCATCTTGGGTCGCCCTTTCCTTAACGCAATTTGGGCTGTAACGTCAACATACCATCTTAAAATCAAATTCCCTACACCGCAAGGGATAGGGTTTGCAAAGGGAGATCAGGCCGCTACTTGGAGTTGCTATGTAATGGCCCTGAGAGGGAAGATGGAGGCTAGGGAAGCTCTAACGGTGGAAGATCTAGAAGTAAGGGGAGTATCCTCAAATTAGTACGGTAGATGAAGATATCAAGCACATACCATTGAAGGGCCACCAAGAGAGGAGTATACAGATCGGGGATCAATTGCCCGAAACCTTGAAAGCGGAGCTGACCGAACTATTGAACGAATTCACTAATTTGTTCGCATGGTCAGCTGCAGACATGCCTGTCATCGACCCTGCAGTCATAGAGCACAAGCTGCAGGTTGATCCCAACCATAGACCTGTGAAGCAGAAAAAGAGGAGCTTTGCAATGGAGCGGATCAGAATAATCGATGAAGAAGTGACGAAGCTTGTACAAGCCAACTTCGTCAGGGAGGTAGACTACTCGGAGTGGTTAAGTAACGTGGTTCTAGTAAGAAAGCCTAACAAAAAATGGCGCACTTGCATAGACTTCACTGACTTGAATAAGGCATGCCCAAAAGACAGCTTCCCTCTTCCCCGAATCGACCAGCTAGTAGATTCAACCTCAGGGCACGAGCTCCTCAGCTTCATGGATGCCTACTCAGGATACAACCAAATCCCCATGAGTCGAGCAGATGAAGAAAAAATGTCTTTCATCACCGAAAGGGGTCTGTATTGTTATCGGGTGATGCCCTTCGGGCTAAAAAATGCAGGAGCCATATATCAGAGATTAGTAAACAGGATTTTTAAAGACCAATTTGGAAAAACAATGGAAGCGTACGTGGACGACATAATGGTGAAAAGCTTGGTAGCGGAGCAACATTGCAAAGACTTGAGGGAAACATTCGAACTCCTTCGACAGTACCACATGAAGCTGAACCCATCGAAGTGTGTGTTCGGTGTTTCTGCAGGAAAATTCCTAGGCTTTATGGTGACTCGTAGAGGTATAGAAGCAAACCCAGATAAAATAAGAGCGCTATTGGAGATGGAGGCCCCACAGACGAAAAAAGAGATCCAAATTTTGACAGGGAGGATTCAAATAGGGGGAGGAGCAGGCCAAAGCCTTTGAATTGCTCAAACAGTACCTCGGATCCCCTCCACTTTTAACTAAAGCAAAGAATGAGAAATACCTTTACCTTTATATAGCATCCACAGAAAGTGCCGTCAGCTCTGTCATGGTTCAGGAAGAAAGGCAGGAAGCATCAACCCATCTACTACACTAACAAGGTGCTCAGCGGAGCTGAAAAGAACTACTACAAAGCCGAAAAAGCCGCGTTCTCCATCGTTTGTGCAGTGTAAAAATTGAGGCCTTACTTTCAGGCCCACAAGGTAATAGTGTTAACAAACCTCCCGATGAGACAAACTCTATAGCAGCCGGAGAGTTCGAGAAGGATGACCAAATGGTCAATCGAGTTAAGTGAGTTCGACATACAATATCAACCTAGGCCCGCGGTCAAGGCCCAGGTGCTCGCTGATTTTACAGCAGAAAGGTTCTCCGACTCAACCACTAAGCCAGACATATGGACACTACATGTTGATGGGTCATTTAACACTGCTGGAGGGGGAGCTGGATTCATCCTTTCGGCCCCTGATGGCACTGAAACTCTTTTCGCACTGAAGCTTGAGTTCACAGCAACCAACAACGATGTGGAGTATGAAGCTTTGCTAGCAGGCCTGCGCATGGTAGAAGTATTAGGGGTGGCACAAATCAAGGTATTGAGTGATTCTCAGTTGGTGGTAGAGTAACTGAAAGGAGAATTTGAAGCTAGGGATCCAAGAATGAAGAAATATCTCTTTAAGGCCCAATAATACGAGAAAGCATTTGTTCAGTTCGATATAGAACACGTACCGAGGGCAGAAAACAAAAAGGCCGACGCACTCGTGAAATTGACCTCAGCGACTGGGGCTGAGTGGAAAGACGCTATTTATCTGGAGCGAATAGGGAAACCATCATATGAGGAAGAAAAAGTTAACTCAGTAGAGTCCGAATTCAACAAGAATGATTGGAGGGCGCCTTTGTTCCTATTTCTCCAGGACGGATCCTTACCAGAAGACAACAAGGAAGCTTGGAAAGTGAGAAGGAAAGCGGCAAGGTATACGCTGATAGGTCGAGAGCTGTATAGACGATCTCTAACACTGCCCTACCTTCGTTGTCTAAATGATAAGGAAGGGACATACGTACTAAGAGACATCCACGAAGGAGTGTGTGGAAACCACCTTGCCAATAGGGCCCTAGCCCACAAAGCCATGCCGCAGGGGTTTTACTGGCCTACAATGAAGAAAGACGCGGTTAAGCTCATCAAGAAATGCGACAGATGTCAACGATGTGCAACTGTACCACACGTACCCTCTAGTCTACTCTCCCCTTTAACCAGTCCCTGCCCATTCGCACAGTGGGGAATAGACATTCTTGGACCTCTACCGCAAGCAACAGGTCAAATAAAGTTTTTATTGGTAGCAATAAATTATTTCACTAAGTGGGTAGAGGCTGAACCTCTAGCCACCATAACAGAGCGAAACATTACACGTTTCATGTAGACTTCAGTGGTTTGCCGTTACGGCATCCCCTAGGTGATAGTTACAAACCACGGGAAGCAGTTCGACAACGACCACTTCAAAAAGTTTTGTTCGGACCTATCTATTAAGCTCCTCTTCGCATCAGTGGCGCACCCCCAGAGTAATGGACAGGTAGAGAACATGAATCGGATGATACTGCATGGACTGAGGACGTGACCCGAGTCCATGCAAGGTAGATGGACAAAGGAACTCCCTTCCCTTATATGGGCATACCACACCACCAAGAGAGCAGCAATAGGTGAAACCCCTTTCATGCTTGTTTTTGGCGCAGAGGCAATCATCCCAGCAGAGGTAAGGATACCCTCTTGGCGAAGCCAGTACTTTAACGAGCAGACCAAAAATGAGGAACTCAGATAAGAAATAGACCTGCTGGAAGAGAGATAGGATCAGGCGAGTTTAAAAGTTGCAGCGTACTAGCAGAGGGTAGCCAAGTACTACAACAATCGTGTCAAAGTACGGAATTTCCAGGCAGGAGACTTAGTCTTAAGGAAGATGCGAAACAACCCATCCGAGTTAGGGTCGCACAAGTTAAAGCCCAACTGGGAGGGCCCTTACAGGGTCACAACAGAGATAAAACTAGGGACATACAAGTTAGAAGATGTAGGGGGGAAAGAAATTAAGAACACATGGAACTTGGGAATGCAAAAAAAATACTATTCTTAAAAACCGCTTTTTGCAGCGCTGTAATAAAAGTATCCATTACAAAAGTTGCACTACATCAATAAAGTTTGAAAAATTCAAAATACAAGTTCGGTTCCTACAAACTAGTTAGCTTTACTCCCTTCTCCAACTTCCTCCTCCTCCCCTTCTTCATCCTTCTCCAAATCTTCCACAGACTCAGGGCTCTCGTTGCCATAACCATGAGAGCTTACACCATCAAGAGGAAGCTCGGGATGTTTGGTCTTTACTTGATCCCGGCACCTCCTGAATCCCACTCGATAAGCTTTGGAGGTATCAATAATGAACTGGTTGGAATCTTTATACTCCTTTACTGCAGTTTGAGAAGCAGTAGCAGCAGCAGCAACTTCTCTAGCAGGTAGTTCCTCCCTACGAAGGCGATCGACCTCTGCTTGCAGAGCCCGCTCACGGACCTCGGCCTCGTGCAGTTCGTTCTGAGCAAGAACATACTTCTCCCGGGCATCGAGTATCTACCGATACATCTTCGCAACCTTCTCCTCCTGGGCTAGAGCCATCGTCGCCAGCTGTGGAAGAATACAAAGTAGGAACAGTTAGCAAGACTATGTATAAGTATAGAAGAATAAAGCCAATTAAGTGGATACCTGGTACGAGGTATGGCGAATCTTCGCTGAGAGAGCGTCAGGAAGGGTGCACTGGGCCTGCACAAAATCCTCAGCGTGCACAGCCCGACGGAGAGCAGAGGCAGAACGGGTCGGCTAGTGAAAAATCGCTTCAATTTGAGCCTGCGGAGTCAGAGGAGGAGCAGCATGGACCTCATCAGTAAGGGTGTCGGAATCACCTACCGCAAGTGCACCCCTTTGAGAGGATTCTCTTTCGATCTCCCTTCTCTTCTTCCTACTCCTACTCACCCTTTGCTTCCTAGCTTCTCCCATAAGAGATTCATACTTGGTGAAGTCCATATCTGTAAGGATAAAAGAGAAAAGGAATAAGAACACCAATAGTAGAGACAATATCTGAATATACACATACACATAACCAGGGGGACGAATGACTTAAGGGAACGGGGCTGATCCCCCACTGCACGAGGACATGGTCTTGGAGTAGCTCCTCATGAGGGATAATACCCTGTTCACCGAGGATACGAAGTTCTTTCAGGATGGCCTGCTCTTCGGGGGTAAGTCTGGGGAGGAGATGGCGCACCCGAACAACAAAGGAAAAAGGGGTGAAAGGAGAAAAGATGAGTTAGACGGATAACCTACTAGTAAGCCCTGCAAAAGAGGGTGGAGAAAAGATAGACAACGTTACCATCAAGAGGAGAAGACCAGACAAAAGAGCCCGTGTAATTCAACTCTCTCGAGGCAAAGAAGTAACGAGTCTTCCAGTTATGGATGGATGAACTGCCTGGTGAGAAAAGTTTATAGCCTGGTAGAGAGTTGAAATAATATAGCTCCTTCTCTGTAAAATGAGATCGCATTTGGAAACAACTTCTAAAAAGAGGAACTGTAGGCTGATGGCCCAAGCGAAGCAAAAGCACGGCAAAACAGGTGAGCAAAAGATAAGAGTTTGGGACGAGTTGAGAAGGTGTTATGCGGTAAAAACGTAATACGTTAGAGACAAAAGAGGGAAAAGGAAGCCTAAGACCCAAATCTAGATAATCAGTATAGAGGCAGAGCTCCTCGGAGTTTTGATCAAAAGCTGACTCAGAAGCAGATGGCAACCTAACAGTAATATTCGATGGTATAGCAAAAAAATAATGAACATTCTGCAGGTCGGACGAGGTGAGGTTACAATGAGCGCTTCGAACTGTAGTAGGAACCCTTAAAGGCTGTGAGGAAGACTCCATAGGGAAAACAAAGCCTGAACGAAACAATACCTAAACCTAAGGATCAAACGAGCAAGCACCAGCAAAAACAAAGAGGAAAATATGCCAAGACAGATCAAGACAGTAAAATTTCACACACTAACAGCTAGGCCATCTTACAAGAAAAGATCAAATATACAAAGCTAACGCAAGAACAACGAAGAACATGAAGAACAACAAAACAAAAATGTTATAAAGAGGGAAAGCGTACCTAGCACCAAATGGGGGACTTATGGAATGAAGAAGAGAAGAGAAAGAAGGAGTCCTCTCAGAATGAAGACGAGTGCGGAATGAAAGAATCCACTGGCCTTTATAAAGAGAGGAGGGCACGAATCCTTGTGGCGGGAATCTCAAGAGTTTCCATTTACAAAAAGAATTGCGTCTCGAGGGAGGAAAAGAACACAAAAAATCTCTGGCACGAACGAGGCTTCCCAAGGACAAACGCTACCTCGGAAAGAACACATCGTCTCGGACACAACGTTATACGGATGACCATAAATGAGAACTTTCCTCCTACCCACTTCCCAAGGACAAATGCTACCTCGGAAAGAACACATCGCCTCAGACACAACGTTAGACGGATGACCATAAATGAGAACTTTCCTCCATCCCACTTCCCAAGGTAGAACGCATTTAAAACCTGCTTTTATGTATCTCTCGCAGGACAGAAGGGTGCAATGACGCCTCGGAAAGGTAAAACAACCAACAGATGAGCACGACTCATCTAGCGGATAGGCCAAACTGACGAGCACGATTCGTGAGGCCAGAATAACCCAACAGATGAGCACGACTCATCAGGCGGATAGGCCAAACTGACGAGCATGACTCGTGAGGCCAGGACAACCAACAGATGAGCACGACTCATCAGGCGGATAGGCCAAACTAACAAGCACGACTCGTGAGGCCAGGACAACCAACAGATGAGCACGACTCATCAGGCGGATAGGCCGAACTAACGAGCACAACTCGTGAGGCCAGAACAACCAACACATGAGCACGACTCATCAGGCGGACAGGCCAAACTGATGAGCATGACTCGTGAGGCCAGAACAACCCAACAGATGAGCACGACTCATCAGGCGGATGGCCTAAACTGAGGAGCATGACTCGTAAGGCCAGAACTGCCCAGCAAAGGAGCACGACTCAATAGACGCAAAGGCCCAAATAATGAGCATGACTTATAAGGCCAAACAGCCGAGCAGGTCGGATAGCTCAGCCAATTTCCCTCCATGGGACAGGTCGGACTAATCCCTTTATGGAGTCGGGCAACTTAGCCAATTTTCCTCCATGGGACAGGTCAGACTAATCCCTTTATGGAGTCGGGCAACTTAGCCAATTTCCTTCCATGGGACAAGTCGGACTAATTTCCTTTATGGAGTCGGGCAACTTAGCCAATTTCCCTCCATGGGACAGGTCAGACTAATTTCCTTTATGGAGTCAGGCAACTCAGCCAATTTTCCTCCATGGGACAGGTCGGACTAGTTTCCTTCATGGAGTCGGAGAGCTCAGCCAATTTCCCTCCATAGGACAGATTGACAAATCCCCTTCATAAAGCAGGACGAACAGGTCGAAAAAATTCCTTCCATGGGACAGGTCGTCCAAGCTTCACTCCAGGGAAAAGGTCGAACAGCTCGACTTGGGCGATTCTTCAAAGGGCTCGGAGGAAACAGCTCGGCCAGAGCAATTCTTCAAAGAGCTCGGATGAAACAGCTCTGCCCGAGCGATTCTTCAAAGAGCTCGGACGAAATAGCTCGGCATAAACAGCTCGGCCCGAGGAATTTTTCAAAGGGCTGGACGAAACAGCTCGGCACAAACAGTTTGGTAAAACAGCTCGGCCCGAGCAATTCTTCAAAGAGCTCGGACGAAATAGCTCGGCACGAACAGCTAGGCAAAACAGCTCGGTACAAGCTGCTCAACTATTCTGCCAAAAAAAAAGAAAAAAAGAGGAACACAATGGAGCGTTAAACCCTCTAAGGGGAAAGATGCAGACAAAACCATTATTCAAAATTCTATCCAGAAATTTGAAACTAAGGGGGGGACAACTGATATGCCCATAATAAATCACACTAATGAGGGCAGGTCAACGCTTATCTCGCACTCTCTCCGGGTCTGACATTCTAACGAGTGATTAGCTCCGACCTAATAAAGAGGAGGAGAGATCCACGCCGACACCCTTAATAACCGAGTGATAGACGCACACATTTATTCCTGGAGAGCGATTTACGCCCCCGTGCAATAAATCCAAGCCAACCGGCGGTCAACTCAAGCCCTTATAAGAAGGGAGTTGGAGAAAAGGAAAAGTAAGTGACAAAACACTATTCTACGGTTGCGTTTAGCCTTCCTAAAAGCGTTCCTCTTACTTAGGCATCAGAGAGATCTCCCGGAGTACACCCCGGGTTTTCTAAGCCTTTCTTCTCTTCCTCTTTCAAGTCAACGGGAGTCAAAGAAGAATCCCCATTATTTTCATCCGGCAACAAAATATAATTATCCCACCTCATTAACATGTGAAAAAATAAGTGGGATTCTGGATCGTTAAATAGTCAGTTTAAGAATTTGTTTATATCAATCTCCTAACCCACAAGACCTCATAAGAGAGAATAATAAAGAAATAACATTATTTTAACTAGGCATTAGTTCACATTTGAAAACATGGTATCTACAGCTACAACATTCCTTTGGATTATAGTAGAGTCCTCCCGAGTACATCTCATATGGAGACAACCTAGTTGTACTCACAGATAAAACATGGAAGGGCTTAAGATGCATTGATTTTAGAATTAATTAGAAACAATCCAACCAGTAGGTCAATATGAGAGAGGAAGATAAATGAAAATTGATGAGATAGACAACCAAAAATGCACTCACACTTTAGCCATTAATTATTTATATCTTCAGAAGAACGAAAAAGAAGAAGAAGAAGGGAAACGATAGATAGAAAAGAAGAAATTGAGGCTCCAAAGATGGTACAACACCACGTCTTTCTAAATTCTTGGCACTCAGGGTGAGATAGTGAGACTGACGTCTTTTCCTGTAATAAACATATAATGACTGTTATGTGGTTCATTCCTATTAAAGGTTGGTCATTGTACTTGAATAATGATCAACCAAAGCAAAATATATTAAAGCAAAAGAATCCCTCCATTTATTGCCTCCTACAGTTACAGACTCACATTTTAGAATTTTTAGTAAGACATTATTTGACAAATAAATAATGCTTGCATGAAATTCATAGTGGTGACGCCAAATAAGTACCACAAATTCTGCATGCACAAATTGTATGATTTATTACAATCAAGAAAAATAAATAAGTGACTTAAAATTCCTTATGTAGAAGTGTTGAATTTAATAAGTGTTGATAATAAGTGTTGGATTGGAGAAGTCCTGAAAATTATAAGTGACATTTAATTGTATTTAAATAAGTGTTTATTAGTTTTAAATATAATTTAAATTAGAATTATTAAGATTTTTAGTTAAAAATCTCAATAATTATTATTTTTAATTAATATTTAAATATTTTTTACTAAATAAGATTTCCCTTTTTAATTAAAAATAATCTTGTTATTAGTATATATTTATAATATATAACTATTGTATTAATTTATGATAAAAATAATATTTTTAATTTAATTAAAAAATATTTTATTTTAGGTAAAAATTTAAATTAATAAATGATGATTCGTACAAAAAATTTAATTTATTATTATTATAACAAATAAATTAAAAAAGAGAACACAAAAAATTGAAATAGTCCATGTTACAAATTGTAGTTAAAAAGATTTTTAAAAATAAAATATTAAAATTATTAATAAAAAAATAAGTAAATTTCACTACTTGATCTAGTAAGATTTACCTTAAAAAACACTATATTGACACATGATAAATTTTACTAGACTAAGTAGTTAGATTACGTAAATAAAATAATTTTTTTGAAGGGAGTATTATTTAATATATTATTTTAAAATAATAACAATCTGGGAAAAAACTCAGCTCGGTTCTATACTTCTATTTTATCGCAAGCCCTAGTTAGCCTAAAAACGAGAACGATGCGATTTGCAAATCCTTCGTTCCAAGCGGTCTGCTTCCTTCGCTTTCCGAGAGCTGGAAGGGGCAGATCTTTCCCTCAAAAAATCCAATGTACGCGGATCTTTCTGCTAGGGCAGAATTGATCCGACTCCTCCTCAACCTCACATGGGGATTTTGCTTCCAGTTGAAGCAGATCAATATACTTTTGATTGGGAGCCATTGCGGAAATTCAGGTACCTTGAGCTTGGAATTGGATATGCCGAAGAAAGGACTATAGCATATGCGGAGAAAATTCGCGTGGAGGTCCCTTTTCTTGCTAGTGGGATCGTGGTCCCAATTCTCTCACCATCAATCCCCTGCCTCCTTTCTAGGTGCCCTGCATCTTCATTCTTCTTTAACTTTTGCTCAAGACTGGTCAGCTTAGGTTTTTCTCTCCCCCTGATTTTAAACTTTTACAGGTTGAAAATTTCAACTTAGCTGTTTCCATTTGTTAAAAATTAATTATGGATATGCAGCTTCCAAATTTTATTTTATTTAAAAATATAGCTTTATTATTACAGTACATTTCCCTCCATGAGATTTAGGGTAAAAAAAATAAGAAACTCTCCTGAGGTCACGTACGTAGATTTTAAAATTTTCACATGCTTTGAATGTTTGTAAAAAAGATATGGACTTATTTGGACAAATTTTTTATGGATATAAATGTGCTAAAAATTAAATGTTAGATGAGATCTTTGAATTTGTTGAAATCTGCTTGTGAGATTTTTGAAACTTGATACAAGGTTTGTGTGATTTTTAAAATATTACGAGATATTCTCGTCTTTTAGGGAAAGTCTCTATCTCTTGCTTTTATTATTATTATTATTATTATTATTATTATTATTATAATATTATTTCAGCTAATACATTTTAGTGTTTGGTGAGATTGACGACATGTGTGCTTATTTTTTCTTAGAGAGGATAGTAGTTGTGGAGATTTTTTAAGCATTCAAGAAACTTATTTAATGTAAAATTTTACCCAAGAGATCATCTTTAAAAAATATTGTAATTAAATGGCAATGGGTAATAGAGGGTCTATTTTTTTTTTAATTTTTAATTTTAATTTTTTTGTAACGTGATTTTTTTGAGGTTACAAAAACCACAAATCTCCTTTGTGATTTGATTAAAAATATGTAGACCGACCTTGAATTTTTTTGAAATTTTAAGGATTGTTTAGTTGTAGAAAACAATTTTCATTTTTTATTTTAGTTTTTGAAAAAAAATTACAATATATTAGCTGATTTATTATTTTTACAACATTTGTTTAAAATATATGAACAGTAATAAACAGTTTTGACATTATTTTCTTGTGGAAATAGTTTTATTATTTATTTTTGACATTATTTTCTTGTGGAAATAATTTTATTATTTATTTCCAATTTTTAAATAATTACAAAAATTTCAGTTTGTTTCCAATTTTTCAAATTTATATAGAAAAATTGGAAAACATCTTTTCATTATTTTTCTAGATTTCTAACTCCTACTTTGTGTATAAGAGCATGAAATTTGGATTGTATACTTTAATTTGTATGGATTATATATAAAGTTTCTTCTAAATCCATGCAAATCCAAATTCAAACCCCAAAATTCAATGATTTGATGATTCTAAATATTATCTCTTGTAAATTTTTCAAAATTGGAAAAGAAGTTGTCTCTTTTTTTTTTTTTAATTAATTTGAAATTTAGAAATAAAAAATAAAAATTTATTTTGAACATTAAACAAACTCTTTATTTTCTGCATTTTTAATACAAATCTTGAAAATTTTAAAAATAAGCTGAAATTTTATGATTCGTTAGAAAACTAAAACTTGGAAAACGGAAAATGTTTTCAACAACTAAACGAGTCCTTACAAACCTCTCTTGATATTTGATATTTGGGACACTTATACTCCCTCCTTGTGCTTATTTTTTTGCTAAATGTAAGGGGAAGTTCATTTCTTTATGTCTTTTTGTCAAATGGAAGCTTTTGAGATTTTTGAAAATGGAAGTTCATTTCTTTCTCCTAAATCTCAGGAGAGAGCTGGGAAATTTTGGAAACCTCGGGAAAGTCCATGTCTTTTCACTAAATTTCAAGGGAATGAGTGTATTTTGTCATTTATAAAAAAGAGAATATGTTAAAGGGAAAATAATGATTGAAAAAAATGTTATAGGGATTTTGAAATTTCTAAAAATCAGACTAGATAAAAGTAATTCCCTTTCTAATAGGACAGAGGAACAAACATTAAATGGATAAATAAATGTATATTACTATAAGGGTCATATAATTTGTTTTCATAAGTATCCAAACATCCCCTCTTATTCATGTTTTCGCTGCATTAATGGTTTGACTGGAAACTCTTACCCTATTATCTAAGATTAATGAAAGTTTATAAAATAATTCCTCCATAGAACAGTACAAATAACCTCTAAGAATCCTTCAACCATTAAAATCAAAGACAAGAATTCCATTGTTCTTTGTGTTGTGGTAATGATTTGACATGAAACTCTTCCCCACTTTTGTAGGATTAATGGAAGTTCATAAATTTCATATATAACCAATAGACCAAATTTGTTAAACAAAACTTTGCAACTGTTAATAGACAAAAAAGAGTCCTTCATTAATGCCACACACATGAAAACTTACTAGTTGGCAATTAGATAATAGGAAAACAATACCTTTTTATTCGAATAATCATAATAACAGGCTTTATTCTTGGTATGTATGAAATTAATCAATTTTTTTTGTATAACCTAAAAATAAACTTGATCATTTTTTCAGTCACTTCTGATTTTCACACCATATCATGCATCTTGTTTTCACTTTTGTTCCCATTCAATGCCATTTTGTTATGCCGTTTTGTTTCATGAGAATCACATAAGCACAATTTAATGAATTTCATGTGGAGAGAAAAGTGAAGCATCATCAATTGGTGCTTCCTTTTTGAGTATGTGCGGACTTGCTACTAGTTTTTATTTGCATTTGAATAGGGAAGGGTCCTTGAATGTAGGAATATAAATGATGAACTGTTTTGTTTTAAGACATAACAAAGTGGTGAAACAGCAACAACATCGGCTTTGTTTTCTTGGCAAAAATAAATAAAAAATAAAAAAAATTTCTAATTAAGTATGTGAATAAGTTAGGTGATTGAGGCAAATAAAAAATCATATTAAATGAAACAATGATGGAATGATAGGAAGAGGAGAGATGGAAGAGTGACAGGGGATGACTTAACCACTCTATTACTCAACTTTGCTGAAACCCCTGGTGGTAAAAGATCAAGTGATTCAGGAAACATAATTGTTTGAAAGGTCAAGGGGTGTGTCCAAGGGTGATGGTATGCGTGGTTTTCCACATAGTTTACTAATAGAAATGTTGCCTAAGCATTTTCCATAATGAAATGGCAAACTCTTATGATCATCTTTCTCTCTATTTCACTCTCTCTATTTGTACATCTTAATCTGTACTAAAGCCTTTATCATCAAATTCTGCTTATGAAGTACTGTTTTCAAGATTGCAAATAATGATTTCAACTTCTTGACAAGAATATATCAACCACTCATAGGCACGAGTAGCACATAAAATATTACATGGCACCAAAATAGTTTAAGAAAGAAATCTCATGATATTGGTGAATTTAGAGCCACATCTTTTGTTCTAACAATGCTCTTATTTTATCCATCCACAGATTCCACACCTATAGCAAATTTTCTGGATGTTTCTATTAGTTTCATTTTCCAAAGATTTTCATTTTGTTCAGGCTAAATAGATTTTTTTTTTTTGAAGTCAAAAGTTGTGCAAAAGAAGGGCAAGAGGCTGTAATTAGGTGATCAAAAACTACAACTTAAGGACCACATTTTTCCTCACTACATACAATGGGGTGGATGTGCTTGGAATATGCCGTTTGTAAAGAAAAATTTGAGGCTATTCGCGCCTATAAATACATATGAACCTTAGCACTGATTGACATCAAGAAGTAAACTGTACATTATTGCAACTAGGTGTATGGATGCATTACTGGACAAGTTCTTCTTTGGCAGGTGGCGACTAATGCTGCATCTCATTTACTCTGTCAAGCAGAACAGTAAGCTTACTGCCAAAGAAGATTTGTCCAGTAATTCCACTGTGCAATTGTATAATATGTGATTTATGTGCAACAACTCAGGGTAAAGCTTTCTTGAATTTGATGTGATCTTCATACTTATATTAAACATTTTGGACAATCCGAATTCCAATGGACTGACTCCTTTTCCCTTTATTTTTTTTAGGGGGGGGGGGGGGGGAGTGGGAGTTGGTGATAAACATGCCATTGGAGTCCATAAAACATTTTGGAGGTTTACGTGGAAAATTTTCATGTTTTATTCCATGGTTCTATCATACATGCTGTCATTGTCTACATTGGTGTTCTAACTTTACTGACCTAGTATGATGTGTGCTTTGTGAGATGTTTTTCAGATGCCCTTTGCGTTTTTGCAGCTGATATAGTGGTTTATTGGTATTGCATTTTGCCAGAGCTTCTGGTTGATGTTGTCATCCCTTTATCTTGTTTGGGGCAATGTAGCCTTTCTTTCTTTCTGTTTTTCACTTTCTGATTGATTAATGAGGAATGTACTCATACCATTAACAATACAAGTCCATGGGAAAAGTTAAAACATGAATAATCAAGTAAGATTTGGTGGTGTGAATAGTTGAGCTATGCAGTGTTCAAATGTTGCTGCAATAAGAACAAAAGTATGAGAAATTGAAGGATTATCTGCAGCTTAATTTGGGGCACTTGGGAATGCTCTCTTCTGTGCCCTTGACAATGCTTGACTATGTGCCATCATAGGTGGTGATAATGTGCAATATCACTGGCTCAAGAATTCATTGGACATCTCGCAGAGGATCAACTAGGTGTATGAGAGTGTGTTTGAACATCTTATGAAAATTGGATGGACCTATTGCATCCTAACCAGCTATCTACAGCTCACTTTAACTTTGGAAAAAAAAATTGTGGTCATTTTTTTCTTCATTTTATTTTTTGGAAAACATGCGTATGAATTTTATTAGGGATATATGAGAAGTATATAAGAAGAGGGAAAAAAAAAAGATTACAGTGCTGTAGAGTTCAGGATATATATCCAGAAGTTAAGGCCATAAAAGAAAGATGTCTATTGTTTCACATGATTTTGGCCCTACATAATGAGTATTTGAGAACTGAGTTGAGTATGTTTACAGAGATCTGCTCTTTAATTTAGAAAAATCTTTAAATCCTCTCTTACCATAATTCCGAGAAGATGCAAGAAGGAATTGCCTTCCATAGGGAGAGTTTATTAGATTCCCTTGCAGACCTTCCTTTGGATTTCCAAAAAAGATATTAAGGCAAGTCCTTAACGTACATAATTTGGAACCTTTCTGGAGACAAGCAGTAATGCAGAACTAGAAGTTTCACTGATTTCTCCAAGAAAGAATTAAAAAAAGCTGCCAATCTCTTTTTGAAGATTATCTAACCCAACACCCCCACCCCCCCCCCCCCCAAAAAAATGAAAATGAAAAAACTAAAATAAAACGAGTTCTTTTCTTATATATACTTTATCATAGCTATCTTCTTTAGATTATACTGACTGAATTGTTAATACAATATATATATAACCTATACTACCTTTTCTTGATCCAAAAGATAATGAGTTGCACAACAGGGATATATTAGAGGTCTATCATGCCCATAAATTTAGTCTCTGATGAAGGTAGGACATAGTCTGTCTCCCTATTACCAAGCCAGTTTCAGGGGCTTTATTAGCTAACCGAGCTACCTGATTGTAGATGACCCCTTAAAGTTCCTTTTAAAATTGTGCTTTTGTTTTGAGTCGTGTTGTTTTGTTCCGATTTTCAGAAGGAATAGAACCAAACCAAACTGTAGGTGTTGCAATGTGTGTACATGAAGTAGTTTATGTGGGGGGAATTTGAGGAAAATTAGTTATAGTAAAATAAATGAACTTTGAGAAAAATTCTCTAAATTGAATGACCTTTAAACTCTTTTTAAGCCAGTGTTTTTATTCACGGACTATCTGTTTTTGAGGCTTTGCTCTTGTTGGCCTTAAATAGTTGTGAAAGGAAATCCTGGTTTCATGTTCAATATTGGTGTTGAATGGTGGCAATGATCTTGTGGAGCCTTGGAATTTAAGGAACACCATTGAAATTTGAGTCGTCATAGCCAAGAAAAGAGAACTATGGAACAGGACAATTTCAGACTGGTGTTAGCTGAGCAAGAAAAATTATGTTTAGCAGAGTTTTGTCAATTGCTTAAAACTGAGAAGGCTCCATTCTGACTGAAATCTGGAGATACAATGTATGTAGGTAGGTGATCAACATGCAAAATTCTTTAAATTCTCTACAATGCAGAAGAGCTAGAAATAAAATGCAAAGCCTTTTTATCTTGGGTCAAGCACTTTGAACTTTCTTCTATCCTACCATATATGTAGAAGGGCTAGGAATAAAATACAAAGTTTTTTTCTTGGTTGAAGCACTTTGAATAGTTTATTGCTCTGGCAAAATGGCATGAGGTAAATCTTCTATCACTTTATTCCTACAAGGCTAATTACCCTCCCACTCCGGCAGAAGATTGTTTCCAATTTCTGGCTGTAAGAGCAAGGGAGTTCCTGGTGAAAGCTATCCCTGCTGAATGACGCTTGAGGGATTTTATATGAGGCAAATCAAGCCCTGGTAATATACTTCTTCATTCCCTTTTTCTTTCTTTTTTGCTCAACTTTTTTTTTCATTCTTGAATTAGGGAGAGAAATCCTTGATATTTCTCCTAACTTGACTCCTAAAATTAATATTGAGAAACTTGTGATGCCATGCATTTGGTTTCTTTTGAATGATTTGCTTGAATGCTTCCATTTCCTATTTCAGTAAACCCAACATTGGGTGAAGTGTGTTAGAACAAGAAGATTTTTTGTTGCTGTGAAATGCCAATTTAGAAGGCTTTTCAAGGAGGGGCCTCAAACATGGGAAACCCCTTTTGCCATTATCATTATCATTGATCAAAGTTCTTGCCAAGAAAATTAAGAGCTTTGTCTGATACTGGAAAATATTATTTTGAATATTACACACCTATAGTTTTGCATATGATCTCCATGGAGACATTCAGTATTTTAGGGGCATGAGTGATGCATGGAATGCATTTGTCTGAATCTCCAGGCAGAGCAAGCTTTGATCTAAATGCAGGCATAGAATGGTAGAATAATAATGAAATTGAGGTTTTTGGAAGGTGGGAGGATTGCTGAAAGCAGAAGGAAAAAGTTTTTTTTTTTTCCCTTAATTAGATTTGGCAAGTGGACGATACATTTTTCATGTAGAATTTAATGAACCTGTTTTTGTTTTTGTTCTGACAACTTTATAGTGTTGATTGTGGGATTGGCTTTGTTCTGATCTGTTCTTTGGTGTTTTTGGTTATTTATTACTAGACCATTGTGTACTTGTTAATAAAATTTAAACCCCACTCCTCTTTTTCGGAAAAATTTTTAAAAGAAAAAGAAAAAGAAAAGAGATGCATAATATCGGCTTGGGGAGCACGTACTCACTGGGTACTGGCCACTTCCACATTTTGAAATTTCAAAATGAAAGGATAAAAAATGTATGAATTTTTGAGAGCTAAGCACGTTTGATTTGCGGGCTGAGGTGAGAACAACTTTGGCAACAGAAAAGGAGATGGAGGTGGAGATTAAAGAGGCGACTAAGTTGCTGCCACCTCAATCTTCAAGGTTGGTTCTTGCCACTTGTGCAGCTCCAGGCAAGATATCAAAACACAGATGGTCTGTTCCCAGCACCTGGTGCAAATTGTAAGCGTGTTCTGCACTCTTTTGCCTTCTTCCCCATTGTTTTTAATTTTTGATTTGCTGCTGCTGCTGCTGCTGCTAGCTTCTATTGTTGTTCTTTTCACTAATTATGCACCTCACAGTCCCCAGTTATAAAGCAAGTTTAAGGCTCATATAAAATGATATGATCCCTTGCGGTGCGCTCTTCTTTAGCTCTCATGTTTTAAGATTGAGTTGAGTTGATTGGTACTTTGCATGATTTATATTGGACTCTCCCAAAATTATGTTAAAAGTTCAGTAAGTGTGTCTGAGGACTTGTTCTAGTGCAGAAAACAATTTGTTTCCCATTTCTAGTATTTTGAAAAAATGCAAAAAAAAATGTCGCTGTATTTTCCAGCATTTTTATTTGTATAGAAAAAGTGGAAAGGAACTTTTTTTTTTTTATTGTTTTCATATTTTCCATACAAATGTTAGGAAAGTAGAAAATGAGATTGTATTTTTGAAATCCTTTGAAAAATTTAAAATAACAATTGCTTTTAGGAGTGAACATGCGCCAAGTTGGTAAACTACTTACAAGATCACTATGAAAAACAAAGGCCTTGTTTAATTGAGGAAAATAATGTCTTTTCATTTTCAAAATTTGATTTATTATGAAAGTGTCAACTTGTTTATCACTTAAGATTTATATAGGAAACCTGGAAAATGAAAAGTTTTTTAATTTTCTTATATGAATATGAGGAACTTGAAAACAAGATGATGTTTTTGTGATTATACAAGAAATTTAAAATAAAAAAAAATCAAATTATTTTCCACTAGTGAAGAGGCATTATTCACTCAAAATGCCTAAATTTAGTTTTGTAACGACCTGCTTATTTTATTATTTTTTTTCCCTCACATACATAAATATCAGTCTTAATAATAATCCTGATATCAATATAGCAAAATCAACTCAAACCTGTAGGTGCTGAGGATGTATCCGTTATACACAGTGGACACCTAAGTAGCGGAAAATATAGATTACATTCACAACAAATAGTACTAGAGTTTTACTACAATCTATAACATTTTTGTAAATATAAATATACGATCCTTCAAAAGACCAAAAGGAAATACTAGGATCATAATTCAAAAAAAAAAATCATCTGACCTTAACTCAGTAACTCACCCTCCTATTAGGGTAGTATGAATTGCCTCTACTGACGCGGAGTTTGGTTCGTCCGTCTATTTGGATTCCCTAAAATATTTTGTAAGTTAGGATGAGACACCTCTCAGTAAGAGAAATAAATTGATGTCAATTGTGTGACGGTATGAGTATATTCATATTATAATAGATAAATAATACATAACACATGTCTGAATAAAAATTGGTGATGTAATACTGGATAAAATATACATAATCATGATCATGTTAAATCATACTGAATTTCAGTTATTATAAAATCATCTGTTATAACTGATAGTACTGAAATATTATTTAGAATAGATAGTTAGCTCCCATGACTGGGTTGTGTAGTCTAAAAGCGGGATCTGACAATGGTTGGCCGACCACTGCCATGTCAAATGTGTCTGTAAGTAGGATGGGCCCGCTCCACCCTGGTTCAGACTGTCAGGGAGAAGTCTACAACACTACACTGAAATCACATTGACTATCCATCTTCCATACTCTCTATTGGCAAGTGTGGTAGCACTAATCTAACCTGAACTGAATAGTTACGGTATCGAGCCCTGAATATTGATCTAAACTAAACCATTTGAGTTCTAATAACATATAGTATGTTTACAAATACTGATTTAACATGAAACTAGATTGATAGTATCTTTCTGAATTCTAGCATATCATACATAATCACGACCTTGTGTCGAATAACATACATAATTACAGCCTAACATCAGCTATTAATCATGACCTTGTGTTGAGTATATTATAACATACTGAACTGAAATTCGTATTGTTTGTCATAAAATCCTGAAATCATAATTTCCTGTATTATTTAAAGGTTTCCTAAAAACTATTGTAAACATGCTTTTATTGAAAATTTGAAATAACATAATATTCGTAAAATGATACTCATGCCACAGTTTTAAAAAGTATTAAAACTATATACCTAAACTGAATATATTTTCGATTTAGTATTTTAAAATTGGTTTCCTGTTCAATAGTAGTATTTTCAAATATTTTGATATAACATACAAATTATTGTAAATGCATGCTACTTTAAAAATAATAAATTTTCATAAAAATAAATTGACTTAATTTATTCCCTTACTTGACTACTCCCTTGACTACTAAGAAACCTACAAATCTAACTAAATTTGCAACTGTGGTGTTCCTAGTTCAACACAATGAAATTTACATTTTTTCTCAGCAAAACTTAAGAATTATTTCATTTCCTCAGTTTAGAAATATCAAATACCTTATAAAATTTAAAATAATTAACTTACTCAAATTTTGGGATGATGCCCAAGTTGGCCTAATCAATGATTTACTCTTACAAATATGAAGAAAAACTTCCCATGAGTGGTGACTTTAGATCGTCGAACTGGCGTGAAATGAGGCTGAATTTCAAGAGAGAAGGAGAAGGAGACGAAGTTAGAGAGAGAGAGAGAGAGAGAAAGAGAGAGAGATTCAGCATGTTCCTCTCGCAGCAAATGAGTTCTTGGCCTTTTATAGAATGTCTGCACACGTGGCCTCGTCGACGAGCCACGTTACTTCGTCGACGAGTTTAAGAAAGAGTTTCGTCGACGAACACTTACCCCTCGTCGACGAAATTCAGGCCTTGGAACAGCCCTCTCGGTAACTTCTCGTCGACGAGACACTCGTCCACGTCGACGGTCCCAAGAAGCCTGTTCATCGACGAATGCAGCTAAATTCCCCCTTTAAAATTTCCTTTCTATCATCTCCTTTATTATTTAATTGATATAATTCATCGGGTCTCTACAAGTTTAGTCTACCAAGGAATGGAATGGGCATGGTCTTCTCCCGAAATGGGAGTATGCTCAACTTTCAAATTTTTGATGCGCTTTAGCACATTTGCTCTTTATGAAAGGAGTTTTACGATTTCCATTCAAGGAAGGACAATTGGAATTTATAGGTGAAGAGGAGATTATTGAGAATTTTTTTTGTGAGTTTGTCCCACATTAAAAGAAAAGAAAGGAAGAATACATAGTTATACCTAAGATTCAATAGGCTTAAATTTTTAGGTCAAGTTGATGCTCATAATGGGAGTTGCCGAAGGAGTAAAACGGGGGAAGATATCATTCACCATGTTGCTAGAGATGCAATCCTTCTCTTAAAAAAGCAAATGTGTCTATAATTGTCCTAAGTTGATTGGTAGTGAGATGATTTTAGTAGTTACGTATATGTTGATCATCCCGTATATGTTGATCATCCCGTATATGTGTGTCTTGATTTGTTTGTATTAGTAGTTAACTTGTCTCTACATTTTTACTTTATTGTTATATTAAATGATGTTGATTTGCTTTACTTAATTAGAAAATTGTAATATTATTTAATAAATAAATATAGGGGATAATTTGGAATCACTTATGCAGAAATATTTTTAGGAAAAAGTGTTGAATTTATAAATGCTGAACTAGAAAAGTGTTGAAAGTTATAAGTGGTGTTTGATTATATTTAAAATAAGTGATATATAGACATTTACTTTTATTATAGGGTACTATAAAATTATTTGTAAACATATTTTAAATTATAAATATTAATATTTTTAATTAACAATTTCATTAATAATCAGTTTAAATATCTATAATTAAATTTAAATATTTTATATTAAAAATAATTTAATATTATTACTTTTAATTAATAATAATTTTCTTATTAATGTATATTTATAACATTATACTATCATATTAAATTATGATAAAAATTATATTATTAATTAAATTTAAAAATTTAATTTATTTAATATTAATTTAAATTAATAAATAATTCTTGTTCAATCCAAAATTAAATTATAATAACTAATATGAATTTTTAATTATATTTTAAATAAAAATATTAATATTTTTATAATTAAAATTTTAGATGATAATTACATTATTTTTCTAATTAAATTCTAAATATTTTCTATTAACCAAAGTAGTATTATATTATTTGTTAATTAACAATAATCTTGTTATTAATGTATATTTATAATGTATGATTAACACATTACTTTAAGTTAAAAAAGTATTAATGATTAAATAAAAATTTTAATTTATTTAATATTAATTGGAATTTATAAATGACTTTTTTTATTTATTCTAGAATTTAATTATATTTTATAAATAATTAATAGGTTATAATGCATAATAAAACAATATATGATTAATTTTTAATAAACAATTTAATTAATAAATATTTTAACTATTATTTTTAATTAATATTTAAATATTAGTATTATTATTTATTAATAATAATGTTGTTCTTAATATATATTTATAACATATGATTATCATATTAATTTATGTTAAAATAATATTATTAATTATTTTTTAAAATTAATTTAAATTAATAGATCATTTTTCTTCTTTATTCCAAAATTTAATTATATTTCATTAATAATTAATATATTCTAATGCATAGTAAAATAATATATGATAATCTTCTAATGAATTTTTTAAATTATAAAATAGTCATTATTACTTTTTTATATATTTACAAAATTTACCCCACATATGAATAGGATAACTTATAAGTGGCTAAAAGTTATCCTAGATTGCTTCTCAAAATTCACTTAAAATAATTAAAAAAAAAAAAAACGCATATGAAAAAACACTTATTGCAATAAGTGCTTGTTGTAGTGCAAGCCAAATACCCATTTTTTCTAGAAAAGTGCTTATTATAAGTAATAAATATTATAAAAATGTACTCTCAAATGGGGACCAAGTATTTTTGTCATTATGTTTATTTATATGCTATGCATTTCTAGGTATTATGTTATGTGAAGTGCTTTGTAGTTAAACAATTTTATGAAAATAGTGCAAAATATTTAATTGTTGTATTTATATGCAAATATCAAATGACACATGAATAATAAATGCATTTATTCTATTTATAATGAAAATATTCTAAAAGAAATCTAATATTACGGTTTGATCTTTGAATTTTGTAATATATCCCTAAAATAACAATTCATGCTTTGTTAAGTTGCCTCCTAAAATACTCATTTTTTAAATGTATCAAATTCTTTAACTTATTTTACAAAATTTATTAATATCTATTCTAAATCACCCCTTAGTTGTAAACCCAATTTCTTCATTTAATAACTTGGCATAAAAGTACCAAATTATAATATAGTTTCATGATGACTATTCGTTTATCATTTCTAAAATCAAGAATTTTAAATACATCAATATCACATAGACAACTAGGTGCCCATGGGTAGTATATTTTAGTGTTGTATTTTTTATTTACTTAAATCTATTTTTTTTGTCCAACCATTTACTCTCTTCCATGCTATTAATTACTGTAAATAGCTTAGTAAAATATTTTATCGAAATTTAAAATTTATTAGGACATTTTAGAATGTTAAAAGCTAAACACCAAAGTATTGTAATATACTGTAGTTATGTGCTAACTTATAAAATAGATAATTTATATAGAAATGGGAATAAAAAGCGAACACTGAAGTGGAAGAATAATTAAAATTTTTTTCTATGCTTGTGATATGGCTCACTATTTCCATATGGATTACATGAGAGAATTGGCCAATAGATCCTCTTGAAGAATGATGGATTCAGGTTTAGAAAACTGTTGAAGAAAATGTTAGGAAATTTTAATTTAATTTCGTTCGCATATTTAAGAAAAATTATTTTATTGGGCTATTTTAACATCTATTGGGTTTGCGATTTGTAATGTGTAGAAATTCAATATTAAGTTAATTTAGGGTTGATGGACTTCTAAAATTAACCTAATATATAAATAAAATATAATAGGATTATGGTCCTCAAGTCAAATCAGATACAATTTTCACGTTCTTTTTTTTCCACATTTAAAGACAAGAACACAAGTGAGACACTTATGAATTTGCCTGTGGAAGATCGAAAACTCTCCGAAAAGCCTATTAGACACATTTATGAACCCAGGTATTTATTCTGCATTTAGTGTGGATCCAAGGTATATATTCCGCGTTTAGTTTTTCTTAATTGAATAACATGATGATCTTGAGTTATTAGATTTTATGGATTAAAGGTATTCTCATCCCAACAAGTGGTATCAGAGCCTAATCATGCTGTTGATTTAGAAACTATGCATGATTTGATCTAGGAATGATGAAATTTAAAGAAAATCTAGATTTGATGTATTGTTGCTTGATTTTATGGATCAACATATTTTAGGATTATAGGAATTTTATTCGTCATGCGTAAAATTATTTTTTTTTCAACCCTAATTTGGGATTTTAAAGGTTTGTGATTGATTTGGAGTAATTCCAATTGAAACACATGAAAAAAAAGAAGAAGGGCAAAGCCAGAGCAATGGGTCGATCATTAATCACTCGTGAGAAATGGTGCTGACGAGCTTCAGTGGAATTGGGGTTGGGTTAGGTTTTGGCCTTGGTTGTAATTTTGGCATAGGCTGGAGATACAGCGCACTGCATTTGTATTGGAAAATATATTATATATGCGGTTTTATTTGTGCTTGGATCCCCTTGGTTTCGTAAGATTGATTTTCATGACATTGCAACGCTGGAAAAGAAATGCAGCGTCTTGATTTTATTGGTAATGGGTTCAGTATCCATATATGAGTAAAATGATTAGGAGCTTGCTAAATAAAGGGTTGCATTTTCAACCATAACTAATCTGCATAGTTTCTCTTTGATTTTGTTTCTCTTTGATTTGAAGGACTGCACTTAAAATGTTGCATTCCTGTTTGCAGTAGATGTCCTCATGGTTTATGCACCTAGTTAGATTTGTTAGAAGTAGAGTCTTTGGTGGGTTAGGTTGATAATGATTTAATACAATTATTTTGGTTTGCCTATTTTTAGAACTTTGGTTTGCATTATGAGGGTTTGATAGAAAGATTGTTAAAAGTCGCAACATAGGGAAACATAGTCAAATGTGATAATTTCATGGGTAATCTTAAATATTAGGATCGGCATGTTTGAAACACTTTTGCTGCTTGTGAGGGTATAAAGTGCATTAACATAAGTTTTAGAAAGCAAAAAATGCTATTTCTGAAATGTTGATAAATTAACCATGGTCTGACATGTAATTTTTTTTTTCCTCTTTTTGAGGTAATTTGTGTATATCTATTGTTTCATTATAAGTATATTGAAGTAATAAGTTACCAAAGTGACCTCTATTATGTAAATGCATTTATATTGAAACATTAGAGACGTATGTATGTTATTTGTGCGAGTAATGATTAGCCCAAAGGAAGGTCATTGTTAGGCCAAACAACTTGCATAGTTGTGGTGATAAATACGTTACAATTGCTAGGTTAACCATGTGAATAATAAGTCGGTCAAAAGAAAGACTTGTTGTTTGACAGAACTTATTATAAGTATTTGATCACTGTATGAAGGATACCACTAACAAGTCAATATTTTTGTCTAAAGATAGAATATTAATGTTGTACTAGATATCTTCAGATGGAACCCACTTTTATTTGTTAATATACTTGTCATGTATATATGGATCTAATTTAGGAACTTAACATGACTTGTATATTATGATTGAGCATGTTGTTTGGTTTTTTGTTCTGCATTCAGTTACTACATCTATTACTACAATTGCTAACATAAATTCCATTCCGGTGCTTAACTGCTCCAACTTTGAGAACTGGAAGGAGAACGTCATGGTTGTTCTAAGCTGTATAGATCTGAATCTTGTGCGAAGGACAGAATGACCTCCCGCCCTTATAGATACAAGTACCTCTAAATTGAATAGGGACTTGGAGAGGTGGGAGTGTTCTAATCGCATGAACCTAATGATCATGAAACGCTCTGTTCTAGAAACATTTAGGGGCGTAATGTTCGATGAGAATAATGCTAAGGTATCCCTTAAGGAATTACAGAAACATTTTGCAAAAAACAAAAAGGCTAAAACAAGCAACCTTTTGGCTAATCTTGTTTCAATGAGGTATAAAGTAAAAGGTTATATCAGGGAATATATTATGGAAATGTCTAATATCGCTTCAAAGTTAAAGGCACTTAAGTTAGAACTATCTGATGACTTGCTCGTGCACGTAGTTTTGATTTCCCTTCCTGCATAATACAGTTAGTTCACTGTGAGTTATAATACTCAAAAGGATAAGTGGACTTTGAATGAGCTCATTGCTCATTGTGTGCAAGAAGAGGAAAGGATTAAGCGAGAGAAGACAGAAAGTGCTCACTTAGCAACATCCTATAATGATTACAAAACGAAGAAGGATAAGGATGCTGCAGTTGGGACATCCCAAGGAAAATTGTAAAAGAAATTAGATTAAGAATTTGTTTACTACTTCTGCAGGTTGGGAGGACACCTCAAGAGGGACTGTCCCAATTTCGCCACTTGGCGGGAAAAGAAAGGTACACTTCTAACTTTAGTTTGTTTTGAAGTTAATTTGGCTATATTACCTTTACATACTTGGTGGGTAGATTCAGGTGCTACTACTCACATAAGTGTGTCAATGCAGGGTTGCCTAAGAAGCCGAAAGACGGTTGATGCTGAAAGATTCATCTACGTAGGCGATAGCAATAAAGTTGAGGTTGAGGCAATTGAGACATTTAGATTGTTATTTAAATCCGGTTGTATTTTGATTTGGAATAGACATATGTGGTACTGTCTTTTAGACAGAATTTGGTTTCAATTTCTGTATTGGACAAATTTGGTTATTATTGTTTTTTCGGATAAATATGGTTGCAATAGGATCTTTGGTTGACATTATATATGTTGGATACTATTGCTTTTAATAATGAGTCCTTGCATGTTAGTTCATGAGGTACTAAATGCAAATTAATTGAGGATTCCACCACCTTATGGCACAAGCGGTTAGGACATATCTCTAAACAGAGAATGGACAGACTTGTGTCAGACGGAATCCTAGGACCCTTTAACTTAACGGACTTTAAAGTTTGTGTGGAATGTATTAAGGGGAAACTGACAAACAAAAGAAATTTAGGTGTTAATAGAGTCTTAAGTGTCTTCAAATTGATACATACTGATATATGTGACTTACGACTTCTTGGAATGGACAATAGTATTTTATCACATTCATAGATGATTACTCACGCTATGGGTGCCTTTATTTGATACATGAGAAGTCACAATCTTTGGACGTGTTCAAGGCTTTCAAAGCTGAAGTTGAGAACCAACTAGGTAAGAAAATTAAGGTCGTCAAATCTGATTGTGGTGGTGAATACTATGGTAGATATGACGGATAAGGAGAACAACATCCAGGACCCTTTGCTAAATTCCTAGAGGAATGTGGTATCATTCCACAGTGCACCATGCCAGGGAAATCTTGCATGAATGATGTTGCTGAGAGACGAGAGAGGACACTTAAGGACATGGTAAGAAGTATGATTAGTCATTCTTCTTTACCAGACTCTCTCTAGGGGAGAAGCATTAAAGACTGTAGCATATATACTAAATAGGGTGCCAAGCAAGGCAGTAGCTAAAACTCTTATGAACTTTGGACTGGCAAAAAACCAAGTATTAGGCATTTACACATTTGGGGTTGTCTGATTGAGGCTAGGTCTTATAGGCTTAATGAAAAGAAACTAGCCTTAAGGACAATTAGCTGCTACTTTGTTGGGTACGCTGAAAGGTCAAGGAGTTATAAATTTTGTGATTCATCGATAAGGACCTTCTTTGAGACGGGAAAAGTCAGGTTTCTTGAGGAAGTTGAGTTTGTATTGTCGACATGATATTGTAGTTGCTGATATGAACCTATAAATGGGTGAATTAGGAATATGTTCTTTGCTAAGCATCTTGATGATTCCCTTCTTGGCTTAATCATGCCCACAAGTTGTATGGCAAGCAATAGAAAGATAGAATTTTTATGATTTTCCACTCTTATTTACTCATTCACTGTAGCCTCCTTAGTGTACTGGTACCTTATACGTCGCACGTTCAAACACCTTTAACTTTTTTAAAAACTATTCGTGTTTGGAGGTTAGAAATTCAAACTTTAAATTTGAGTTTGTGTGAACTTAGATAAAATGTAATCTAAAAGTATATTAAATTACACTAACGTCATGTTCTGTTGTCAAAAAAATTTTTTATTTCTGATTTCTAATTTTTCAAGACCACAAAAAGTGCCTCTAAATTTTTAAACTTTTTGTTATTGGTATAGAAAAAGTAGAAAAGAACTTTTTATTGTTTTCATCTATTCTATGCAAAGTTAGGGTAGCTGACAAATAAGGTTGTATTTTTTGTAATCTTTTCAAAAATTAAAAAGAAAAATTGATTTCGCAAGGTAACATGCGCTAAAGTTACTACACTACTTACAAGATCACTATGAAAAACTACAGGCCTTTTTAATTGAGGAAAACATTTATTTTTTCATTTTTAAATTTTTAATTAATTACGAAAATGTCAACTTGTTTTTCACTTTCTCAAGGTTTACATAGGAAACCTAGAAAAAAAAAAAGGTTTTCTAATTTTATTATATGAATTTGAAGAACTTGAAAACAAGATGATGTTTTAGTGATTATACAAAAAATAAAAAATGAACTTATTTTCCTCAATTGAAGAGGCATTATCCAAAATATATCGATGAGCAATTTCATCTGCTCAATGTGTTCATGAATACTTTTAAGAAAGAAAAATCATGTGGGATCAATTTGATCCCGTGTGTGTTTCGAATTCACTATTTAGTTCAAAATCGTCTCATTTTGTCAATTATTTGGATAATTTGCCTAAAAATGTCTTATTTTGTAGTATGTTATATTTCTCTTGAATTGGGAAGCAAAGAGAAACATATATATTTTTATTGACTCCTAGTCATCAATCCTGACCCAAAAAGGGAAACAACCAAGACCCTATTGATGAATGAAAGAAATGGTTTAAGAATCCTAGCCATGTAAGCCCACACTAGCATAGACTAGATTACTTAACACAAAAATGTTTTTAATATCTAGTCTTTAAGTATTATCAGCAATTGAATGTCTATCTAATAGAAAAAATAAAAAATAAGATCTAGGTCACCTCTTTCAGAAATAGAAATTAACATTGAATAAAATAAAAGATTGGGGGATAAGGAGAAAAAAAAAAAAAAAAGATTTATCAAGCTAGTAGAGAAGGAAAAAAAGAAGAATGAAGAAGGAAAAGTAGAAAAAGTGATCTACGTTCGAACACTCGTCGACATCATGCACCTAACAATAACCAACTCATACATTTTCTTGTTTCTCTAATGAGAACCTCATGTTCTAACTTGAGCATGAAAGAAGTCTTTCGAAGATAATTCACAAGTTTCACGAGTGCGTTACTCTGGTGGTGGGGTCCAGGTCACGAGAATACTCATATCAGATAATGCTCATAACAAAATAATTTTGTGTGACAACAAAAGAAAATCATTAAAAATAGATAAAAGAATGGTAAGGAGGAGGAAATGGGAACATTTTGAATGAAGTGAAGAGAATGAATAATAATAGGGAAATGGTCGGTTTGAATAAAGTGAGGAGGAAGAATAAAAAGACTATGACAATATAGCTATCACAATTGTTAAGATGGTGAATAAATTGTAAACTAATACTGTATTGTCGATATATGATACAGTAGTTGCTGATATGAAATTATAAAAGATTGAATTAGCAATATGTTCTTCGCTAAGCATCTTGATAATTCCCTTCTTGGCTTAACCATGCCCACAAAGTCTATGACAAGCAATAGAAAGATAGAATTTTTTTGTTTATTTGATCTAGTTTTTCACTCTTATTTAACTATTCACACTAGTCACCTTGATGTACTATGTACCTTATACGTCACAAGCTCAAACACCTTCAACTTTTTAATATTATTCATGTTTGGAGGTTAGAAATTGGAACTTTAAATTTTTAATTTGTGTGAACTTGGATAAAATGTAATATAAAATTATATTTATTATTCAATAAAGGCTTATGCTCGACTTTCAAATTATCGATGAGTTGAAGCATTGATGATTTTGATAATTTGCTCTTAATATTTTTCAGTTATGATAAAATGATCAATGCATTAATACTCAAAGTTTGTTTTTTCTTTTCAACAATTCTTTTTTTTACAATGGGGCTAGCCATTTATAAAACAATATTAGTAAATTCTTGTGCATCATTCTTTTTTAAAAGATCCTTTTAAAAAGTCACAGAGGGAGCAAATAGGACCACACAAAATTAAATTTAAAGTATTAATTTCATACTTCATGTGCATACTATGCAAAACTCAAAATTTATTTATTTTTTTTTAGAGAAATAATGGTGGAGTTAAAAGTAGTTTTGAGCAATTTAATTTTATTAATTTATCCAAAAAATGGGAATTTTATTTAATTTTTTAAATTGTAGAAGAAGAACAACATTTTACCATCAACAAAGAAAAAATATTGTTTCTTGTTCCTATAATTAATCATAGATATTATAATATTAAATTACAACACAAGAGAAATTGATCTTTTGAAATTTGAAAAAAAAGATGTGAACCTTGAAATTTAAAAATTATATGAAATTCAATTATTATAGCATTTGTCCTTTGGCTCCTTCCTCCACGTTCCACACCCAGCCAGCCAGCCAGACTAGTGGCTAAATTAAGCAAAGCGACGAAGAAGCTGAAGTCCTTCGGTGTCCGGATCCGCTCCGCTAACTGGCTAAATACCCTCTCTGCTGCCGTCGGCCCCTTTCATCGCATTCAATTCACTAAGCACATTCTAAGAACTATAATTCCCAATGTCTTCTCCTCCGCTCCTCCGCCGTCGTCTTACCCTCCTCCTCTCTCTCACTATCTCTGTTGCTGTTGCTTCAACCATCGACGCCACCGTCACCCTCCCTCTGTCAAAATTCACAGGAAACTCAAACCCAGGTCGCCTCCAGCCCACCAGCCCCAAACTCCTCGCCTCTGCATCTCTGGCCAGAGCCCACCACATCAAAAGCCGCCACGCCCCCAAAAATCAAACCAGCCATTCGGCGTCCTCTGTCAAAACCCCTGTTTTCGCCCATGCTTACGGAGCTCACGCCGTTTCCCTCACCTTCGGAAACCCCCCGCAAACGCTCTCTTTAATCATCGACACCGGCAGCACTCTCGTCTGGTTTCCGTGCACCGACCACTACGTCTGCACCGACTGCTTCGACCCGAACACCAAACCCACCAGGATCCCAACTTTCATTCCCAAATCATCTTCCTCTGCGAAGATTTTGGGCTGCGCCGACCCTAAATGCGCGTGGGTGTCCCACCCGGACGTCCAAATCCGTTGCCTAAATTGCAAGCACCCCAATTCGTCCTCTTGTAAGGACAAATGCCCTTCCTATGATGTCCACTATGGATTGGGATCCACCTCCGGAATTTTGCTGTCGGAAACGCTGCATTTCCCGGAGAAATCCGTGGCCGACTTCGCCGTCGGGTGCTCCACGTCAACGGAAAGCATACTCACCGGCTTAGCCGGGTTTGGCCGCGGGCCGGACTCGCTGCCGGCGCAGATGGGTGTGAAGAAATTTTCTTACTGTCTCAATTCTCACCATTTCGACGATAAGCCGGAAAGCGGGACCATTGTATTGGGTTCCGGTTCTGGCAAAACCGGCAGGGTTAGCTACTCCAAGTTCGAGAAGAGCCCAGGCGGCGTGCATTCTTTTTATAACGATTTCTACTACGTCAATCTCCAAAAAGTAATCATCGGCGGCAAACGCGTGCAGATTCCGGCGATATTTCTGGCGTCGGGATCGGACGGCAACGGGGGGACGGTTCTGGACACCGGGACGACTTACACTTATATGGATAGACGGGTTTTCGAGATAGTTTCGGGAGAATTCGAAAAGCAAATGTCGAATTACACGAAAGATACCCGGCTGGAGAAACGGGTGGGCTTGCATCCGTGTTTCCGGGTTCCCGGGGGAGAGAAATCGGGTTCCATTCCCGGGTTAGTACTCGGATTCGAAGGTGGGGCAAAGATGGTGTTGCCGGTGGAGAATTATTTCTGGTTTTACGGGGAGGTGGCGTGCATGACGTTAGTGACGGACGACGTGTTCCAGATGGGGCAAGGGCCGTCGATCATTCTGGGTAATTATCAGCAACAGAATTTTTACATGGAGTATGATTTGAAAAATGAAAGGTTCGGGTTTCGAAAACAGAATTGCGAAAGGAAAGTTTAATAGGACTTTTATTTGAATCTTTCTCGATGGTCCATACATTAATGTTACGAGCAATCAAAATAATAGATAAGAGTAGAATTCAGGTGAAGTGTATGTGAGATTTCATTTTGTTTGTCGCACTTGCCACATGCTTATGACGATCAGTAAGTTCATATAACTTGATGTGTTCATGAATGCTTTTGAGAAGGAAAAAATCACTGGATCTATTTGATCCGTAATGTGTTTAAAATACACAATTTACCAAAGTAATATTGAATATTAAATATCAATTGATTTTGCTCGTATTTGGATATTTTTTTAATTATATCTTCTTCTTTTTTTATCTGTAAATGATAAATTATATTACTCAAATAGAATATGTACAGAAAACTCCGAACATACACCGAGAGGAAAGGGGGGCAAACAAGTCTCCAACACAATTGCTAGACAATACAATCAAAAGGCTAGCCAAAAGGCCACCTACATCAAGAATAAAGGAGGCCTAAGCTCCTAATCAAAGTAACACAAAAGTTACACAAAAACCTGGACATTCCCGAGGCACATAGGCCAATCCAAAAAGATACATTCAAGACTGGGCATACTCGGCGAACAACTTCATTCAAATTCAAAGCAAAAAGGGAAAAGAACAGATACACCTCAAGGAGGCTGAGTGCCCTTGCTCCACTTCTTACTCTTCGTAGGAGTAGTCAAGGCTTGTACAATCTGTCCTTGCACCTTCTTCCCACTTTTGTTTTGGCTACCCTCACTATGGTTCAGGCCACTCCTAGTGCAGACAAGAGGAGCTTTTCCTTTATCCACTGGAGCAGCAAATCCTTTATCAATACCACCATCCATTGCATGAGCATTTGCAACAACGACAAGAGGACTAAGTTGACTACAACACTACTTGGTTGTATGCTCTGAACCATAGTAGCCTTAGTGACTTTAGATTCACCGAACTTTTGTCCCTATGAAGCACTTGTATTATTCTGAACAACTCTCTTTGCCTCAATTAGATCTCCCTACCATTGTAAATCTTTGCTCTAGATTGTCCTGGCATTGCAGGAAGGAGAGTCAACAAGGATGACACCTACTTGTTCTTTATTCATCTTACTCTGAACTTGTTCATTAGCAGTACAGTTTTCTTCAACATGGCCCAGGCACGAACAAATTTTGCAAAAATCGGACATCTACTCATAAATAACCTCTTGAGATATTACCTGTTCATTAAGAAGCATGATCTTGATGCAACCTTTAATCCCTTTGGCAACATTAATCTCAACCAAAACTCTAGCATAAGACAACCTCTCCATATTAGTGGTGAGTTTATCAGCGCACACGGGCCTTCCCAACTCAAAATAAATCTTTCCCAAAGCAAATGGAGATCAAAATTCAAGGGGCAGATCTTTAAGTTTAATCCAAATTGGACAAACACTAAAACTCTCTTTCTCAAATTGGAAAAAATTAGGAATCCTTTTGAGCATAAGAAGTCGTCCATATGCATGATAGGGGCCACCTTGCAGCACAAGAATCAATTCCTCCTCCTTTCCCAGTTTGAAAACTATCCAACCACTCTCACAGTGAAAGATTTCAACCTTAACCTTCCATTTTCCAACAATAAAATCAAGGGCCGCTTTACCTGGGAACTTACCTACGAAGCGACCAACCAAGTAGTTCTTCCATTGTTCAGTGGTGTGTGCTAAATCATCAACTTCAAATTGAGCACTTAAATCATCTAAAACAAAACTAGGGATAGCTCCACACTTCTATTGGTGTCGGTTCTTAGTGAATAAATCAGCCCATGGAACTTCTTTTGCTCCTTTGAGGGATTATGTCGAACACCTTGAGTGCAAGAAGTGTTATCATCTTTCTTTGTAGTCCTTTGCAATACATCACCTACGGAGTAACGCCCAGTATCTTTAACTGCCCAACGTTGCCTACCTTTCCCATGAATGTCCCTTGAGACATTTAATCGAGCACCTTGAGTGCAATCTCCAGCATCAGCACTCGTAATTGCCCTTTGATCCTCATCTATCTCATGTATGTTCGTTGAGACATATGGTCGAGCACCTTGCATGCAAGCTTCATCATCAAAGTGGAACATCTCTATTTTTTATTGACTTTCAGTTATCAATCTTGATACAAAAAAGGAAATAACCAAGTTCTTGTTTATGAATGAAAGAAAGGGTTAATGAACCTTAGAAATGTAAACCCATACTTGCATACAAGCATCTACTACACAAATTTATTTTTAATCTATTGGTCTTCAAGCATAATTGGCAATTGAATGGCTGCCTAATGGAAAAATGAAAAATGAGGTCTATGTAGCCTTTTTATAGAAATAAAAATTAATAATGAATAAAAGCAAACATGGAGGCATGAGGAAAAAAGAAAAGGATTTATCAAGTTGAGAAAGAAAAAGAAGAATGAAGAAGGGAAAGAAGAAGTGAGATATGACCAGAGCTTTTAGGACTCCTATTAACACCCATAGACACCATGCATCAAGCAATAATCAAATCTTACTTATTTTCTTATTTCTATGATCTCTAACTCACCCTCTAACTTGAGCATAAAAGAGGTCTTTCGAAAAATATTTAGGGATTTTGTAAGTAAGTTACTTTTGTGGTGGGGTCCGAGTCACAAGAACACTCATAACAAATAACACTGTTAATAGATAATTTTGTGTAGCAACAAAGGGGAATCATTAAAGATAGATAAAAGAATGATAGAGGAGGAATATGGGAATGGATTTTAGAAAAAATGAGGAGAAAGAATAATAATAGGGTATCAGTTTGAATAAAGTGAGGAAGAACAAAAATACTTTAGCTATATTGCTATTAGAATTATTAAGATGGTGAATGAACTGTAAACTAATACTATATTGTTGATATAAACTTATAAATAGGTGAATTAGCAATATGTCCTTGACTGAGCATCACGATGATTCCGTCCTTGGATTAACCATGTCTATAAATTCTACGACAAACAATAAAGACAACTAGAATTTTTACGAGTTGATATAGTGTTTGCACTCTTATTTACCCATTCACACTAGCCTTCTTGGTATGCTTTGTTTCTTATAAACCACAAGTTTCAATACTTATGACTTTTTAACACTATTCATGTTTGGAAGTTAGAATTCAAACTTTAAATTTGGATTTGTATAAGTTTAGATAAAATTTGATATAAAATTACACTAAATTTTGTTTAAATTAACTATAATTTAATCCAAAGTTTGAAATTTATCCTCCCAAATATAATTTCTACTTTCTTTGAACTTGTATTAAAAAAAAAAAGGTAGATGCAAGATTGTTTTTAAAATTTAACCCTTTAATTTGTTGTCACTTAGCGTCGATAATTACCTAGCCCAATAGCTAGTTGTGTGGAATTTTGTTTTTCTTAATTTGGTGGGTACCTGTGAGATGGATTTGTGTTTGATATATGCTTTTTGATAAGTTTCATTAATTCCAAATTGTTTGTTTATGCATAAAATTTTTATATTTTATTTTAATTTAATCAAAAAGTGCAATTGGTGACCTAAATTAATTTAGTTTGTCAAATTGGATCAGCTTAATTAGTTGATAGTCTAGCATGTCCATGCATTAGGCAGGTTGTACGTAGTTTGTTTGCAATTATAAACTACAATAAAAAATGATGAGTACAACAAAAACAACAAAAAAAGGGGGAAAATTTTTTTAAAAAGAAAAGAAAAAAGGGAAAAAAATCAACCTCGGTTGTCCTTGAAGCTCCAATTGGACGCCTTCCAAGAGAACCCGTACTTGCACACACAAGAGATCAAAGCCCAAGATAGCTGTAGCCCAACAAAGAAGCCCAATTTTGGGTTTGGTTTTAAATTAGAGACCTACAATGGGCCTATGTTTAATTTAAGACCCAATTTGGGCCTACTTTGTATTCTGAGGCCCATTGCGCGCACGTACTAGTTTTACAAGTCCAACTTGAACTTAACTTTGAGTTTGAGGCCCACTGTGGGTCTGTGATGAGCCTAAAGGTAGGCCCCCTCCCTTTTTTCTCAACTATTTTACCTTAGATTCTTAGGATATTGGTTTTGGCTAATTTTTCTATCGGGTATCTAGATTTAATGTTTAAACCCTAGAAATCTCAATTTTTGAATCCCCAACTCGTTAAGTTAGTCCCTGAAAGTAGTGGTGTAGTCCTAAGAGGGGGGATGAATTGGGTAGTTTAAAATTTTAATGTTCAGAAGTTTGATTTATTTTAAAACTTATTTATCACGAGCCCTCACTATTTCAATCACCATGAAAAACTAAGCAGTGAACAATTATACCAATGAGCAATCCTAAATATATAATCAACTCACAAGGTATATTATTTTTTTTAACAAATCAATATTAATAACAATTTATTTAACCATACAAATATCAATCTTGAATTTGAACAATTAATTAATCAATATCATGCAATCCCAACAGATTTAAATTACTTCTCAATTTGAAGCTACAACAGTGTTTAATCTCAATATATATTTAAATCGTTCAATACATTCACAAATTTAACTAAGCATTCACAACATTCCCAAATTAATTTTAATTCATCCATAGCAGATAAAATCAATAAATATATGCGAGAAACTAAAGAAATAAAGGGAAAGAAGAATATCAAGGTTTGTTACAAGGTTCGGCAATCTGCCTACATCCTTACCTCAAACAATTCGCTGTGAAAATTTCTTTTACTCTTTCCGTTCAATAGGTGGAGTTCCCTCCCTCTTTTTAATTTTTTTTTTTGTGTGGGATCCATGCATGTCTGTTGTTTCAAACTGTGGACATCCAAAAGGATATTATTTATTTATTTTGAAAGATTAATAATTATTATGTGCGGAGTAATGTGAAAAACTGTTACGACTTTTAAAAGTAGTTTAGCTAAGTTAGGGGAAGCTGGACTTGTTCTTTGGACAGGTTTAATGGGTTTTGGCTCAAGCCCAGCCAACGCTGACGTTATGGAGCCCAATCTTTGTTACTTGGCCCAAGATCGAAGAGCCCAATAGTAAATCTAAACTAGTTTGAGCGTCAATCAGTAGCCCATGGGCCATAACATGACCCAGTCCCTTTTGGGCAGAAGAGCCAATTACGGGTGAGCTTAATTAAGCCAGAATTAAATTTTAATTGAGTAAATTTGGTTGGTTCAATTTTGTTAAACGTTTATTTGATTTGATTTGTTCTGAATTTCAATTTTTGATTTTCAGCCCGAATAGTATTAATAATTAATAATTATATATATATATATATAGAATATAAAATATAAAATTTAATATATTAAATTATTAATTCTTTTAAAATTAGTTAACCTCTTTACTCAAAATTCCATTTGGCTGGTTTTTGATTTGATTAATATGAAATTTTGATTTGGTTCGTTAATACATTTTGTAATGAGGGCTACAGCTATTAACTTTGGCCAATTCTAATAATCGAATAGAATTAATTATTATAATTTTATTTATTTGTTATATACTTTTTTCGTTATATTTTACTCTCAATTTATCTATTTTACCATAACAAAATATTGCATTAGGAGGACGTAAAGAAGTGGGGGGTGTTCTTCACCATGCACGTCCAATAGTTGACACAAAATTTATGCCATGCAGGATGAAAATTAAATTGGCCGTAGTTTTTTTTTTTTACAATCAATGTATGAAGCTTTGAAAATAATTTTTATTATTTTTTAAATTTAGGGAAAAAATAACGTGCTATTTTGTAATTATGCAAATATTTAGAAATCAAAATAAACATCATTTTTTTTTTATAACCAAAAAACTTTTACGTCATGTTTAGTTCGCATGATGGAATGGGCTACGAAAGGAATGATATAAAAATTTGAATGGGGTACGTGATGAAGTCAAGTGATAAATTTGATTACATTCCCTCCGATTCCATTCCTGTCATATTAACTAAATATTCAATTGGTTTCTTAACAAAAAATAATATTTTATTAGGTACTATATTTTTCTTGTTCAAATTCATATAAATCTAAATTCAAGATATAAAATTCATACTCCCGAATACAATTTTATTGAAAAAAAAATCAAATTAAAAGGACAGTATCATATTATATTTTAATTAGTATCGAAATGCACACTATTTTAGATTTTTTATTAGCGTAAAAGTGCGTTTGATTTTAGATTTAAATTTGTCTAGGGATCATGCTACAATTTATATAAAAGCAGATAGTAACCTTCACAATTAACGTTAAAGAGTAGTTAGCTTACTTCGTGAAGTGATAATCTTGAGAAATACTTGAAAGAACATGTCACTTTTGTTAAAAGATTAAAGGAGGTAATTGTAGGAAATGTTTGAGAGAGAAAATGTTATCTTAGTCACTAAAATAGAAGGGAGAATTTGAAAAATACCCATAAAAGACTAAGTGGCCTTAGGTGAAAGATCAAAGGAGGTAATATTGGGAAATACTCAAAGACAAAAGGTTTCTTTACACTCCCTAAGATGAAAAATGACAACGTTGAAAAGTACATTTGAAAGACCCGAGTTGGTAATTTAAGAAAATACCAAAGATTGAGAAGGACATTTAATTTAAGTGACGGGTGACGACTTTAATTATATTGAATTTGGATAAGATGATACAAAGAATTGTATTGAAATTTATCTAAATTTACTTAAATTCAAATCTAAAATCTGAAATCTATACTTCTAAACACTACCTAAAAGGTTTTAACCAAAATCTATTTATTTCTATAGAACCATCTCTAAAAAAAAAAAAAAAATCCTCTAATTGCAAATAATTACCAATAAGGCATAATTAAATGGATCGCTGTTGAATTTTACTCACTAATAAATTGTGATTGTCGAAAATTCAAATATTGTCATCCCAAAAAAAATTAAAAAAAATTAAGAAGACTCTTGTTTTCTGTTCCATAGATTAGTGGAATTGAGAAGGGAGTTGTACATACTGTAACTCAATAAAAGAAAAACAAGAAAATTCAAAATTTGCAGAAAACACAAATCGAATTAGAAGAGGGCGCAGAGATCTCGAGACTATAGATGCTCGACACTGATCGATAACAGAGATATTGTCTGACGGCGACGTGTGTCTGCGAGCCTCCCTCCTTCGAGAGCGACAGCGACGTCGTGGCGGTGTCCCCACCGCTGTCCCTTTCCGCCGTGCGCAGCCACCGTCTCGCACGTGCGCTCCCCCCCGTGCCGACGCTCCATTGCAACTCTTGTGGGTCCCGCAGGCATGGCCCTGGCCCACCTTCTTCTGACGGCTTCACTTTTCCGCCGCGATCCTTAAATGCTACGCACGTCATCTGCTGAGCACGGATGGCGATCGGACGGACGGTATCCGTCCACCTCACAGAGGAATTGGGAGGGGAGTGCTACGTGGCGCAGTGTGATAGTGTCGGCAACGCGACCTGTCGCGTTACCTGCGTAGATTTGGAAAGGAAATGATTTCAAATGGTACACTTGCTATTGGATGAGACAGTGCATTCCACATTCATGCCACGTGTATAACTTCACGCGCCAAGTATCCTCTCGGCCAGGGACGGACTTTGGCTTCTAGGCCCTTTATGTCCCTTGATTTTATTTTTAATAATTTTTAAATATCTATAATTATTTCTTGAATTTAGTGTAATTAAACGAAATAATTTTAAATAATAATATAATTATTTTTTTATAACAAATGACATTGGCCTTTATCGAGATTTGTCAAAAAGGTAGAGAATTTCTTTTAAATTTCAAAAATCTCAAAAGTTTCTTCTAAAATTTTAAAAATTTTAGAAACCTTAATTTATATTTTATAAAAAGAAAAATAAATATTTAAATGTGAGATTTGTATCTTTTTTAGCAAATGTCCGGAAAATTGTTACATTTTTTTAAACTTTAGGAGAGGTCAATGTGATTTTTGAAATCTCTTAAGAAAGTTAGTGTCACTTTTCCTTATTTTTATAACTTAAAATTAATAAAATAAGGAGAAACTTGCAACTAGGGTTGTAATTTGTAAATGAATCGAGCGGCTCATGATGTTAGGGTGTGGCTCGTATTGGTTAGACAACTGCACTACCCAGTAGCATGTTGATTTTGTTGAGAAGACTAGCAACCTTCCACAAAACTCTGCCTACCATGTTTGAAATTGCAGCCACCTTCTGTGACTTTTTCCTTCTCATTTGTGTATATATATGTGATGTATGTGTGTGTAATTGATAGTGACAAGATTGTGAATTGCGTGTTGTGTTGTGTGCAGAGAGAGGGAGTTGCAGAGTGTGGTGTGGTGGTGTGCAGAGTAGTGTGAGACAGAGTGTGTGTTGTAGAGAGAGAGAGAGAGAGAGAGAGAGAGAGAGAGAGAGAGAGAGGAGTTGAGGGCAGTAGCCTTCTCCTCCTCCTTGTAATTCTCCCGGTTATAGTGGATTGTGTGTGCTCTCGTGGATGTAGGTCACAGTAGACCGAACCACATAAATCTGGTGTTATATTGAGGTTGCCTATTTTTCTCGTGTGATTGTTGCTCATAGATCCACATCCCAACAATTGGTATTAGAGTGAGGTTGGAGCAAAATCGCCAAATCAGAGCAAAATTCTCATATTAGAGTCTTTGCTCAATAGCTTAAAACTCAAATTTGAGCCCTCCAAAACGTTCCTCTCGTTGGGACGAAGCCAATGACGGTAATTGGAGCTTGAACGGAACTCAGAAGAGGCCGCATGTGCTCGCATGCACCACAGACGGCCAAAAGACATTCCCATGCATACACACGTGTCGACAAGTGATCAGAAGCCATATGCGCTCCATGTGCCGGGTAACGTCCGGTGAGAGTCTCGAGGTTAAAGATGCTGACGTTAGTTGCCATGTCAGCGAGCCACGTAAGTCGGGACTATGCCACGCGCAGCGCCATGTCAGCACGTAGGCCCCACGCAGCCATGTCGTAGGTGGGCCCAACACGGCCATGTTAGCAAGTGGACCCCACAGTGCTATGTCAGTAGTACGTTAACAGACGACATTAAGTAATAGCATTAGTTACTAGTAACGGCGTCAGGAATATTTCATTAGATGAAGGAATATTCTGTTAAGTTTGACAAAAATTGACCGTTTTGCCCAAAAGTTTGACCAGAGTTTTCGAAGTCATTTCGGGTCGGTTTTTCGAACAGCTTAAACCATTCTTAAGGTTTTTGACGATTCCAAAGTCATTGGTGGTGTTCATTTTGTGAGGTTCGAAGAAGAATGACAGGTGTTGGCACTTCAAAATTTGAGGTGGAGAAGTTTGATGGGCAAAACAACTTGAGCTTGTGGCAAAGCATGGTGAAAGATATTTTGGTTCAATAAGGCTTGATCAAGCCATTGATCGAGAAGAAGTCAGATGATATCAAAGATGATGATTGGACCGAATTGGAGATGAAGACGATTGGCACAATCCGATTATGTCTGGAAAATGAAGTCAAATATTCTGTGTTAGACGAAACTTCACCAATGGAGCTTGGGAAGAAATTGGAGCAGAGGTATATGTCAAAGTTCCTTACTAATAAGTTGTTTCTGAAGAAGAAACTTTATCAACTCCGAATGAACGAGGGAAGTAGTCTTTTTGATAACATAAATGATTACAACAAGATTTTGACCCATATGTTGAGCCTCGGCATAAAAATTGATGAAGAGGATAGAGCGCTTCTACTTTTGTAATCTCTATCAGCTTCATTTGATGGTCTGATAACTACATTGCTCGTAGGAAATGATACCTTGTAGGTGGATGATGTGATGACACAACTTCAAGATTTTGAGACGTTAAGAAAGTCGATTGTGACTTCTCATGAGCAAGCTTTGGTGGCTAATAATAAGAGACAAGGAAGAAGCAAAGATCGAAAGCTCGAAGGTAAACAACAGCGTTCAAAATCAAGAGGCCGAGATACGAAAGAGGTCGTATGCTATTGGTACGATAAAAAGGGGCACTTCAAGAGGGGCTGTGAAGATCGAAAACGATACAAAGAAGAAAAGAAGACACGAGATGATGTCTGGCAATGATGAGGTCCTTGTAACAGCAAGCAGTTTATGTAGTAACCCGAAAAAAAATTATTATTAATCAATTATAATAAATATTATTAAATTAATTAATTACATATAAGCAAATAAAAAGAAATAGTATAAAAAAATAATAAAATAATTGAAATATATATATATATAAAATAAAGTAGGTTATAAATATGAATCTTCTTAAAGGAAGATTGAATATTCCTACGCCTTCTTTAACGCCTCTCACTCTCAGTTTCTTTTCTTTCTTTTCTCACTCTCTCTCCTCATGACTCCATTTTCTCTCTCCTCAATTTATCGACAATTATTCGGCCAATTGAAAAATGGAAAATACCACTGGGATCCTATCTCCGCCACCGACATTTCTACCGGAGTGGATTTTTCATAGGAGCATTGTAGGCACCACTCATGGGGTAAGGTATACTCCCTCTCTTTCCTCAATTTCTCCTTAAATCTTTCAGTCTAATTGGCGATCTGAAACCACCACGTGGTTCTAGGAGCGTTTTTCTACAAGTCTGGTGGAGCGGATTTTTGAACTGGACTTTCTAAGCCCCACTCCAAAGTGAGGGTGAGATTTAGGAAATTAAGAAAATTTATTATTTTTGGGAGTTTAATTGTTTATTTGGAATTTATGGGCATAGGAAATATCAAAATAGTATTTTATTTAGCGTTGATTTGATTGAATTAGGGTTATTGAATTCAGGGTTCGGGTGAGCGCCGCTGTAGTGACCCGAAGAATAATAACATTTTAATAATAAGAGGGAGAGAAAATAGATATAGAAACAGAAGGAGGACGTAGACTTCGTCGACGACATTACATTTTGGAGATAATATTAAATAATCATAATTTCAGAAAATTGCCAAGTTTCATCGACGAAGGTCTTCAAAATTTCGTCGACGAACACAGGACTTCATCGACGAGAAAATACCGAAAGACAGTTTGGGTTGCTCTAAATTTCATCGATGAACACATGGTCTCGTCAACGAATTTTGTGAAGGGCTCATCGACGAACCTGACCCTATAAAGAATGGAAATCCAAGATTTTATCATTTTTCACCGAGCTTTCTCTCTCTACGTCTCCCTCTACCTTCTCTTTTCGTTTTCAGCCCCACCAGTCACCGGATCGATGATCCGAAGCAACCATGATGCTCCTAGTGGAATTCTCTACAAGTTTGCCGAAGCGGATCGTCGAGAAAACGAAGTTAGATTTCATCCCAAATTCAGAGAAAGGTCTTTTATTGAGTTTTTGACTTTCTAACAGTTATAGGAAATGATGTAGACTAAGAAATACTGATGTTTTGTTTTGGGACATTGTGTTTTCAGGATGTTGAGTTAGGAATTTTGTGGGTATAGAACCAGATTTTTATAGGGGCTTTTCAAAGTTGAGGTAAGGGCAACATGTTATGCTAGGAATTTTTGGTAATGATATTAGAGATTTTATAGATGCATAACTCCACCATTTTACTATACAAAATTTTCAGGATATGAGTTTGAAACAATATTTGTTTTAGAATATGAGTTTAAATGCTTGTGTGGCCTGAGTAGATTTTTATGAGATGAAGAAATTTATACAATTTTTATAATATATCATACTATACTGAATTGAGGGACGGCGATACGTAACGCCTCAATCTCAGTGAGAGATTATATAGATTATACAGATAAGGATATACATATAGCGAGAAATTTACATGCATATACAGTTTTTATACGAGTAGTTTCATGAATAGATATTTGTATATATATATACATACACATGTATGCATATTTATTCAAATCAGTATGTGTGTCACAGTTTTATACAGAATGTTATATATACAGAGATTATAACATTTACAGTACAGAAAGAAGGAGTTACGGTAATTTTGGAAACATGATGAAAACAGTAAAAGAGTATATATGTATATATGTATATAGTATCAGATCCCTGAGGAAAGATACACAGACAGATACAGATTACAGAGCACGGTACCGTTGCTAGATACAGATAGAGTGCAACCACATATCTCAGATACTATGTGGGTACCGTCAGCCGCGCTCGGAGAGTATGCAGCTTCCCAGTACACTGGGTTAAGGGGACCGGTTTGACGAGGTAGTAGCCAGTCCCGAGCTTAGGAGAGGATGCAGTTTGGCCGGGCTGAGGTAGTATAGAGTATGATGACTTATTTGGAGGGTTGACCAGATAGAGTCCCGCCTACGGACCGCACAATCCTGTCATGAGGGATCAAATCATGACGTACAGAGTCTGAAGGATAAAAGCATAGTTATATATATGTTTACAGTTTTACAGTATATGATGAGTATAGTATGATATTACTAGTATGAAAAGTAGAAAAACAGACGATACAATATGTTTTAAATTGTGAAAGAAATATATGTTTTACAGATGGTTTATTACATTGCAGTTCAATTATTATTTTTAAAAGTATCCATAACTTAGTTGCCACACACTAATGATAGCATATTTCCACTTACTGAGCGTCGACTCACCCCATTACTCTAACATTTTTTAGGTGAGCTAGTGAGGCGAGCAGAACAGGCTCGCGAATAAAGTGTAGCTCAGATCACCCTGGTTATAGGGTGAGTTTTTGTCAGAGTGGTGTATATTTTGGATAGATGACACTGGAGGGACATTTTTGTATGATCTGTATATCCTGGATTCTGGTATTATACAGTTTATGTATAAATGGTTTTATGATTTGTGTTTTCACTGCATAGGAATGTTTATTGTATATACTTAAAAAAAAAAAATGATAAGAATTTTGAGGTCGTTATACCGCAGGTATAATTTTGGGATCCTTGCAGGCGTAGTTCAGGAAACCAGGTAAGAGGAATAGATTAAGCCAATAGTTTTTATGAATTTACTAGTTTAAATGGAAATTATATGTGCATATAAATATATATGATTATCATGTGAGTTTTAAAAGAAAAGCCAACCGTTTGAACTGTGGTTTTTTTAGCTTAGGGCTATAGTTATTATTTATGAAAAGTATAATGATTAAAGTAATGTATTTTTTTGGAAATTTTGGGGATAATTTGATGTGTATTTTTAGTAAAACGGATGATGAATATGGGTTGACTTACTATTTTAAAGAGATATAATTATGCGTATTATTTGAAATGTGTGGCATGAGTAAAATGAAAATACTGAGTTGAGTTGTGATATATATATATATATATATATATGTATGTATGTATGTATGTATGCATGACATGTTGGAAATACTAAAATGTACTAGGATTATTTGTATGTGTATTGTTAATTAGAGCTGAATGTGAATGTTAAATTGCAATGTATGATTTGAGAACTCCGATGGACCATAGTGAGGTATAGTACTGTTGCGCGTGATATTTGGTGGAGATTAGTACACCCACACATCTTGTGGAGAGTGTGGAGACGAGATGGTCGATTGTGCTGTGTAGGGTAGAGATTCCCCCTAGAGTCTAGACTAGTGTTGGAAAGCCAATCTAACTTACAGACTGAACATGTTGTTTTTTGATTTAACTCTAGTGGGCCGACTAGGGTTATGTCTAGCCTTTGGGTCGCACAACCAGTCATGGGGGGAAGCATGACAGTGATTATCCATCTGGTAGTGAGTTCTAAATGCATAATTGTTTAATTTAACCAGTGAATAATATGAGAACAGAACATGTGAATGCAGCGTAACATAAAATTAGAGTAATGCGAAATGTGATTGTGAAATGTTGATGATGTGAAATGTGGAAGTGAGATTCACCTAAATGAAATAAGAGTAATGCGAAATGTGAAAGTGAATTATGTGATGTGAAATATTGAGAACATGAAAAATGAGTAATATAGAGATAACAGAAACAAAGTAAAGTAAATATGTGTTATATATTGTAGTATTATATGTATTTGGGGCAAAGTATACTCTCCACTTGAGGGCTTGCTAAGAAAGGCGAGTGCCCTAATTAATGTAGCCATATTGGGTTACATAAGGTATCAGAATAGAGGGGTGCTACTTGTATGGGCGAGTAATCACCCAAATCCTTGGGAACTCTCTTTAATAAAATATGCTACATGCGTGTGAATAGGGACAGAGAACGGTTTCATAACTGTGATAAATTATAAATGATGATTATATTTGTACACAAACCTCATGATAGCCACATACTGATATTAATCTATTCCGACTTACTGAGATGTGTCTCACTCGATATGAATTTCATCTTTTTCAGGACTTCCGCGTGATCGAACTTAGCGAGCTTAGGGTTGAGTTTGTTGGTATAGTATTTTTGTGAGAGGGTACAAATTCTGGTTGTATTTTTATTTATGTTTTTTTTTTTTTGTTTTATGAGATATATATATGGATACTGAATGTTGGGAAATACTATTTTGGGATGTTTATATAGTACTGTGATATATTATTAAGGATGTTTATTTATTTTTTCGCTGCGTGATTGAGATTATGGTATTAGACACAGGTGATTGGATCACATCACATTCCAGGCCCCATTTGAAGGGTTCGGGGTGTGACAATTTACATCGACAAAATAATGTGCAGTGTTGATACTGCAAGAAGTATGACCATATGAAGAGGGAGCGCTGAAAATTGATGAGAAAGAACATGAATGTTCACTGTAGTCCAAACGATGATGGATGAGTTTTGGACTCTGGGTGTTCAGTTCATGTTTGTTTTAAGAAAGAAATTTTCCATTCTTTCAAATAAGTTCGCGGTACAGTATCACTTGGTGATGTGTCTTTATGCGATTTCAGAGGGATTGAATCTATGAAGCTGAAGACGCCTTTTGGAGCAATCTGTATTTTGGATGACATAAACTTCGTTCCAAAGATGCAAAGAAATTTGATCTCCCTTAGTCGATTGGATTCTAAGGGTTGCCAAATCTCTATCGCAAATGGAGCTATGGAGGTGACCCGACGTGACTCAATGATATTTCTTGGAAAATAGTCTCATAGGTTGTATCAGTTGATGGGAACCACAGTGGTTGGTGGTTTGACCTTAGATGATGATAGTTGCATGTCGTTAGAAATTAATAGAGGAGTTTAGTTTGCTAATGAAGAAGGCGGTGCTCTTTGCATGGTTTAGACGTTTGAACCAAGTTAAGACTATTTGTCTTGATTGAGTTTGTATCAAGGTGGAGTTATGGACTTGAGAGTTGATACTCACCAAGGTAGAGATTGTTAGGGTGTGGCTCGTATTGGTTAGGCAGCCGCACCACCCCGCAGCTTATGTTGATTTTGCTGAGAAAACCAGCTGCCCTTTACCAAACTCTGGTTACCATGTTTGAAATTACAGCTACCTTCTGTGACTTTCCCCCTTCCATTTGTGTATATATATGTGATGTTTGTGTGTGTAATTGATAGTGGCAAGATTGTGAGTTGCGTGTTGTGGTGTGTGTGCGGTGTGGTGGTGTGCAGAGTAGTGAGGCAGAGTGTGTGTTGTAGAGAGAGAGAGAGAGAGTGGAGTTGAGGGCAGTAGTCTCCTCCTTTTCCTTATAATTCTCCCGGTTATAGTGGATTGTGTGTGCTCCTGTGGACGTAGGTCACAGTGGACCGAACCACGTAAATCTGGTATTGTATTGTGATTGTGTATTTTGCTTGTGTGATTGTTGCTCGTAGATCCACACCCAACTCATGAGCGGCTCGAAAGTTCAACTTGATAAGTTCGTTCAATCTCATTCTTTATATAAATGAGTAATTTTTAAAATCAATTTTATAGGGCGTTTTGTAAATGAGTAGAGCATGAACATGAATAGGATCCATTTATTTTGACTCGTAAGTAGCTCAATTATAGGCTTGGTTTGGACTTGCGTTAATAAGTTTAAATTAGATTTCGTTTGTGGATTATTTTAATAAGGTAGAATTAAACTTGATAGGTTGTAGTAAGACTATGAGTATAGGCTATTAGTGCATAGGATTGTTTAAGTCAAACTTCATAGCATGAATTTAGAATAGGCTAGTAAGATAGGGCAAAGAAATTTTGAATGAGTATTAGTGAGAGTCACTTTTCATCTTTTTGTACAAACCTTTTATCTCTTAAAATGAAAGGTTTCAAAAGAATTAAATCATTAGTGAGTATCTTGGTAGCTCAGCTTAGTAAGAGTTCGTGAGTTCGTTTATTTACATAATAAATAGGTTTGAGCAATTATATTAAAAGCTTAATTTAAGTTTAGTTCGAACTCAAACTCTATGAAAAAAATTTAATGAACAAAGTTGAGTTAAAAATGTTTGATTCGATTCGCAACCACAAGTAGTTGATTTCATGATGATTCCCTTATATTTTATTCCTCGAGTAGTTATATAAACAAATTTCATGAGTAATTTTTTTAATTAGAATTTACATTAAATTGACATTACACAACAAAATATAGTATGGTATTTCTTCATACATATTTTTTCATAACTCGAATTGAAAATTTTAACATAAATTTTAAAGTTTAATCATTGAAATATATTCTATTTGGAATAAACATATTTGAATAAATAATATATGTTCTTTTATCAGATATTATATGTATCTCAAAATATTTTTCATAAAAGATAAAGACATATATATTAATAGAAGAACTTAATATAAAGAAGAATAAACTGAGGCACAGACAAATCAAGAGACTTTGTTCAAAATAAAATATAAAATATTGCAAATATTTTAATTCATCAAAATTCACATTTAGATTTAAGATCTAAAATATATGTTTAAACATAGAGTTAAACAAAATAAACAAAGTCAAAAGTGTCTATATTTTAAGAAATAAATATTTAAACTTATTAAAATACATTATTAAAATATAACTAAGTCCAATTCAAGTTTTTAAATAAATAAAACAATTGTTTTGATAAACTCCATGATCTAGTTTATAAAGTTACGAAAAATGACCATGTTCACATCTCTTCCCCAAAAATTAAGAATCCTCAACAAACTCATCTTCTCAACATGTCTATCCCACTATGATAATCTTACCACCTCAATATTCATCATTACTAACGAAGGACCAAAAAATCATGATCAGACCGTCAATCATCTCTGTCAACCTGAGTAGGAGTGAGCATAACTCATGTTTAACCGAATTAACTGTCCAAATTCGGTCGGTTTGGTTCGATTAATATACAGATTAGGTTCGGTTATAGATTTGGATAATTTCGGGTATTCGATTTTCGGTTTGGATATGGTAAATATTAATTCAGCTAACCGAATTAACCAGATTACTAATTAATCAATTTTGTTAACTTATTTATTAAATCAATGTCATTAACCTAATTCAGCTCTTATAATTAAAAGAAAGGGTAAGTATTAGTTTTATAATTAGTTTTAAAATTTATAATTATATTTTATTTTTATCAATTTTAAATTATTTCGATCAGGTTCGGTTAACTGGATTACCTGAAAAGTTAGACAATTCGGTTACGGCACATAATTCGATATTATTAGAGATAATTCAGCATTACAGCACATAATTAGAGATATTATGAATCAAAAATTTCAAATCAGGTCCCATGATAAATTATTAGCAAACTAGCCGCCAAAAATCATCCCCGTGGATTTGCAGGAAGAGGGGGCTGTCCGAAATGAATAGTTTCTTAGAAGAGAAAATTGTCCCAATTCCCAAAACCATCAATCAGTCAGAATGCACAATTCAAGCAAAAAAGTGTAATGATTGTAATGCAAATGGCAGGGTAATGAGAGATTGACACATGCTCCAAGAAGCATTTTGGAGTCCCAATAATAACGCAGGGCCTCCCCTCCCCTGTCTTTTCTAAATCATTCTCTCTATGCAAATTCTGCAATTTGCCTTTTTGCCCATCCTTTGCCTCAGATTTCAAGTCTTTTCCCATCAATCTTTATTTATAGATGGTGAAGATGGGCTGTTCATTTATTTTGTTTTTATATTTAATTTGTAGCTTGTTTGGTTTTCTTAAAAAAATAGTTAATATTATTTTTCAATCAGAAATATTATATTAAATTATCTAACTATATTACATTTTAAGTAGACACTTGATTGATCTTCTCTAACCCCTTTAGACTGAATAAATAATATAGAATCTAAATATTTTACTATGGAGTCTTCTTGTCTCGTTTGCCTATGTCCAAATTTATATTCATAAAGGTGAATAATTTTCTAGAAAATGTGTTGCGACTCAAAGGTAACTCCTTATCGGCCCTTTAAAACATGTTTGGATTTAAGAAGTGACTTTACAGGTCAACCTAAATCTAAATTAATAAACATATTAGTCAGATTTGGATTGGATACTTGCTAGGACACCTCTTTAGTTTTTTAAAAAATATTAAATTCTCTATGTATGTGTAAATTATGATTTTTGATAAATGTATGATGTACCATGTTGGAATCGGTGTAATCCCAAGAGGGGGAGGGGTGAATTGGGTTTTAAGAATATTCGACTAATTTAAATATTTACTCCGACTCACTACAACTCATATCTCATTCAATATAATAGCATGTATGAAAAATGATGAAGCTATTACGTTCAAACATACACATGCAGCATAAATATGTTATCGAAGTTCGGTCAAACTAACATACGTCCCCATCTACCTCTCAGGATTATACTATCTTTGCTCACTTAAACGGGTGGAACAGAAACCGTTACAACCTCTCCTGGCGGGATAAGGTAAACCCCAGTTCAATTACAAGGTTGAGCCCAACTTGTTTTCCTTACGAGGTGGAAACACCCCAGTTCAATTACGGGCTGAACCCAATCGGTCTCACTTACGGGATTGAGACTCCCTAGTTCAATTAACGGGCTAAACTCAATCGGTATATTAAAACATATTTTTGTACATAATAAGATACTTCTAAATACAAGTAAAGATGTACACATTAAAAGTTCAAATACATGCACTTTCTTATGATATGATGTAAGTTCAGTAGAGTAAAGGTGTTTTTTTAAAAAATGATTTTGTAATTTTTGAAAAGAATATATATAATAAATGCTCAAAAATTTTGCCCTTAATAAAAATTTTCTCCTAAAATATATTTTAATAAAAACTGTAGGAAAACTTAGGGTTATGCTCTAAAAATATTTTTGCAAAAACAATACATATACGATCTTTGATGTGAACTAAATATGCATAAAAACCTCAAAGATCAAAATGTAATAAAGGTTTTCTCTAATAAAGATTTGTAATAAAAGATATTTGGAGAAATTAGGATTTATTCTCAAAAGTTATTTTTGCAATAAACACAATCAAAAATAAATTACCCAAATAAAATACAGTCTTAAAAATGTTTTTAAAGAAAAAATCAAAGAGAGTTTGGAGAGAATGAAAAGGTTTGACCCAAAGAAAAGATTTTTGCAATAAAAATAGGTTTAGGGGAATTTTGATTAGGAAAACCTAAAATAAATTTGAGAGAAAATTATGACTAATCAAAGCAAATGAAGGGGTATTTATAGTTTTTTCAGGAAATTATGATCGTTGGAGACATATTAAGGATTTTGGAAAAATTTAATAAAGTTTAATAAAAATTAACCCTTGTTTAACCTTGAAAAAAATTGGTCAACCCGAGAGGTTCGGTCGCTCGAACACGTACAATGACCTAGAGGCAACTTTCCAGTTCGGCCGACCGTGGCCAATGGCCGGTCGGCTAAGCTAGGCGATTTCCTAGGGTTTCATGGTTTCGGTCGCTCGTTGAGCGATTTCATTTGCCGAGATGGTATGTTCGGTCGACCAAGGGTATTTTGAATTGATAGTTCGGTTGGCTGGGACAGGTAGAAAAAGTTAGCTTTAAGGTTCAGTTGATGACTCACTCAAAAAATGGGCAGCTCAGAAGTTATCCCAAGTATAGGGGTTACGTCGTATAATATTCAGCCCAAGGGCTAGATTGTCTCCTCAGGGAATGCGTTTTAATTTCAAGTTTTACATTTTTCCAATCGAAAAATAAAAGGTTACTAAACTTAGTTCAAATTCGGGATTTCCAGGATTGGTTGAGATTTCTTTTGACAATTTAAACAAACAAGTAAATAAAACCCTAATCCTAACACGCACTGAATTAAACAACGAGAACGGAAATCCTATGTTAACAACCGAACAAGAATTGAACCATGTGTTGAACTTTGGAATATAAAAGATGGTAACTTTAATACGTAATTGAAACACGCAATAATGAAACTCACACAAACACAACACGAACAATAAAAACCGGATCTTTAACAAAATCAGGAACTTAAACCAAAACCAAACTTAAACGCAAACACAACAAGAACTTAACGCTTAAACAACTCAAACGATAACTGAACACGATAAAAACGAAAACTTTAATAAGGGAAAAACAAAAGAGAGAGAGAGAAGGTAAGCTGAAGCTGGGTTGCAGCGGATGGTGGCTCTCGGTTGGTGTCTGCTGGAAAGATGGAGCTTCTCCTCGGGTTTGTGGTGCTGTGTTGTAGCAGTTGGTGGCTTTGGGTGATCTGCAGGAGCTGGGTTGCTGGAGTGGTACTCGGTTGCAGTAGTAGACTTTGGTGGTGGCTAGTGTGGTGCTCAGCTGCAGCTGGAACTGGAGGTGGCTCACGGCAGGTGGTGGGAGTGGTCTAGCCTGGTGTTGCAGAGGGAGTAGGGCTGGGAGTGCTGGCCGGAGTTTGCAACAGTTTGGAATAGTAGGCTTCGCTGTGGTGGCCGAAGCAGAGCCAAGGGAGAGTAAGAGAGGGAGAGAGAAGAGAAACCGAGAGAAGGAGAGGGATGCTGAGAGAGTTTGGGGAGAGTGAGAAAGAGAGAGTAAAAGAGGGAAAGTGAGAGACTGAGGGAAAAGGGAAAGACCAAGGGACAGTTAGGGAGAGAGCTGAGAGGCTGAGGGAGGAAAGAAAGAATGAGAGATTAGAGAGAGAAGAGAAACAGGGTAAGAGAGGACAGGGAAGCAAGCAAGGGGTGCGCCCCAGCTCCGGGAGCTGTGTGTAAAAAAGAAAGGAAAGAAGAAGCATTATATAAAAAAAGAGGAGTCCTATGCTAGACCCAAAAAAGGAGGACCTGACTCGGCCTGCATGGCCGGGTAACATCAATGTTTTTGTTTTTTTTTCTTTTTCTTCTTTCTTCTTTTTTTCTTAGCAAATGAGCCCATTTTGATACTTCTTGAGCCCGTTTCTCTAGAAGCTCAAAACACAAAAATTGTAGGTAATCTTTCATATTTCTCTGGGATTTTGAATCGTCTCGATCGAAGCTTAGAGGGAAAATTTATGCTCGAATTACTAATTGATGCCAGTTTTAGCTCTCGATAATTTTCCTGCGATAAAAAAATATCAAAAATTCATAAATTGCTCAATAAAACCCAGAGATTATAAATATGACACTTTGTTAAAATATTGAGAGTAATTAGGCATTTAATTTAAAATATAAGCCCTAATGCTCGGATTAAAATGCCTAATTACGTAGTTTAAGCGCGTAATCAGTTGACCATAGAAGATTACTTCAAAAATGGGTTGGTCGACCGAGACAAGTCAAATATTTGACTTTCATCCATTCAGTCGACCGAAGCGTTTATAACGCAAATCGGTCGGTCGACCGAGACTTAGTCAAACTTTTGACTTTCTGGCCTACGATTAGTTCGGTCTACTAAGCTAATTAAAGCTCGAACTGGTCGGTCAACTGACGACATTAATAAATAATATTTTGCCCAAAAAATCTAACGTCAGTCGATCGTCTTTGTAAGCCCTATTTTGACCCTAAAACTATTTCAAAAACTTTGTATGATTTCAATTTTTTTAGAAAAATGTTTTTACTGAAATGTTAGGAATCCTATGATCAACTTATGGTCATCTGAGCATTCAAACATATCATGCATATACATGCTTTATTATAGACCAAATATAAAAATTAAATGCAATACAATTCAAAACATGTCTTCTTCTTTTTTGCTCTTCTCTTCATAGAATACGCCAGTATGATGTAAGCTTTAAGTCCTTTCTGATTTCCATCTTCCTCTTCTGTGTGTGCCTTCTGAATTGTAAATCTATTCAAAACACTGGACACACACATGAGACACTTATATTTGTCAACATGAAAACTGAGATCAGATTCAAAAGGCCAACATACCATGTATTTTTTAAACAAATAAAAAACAAGGTGCAAGTTATATAACTACATTTTATGAAATATTTAGGAGGAAAAAATGATAAATAGGTTGTAAGTGCTATTTTAAAAATATCAAATGACTTTTTTTTTTAAAAAAATATTCAAAGAGAAAAATAATTAAATAATAAATAAGTGTTGTTAACTCATAAATGTTAAGACGTTAATAAGAGAATAATGAATGAGTGCTATTTTTTTTTAAATATTTAACTCATATTTGGTGAAATTTTAAAGAAAAAAAATTAAAATAAATATATTATATATTTTTTAACGGATATCTGTTTATTACTCATTTATTAATTGAGCGGATTTTGGTTTGTGATTTATTCACTCATTTGTAAGTTGGTGAATCCAAACCAACCTTTAAATCTCACCCATTTATAACTCAATCCAAGCCTAACCTATTGACTTATTTTGTCACCCATATTCAATTTGGTCTATTTTCTCTTCTTTGACCTGTTATCACATTTGTTCCACTAGAAGTGCCTCAATGAGTTTGTTCCTTTACTCCCTTAGATGCATATTGCTCTTTGCTAAAACCCTTCAACTCCTTCATGCCCGTCCTAGAAAAATATATATATCCTTAAGTGAGTGAAAAATACTCATAAATGCAGTTTCTTACAAATCGCGCCAACTATGTAAAACTTAGAATCAATTGCTTCTCCATTTTACTCAACTTACTTTGTTTAAAAAATGATTACTCTTCTTGGCGTGATTGATCATCAAGAATGTTCTAAAAATTCTTATTAACAATCTAATCTAGTTTTCAAATCAATCAATTTGACTGATTTGGGTCAATAGGATAATGTCAACATGATATCTTTTATTTAAAAAATAGGAATGTCCTATAAATCGTATCAACATTCTAATACTGTTTCTAAATCAACCAATTTGATTGGTTTGGGTCAATAGGATGATCTCATCATAAAATTTTTTTATTTAAAAAATTTTAAGAAAGAAAAATTGAAATACTCGTACATTAAAAGAGAACTAAATATTTTTAGCTTTTCAAAATAATATATTGTATCAAAACTAAATTAATAGGTTTTTAATTAATAACTAAAGTAAACGTGTGATATTTAGGAGGCAAGTCTAATATTTTTGTATATACAACAACAACAACAACAACATACATTAAGGAATCTCATTTTGGATATTTTTATTTAGTTCATCAATTACTAAAGTAAAACAAAAAGACTCAAAATAACACTTTGATATACACGTAATATGATTGAAAAATCTTTAGATTCATCTCTTATAGTCTTAATGCTAGTAACTGCTCTATAGACATATCGTTAGTGACTTTCGTACATCTACTACAAACTCCATTTTTTTTCTAAGATCCATCAAAGAACTTCCCTAGGTACCCTATACAAGCTTTCTCTAGGTTAATAAAAACCATATGCAAATCCTTTTTCTTTTCCTTAAACTTTTCATCAAACTTCTTAAAAGAAAAATAGCTTATGTTGTTCATCTCTTAGGCATAAAACTGAATTGAATTTTTGAAATCTTCATTTATAATCTTATAGTATATTTAATTATCCTTTTCCAAAATTTTATCGTATGACTCATAATGTTAATTTCACGATAATTATCACAATTTTGAATATTCACCTTTATTTTTATACAAAGATTCTAATGTGCTTTTCCTCCATTTTTTTGGGATTTTCTTGGTGTTTATATGAATGTTGAATAGATTGGTTAAGTAATTAATTTCTTTATTTCCTAAACATTTCCAAACTTCAATTGGTATTTTATTTGACCCTATAGATTTTCCACTTTTCATCTTTTTAATGTCATCTTAACTTCAAGGACTCTACTTTTGTATTTTTGGTTTTCTCCTCATTTGTCACTTCCAAGTTCAATATTTCATTTTGATTTTCATTGAACAACTTATCAAAGTATCTTCGCCTTATCTCTTTATGTCCTCTTCTCCAATAAAAACAATATCATTCTCGTTCTTTATACATTTTACATCACCTAAATCTTTGCATTTTCTTTCTCTAGCTCTAACAATTTTACAAATGTCCTTTTCTCCTTCTTTTGTATCTCTGAGAAGGTATGAGCCTGGAAGCCTACCACTTGCTCACATAAATTTTGTCTCAGACCCTCCTCAAACTTTCTCGCCTTCCTCACATCATATGGCACCAGATACAGGGCAAACCGAGATAGCTCAATGCATCTAACTGCATACAACTACACCGTCATAGGCCCCTGTGTCAGATGTAGGAACTCTGATGCTTTTGCACTCCTAACAGTAGCGGGAAAGTACCGATCGAAGAAGATCTCCCTAAAGCAGCTCCACGTCATCGCAACAGGGCCAGACCTCTGCTCCTCCAATAATCTCACCGACCTCCACAAGAGCTTTGCTTCCCCAGTCAATTTAAATATGGCAAATAACACCCTTTGCTCGTCTATACACGAAAGGACTGCTAGTATGTCCTCTATGTCCTGGATCCAGTTCTTTGCTACTAGTGGGTTCACTCCTCTAGCAAGTGATGGGGGTCGCATACGTGTGAACTACTCGATCGTGCAGCTCCACTCCCCCGAACTCCTAGCCATCTCAACCATCACCTGTTGGGAGACGCTACGCAATACTGCGTCAGGGTCTCCGCCACCCATATTAGAAGGTCCTGCTCCATCACATCTTGCACTTGTGTTATTGTTCCCCAGATCCATTCTACAAAGGGAACAACTAGTCTCAGCATACAATTACTATCACACAACCAATACACTGCTATAACTCATAAATTACTTTTTTACAACCATTTATCTCCACATCCTTAATCATTATTTAAGATTATGTCCTACCACTCTATTGGAATTGGTGTGATCCTAAGAGGGGGGGCGTGAATTGGGTTTTAAAAGCTTTTCGATTAAATTAAATATTTACGCTAATTCACCATATATCATATCCCATTCATTGTACACGCGTGTATGTAAAATAATTTTAACAGTGAAAGTAAACATACATGTGCATAGTATAACTTATTTAAATCAAATGTGTGTATGCAAATAATTATGACATTAAATAAACATTCATACACATGCTGAAATTTAAGTGCAAGAATTTAAATAAGATAGGGAGAGAATGACACACAGATTTGTTAACGAGATTCGTCCAATACAGCCTATATCCCCGCCTTGGGCATACCCCCCAAGGATTCCACTAACCCTACTCACTTAAACAAGCGGAGCAGAAGCCTTTTAAATCCTCTCCTTACGGGGTGAGAAAAATCCCAGTTCAATTTTCGGGTTGAATCGAACCGGTCTCACTTATAGGGCTAAGACTCACCAATTCAATTTTCAGGCTGAATCGAACCGATCTCACTTATGGGACTAAGACTTCCTAGTTTAATTAACAGGCTAAACCCAACCAGTGAATGTAAAAAATTTTTTGTACATAATACAATGCTTCTAAATACAAGTAGAAATGTACACATTAAAACTCTAAAATGTATGCACTCTCTTATGATATGATTTGAGCTCAATAGAGTAAATTGTGCTTATCTAAATAATTAATGCACAAATAAAACATATGAATATATAAAATGATTATTATGTTCCCCAACAAAGATATTTGTAAATAAAAGTATTTGGAGAATCTGGAGTTTAAGTTCAAAAGGATTTGTGTAATAAATAATTTCTCCAAAAAAAAAAAAAATGTTTATCAAGAAAAAAATAACCGGAAGAAATATTAAAGCTACTCTTAAAAACGATTTTAATAAATGAAGTTGCAAATGAGAGTAAATATAAATGAGTGTAAATAAAATGTCCAAAGTAAAATATTCTCTTCAAAACGATTTTCAAAATAATGATGGGAAGAGATTGGAGAGCATAAACTATAACCCCAAAAAGATTTTGCAATGAAAATATGAGTGGGGGAACTTTGATTAAGAAAATAATTTGAGAAGTTTTAAAGTTAATCAAATTTACTAATCTAGAGTAATGAAGGGGTATTTATAGAGTTTGTGAAAATTATGACCGTTGGGGACATAGAAGTCATTTTAGAAAAAAAAATTAATGATGTTTAATTAAAAATAACCTCATTTACTGCGATAAAAAATTCAACAACGCGAGAGGCTCGGTCGACCCTACTTGAGGTTCGGTTGACCAAGTGGTTGGGTTCAATCGATCGGGAGATATTTGAATTTGAAGGATAGTCGACCGGACTTGCAGGGTTCAAGGGCGATTTTCCAAATTTGCGCGGTTCGGTCGACCAGGCAGTTGGAATCTCCCACGTGGGGGTTTGGTCGACCAGAGCGTTGCCCATATAAAGCTGGTCGATCGATCGAGGAGTCAAAACGTTGACCTGGTGGGAGTTCGATCGACCAAGTTGTGTGAACTTGGCAAGGTACGGTTGACCGAGCTATGGTCAAACTATTGACCTCTGACCTGTTCGGTCGACCGAATGCTTTTATACATTCCAGTTGGTCGACCAAACTTGCATTTTTAATGCATTTCGGTTCTAAACCCCTTATATAATAACCCTATTCATATAAGCACATATGTCTATGCATGCATGAGGGTCCTAAGGTTATTCTAGATCTTTTTAAGAAATAACCCTAAAAATCCGACGTCGGTTGACCGAAGGGTGTCCTAAGGTCATTCTGTCCCTATGGTCATCCTACGGTCTTCTGAGCATTTAAAACGTATAATGCAAGATGTATGCATTATTACAGAAAAAATATAAAAATAAATGCATATACAAGTAAAAACAAATGTCTTCTTTATCTTCTTTACTTTTAAATCTTCATAGAAAACGCCAAGAGAGTGTGAGCTTCATGTTCTTGCTGGCATCTATTTTTTGGTATCTTACGTTCGTGTTGAAATGAAAACCTATTCACACACTAAATGCACACATAAGATACTGGTGCTTTGTCAGCATCAAAATAGGGATCAGACTTAAAAAGTCAACACATTTAAAAACAAGACCTAGCGATAGTATTCATGGTTTTCCTAAAAACGTCACCCCAAGAAAAACGCAGAAACAACCCTGGTACTCCTGTCTCTAGGCAGTAAGATAGAACCCTAAATTCTCATCTCATCCTCTAACAATAACTAACTTATTTTCCAATCTACCCGTCTCCTATTTTTCTCTTCAAAATTCATTCCTATACTCTAGTATTGTATTCCGCTGTTTACTAAAGTCTGCAAAACCTAACAACCTAGGCTTTGATACCAAACTGTGACGCCCTGATTTTCCATGCTAATTTTTTTTCCAATAATAAATATTAATCCCCAAACATCGGCCACGTCAGAACTCTGATACCATTTCCATATGACCTGACTCATAATGGGTACCGGGTAAACATTCATCTCATAAATACAAATCTAACAGCGGAAGTCAACATATACATACTATCCAGAATATTATTACCCAGAGTACTAAATCATCTATATATACATACGAGTTTAACACATTTCCCAAAAACAAAACATCCTAGGGGAAACACACATCCCCAGTTTAAAGCACTCACCCTGTATATCAGGGTACCAGCTCCCCACTATCTCGGAGCTCTATCACCAACTTAGTCACGGTTTCCTGAAATTTTTAGATATTTGGGTGAGACAAATCTCAGTAAGAAGGAATACATTATTTACAGTGCGTGGCAATATGAGTTCAGTTATAACACATTTTACTTTTCAAATCATCAATTCATTTGAGAAATACACTGATATACATGCTCATAATCATATAGGTATAAAACACAAACTTTTATAAGTTTTAAAACTATTTCTCAAGTTCATTCATATACAACCCATATTTACCAGTGAAGTTTCTGAGCATAGGAGAGATTGCACGCCCATACATGCAGCTCCCCTCTGCTCTGATATCGTTTGTAACCTTACCCGATTAACTTGGCTTCAGCTACAATTGATACTCATCAGAGCACTCACCTTGCTCAGTAAGCCCTCAAGCTGAGAGCTTTACTTCGCTTCAATTATTTATGCTATTAACTCACACATATCCATTTTACTATCTAGCACATGAGTATCCTTGGCTCCCAGTACCAATATCGCGTCTGTAACTTAGGGCTGCCCTAAGGATTTCTTTTCCATGCCATGCTTACTGCCATGGTTAGGGTTGTGTGGCTCGAAAGCTGGATCTATCCACGATTGGTTGACCTAGTTAGATCAAAATATCATATCACATATCCCGCGTTTATAGTACGAATGGTTGGCCTATAACCCTAATCCGGACTCAGGGGGCACACAACTCTACTAAACGGCTCAGTCGACTATCATGTCACACGCTCCAATAGTCCGTGTGGTTGCACTATCACCACTAGCAACGGTACCATGCTCAATATTACAACCCATCATTAGGGTTTCCATAACCATTCGTCAGGGTTATCATTACAACATACCCGCAATCATTATGCGGCATTGACATTTCATCATTTACATTTCAATGATCCCATTGCAGCTTTCTCACTTTGTAGTGTTCACATTTCCCATAATTTACAATCAGTATTCTCAATTCAGTATTCATATTTTAGAATTCACATTTCAATTTCCACATTTCAATATTCATATTGAAGAATTTACTTTGCAATATTCCCATTTTAATATTCACATTTCATCTCATACTAATATATATATCATTTCACATATTTCAGCATTTCTCAATAAAGCATTTCATTATTTTTCCAATATACATATCCATGTTTATCTTTTCGTCATTTCTCAAAAAACTCTTCAATATACATATACATATATTGTTTCCATTGTTTCTTAATAAAATAATTCTCTTTTTATAATCATTTTCCTGTAAACATATCAATGTTTCACATATTAGTATTTCTCAGAAAATACTCATTAATATTTATCACTTTTCATCACCTCATGTATTTCAAAAACCAAAACACTACAATTCAATATAAATCATATGTCACACAACTTTATCTGATATTCATATCATAATAATTTTAGGCCAAATATCATATACTCATTTTCAAGTATTAACTAAATTAGTAGTTCTTAAAATAACTGTAATAATTTATTCCCCTTACTTGGTTTCCTGAACTACACATGCAGGGATCCCAAAATTATACCCGAAGTGCTCACCCAAACCCTGAATTCAATAACCCTAGTTCAACCCCAAAATCTCCAATATTCTGACATTTCCAAATCCATATTAATTAAATAACAATTAATCTCTAAATAACCCCCTTATCCTAGTTTTGGCGTTATGCCTACAACAACCCCACGAGACTTGTAGAGAATCATCCTTAGATTCTCGTGGTGGTATCCGATCGTCAATTTGACTTAAGATTTATGAAAAATTGAGGTAAGAGTGAGAATTTACCTTACCACATGAGATATGCTTACGTTGCTCCTATGATAAATCCACTCCGGCAGAAATGTCAGTGGTGGAGAATAAAGCCTAGTGGTATTTTTCGATTTTCGATCGGCGCCCGTTTGGCCGAAAAAATTGAGGAGAGTGGGAGAGAGTACGAGGAGAGAGATGGAGCGCTGGGGTGGCATTTTGCCTCCTTTTGAATTTCAATTCAAGGAATGTTATATATATATATATATATAAAATATTATATTATATTATATTAATATATTATATTATTTAATTAATAATAATTTAATAAATAAATAAATAAATTAAATTTATTTATTTATTTATTTTTTAAAATCACTACATCTTCCTGTAATAATTATTTTTGGAGCGTTACATGATGTCACCCGCCATGTGCCAGTTTCTAGTTAACTCTGGGTGTTTAACATGGAGTGCTGATGTGACATCAATCCGATCATTTTGAGAAAATACAAATTAGACAGTCAGGAATGCGCCTTGTCACCTTTAGAACACGCGACCTTAGTTGTGGCACACATCAACATACCAATGGTGACACGTGTCCCATTAACGTGAATATAAAAACCCTAATTTTTTCCTCTCATTTTCCCCATTTCTTTCCTTCTCTCCTCCCCCCTTTCTCTATGTTTTGTGTAACATCCTCAAAATTTTCACCAATTTTTTTTTTTATAATAAATTACTCCAACACTTGCATGTAATGGGCATCCCTATGCAGCGGAAAAAAAACATAAATTTCATAACCACACATACATATATATACAATACCAGAATTTAGTATTTTCAACCATAACTTTATAATACATCTCTCTTCCCAGTGCCCACTACACAAAAATACAAACCCTACGCAAAACTTAACCTCTAAACCAGGGTAATCGATATACTCTCTATCCGCGAGCCTGATCTGCTCACCCAACTGTCTCACCTGAAAAATGGTAATGTAATGGGGTGAGTCAACGCTCAGTAAGTGGAAATATGCTATTACTAGTGTGTGGCGACTGAGTCATAAAATTATAATAATAATATTTAAAACTGCATGATTTGGGAAATCTATAAAACACATGTATAAAAGCTTAAAACATTTGTATCATCTAAGCTTTCTATCATTCATACTGCTATAACATACTATATACAATGACAACTATAAATCTGTATACGTATATATATAACTGTGTTCTTTCCCCGGGACTCTGTATGTCATGATTTGACCCCTCATGACAGGTTTGTGCGGCCTGTAGGCGAGACTTAACCTGGTCGGCCCTCTAGGTAAGTCATCATACTCTACACTACCTCAGCCCGGCCAAACTGCATCCACTCCTAAGCGCGGGACTGACTGCTACCTCGTCTAACCGGCCCCCTCTACCCAGTGTACTGGGGAGCTGCATCCTCTCTGAGCACGGTTAGACGGTACCCACACACTTTCTGAGATATGTGGTTGCAGTCTATCTATATATAGCAATGATACCGTGCCCTGTAAACTGTATCTATCTGTAATATCTCCACAGGGATTTGATACTATATAAGTACATCTATATATATATATATATATACATACCTCTGCTGTTTTCATTATGTTTCAAAAATAACCATAATGCTATAATTCTTTACTGTAAATACTGAAAAGTCTGAATAACTGTAGCATCTTGATGCTATAACTGTATAATCTGTCGTTATAAACTGTGTGTTATGGTATTTAGGAAATCATAGCATTCTGTATAAACTATGATATACTGAACTAAATAAAACCTGTATAAATCGGTCTGTTAATCATCTGTGAATAACTATATATATACATGCTATATAACATATCATGCTGAAATACTGTATAAATTTTACATCAGCTAAGTATCCACTCAGGCCACACAACATTAAAACATTCGTTCTATAAAAATTGCATGATAACTGGTATACATGTATCTATGAAAACTCTGTTAATATTCTTAAAATCTTAGCATATCATATTTCCCTTACTTTAACTCTGAAAGCCCCTATAAAATTCTGGCTCTATACCCACAGGGTTTCCAGCTCAACTTCTTGGAAAACAAAATTCCCTAGAACAAAATATCAGCATTTTCTTACCTACAACACTTCTTATAACTAAGGGAAAGACAAATACTAAATAATATGCCTTACCCTAAGATTGGGATGAAATCCAACCCAACTTTTTCAATGATCAGCTCCAGCAGACTTGCAAAGAACTTCGCCAGGAGCGTCGTGGTAGCCTCAGATCTTCGATCCGGCAAGAAACAAGCCCGAAAACGAAGAGAGAACTGAGAGAGGGACGTAGAGAGAGAGAGAGAGAGAGAGAGAGAGAGAGAGAGAGAGAGAAGAGAGAGAGAGAGAGAGAGAGAGAGGTAGGAGTGCTAAAAATGATAAAAATTCGGGTTTTTCACTATTTATAGGACCAGATTCGTCAACGAGACACGTCACTTCGTCGAAGAATCCTTCAATAATTTCGTCGACGAACTTCCTCCCTCGTCGATGAGTCCTTTAGTAAATTCGTCGATGAACCTTACCCTTCGTCGACGAAATTCAGAGTAGCCCCAAAACCTTCTCTCGGTATTTTCTCGTCAACGAGACGGGACCTCGTCGACAAGTTCTACTGCCTCCTTATGTTACTGATTCCATTTCTCCCCCTCATTATCATTTTAAATATCATTACTCTTTGAGTCGTTACATTTTGTCTCTCTTTCTTTCCTTTCCTCACACGGATCTTCTCTTGCACACCGATCTCTCTCCCTTTTTTTTTTTTTTTTTTCTGCTCTTATTCTCTCGTAAATCTCCCTTTTTTTCTCTTTCTTCTTCTCTTTCTCTTTGTTCTTTCTCTCTTGCAGCACTCTCTTTCTTTCTCTTTTTTCTCCTCTCTTTTTCTATTTCTGTTATCGTTGTCTTTCTCATCTCTCTTTCCATTTGTCTTTTATTTTGCAGATTTGAACCAAAAGGGGAAGCATGAGTAGAGAACTTCAAGTTTTTTGCCTTTGACACACTCAAATCAAACTAATTTGGGTTATATTTAAGGTTAGATCCAGTCAGTTGGGCTCAAAAAAATTGGGCCTAGGCCTTTTAGATTTCAATTTGAGCTCATTTTACCCTCATTTTGAACTTGCTCAACTAGGCTTGGCCTAACTAGGCTAAGGGGTATTGGATTGTAGCTATTGGTTGAATTGGGCCTTATCTAGTTGGTTTGTAGGTTATTTGGGTTCAAATTTTTTTTTTTTTTTATTTAATGGACTTCAGCCATTTGGTCTAAGCGCAATAAGCTTGATTTGGAAAATGGGATGGAGTTCAATAGAGCTTGATTTAAATGGGTTGAATTGTCTTAGGACCAATCAAGTTATGGATCTAATTGAATAGGATTGTGGGCCGGGTGCAAGGGTCAACGGTCAATGGACCCAGGTCCAAATTGGACCTGGATCTTGGGTCTTCAAATCAAAGGTACTATAACGACCCAAAAATTACACCAATTTTTTTTTCATTTAATATATAAATTACTTTGACACCTTTGTTATACCTGCTATAACATCTCAGGCCTCAGATGGGCACTAAGGTATCCTTGTACATAAATTGACACACCTATGCAACGGAAAACATAAAGTTGTACATCCATAATTCACAATACCAAAATTTAGTTTTTCCAAACCATATATACGTATTTACACATCACCCCAATACCATTTGCTCAAAATCATAATCCCCTGAATACACTTACCCTATAAGTAGGGAAAAACAAAAGATCTCTCTATCTATGAGCCTCATCTGCTCGCCTAGTTGGTACCCTGAAAAATGTTAAATTGCTGAGATAAGATGAAGCTCAGTAAGTGGAAATATGCTATTAGTGGCGACTGAGTTACATAAATACTATAATGACAATATCTGAAACTGTATAAGCTGGCAAATCAATATAAAGTATAACTTACATTTATCATAGTTTAAAATATAACTGTATCATATGAGTTTTCTACTTTTCATACTTCTAATAGCATACTATATTTGCTGAAAATTCCGCAAATCTGTATACATATACATAACTGAGATTTTTCCTTGGAAAACTGTGTGTCCTAATTTAATCTCTCATGACAGGGTTGTGCGGCCCGTAGGCGGGCCTTAATCCTGGTTGGCCTACTAGATAAGTCAACTGTACTCTACCAATCCTCAACCCAACCAAACTGCACCCTCTCCTAAGCACAGAACTTGAAAACTACCTCGTCAAACCGAGCCCCCTCAACTTAGAGTACTGGGGAGACTACAAAATCTTCAGGCAATGGTTGGCGGAATCCACATACTATCTAAGATATGTGGTTGCACTCTGATATGAAAATAGCAACGATATTGTGCTCTACTGACTGAATCTATCTGAAATAATTCATTAAGGATTTGATACTTTATATACTATTACTGTAATTACCCTACTGTTTTCATTATGATTTCAAAATAACCATAACACTATAAATCTGATTTATAAATACTCTAATATTTGAATAAAATAACTGTATGTTTGGCTGTAATATCTGACTGTATAATCTGTAAAGTCTGAGTGTTATGGTTTTGGAAAACATGGCATTCTGTAATTACTGTAAAATACTGGTCTGAAAAATATCTGTAATACTTGTCTGATAAATATCTGTTCGTTTAATATCTGTCTATATATGTATATACTGTAAATAATGATATTCTGGAAAAAACTACATAAATTCTGTATGAGGAAAATATTCACTTAGGTCATACAAATAATAAAACTCATATTTTGGAAAAACTGAATAATAAACTTATATATATATATATATATATATATATATACATACATACATACATATACAAAATTTCTTGGTAAACTTTATAAAATTTATAGCATAGCATATCTCTCTCACCTAACTAGCTGGGAGGCTCGCCTCCAACTTAATCCTCACGCTCACGATGTGCTATTCCCTAAAATCCTGAAGTAATACACATATGCATATTTCCAATAAATCAACTATTTTTTGCCAAGCCAACATACTCGTAAATTTCTGAAGTATAATTTATCTGAGCTTCTAAAAATACTCATTGGGGTTCCCAACCCATATCTACAGGGTCCCGAAACACCCTATTCCTAAAAATATAATACTCAAATTTTATTCCACAAAACTCTAGTATATTCGCTTATATTACTAAATCTGACTTCAAATGAATTGGGTAATACTGAAAATGCTGAAATAATCCACTCACCCTGGTTTTGGGATGGTTCCTTATTGACCCCATAGGTCATACCTTGTTTTGATTATGATAAATACTCCGGTATTTAACGTTTGCCTCGTCGACGAGAATATACCGAGAGGGGTTTTTGGACAGTCTGAATTTCGTCGACAAGGAGGTAGGGTTTGTCAAGGAAATTACTTAAGGACTCGACGATGAGATGACGTGTCTCGTCGATGAATTCGGCCCTATAAATAATTGAAACTCGGATTTTTGATGAAAATTCAGTGCAAACTCTCTTCTCTGTCTCTCTCTCTCTCTCTCTCTAAAATGCACCTCTCACCTTCTCTCTTCGATCTTGGCCCCATTTCTCGCCGGATTGAGGATCTGATGCCATCACGACGCTTCTGGCAAAGTTCTCTACCAAACTGCTGGAGCTAATCGGTTGTGGAAGCGGTTTGGAATTCATCCCAAATCCAGGGTAAGGTATTTTATTCAGAATATGCATTCTTTACAGTTATAGGAAATGTTGTATGTAGGAAAATACTGATGTTTTGTTCTGGGGGATGTCGTTTTCAGGGTATTGAGTAGAGAACCTTATGAGTGTAGGGCCAGAGTTCAGTGAGGGTTTTTCAGGAACCAGGTAAGGGAAATATGTTATGCTAGAAGATTTGAATATGTTGATAGAAATTTTACAAACACGCTTGTATACTAGTTATTATGTAAATTTTACAAAATATGTATTTTTAGAGTATGTGTGGCCTGAGTACATATTACCTAATATAAAGTTTTATGTAGTTTTCCAATATATTGAGTTATACAACATATATAGATATAGTCAGATATTACACAGATAGATATATGTATATTCACAGTTTTAGTGAGATGATTACTTAGATAAATGTATGTATAACTGTATACAGATGTTTATTCAGAGCAGTATGAATAGTATCTATAGAATGCCATGTTTTTCCTAAATGCCATAACACTTAGAGCACATAGATATTTTATACAGACAGTTTATAAAGACAGATTATACAGTTATAACATCAAGATGTTACATTTCTTCAAATATCACAGTATTTATAGTACATAATTATGGTGTTACGATTATTTTGGAAACATGATGAAAACAGTAAAGATATATATATATATATATATATATATATATATATATATCATATCCCTGTGGAAAGAATTATAGATAGATATAATTTATAGAGCATGGTACTGTTGCTAATATAGATAGAGTGCAACCACATATCTCAGATAGTGTGTGGGTACCGTCAATTGTGCTCAGAGAGTATGTAGCTCCCCAGTTCGCTGGGTTGAAGGGGCCAGTTTGACGAGGTAGTAGCCAGTCCCATGCCTAGGAGAGTAGCCAGGCTGAGGTAGAGTAGAGTATAGTGACTTTCCAAAAGGGTCAACTAGGTTAAGTCTTGCCTACGGGGCCAACTAGATTAAGTCTTGCCTACGGGCCGCACAACCCTGTCATGAGGGGTCAAATCATGACATACAGAGTCCCAGGAAAAGAGTACAGTTATGTATACGTATACAGTTTTATTGCTTTTGTCATATATAGTATGATACAACATTGTGAATGATAGAAAGCTCAGATGATACAAATGTTTTAAACTACTATACATGTGTTTTACAGATTTGCTAGATTATGTAATTTTATATATTAATGTTATAGTTTTATAACTCAGTCGCCACACACTAGTAATAGCATATTTCCACTTACCGAGCATCGACTCACCCTATTATTGCTTTACCATTTTTCAGGTGAGCCAGTTAGGCGAGCGGATTAGGCTCACAATCGAGATTTCTCAGTTACCCTAGTTTTAGGGTAAGTTGGTGCAGGGTTTTGTATTTTTAGGTAGATTTTACTGGAAAGACATGTAATATATGACTGTAGTTTGGAAATATAGATTTCTGGTATTGTATAGTGTATATATAGTTGTATGACTCATGTTTCCGCTGCTTAGGTATGGTTATATAGATATTTTTTTTTTTAAAAAAAAAGGAAAAATTTTGAGGATTTTACAGTTATGGTTTTGGAAAACATGGCATTCTGTAAGTACTGTAAAATACTAGTCTAAAAAATATTTGTAATACTTGTCTGATAAATATCCATCTGGTAAATTTCTGTCTATATATGTATATACTGTAACTCATGATATTTTGGAAAAAACTACATAAATTCTGTATTAGGCGAATATCCACTTAGGCCACACAAATAATAAAACTCATATTCTGGAAAAATCTGAATAATAAACTGATATATATATATATATATATATATATATATATATACACACACACAAAATTTCCTGCCAAATTTGCTAAAATATTTAGCATAACATATCTCCCTTACCTAATTAGCTAGGAGCCTCGCCTTCAACTTAAATCCTCGAGCCTCCCAGCTAATCCTCACGCTCACGGCGTGTTATTCCCCAAAGTCCTGAAATAATACATGTAACACCCCAACCTGAGTTTGCCAAGGAGCACTGCGTCTCTTCTCCTCCACCCAGACCAGACAACAGGGGGTGGGCCTTATCAGACTAATGACTGGCCCCACAAATCAACACATGTCATTTTCAGTGTGTTTTGTCCTCACTCACACACTTTATGAGAAAACTTCCCAAGTGGTCACCCATCCCAAGATTGCTCCAAGCCATGCATGGTTAACTATAGAGTTCTTTTGGAAAAGCTCCCAAAAAGAAATGTGCACCTTATTGATATGGGTAGTAACATCTAATCTTTTAAGTCTTTCATCCATGTGGTATCACATTCTCCCCCACTTTGTTGCGAACCCACATTTCCAAACCCAGGCGATGTGAATCTCATCACACTTCCGGCTGGATGTTGGCTCTGATACCATTTGTAACGCCCCAACCTGGATTTGCCAGGGAGCATTGCGTCTCTCCTCCTCCACCTAGACCAAACAACAGGGGGTGGGTCTTATCAGACTAATGATTAGCCCCACAAATCAACACGTCCTTTTTAGTGTGTTTTGTCCTCACTCACACACTTCCTGAGAAAACTTCCCATGTGGTCACCCATCCCAAGATTGCTCCAAGCCAAGCACGCTTAATTATGGAGTTCTTATGGAAAAGCTCCCAAAAAAGAATGTGCACATTGTTGATATAAGTAGTAACATCTAATCTTTTAAGTCTTTCATCCATGTGGTATCACATTCTCCCCCACTTATAGAACGCGACGTCCTCGTTGCGAACCCACATTTCCAAACCCAGGCGATGTGAATCTCATCACACTTCCGGTTGGGTGTTGGCTCTGATACCATTTGTAACGCCCCAACCTGGATCTGCCAGGGAGCACTACGTCTCTCCTCCTCCACCTGGACCAGACAACAGGGGGTGGGTCTTATTAGACTAATGATTGGCCCCACAAATCAACACGTCCTTTTTAGTGTGTTTTGTCCTCACTCACACACTTCCGGAGAAAACTTCCCATGTGATCACCCATCCCAAGATTGCTCCAAGCCAAGCACGCTTAACTATAGAATTCTTATGGGAAAGCTCCCGAAAAGAAAGGTTTACCTTGTTGATATGGGTAGTAACATCTAATTTTTTAAGTCTTTCATCCATGGGGTATCACAATACACATATGCATATTTCCAATAAATCAACTATTTTCCCCAAGTCTACACACTCGTAAATTTCTGAAATATAATTTATCTGGACTTATAAAAATACTTACTAGGGTTCCCAACCCATATCTACAGGGTCCCGAAACACCCTATTCCTGAAAATATAATACTCAAATTTTATTCCATAAAACTCTAGTATATTCGCTTATAATACTAAATCTGACTTCAAATGAACTGGGTAATACAGAAAATGCTCAAATAATCCACTCACCTTGGTTTTGGGATGGTTCCCAAACTTCTCAAATCGACATTTCATACTATGCTGTAGAGAATCTCCCCACGATCACCGTGGTAGCTTCTTATCGTCGAACCAGGGAGAGATGGAGCCAAAAACTTAAAGAGAAGTGAGAAAATCCTGTTTTTAGAGAGAGAAAGTGAGAGAGAGAATCGTTGAACACCCGCTTTTTGCATATCTATAGGTGTCCTGACACGTGGCCTCTTCGACGAGTCACATCACCTCGTCGACGAGTCCAAGAAGGAGTTTCATCAACGAACTCTTACTCCTCGTCGACAAAATTCAAGTCCTAAAAACCGTTCTCTCAGTATCTTCTCGTCGACGAGACACGTGTCCACGTCGACGATCCCAAGAAGCCTGTTTGTCGACGAACGCTTCATGTTATTCGACGAGACCCTACTGACCTTGTCAGAATTTTCCTTTACTTCCTCCTTTCTTTTATTATTTTATTACCATAAATTTTCCGGGTCTTTACATTAATGGATATGAGTTTTTGGGTCTTTGGGTCAATGGGTCAAATTCGTGTCAATGGGTCAAAATTTAAAATTAATCTAAATTCTAAAACAATTATTTAAATTTAAAATTTAATTACAGAAATTGAAAATTCAATAAGGATTTGTCAAGTTAAACCATACTGGCCTTTGTTTTTGAATTCTTCACTCGATAGTTCTCTCTTCTTCAATCCCGAGCTTTCTAAACTCTCTTCTACTAGTCTTTCACTTTCTACAATTCAAACTTTGGGATCCTTCAATTCTGAATATTTACTCTGCAATATCTCCTAACCTCCTAAATTTCTTCTGCCGCAACTTGCTCTCCAAGTCTTCAATCTTACTTGATTTCTCAATCAACTTACAACAAATCCAAACTATCCCAAACTCTTGATCTCCTAACTCTTACTCCCTATTATTTGTATCACTGTCTGTCCATTTCACTTCAAGAAAGTCTCTATTTATAGGCTTGAGGCTCCTATCAGTTTAATACCGCTTAAGTCAATCAGTACTAAATTTAATCAATTAGTATTTATTTCAATTTTCACATATTTCTCACATGTAGAATTGCTGAATCTTTCTTTTGCAGATTTGAATTTTGAAGCTAAAGATGCTGGTCCACTTCTTTTATTTCTTTTTTCCTTTTCTCTTTTTTTCCCATTTATTTTCAATGTACAATTTATTTTTCCTTGTATTTAGAAATTTTCTTTGTATTTTTATTTTATGGAAAAATTTTACCTAATTTTATTATATTAGCCCCGAACAAAATGTAGTGTCCACAAAAGTCATCTATGATGATAAGATAAACAACCAAAGACTTGAGAGCAAGAAATAAAGATGAGCATGATTGAGAAATGGATAAGAAATAATACAGTACTCTTAAGAAGAGGCAATATTCTTATGTAATTAAATAAAACAAAAGGGCTATAAATAGTATATTTGCAAATTTGTGAAGGCCTTTTGCCAAATTCAACATACAAATTTTTTATCTAGCAGTAACATCATATTCTTCCTTAATGATTGCTCTGCGTTTCATATTTATTTCTTTTCTTATTGTCTCTTCCCATTTTTTAATAAATTTAATCCGCACCATTGAAGTTCCACTCATCTACTCTTGTCCAATTACTTTGTCCCTTAATGGGACAAACCCAGTGAGTCCCAATTCCATCCTATGTCTCATTAGTCGTTATCATAACTAATTTATTTTAATATAAACACATTCTGATAATCATAGACGTACAAATTTCTATCAAATAATTCTTGTAACCTTCAAGAAAAATTAAATATTTTCTTTTTAAAAAATCATAAGAAAACCTCCTTTTCTCGTTCTTTTCTTTAAAAAAACATATAAAAAAAAGGGTTGGTCAAGCGAAATTCTCCATAGTTTTTCCAGTCAAATGAAGTTCTATCTCATCAAATATAGTATGTGTGGTTAGCACATATTGTGGATGACTTGGGCGCACAGTGGCCAACCCAGCCAAGTTAATTGAATTGAATAAACGATGTGATGGTGAAGTCATTTTGTATATACATGTATATAAAGCAGTGGGTCCAGTAGAACATGTGCTTGTACGTGCATGCATGCATGCACTTGCGAAACTAAAACTCGAAGCAATCATATAGACAGAATGTGAGCGTTGGATATTTGGGCATTGAAAATTTGGAACATCTTAATTGACTTTTTATGGGCGTTGTCCGCAGAATGGGCAGCAGTCCATCACCCTCCCTACTCACCCAGCTCCATCTGTTAATTGATTTGCTCGAGTCATGCTGACTACTCTGGTTTTAAATTCTAATCACTAGAGAAAATGCTATTTACCTTATAATATAAAATTCCACTTTGTTTACTTCCATAATTCCATGCATTAATAAACCCAAGAAAAGATATTGAACGAACTGTTCATACGCAATTTCATTCATATATAGATAATTAAGTAGCTAGCTAGCTAGGGCATGCTCAGGGTGCATGAACAAGGTAGGGGAACCGTTTTGGGGCGGTGGCGCATTGGCTGCTTTCTATCCTGTGAGATGTCCAATGACCTAATGTCTGAGGTCATATGTATTATGTATTGATTTTTCTTTTTTTCTTTTTTTAATAAATTTGGTTGAATAGATAAGAAAAATAAATTATTGGTGAGGATGGGTATAAGCCTTGTTACAATGTTGAGTAGTTTAGACAAGTCCATATGATTAAATGAATTGAAACATTTCAAAAGGCTAAGGATTGAGGTACACATTCAAATCTGGTGAAATCCCTTAAAGATTAGATATGCCCAAGGCAATAGTGGGTTGCTAGAAATGAGGACCTAGCATATCACATCCACATACCATTTAACGGAATTAACAAAATAGATAAAGAAATAGTGAAATTCAACCATTTAAGGACACAAATAACTCAATACTTTAGAGATATAGAGTCTAAATTAACACAAAGTTCACCACACTCAAAGGAGACACGTGACTAAAAGAAAAACGTGGCAAAGGCTAAAGTCTTCAATTTTCATTTAAAGTAACTCTCATGGATTAATTATGTCATTCTCGGTCAGTGGCATGCCCAATTCTTGAAAACTCAAGCTCTCATAGCTAACAAAAAATCCTTCAAGCTGTTAATCCCCACAGTCATTATGTAGGAATTTTGGAAAAAATGAAATCAAAGAACTTCTTAGGATAAATTTACAAACATTTCCATCATCATCATCATCATCAAAGTCTTGGCTCTTATTTATTATTGGCCCCGTTACTGCTATGATTTTTCAGTTATGTTTTAAGAGGATTTTTTTAGGCTTTTGGCTCAGTTGGGCTTGTAATTCTACTTTGGTTCTCGATTCTTTCTTTCTGCTTTTAATATCAAGCATGTTTCTTTTTTCTTTTTTCTTTTTTCTGATCAAAAGGGGTAAATGTATTGATCAAAACGCATGTACAACTACACTGGGCATCCCAGGTCATAAGGATCAAGATCCTATACTCACAAGTCTTGTTGCAAATTACATCAGAACTTGAGCATACCCAGGGGCCATTAAGCCAGTCATAATCTTCCAAAAATTATATACACTACAATTACCATACTCATTACATCAAAAGGAGACTACATCAAAAGAGATTACTCAAGAGCATACATTTCAAATTTATCATATATTCCTCTATATGTATGCCTTTGGATCACACTTATGAGTTCTGAGGAGGAGAAGCCATGATTCTCAAATTTGCATCTATTCCTGAAATGCCAAATGAAATATACTGTTGCTGCCAGTCCATTTTTCTTACTTGCAGCCACCATTCCTTTGCCTTTTGCTTCTTTATGGAGCCACTTGACAGCTACTTTGATGGTAGGCATTTGCCTTTTAATCCCCAGCCATCTTCTAATCGCATTCCACACTTCAGCTGTAACCTTACATCTAAAAAACAAGTGATCCAAGGTCTCATTTTTTGCTTTGTAGAACACACACACCTGGTCAATATCTTCTCCCATCATTCTATCACATGTAAGTAATTTCCCTTTCACACCCAGCCAAAGACAGAAGGCATGCTTAGGGGGAGAGCCACAGTACCATACCTCCCTAGCCCACAACAGTTTGTTATTCTTTTTTCTCCAAAACTCATAGCTCAGGTGGGAAATATTTTCCCACTTCATCATTTCAGTAGCAGCTGCTGCACTTCCACATTTTTCCACAAGATGATCCCTGATAGCAATCAAATTTTTAAAGAGTGGAAAGTCATTTTTCTTCACTGCAACTCCCCATAAATTTGATTCACTCAAGTAGACTTGGTGGATTCATTTCAACCATAATGAGTCTTTTTTAGCAACTCTTCATCAAGTATGCTTCTTGTTTAACTTTTCTCTTGTTTCTCCCCCTTTGTAAGTTTACAATTAAATTATCTTTGTTAACGTTAAAAAAGAATAACTCTCTAATATGCTAATACATGCCTTCAAATGCTTTATAGACTTGGAACAACCCTCCTAGCGTAGGAAAATGCTACTTCATGTTTTTTTTTTTTTTCCTAAAAACAATTGACTTTGACAAATATAAGGACTCAAAAAGAAGAGCTACACTTTTTCTTACATGGGAAATACAAACATGCACATGACTACATTAAAAAAAAATTCAAACAATCATAACTAAAATCCTAAATTATATTTAATTTACTGAAAAGAACAATTCTTCAACTTTAATTCAATAAGCGACATGCATATTTTTAAGCTTTTGAACCTTTCTGAAATTGGGCTCTAAATTGAGCCAAAACTTGTTGGTCTACAACTTTAAGAACTAAGTTTATTTACATTATGAAACTATCATCTAACAACCCAAGTTCCATTGACCTTACTGAGCACACTCATGTATCACATGAGGTCATATTAATCCCATGATATAATTACTTCACTTTAGTAGTCGACATTCGACAATATATATGTTATGAGTAATTATTTTGATAATCAGTGCTAAATTATGTCATGTCATGATTAAAGGGCGTCATTAAAATTGGTGTTTGGCTTGCATTGGTCTCTCTCTCTCTCTCTCTCTCTCTCTCTCTCTCTCTCTACTAACTAGCTGCTGTGCATAGGCCTCCACTTACCACCTCCGCTGCTTGCTCCTCCTTTCATTGCACTTATAGGCTAGCTCCTCCTCACACTGCTATTGCCTTCTCATCCTCCTCCGCCCTTGTCCACCCTTGCCCACCACCTCCTCCTCATGAGCTATGCTCTCCTACTCATCCTCCTCCACTCTCAATTCATTTGAATCTATAATGAGAATAGTGAAAAGATAGCAACATATTTAATAGAAAATATAAAAAAATTTCAATTAACATACTAATATCTAACAAAAATAGTAATATATTAATAATGTTAATTAATGGCATAGAATTATTTAAAATTTTAATTAAAAATTTATAATAATGTTACTTAATATAGTTAAGAAATATTAATTAAAAATAATTTTATTTTCATAATATTATTATTTACATAATTTAATAATTATATGTTATCTTGTTAGATATAGTAATATAAAAATTATATATTGAAAATAATACCACTATTTTTGAATTGTCACTTTAAAAGTCAGTTTGCAAACATCACTTCGATCTAATACTTTTTCAATTCAACATTTATTATATATCAACACTTATTAAATTCAGTATTTTTTTTTTTATAAAAAATATATTCTTTTTATAAATGGTTCTAAAATGATCCCATTATAAACTGCCTCAACATACAAGCCTCCCCTCACCTCAAGGACATATGCCCCTCTATCCAAAGATGTTCGAATTGATTTCATATCACGAAAAAATTGCTTGGCTTGAACATCTTATTAGATGCAGCCATGAGGTATGTTGCTGCCTAAAAATCGAACGATCTTCGTGAATCGTTTCCCGATCACGACCAACTGAAAAAAATCAAACACGAATAGCTTGAAGGACCTGGGGTGTACTTTGGGGATCACTCTGATGCCTAAGTAAGTGACTAATGATAGGCTCTGAATTGTAAGAGTAGAAATAAGTGGATATGAGATGCTTAACTCCCCCTAAGATCCTTTTTTTATACTAACAAGGGTTGGTCTTTTCCCAGCTTGACATTCATGAGATACCATTATATCTAGAGGGCTACGAGGAACTCATGGGTGGCAAGTAACTCATGCGCAAGTAACTTTCAGACAGTTATGTAAGCCATCAATTGTTGCTTGCATAACTACACTGAAGATTACTAATAATTTAGTGGGAGTTACCCGAGACACCCAACGTTACCCAAATCCGATCTTACAACTGTCTGCCTCCATGGATATACTTGTAAATATGGGCGTACTAATTTTGGCTGTATTAAGATAAATAAATTCATAACTCTATATCATGAAAAATAAATTCATAACTTTTACATTGGCGGTAGAAAATAAATCTACAACAATCCTATCTAGTACATGCCAAAAAATCAAAGTCTAGTAGCTATTAATTTTTATTTTAGTGTCTTCTTCCTTTTATATCTTTATCTACTCAATTTGAATGTCATTTTTTGGATATTCCCAATACCTTGACTTGAATGATACATTAATGAATAGTGAAAAAAGGTCAACTACACAATATACACCTCTCACATCATTGATTATCATGTAGGTAAAAATTATAATAGAGATATCTTTTTCTCAGACAAAATAGATCGACGATAACTGAAGACATTTTTTTTTTCTAGCATCAATGTTCTATATCTATTAACGACAAGGATCTGACCCACTCTTTTAATTTTGAAATGCAGGCTTATTATTAATAAAATTATTGTCATTAATTCTCAATAGATTAAGTTAACTAACATAGAGGATTATTTTTTGTGAAGAAATAAATTAATTCTTTAATCTAAAAAATGAAATAGAACCGTAGTGAGTGATGACCATGTATAAATTCTTTGAAACATTGAATCTTTATCCGGACTGTTGAATTCAGCCTATCCATGGAGTAGATTACATTAAATTTTGGAATGTAAAGTTGAATTTTTCCAAATGCTGACAATTATTGTTCCAAGTATAAGCATGATGGAGTGCAAAAGCCAACTTTTTGGTTTTTTCTATTGGCAAGTACATGTTGACCGTGTGTACAGGAATGTCTTAGAAGTCAACGTGGATGTCCGCTTGGACTCATACAACGTGACTAAGTTAAACTATGGGCGAGTTATTGTGAGTAATGAGTATGGTTTAATTTGATTGGTTTTATTATAAAATTAAATTTAAGTTGATCGTTAGGGGTTCAAAATACTTATAGGTGACAAAAATTATGCTATGATTTGATCAAATTCTATAATTTGAATCAATTTGGATCGACAATTTAATCTTTATATTTGAGTTTAATCCGATTATTAAATATGTATATGATCGTAAAAAAAATTTAAATAATTTGTATTATGATTTAGATACTTGTAAAATAAATTGATAATAGCATTGATTAATAAAGTGCCAATACTTAAAATTATTTATCTTCCAATGCTTGTCTTGTAATCATGATATTCTTCCAGCATAAGTGAGAGTATATCAATAAATAACTGGAAGTGCCATCCTCCTTTTTTTTAAAAAAAAATACTTAAAATTATTTAGAAGAATTGATATTTCATTATAATTTTTTTTATGACCTGAAAATCAAACATGGACAAGTCCTTTCAAATTCGATTATGTGGCACCAAATTAGGAGGGTAAAAATATTGTCGTTCGCCCATTGGTGCATCTTTGGTAATTCAATAAGCAAATCATAAATGGAGAATCAAATGTAGGACCTTCGGGTCACTAAAACCTAACTTCGCTCTTACCACTTGAGCAAACCCAACTAAAGAAGGCAAGTGAACAAAATAGTTCAAATACTTAGGATACAAATGTTAGGACCGGAGGAACCCATGGGTGGGCTTGATACACATCAGTGAACACCAACTTAACCCTAAAACTTAAACCTATTGGGTCTTGGGTCCAACCATGTATATAAGCACCCATCATCCAGTCAATTTTTCCAATGTGAGACAAACTCACAAGTGGAATTCTCAACAATCTCCCCCTCACTTATGAGTTCCAACTGTTCCCCCTTGAACGGAAACTGTCTCCCTTTTGGGAGTAAACCCGATTCTCCAACAGTTGCTTAAGTGAGCCTTACCACTAGCGCCTTACGTGCCTCAGATTGCATTCCACGTGCCTCCAAACCAATCCTACCTCCCACATCTTGACTCTATTCGGATCCATTCGCAGCCTAGATAATCCTTATTGGTCTCGGCCACACACTTGGTCCTCCAACTGCTAGCACGTTAGGAAAATTAGCTTCACATCTCAACTATTTACGATATTGCTCACCTAGAGTTACGAACTGTTGGCTCTGATACCACTAATGAAAGTATAATTTTAGAAACTACAAACAAACAATTGTTTACAAGCGGAAGAGAACAGTGATCTCACCTCCAGCCATAACTACTCAAGTCTTCAAGAAAGGGATCTGAAATAAGAAAGAGAACTATGAGAAATAGAGAAAGTGATTTGGGTATTCTCTTTACTCTCACTGTGTTTTAGAAGAGTAGAAGGAGTAGGGTTTTTGGCCAGTTTTATATCACCGTAAGCCAATATATGAGTTAATGGTTAATCACAAACCCTATTTATTGATTGGTCAAGACCCGATCCACTGAGAGATTTCCTCTCACATTTCTTACCATCAAGGGATTGTGAGTTTTCAAAATCTCTCATTTGAATTTCAAATCAGATTCAAAATCTTCCATTTGAATTTCAAACCAACGATTTAGTCTTAGGAGGCTTAGTCTTAGTATATCAAGTAGTTACTGTAAAATCTCATTTCCCATATTTGATTTTTGAATAAAATAATAATTATAATAATTTAGATAATAGTATTTTCAAATAAAACAAGATGTGTTATGTGTGCCACTTAAAAGGAAATATGCACGCTAAAAACAAAGTGAAAAAGAATACAATAAAAGAATCATTCAAACAAAAGCCAAAACTAAGTAATACAACAAGGAAAAATGCATGCAACAAACTTAAACAAATTTTCTAAATTTTTTCCCCTCATCACTAGCCATTTTTTTAGCAAATAATAAATAACCCAACTTGAAGTAGTTAATTTTTAGAGATAAAATAAGAGATAATAAAAAATTTTCACAAGAGGTCGACCAACACTTATGGGCAATCAATCGATGCTCTTTCCCATGCTTTTTTCTACATGCACATGTAAAGCAGTTGGTACAAGTTTGTTGTGAATAAGGATTGGATACAGGATGCACAATGAAATAAAAGCGCAACAAGCAAATCAATCACAACCAGTAAACAAGAAATAACAAGCACAACAGTAAGATTTACGTAGTTCGGTAAAGTACACATTGCACTTCACAAAATGATCACTCTCTCGGTTAATACATGCCCAGAATGATATATATAACAGTCCCTCGAAGGTTTCCCTCCAATTACCCAACCATCCCAATGTCCAAATCCAAAATTCAAAAAACTGCTCGCATCCCAAAAATGCTTGTCGACGAGAACAGGGGATTCATCGATGAGGCAAAGAAGGACACTCGTCGACTAGTCTGGCTACTCATTGACGAGCCCTTTCTTCTGCTCTAGGCCTGTCCTCGTCGACGAGTCCCTGCTGCTGCTTTGCACCAAGAAACACATCCATACTTGGAGACATGGAGTAATTCCAAGTAATGCTTGAACTTCTCATAAGTAACTGATTTCATCAACATATCCGCTGCATTTTTAGAAGTGTGAATCTTCTCCAATATAAGTTCACCCATGAAGTAATCAACTCTCGAAGCCTGTGGAACCTCACATCAATATGTTTATTTCTAGCATGGTATACCTGATTCTTTGCCAAGTAAATCGCAATCTGACTATCACAATGCAGCACCAGTCCAACTTACTGCAATTCCAGCTTTTTGACCAAACCGGTAAGCCATAAGACTTCCTTTGCAACTTCGACAACTGTCATATATTCCGCCTCAATCCTGGAAAACACTACCAAGGATTGAACCATAGATCACAAACATATAGGTCTTCCTACAAGGGTAAAGATATAACCCGTACTAGACCTTCTGTCATCCATATCTCCTACAAAGTCAGCATCAACAAACCCCATAACTGAATGACAACCCTGTTGCTTGCGGAACATAATGCCATATGCCGATGTACCTCGTAAGTATCTGAAAATCAATTTGACGGCTTCCTAACACTGTCTTCCTCGATTGGAGAGAAACTTACTCACCACGCTCACAGCATGTGCCAAATCTGGCCTCGAACGTGTCATAGCATATATTAAACTTCCCACCACACTAGCATAGGGGACCTTTGACATGTGCCGAATTTTCTCATCCAGACTTGGGTAATCTGCAGTAGACAGCTTAAAATGACTCGCTAGAGGTGTACACACTGATTTTGTATCAGTCATACTAATCCTCTCCAACACCTTATGCACATAACCGCCCTGAGATAGCCATAACTTCCTTGCAGTTCTGTCCCGGCAAATCTCAATCGCAAGTATTTTCTTGGTTGCACCAAAATCCTTTATGTCAAACTGCTTATGCAACAGTTCCTTTAGTTGATTTACCTCATTTAAATATTTTGCAGCTATCAACATGTCATCGGCGTACAATAACAAGAAAATAAGAGAACCACCATCAAGTTTGCTCACATATACACAACAGTTATATGCACACCTTTTGTAGGCAATCTTGATCATTTAGGAATCAAATCTTTTATACCATTGTCTTGCAGTTGTTTTAGCCCATAAAGATATTTCTTCAACTTACAAACTAAGTTTTCTTTCCCTGGTTCATTGAATCCCTTTGCTTGTACCATATAGATCTGTTCCTCTAAGTCACTGTGAATAAACGCTGTCTTCACATACATTTGTTCCAAATGAAGATCATAATGGACTACTAACCCCAATACAATCCTAATAGAAGTATGTTGGACCACAAGTGAAAAGATATCATCATAGTCTATCCCCTTCTTCTGTGAGTATCCTTTTGTTACCAACCGTGCCTTGAATTTCTCTCATTCCTTTTCTAAAATTGCCTCATTCTTCCTATATATCCATTTGCAACCTATCGGTCTCTTCCCATCTAGAAGCTCCACCAAATCCCAAGTTTCATTTTTATAAAGTGATTACATCTCTTCAATCATTGCTCCCATCCACCTACCTTTCTCCTGCCTGTGCACTGCCTCTTGAAATGTAGTTAGATCGTTGCAACTAGTAAGAAAAGCATAAGACACTAACTCTTTAAACCCATACCTTGATAGAGGCCTAATAATGCGTCTAGATCTCGATATAGGAAGATCGTTAACTTGCTGGTTTCCCGAGCTAGATCTCCCTGCGACCATAGGATCATGATTATTTACATTGCCCTGAGCTTCCAACTCCACCTACACAATATGTTTATCACTACCCGAGCTTTCTAGCTCCTATTTTTGTTCATCACATTCTTGAGTATGCTTCACCATAGCCTTCCCATCAAAGACTACATCCCTTCTAATCACTGCCTTGTTTGCCACTAGGTCCCACATATTGTACTCCTTCACACCCTCTAGATATCCCAAAAAGATGCAATGACGAGACTTCGGATCAAGCTTAGACCTTTCCTCACTAGACATATGAACATAGGCTAGACACCCAAATACTTTCAATCCGAAGTAGTCTATTGCATTTCCCATCCATACCTCTTATGCCACTTTACCCTCTAGTGACGCCCTTGGTGATCAGTTTATCAGAAAACAAGCCATATTATCTACCTCGGCCTAGAAGTTCTTTAGTAGCCCTGCATTAAGCCTGAGACACCGAGCACTTTCAGCTAGAGTCTGGTTCATCCTTTTAGCCACACTGTTTTGTTGAGGTGTCTGGCGAAAGGTAAAGTGTCTCTTAATGCCTTGCTGTGCACAAAACTTCATAAATTGAGAATTAGCATACTTGGCCCCATTATCCAATCTCAAGTATTTGATTCTCCTCCCTGTTTGGTTTTCCACTTTAACCTTCCAAATCTTGAACTTGGCAAATGTATCAGACTTATGTCGCATGAAGTATGCCCAAACTTTCCGTGAGTAATTATCTATAAAACTCACATAATACACATGTCCACCCTTTGATGCAACTCTAAATGGGCCCCAAACATCGGAATGCACATAATCAAAAATACCTTTCGTCTTGTGAACAACTGACTTGAATTTTGCCCTGTCTTGTTTTCTAAGTACATAAATTTTGAAAAAATCAAGATGACATGATTTCAAACCCTTTAAAAGTTTCCTTTTGTGTAATTCTTTCATACCATGTTCCCATATATGCCCAAGATGCATATGCCACAAGATGGTCTCATCAAATTCAGCATCTACGACTACAGTTCCACCTACAACTGTAGTTTCCTACAATATGTAGATATTCCCATCTAACTTTTGTCATTTCGTTACCGTCAGATTTCCTTTCCAAGCTTTCATAACTCCACCTTCAGACTTGTAATTGAAACCATTACAATCCAAAGTGTCAACTGTAATTGAAACCATTACAATCCAAAGTGTCAAGTGATATCAAACTCTTTCTCAACTCCGGTATACGGCTTGCATTTTTCAAGGTTCTCACAACACCATCAAACATTTTTATCTTAACACTTCCTATGCCAATGATCTTGCAAGAAACATCATTACCCATAAGAACTGAACCTGAATTCACCAACCTGTAAGTGCTGAACCACTCCTTATTTCGAGTTATATGGTAAGAACAAGTCAAGTCAAGTATCTAAGAGTCAGTAGGGTTATCCGACCCCGATGAAACTGAAAGAACATTACCATTGCTGCAAACCTCCTTCTTGAACCTTATTCGCTGATTTCGATATCACCTCATGCTTTTTAGCATTTCCCTTCTTCCAAACACTCTGGTTTAACATGCCTATTTTTATCGCATTTATAATAACAATTTTTTTTTCTTCTAGGATTGATTAGGTGATTTCTGACTTGACCCACTTTTGAACTTTCCTTTGCCACACTCATTGTTACCTTTTACCATAAGTCCTTCTCCTTTATCACATATTTTCATCCTTTGATGAAAATTTAGCAATGCACTTGTTACCTCTTCTAGATCAAGAATCTCTTTTCCCCACGTAAGAGTGGTAACCGGATTTTCATAAGTATGAGTTGATGGCAAGGAGTTTAGCAACATTAACGTTTTATCATCTTCATCAAACTTAACATCAACTCTCATCAAATCACTTATGGTTTGATTAAAGGCATTAATATGTTGATCTAAGTTTGATCCTTCAACCATCTTAAGCCAATAAAGACGCTGCTTAAGAAAAAGTTTATTATTGAGTGATTTGGACATGTACTGGCTTTCTAACTTTCACCATATAGCCGCTGGAGAGTCCTCCTCCATCACACGATAGAGAACTTCATTGGCCAAACACAAGTGTATTGTAGAGGCAGCCTTTGCTTTCAAATCTCCCTATGTTGCCTCATCCATTCCTTCCGATTGAACGTCAAGTAAAGCCTTAGTCATTCCTTATTGCATGAGAATATCCTTGACTCTCCTTTGCCATAAACCAAAATTTTTGGTTCCATCGAATTTGACAATGCCAAATCATGAAGAAGATGATCCCAATGTCATAACAACAATCGCTCTGATACCAATTTGTTGTGAATAAGGATTGGATATAGGATGCACAGCAAAATAAAAATGCAACAAGCAAATCAATCACAACCAGTAAACAAGAAATTACAAGTACAACAACAAGATTTACGTGATTCGGAAAAGCCTATATCTACGGAAGCAATGACACAATAATTTCACTAAGGAAATATCAAAGTACACAATACACTTCACAAAATAATCACTCTCTCTGTCAATACATACCCAGAATGACATATATAATAGTCTCTCAGAGGTTTCCCTCCAATTACCCAACCTCCCCAACGTTCAAATTAAAAATTCAAAAAACTGCTCATTGTCCAAAAACACTCATCGACGAGAACAGAGGATTCGTCAACGAGGCAAAGAAGAACACTCATGGACTAGTTTGGCTACTCATCGATGAGCTCATTTTTCTACTCTTGGCATCTCAGAAACTCTGAGTTTTTCTTACTCTTTAGGTATCCTCGTCGACGAGGACAGCGCACTCATCAATGAGTCCCTACTACTGCCAAGAAAACATCCATATGTTTTTCCTCCTTTGTTTATAAACTCATAAAGTACAATAGCCACACCATAAACAACAAAGTTCGATGAGTTGTCGACCGGCCTCTTAAAGACGATCAATCAGTCTCGACATTTTTTAAATTTGAGTTATTTTCTCTTAATTGGTTGGTTACCCTAGTATTGCCATATATTGTGGAGACCCGAAGAATTATAGTAATCAAATGATAAAAGAAAAGAGAGAAAAAGGAAATTTTCAAAAGGGACTCACAAGGTCTTGTTGACGAACACAGGGCGCTCATCGACGAGCATCCTTCTTAGGCTCATCGACGTGGACACGTGTATCATAGATGAGAACTTACCGAGACGGGTTTAGCAGAGCCTGAAGTTCGTCGATGAGGGTTACGAGTTCATCGATGAACTACCTTCATGGACTCGTCGACGAGGTGAAGTGTCTCATCGACGAATCCGCATTTTATAAATATGCTTAACTCGGGTTTTCCAGTGAGAAATTCATGCAAAAGTCCTTTCTCTCTCTCTCTCTCTAAAACTCGTCCTTCTCTCTAGATTTATGGCTCCATTTCTCCCCATTTTGACGATCAGAAGCCGCCACGCTACTCCTAGGAAGATTCTCTTCAAGTATGCTGGAGTACATTATTGGTTAGGCCAACTTGGGTACCATCCCAAAAGCAGGGTAAGTTGATTATTTAGGTGTTTTTAGTATTACCAGACTTATCTGAGTTTAAATTCTTTGTTGTATGGGAATATACTAGTATTTTGTGGAGTAAAACTAGGGTATTATGTTTTCAGGATTAGGGTGTTTTTGAGACCCTGCAGATATGAGTTGAAGACCCCAGTGGGTATATTTGCAGGAGCTTAGGTAAATTATAGTTTAGAAATGTTGGATATGTGGAGTCGGGGAAAATATGAATTTGATAATTATTAGGGTGAATTCACTTGTGTGACTGGGAGTTATATGGGTGTTATTTTATGTATTGAAAATTATGAACGCTGCAAGCGTAAGATTGTTAAATAGTAGCGAGAGCTAGATAGTCAAGTAAGAGGAATGCATTTTATGTCAGCCTTATTAGACATTTTATCAGTGTAATATAGTATTTGATCAGAGCATGAAAATTATACAATTTTACAGAACATGTTTATAGAGTTTTATTGAATTGTGTGGCATGAGAAATATTAGAATATTATAGAATATGTTATACAATTTTACAGAAGCATGATTATATAGCATAGAGAAATATGAAACATAACTCGTATAGTTTTACATACAGAGCTACGACTATATAGAATTATACATAAATACAGTTTATATGATATATAGTATTTTACCGAATCATGCTTATATAGTATATTACAGAATTATGATTACGTAATATATTTCAGAACAAGATTGTACAATGTTTTACAGAGTTGATTATACAGTGTTTTTATTACCATGATTATACATAAATATACAAAACCATGATTATACATAATTTTATAGAACCATGATATGCGGAAATAGAGTCATGACATATAGAATACAGAATTATAGTTACAGAATATACAGATATACAGTTATTATAGTGTCATGACTATACAGTTGATACAGAATCATGGTTATACAGAAATACAGAATCATGGTAAAACATTTAGATTTATATAAAAATATTATTATATAGTATCATACCCCAATGGAATACAACAGTTTACAGAGCACGATATCATTGCGATACAGTATAGATACTGCAACCATATGTCTCAATAGAGTATGGTGCATCCGATCATGCCCTCAGGTAGAGTTGTAAGCTCCCTGGCGTTCGGACCAGGTGGAGCGGGCCTTTCGTGCTATAGGCATCTAGATATGCATATAGTTAGGCTAGCATTGGAGGGCCAACCAATGTTTAGCCCCGCTTACGGGCCGCACAACCCAGTTATGAGGAGATAAGTCATGACATATAGCCATCTAGGAGGAAGTTTATAGATATATGGTTATGTATAGTACACACAGAAAGCCAAGATTACGTATTATAGATAGAAGTACTTTTGAATAGATAACTCAGAAATTTTCATACTCTATATGATATGAACATCTGTTATTATACATATGTTTTTCTTGATGTATATCGTATACAGTATTAATTAAATGATATGTTGTCAATTAGCTCATATGTCACACACTGGTAATAACATGTTTCTCCTTACTGAGAGGTGTCTCATCCCAAAATTATTGAACATTTCAGGTACTCCATAGAAGCAAGCAGAGTCGGCTCAGAGGTAGAGTTGGTGTAGAGTTGGCGTAGTTTTTGGGGTGAGTTTTGGGTTGGTCTGTGGAGCCTACAGTATTTTGGAATTTTTGGGAAATGTTTTTTATATGTATGTACAACTAGGTTTATAGTACTCTGGTATTGTATTTTGGAATATGTTAGATATGTATGTACTTCTGCTGCTTAGGTGTTATATGAAATGCACAGGATACCATGGTCTCACTATGGGCTGTGATGATGTCAGGCATTAGAAACTATATATTAATATAGAAAAAAAAATGGATGGAAATTTCAGGTCGTTACATATATCATCGATCATCTTACAATGATTATGACTATAGTGACTACCATATCTTACACAAGGTAGTTTTACACATTAGTTAACTTTTTTTGAATTTTGAATTTAAAATTCAAATGGTTTCCTTCATGGTTTGCTCGATACACTGACCAAGTCTTGGCTAATTTTGGCATGCAATGACCAAAGAAGCTTTTGGAGACGAGAATAGAAATTTTGTTACATCTTGGAGTCCTTAGTTCATACCTTTGATTTTACGTCCCATTTTCTCTATCATTTCTCTTCATTCTACTTTATTTCTCCACTTTTTTTTTTTTTTGTTGAGCAATTTGTGTTTTTCTCACTGTCCCTATATGGTTTAGCTCTTCAAGCTATTCTTTACACCATTTCTTTTCAAAGTTAATTAGCACGACTACTTATATTTTTCATGAAAATGTATGTTGTTGCATGTGTTGCATATATCAAATTTTGGAATTTCGTATTGCCATTTTGGTTTTTGATATGTGGTGAAATAAAAGATCGCACGTTTCAAAGTAAAGTGTTCAAATGCTTCTTTAAAAAATAAAAATAAAAAATGAATGATTTCTTCAAATATGTTTTCACATTTTCATATTAGAATTTTTGATTTACAAGTCATCCGGAGTTAATTTAGTAGGATGGTGCATTGGTTATTCAAAATTTGCATGAAATATTCACTATATATGGATTTGGTATGCAGACAATCGATTGGCTCGAGGACGCAGTTCATTAAAATTTATGATTTAGGTGATCAATCGCCCTTTAAGGTTCAGTCGACCAGAGAAAAATCTTTTTTTTTTTTAAATGTTGTTCATGAAGCGGTTTTTGAATGGGTTTTTGAAAAGGTAGCACTCTTATGGAAAATCAATATTTCCAAAACATTACTATTTTTGTAGGTTTTATAGTTTTTCTTTAGAAAAACCAAAATTTTTCTCCTTATAAAATTTAGGATAGATTAAAAAGATTATTTTTCTTTCAAAATAGTATTTTTAAGGATGTTTCTGAAAAATGAGATTTTTCTTTTAAAATTGATATTTTTCAAATTTTAAGTTGTTCTAATTAAAAACTTAAAAAAAATGTTTTTAAACTCACTTTGAAAATATTTTTTGGGAATTATAGTGATTTGAAAAATGAGATTTTTCTTTAAAAATTGATATTTTTCAAATTTCAAGTTGTTCTTATTAAATACCTAAAAAAAATGTTTTTAAACTCACTTTGAAAATATTTTTTGGGAATTATAGTGATTTGATCTCTCTCTCTCTCTCTCTCTCTCTCTCTCTCTCTCTCTCTCTCTCTCTCTCTCTCTCTCTCTCTCTCTTAGGGGATGTAAGCCACCTATAAAATGTATAGCTCTAGCCAAATTTCTAAAAACTCAAAAAATTATTTTTTTTTGTGCTTAAAATAAAATAATAAGAAAAATGGAATGTTAAAAAAGTGGTCGAATCATCATGAGACTTTGTCCTTTGTATAGATTCTGTAAAGACCCAAAAATTTAAAATGATTAAAATAATTGGAAAAAAAAATAAATAAAATAATAGATAAATAAATAAAAGGAATGGCGTGGGAAAAGAAAAAAAATTAAATTAAAGAAATTAAATTAAATTAAGATAAATTAAATAATTAGTTATTAAATTAAATATTTTTACATTGGATTTTAAAAAAAATTTTAATTGAAATAAGAGAATATATATATATATATATAGTAGGTTATTATATATATATATATATATATATATATATATATATATATATATAAAGTAAAGTTAAAAGTTAAAAGAAGATAAGAAGAGAAGAAAGAAAGAAGAAGAAAGAAGAAGAAGAAGAAGAAGAAGTCTGCAGAAGGCACGCAAACCAACCCCCTCCCCAGCTCTGAATATTTTTCCTGCCAGCCACCTCCATCTCTATCTCTCATTCTCTCAATTACTCGGCAAGTTTGGGATGGATCGGGAAACGGAAGGTGCCGTTGGAATCCTGGTTTCGCTGCCGACATTTCTATTGGAGTAGATTTTTCATGGAAATGGCTTAGGCACTGCTCCTGAGGAAAGGTAATTTTTTCCCCATTTTCTTAATTTCGTTGTTAATATGTGGTTAAATGGATGAACGGACACCACCACAGGGTCCTAGTCGTCGTCACCGTCATTTTGACGTAGGTAATTTGTCAATTGAGATTTTCTAGACCCTACTCCAAAGCGAGAGTGGAATTTGGAAAATTTGGCAATTTGGCTAAATTTAAGGGTTTTATTATTTATTTAAGAATTATGGCCCTAGAAAGTATTAAATTAATATTTTATTCAGGAATAATTTTTTGGAACTAGGAATTTAATTTCAGGGTCCGGGTGAGCGCCGTAGGTATTTTTCAGAGTCCCTGTTGGCATAGTTCAAAAAATCAGGTAAGGGAAAAAATATATATTAAATCAGAATTTTATGAATTTAATGAAAAAATAAATTGTGTTATATGTACGTGTATATGTTTCGGTATGGGTAAAATGTCAACTGTTTAAATTATATTTCGTTTGAATTTAGGGTTGTTTATTAGATATGTATATGCGAAAATGAACTGATGAAAGTGGAAAAATATTTTCAGGATAATTAAGCAAGAAATGAAAGGTATTTTCAGTATATAAACACTAAATGTTGGTTGGCTTATTTTACAGGCAGTGTATGAATTTTATTACTAAATTGTGTGGCTTGAGAATCTGTGCAAATTATATGTTAAATGTATGAGATGCAGGTTAAGTAAATAAAACAATGAGAATAAAATATGATATGGACAATATTGCCTGTGTATGTTAAATGCAACCATGTAAATGTAAGACAGCTGAAAGAGAGCCATGTTAGCAGATCTAGCACACTTCTGTGTAGATTAACTGATGACAGCTAAAAGGAGCTGTGTTAGCAGATTTAGCACGTTTCTACGTAGACTAACTGATGATGGCTAAAGACCAGCTGTAGTACGAAGTAATGAAATGAAATGTTATGCAATGAAATGACGATAAAATGGCAATGAAATGAAATGACAAATGTAAATGATGTAAATGGGAAAGAGCTACTTAAAGTGAAACGAAATGCAAAGTTAAGTTATGAACAGGAATGAATGTGCATGAATGTATAATGACAGAAAAGAATGATGTATTATAATAATAGAAGTATGTATGTACGTAGAACATGTTATGATTGGGCGAGGCGTACTTTTCACCTGAGGGCTTGCTGAGTTAGGTGAGTGCACTAGTAGTTTCAGATGTGGCAGCAGTTATATAACACACTAGGGTAGAGGGAACCTACTTGTATGGGCGGGTAGAATTCCCAATCCTTAGGACCTTTGCCGGTAAACTATTATTGAATGCGTGAGTACGAGATCAATCTAACACTTGAGGGTTTACTGAGTATGGTGAGTGCTCTGGTATGCTTAAATTGTGACCTTCGGGTTGCTAAATGTATCAGAGCAGAAGGGTGCTACTTGTATGGGCGGGTAATCACCTCTATCCTCGGGTAATCTCATGGGTTAAACATTTGCATGTGTTTGTTTAGGACCAAAAAATGACTTTCAGTATTATGTTAATGATTTGCAAATATTATAAAATGATATGTATAATCTCATGATGGCTACACGCTGAGTTTAATATATTATTTCTTCCCTTACTGAGATGTGTCTCACCCGAATATGAATTCATTTTTTTTTTTTGAGGATTTCTCAGGATCAAGCTTGAGAGTTCGAGAATTTTATAACATTTTTGGAAGATATAAGAAAAATGGTATATCTTAATTTTAATTTTGATATGTATATTTTATGTTTTATAATTTATGTTTTAAGTTAGTTATGAAAGGATAGTTGTGAAACATGCTGGTATTAGTGAATAATGGTTTGGAGACATGCATATATTTGAATACTGGTGGATGATTAATTTATTATGGTTGGTAGTTAGAATTAGTAAACTCTGGTATTATGTTATATGGAGATTATGGTTATATTTCCGCTACATATATTATGGATTATGGATTATCAGGGATTTTATCAGGTATAACGCACCGGACCAGGGTTTAAGGTTTTGGGGCATTACAGATTCCATGAAATACCTTTCCATGGGTTTGGGATCACTTAAGTATTTTTTGGAAAAAAAAAATTGAGTTTTATTACAACTCTATTATAGGTGGTCAATAGGGCTGATCGACCAGCCTAACCCAAAAGTAAGTGTGATGACTGGTCTCCAAAGGGAGGTTGTCCGACCTTTCCCCGTTCTTCATTTTTACAATTTTTTTTAAAACATTATTTTTATAAATATTTTTTAAAAAGGAGACACATATAGTCGGTTCTTGGAACGAGTGTTAATAAGGTGTATAGCAAATTAATTCCTCATTTTAGTGACTTAATTGATTATCTTTCTTATTCACAAATATATTTCCAAACTCAAACTCTTACAAAATTTTTCCTTTGTTTTTAACCTTTTTAAAAAACAAAAAAATAAAGTGGCGACTCTCGACACCTCCTAAGCAATGTAACCTTTGATATCCCATGAAGTTTTCTTACAACTGCATGCCTAAAGCATTAAAACTAGAATTGTTTAATGCTCTAAAACATGAGAAGCAGTATCTCTCCTTGTTACGTAAATATCAGCATAAAGAAACCTTATCCATCACGTGTTTTTGGTGCAAACAAAGTCCACAAATACAATAAATCTCATGAACTTGTCCTTTAAGCTCACAACCATAATATGGTAATCACTTACCATAAGGCTTATTAATTTTGTACTATCAAAATATCCAATATTCATTTAGTTTGGGTTTTATAAAATAGACTATATAAGTCTATAAAATTTTAACAATCTCGCACCTAGGATGCAAAGTATAGACCCATTGTGGTCCACCCTTTCCCCAAACCCCACATATGCGGGAGCTTTGTACACCAAGCTGCCGCCTCCCACCTAGTCTACATAGCTAATATTTTACAAAGAAAAAAAAAAGTTCTCCGAATCAAAACACACAACATGTGGCCACAACAAAGAATATCAAAAATGAGCAAGCACCATCTAAACATAATGGTTTAGAATTAGATCATGCATATACAACTAGCAAAATGTCATATGCAATTGGGATACTAACATCATATAGGTCAAAACACAAAAAAAAAACATAAACAATCTCATATAAATATGAAATTATGCACATCCAACAATGTAAATATACATACTTGAAGGGGGGGGGGGGTTAATAACATTATACTATCAAAAGATACACAATCTTGTGACCATACATACAATATAAGCGATTGGTAAAACATCATGGAAAAATATGATCGACATACTCGTTTTACAAGTGGTCCAAGTGTTTGACCAAGATGCTCCAATTTCAAAAGAAATTAAATAAAAATACCTTGGTCCATAATGAGACTAGGTTAAAATGGCTCCAATAATCTCAACATCTATCAAGATGCATATGATTCTCGATCATATATAAAAGTTAGTTGAGACTAATACCAAAATGTCTTTGAAACATATCATAATAAGACTAAATCATAGTGTATTAATGTTTCACAAATGAGACTACATCAAAATATCAATTGAGAATAATATTAGAGTGTCTCCAAATACATCACAGCGAGACAACAATCTTAGTATTCTATAAACAATGTCAAACAAAATGCATCAACATATGTAATTCATAATATGACCATCATTAAAAATACACATAAGTGTGGTACTTTATAAGATTGGGTTAAAATGTCTCTAATAACCTCAACATCCATTAAGATGCATATGTTTCTCATATATAAAAGTCAATCAAGACCAATACCAAAATCTCTCTAAAACATATCATGATAAGACTGAATCGTGATGTCTTAATCTCTCACAAATAAGGCTACATCAAAATATCAATTAAGAATAATATCAGGGTGTCTCCAAATACATCATAATGAGACTTCAATCTCAATATTCCATAAACGAGATCAAACAAAATGCATCAACACATGCAATTCATAATATGTCCATAATCAAAATATACATATGTGCACACATTATAATAAGTACCAATTAAGTTTATCAATTTACATAATTATTGGATAAAATAACCACCAAAATATAATTACCACCTACCATTATGATGCACTTCCACTAGCTTAAAACATCAAAGTATTTTAACCACACCCATGGTAGTTACATGTTTCTAAAAAAACTTTAGCCTTCGATCCCTTAGTTAATGGAACTGCAATCATCTACTCTGTGTCTATATGCTCAATATAATTTTCTCTATTATCAAAATATATAAAAAATGATCTTACAATGGAATCAACCATGCAAAGTCTATGAGAAAATTTTACGACCACAAATCCTAACAAGTTGCCTTGCAACAAGCTATGAGCTCAACCTCCATAGTTGAAGTAGTTGTAAGAGCTTTCTTAACACTCTTCTAGGTTACAGCTCCTATTGCCATCATAAAAAACACAATTGGATGTGGATTTTCTATCATCAATACAGTTTGGATAATCAGCATTAGAATACTCAATCACCTCAAGGTGATCTAATTGCTTGTATGCAAGCATCTAATCCTTAGTATCTTGCATTGCAAATATCTCATGACCTTATTTGCTTTCCTTAAATGACTCACACTAAGATCATTTAAGTATCTTTCAAGCACACCAATTGCATAAGCAATATTAGGACTTGTTGAGCATATATAAGACTACCAACTACCGAAGCATAAGAGATTTTTTTCATATATTTTCTATCATCATGATTTTGAGGACATTGATTTCTTGATAGTTTCTCACCTTGATGGACAAGACTGCATGTTAAATTAATTCAAACACCTCTCAATGTATGTTCTTTGAGATAGTAAAAAATGTCGCAGGGTATATCATGATGAATTTGTATGCCTAAGAGAAAAGAGACATCACCAAAATATTTCAAATCAAACTATTGATTTAGCATATTCTTAGTTTCATTGAAAAGATTTTCATCATTGTTGAAAAGTAATATGTCATCAACATAGACCACAAGAATCACAAATTTGCTCCGATTCATTCTTAGTTATACACAAGGATCGATTGCATTCCAAAGGAATTGACAGTTTCATCAAATATCAGATACCATTTTCTTGAGACTTATTTCAATTCATAAATGGATTTCTTAAATTTACACACCAAGTGTTCTTTCCTAGATTCCTCAAAACCATCGATCTACTCCATATACACATCCTCAAATTGATCTAATTAAGGAAAGTTATTTTAACATCCATGTAGTGAAACTCTATATCAAAATTGAAAGAAGAAGCAATTGAATACTTTCTTCATTAATTTGTTCATATGTACATCCCAATATATAATAGGATTACCTATTCTAAACAAGGAAACAATTTCCTTATTGAATAATATCAAATCCCCCATATCAATCTACTTCCCTAATTTGTATATTATTTACAATGATACTCGGGATTGGGATTTTAACACCCCCCCCCCTCAAGTTGGATCATAAATATTAATTATCTCCAACTTGCTAATAAGATCATCAAAGCTCTGTCGTCCCAACCCTTTAGTGAGAATATCTGCAGTTTGTTCCTTGGTTGGTACATAAGTCATACATATAATTCCTTCTTCAATTTTCTCTTTTATGAAGTGTTTGTCTACTTCCACATGTTTAGTCCTGTCGTGTTGAACTAGATTGGGAGAGATGTTGATGGCTGTCTTATTGTCACTATAGAGTTTGATAGGAAAGTTCACTCGGACCTGTAATTCCTCCAAGAGTTTTCGTAGCCACAATCCTTCACATATCCCTTGAGCGACTGCCCTGAATTCAGCTTCAGCACTACTACGTAGGCCTGGCAAAACGGGCGGGCGGGTCGGGTTTGGGCGGGTCACTAACGGGCCGGGTCATAAACGGGTCGATGTTAAACGGATCACACACATGCCAACCCTAACCCGCCCGTTTAATAAACGGGCGGGTAACGGGTCACCCATTTAAAAAAATATAATTTTTTTATTTTAAAATTTCATATAAAATGACATTTTTTTAAAAAAAATTGCATTATATATATTAATTTTTTGGTCTCCGTTGCCAGCTCCGGTTTGCCGCCGTCGTCCCACTGATCAGCCCAGGATGCCCCGTATGAGCTGCATCGTTCCATCTATCCCCTTTCCTACAACACAAGCTTCAAACCCCACGTACCAATAATAATCTAGAGAGAGAGAGAGAGAGAGAGAGATCAGAGGACTCTGGAAAAGCTGACACTGAAAGTTTTGAATAGGCTTGTGCGATTTATAATGGTTGGTCCAAGTGTGGGAAATGAGAAGGGCTGGCGATTGGGCTCTAAAGTCAAAAACTGGTTTGTTGAATGACGATAATGCTTTATATATATATTTCTATTGAAGAGGTTCCCCTTCTTCTATGTGAGGTGGGGCATACGTAAGAGCGGAACCTAGATAGAACGCGGAGCACCAGCCGCCGATACAGTTACCATGCTTACCAGCTCTTACCATTGCCGCCTATAGATATAGATGGGAGGTAGACGAGGGTAGCTTGCTTCTCTTCTCCTAGGCTACCTGCACATGTTATTCGCGAAGAAAATATATATATATATATATATATATTTTTGTAATGACCCTCAGGTACACGCGAGGGCAATCCACGGTCAACTTGCCGGCCAGACAGGGAAATTTCAGAGATGACCCAAAAGAGGAGACTGGAGAGGCGCGGCGCGGGTTAAGGTTAGGGAGTCAGAAACTTTACTTAGCCTTAGGGGTTTTTTTTTTTTTTTAAAGCGTGTGTGATTGTCAACCGTGAGGCGTGAAGGCTTGAAGTGAAAGGGGGGTTGAACGCTGAACTGAGAAGGGCTGAAGCAGCGAAATAACGGGTCACCCGCCGGGTGACCTGCCCAAACCCGCTTAACCCGTTTATAAACGGGTTGACCCACGACCCGCCCAATTATTAAATGGGTTAACTTTCTCAAACCCAGACCCGTTTTAGACGAGCGACTCTGGGTGACCCGATGGGTTATAACCCGTTTTGATGGGCCTACTACTACGAGCCACCACATTCTGTTTTTTGCTTCTCCAAGTTACTAGGTTTCCCTAGACGAATGTACAATAACCTGTGGTGGATCTTCTATCTTCCACTAATCCTGCCCAATTTGCATATGTAAAGATCTCTACTTCCTTGCTTTCACATTTCTTAAAATGTGTCCTCTTCCCGGGGATCCCTTGAGATATCTAAGGATCTTGTACACATCATCTAAGTGAACTTCTTTTGGTGAATGCATGTGTTGACTTACTACACTGACTGCAAATGCAATATCTGGTCTAGTATGTGATAGGTAGATGAGTTTGCCAACCAATCTCTGATACCTCCCCTTTTCTACTAGTTTTCCACAGTCTTCAACCCTCTTTACTATTTCCAGCGGGGTTTCACTGGGTTTGCATCCCAGCATGCCAGTTTCAACTAGGAGGTTAGTAACATACTTTCGCTGAGAAACACTAATTCTTTTTTTGGTTCTTGCCACTTCCATGCCCAAAAAAAACCGCATCTATCCCAAGTCTTTAACTTCAAATTCAGCAGCTAGCACCTTCTTTAATCTCTCCATTTCTACAGTATCATCACCAGTAAGGATTATATCATCAACATACACTATTAGAATTGTTCTCTAACCTCCTTTAGACTATTGGAAGAACAGTGTATGGTCTGATTGCCCTTGTCGATAACCTTGATTCTTTAGTACCTTTGCAAATCTATCGAACCACGCTTTAGGAGATTGTTTGAGGCCATATAATGATTTATTGAGTTTACACACTTTATTTTCTTCACCCGTTTCACTGAATCCTGGTGGTATAGTCATGTATACTTCCTCTTCTAATTCTCTATTTAAGAAGGCATTTTTAATATCAAGTTGTTGTAGTGGCCAATCTAAATTCACTGCCAAGGACAAGAGAACCCAAACTGTATTTAAGTTTGCCACTGGTGCAAATGTTTTAGTATAGTCAATGTCGTAAGTCTGAGTAAAACCTTTTGCAAGAAATCTGGATTTATATCTTTCAACTGTTCCATCAGATCTATATTTCACTGTGAAGACCCATTTACAACCCACTGGCTTCTTCCCTTTCGGTAGATTTGTCAACTTCCAAGTTCCATTTTTTTCTAGGGCTCGCATTTCTTCCATGATTGCCTCTCTCCATTTCGGTATTTCTAGCGCTTCCTGAATATTCTTTGGAATTTTCATCCTGTCAAGGTTAGAGACAAATGCACTATATCCTGTAGACAAACTTTTATAAGACATGCATTTGGACCAAGGGTATTGGGTACTTGACCTAGTTTGTTTTTTGATTGCAATAGGTAAATTGATATCATCAGGTGCAGGATTATCAGAGGAAGACTCAATTATCATATCAGGATTGGGCATGGGCACATTGTTATTTGGAGCGATCCCCGATTCCAGCGCTCTTGGTGCCTCAGGTATGAGATTCTCTTTATCTTTTGTTTTCGGCTTTCTTAAGTAAACAAGTATGTCTATGTTGTTTTGCTCTCCTGTATCACCCCCTAAGGGTAAGTGTTCTGTTGAATTTGGCAAGTCAAGAAGTAATGCAATGGAAGGCTCGATAGATGGGATAGATGGGTCAGGGGTTGGAGTAACCGGAGAGAATGATGCAGATTCAGTAGCAAAGAGGTCAAAGAACCAATCTTCACTCCATTTCTCCCACTGAAGAGAGGACTTTGGGAAGTAAGGAGTGGTTTCAAAGAAAGTGACATCAGGACTAACGAACATTCATTTTGAGATCGGATCATAGCATTTGTAACCTTTCTAGGTAGGCGAATAACCAAGGAAGACACGTTTAACGGCACGAGGATCCAATTTATCGCGATGGTGTGCATGAACATGGACAAAAGCAGTACAACCAAAGATTTTCAGCGGGAGACTGGAGGGAAGTCGAGAGGTAGGAAAGTGTTCCTGAAATTTCTGAAGAGGGGTGACAAATGAAAGTGCTCAACTCAGCATTTGATTAATGAGATGTGTGGCGGTTAAGATGGCATCCCCCTAAAAATAATGTCTCATGTTGGTTGTAAACATTAATGCCCGGGCTACTTCAAGTACATGTCTATTTTTTCATTTAGCAATCCCATTTTGTTGAGGGTATCCACAATAGAACTTTGATGAACAATCCCATTATCTTGAAGATAAGCTCCCAGGATAGTATTAAAATATTCCGTACCATTATCAGTACGTAAAATCTGAATATGAGTCTGGAACAGTGTATGAATCATGGTATGGAAATTGATGAAAATGGAGCGAACTTCAGTTTTGTCTTTCAGTAAGTAGACCCAACAAAGACGAGTATGGTCATCAATAAAGGTAACAAACGATTTTGTATAGGTGCGATTGAGGGAACATGAGGGACCCTATACATCATTGTGAAACATAGTAAATGGGTGAGATGGTTTATATGGATGAGGGGAAAAAAGTACGACGATGTTTGGCAAGATGAACAAATAGATGGAAACAGACATTTTAAATATTGAAAACTAGAATGACCCATCCTTGAATGTCATAACAAAAGTTCACTATTTCTAGAAGTAGATGTAGAATCACAAATTACAGTATTACATAGTTCGCTCAAACTTGCCTCGACAAAGTAGTAGAGTCCCTTGTACGCTTAGCAGTGCCAATCGTCTTCCTCGATGATAGGTCCTGAAAAACACAATTAGAGGAAACAAATTTAGCAGAACAATTTGAGTCTTTTGCTAACTGACTGATGGATAACAGGTTGCAAGATAACTTGGGAACATGTAGGACAGATTGTAAAGTTAAAGAATCAGATATGCGAATACTTCCTTTTTCAGCAACTGGTGAGAGAGAGCCATCTGCAATTTTTACCCTCAAATTCCTGCCATATGGTGAGTAGGATGAAAAACATTGATAAGACCCAGTCATATGATCAGATGCACCCGAATCAATTATCCATGGAGATTTGTAACAGGATGTAGTAGTTAAAGCTAACAAAGATTACCTCGGTGAGCCAGGGAACCAGAGGAAGACTGACCCGATGTTTGAATGGATGAAACATCTTATATAACTAATCCAATTGTTCGGGACTGAATGCACAACTGGGAGAGGTATTGCTGTTTTCTCCTTGTAATCTTTCAATTGATCCGTCGGTGCTGGCCTAGTACCCACGATTTTTTTGGTATTGTCTCGGCTTCCAATCTGCCGGCTTTCCATGAATCTCCCACCAGGTATTTTTTAAATGACCTATTTTTTGGCAATGTTCGCACCATAATTTCCCTTTTTGTGGTCGTTGACTAGGTCCCCCTGGACCTTTTAAGACAAGAGCTGAAACATCTGGCCCAGTGTGTCAAGCGTGCCCATCTAATTTTTGGGTGGATACAGGTACGGTGAGGTCCAGCCCCGCAGATTCATTTTGAGGCCTCAACATCACACGCCTCCTGTTCTCCTCCCTCTTGACTTCTGCGAAGACCTCTTGGGTTGAAGGAAGTGGTCGCCAACCAAGGATCCTTCCCCTCACGTCGTCGAGCTCTCGATTCAGACCGGCAAGGAACTCGAAGATCCTCTCGTTTTCAAGCCTCCTTCGGTATCGTATGCTGTCGCCGAAGCACTCCCGCTCCTCGTCGATACTCAAATCGAGCTCCTGCCAGAAATGAGTCATCTCCATGAAAAACTTGGTAACGCCTCTCTCACCTTGCCTCATCTGCCACAATTGGGTCTTGTTTTCGAAGATTTGCGAGTAGCTTTCGACGTCGGAGTATGTCTCATGTACGGCTTCCCAGACTTCCTTCGCCATTGGCAAGAACAAGTAGACTTTTCTGATTGATGGCTGCATCGAGTTGATGAGCCAAACTGTGACCATGGAGTTTTCGGACCTCCATCTTTGCAAAGCTACAGCATCGGTAGGGTCTGGCTTCCTCCTTTCACCAGTAAGATAACCTAGCTTCCCTTTTCCCTCAATCACCAATTTCATGGATTGAGAAAACCTAACTCTGATACCATGAAAGAAGAAGCAATTGAATACTTTCTTCATTAATTTGTTCATATGTACATCCCAATATATAATATGATTACCTATTCTAAACAAGGAAACAATTTCCTTATTGAATAATATCAAATCCCCCATATCAACCTACTTCCCTAATTTGTATATTATTTACAATGATAGTCAGGATTGGGATTTTAACAAAAATGAGGAACTAGCGCCATCAAAACACCACGAAATAAAGCCTTCTTAGCTACCAAATAGTAGCTTTCTTTATAATCAAAGCCCTTATATTGATTTGAGCATTTAGATATTAATTTAACCTTTATATCTTTTAATCTCACTTTTGGAATCACGTTGGGTTTTAAAAAAGAAGGAAAAATTTTTGCATTTGACTAACTTGCATCTACAAGCCAAATTTATGACTCCCAAACTCGATTATAATTTTTAATTCCAATTAATAACATATAACATATAACATCCGTTCATTGATGCTCAAGGTCTATCCACTAAAATCATCTAATATTGCAATTTTCGAACTCTATGGGATCTCATTAATGGAGATAGCACAATTTGATTCAATCATTCTAATATTATGAGAAGGAAAATATAACCTAAAGCCTCTTAGCCCAATGCAACAATTGATAAAGTAATCACTTACTATTTTAAGGTCAAGCTTCTTTAAGTGTGAGATATACAAGCTCACTTCCTCTTTGTACTCTAAAATGGAAGTTTCTCAAGTTATGTTTCTTCACCACAGTTATAAAGAACTTTCGCCCATATATATAAGGATCCATTATTCTAATAATTAGATAATATGTATATCCTACAATACTCATTATGTAACGACCCAAAAAATAATGATATTTAAATATTAAGAGAAAGGGAAATGGAAACAGAAACGGAAGGAGCCAGCAGGTCCTCGTCGACGAACACAGGGAGTTCGTCGATGAGTGCATAAGGGAACTCGTTGACAAAGCTACGCCTCGTCGATGAGAAAATACCGAGATGAATTTTTGGGGATAGTTTGAAATTCGTCGACGAGGGAGGAAGTTCATCGACGAAATTATTGAAGGACTCGCTAAAGAGGTGACGTGTCTCGTTGACGAATCTGACCCTCTAAATAGTGAAAACCCCGGATTTTAGACAAATTTTCAACACAAAACTCTTCTCTCTCTCTCTCTCTTCTCTCTTTCTCTCTCTCTCTCTCTCTCTCTCTCTCTCTCTCTCTCTCTCTCTCTCTCTCTCTCCTACGAATCCCTCTCCTTCTCTCTTCGATTCCGGGCCCGTTTCTCACCGAATCGATGATCTGAGGCCACTACAACGCTCTTCGCGAAGTTCTCTTGAAGTCTATCGGAGCTGATCGTTGGAAAAGTTAATTTGAATTTCGTCACAATCTTAGGGTAAGACATTTTATTCAGTATTTTTCTTTCCCCCATTTATAGAAAATACAATACACAAAGAAATACTATTTTTTTGTTCTGGGGAATGTGGTTTTCAAGGTATTGAGTGGAGAGCCCTGCGGGTATCGGGCTAGAGTACAGTAGGGGCTTTTCAGAAATAAGGTAAGGGAAATATACTCTGCTAGGAAATTTACTTATGTTATCAGAAATATTATATATATATATATATATATATATATTAGTATACGGATATATATTCAGAACAATGTATACAGTGAATATAGAAAGTTATGTTTTTCCTAAAATGCCATAACACTTAGATTATACAGAAAGAAAGTGCAGACAGATTATATAGTTATAGCATCAAGATGCTATGGATATTACAATATTTAGAGTACAGTAATATAGTGTTATGGTTATTTTGGAAATATAATGAAAACAATATAAAGAGTATAGTACGTATATATATAGTATCAGATCCCGGTGGAAAGATTATAGACAGATACAGCACAGACACAGAATATAGAGGACTACACCGTTGCTAGATATAGATAGAGTGCAACCACATATCTTAGTTAGTGTGTCGGTACCGTCAGCCGTGCTCGGAGAGTATGCAGCTCGCCAATTCGCTGGGTTGAGGGGGACGGTTTGACGAGGTAGCAGCCAGACCCGAGCTTAGGAGTGTATGCAGTTTGGTTGGGCTAGAGTAGTGTAGAATATATTGACTTATCTAGAGGGCCGATCAGATTAAGTCCCGCCTACGGGCCGCACAACCCTGTCATGAGGAGTCCAATCATGACATACTGAGTCCCAGGGAAAGAACACAGCTATGTATATGTATACAGTTTTACAGCTTTTATTATATATAGTATGATGTAGCACTATGAATGATAGAAAGTTCTGATGATACAAATGTTTTAAGATATTATACATGTGTTGTACAGAATTGCCAGATTTTGCAGTTTTAAATACTATTATCATAATTTTATGACTTGGTCGCCACACACTAGTAATAGCATATTTCCACTTACTGAGCATCGACTCACTCCATTACATTACCATTTTTCAGGTGAGATAGCTGGGCGAGCAGATCAGGCTCGCAGGTAAGGAATTTATTGATTACCCTAGTTCAGAGGGTAAGTTTTGTGTAGGGTTTTGTATTTTTGGGTAGTTGACACTAGAGAGAGATGTATTATGTAGCTATGGTTGAAAATACTAAATTCTGGTGTTGTATATACATGTATATATGGTTATGTGATTATGTTTTTTTGATGCATAGGGATGCCTATTACATGCAAGTATTGGAGTAATTTATTATTATAAAAAAAATGGTGAAAATATAAGGCCACCACGATGCTCCTGGTGAAGTTCTCTGCAAGGCTGCTGGAGCTTATCGTTGGTGGAAATGGTTTGAAATTCATCCTAAATTCAGGGTAAGATGTTTTATTCAAAATATGCTTTCCCTACATTTATAAGAAATGTTGTATGCAGAAAAACACTGATATTTTGTTCTGGGGGATGTCGTTTTCAAGGTGTTGAGTGGAGAACCCTACAGGTGTAGGGCTAGAGTTTAGTGAGAGCTTTTCAGAAACTAGGTAAGGGAAATATGCTATGTTAGGAGATTTGATTATATTAATAGGAATTTTACATATATGCATGTATACCAGTTATTATGTAGCTTTTACAGAGTATGAGATTCTAAAGTATGTGTGGCCTGAGTAGATATTATTTAATGTAGAATTTTGTATAGTTTCTTAAGTATATGATGTTATACAGAATATACAAATATAAGTACATTTACAGTTTTTATTCAGATAGTTTCACAAATATATATATATATATATATATGTATACAGATATTTATTCAAATCAGTATACGTAGTATTTACAGAATGTTATGTTTTCCTAAATGCCATAACACTCAAAGTATATAGAGAGATTACACAAATAGAAAATTACAGACAGATTATACAGTTATAGCATCAACATGCTACAGATATTACAGTATTTACAGTACAGATTATTAGTGTTTTGGTAATTTTGGAAACATAATGAAAATAGTAAAAAGAGTATATATATATATATATATATATATATACATATATATAGTATCATATCCCTGTGGAAAGATTACAGACAAATACAGTCTACAGAGCACGGTACCGTTGCTATAGACAGGATAGAGTGCAACCACATATCTCAGATAGTGTGTGGGTACCGTCAAATTGTGTGCAAGAAGAGGATGTAGCTTCCTAGCTCACTTAGTTGAGGGGGCCAGTTTGCTGAGGTAGCAGCCAGTCCCGAGCTTAAGAGTGGACACAGTTTGGCCGGGTTGAGGTAGTGTAGAGTATGATGACTTACTTGGAGGGCCGACTAGAGTCAAGTCCCGCCTACGGGCCGTACAACCCTGTCATGAGGGCTCAAATCATGACATATAGAGTCTCAGGGAGAGAGCATAGTTATGTATGTGTATATATATACAGTTCTGCAGCTTTTGTCGTATATAATATGATATAGCAGTATGAATGGTAGAAAGTTCAGATGATACAAATGTTTTAAGCTACTACACATGTGTTTTATAGATTTTCCAGTTCATGCAGTTTTAAATACTATTATTATAGTTCTATGACTTGGTGGCCACACACTAGTAATAGCATATTTCCACTTATTGAGCTTCATCTCACACCATTACTTTACCACTTTTCAAGTGAGCCAGCTAGGCGAGCATATCAGGCTCGCGGATAGAGAGTTGACTTGGTTACCCTGGTTGTAGGGTAAGTTTTGTGACAGGGCTTTGTATTTTTGGGGTAGATGATACTGGAGGGAGTTATTGTTTATGGTTATGGTCAGAATGTAGTGAATTCTGAAATTGTTTTAGTATATATGGTTGTTTAACTTGTATACCAGCTGCGTAGATATGGTTATATATAATAAAAAAGAATGGTGAGAATTTTGAGGACGTTACATTCATCGATGAACCCATCTTTCGTAGACGAATGTTCTTCTGCAATTCGTCGACGAATGCTCCATTTCGTTGACGAATCCGTCCAGGTCAACGGCCTATAAAAAATTTTAAATTACTTCTTGATTAAGAAATAAATTATCTCTCTCTCTCTCTCTCTTTAACCCGCGCACCCTACCCTTTTTCTCTTCGATTTCTCGTCGTTTATCGCCCGAATCGACGATCGGAAGTCACCACGAGGATCTAGGGGCGATTCTCCATAAGCTCACTAGAATGGAATCGTGTTTTGGGATTTTCTAGGCATCACTCTAAAGTTTAGGTGAGGGTAGAAATGGGCTATTTTTCTAGAATTTAACTAATTAAAGGGGTTGTATGGGTTTGGGGATGTTCAATGATTATTATTTTGGAGTTGAGTTGATTGGACTGGGGAAATGTGTTTTCAGGGTTTTCGAGCCCGTGTCGCCATGGGTTAGGCTTTAGGAGCATTGTAGGAACTCTCTCACTAATCAGGTATGGGGATTAAGTTGAGTCAGGATTTTATTAAAGTTGAACCGATTAAGCTGCTATATATATATATATATATATATATATATATATATATCTGTGTGTGTGTGTGTGTGTGTGTGTATTTATGATTTCAAGGGTTATTTCGAAAATCAACCGTTCAAAGTGGACTATATAAATTTAGGATATATGATATGGTATTTTGGATAAAACGAACGGTGGAAAACTGGGTTTTATCTTACGAACTTCAAACTATGTTTTCTTGGTTGTTTAAATGGCTATATTCAAATATTGAAATTGTGTGGTAGGTGAATAATCGGTATGGGTTATGGTATAATTGAATTTGGGTATGGATGTGAAATACTGAATTGTTTGTGAAAATACTAGAACTGCCTTTATAAAATACTGGGTTGTATTTAACAGCCGAGGGTCGGGTTGTATATGACGGTTGAGAGCCAGGTTTATTTGATGGTCGGGGCTGGGTTTTGTGATATGGCAAGTTTTATACAGAATGAAATTTATACTACAGTTTTACTATTTAAATTGCATGATATGGTATAAGCACCTTGAGGACCAGTTGTGTTGTGAGCACAGTACCATTGCTAGGGAATTATTATTTTGCCATATGCGCCCACACTGGATTGAGAGGTGTAGGGTGGTATCATCTGATTACCCTACGTAGATGTGGTACCTTCCCTGGGGTCTAGACAAGGAAGTGGTAAGGCAATCGGATCTGCAACTCGGCTGCGAATGCCTGCAGGTGTATATTAGCATATGGATATTTTGACTTTATCTGGGTTGATCCCCCAGGGCTAAGTCCAGCCTTCGGGCCGCACAATCTGTCATTGGGGTTAAGCATGTCGTTAGTCCCAAGGAGTGTCTTTTACGCATATATGTTAATTTATCTAAATGGTGTTATTATTTGCTGAACAGGTTTATACTGTGGAAATGAAGAGGGGTATTTTCAACTGTAGAGGGTGAGTATAATGTATAAATTCTATTTTCGGTTAAATAGAGAATGGGATGTTGTCTTTATACACTAAAACTCATGTTGGCCACACACTGAAATTAACTTAATCTGCCTTACTGAGAAGTGTCTCACCCCAATATAGAAATAATTTTTTCAAGACCACCTCGAGATCGAGTTTAGCAAGCTCCGAGGCAGGGTGATAGCTAGTTTCAGTTTTTGTGAGTGTTTGTAAGAACTCTAATGTAATTAAGTATGTTTGAAGTCCTTGGATGTGTAATAGGGTTGTATGGTCTGAGATGGTTTTTGTATTATATTATGATCAGTAATATGGATATTGGGAGATTGCTATGTATGTATGTAGTTTAGAACTTTGGTAATGTGTTTTGGAAAATATATCATTTTATTTTCGCTACATTTTCATAATGAATATGATATCAGGTACACATACGTCACTAAAGTAGCACTTCGGACCCACGTAGCGGGTTGGGGCGTTACAATGATTCTCATCTAATTTGTCATACTTGCATCCATCAATCACATTCACCACAAATGAAAAGAGAGAATAAAAAAAATATTAGATCAATATCAAGTTTACTAAAATTAAGAAACTAGCCACATTTGTACAAAAGTGAAATAGAAATCAATTTCCTCCTTATGGAGAGTACATAAGCAACATTTCTCAATTTTAAACACATGACCAGATGTTAATTGAAGTTTAACAATTCCCATCTGATCCACTTTCACTTTGACTTCATTCCTTATGTTCACCTTCAACTCTTCCCATTTGGCATCTAATGCCTTTTGAACTCCTTTCTTTTCAATTGGTTGTTGAGGATCTTATAATCCCTTTTGTTCTTCCCAGCATGATATTTTTTTCTATCATTTATTCCAAATTTATTCTTCCCACAATAAGAAGATGGAGCATGAGTAACAACATAATATGAGTTTACCTTACCCTTTTCAGCATCTCTTAGTCTTGAACCCTAATTTTTATGGGTTGATCCAAGCTTCATTCATCTTTCTAAGTGTTATAAGATACTTTTAGTGCATCACACTGAGAGGGTAAGGATTCCAAACTTGTCATATGAAAAAACTACCTCCCAAAGACACCTTCATCTTATCCAATTTGTTATAATAATGTATGAGCTTCACGAATGCTCACACACTACACCAAAACCATTTTATCTAGTGGAACTCAATAGTCACACGAAAATCTCTCTCTAAACCTTATCAAACTTAGTGAATTTTTCAAAAACAGCTTCCAAAGAAGCTTTTGCAACCTTTATCTCAGGAAAACTATAGCGCCTTGACCCGTCACGTGGGCCCAGAGTGCTAGTGAAACGTATAAATACTCTCTGATACCAATTGTAGCGCCCTGACTCGCACGTGGGTTTGGAGTGCTAGCAAATTGTATAAATACTCTTTGAGACCACGCACATATATAAATGCAACCTACCCTAACCAGGGAATCCCAGGTGCGCTTGCCATTACTAAAATTGAAACCATACAACGGAATATTTCTAAAAACATGCAAACACTTTACTTGAGTTCTAATTACTCCCAAATACATACATAACACTATCTGTCTTCATTTTACAATACGAAAATAACAAAACAAAATGTATGGTATCTCACCAGTTCTGATTACTACTACCAAAAAGTCTAGTCCCAACCCCGAGGTAAGCTAAGCACGATTCCTTGAAGGTCCTGAAAAATAATTTGTATAATGGGGTGAGACACTTATCAATAAGACAGACTATATTATTGTAGTGTGTGGCTAGCATAAGTTCCTATGTGGATATAAAATTCCATCATTTAACTGTATATGAAAATGACATTTAAATTGTACTAATCAATATATCTAAAAACACATATATTCGAATAATAAACCGTTGGCTCAATATAGCCCATTTATGAATAAAATACACAACCTGGACTGCAGAAGTAGCATCGTCACGGTATCACAAACTCATATGACATGCTTCCCCCCATAACGGGTTGTGTGACCCGAAGGCTAAACTTAACTCATAGCTAGCGGTTCCACAGCTAAGTCAAATTAAATAATAAAGATGGTATTATAACTCATTTCATATACAAACTATTATTCAATAAAACATGGCCCCTAGCCGTTATATCAAAACTCGGCCCCCGACCATCTTATTAAACTCGACCCCCACCGTTATATCATATATAGTATAAAAACCTGTTAAAACCTTCTGTTGACATATGTCATTTAAAATCAATCCTATGCCACATAATTTTTATTTGTTAACCACAAATAAATTAACCTGACTCGGAAAAACATAAGTTGCTGAAAATAGGGTATGAACATCTCTAGTGTAACGACCTGCTATATAACTTGAGGTTTTTTTTTTATATACTATAACATTTACAATGCTCTGATACCAAACTGAATTAAATCCAACCATCAACATAAGCAGCAAGAAGTAGAAATCAAATAAACATAACCATATATAATTATATACAATACCAGAGTACTAACATGTTTCCCAAAATATACACATATGTCTGTTTCCCAAAATACCCTCAACTGGCTAGAGTTATACAAAAATACTCCCAAAAATACTTACTCTACTATCAGGGCAATACTGAGGCCTCTCTGTCTACTAGCCTGATCTGCTCACCTACCTGGATCACCTGAAAAATGTTAAAGTAATGGGATGAGTCAACGCTCAGTAAGACGAAATATGCTATTGCTAGTGCGTGGCAATTGAGTTACAATACTATGAAAATCTATTATTATATAATCATGTATCACTAAATCTGTAATTACAATACCAGTAATATAAAACATCACCTTTTCACTGTTGCTTAACATATCTGTATTTTAGGTTTCTACTCAAAATACTTCTAATATATATATTTTTTTCTGTCTCTGTAAATCTGTAGACACCCCATTTTTACCCAGGCCCAATGTTATTATTATATTTACTATTATTACCATTATTATTAATATTATTATTATTTTATATACTATTATTGTTACTTTGTTATTATTATTCTTACTATTATTACTATTATTATTAGTAGTAGCATTATTATTATATTTCCTATTATTATTATTATTATTATTATTATTATTATTTTGCTATTATTATTATTATTTTTATTATTTTTAAATATTATTATTATTATTATCACTTTATTATCTTACTATTGTTATTATTATTATATTACTATTATTATTTTTATTTTCATTATTTTTGTTATTTTTTTAAAATATCATTATTATTATTTTTATTTTTATTGGTATTTTTATTATCTTTATTATTACCTTATTTTATTTTTATTATTATTTATTATTGTTATTATTTTTCAATATTTTTACTATTATTATTATTTCCACTTTATTATTATTATTATTATTATTATTATTATTATTATTTTATTTTATTTTATTTTATTTTATTTTTTTTAGCCTAGGGTCTTGGGGTTGGAGCCTATTTAAAGGCTCCTTCCCACAGCAAAAAAGGGGGCGCTGCACACAGCCAGGAGCGCACAGCGCAAGGGGGGGCAGAAAACCTAAAAAAAAAAATTTTTCTTTATACCTAGGAGCCCCATCCTGCTACCGAGGGATCTCTCCCAAGTCTCTCCACAGCTCGCCCTCTCCTCTCTGTTCTCTCCTCTCTTTTCTCTGTTCTTACTTCGGTTCTCCTCTATCTCCACTGCCTCTCTGCAACTCTCCTCCTTCCGGCCACCTTCCAGACCACCGTACCAGCTCCGCACACAGCCCTTAGCCTCCACACCACGGGCCTGAGATCCCTGCAACTGCAGCCCCAGCAGATCCGTGGGCTTCCTCTAGCCCGAACCACCACTCCAGCTCCTCTGCAACTCCGGCAACTCTCGGCCAGCACAAGCAGACCTTCCAGAGCACCAGCATCCATCAGCCCCACCAGCGGCCGAGACCCCCTCCAACTCCAGCCGCGAGTTCAGGCGGCGAAACCTCCCAGCGCCGTCACTCTCTGCAATCTCCGGCAACCCCCCCTCTGTAAGCTCCCCTGCACACACACACTCTGCTGCCCACTGTAATACGCACTCACACCCTGCACACACACACTCTGCTGCCCACTGTAATACACACACACACACACGCATACACAGAACACGCACACACTAGCACACTTGCTACCTACACCAATTGCTCATGCTTTATTTTTATCAAGATTCAGTTTTTTGTTTGCAGTTGTTGTATTCAAGCATATATGTATATTGAGAGAGTTTTTATTTATTATTAGTATGTATTGGTGGAATAGTATTGTTAAAGTTTCTTATTATTGTTAAGTATTTGTTATATTATTGTTATATTCTATTATCGTGTTTATTATGTAGATTGTTTCATTATTATGTTTAGGTTTATATAGTTGATTTGCATATTTTATATTACGGTTACGGTTGGCATGTTGATATATCTAGTAATATTGTGTTTAGTATTTTAGTGTATTTAGCATGTTAGTTTTAAGGTATGTTCAATGTTATAATGGATATTACATATTATATATTTATTACTATCATATTTGTAGCATTTTAATATCATTTATCTTGGTAACCTTAGTATTTTGAGGTTATGTTATTATATTGTATATTAGGGTATATTTAAAATTGCTGCCTTACTACTATATATATTCTTAACATTGTATATCATGTTTTGATTTATTGTATTCTCATATTTTGATTTATTGTATCTTGATGTACTTTTCGAGTTGAAATTGCTTCCATATAAATTATGTACTTAGGGTTTTTTTGGTCATTATTGTACTCACTTTGTATTTAATATTTGTATAGTTAGGGTTGTGTATTAATTTTGGCAACAATCTTTTATTTATTATTTTCAGTAATACCTTGTTTCCATAATTTCGTTATTTCTTTACTTGTGCATAGGTTTCCATGTTTTAATTTGAAATTTGGTTTATCTCTTTTATCAATTATTTCCATATGGGTGTAAAGGTATTTATAGGGTATTAGGGGTGTACTATTAGGAATATTATTATAATTACCTTTTATTTATAGTGTATTATTATTATTATCATGTGTGAAATTATTATGTTACCATTATGATGTTTAGAATATGTATTTATTGTTAATATGTGCGTATTAATATTATTTATTATTGTCATTATGGGATTACTACTATTAATATTAATATTATTATTATTATTATCATTAGTACCATTATTATTATTTTTACTATTGTTATTTATTATTATTATTATTATTATTGTTATTATTATGTTCATTATTACAATGATTATTATTATTTTATTTTATTATATATTTTTTTTATTAAATATTTTTGATTTTTATAATCCCTATGATTTTATTGCGGGGGTATGAGCCTTCGGGCATCACGTACCCTAAGCTCTGAGGGAATATATATATACATGTATATATTTATTTATTTATATTTTTTACATGTATTTATAAATTCATAAAAAGGAGTAATTTAAAGAATTATTAGATTAACTTAGGGATAATTTCAAATTAATTAGGTATCGTTCGTAAGAACGGGCGCGTAGGGGGTGCTCGTACCTTCCCCTCGCGTAACCGAACTCCCGGCCCCAACTCTGGTAATGTTGACCGATTCTACCCCTAACGGGGTAGTAATCATGTGTTCTAACCGCACTAAAGGTTAGTGGCGACTCCGATATCCATGTTTTTCCATGAAAATATTAAAATGATTTTTGATTCCGCCGCTCGGGGCACACGCGCTCCCGGGACGTCGCGACACCTTCGCAGTAGCCTGCTGAACAAACTTCGGCCCTAAAATATGGTTATCACCGACCTCGTCCCAATATCTTGGAGATCAGCACCTCCGACCATACAGTGCCTTATACGGTGCTATCTCGACACTAGCTTGATAACTATTATTGTATGCGAACTCGACAAACGACAGGTATTTAATCCAACTACCCCCGAAATCCAATACACACACCCGCAACGTATCCTCTGAAGTCTGAGTAGTCCTCTTTGACTGACCATCGGTCTACTGGTGAAAAGTAGTACTAAAAGTGAGATGAGATCCCAAAGCTTCATGTAGACTTTTCCAAAACTGGGAAGTAAACCGTAGGTCCCTATCTGAAACGATAGACACAGGCATCCCGTATAGTCTGACTATCTCCTACACATAAAGCTTTACCAGCTTATTCATAGAATAATTGACTTTAACCAAAATGAAATGAGTAGTCTTTTTCAGTCTGTCAACAACTACCCAAATAGCATTATGTCCCTAAAGCGCCGATGGCAGTCCCGTGACTAAATCCATGGAAATGTGCTCCCACTTCCACTTATGAATGAGAAGTGGTATCACTTGTCCTGCCGGCCTGTGGTGCTCAACCTTCATCTGCTGACATGTCAGGCACTATTTAACAAAACAAGTGATCTCACTTTTCATATTAGACCACAAGAAAGATTCTCGCAAATCCATGTAAATTTTTGTGCTCCCTGGATGCACTGTATATAGAGAGCGATGTGCCTCTTCCAGGATGATTCGTTTAATCTTAGCGTCATTTGGCACGCATATCCTGGTGTGAAATCTCAACACCCCGTCACTTAAGACATTGAAATCTGCATTCAACCCATCGTTTATTACACTCACAACCTCTGCCAGCTCTACATCTTTCATCTAAGACATTCTGAACCATTCCTGTAAGGTCAGTTGCACTGCCAAGCTAGCAATGAATGTCTGGTTATTTCCTTCAACAATTGACACCAGCACTAACTTCTGACTCAAAGCACCACCTACCATATTAGCTTTTCCTAGGTGGTAACTAATGGTACAGTCAGAGTCCTTTATTAATTCCAGCCATCTTTCCTGCCTTATGTTCAACTCTTTCTAAGTTAAAAAGTACTTAAGACTCCTGTGGCCGATAAAGATCTTGCATCTTTCACCGTACATGTAGTGCCTCCAGATCTTTAATGCATGAACTACTGCTGCCAATTCCATGTCATGCATTGGATAATTGTTCTCATACTTCTTGAGTTGGCGAGACGCACACGTGATAACTTTTCCCTGCTGCATTAAGACACACCCGAGTCCCTGCTTAGATGCATCACTATAGATCACAAATCCACCTTTTTTTTATGGAATAGTCAACACTGGAGTAGTAACTAAAAGCTGCTTAAGTTCCTAAAAACTCTACTCGCACTCATCAGACCACTCAAACTTCATATTCTTCCTCGTGAGCTATGTCAAGGGACCTGACAGTTTAGAAAAACTCGCTATGAGCCGGCAGTAATATCCTACCAGACCCAAGAAACTTATAATCTCATGCACGTTCTTCTATCTCACCCAATCAACTACCGCTTCTATCTTGCTCGGGTCCATTGAAATGCCTTCCTTGGACACTACATGTCCCAGAAATGCCACTTACTCTAACCAGAATTCGTATTTCTTGAACTTCACAAACAATTTACTTTCTCTAAGTACCTGGAGTACTAATCCCAAGTGAGTTGCATGCTTCTCTGGATGCCTCAAATAAACCAGGATTGCATCGTTGAATACTACCACAAAATCAATCTAGGTACTCGCGAAATACCCTATTCATTTGGTCCATAAATGCCACACAAGCATTAGTCAACTCGAATGGCATAACCAGAAACTCGTAGTGGTCATACCTAGTATGGAAAGTCGTCTTTGTTACATCCTCTGATTTAACTCTCACCTGATGATACCCGAATCACAGATCGATCTTGGAGAATACCTGTGTGCCTTGTAACTGGTCAAACAAATCATCAATATAGGGTAACGTGTATTTATTCTTTACTGCCACTTTATTAATCTCTCTATAGTCAATGCACATCCTCATCAACCCACCCCTTTTCTTTACAAATAACACCGGTGCTCCCCAGGGTGATACACTCGGCCCAATAAACCCCTTATCTAGAAGTTCCTACAGCTGCTCCTTCAACTCCTTTAGTTCATCTAAAGTCATTCTGTATGGAGCCTTAGAAGTAGATGTTGTCCCTCGAATCAACTCGATGGCAAACTCCATATCATGATCAGGAGGCCATCTCGGTAGGTCCTCTAGAAAAACATCTGGGAACTCCCTTACCACGGGGATATCCTCCAATATTTAAGTTCCTCCATTAGTGCTTCTTTTACGAATGCTAAGTACCCTTGGCATCCCTCTAGAAGTAACCTCCTCGTTTGCATAGCTAAAACGATCTATGGTGTAGAGCGCACACACGACCTGACAAATATAAACTCCAACTGTTTAGGAGGTCTAAACACTACATCCTTCTTATGGCAGTCAATACTTGCATAACTAGCTACTAACCAATCCATTCACAGAATAAGATCAAAGTCATGCATATCAAATATAATCAAATTAGCGGGTATCATCCTCCCTTGAATTTCCATTGGGTTTTCTCGGATTACTTTACTACACACTACCATTGCCTGTCGGTGTGACCACCTCTAACTCATTATCTAATGATTGTGTTTCTACCCTACACAATTTGATGAATTTTCGAGAAATGAAGGAATGCGTCGCACATGAATCAAACAATACAATGGCACTATTTGACAAAATGGAAATAGTACCTATCACCACGTCACCAACGTTCTCAGCATCGCCAAGAGTCAAGGAATACACCCTCGCTTGAGTCATACCCCTCTAGTAGTTTCCACATGATGCCTAGCTACCTCCCCGATACTGGAACTATGGAGGTGGGAGATTCAATGTATTGCGCCTTTCTCACACCATATGTCAAGGCTTACCACACCAGTAATAGTCACTTGGTCTGCCCCTGCATTTGCCCGAATGCCACCTGCCACACATAGGGCAAACAGGGTGTGATGAGGTACCCTGAAATGCCCTAGTACCTGTATCCTGTTATTGGCCTCTACCGTGACCATACCTCCACCAACGACCCTACCTCGCACCTGAATATGAACTAGAAGACTTCAATCTCTACTTCGGGTTCTGTACCTTCACATCACCCTTGTCTTTGCTACGGTGGCCTTATCCACCAGTGTAGTGAACTCCTGCACAAGCAGTATAGCCACTTGCTTTTTAATCTCCTGCTACAAGCCCATCTCCAACTTCCAAGCCTTCGCAGGCTCATCTAGTACCATATAAGGAGCAAACCATGACAGCTCTACAAATCGGGCAGCGTATTGCTGAACTTTCAGCTGTCCTTGAGTCATGTTCAGGAACTCCTCTACCTTCACTTTCCTAATAGAGGCTGAAAAATACTAATAAAAGAATACCACTTTGAAACGGCAACACGTCATTTCCACCGGTACAGTATTTGCTCCTCTAGCAGCTTTACTGCTTCCCACCATCTTTCGGCCTCTCTGGTAAACTTAAACGCAACATATCATACCTTTTTCTCTTCAATGCATCACAGTACAACCAAGATCTTCTCGATCTCCCGAATCTAATTCTATGCAAGGATTGGGTTGGTACTTTCTGCAAAGGTAGGAGGCTTCAGGTGAGTGAACTTCTCAATAGAATCTCCCATCTCAACAGTGGGATGATCCTGCCCCCAAGAACTTTGCGTAACCTCGACCATAAACTATTGGGCAAAATCCCGAAATGCCACTATAGAAACACTACCACCCTCATGGGCAGCTCCCTCGTTGCTACTTCCTCCGGCGACAACATTAGTGTCCTTGGGGTCCATCCTGAAGAAAGAACCAAACGAGTTAGAATTCCCATATCCTAACATGTTTGGTGCAGTTATAGCACACTAGCGGCTTAAATCCTTTCCCCCTAATTAACGACATACTCTGCCAGTCTTATATTCTTGTTCAAATTTTCAAGTTCCTGCCCCTCTACTTGGAAAAAAAACCATCAATGGATTGTAATTGTTTTCTGAACCCGTCGACTAATCCAAAAAAACACAGAAGTCTGTCAAGGAATTTCTATCTCTAGGCTTACGAAGAAAAACTTAAAATTCCTATTATACCCATTCCTATCCTCATTCCTAAGCTAAACCTATAATCTGGTAAAGTTATCCAACCTAACCTGCAGAACCTAACAACCTAGGCTCTAATACTAACTGTAGCGCACTGGCCCACCACGTGGGCTTGGAGTGCTAATGAAACATATAAATACTCTCTGATGCAAACTATAGCGCCCCGACGCGCCACGGGGGTCTGAAGTGCTAGTGAAATGTATAAATACTCTCTAATACCACACACATATATAAATGCAACCCACCCTAACCAGGGAATCCCAGGTGCGCCTACCATTAGTAAAATTAAAACCATACATCGGAAGATTTCTAAAAACATCCAAACACTTTACCAGAGTTCTAATTATTCTCAAATACATACATAACACTCTCTATCTACATACTACAATCCTAAAATAAAAAAATAAAATATCTGGTATCTCACCAGTTCTGATTACCACTCCCAAAAGTCTAGTCCTAGTCCCGAGGTAAGCTAGGCACGATTCCATGAAGGTCCTAAAAAATAATTTGTATAATGGGGTGAGACACTTCTAAGTAAAACGAACTATATTATTATCAGTGTGTGGCTAACATAAGTTCCTGTGTGAACATAAAATTCCATCATTTAACTGTATATGAAAATGACATTTAAACTGTACTAATCACTATATCTGAAAATACATGAATTCTGAATAATAAAATGTTAGCTCAATATAGCCCATTGATAGCAAATTTTCCCATATATGCATAAAAGACACAACCTGGACTGCTGAAGTAGCGTCGTCATACTATCACATACTCCTACGACGTGCTTCCCCCCATGACGGGTTGTGTGGCCCAAAGGCTAGACTCAACTGAAAATCGGAAGTTCTGTAGCTGAGTCAAATTATCATCACTGGTACGATTGTGGCAACCTATGGTCACCCGGTATACCACAAATGGGGCCCCTCGGCAGAAACCTCAGAGTAATACTGCGACCCAAGTCTCCTATCGACTTCATCACACTTCCATGCCTATGTGATTGCACTCATTACCATATATAGTTACGGTACCGTGCTCACTTTATCACATGTCGCAAATTCACAAGGTTCTAGAATCATATATGAATATTTACATAATAAAAATTGTATTATAAATCATTTCATATACAAACTATTATTCAATAAAACTCGGCCCCCCGCTGTTATATCAAAACTCAACCCCTGACCGTCATGTTAAACTTGGCCACCACCTTGTATCATATATAGTATAAAAACAGCTAAAACCTTCTGTTCACATATGCCATTTAAAATCATTCCCATCCCAACTATTTTTATTCGTTAACCATAAATAAATTAACCTGACTGGGAAAAACATAGGCTGCTGAAAATAGGGTATGAACATCTCTAGGGTTTTATTTAACTCATATTATATATTTAATAAAAAAAATAGGAGATGATCCAACCAACCACCATAATTTCTCTAAAAAACATATACTGCATTTTAATCAGTCCATATTTCACAGAAAGCTGACATAATATAATCCCCTTACCTGGCTTACAGAAAAGCCCACTGAAAACCCCAAAATTCACGCCCTATGACATTTGTAGCTCAAACTCCTACAATCACATTTCCCCCAGATAAATCAACACAAACCCCAGAATATTCCTTATCAAGCATTTCGTAGGCCCCCCTATACTCCAAAACATCTATAAAGCTTTAAAATATCCTACTTACCCTGATTTTGGAGTAATGCCTAAAAAGCTCAAATCAACAATCCGCTCCGCTAGACTTGTAAAATATCTCCCCTAAATCCTCGTGGCAACTTCTGATTTTCGAATCTTATAATGAACGGCGAGAAATCGTAGAGAGAGAGAGAGAGAGAGTGAGGGCGGGGGTCAGAGAGAGAAAAAGAGAGAAATTCGTTTTCTTAATGAAGAAGCAAACAAAAATCCTTTTATAAGTCATTGACCTGGCACACTTCGTGGACGAAATGACGCCTTTGTCGACAAACTGTAGAAGTTTGTTTGTCGACGAACTCTAAGCATGAAATCTCAGTCGTTTGAGATCTCTTTGTCGATGACACCTAAACTTCGTCGACGAACCACTGAAGGGCCTTCGTTGACGAAAACAAAGGATTCATCGATGAAGCCTACTAAAATTCCATTTTCTTATTTTCTTATATATTTATTTATTTATTTTTCGAGTTCGGGTTTCTACAAAAACATTGCCAAATGGACGTCTCCATGGAATGCAAGACACACTCAATTTGAATACTCCCATGTTTTATAATATAACTAGCGTGAAGGAACTCACTAGAGATGGCATGCAAGGTCGGGGAGGCTCTTAAGCAAGGAGATTTCACCAAGGAATGGGAGGCAAAAGAGAGAGAGAGGGAGATGATTCATCAAAAGGAAAGGGTTCAAGGAGTTGTGGAGGCATGGGGAGAATCGTATTTGGATTTAATGGTGGAAAATTTGTTGAAGTAGCCATAATGATGGTGACTTGGGACACCCCTTCTTATCCGTCCATTATATTACAAAAATTTTTTTTTTTGAAAATTGTGAATTTTAAGTAATCACGGTCAAAATGGTTTTTATTTTGAATTTTAATTTCAATTAAGGCTTTTTGAAATTATCCAATAAAGGTTTTTAAAAAAAAAAACGAAATTCAGAAGTTGGGGTGTCTTCTAAGGTCTTCGCCTAAACGGGAGGTCTCAATTTCTGTTTTAACTCTCTCATTATCACCCCTTGAAATAAAATTCATCCACTATGTATGTTACAACATTTTGTTTACATTCCTCTTTTGCACTAATTTACAACTAAAAAAAACAGCAAAAAAACAAAAATGGAAATATTAAGCTTCACTATTGGGCTACTCGCATCAAACCTCCTCCTTCACCTTCATTTTTCACCTGCAAACATGGCACATCTCAAAGTTAGTTTAATAATTAGGGTATTCCAAGTTGAAATTGGAGCTCAATTTGGCCTAAATTGAGACTTAAGGTCCACTATGGGCCCTTTTGTTAATTAAAGCACTATATAGGCTAGGTTCTATTTTTAAGGCCCATAATGAGCCTTTGCAAAAATTGGAGCCCAATTTGGATTGGTCTTATTTTAAAGCCTATTGTGGCCTTCTTTTTATTGGTAACCAATCTTGGGCCTTTGCTGGAATTAGAGCCCAGTCTTGGGCCTATGATGATTTAAGGCTCGGTGTGAGCCTTTGAGCAAGTTAACCCTTAGCCCATCTTGCCCTACATTCCTCTTTCCTCCCTCACATCTTGGTGACCCAAGAGCCTCATAAGCTACCCCTAGCTCTAATACCATATCCCCGCTACCATCCCTGCAACTGTAGGGTTGCTCCCTAGAAATAGAAGGGCAGAGAGAGTAAAGAGAAATCAAAGAAAGAAATTAGATAGAAAGAGCTGAGAGTTAGAAAGAAGAGGTGTAGGGGTTGCAACCCCCTCCCTTTTTTGCCTATAAATAGAGAGGACTTGAGAGAAGAGATAGGGCACTAGAAATAGAAGGGTAGAAAGAGTGAAGAGAAATTAGAGAAAGAAGTTAGAGAGAAAGAGCTGAGAGGTAGAAACTTCTGGTCTTCACTAATTGTGTGTTTCCGCCTTACGATCATTCTTTTTTTTTTTGAACCACAACATGTGTCCTCATCATATTAAAGCTTTAATTTCGTCTTTTAGGTGAACACGTTCCTTTGTATCATGCCTATGATCTCTATGGAACTTCCACAGCTTTAAAGTGTCCTTTTGTATGACAAGTCTGCATAGGCTCTAGCCAAGACACATAGCTTTTCTCCAAAAAGGTCTAGGATTGGAACTTGGTTACTAGTCCCACATCCTTCGAACTAATGGGTTGTTTATTGTTCTCTTACTTTTTACCTCCCTTAATTGTCTTATCCATGTTCGTTGAACTTTTCCTTTTAAATTGTGTCTTGCTCTTTCTCTTTATTTTGACCTCTTCGAAGTTGATATACTTTTATGTTCATGCCATTAACTCACTCATATTAATTAGAGGTTTCTTTCCCAAGGAATTTGAGAAAACACTTGGTTGGAGTGATGTTACATATCAAAGAAACTACTGTGACCCCATGATCAAAGTTCCATTTCTAGAGTTGCGTTTAAAAAGCAATGCATAAGCTCTTTTAACGTTTCTTTCCCTCGTTGAACAAGGCTCATTAGGTAGGCTGAAGTTTTTTCCATTTTTCGACTACTAATGAAATGTATTATAAAGCGTTGTTCTATTTTAGAAAAGGAACCAATTGAACTAGGCTTTTTAAAGTCCATTAGCATGCTTTGGCATTTCCCTCCAGAGTTGCTGCAAATGCTCTGCATATGATTGCATCAAGTGCACCTTGCAATTGTATTAACATTGTTAGCTTTGGTGCAATCCCAAGAGGGGGGGTGAATTGGGTATTTAAAAATTATCACCTAGGTTAAACCAGATAAGCAGTATTACTTAACCTACGGTCTGTCTATGCAAATGTAAATCTAATCATTTACAATATAACATACACGTGCAGTAAGTAAATTGCGGAAATGTAAAGAACACGCACGATATGTTATCGGGGTTCGGCCAACTGTGCCTACGTCCCCGCCTCTAGCTCGCAAGCAGGAGGATTCCACTAACAGCTCACTTAAGGGTGGAGTGGCACCGTTTACAACCAGGTCAAATTAACACAGGGCTGACCTCAACCTTAACCAGCTCAATTAGTGGGGCTGACCTCAACCTACACGCCTTAACAGGATGACGCACCTAACTTTCCTAACCGGGTCTAAGCCAATCCGGGACTATTCCAGGGCTAGTCTCCCTCTTCAGGCCCGTGCCTGGAAATACAACAAATGTGTATAAAATTTGTACACGGAAATATGCTTCTAGAAAAGCAGATGTGTGCACCAATACAGCTCAATCAATAAAGCAAGCACGAATGATATGTAGATATGCTCAGTGATCTAATGTACGCTAAACACTCAATCAAGTATGATAATCAATCAAGATCTAGAGTGTGTATCTAAGCAAGATTTGAAACACAATATTCGAATATCACAAAATCATATTAGGGTTTCAAATATGCTAACCAAGATAGATCAAACAAACTCAATATGATATTTCAATTTCTAAAGCACAATGGAGTTGTTTGAAAGATTAGCTTTTCACAAAAGGATTTTTACACACAAAATCTAGGTTTATGTATCTTGCAACATTAATGCAAGAACCACAACCCTCAAAGTCTTCCCACACAAGATTTATCAAATGAAATCCGTGGAAGAACTTTAGGCTATACTCTCAAATAAAATCAATCAACCTTTATACCAAAAGAGAGTATTAGCTAGAAAGATTACGCACAATAGCCTTATAGAAATACTCACAATGCTTAGAGAAATAAAGATTGAAGAGTATGTGAGTGTTTGCAAGAAGTTTTTGGCTAATATAGGGTTTTAAGAGTTGAGAGAGTTTTGCCATAATCAAGTTTGCTAATACCCGCTAATAATGATAAATGAATAGGTATATATAGGCAAGGAGGTATTTTTGACCGTTGGGAACCTATTGGGCATTATTAAGAAAGTTTTAAATCATTTTAAAATAATTAACCCTGTTTAAAATATGTTTATCCACGGTAAAAATCAGGGTAACCCGATAGGTCCGGTCGACCAGAAATGGTTCGGTCGACCAGGACTCAAATGGCTCGGTCGACCAGGGGACTTTTGAACTGAAAGGCTCGGTCGACCGGAGAGGGCGATTTTCCAATTTTCCGAGTTTCGGTCGACCAGGGCATTTTGAACTGCCTGGTTCGGTCGACCAGACCGCTGAAAATTCTCCCGAGTACCTTCCGGTCGACCAAGTAGTTGTAGTTCAAAAGCTCTCGGTCGACCGGATGGCCAACTGTTGACCCAGGAGGGTTTCGGTCGACCTGGGCCTTTTGAACTACAAGTTTCGGTCGACCAGGTAGTTAAAATGTTGACAAAAAAGAGTTTCGGTATACCGTAGTGAAGGCTCGATCAACCGTAGTGAAGGCTCGGTCGACCGGGGTTGAAATCAACTAGTTTCGGTCGACCGTAGTGAAGGCTCGGTCGACCGGCCTCTACTTTTCTACACAGACATTGTTCAGTGTTTCGGACATAACTTTTCCTATACAACTCAAAATTGGATGTTCTTGATATCAATAGAAATTTAAGAGAAAATCCCACAACTTTCATGTTGAACACATTCTAAGCAAATGACTTTTGGGTTAAGAAAAATGTCCATCAATGAGACGGAAGAAACATGAAGGGAGTTTTTCTCTTACGGACACGTTTCAGTGTTTTGGCCATAACCTTTTCTGTGTAACTCCAATTTGGACGTTCTTGGTATCAAACTCAAGCTATGGTAAAATGCAACAATTTTTATTTTGAACATGATTTGATATGACATCCAATTGAGTAAGAAAATTGTTCATTTCTAACATTCGGTCGGCTGGCCGGTTGACCGACCCCTTTGAAAATTTTAGTTTTTGCCTTCTTTTAACTTTAAAACCATTTAAAAACCTTTGTATAAGTTACGCATTTTATGACAAAAGTTTTTCATGTTATTTGGAGGTCCTATGGTCAATCTAAGGTCAATTTGAGCATACCTACCTATCATGCATGATGCAAATTATTACAAGCCATATGAGTGCACAGTCCATAATAAAATTACATTCCAGAATGAAGAAACTGAAAAATAAATACAAATGTAGCACAAGATTCTTCATTCATCGGCACGAACACCGCACGCCATCATAATAAGTCTTTTAGTCACGAAGCGCACACAAGGTGATCCGGCATGCAATTCTCAGTACAACCATTACCAAGAGTATTTGTCAGAATCAAAACTGGGTGTGACCAATCAAGTCAACATTCTCCCCCTTTTTGATGATGACAAATACTTTATGCAAAAGTGGGTATAGCCAAGAAAGGCTCCTCCTGACTTTATGCATAAAGGTAATTAAAGTAATGGGTAATAAAAGATTAAACATGATTAAGCATTGTTTTACCCACTTTTGCCTTTTCTCCCCCTTTTGGCAACAGCAAAAAGGGTTTAAGCAATAAAACTCGAAGGCAAAGGATGTCATTTAGATACAAAAGGGATGTTAGGAGGAATTTTTGAAGAATTTGGCAACATGCCGTTTGAAAATAGACCATTCCCAAACCTCACTTTGCACCTAAGTGACCTATGTTGAGTTTTAATCAATAGCATATAGCACATATTCATCACGTAACTCAAACAGTACAGTATTTTCAACACACAAAGTAGAGGTATAACTTTTAGACATTCAAGAAATATAATAGTCATACAATGCAAATAGAATGACAAAATTAACCTCAACAATTAAGCACATAAGTAATACAACTGGTCATTTAAATATTTTAAATGTCATGAAAAACAAAGTTAGATTGTAGATATGCACTGACCATTTCAATTGACACATATCATAAGACCCGTGAAAGATTTGAATTAAAAAAAATACATGGCATATGATACCAAACAGGAAGTTTGAGCATAAATACAATCTAACTAGTTCGCATGCATTTTTATGTGTAGGTATAGAACCAGTTATGCGACTTTAAAATGATATATGTATATAATAATAATAATAATGAAGCAAGAGAAAAAGTTTGAGTTTTGAAATTAGTTCTTGCCATAAAGTAATAAATATATATATATAATTTATATATATATCCCCCTTGTAATTTATATATAAATTAGTTCTTCTCCAAATGTGTCATTTTTTTTGAATTTTTCCTTAAGTTCCTAAGATCGTTGTTACACTATTGGCATATTCTATTTTCTTTATTGGGTCTAATACTTTCACGGCTACTTCTTATGGTACCCATGCCTATCTTTTAGATGTGGCTTCTACTTGAGTGGACTCAACATCATGTTTCACATGATCCTTTTTTTATTGCATGCAGGATCATGCTAAATATCTTTCACCCTATTTTTAAAAGTTAAGAATTTATTTAGGGGCACATTTTTGATGAATTGTTCACCCATGTAAAGTGGATTGATTAAGGTGATTGATCCACAGCAACTGGTCCTAATTTGGGGTTATGTGACCAGGTTGTTGACTTTTTAAGTCTGATCCCTATTTTGATGTAGACAGAATACAATTATCTCATGTGTGCATTTAGTGTTCGAACAGGTTTTTATCTTAACATGCACATGGGGTGAAGGGAAAGTGGAAGCCAGGATGAACGTAAAGCTTATACACGTGGCGTATTCTATGAAAGGCAGAAGAGCAATAGAAGAAGAAGAAGCTAGGCATTATTTTATTTTGTAATTGCATTTAGTTTTTTATATATTTGGTATCTAATAATGCATATCATGCATGATATGATGCTAAGCTCAGAATAGCCATAGACTAACCTTAGGGCACCCAACACGGTAAAAGTAAAACCTTTTCTTAATAACTAAAATCATACAAAAAGGCTTAAATTATTTAAGGTAAAAAATATGGCAAAAATCATGTTTCAATTGGCCTCGGTCAACCGACCATTGAGTGTTCAAAAAATCTAGTCGACTAACCTATTATCTTGGGATTTTATATTGCCTCGGCCGACCAACCCTTAAATGCTTTAATTTGGTTAGCCGATTGGCCCTTTTAAACTGACCACATTTTGACCCCTCAATCAACCGGCCTTTGTGCTTTAAGAGTGTTCAGTTGACCGACACTGTTCACTTGGCAAACCACGACTTTGGCCAACCAACAGAACCTACGAAGGTTTGAAAATCGCCTTGACCCACCGACCGACACTATCCACAACTGACCGAACCCGTTTTAAAATTTGAAATTCTTGTGTGTAGTTAGCCAATCGACGCTAGCACCGATCGATCGAACCTCTCGAGTTCTGGTTATTTTCCAGCGCTAATCATGTTTAATTTTTTAATTAATTTTTTTTAAAAAAATACCAAACATGTCCCCAATGGTTAAAATTTTCATAAATTTATATGAACCCCCTTCATATCTTTGATTAGCAACTTTGATTATTTTTCAAAATCATCTAAAATTTTATCTTAATCAAAGTTCCCCCACATTCACTTTTATTTCAAAAACATTTTTGAGGTAATATTTTATACTCTTTTTCTCTCTTTATTTTTCCCTTGAGAAATATTTTTGAAGAGAGTACTTTATTTTTGGGCATTCATTTTATTCAAAGCATAATACTCTCATCCATTCCTTATTTTTGAAAATCAATTTTTGAGAGCTGCTTATACTTTTTCCCATACATTTTTCTTGATAAATATTTTTTTTGGGAAAAACCATCTTCTTACTTGTGAATTTTTTGCACTTCCATTGCAAGATTCATAAGCTCATCTTGCTTTATTGCACAAATCCCTTTTTGAGCCAAAACTCAAAAAACTCCTATACTTTATTTTGAAAATATTTTTGGAGATATCATTTGAGAATTTAAAGATCTTTGAGGTACTCATTGTATACTTCATTTTTAATCAAAGATCAAATGTTTTTATTTGTACAAAAACTCTTTGGAAGCAAACCCTAAGTTCTACTATTATTCTTTGAAAAATATTTTTTAGGAGAAAATTTTATTAGGGTTTAAATCTTTGAAGCATTTATTATAGACATCATATTTCAAAGATTGAAAATATTACTTTGAGAAAAACACTCGTTCTCTCTTGAGCATACTTTCATATCATACGAGAGTGCATTTTAGAGTTTCAACGTGTACATCTCTACTTATTTTCAGAATCATTCATTATGTACAAAAATATTACTTAAACTGATTTGATTTAGTCCGATAAATTGAACTGGGGAGTGTCTGCCCCGTAAAGATGAGTTAGGAGGTGCACCTTCCTATCAAAGGGTGTACGACTTGGTTCTGCTGGGAAAGTGAACCGAGGTTTCTCCATCTCGTAAGGAGAAACTGGTTGTGGCTCAGCCCTATAATTGAGCCGGAGAGACTCCTCCCTGCAAGAAGTACTGGTTGTGGCTTGGCCTCATAATTTGAGCTAGGGAGTTTTCGCCTCGAAAGGAGAATGTAAACGACTTTCGCTCCACCCGGTTAAGTGACCATGTTAGTGGAATCCATGGGGAGTATGACCAAGGCGGGGACGTAGGCAGTATTGGCCAAATCTCGATAACAAATCTCTGTGTGTTTGTCTCTCTCTCTGTCTCATCTAATTTCTGCACTTTAAATTTAGTATGTCTATGCTTGTTCATTTATGGTTATAACTATTTTGCATGCACACATTAAGTTAAATAAGATATGCTCTACTCGTGTATGTCTGTATTCATTATTTAATTATTTTACATACACGTGTATATTGTGGTGAATGAATCAGTGTAAATTTAATTTAGTCAAAAAAATTTCAAACCCGATTCACACCCCCCCCCCCTAATTGTGATCACACCATAACTCTCATTGATCATATTCAAAGATAAGGATCCTCCCAAATTCCCACAAATGACGCCAATTGTTGCTTTAAAAAATTAGCTAGAGGACATGGACTCATCTCTAACCATGGCCACCTACAATGAATTAAATGATATAGACTTGGAGGAATCGGGGTGTACTCCGGGAATCACTATGTTATCTAAGTCAAGAAGTGTGGGTGGATAGTAAGAATATATGAGAACGAGATGTCTTACCTCCCACCCAGAGTACGCCCCTTTTGTAGTAGTGGAAGGTTTCCTTCTATTAAATTCAGTATTTATGGGTCAATTATTTTGATGGTGGGGGCTCAAAATTTAATTTAAGGATATTTATATTGGGGGAGTAATGGCGATCCCTTGATTGTGATCTCTTATTAACATATCCAATTAATTTTAGCTATATTAGGTTTAAAATATTAAAAATATCACTCAGTTCACATTAAAAATTACAAAATATTTATTCATGCTTTTAAAAATGGACTATAAATTTTTATTTCCTGAAGGTTTTTCTATACATTTTATCCTCAAATAATATTTAAAATCTTATATAATTTTCTATTTTCAATAGTATTAGATAGAAAATTTGTATTAAATTATTCTGGAATGTATATCTAATTTTTATTAGCAATATAATCTGTAATAATTAGATTTTCATGAAACATAATTGTTAATTTTTTAACATGTATTTTTTTTAACAGTGCATAGCATGGAGTTGGCAAATACTATTATAATACTTGTTAAGGATATTTAGCAATCTTATTTTTTATTAGTTTTTATTTTTATTTTTATTATTATAATATTTTATATATATATATATATATAATAATGTGTAATAAATACTATCCATTTAGGTCATTAAAGTTGGGCTGGACAAAAATAATAAGAATAATTTGGGAGACAAATTTTGTACATACCAAATCTGAGATTAAAGCATTTGTGTGTGCGCGGACAAATTTTGTTCATGCCTAAACAAGTACTCGCATTTTTTTCCGACGCCCCCTCCGGCCTTCTTGTGTTTTAACTTGCAACGCACATCATCATTACCAAAGAGGCAGTATGTGAGAGAGAGTTCATTGCACAGAGAAAATAAAATTTTCATAATTGGTAGTATATGCAAATATATTACCCAAAATTTTGTACGAGTTTATTGCAGAAGAATGTTAAAAAAAATAAAAATAAAAAATTATGAGGGTCTTGCTAATAAGTTTATGAAGTAAAATATTATAATAATTCATGCAATTTTATTATAAGTTTTATGTTTATAAAACAATTAATTCCTAAACCCTAAATCGTAAATCTGTCAAATGAGATTAATAAAATAAGGTTATAAAAAGAGATAAAGTAGACTTTATATGTTCGGATACTTATTGGTATTTTTTTTTTTTTTTTTGTATTGAGTTAAATTTGGTAAGATGAATTGTAAAAGAAATTAAAAATATTAAAAAATTTTATGTATTTAACCTATTTTTTTTTTAACAAAATCTTTATAGAAATTAAGTTATTTAATTGCAATAGTAACTAATTTGTAACTAAGAAAAAGTTAGTGGATTTTATTGATTTTAACTCCTTTTGTTTTATTGAAAAAAAGTAGTAAAATTATCATTAGGTTTGATTTTACAGGAAGCTAATTCTTAATTTATCATAAGAGACTTTAGCCATGTACTTCCCGATTTGGTGCAGCTTAAAAGGATTCAAATTAAGGATTTGGTTTCGGTTGAAGCTTTAGGTAATAAAAAATATATATATTATTAGCTATTGCAATACCAATGTTAAAACTTTAAGAATATTGTTGTAGATTTTTTTTTATTGATTTCTATTTTTTATTATAATAATTTCTTATTTTAAACATCATAACTTATGATAATATTTTATTATGGAAACATTGAAGTCTACTCCGCCAAAGAAATAATAATGGTAATTTAGCGTTAAAAATAAACTTTTCCAATAACAAATTTATTGATGTAATTTTTATATTTTATGAAAATCTTACACTCTTTATAAGCGTGAGGTTACCATCATATTTCATTTTAAGAATGTTAGAAACTATCACAAAATAAACTCAAGATATTTGAATTTGGTGACCCCAAGGTTACGGATTCGATTTCCTCTTAAGAGTTACTTCAGTGAATTATCAGAGGTGCACCAATTGATGAGCGACTTTCACCCTCGGGCTTAGTGTCACGCCATAGTGTCTAAAGTGACACAAAGATGTTGGAGTTCTCTTGTTATCTGTTGCGGGGTAAAAATAACAGGGATGCTCCTTCAACTTCCGTTGACTTGAAATGGGAAGAAAAGAAAGGTTTGGAGGATCCGGGGTGTACTCCGGGAGATCACTTCGATGCCTAAGTAAGAGGACTGCTTTTAGAGAGGCTGAACGCAACAGTAGAATAGTGTTCAATGACTTATCTTGACCTTTTCTCCAGATCTTTTTTTATAGGGATTCGAGTTGACCGTAAATTGACTCGAATTTATTGCGCGGGGCATGAATTGCTCCTCAGTCATAAGTGCGTGTACCTATTACTCGGCTATTAAAGCCATTGGCGTGGATCTCTCCTCCTCTTTATTGGGTTGGAATTGATCTCTCGTCAAGATGTCAGACCTGGAAAAGGTGCGAGATAGACATTGACCTATCCTCATTAACTAGATTATTTTGGGTGTATTATTAAAAAAAATAATAATAGAAATGTTGTGTTTAAAGAGAATATTAAAAAAATAGGGATGTTATGTCTAAATATATTTTTATAGTCTTACTGAAATGACAGCTTGTTGTGTAACGTTAAGAAGAAAAATAATAAAAATATTGTGGTGAGATATTTTCGGGAAGATAATTGTTAGGAGCGGTATACAGGCAACAATTTTAGAGAAGTGGTGGCAAACGCCTCCGTAACAGAGAAGATGTGTAGGTCCGGGTAAATATTTTACCTTTCTTTTAATATATTAATCTATGGTGAGGATTGGGTGCAGGCTGTGCAGCCATCAGCCATCAGCCATCAGCCATCCTTCCTCTTATATATACCTTACAACTACTCTCATTGATCTCATTCTGGACGCCCTCTCCTGCCCTCTGTTGTTTTCTAAGTTTAGACACGCATCATTATTTCCACATTAACACGCAGAGAGAGAGAGAGAGAGAGATAGATGGAGGAAACAAGGTCCAGGTTCACAAGGATTTGTGTGTTCTGCGGGAGCAGCTCAGGCAAGAAAGCTTCTTATCAAGAAGCCGCCGTTGAGTTAGGGAAGGAACTGGTAAACACATCCTTGACCAATGAGTTTTCCTTTCCTCTAATTCCTCTCCACATCCTATTAATCAGAGCCTTGTATCAGTTTTGATGGAAAAGATCATTGTGGTCTCGCATAAGTTTCCTTCTGCTTTTGGTCTTCCACTTCTGTTCAATCTGTTGTTTCTCTCGTCCATTGATGATCTTTCGTTCTAATGACACAGATTGATGGGAACTGGGTTGTTTCTCTTTTTCGAAATTAGATTGAATGAGAAATCTATATTCAATAAAAATGAAAAATGAAGGTTATTTATTTCTAAGTGGGTGCAATTACGCACTTGGTGTATATTTTTACCTTCATTATTATTTCCCCCTGTTTTTTTCCTTATTCCGTGAATCTGCTTTTGAATAGCAATTTTTTCTTTTCCTTTTTAGTTCGTGTTTCCAAGTGTAGTGGGTTCTGAGGGGTGTGGGTGTAGGTGTTGTAACAAAGAAGATAGCTTTCAACGTGGGGATATGATTGTGAGCGCGGGGGGGAGGTTCAGGGTTTATGTTCGGCATGAGAGGTAGATTGCTAGCTGTAATCTGTCTGTCAGTTGAGCAGCCTTCTTGCATGATCTTCCTTTTGGTTATAAACCCTTAATTTATTATTATTGTTAATTATCAAAAAAAAATTATTGTATTTGCCAAGGGAACCAAACGTGGTGCATTGGGGGGGTTATCATGACTGACTCATTGAGCGTGTTCTAGCCTTGGGCAGTTCCACAAGCCTCCCATGATTTTTGTTTCTGGGGTTTATGGGAGGGTTTATGGCACTCACTAACCCCTCGGGGGTTCTGCCTGATAATAATAATAATAATAATAATAATAATAATTGCATTTAATTAAGTTTATTTCTACTATTAATTAATTATTGTGAACTGTGTTTGTATATGATGATGATACATGGTGGGTTTTGTGACACGTGTTAATGAGAGTTTTGTTTTTCGATGTGTGTTATGAAGGTGGAGCGAAGGATTGATTTGGTGTATGGAGGTGGGAGCGTGGGACTGATGGGTCTTGTTTCTCAGGCTGTTCATGATGGCGGGCGCCATGTTCTAGGGTTTGCCTCTCTCTCTCTCTCTCTCTCTCTCTCTCTGTAGAATGTTAAATGACTAGCATTATTAGTTTGTTCACCACAAGTCTCATTTTTATATTTTTGGCTTCTTGAAACATGCATTTTTACCAATTCTCTATAGTTTGTGTCCTTGAGCTGCTCAAAGGCAGACACATTATGGATCAAATGCTGGTTCTCTCATTAAAAGGGAAAAAAATGGATTATAAAGTGTTCTGCAGGTTGTTCTCATGAACACAAAAGGACTCTTTTTTTCTGTTACAAGACAAAAAGCGTTCGTTGTTTAGAATCTGAAAGTGACTTGGTGTCTGAAGTGTCAGTTGACACACTATTACTTCTAGTTAAAAACTAAAAAGAAATGAAAAAGATTGGTGAAAAGCTATTGAACTTTTTGGAAGTGAAAAGCACCAAAGGAACACTTTCTGGGAGTGAAAAGGCATTGGTGCCCTGCGAATGGGTGTATGGATATGGTCGTTGCAGTAAAATGGGGAACCACTTTCTGCAGTATTTTTTGTTTATTGAGAACTTGGTTGTTTGATCATTTTATTAACTTTCGTCATTTGGATTTTGTATGGTCTTTAAACCACGCCAAAACATATTTATTATACATACAAGATTAATTAATGGTGCTAATCTGTCTACATTATTTGGTGTTGTTCTTGCAGAGTTATTCCAAGGACCCTAATGCCCAGAGAGGTATACTCAGAAACCTTTAGACATGATCTTATTTTTCTCTATTTTGTATTGTACTGTTGACATGGATGCTGTATTTTCTCCAACTGATAATGCCAAATAAATGTTTATAGTTTTGAGTGTTGCCTGCCATTTATTCTGAGGATGAGACCCTTAATTTGTCAATAGCTGGCTAGCTGCACTTATTTTCTCTCCCCCATGTTTCTATTTCCTGTGTTGCCTCGAATTCCTTGTTGAACGTGTATTAATTTCTTTGAGATCACTTGCATCTTAATTTCTTCCAATGAAAATTATTGCTTTTAACGGCTAGCGGGTGATAATCTATTACAGTTAACTGGGGAGACCGTTGGCGAAGTGAGAGCTGTATCAGATATGCATCAAAGGAAAGCCGAGATGGCCCGTCAAGCAGATGCCTTCATTGCCCTGCCTGGTATGGGATTCAATGCATCCACAAGAACTAGGCCAATGTGGTTCACAATACTGAAAGAATTGAAAAGGGCTCAAAATTTTTAAATCAATCTTTTAATGTTTTAATATATATATCAGGTGGGTATGGTACTCTTGAAGAACTGCTTGAAGTCATCACATGGGCGCAACTTGGAATCCATAAAAAACCAGTAAGAGACATTCTTTATCTGAAGTTGGTTCGTTGGAAATATTACAATTATTTGTCAGGGTGCGAATGAACACTACCAATATTACGTTAAAATTGACTGCTAGAACTATTATTAATGTTTTTTTAGTTAGATGTACCAAATGTGGAGGAAGCAAACACAAAGTCATTGCTCCTTTTTTTATATGTATAAACACATTTATATGTATGTCATGTGTCTCTGTAGAGATCTGTTCACTGGTTTTTTTTTCTTTTATTTTTATTCTCTTCTGTATGTTAATTTCTTATCCTAATGAAGTCTGAATTTTTTTTTATTATTTTTTGGGAGAAGTGGGAAGTTTGAATCTTGGTCAATAGTGATAATCACATGGGATGGGGGATGAAAGGCTGCAGAAAATCAATTAATAGGTTACTTTTTTTGGATTCACATGGAAAGTTGTATGGCAATACATTTAATATTCCTATGATAATCAAGATACGGATTTGAATGGACTAGAATTTCATAAAATTCATGGTAGGGAGAGCTTATTTCAAAGAAGGTCTTTATTTATGTTTCTGCTTGCTAATTGATTTAAAAAATGATCAGAGGCTTACTTATGGATCTTGACTTTGATTCTATAATTTGTGTATTGTATATATATTTATGCAGGTCGGTCTTCTGAATGTAGATGGGTACTACAATTCGTTATTGTCTTTCATTGATAAGGCCGTTGATGAAGGCTTTGTTTCACCAACTGCTCGTCGCATAATTGTGTCTGCCCCGACAGCTAAGGAACTAGTTAGAGGACTTGAGGTGAACTGATTAGTTCATGCTTATTATAGTATATGTATCATTTACTTAATCAAACAAAACTTCCTGAGCAATTGAAACTGCACATTCAATACGGGTCCTAGTGAGAATCATGCACCGACTATATTTTAAAAAATGTGCACCCTAGTTGTCCAACATTCCTATACTTACTGGGAAAAAAAAATAACAGAAGTTACATAGAGGGGCTTGGGATGTTCCCTGCACGTGCATCGGCATAAGAAGGAATGGGCTGATTTAGGTTTATTTATTACATGTTGTATTTTAATACATAATAAATACATTAATCTCCATCTCATTCAGGTTTTGATTAATGTCTTTTGGGTATTTCAGGATTATGTTCCAGAGTATGACGAAGTAACATCCAAGCTAGTTTGGGAGGAGGTGGAGAGACTGAGCTATGTGCCTGAATCTGGAGTGGCCACATGACATCTGCAGCAGCAAACTATACATGCCTTTTTTTGGATTTTCGATTATACGATCGTAAATAGTTCTATACGGTCCTAACCGTCCGTAGGTCCCCGACACACCAGACCCTCCCATTTTAATGTTCAATGGAGGGATTGATTGAGATTGTGATTGCCATGTTTTGTAAAACTATGAAAGAGGGATCAGATCAATTTTAGGGTTTTATATGAAAAGCCCAAAAAGAAGAATGCTTGTATTATCTATCAAGTGAGAGAGAGGGGGGGGGTGTTTGGTGTTTGGATGGCTGGTGAAAATGAAATATATAATGTTTTGTCATTTAGGTGTGCAAATATTTTGTTGTTGTTTTTAGAGTACGTGGGTTAGTGCCTTAGTGGAATCACCGCGCTCAAAGGGTCGTCGGCTGGCATTGTGGGGAGCAAACAATAATGGAAATTTGGAGGTTTGTCTGGAGAGATATTTTTGAATTGACTCTGTAATTTGACCTTCTAATCATTGACCCTGGATTTTGACCTTCTACCATTTTGCATTTTGCCCTTAAATCATTTGTGACTATTGACTCTTATTTTCTCCCACTTGGGAAAGAAATGGGAAGAAAAACCCCCGAAAGGTAAAAATGAGGCTGCTTAGAAGTATAGGGTTAAGATTTTGAAATGGTGTAGAATTGAGAAATCAGAAAATTAAGGAGTATTTTTATTTTTTAGCTAATTTGAAAAGAATTGTTTGGAGCTATCAAAGTTGAAGTTGTAGGATGGGATGTGACTTGGTTCTCTCTAGTGGAAGTTCAATTTTAAAGAAAAATGATATTGAGGTGAGGGCTTACCTTTCTATTTTATTGTATTTAAATGTGTAATGTAACGAAAGGATTTTATATGATATTTAATGTCACATGTTCCAAATTTTAAGAATAGGTTCATGGACATATTGAGGGATGGGTTCCTGAATAATTTTGTGTTTAATGAGCCTCTTAGACCAAAAAAAATACGAGTTGAAATGTAGGTGGATACAAGGAGCATAGGCTTCTTGATGGAAAGGGAAATTGTGTAGGTAAAGCACGCCAAACTTGTATATCAAAGTCATGACATTCTAGTCTTAGGAAGGAGTAGCAGCTAAGTCCTCCCAAGTAAAAAAATAAAAATAAAATTTTAAATTATTTTTTGTTACATATTCACGTAATTTGTAACTCTACAAGTCACAAAAGTAAAATTGAACGCCCAACTATTGAGCTTTTTTCGCCAAAATGGATATTCACCTCATCGTATCCTTTACAATTTTCATCCGTTGATTTTTTTTTCCACCTCTAGATCTTCCTACATTCTTTCTTTTATAACGAGATTAGGATATAAGAGTGGAGCATTCAAAGAATTATAATTGCACTATCACTCCACCTTCAAAGAGATATTAACGGGAAGGAGAAGGATTAAAAAGTTACATCATTAAATGACTTCAAATTTGACATTAGTAACATAGTTGTTTTGAAATGGTGTAGAATTTGAGAAATTAGTGCGAAGGTTTGAAATTAATTAATGTCACATTTGAGTTAAGTAGCATATATGGATAATAAAATTTTGGCTGCTAAATGAAAACTTTACATAATGTTTTGAGACTATGTAATTAAACATTGAAAAATTGATTATTAAAAGATAAATTTTTTGTTTTTGTTTTTATAGGTACTTAAAAAAGAGAAATGGTTTGATATCACTAAAGATGTGATCTCTATTTCCAAAAGTTTCAGAGTTTTAACTTTTTAAAGTCACAAAATGAGAGATGCCTCACTTTCTTCTATGCATTAATTTTGATGGGTCTCCTAACAAACAAAAGAAGAAGAAAAATAAGTTCAAATTCAGGTTGGTTGGAGCATAGGCCTTCCTATAGGAAGGGAAAATGGCAAATCCCTTGAAATATCTCACTAGGTAAAACATGAAACTTGGTTTATTAAATTTACGAAATCCTAATTTTGGAAATGAGTAGGAATAGGTTGGGATCGAAATTAATTACTTAAATTCAATGATGAGATAAAAGGATTATAAAAATATCTTGTAAAAATTATCCCTCAAAAAGTTTACATTTTTCTTTTCAAAATATGAAAGAGGAATCTATATCTTTTTAACAAATCTTAAAGGTGGTTTGAAATTTTTATAATATTACAGGAGATCCCAGTGATTTCTAAAACCTCGAGGGAATTCTATATATTTTTTTGTCAAATCTTAGAAAAAGTCAGTATTGTTTACTCTAAAATAATTGAGGAAAAAAATCATGAGATTTAAGTTTCATTCAAATATAATTAAGAACCTTAAGCATTAAGTGTTGCAAAATCCTCAATCTCTTCTTTTAATTTAAGTTCCAATCAATTTTTTTTTTTCTGTTATGTTGTAAGTTATGCCATGAAATTTTATATAATTTCACATTATTTCACAAGATAACAAGAAAAAGGGGATAAAAAGGACACAAAATAATGACAAAAATAGGTTTCTATTTCTCTTAATGATCACTTAATTAATAGGTTATAAGTCTTACAATTTTTCAATTCAAATAAAAACTTAATATTTGAGTAATGAAAAGTTAAATATTCGTCTTATTTTGATAAATTAATATATTAATAATAAAAAATAAAAAATAATTATCGACCGACCTCCAGCCTAGGTGGAAAGTGTCCCAAAAAAGGACAAATAAAGGGTCAAGCAAATGAGCTACTCACGTGGAAATGTTGTTGGGTTGGGCTTATCCTCTCAAAAGGCCCCAACCGATCACACAGCCCACATATTTTATTTGTGGGTCATTTGGGTTTTGGCTGCTCCTCAAATGACCTTTACTGAACGATCGGATGGTGGGCCAATTTTAGATCGTGCAGATTCGGACACAGTGAGGCCCGTGGACTACAATGTGGGCCTTGCCCGTTTCCCCTCTCAACTTCAAGATCCCCAATGGGCCCTTTTGACGAGCCCAACATGTGGGGTCGGTCCACGGATTCGTTTGTCCATCCAATTTCTCGACAAACATAGCGCAATAATTTCATGCTACATTTCCTTTTTTAAAGATGACGGTGTGTGCACGAGTATGACCATAATTTAGCACATGCATATCGCACTCAATTTTGCCTTTATTTCTTTGATCAATGAAAATGTCTCATTTGGCATTATTTATTGAAAGTTATTAATTCTTTTTTTTAAAGAAATACTAGGCAGGATTATTTATGTTAAAATTAAATGCGATGTAAAATTCAAATTGTTCAATAATCGGTAAATTGGTTAATAGGAAAGATGTAATGTCATCTAAGTTTTTTTTGCGATTTTTCTTTATACAAAGTAGACATCTAAATTCACATACTTTCTTTGTAATGATTTTTCTTTTTTTTTCTTTTTTTTTGAAGAAATATGACAATAAAATTGTTATACAAAATTGAAGGGGTTTTAGACGAGCACAATTGCAGTTTCCCAAGCAAGCTTTGGATCCAAGAAAGTGTTAAAGAGTTGTGCTCATATTTAAAAGGGACTATTGTCACAATCTCACATCAAACGTATAACAAAAAAATCTTAAATTTATAAGAATGGTTTAAACTTTAAACTATGTAATGCAAGACTTTATTGAGGTCAACATCGTAAAGACTATCCACTTTAAGTCTACAAATAAATGAAAGGTAATCCCAAATACAAATAGAAATTTGGTATTTAAAAAAAATTCCTAAGAAAATGATCATACATTGAAATAACTCAAGTGTAGTTTTCTATAATTCTCAAATGATAGATATGTTCAATTATTCCTATCAATTGATCTCGAGCAATGAAAAGTCAACATATAGGACTTTTACTTACTATTGCTTTCAACAAATAGTTCACAGAGTAGGAATTAAATTTTTTTTCAAGTGTAAAAGTAGAATGGATCTTATACTAACCCCTCTCAAAGTTTTTTGGATAAATTCCCTATTTTACTAGGGATACCCTTATGAAATAAGGAATGAAAGGGTTGTAAAAATCACATGAGGAAGAGAAGGTGCGTAGTCACAAAACATATATTAAAAGGAGAAACGAAGTGTGTGTGTGTGTGTGTGTGTGTGTGTGTGTGTGAGAGAGAGAGAGAGAGAGAGAGAGAGAGAGAGAGAGAGAGAGAGAGAGAGAGAGAGAGAGAGCATTAGGTCGTTAGCACTAGTCTAATTGTATTTATATAAAAATATGATTAGACATCTCACAATAAAAATTGCACATATTTATACCCTTTTGAGGTCAAAACTTGCATCTATTCTACTTTACAAATCATAAATGCAGCCCATTAATCTTAATCATAAATTTAAGATGTTTCTAAACATTAACCCTAAACATAAACATTAATTAACTAATTATTATAATTGTCAAAACTCTTATGGTTGTCTGGTGCTTGTATTAGTTGTCGCTTATTGACCGCGTGACCATCATGAGCCAAACTTGTTCAAGGCATTATATTTGCCTGTCTTGCCTCGTGTGTTTGGGATGGGTCCATCATGTAAATACTAGTATAGGTTTATTTTCTAGTAGTAGTTTCTCCCTATGCTAAAAAAGGCAGTATGACTCTTTAGTCACTTTGATGTTTCCTAGTGCCAAAGTGAGAATAGCACAAAAAACTCTTTAGGGGAGGGTGAGTGTTCATCAACTTGTAAAACTCACTAGCTATTGTCAATATGTTTAGCCTACTTGTCTCCTCGCCAGACACACAATATTAACGAAGGGGTTGTTAATGAATTACTTTGCTTCAATGTTTACTGCTTAAAGTGCCACTGCTTTCATTACTTGTTACTGCTTCTGCTTATGTTTAATTGAATAACAATGAAAGTATTTTGTGGATGAATTGTGATAACGATAGGCTGGCTAACTAAACAAGAGGGTTTTAGTTAGCGTCGCACGGTCCATTCGCAATGGTGTGAAATATTTGTCCCATGACACCTAGTATCAGAGCTTAGTTAGTTACTACGTGAATTCAGTTGCCTTCGTGTGAGATTGGCAAAGCTTTGGTAATGCATAACCATACCAACCAATGTTGAGAGAATTAGTGTGCTGGAAACATAGGTTGAAACGGCAACCAACAATGTGGCCATAAAGATGGCCCAACCGATGGAACATGTGGATGAAGTGGTGGGATCACAAAAGCATCAACAAAGTTTGATAAGTGAAATGTTAGTGGACCTTCACCATGCTGTGGAAACATTGCAAGATCAGATAGCTTATTTGACTACAAAGGTGAATTTGGTGGTTCTTGCTATGGGAAACTATAACACTCCAGGGTTTAACAAGACCAAGGTGCCAAAACCCAAGACGTATTGGGGTGCCCATTATGCCAAAGTGTTGGAGAACTTCTTGTTTGATATGGAGCAGTACTTTCGTGCTTTGAAGACGTACTCAGAATAGGTGAAAGTGGATACTGCGACTATGTACTTAGTTGGTGATGCCAAATTGTGGTAGCGTACTAAGTATAATGAAATTGAAAATGGATGCTATGTTGTGGATTGTTGGGCAGGCTTGAAGAGAGAGCTCAAGGCCCAATTCTTTCCTGAGAATGTTGAGTACAATGCTAGGAAAAAGCTAAGAGGCCTCAAGCATAATACGTGAAACAATTTTTTCCTTTGATGTTAGATATTAGGAACATGTCGGCAACCGTGGGCAAGAACATAACTTCATAGACAAAGAGTTCAAGACTTTTCTACCGCACAATCTACTGTAGAGCGCTTGAGTGACTACGCTGGTGATACTACTACTTTGTCCAAAGAGTTTGGCACAGGGGGAAACAATGGAAAGTCTTTCAAGAAGGGCAAACCCAAAAGTAGGGGAGCCGACTATAAAACATCAACTTCAAAGCAAGTTTAATCATCTCACAGGTTCAACACACTCAATGGCAAGAGTAAAATTTTGTGTTACTTGTGTCAAGGCCCTCATAAAGTTGTTAAGTGCCTCACAAGGTAGCACTTAATGTGACAATCCGAATAAAAATGGAATTTGAATAATTCATAGGGAGAGAAATAGAAATAGAAATAGAAATAGAAATAGAAGGAGGCCGTAAGCTTCATCGACGACATTGCATTTGGGGGATTAAAATAATTTAAAGAAATTTACTAGAGGACTCATCGACGAACACAAGGGATTCGTTGACGAGGGTAGAAGAAAATTCATCAACGAAGACTGAATTTCGTTGACGAAGAAATACCGAGAGAGGTTTTTGAGCCGCCTAAATTTCGTCGACGAAATTATAAAGAATTCGTTCATCGACAAATGACGTGGCTCGTCGACGAATCTGGTTCTATATATATGAAAAATCCGATTTTTAACTTCATTCTTAAGCCATCTTCGCTCTCTCTCTCTCTCTCTCTTTCCTCTTCGGCTCTCTCTCTCTCTCATCAATTTTGGGCTATTTTTACACCGGATCGACAATTCGAAGTCACCACGACGCTCCTGGGGAAGTTCTCTCCAAATCTGCCAGAGTCGATCATTGGTGAAAGCAAGTAGGAAATCATCCCTGAGTTGAGGTAAGACTTTTTAAGCCAAATTTGGTCTTACAATAGTTATGGGAAATGATGTACGCATGAAAATACTGAGGTTTAATACTAGGAATTTTCAGTTTCAGGGTATTGATCAGGAAATCCTACGGGGGTTAGGCTAGGATATTTTAGGGGTTTTCTCAGTAGTCAGGTAAGGGAATAAACTAAAACAATTATTTTTCATGCAAATTGTTATTAATTATGAGTAAATCTATTTTCAGAAAAGCATATGTTATATTTGTTTATTACGAATAAAATGTACGATTGGGAAAATACTGCTATGATGATAAAATGTATATGTATGTACGAGATGTCAGAAAATCACGATTTTAGAATATAAAGTATGACTTTAAATAGCACATATGTGGCATGAATATTATTTTATGTGAAATGTAATATGATAGGAACAATTTTACGAGCAAAGCATGTTTTTCGGGTATTATGAAAAGATGAGTTATGTTGTGATGATTTTGACGAACATATGATAAATGATTTATTTTTCAGAATGTATATACTTGAAATGATTCTGGCGCGAGGCTGTATTTATGTTTTTGGCAAGACGCCGTATTTATGTTTTGGCGCGATGCCATATTTATGTTATCGGCACGAAGCTGAATTTATGTTTTGGCGCGAGGCCATATTTATGATTTCGGCGCGAGACCGTATTTATGCAAATGATTGGCATGAGGCCGCTACTATATCATGTATTATATGTTATCAAAACCCGTATGTTAGTTTAGTTCAGTTTCAGGAGCTCGGTACCGTAGCTATATGTAGATCAGATATCTACGTTCAAATTAGTGCTAACCATCCCACGAGGGGATGGGAGATGGATAGTCGATATGGTTTTTAGTAGAGTGTGGACATCCACCTGGTAGTCTGGACCAGGGTGTGGCGGGCCCATCGTACTTATAGACATATTTAACTTGGTAGTGGTCGGCCAGCCATTGTCGGGTCCCACCTTCGGGCTGCACAACCCGTCACGGGGGGTAATACATGACACTAGCTAACTATTCATCATGGGTATATTTTCAGTATTATCAGTATAACAGATGTTTACATGCGATACGATTTACCAGCTATTATGAAATCAAGTATGTTATGTTAAATGTCTACAGATATATGAAATGTACTATATATGCATAATTACATTAAATATTCATGTTACCAAACAACTGTATTTAGTTTATTTTCCCTTACTGAGAAGTGTCTCACCCCTGAACATTAAATGATTTTCAGGAAATCCAGAGAGACCGGCGGGCCAGGGCCGCCATTGAGTGATTGGAGCTTCCCTACTAGAAGGGTAAGCATTGAACTAGGATCAGGAGATTTTTATTGTATGATCCTAGTGTTATTTTGACTTTTTGGAAGAGTGTAAATAAATACAATATTATGGGAATGTAAATAACTCTGGTATTATGTTGTTTGGATAGATGATTGACATTTTATTTTACTGCTGCTTAGGTTTTCGCTATGAATGACAGGTGTCTCCGCTATCCACGGGTTCGGGTTGACCATTTATTTATTAGATTTTATTTTATATTAAGGAAAATTTAGGGTCGTTACACTTAATACTTTACAAGCTTCCACTGTGGTGCAAGTTGTTGGGACCCGAACCTAGAAAAGAAAATAAATAAATAAAATAAAAAAATAAGAAAAAGAACAAATTGGTTTGGCAGGATCCCAAACCGTTGACGGTTTCACTGAGCTTAGGAAAAACGATCAATGGCTAGAAACAACTGAGAGCATTGAACTGCCAAACCGTCAACGGTTTCAAGAACCCCAAGAAAACCGTCAACAGTTTTCCTCTAGGTTGGCTTACTTAAGTGCTAAGAAAGCCTTTTGTTTCATAATTCTAACATTTCCCTCTCTCTCTAAATTAGGATTTTGAGACTCTCTCAGGTGGCTCTCTCTCTCTCTCTCTCTCTCTCTCTCTCTAAGATCACACGGAGCCCGTCCTCGCACTCTGATCGTTTCTCCCTCCTCTTTTGGCTTACCGGCTCACTTTCAGTGGCGAGTTCGGAAAGCTAGGTGTTGGCCTAACATGATTTTTCAATCTTGTTTTGATGATAACAAATAAAATATGATTTAATATGTGTTTTTTAGAATGATAATATTTTAGGAAAGACAAAGCTAAAAAAAAAAACCAATGGAAAGCTCAAGATCACTAAGGACTCAAAAAGATACATTCATATGTAGAGTGATCCAAAAGAAGCTCAAGCAACACCAACATGAGTAATGTGCAAGTGGTAACTTAAAGCCAACTCAAGCTCAAGTCAAATGGGATATAAAGCAAAATACATTGGAAAGGCTTGATGATTAGAGTTTTAGACTTTAAGACCATTGTGTAAGTACCTCATGTTTAAATATTTTATGGAATATTTTGAAACTCTTCTATGGTTATTCATTGACTTAGAGACCTTTTTTCAAACTCCGGAAAATGTTTTATAAGAAATAAAAGCAAAAGAGCAAAAAGAACTTTTGAAAACTAAAGTGAAAAACCAAAAAATGGTATGTCCAAATGACTGAGGTACACTGCTAGAAGACTAAAGAGACACTTTAGAAGAATGAAGGTTTCATTCAATCTACTGAAGAATTACTTCAGAAGAATGAAGAATTAGTTCAGTCTACTGAAGAATTTCCTGAAGGAATAGAGAACATGCAGTATACCCTCAGAAGACTGAACCTTGAGTTCAGTTGTCTGACACTGTATCCAAACTAAAATTTTCACTGTTTTAAAGAACTTCAGAAGACTGAACCCAACTCCTCATTCGACTGAACACTGTTAACGGCTATTTTTTAAAAATATTTTAAAATTCAAATAATGGTTTCTTGTGCCCCAAATTTTCTAAAAACGTGGAAGACACTCCAAGTAATCTTGGGGAACACGAAATTACTTTTCTAAGCGTATAAATAGATGGTTTTGTGAATCAAATCATACCAAGAATTGAAAAAATATGTTCATAAGTTGAAAGCCATTTTACTATCCTGCTACTCTCTCTTACTCATCTCTTTGCACAATTGAATTGCTGAAAATCTGAAGTGCTGAAAGATCATACTCTGAGTTCCCAATTGTTGATTCTCATCTGGAGAAGGAACTTGGTGAATTTATTCTTGAGCTTCATTATATTTCCTTTGCTATTTAAAAATTGAAGTATATTAGTGCTTTTTAATTGTACTGATCAGCCATGTATGAGAGTGTCTTTGTACACCATCTTGTTTCTTGTCTCTTGTAGTTTTTTGATGATTCTAGGTTGTTGGATCGTTGTACCAAGTGAGGGGTATTATAACGCCCCAACCTGGGTTTGCCAAGAAGCACTGCGTCTTTTCTCCTCCACCTAGACCATACAACAGGGGGGCGGGCCTTATCGGATTAATGATTGGCCCCACAGATCAACATGTGTCTTTTTCAGTGTGTTTTGTCCTCATTCACACATTTCCTGAGAAAACTTCCCAGGAGGTCACCTATCCCAATATTGCTCCAAGTCAAGCACGCTTAACCGTGGAGTTCTTATGAGAAAACTCCTGAAAAGAAAGGTGCACCTTGTTGATATGGGTAGTAACATCTAATCTTTTAAACCTTTCATCCATAGGGTATCATATTCTCCCCCAATTATAGAACGCAACGTCCTTGTTGCGAACCCACATTTCCAAATCCAGGCGATGTGAATCTCATCATATTTTCGGCTGGGTGTTGGCTCTGATACCATTTGTAACGCCCCAATTTAGGTCTGCTAGGGAGCACTGCATCTCTTCTCCTCCACCTAGATTAGACAATAAGGGGTGGGCCTTATCAGACTAATGAATGGCCCCACAGATCAACACCTGTCCTTTTTAGTATGTTTTGTCCTCACTCACACACTTCCTGAGAAAACTTCCCAGGAGGTCACCTATCCCAATATTGCTCCAAGTCAAGCATGCTTAATCGTGGAGTTCTTATGGGAAAACTTCTGAAAAGAAAGGTGCGCCTTGTTGATATGGGTAGTAACATCTAATCTCTTAAGCCTTTCATCCATGGGGTATCACATTCTCCCCTACTTATAGAACGCAACGTCCTCATTGCTAACCCACATTTCCAAACCCAGGCGATGTGAATCTCATCACATTTTCGGTTGGGTGTTGGCTTTGATACCATTTGTAACGCCCCAACCTGGGTCTGCTAGGGAGCACTGCATTTCTTCTCCTCCACCTAGACCAAACAACGGGGGGCGGGCCTTATCGGATTAATGACTGACCCCACAGATCAACACATGTCCTTTTCAGTGTGTTTTTTCCTCACTCACACACTTCCTGAGAAAACTTCCCAGGAGGTCACCTATCCCAAAAAGAAAGGTGCACCTTGTTGATATGGGTAGTAACATCTAATCTTTTAAGTCTTTCTTCCATGGGGTATAACAGGTATCGCTTGGAGAGGTATTGCTTTAACCTAGTGAAGGAGTGATTAAGCGTGGGGTATCGCTTGTAAACGGCTTGCTCTGCTCGGAAAGGAGTACTCTAGTGGAATCCTTTGGTGGTATTGGCCAAAGGCGAGGACGTAGGTTGAGGATAAGTTGTACCTCACCAAAAACTCGGTGTCTCTCTTTCCCTACTCTTTATTTTCAGCATCTATATACATTGTGTTGTGTGTATGCTAAGTGCAAGTAGCTAAGATCAAAATTGAGATTACAAAGAAGACTCTTAATATTAAAAAAAAAAAGCACGTTTTGATTAAACTTTTGCGGAAACCCAAAAGGGAGTACATTGTTTAATCGTTCGCGGAAATCTTTGTTAAGAGAAGTGCAAACAAAATTTATTTAATACAGGGCTTGAAACAAATCCATACATTCACAGGGTTGCAAAAAGCTGAAAGTGCTAAAGAGCTGCATACTTCATCTTGGTTTGATATCTTTGGTTGTTTACTTTAAGTTTTTGATTGGTTATTTGGTTAATTAAGTTTTTCATTACTTGTGTTGTGTTTTGGTTGGTGGATTGATTAAGTAAATAAGACTTTGCTGTGTGATTGTTAAATCAACAAGAAATTAAGAATTCATAAAAACTATTAAAAGAAATTTTAATAACCCAATTCACCCCCGCCCCCCTTTCTTGGGACTACACCTCAACTTTTAATTGGTATCAGAGAGGCATTGTAGCAAATCCTAACTAGAAGCTACATAAAGATCTATATGGCACACCTAGGAGTAGTTCCCTTTGGAGAGGGCCAATCATCTACTAGACCGCCTATCTTTTGTGGTTTAAATTATACATTTTGGAAACAAAGAATGAGGATATATATTCAAACCATGGATTGGATAGCATGGAAGGTTGTCAACATTCCTACTAAAATCGTAGATGGCAAAGAAGTCCCTAAAGAAGAAAAGACTTGACCAACAATTATTACAAAATGATGCAAGTAAACTCTAGTGCCATGAATGCACTATATTGTACTTTAGATGTTAATGAGTTTAATAGGGTCATGACATATAAGTCAACCAAAAAAATTTGGAACAAGTTAGAAGTAACCTATGAATGAACCATAGATATTAGAGATAGTAGAATCGACATACTCACAAGCGAGTATAAGGCTTTCAAGATGAACTCGGATGAAACCATAACAAATATGTACACTAGGTTCACTCACATAATAAACTCCCTCAATGCCTTAGGGAAAAATTACTCAACTTATAAAATGATCCTGAAAATCCTTAGAGGACTTCCTCCAATATGGGAACCTAAAGTTACAACAATTACGGAAGAAAGAAATCTCAAAAATACATCTCTAGATGAACTAATTGGATCTCTTCTCACCTATGAAATGGCTATGAAAGAAAGGAACACTGAAAATAAAAATAAAAAATTCATAGCTCTTAAAGCTTCTAAAGAAAGTTCAAGTAAAGAAGATAATAAAACCAGTAAATTAGATGATGAAGCATTAGCATCTATAACTAAAAGACTTGGAAAATTCTTCAAAACAAATAAGAAATTCACTAGAAAATTCAAAGGTTCAAAAACTGAAAAAGGTGAAAATAGTAAAAAGGAAAATATAAATAAGAATGATCCACCTACTTGTTATCATTGTAAAAAGGTTGGACACATCAAGCCAAATTGCCCTCAGCTCAAGAAAGAAAAGAAGAAGAAGAAGAAGCTAGTAATGAAAGCAACATGGGACGACACAAGCTCAAGTGAATCGGATAACGAATCCAGTGAACAAGAGATGGCAAATATGTGCTTCATGGCACACAACGCAGAGGTAAACTCTTACTACTCCTCCTCGGAAGAATCTAGTGATGAATCTTGTAATGATTCATGTGAGAGTATGTCATCCAACAAGGAACTCAAAGCTGGGTTATTTGCTCTTCATAATAGGTTTATTAAAGTATCAAAGAGGAATATAACTTTAAAAGAACAAAATGAGAATCTTGAAAATCATATAGAAACCTCAAAATTTGTTGAAAAAGAAAAAGAATCTCATATTGACAAACGAATGAAAAAAATAAACACTATGTCTCAAGAAATGGACAAATTACAAGAAAATGATCAAAGTAAAGAAAGAGTTAGAGATAAACAACCTCAAAAGTCAAATTGAAGATAAAGAAAAGATTATTTACAACTTTACTAGAGGTAAAGCAAACTTTGAGAAAATGGTAGGACAACAAAAAAATGCTAACAATAAAGAGGGAATAGGTTACAATGGAATTACAAACAAAAGAAAGAAGAATCTATTCATGGGATACTTGGTAAAACAAGCTAAACACTATGCAAGTACATCCTCCACAAACATACATGAATATACTACTTGCTACTTGTGTAAAAATAAGGGACATATAATGTTTAATTGTCCTCTTAGCAAGAAATATGTCGAAGTAAAGAATGAATGGAAGATAAACACTAAAACCAGACAAGATTTAAAACGAATTAAGAAAGTTTGGATTCCAAAAGTAACAACATAAATCCTTTCTCGTAGGTTTGTTTTAGGTCTACTCCAACAAAAGAAAAATGGTACTCGGACAACGGATGTTCAAGACATATGACGGGAGATAAATCCAAGTTCACCACCATCACTCAAAAAGATGGAGGATATGTAACCTTTGGTGACAACGCAAAAGGCAAAATTGTCGTAATTGGTAAGATAGGTAAAGAATCCTCACTCATCATTGATGATGTTTTGCTAGTTGATGGTCTAAAGCACAATCTCTTAAGTATTAGTCAACTTAGTGACAAAGGGTTTGACATAATCTTTAAGAAGGACAAATGCATAATACAAAATCCTAAGAATCATGAAATTTTATTTACAGCATATAGAATGAACAATGTGTATTGCATGAATCTTGATAGTCTAATTTCTCAAGATGTAACTTGCTTGGCTGTCATAAGTGAAAATAGTTAGCTTTGGCATAGAAGATTAGGACATGAAAGCATGGACCTTCTATCTAAACTATCTAAGAAGAATTTAGTAAAAGGTTTACCTAATACAAAGTTTATTAAAGATAAAATTTGTGATGCTTGCCAACTTGGAAAACAAATCAAGGCAAGCTTTAAAAAAAAAAAGAAACACATATCAACTAGTAGACTCCTAGAACTCAGACATTTAGGTTTATTTGGCCCTACTAGAACTCAAAACTTAGAAGGAAAATAATATGCCTTCGTGATAGTTGATGACTACTCTAGATACACATGGGTATTATTTTTAGCCAACAAAGATGAAGCTTGTGATGTGTTAATAAATCTATGCAAGAAACTCCAAAATGAGAAAAGATACAATGTCTCAAACATAAGAAGTGATCAAGGAAGAGAGTTCAAAAATAAAGATGTTGAAAATTTTTGTAATGATTATGGAATAAGCTATAATTTTTCAGCACCTAAAACTCCACAACAAAATGGAGTTGTAGAGAGAAAAAATGGAACTCTTCAAGAAATGGCTAGGACTATGTTAAATGAAAACAAACTACCTAAATACTTTTGGGCTAAAGAGGTGAACACCACATGTTATGTGATAAATAGAGTGTCTATAAGATCAAGTTTAAATAAAACTCCCTACGAATTATGGAAAGCAAGAAGACCCAAATAGCTTACTTTCATGTATTTGGATGTAAGTGCTTTGTACTTAATGACAAAATGACTCAGGGAAATATGATGTTAAGTTAGATGAGGGTATTTTTCTAGGATATGCAGCAAATAGCAAAGCATATAGAATTTACAACAAAAGAACACTAGCCATCTTTGAATCAATTCATGTAAACTTTGATGAATCAAATCTTTTTAAAAAAGAAATGAAGAATGAAGAAAAGGATTATATTTCACAAAAAGAGAAGGATCTAGAAATCAAAGAAGAAAAAGAAGAAAACAATGAAGAAACTTCAAAAGATAACCCTATAGAAAATCTTGAGTTACCAAAAGAATGGAAGTATGTAAGAAATCACCCTCAATATCAAATTATAAGAGAACCTTCTAGAGGAGTAACCACTAGATCATCATTAAAGAATCTATGCAATCCTTGTGCCTTCTTATCTTAAGATGAGCCTAAAAATGTTGAAGAAGCTCTAAATGATGACTCTTGGATAATTGCTATGCAAGAGGAGTTAAATCAATTTGAAAGAAGTAAAGTATGACAATTAATCCCTAAACCAGAAAATCATTCAATCATTGGAACTAAATGGGTATTTAGAAACAAAAAGGATGAAAATGGTATAGTAGTTAGAAACAAAGCTAGACTTGTAGTTAAAGGATATAACCAAGAAGAAAGGATAGATTACGATGAGACTTTTGCTCCCGTAGCTAGAATGGAAGCTCTAAGAATGCTTTTAACTTATGCATCCCATAAAGATTTTAAATTATACCAAATGGATATAAAAAGTGTCTTCTTAAATAGTTATATTAATGAAGAAGTATATGTAGAACAACCCCCTGGATTCGAAGACATAAAAAAAATCCTGATTATGTCTTTAGATTAACTAAGACTTTATATGGGTTAAAACAAGCCCCTAGGGCTTGGTATGAAAGACTTAGTGGGTTTTTAATAGAAAATGGGTTTTCAAGAGGAAAATTTGATAGTACTTTGTTCATCACAACTAAAAAAGATGATATGCTGTTAATTCAAATTTATGTAGATGATATAATATTTGGTGCAACTAATGACAATCTATGCAAGGAATTTGCAAAAAGTATGCAAGAAGAATTTGAAATGAGCATGATGAGGGAATTAAACTATTTCTTTGGACTACAAATTAAACAAACAAAGAATGAGACTTTTATAAGTCAATCAAAATACATGAAAGATATGATTAAAAAATTCGATATGGAAAGTAGTAAACCCATAGGAACCCCCATGAGCACTTCCATTAGCATTGGTAAAGATGAGAAAGAAAAACTGGTACACATAAAGCATTATAGAGGAATGATTGGAAGTTTGCTATATCCAACGGAAAGTAGACCCGACATAATGTTTAGTGTGTGTATGTGTGCATGTTTCCAATCAGCACCCAAAGAATCACACCAAATAGATGTTAAAAGAATTTTAAGATACTTGATAGGCACCATGGACTTAGGTCTTTGGTATCCTAAGGATACCAAATTCGAAATGATTAGCTATTCGGATGCCAACTATGCAGGGTGTAAGATAGATAGAAAAAGTACTAGTGACACTTGTCACTTTCTAGGACGATCACTAGTCTCTTGGTTTTCTAAGAAGTAAAACTCCGTAACTCTATCCACAGCTGAAGCTGAATATGTAGTAGCTGGGAGTTGTTGTGCACAAACTCTATACATGAAACAACAACTAAAAGACTACAATTTAGAATATTCAACCATTTTAATCAAATGTGATAATACAAGTGTGATAAACATATCCAAAAATCCAATATCACATTCAAGAACAAAACATATTGATATAAGACACCACTCTTTAAGAGATCATGTTCAAAAAGAGGATATATCACTTGAATTTATTGATACAAATGATCAATAAGCGGACATCTTTATAAAACCTCTCAACGAAGAAAGATTTATAACTATCAGAAGAGAACTTGGATTACTACATAGTAAGGAAGTGGTTTAGGAAGAATTCAAAATATGAAAAGAAGGAATTTTGAAAATTTTTCATACTTCAGACGACTGAACACTGTAGCACTGAATGTTCAGACTACTGAACTTGGACTTCAGTCTTTTGAAGTGCTACTGCTTGTTCAGTTTCCTATTCTGAAAATATTAGATGACTAAACTAAATCTTCAGTCTTCTGAAGTTGCAGGGTATATATATTTTAAAACTTTAAAACCCTAACTTCAGCCTTCTAAACCCTATTCCATCACTCCTCTGAAGCTATCTCTCTCTCTCTCTCTCTCTCTCTCTCTCTCTCTCTCTCTCTCTCTCTCTCTCTCTCTCTCTCTCTCTCTCCTTCCATTCTTACCAAAAACTCTTGAATCCAAGGCTCAAAACACGTTTCTAAATCACCACCTACGGATTCTAGGGTTTCTCAGCTTAGTTTTGTTTGCTCTTTGATATTCAAAAATGCCACGCACCAAGACAACGGCAAATTATGGAACCTCTACTAGGAGGGATGAAAGCAACATTGAAAGATGGTTAGTTGCACTGCAAGCTAAGCTTCAATATTGTGCTTCTCTCTACTCCATCGATCCTATTCTAGGTAAGGTCATAGATACATCTTTCTTCGATGAAGAATTACCTAAAATACTTCCATTGTTTAGGGACATAGGTTGGTTCAACTTCATAATCCATCAAGCCAAAGGCATGTTTCCAAACCTTAGTAAAATATTTTATGCCAACATGGTTTATGATGACGGTGTTTTATCCACTGAGATTCGGGGTAAGAAAATCATTTTAACACCTCAAATTTTAACTCCTATTCTAAATGTTACACCAGAAGAATTTGATAGTCCAAATTTTTCTCAGTCTTGGATTTTGGAACAAGACTTCACCCTTGAAGCCTTTTTGTCCATCAACCAGTGTATTTTGGCCATCGCTCGTTGTATAAATAACTGATCCTCAAAACCCAAATCCTTCATAAAATTGTTTCATACAACATTTTGGCAAAATCTAGTTCTTTTTATCATCTATCCTACATCGAGTGCTTTGTCCTTTGGTGTCTCCTTAAAGGAAAGAAGCTCGATCTATCAAGTCTCATTTTAAAATGGATGTGGTCAAGGTTAGAGGTGTCTAGGGTAACTCTTCCCTATGGAGGTGCCCTAAACCTCATTTTTGCTCAGCTAAATCTCTCTACTCCTTCTAAATTATTCATCAAGCATACACATTATGATCTTTTCAATTCCACCACCTTGAAACAAATGAGGTATGATAAAGTTGATCAAGGTTGGTACCTCAAGGGAGAAAGACCACAACGCGTACTAGCAGTAGCTCCTCCTCCTCCTCTTCCAACTCATGATCAGGGTCCTTTGGCAGATACACCTTTATGGTTTATGGCTTTTCAGAGCGACTTCTCCTTTATTAGCCGTGATATAAGGACCGGACTCCAGAGCCTTCAGGAGAAGGTAACTTCACTTGACCAGTGCCTCACCCGAATTGAGGAACATCTGTCTAGTTCCTCTCAAGTTGGTGATCCCATGGATGCTAGCTCAGCCCCTCGTAGTGATAATGACGATTTTGAGGAGGAAAGTGAGGATGATGATGAAGAAGAGGAAAGAAATGAAGAAGAGGAAGGTTCTAAGGAAGAAGAGAAAGATGACGAAGATGAAGAAGAAGATGATGGAGCTGATAGTTAGATTTTTTATGTTGTATTCAGTATCTTTGATGTATCAAGAAACCGAATTTTCATTCTTTTTGGATGTATTAAAACACTTAGTTGGAATGTTGACTTGCTTTTATTTGTGTAATGACTCTTTGCTACAATGCCGACTTTTTGATTTTACCCTCATTTCTTTTTGAATAATGACAAAGGGGGAGAGAATTTGTTAGCAAAGATGAATTGTAAGCAAAGACAAAGATGAATTGTAAGCAATAAACAAATATGAATTGTAAGCAAAGACAAATATGGGTTGTAAGCACATATGAATTATGAATGACAAATATGATTTTTGAGTCTTTTGAGCTAACATGAATGTTGTGCAACATATGCTTGATTGTAAATTTAAAGATGTTACAATATATTGGAAAGTGTGTATTCATGTGATATACTTGTTTGGTGTTCATTTGGTTACTTATGATCTATTTTGAACTTTTAGTACTTGATATCATTATTTTTCAAACTTATTAAAAAAGGAGAATGCTTATAGTAAGGGGGAGCCTTTTTCAAAGGAACCCTCATCTTTGCTCCTTGTTTGTCATCATCAAACAGGGGGAGATTGTTGGCCCAACATGACTTTTCAATCTTGTTTTTATGATAACAAATAAAAGATGATTTAATATGTGTTTGTTAGAATGATGATATTTCAGGAAAGACAAAGCTCAAAAGAAAATCAATGGAAAGCTCAAGATCACTAAGGACTCAAAAAGATACATTCATATGTAGAGTGATTCAAAAGAAGCTCAAGCAACACCAACATGAGTAATGTGCAAATGGTAACTTAAAGCCAACTCAAGCTCAAGTCAAAAGGGATATAAAGCAAAATACATTGGAAAGACTTGAAGATTAGAGTTTTAGACTTTAAGACCATTGTTGCAAGTACCTCATGCTTAAATATCTTATGAAATATTTTGAAGCTCTTCTAGGGTTATTCATTGACTTAGAGACCTTATTTCAAACCCCGAAAATTTTTTTATAAGTAATAAAAGTAAGAGAGAAAAAGGAACTTTTGAAAACTAAAGTGAAAAACCAGAAAATGGTCTGTCCAGACAACTAAGGTACACTGCCAGAAGACTGAAGAGACACTTTAAAAGACTAAAGATTTCGTTCAGTCTACGGAAGAATTACTTCAAAATATTGAAGAATTAGTTCAGTCTACTGAAGAATTTCCTCAAGGAACATAGAACAGGCAGTATACCCTCAAAAGACTGAACCCTGAGTTCAGTTGTCTGACGCTGTATCTAGACTAAAATTTTCATTGTTTTAAAGAACTTCAGAAGACTAAACCCGACTCCTCAATCGACTAAATACTGTTAATGGCTATTTTTTAAAAATGTTTTAAAATTCAAATAATGGTTTTTTGTGCCCTAAATTTCTAAAAACTTGGAAGACACTCCAAGTAATCTTGGGCAACACGAAATTACTTTTCTAAGCCTATAAATACATGGTTTTGCAAATCAAATCATACCAAGAATTGAAAAAAATTGTTCATAAGCTGAAAATCATCTTGCAATCTTGCTTTGCTCTCTTGCTCATCTCTTTGCACAGCTAAATTGCTGAAAATCTGAAGTACTGAAAGATCATACTTTGAGTTCCAATTGTTGATTCTCATCTGGAGAAGGAACTTGTTGAATTTATTCTTGAGCTTCATTCTATTTCCTTTGATATTTAAATATTGAAGTATATTAGTGCTTTTGAATTGTACTAATTAGCTCTGTGTGAGAGTGTCTTTGTACACCATCTTGTTTCTTGTCTCTTGTAGTTTATTGGCGATTCCAAGTTGTTGGATCGTTGTACCAAGTGAGGGGTATCTCTTGGAGAGGTATTGCTCTAACCTAATGAAGGAGTAATTGAGCATGGGGTATCGCTTGTAAACGGTTTGCTCCGCCCGGAAAGGAGTACTCTAGTGGAATCCTTTGGTGGTATTGGCCAAAGGCAAGGACGTAGGTTGGGGATAAGTTGAACCTCATAGAAATCTTGGTGTCTCTCTTTCCATACTCTTTAGTTTCAGCATCTATATACATTGTGCTATGTGTATGCTAAGTGCAGGTAGCTGAGATCAAAACTGAGATTAAAAAGAAGCCTTTTAATAAAAGAAAGCACATTTTGATTAAACTTTTATGGAAACCCAAAAGGGAGTACATTGTTTAATCGTTTGCAGAAATCTTTGTTAAGAGAAGTGCAAGCAAATTTTATTTAATACAGGGCTTGAAACAAATCCATACATTCACAGGGTTGCAAAAAGCTGAAAGTGCTAAAGAGCTGCATACTTCATCTTGGTTTGATATCTTTGGTTGTTTACTTTAAGTTTTTAATTGGTTATTTGGTTAATTAAGTTTTTCATTACTTGTGTTGTGTTTTGATTGGTGGATTGATTAAGTAAATAAGACTTTGCTGTGTGATTGTTAAATCAACAAGAAGTTAAGAATTCATAAAAGTTATTAAAAGAAATTTTAATAACCCAATTCACCCCCCCTCTTGGAACTACACCTCAACTTTCACTAGGGTTTTCGTTTCCGGAACGTAATCGGCTTATTTTTCCGAAATAGGTAAGGGGATTAAGTTGTGTCAGATTTTTATTGAATCTAAACCTATTAAACTAAAGTATTTTGTTATAGGAATACTATGTGTGACTTTTGGGTGAATCGGGTTTATGAAAATGTTGATTTTGATGGTTACGTATTTGGGGAAAAATCAACAAGAGTAGGGTAATCATCTCCATTTTTCTTAAAAATCATATACTTGAGTTAAACTAAAAACCTAGAGATGATATCCTTGTTTTCAATAAATTATACTTTTCCGGACTATTTTTTATATTATGGTGTATTGCTCAAATAAGTGTGGCATGAGGTTGATGTTTTGGTTTAAATGAAATTGTTGGTTCCTTTTTGAAACGTGGAAAGCTATGGTTTCAAACTGTTTTCAGCAAATGTGGAAAATGATATGCTAGTTTAACACCAAGGGTTTGATATGTCGGTTTAATACTGATGGTTTGATATGTCGGTTTTGTACCGAGGGTTTTGATATGCTGGTTTAATACCGAGGGATTGTGATTTGCCGGTTTTATACTGATGAATGAATGAGTTTGTGAAAATACTGAATTTTTTTTAATATCTTATGAAATGAAACCAAGTTACAATTTTTATTACTTAAATTACATGATATGGTTTAAGAACCCTGAAGACTGGTTGTATTGAGAGCACAGTACCATTGCTAGTTAATTATTTGGCTAGGTGCAACCACACTGTAGTGAAAGTGTAGGGGGTTTCAGCTGGTTGGCCTGTGAAGAGTTGTTGTACCTTCCCCGGGGTCCAGACCAGGACGTGGTATGGCAATTGGTGTAATGCCTCTAACCCACCAAGTGGGGCCCGAGGGTTATGTATTCCATTCACCTTTTTCTGATACCATACACTACAATCATGTAGCAAAAATAAATATACAATCTCAATTTAAATACCAGAGTCTATCTATAAACCCCAAAAAACAACTGCATTCATCTGTTAATATTACATCCCAGTATTTAAGAAACATAACTATACACAAATAGTTCTAACATTCACCCCAAAATTTACCAAAATTTCTACCCTGCCTGGAGCTCTAAGCTTGATCACCTGATGGACCTGAAAATATCATCATTTGCTAGGGTGAGACACGTCTCAGTAAGAAAGAATAAATCATAGTAGTGTGTGGCAGAGTGTGTAAATAACACAAAATATATAATCATTTGTAATTCACTATCAATAGCAACTGAGAAAACACATCATTAACAACATCACTAGCATCTGATATCATACGCACATATATAATTACTTTTAGTGATAATTCCTGAGAATAGGGAAGATTACGCGCCCATACAAGTAGCTTCCCTATGCTCTAATACTAAAATCAGGGCACTCACCTTACTTAGTAAGCCCTCAGGCTATGTATATAGGCAAAGTCTCCAAGAATAGAGAAGATTACTTGCCCATACAAGTAGCTTCCCTCTACTCTAGTACCAAACAGAAAATTATTAGGGCACTCGCCTTTCTCAGCAAGCTTTTGGAAAAATTTTTACTCTGCCATAAATATACATATACTTAAATTCATATACCATTTATCTTATCATATCACATTCCACATAAACTATCCACATAGGAGAACACCATCCATACAGGTTTCGCATCCACACAGGATACCTGGTCCACACAGGATACCCAGTCCACACAGGACTATCCATAAAGGACTCACATCCACACAAGATACCTGGTCCACACAGGACTCACACCCACACAAGCACCACTATTCACCAGTACTAATCCCCATGACCTACCCGTAATATATCAGTAGAACAACCTCCTCAGGCCTACTAATGCTCTACCTCAATATATAATGACAATATATAAACTCCTCAGGTCTGCCAACATATATCGTGATTACATTTAGGCAATATAACGAACTCCTCGGGCCAGCCCATGTTATATTGTGATACACACGAATAACCACAAAAAAATGACCCATGCACACACATCACATTGTTCATCACACAGTAATCTCGGGCAGCTAGTATTCACAACCAATATTTATTCACAAATAAACTGTACTCACAACTAGCCAATGTTCACAATCCGACGGTATATTTCATCATTCAATACTCACAACAACCAATTAAATTATAAAAGTTGTATTCCTGCCACACAATTTTATCTCATATATATATATTATATAACAAAAGTCATCATTTTTCCAAATGTCTAGCCATTTGGATAAATCATACCTAAATTTATTTATTTTTTTATATACTCTAATTAACCGGTTTAAAATTAATAAAAAACTACTATAATTATATCCCCTTACTTGGTTTCCTAGATTACACCCGCAAAGACCCCCAAACAATGTCTGCGATACTCACCCGAATTCTAATTCAAAAACCCGAGTTTATCAACTCAAATCTCAATAAAACTCTATTTTATTATTCCCTAGGCTCTATATACTCCATATTAATAATAAAACTTAAAAATACCCTACTTACCCTGATTTTGGGATGGTGCCACGGAACCTCAAACTGGAAATCTGCTCTGCGTAGGTTGTAGAGAATCTTTTCAGGAACCCCGTGGTGGTTCCTGATCGTCAATCTGGGGTTAATCGAAGCCGAAATTGAAGAGAGAAGGAGGTAGCTTCGTAGGGTTTGAGGGAGAGAGAGAGTGATTTTATTTTTATGTTTTCAAATGAAGGTTCCTTTATATTTTTAAATACTACCGAGAAAATCGTCGCTAGTTTTCTCTATCTTTCAAAAAACCATCGTCGGTTTTCTATTTAACTAGCCAAGTTTTACCGTTTACCTATTACTAACCCGCGATAAAACCCCAAAACAGTCACTGGTTATTCTTCCTCTTCAGTCCTTCCTCGGCCAAAGATCCATTTTTTCTAATTATTTTTATTATTTTATTTTTTCGGGTCTCTACAATCAAACCTGCAGCTAACCTTGCAGATGCCTACAGACGTACTTTTAGATGGTTACTTTGACTTTGTTTGGGCTGATCACCCATGCTAAGTTCAGCCTTCAGGCCGCACAACCCGTCATTTGGGTTAATTATGTCGTTTGTCGTAGGGGGTGTCTTCTACGCATATATGTGAATTTATGTAAATCGTGTTATCTATTTGATTGAACTGGTTTACACTGTGGGAATGAATGTGTGTTTTCAACTGTATAGGATTGAGTTCAATTCTGCAAATGTTATTTTTTGACTAAATAAAGAAATGAATATTTTCTGATTCTACGAAAACTCATGTTGGCCACACCCTGATTTTAACTTAATACGTCTTACTGAGAGGTGTCTCACCCCAATGATCATTTGACTTTTCAGGGAATACCAGGGATCGTGCTTAGCAGGCTAAAGGGGCTGAGTTTAGTTTGTCTAGTATATGTATGTGGGTTGTATGAATGAAATTTAGTTTTTGTCTTTTATATTTGGGTTGTAATATTAAATGTTGGAGACCCTTATGGATAATGGTAGTCTAGAACTCTGGTAATGTGATTGAGGATGTTTAAATTATTTCCGCTGCTTTTATATGATGATTATGGTATCAAGAATACAGATATTACTAAAGTTGCACCCCAGGCCCCATGTGGCGGGTTGGGGCTGTAGACACCCTATTTTTGCCCTAACCAAATAGAACAAAGGAGTCCCTTCTCATTATATTATTATTATTATTATTACCTTATTTTTATTATTATTATTTTATTATTATCATTAGTACTTTACAATTATTTTGCTAGTATTTTTATTATCATTATTATTATTATTTTTATTATTATTACTAGTACTTTTATTATCTTTATTTTATCTTTACTTTACTATAATTATTTTTGTTTTCCATTTATTTTATTGTTATTATTTTTGATTTATTATTATTATTATTATTATTATTATTATTATTCTTATTATTATTATTATTACTTTTTGTATTATTACTTTATTTTTATTAGTATTGTTATTATTATTATTATTATTATTATTATTTTACTAATAATATCTTTATTATTTTTATTTTTACCATAATTCTTTGTTATTATTTAATATTAATAGTATTATTATTATTATTACTATTATTATTTTTGTTTTCCTATATTATTATTTATACCTTATTATCACTATTATTTTGCTATTATCATTATTATTATTATTATTATTATTATTAGTAATACTATTATTATTATTATTATTATTGTAATTAGTATTATCATTATAAAAAGAAGAAAAGAAAAAGGAAAGTTCATTAGGGTTTTCGGGGGAATGCCTATTTAAAGGCATGTTCACGGGGTGAAGTGGAGGGGGAGGTGGCAGAGCCAAGACAAGAAAAGAAAAACCTATTTTTGCTACAGAGGTGTCTCGCGCACCCTCGGCCTCCGTGCTCTCTTTCCTCAACCTCTGTTCTCTCGTCCTCGGTTCTCCCTCTCCTCCCCTACCCTCCGCTCTCTCTTTCTTCCAGTCCCTCTACTCTCTTGCTGCAATATTCCCAGCCACCCGAGCCATTGAAGATTTCCGGCCATCAGACCAGCGGCCACGGGGTTCCTCTGCAACCGTCGAGCACAGCCCCAAGCAACAGCCCCCATTTTTGGCCTCCTCTGCACCAGCCAGCCGAGTTGTTCTGCATTCGGCCACGTCTCCATACCTACAGCAGAAAACCAGCCTTCACAGACCACCATCATCTCCGGCGAACAGCAACCTCGGTCACGAATCCCCTCTCCGTTCTCGCCTGTAACTCCAACCAAGGATCCCGACGGCAGAACCACCACTCCTAGCTTCATCGTCACTCTCCTCTGTCCTACGCCAGCCTCCACCCAGTTCAGAAAACTCCACGGCAATCGCGAGCCACCATCGAGCGATCCCCTGCACCAACGCCAACTCAGGTCTGCTCCCCCACGGGCACCCTCCGACATCTCCATCATTCTCTGCCTCACAGCCACCAGTCTCCATCCGCTGCAACTCCGGCGACCTCCGGCATCACCCAGCAGTTTCGGTAAGCCTCTCTGCGTGCCAGCCACAACACACACACACACACGTGCACGAGCCCTGTTTATTTTGGATTTACTGTAAAGATTTGCTTTTTTTTTTTTTTTTTTTTTTCTCTACTATCATCCTCTTGTTCCTTTTTGTTTTCATTCATTTATTAAGGTAAATATTAATTCCTTTGTTCTTTGTTTTGTAGGATTCTTGTTAGGGGCTTATTTCAATGTTGGTCATGATTTTATTGTATATATTAAAAAAGTAAAATTTAGGATACTTGTTAATGTTTATTTACTCATTCATTTATTCTTAAACATTAGACATGGTCGTAAAATCTTTACTGTGAAAATTCATTTTTTTTTTTTTTAAGTTTAAAATCTTGTCGCATTAAACATATTGCTATAGGAGTTTTAAAGTTATAATATGAGTTTGGTATCTAAATGTTGTATTTATTTAAGTACATAATATTCAACTTGCACACCTAATATTAGGGCCGTGGTTGTAGTCATTAAAATATTAATGTTCATGTTATGAGGTGTATGTTGTTCATAATGTTTGATACTCGTTTCTAGGGTTTTCATTTCTTTGTGCCCATTATGTGTTTAATATTCTTATTATCATAGTACTTATTTTTTAAAGGGCATTATTGTTCGTTTAGGTACACATGTAGGGTTATTATTATTCATAGTTAGTGTTAAATAATGAATATGGTTGTCTTTTATTGAAGTATTTTTATTATTGTGATGATGTTTTGGTATGTTATTCGCTATCATGTTTATATAGTTCCTATGCCCATCTTATATATATTGTGGTATTTATAGGTATTATTATGTTTATATATTTTTATGTGTATCTTTATGTATAGTTCATTATTAGTTTATCTTTATTATGGCGTTTTAGTACTATTATTAGTTTATCATCTTGGTTATTGTTATTATTATTGATAGTATTATTAGTTTATTATTATGGTGTTATTTTGCTTTAGTTTATTATTAGTTTATCTTTATTATGTTATGTTACTATTTCATTAGTTTCTCTTTATTATAATATCTTTAGTATAATGGTATGTATAATTTTTTTAGAATTTTTAGTATTTTTATATACATAGTATTAACTTACTACAGTGTGTATTATTACATGTTATGGTACTTATTGTTATTATTTTAGTATTATTATATTATTTTTCTATTAGTAAATATTTTTAATTTTTTTATTTATCCCTATGATTTTATTGCGGGGGTATGAGCCTTCGGGCTTCACGTACCTTAAGCTCTGAGGGAATATATGTATATATTTATTTATTTATTCATTTTTCATGTGTGTTTATTAATTCATAAAAGGAGTAGTTTAAAGAATTATTAGATTAACTTAGGGATAATTTCAAATTAATTAGGTACCGTTCGTAAGAACGGGCGCGTAGGGGGTGCTCGTACCTTCCCCTCGTGTAACCGAACTCCCGACCCCAACTCTGGTAATGTAGACCGATTCTACCCCTAACGGGGTAGTAATCATGTGTTCTAACCGCACTAAAGGTTAGTGGCGACTCCGATATCCATGTTTTTCCATGAAAATATTAAAAATTGATTTTAATTTCGCCGCCCTGGGCACACGCGCTCCCGAGACGCCGCGACAGGGGCGTTACACAAGTAATGAAGAGTGATAGGGAAGAGGAGGATGCCCTGAGGATGGGTGCAATGTGGCTGGTGAACACATTGGAAAAGTAGGTGAAAGCACCGAAAGTTACACAAGCAAAAGGACTGATGTTTGTGGACTTAAGGATCAACGGGAAGAGTACCCGCGCTATGGTGGATATCGGGCCTATTTATAATTCCTTTTTCACAAGCAGAAGTGAGGAGACTCAACTTATCCTTGGAGAAGGATTCAGTATGTATGAAAGCAGTGAATTCTATAGCCTAACCTACTCTAGGAGTAGCCAAGCAAGTGACTATGAAGCTTGAGCAGTAGTCAGGTCATGTGAATTTCACAGCGGTGCCACTGGATGACTTCCAAGTCATTTTGGGAATGGAATTCATTAGGGATACTAAGGCAATGCTGATGCCTTTTGTTGGTTACATGTGTCTAATGGGAGATCACCCTTACATGGTACAAGTCGTTGCAGAGAAAGGAGACGACGAGAAGTTTATTTCGACCATGCAAATCAAGAAGGGGTTGAGAAAGGGTGAGCAAACATATCTAGCCACAGTGGTGGTAGATGAAGAAGTAGGTCAAGATCTGGTGCCTACAACCATCCAAGCTGTGTTGGATGAGCACAAGGAGGTGATGCTAGATAAGCTACCTCATAACTTGCCTCCACGACGGGGTGTAAAGCATGAGATTGAGTTGTTGCTAGGAATGAAACCATCTGCTAAGGGGCCATATCAGATGGCACCTCTAGAGCTACAAAAGTGAGAAAACAACTTGATGATTTATTGAAAACGGGATATATTCGCCCTTCCAAAGCACCATTCAGAGCACCGGTGTTGTTTCAGAGGAAACATGACAGTAGCATGTGGATGTGTGTAGACTACCGCATGCTCAACAAGGTGATAGTGCACAACAAGTATCCTATTCCTTTAATTGTCGATATGTTAGATCAATTTAGTCATACCAAGTACTTCACTAAACTTGACTTGAGGTTAGGCTACTATTGGGTGAGAATTGCTTATGGGGATGAGCCAAAGACTACTTGTGTGATGTGGTATGGAGCGTATGAGTTCTTAGTGATGCCATTCGGGTTGGCAATTGCGCCTGCAACATTATGTTACCTTGATGAACAAGGTATTTTGTGAGTACCTTGACAAGTTTTTTGTGGTGTGCCTTGATGATATTTTTGTCTATAGTTCCATTCTAGAGGAAGATAAAGAGCATCAACAAAAGGTATTCAACAGGCTGAAGGGGAATAGTCTATATGTGAAGAAAGAGAAGTGCTTTTTCACTTAGCGGAGCATCAAATTCCTTGGTCACATGACTGAGCAAGGTCATATCAAGATGGATATGGAGAAGGTAAGGGCTATTCAAGAATGGAAGATCCCAATGATAGTGAAGGAGCTATGTTCCTTTCTTGGCCTTACCAACTATTACAGGAAGTTTGTAAAGGGGTACTTGCGAAGAACTACTCCTACGACATAACTACTGAAAAAGGGTCAGGGGTAGAACTGGACAGAGAAGTGTTAGGGAGCCTTTGATGACTTAAAGAATGCCATGATGAGAGATTCGATACTTGCTCTTCCAAATGTCATGAAACCCTTCGATGTACAAACAGAGGCATTGGACTATGCCCTTGGAGGAGTCTTGTTATAGGAGGGATATCCTGTTGCGTATGAGATCCATAAGCTTAGAGAAGCGGAAAGGAAGTACACAACTTAATAGAAGGAGATGCTAGCGGTGATACATTGTCTCTGCACGTGGCGACATTACTTACTTGGGTCAAGGTTTGTGGTGAAAACGGATAACTCGAGTGTTAGCCACTTCTTCACACAACCAAAGTTGGTATCCAAGCAAGGCTGGTGGCAAGAATTCTTGGCAAAATTTGATTTCTCATTCGAGCACAAGGCAAGGAGCTTGAACCATGCTAATGCACTGAGTAGGAAGGTCAATCTGGCAACCTTGCAGATGATAAAACATTTGACTATGAGTACTGATACCACAACAATGCGGGAGCACATCAAGGAGAACTTAGCCAAAGACCCAGTTGTGCAAAACCTCATAAAGCTAACTGAAGAGAGGAAAACACGTCAATCTGGATGGAAGATGGATTTTTTATGAACCATGGTAGCCAGCTCTTTGTACCATAAGTTGGAGATCTAAGGAAGGCACTGTTGAGAGAGTTTCATAATACCATGTGGGCCAGACATCCAAGATGGCAGCGTAATGTGGCTTTACTAAAGCACTGGTATATCGATTGCACATGTGTGATGATGTGGTTGATTATACCCGAACTTGTCTCACTTTCCAACAAGACAAGGTGGAGCAGAAGAAGATTGTAGGGTTACTAGAGCCCCTACCAGTACCATCCAAACCGTGGGAAAGTGTCTCACTGGACTTCATCACCAACCTGCCCAAAGTGGGAGATGCAGGGTCTATACTTGTGGTTATAGACAATTTTTCAAAGTATGGTATGTTTATACCCTTAACAAAGTACTGTTCAGCAGAGGAGACAACACAACTATTCTTTAAGAACATTGAGTAGCATTAGGGTGTTCCCAAAAATATTGTTAGTGACCGAGACTCAAGATTCACCAGCAACTTTTGGACAGAATTTTTAAGAATCCTCGGTTCATAGCTGGACATCTCTTCGAGTTACCATCCACAGATAGACAAAGAGATTCAATGAGTTACTAGAAAAGTAGTTGCGTCATTTCGTTAATGCCAACCAGAAGAATTGAGTGCAACTACTTTATGTGGCTCAACTATGTTTCAATGCTCAAAGGAGCTCAACAACCAATAAGAGCCCTTTTGAGCTTGTTACAGGCCAGCAGCCGTTGTTACCTCTCATAGTGGGCGAGTTGTACAGAAGAAAGAGTCCCAAGGAGTACACCTTCACCAAAGAATGGAGAGATTGCCCAAGCCTACCTGGATAAAGCTTCTACACGAATGAAAAAGTGGGTATATCAGAGGAGAAGACTGCAACACTTCAACGTAGGTGACTTGGTGCTTGTTAAGCTCAATCTTGAATAGATCAGGTCACTACAAGGACGAGATTAAAGACTACTTCGCAAATATGAAGGACCAGTCCTCATCTTGGCTAAAGTCGAGAGGGGCTCTTACAGAATTGACCCTTCGATTTGGATGAAAGTGCATCCTGTTTTTCGTGTTAGCTACCTCAAGCCATTCAACCCCGACACAGAAGATTTGAGCAAAAGTCATTCAACCAGAGCCGAATTGAAGACAGTGCAACCTAACAAACGTGAAGTTGAAGACATCCTTGTAGACAGAGAGTTCACATCCTTAAGGAAGAAGCTACGGGAGTTCTTAATGAAGTGGAAAGGCCTTGGTGACGAAGAAATTGGCTAGGTTTTTGTGGAAGATATGCAATCGTTCATGGACAAAGTAGAAGTGTATCTAGCGTCAAAGTCTACGAGGAAGTTGACCGCATAAGTGAGGAAGTGTCATGAGCCGAGCGTATTCAGGGCATTATGCTTGCCTGTGACCACTTATCTCGTGCGTTTGGGATGGGCTTCCATCATGTAAATACTAGTGTAGGTTTATTTTCCAGTAGTAGTTTCTCCCCATGCTAAAAGAGTCACTTTGATGTTTCCTAGTGTTAGAGTGAGATTTTTTCAAAAAGCTCTTTGCTGGAGGGTAAGTGTTCATCAACTTGTAAAACTCACTAGCTATTGTCAACGTGTTTAGCCTACTTGCCTCATTTCTTAGACACACAATGTTAATGAATTAAGTTGCTTCAATGTTCACTGCTTAAAGTGCCTCTGCTTTCATTACTTGCTTACTGCTTCCGCTTATGTTTGATTGAATGATAATGAAAGTGATTTGTGAATGAATTGTGGTAAACGATATACTGGATAGCTAAACAAAAGGGCTTTAGCTAGTGCTACACGGTCCATTGACAAAGGTATGAAATATTTGACCTGTGACACCTATCACCTGAGGGGTTACTTGCAATTCCTTGGACAGTTAAGCAATAAGTGATTAGCCTCAAATGAGTGACCTTCCCTTTTATTCTTATTGGCATGTTTTGTGAGACCATTCATGCCATGAAATACCAAAAGTTCAAGTTAGGATGTCCAGGGAAACATCCCAAAGAAAGGTACTAATGGTGCTACCCGAAACACAAAGAAGTTCACAATGATGATGTAAATAGTTTGAAGTAAAATCAGGGCACATCTTTATTCTTATTGCCAACCTCTATTCGACATACCAATGTTGATTTGGTGTTATCCAACAAAAAATGGACAAAGAAAGCTAGTCTTTAGCCTCACATTACACTCAAAAGGTAGCGACAATTATGAAGCCCATCGTGCATTGAGAGCATGTGTAGAAATAGAGTGATTTCTTTTTGTTCTTAAGGAGCATATGCAAAATTAGCACGAATTAAGGTACATACAAGTGAAGAAATTCCCATGTCAAAAACTTTAATGGCGACGTTTATCTATCATCTATTATAAGTCCTAATGGAGATCATCTAAAAAAGGTGATCCTTTAGCTACCCAAGGACAATCAATGGATGGTAAGAACTTTTAGAAGATAACAAGAAAATCATATGGCTAAGGTTGTTTGCTTCTGCCACACAGGATTAAGTCTATGTTTATTATGTCGCTTATTTTATGTCCTAATGGAGATCAACCAAAAAGGATGGTTCCTTAGCTACCCAGGGATAATCAATGGATGGCAACAACTTTTGAAGATAACAAGAAAATCGTATTGTTGAGGCCATCGCTTACTTCATAATAGAAAAATAAACGGTCGACGGTCATGAGTCTGCTTGGTGAATAACCAACACTAGGCATTAGGAAGGCAACCAATGTACTAGCTTCTTAGAGATCAAAATGGGATGAATATTATTTGGTTGTGGATGCACGATCGATACATTGAACTTTACATCATAAGCCTTAAGAAAGTATTGACTATGACCATTTTTTTCTGAAGGGCACAAAGTCCTAAGTTTGAATTGTTTTCAAGGTAAGGTAGCAAGCCTATTATTAAGCATATGGCACAACAATTCAATGTGGTGAAGTAGGGTCTATTGATTGCTTGAATCTGCTATTAGTCCTATCCTTTTTAACAAGGTCATCCTTTACCTTGTACATGAATTTGCTACCTAATTTGTGGGTTCATGGAAAAAGATGTAGTCTTTATAGGATTGAGCTAAAAATCAAGTTGGGTGATTTAGCTAGAACTGGGCAAATGCCAAAAGAAACTACAAATAAATTTATCACCAGGTTTAAGCAAATAAGGGGCAAATGCCAAACCTATATTTTTGGGAAAGAATTTTTAAATTTGGCTTTCAACCACCTTAGAATTTTTTAAAAAAATATTCCAATTAGGGAATATCATTAATAGACCAGCTTGTATTAAAATAATAAAGCCAAAATATAATGAAATTGGACCAGAAACTGGAATTATCTTTGAAATGAAATTTTACAAATAACCATTTACTTGTTAAAAAACCTGCTTTCACTACTCCTATTTGAATTAGATAAGACTAAAATGTTTGGCACATACGATTCATATTGAATTAAATCAAATCAAATCAAATCAAATTTATCACTAGATTTTCATATTTTCCTTCAAATTTTCATTTTATTCTCTTCTATCCCATTCTCTTTTCCAACACAAACATGTAGTTAAGTGTCGCAAGAAAGACACTCGTATCTTTGTGTTTAATTGTGCCGCACATTTTGACCCCAGATTGAACAACTACATAACCATTTCCCAGCGTTACTTCTTCATATCATTTATATAAACTGCATGCCATCCAGCCATGCGTCCACCACTTCATTCCATGCTTCATTCACTTTCCTTTGTATTTTGCCAAACCAAATCATCTATCTATTCCACTTTGACAACAAACTTCATTCCATTGTTCATTTTTGACAGCAAATTTCGTTCAACTAAAATCTCATCCAATTCAAACCTAATCAAACCTTTCAGCATGAACATTCACGCCCAGCCATGGACATGCACCATTTGGCTATGAAAAATACTTAGGATCACAGGTGCGACATGGCAACACTAGAAAGGAGATGAAGCTGTTAGAGTCCCATGCACTGTCCTGCTGCCACTCAAGTCCGTCAGTCCTAGCATGTTCTACTCATATAAATGAGAAGCATCCTAAAACTGCTTTCAGTTTCAAAAATCGAAAATAAAAGTGAATAAAACAAGACTCATAAACAACTGCTTTTGGGCATCCAAAAAGCAACTGCACCGATACTGTAAAGCATTACCGGATTAAGCCCAACTCAACCCAAGAGGTGACATGCAACCCAGTTAATCGTCATGAACTCCTTATTAATATACACCAGTATGCCTCGTCTTCTAGGGCACACATTCTTGCTGCCTGCAACCTCCTGCATCAATTAAAGCAGAGTTCCACGCATGAAAGTGATATGGGGAGGGGGGGGGTGGGTGACAAACAGAGAATTGCTTTTGCTGCATTAATGCAAACAAAAAAAAAACGATGTGTGTAGTTGCGACACATTTATTCTCAGAAACCGCTGCTCAAAACTTGAGCAACTGAAAAAACCATCATACAAAATTAGAACTCTTTCTTAAAGCGCCCTCAAACCAACAGTCAATTTGCTCCTAGGTCCCAATTATATCCCCTATATTGCTGCAAAGTACTCCTTGCTAAGCTTGGGATCTGACTTCATGGACTTCTCTCCAGGCTTCCATCCAGCAGGGCAAACCTCATCAGGGTTCTCCTGCACATACTGCAAGGCCTGACAAACCAAAAACAGCAAATGCAGGGAGTTTAACATTAAAAAAAAAAAGAAGCCAATAAAGCAGTTATTATCTCTAAAGAAATGGCAAAAGCTTGAAGCTAAAGTCTTCTTTATCCTTGCTGAATATAATTACCTGGAGGGTTCTCATCGTCTCATCAACACTCCGGCCAATGGCAAGATTGTTAATGGTGGAGTGTTGGATAACCCCTTCTTTGTCAATAATGAAAAGCCCCCTCAATGCGATTCCCTGATGCATTAAAATCAAGCTAATAAGATGATAGACTGTATAATACACCAGGGCTGTAGCTATGCAGAAAACTACTATAAAAATAAATAAACAAATAAGCTTCAGTCTACCACCAGAAATCTCGGAATTTCTATAGCATTCTTCTAGTCTCACTAAAGAGTGACTAGCACCACAAGAATCCTAACTTCACTCATGCTGCATTTGGGAGTGGATTTCAAACCTTGAATTTGGATTCATGAGAATTTATAATAAACTCATTACGATTTTGTACTGCTTTTTGTCTGAAACTGCACCAATTCAAATCCAAGGTTTGAACTCCATGCTTCCAAACACAAGCTCAGAGATGAGTCCATCCTCCATGCTTGATAGTTAAAGAAAACTGTTGTCAGTTAATGCCTTCTACAGCAGTGGAATGTCAAAGTAAGTTCCCTCCAAAAGCACGACAAATACTTCTCCCGCAACAGGCATTTAGATTATCTTCCAATCATGCCAACATAGCCAATTCATCATCATTCTACCCAATCAAACAAGCAGCAGATCATGTGTTTGCTCATTCAAAATACGATATTTTAAGTCTTGGATGCAACAGTCTGGACTCTGGAGACTGGACTCAACCAACATAACCCAATTTGCCACCTTCTATTAACCTAATGTTGGAATTAACATAATGAATATTCTTAGCCTCTGACAACAAAAGCAATCACACTGATAAATATTTGAATAATAAATAGCTGAAGTCACCAAAGAGAAAGTTTGCTTAACCTACTTTCTCAAATATAACTACAACTGATAATAAAATCCTAGTTTGTTCAAGATAACATGTTAAAAGGTGCAATAACCAATCCGAACATATCAAAATCTTTAGACATGGGCAAACCATCAGAGCTGCCTAAGCAGAAAATAACTTACCAGCCACTGGCATAGCAAATGATAATATTTTAAATCATTATGTTTCATCTACTAGAAAACTTTCAAACACCAACATTCTCAACAAACTATCTACTATCTTGATGGAATTATAAAATTCAGAAATTTTAACTATTTTTTACAAGTTTAAACACTTTCAAGAAATGGTACCAGAATAGCAAACTTTTCACTATTTATTACAATGTTAAACTACTTTACAATATCGACCTTCTAGTGATAACATGAGAAATGTTCTCTCATCTCTGTGGCAACAAGACCAACCTGTGACAAGTATTTGAATATTTAACTGCAGTCACCAAAGACAAAAGTTACCTAACCTATTTTGTCAAACCTGGTCATTACAAGTTTCCTTTAACAACTAGTAAAGAAATCCTAATTTGTTCAAGACAACCAATAGGGGCTAAATCTCAACATATCAAAATCTTCAGACACAGGTAAGCTCTTTGCACTCGATGCAATTATGCATGCAGAACTTTGAGAAAAAACAATAACAAAAAACCAACTCTTGCCCAGTGTTTGGGGGAGTTTCAACTTTGTATTGGATTTGTATGAATGTGGATAAAATTTAATACAAAATTGTATTGAGTTTCATCCAAACCCACACAAATCCAAATTCAAGGCATGAAATCATGCTTCCAAACACAATCTTATATATAATACGCATATAGGTAAAAATTTATTTTACAATGAAAATATCACATTCATTAGAGATAATGCTATAAAGATGATGGCCAATACTCTATTAGCTAATTACAAGAAAAAGCAATGACCAGAAATAATTTAGATAAAATTTCTACTTCTTCCGTTTTCGTAAAATATTCTTGAGACATATTATTATATTATTAGTAATAATACTAGTCAAAAAAAAAATATTAAAAGACAAAGGGAAGAGTATTGAAGTAATTTTTTTTTCAAACATGCTTATAAGTTATAACCCATTTACAGGGCCTAGAGCTAATTATTGTAATTTATGAAAGTGTCAAATAAAATATGAGTGACTTTCAATTAAAAACATACTTGCTCTAGGTGCATTACTTGTTATATGTGTAGATGTGTATATTTATATTTTATGTTGCAAATATGACACCAGCAGTGTTTGACTGCGTGGTAGCCTCTCCACTTAATGTTTGATGACCCCAGGTTCAAACCCCCCTGCTGCACCTAAAGCATTCATGCATATATATATATATACATTTTTTTAAAAATGAATGGCAGGTCATTCAGAAGAGCTGGCCCGTTCATGCTGGCTCAGACTGGGTTGGCCAGGTCAACCCCGGATCAGTCCAAATCCAGTTTCAGGTAGGTGACGGGGCTGGCTTGGTGACTGGTTCTGATCGGACCAGCCAGTCCAGTTTGGGTTTTAAAACACTGCATCTCAGGACAAAGATGAATATACAATTAAGGGAGCAGTTTTTTAGTGCAGCTACAACAGATTACTGCTCCATGTGCATTTCTGTAGAACCAATGGCTGTTGAAGTTTATTTTTTCAGGCGTACTAGGCTTTTCTTTTTCTAACTTGCTGGGTATACTTCAATAAAAATCCTTGTTCTTGCTAAATTCTCAACATTCACTGCTTGAACTTTAAAGTGTTTGGTAAGATAATTATATTAACACAAAATAAATGGCATAAAAATCCATAATCAGTGACAAGTTTTACCAATTTAGCACAGCACAATATCCATAACATGTTAGGTATTACACTTCATAGGTGAGATGTGCAATCAAGGAGGCATGCATATTGCTTCTAGGAAACTGCCCAGGGCTAGCATCTAGAAAAATGATATTCCATATCTTATTCATTTAAGAATTTCACTTTAAAAAAAAGCAGTTACTATTAACACTGATGATTGACGAAATTAGTCATTGTAATGTTCAATGACTCCAATCCACACATATGAAAGAAAATTTGCTCCGCAACTAGATTCATATTGTACCACTTATGGACAAGTAGTACTGAATCAGAATAACTACTTGCACTTTTAGCTACTAGTGTCAATACAATTTGCTCCATAAGTAGATTTGTTGTACCATTTATGGATAAGTAGTTAAGTACTGAATCAGAATAACTACTTGCACGTTTAGCTACAAGTGCCAAAAGTTAAAATAGCATTTGGTAATGTTAGAAAATAAGGCTAAATATATTCTCAACAATTTAACATAATAATTTAATACATGCAATACATGTATAAAAGTATTTGCTTTAGCATTACAATATTATGCTATTTTATTATAATCTTATAGTATCATAATGAAATATGATAAAGTAGTCAACTATGTTATCATATTTTAATATAATAAAAAATGTTATAGTATTATTCCATAACATATACTATATAATCATATGTACAGCTATGATAATGTTATACTATCTAAAAAAATAAAAATAAAAAGATAAAAATATATTTGTTTTAATATTATAATATGACATTATTGTATTTGTTAAGGTCTGATACGCATTGTTGACCTACAACCTAACAGCTTAAATGTAAAGTAGTAATCTAGTGTGTCAAAGCCATGGTCACCAGGAAGTCCTGGGTTTTAGTCTTGTTGCCGGCATTTAAGTCTGTTAAAAAATTATTGTGTCCCTAATATAGGTGTTATCCATTGTCTGTTTATCTCTCCATGTGTTGTCGAGTTGCATGTGCGAGGAAGTGTTAAGGCCTAATATACATTGTTGGCCCACAACTTGACAACTTAAACTTTTAGGTAACGTTATTATCTAACAGTATTTAATATTATAGTATCATAATATTGTATGATACCATAATCAATTATGTTATCTAATTTTTGATATAATAATATTATTATTCCACCACACAATTTATTTGTATTTTCAATATTATAATGATTAAATATTACATAACGGTGTATGATAATAATATACTATAAGATAAAATACATTATTAGATTATTTAATAAATATAATAGCTGAATTATTATGTAATTCTATATATATAATGGCATAATTATTTATATTTTTATGTAATGTTTTATAATAGTACAATATATTAAATACAGAATGCAGAATATTATTATGAAAAGATATTAGTCTATTATAAATACATATCGTTCAACCTCTTATAAGAGGCCATTTGCATCTCCCAACTACTTCCTGAAGCCACTAAAGAGGTTTTTGATAAGCATATAAGATTACAAGTGATTTTTTTTTAGTTAACTAAAAAAATACTAGTTATTCATTAAGCACTTATTAAAAGTGATAAGCAATATAAATACTTAAATATAAGTGGTACCCAACAAGGCCTAAGAAAGTGGATTACCAAACAAGGACCCAATAAAGAAAGAGAAAAAGAATAAGATAAAAATATTTAAATGTTTGCGTAATTCCATGTCAAGAATCATGAGCAAATTTATTAATGCAACTCATCATAGCACCCAAAAGTATGTTTCTCAATCCATCCTTTCTTGGGTTAAAAATTCCAAGTGGTTAATGGCCTTGCAGTACTTCAATCCTAGAGGTTATTCAGTGTGGGTAATGGGGAGAAAATTCTGTAGGATGAATTGGGATAGAACCATTGTATACTACATTTCCTCATCTTTACAATCTCTTGAATTGCCATAATACTACAATATCAGCTTCTTGATCTTGAGGGAGCTATTGTCTCACGGAATTTCATTGTTGGGAGGAATTTGAGTGAGAGTGAATTTAATGAATTACCCAACTCTTGGGGGCAATTGGAGTTTAGATTTTGGCTAGATCAAGTGAATTTTCCTGCGAATTTTGATTCAAAATCGTGATGGTTCTCATTTTCATTCATACTCACCGAGTTGGCTCAAGCTATTTTGGTGTGTTTGGGGAGTATTGATTTTGCCATGCATTTGGAAGGATTTTTCCTTCAAAGGTACAAGAGATTTGAATCTCGTGAGTAAGTGAAAAAAAAAACTTGTTGCTTTTGCTTGAGTATTTGGTTCCGCATAATTCTAGAATTCTTTAGGGTGAGACCAGAGTTGTGTGTACATTAGGGTTTTTCTTTCTTTATGCTGCTCCACTTTTGGTTTGTTTCCAGGGGATTATTGATGTGAAATGAAACTGGGGTCATAGATTGGTTTATTTAATTTTTGGTTTCAGGACCCTTTTTCACGTTGCCCTCTGGTGAGTTGTAACTTTCTGCTAACCTCTCATATTTCTTCTTCTAACTAAAAAAAAAAAGTAAATTAGTATTGAATTAATTATTAATGTTGCAAATTAATCTGAAAATTTTTTTAATGGAATTGTATAATCCAAAACACCCATGGTTCTTAAAATATAACAGATGTTGTTCTTGATGTTGAAGCTTCCTAAAATGATTTCAAAGAACTTTTATTGAGAAGTATTATCAAACAAGAAGTTACATGAACATATAATTTCCATTTTTATATGCTTGATGTCCCAAAATCACTATATTTCCAATCTCCACATCACTTCTATCAAGTTCATGCCCTGAACTACCATGTAAATTCATTAAAAAAAAATGTAAGATACATTATTATAGAAAGAAAAAGGCACAAATGAAAAAATATAAAAGTGGAGAACTCAAATTTGATTTAACTAAGAACATAGTATTTACTTCTCTTTCAGAGTATCACTGCCATGGATAAAACTTGTTCCTAAGAATATTGGTGCTGATTGAAAAATAATCTCTGTCTCTCTCTCTCATTCAATTTTCCTTTTTTCTTTTACAACGGATTTGATCAATCAGTTCAACTCCTTGCAGATCAGAAGCAAAATTTTTATCTGCATATAGAAAAAGTTGGGGAAGAGGTGTGCTTCATTTGGAGAAACTCAAACAGGACCCGGTGGACTAGGAGCATTACATCGGCTGCGAGATGTTTGTGCAATCAATTGTGCTCAATCTTCTTCAGACTGGCATGTTTCATTCAATAGAAGTTTGGCAGAATCTCCAGTATTGGGAGGTGATTAAGACGAATCATGAACACAAGTTTCTGGAGTTCGGAATTGGGATTGGATTTGGGTTTGAAAGGTAAGGCCGTAAGGGGTATTCAATTTTCACACCACGGGACTTGAATTGGAGAGAGCTGACAAAGATCTGCTGAAGCTTTGAAGTGGGTGGCATTTGTGATGATGGGAAGGTCAAAGCCAACAAACCCAGCAGGGGACTGGCGCTGTAGTACCTATGGAGGTGTATACAGTTTCACGGTGGACTGGTGGCGGCTGATAGAGAGACTTTCAGAGCTGCTATGATTTGTGAAACAAGGGGAAATGGGTCTTGCGAGTAAGTGGAATGGTGTAGACATGGAGTAGCTTGGGCCAGGTAACATTAACATTACACAGTATTTGGGTCAGATTTCGGGTGATAAAGGGCTGGCTCCAGTTAAACTTGTTGGGCAGACCATTGTTTTTCCGCAATAATCAGGCCCAGTCTCTGAATAAAGCAGCATCCTGAGCCACGGCTAACCTAACTCAAAGTTGAATGAGGATCCAGTTCAGTATTCTAGGGACTATAATGGTGGAGTGGCCCATTTCAAGAAGGGGGTGAGAAAGTTAAAAGTCAGGGTCAACAAAAAATTTGAAGGCAAGCAAGAATTTGTTTCTTCCTATTGGGTCTGTTCCACATTTGGAGAAGCAGAAGTCAGTTGCATCTTTATTGAAGGCAATGGGTATTCAACCATTGGGTCTTGAAAGGCAGGATCTGACAAACGACAGAAACAGGCCATGCAATTCTGCTAATTTGATTACAGGTAATCATTAGGAAGAGAGATCCACTGTCATGATGGAAACTATCCAGTGAGCAACCTTCGATGAAAGGTGAGAGGTTTTTACCAAGGACAAGGAGGTCAGCCTCAAAGATATTCAGGGTAAAAGGAGGGCGCAGGGAAAAGTTCCAGTGAGCTCTGATAAAGGCTAGAGGTCGTAAGGTTTAATTTGTCAAATAGCAGTGCAGGCTAGTGTTAAAAATGGGGAAAACAAACAAAGAGAAACAAGATGATTGCGATGGGCTGAGGACAAATCTAAAATAAGAATTGTTTTTGGGGGGGGGGGCGACTTGAGGAAAAAGATTGAATAAAATAAGAAGGTTAGTATGGGTGGTTGTCCCAAGGTAAAAATGGAGCGATGAGTCTGATATTAAGAGTTGTTGACACTGACTTTGCTCGTTATGGCAGTTTATTAATTATTATTGGATACGGTTCGGGGAAAATACGGCATTATTTTGATTCATTTGATTTACTTGGGGATATTTCTTATTTGCCACCATCTCCGCTTGAAGGTTTGGAGGTTGTTCCTATTGTTGAGGATGAATACTAGGTAAAATGCTGCAGTGGAGAGATGGGATGTTGCCCACACCTGGTGAAAATAGATGGAAGGATTTAGAAGCTCAACAACTAATGGACAAGATGAGCTTGTGGCTGACTGGTCCCAGAGGAAAAGAAGCTCAAGTAGTGGTAAAAGGAAGATGAAAAAAGGCCAGCATGAATTAGAAAATTTCAGTGGTGCATCTGTTGATTACTAAGGAAAGGGTTAAAAGAAAATTTTTCTCATTCCGATTTTGTTCAGTTTCTTTCTTTATTTTTCTTTTGTTAATTTTTTTTTTTTCTTCTTTTGAGGAGTTCTTGTCCTCTCCTAGGTTGTAACATTTTTATCTACTTAATAACTTCTATTTAAAATTTTTTAAGGGGAAAAAAAGGTATAGCTGCCATGTACACATTGGTTTTCTCCCTTTCTAAAAATTAAACTTTATGTTCTTCATTAAAGAAAAACCCCAATAGACGTAATGTTGATGATTATAGATTTGATCTTCAGAAACCTTTGAACTTTCTTTTTTAATTATAAAAAACATTTCCTACCATTACAGGGATAGTCTGTCAAATGCACAAGTTCAATTTAAAGATCAAACATAATAATCCAGCTCACTCAGACTAGAATTAGTACTGATGAAACCAATCATGCAACATTTCACCAAGAATAATTTCAAAAAAAAAAAGAAAACCAACATTGCACGCTGTTCCGGGATGAAATAACATTGCACACTGTTCCAGGATGAAATACCAGCAAGAACAGTAAGGTGATACCTGATCTGGAATTAGAACACCAAAAGATTTTGAAATTGACTTGGTAACATCAGAAATCAGAGGATACTTCAGATCACCAAGCCCACCAGACTTCCTGTCTGTCTGCACCCATGCAAGGTGCGAGAACTATACCAAAGCCAACAAAAGAACATCAAGATCTATAAGACATTTTAAGACTTGGGGCAAAAAAATAACCAATCCTGCTAGTGATGGTGGAAACAGGTCATTCAGAAACCCAAACAGTAGCCTAAAAATGCTAGCCATTAGTGACTCCAAAATAAAATAAAATAAAATAAAGCTAATAAGCAGCAAGCCCTGTCAGTAACACAAGTGGACAACCCACCCATTATTCTTTGTCTATCAAAAAATCAGACAAAAACATGAAAATGTAATTGGTCAATAAATTGGAAAAAGATGTCTTCCAACTTTAGTTAACATCAATGTTTTTACCCCTTTCTTTCCTTTCATTTTATTGAAAAAGGCTCTCTTCCTCTGCATTCCAGCATTCTCCCTTCAACAAACATCTTACCAGAGATACAAAGTTTAAAAATGAAAATTATATTACAATCTAAAACTCAACTGAATTCAACTGCACAATTATATGCTCATTCCCATTTATTTCATGAGTTCGCTAGCAGTTGGAGAAGTCAGAAGATGTCTTATTTTCTAATAATGAGAGAAAAATCTGATGCATCCAATGCCAGTCCATAAATGAATGACCATGTAAAAAACTCTAATAGCTTGTATAATATATTAACTTATATGGCATAGCTATAAATATTATATTGTCCATATAGCTTAAATGGAAAAATATGCCATAACAATACGCACATGATTGACATTTTTAAATATAATATGTAATCAACAAATCATGTTGCAAAAATGACAGGTTCAATGCTGCCACTCAGTAAAAATTTTTAATCATTGAAATTGCAAGCATCAAAAGTAAATGTACAATTCATTAAGGAACACTGACTGAAACCCTGTTTATGATTGTCAAACAAACAAAAAAGGTGGCCAAGCTCTGACAGCAACTTGAAAATCACAGTATGGTACATCCACTCACCAGCTATGAAGATTTTATTCACCTACTGAAATATATCTACATAATATGAAAAGGCTTAAAAAACAAAAATTGGAAAAGTAAAAGTTCCATGATGAGGAAACGAAAATCTTCATAATTGGGGCATCAGAATCTCACAAATAAATGAACAACGTACCACACTATCAACAGAAACACCTAATATTTCTGTGTTTAACTTCTCAAAATCAGCATAACGGTCACTGAAAGCAGTGATCTCTGCAAGCAAGACGGGGGAAAAAATAGAAAACAAATAATTCAGTATCCATAGTTATCCAGATTTCAATTACCTCTAATTCTGATTCAAACTCACCTGTGGGGCAAACAAATGTAAAATCCAGTGGATAGAAAAACAGAATCACATACTTTTTCCCAATATACTCGGAGAGTTTAACCTGAAAAAACAGGCCACTGGTTTAATAATAGAAACAGATAAGTAAACATACGACTGTTGCAGGACTGAACACTGGGTAGCAACCCCTTGGTACTGCTTAGTGCAAACTCTGCTAATATCCCTATAAAGAAACTCAAGATTGGACCACCTGGAACAAACAACAAAATCCAACTTTTTGGGCCCAAAACTGTATTTAGTTCTAGCAACCAACCAATATTTATACACATGATGTGCATTGTTAAAAAACAGTGGTATCATATGCAGATGCATGCAACAGAGATGGAATAAGTTAATTAGCTTCAGTCCAAATTGAGTTCAACAACAACCAAATCCTGAGGTTCAGAATCCATATTAGGAATACCAAAGCACAACTGTTCAACAGTATATTTTGCTGGAGAGGCGAAAGAGAGATTTTCGAGCCTGCAAGCAGCGAGCAACAATGGCTTGGGGGGGTGGGGGGAGGGACCGACTCCTTTTATTCATTTTTATTGCATGGGTTTTTAAAATTACTTCAAAATTGAAAACCAATGGCTTAAATTAGTTTTTAGATTTAAGAAATGAATAAATTGAGATTTTCTGGGTTTTCTCAAATAAATTTTAGATTATCCTTTAGTTAATTTTTTATAAAAGTCTTTAAAAAGTGTTAACTATTAGTTTCTTGGCTGTCAAGCTAAATCTCCACCAAATTTTTTTTTTTTTTAAAGTAAAAATATAGATAGATAAATTGCGGAAATTTAATTTTAGCTAGCCTGGGGACACCTCAGGGTTGGTCATTCTCTCCCAAGGCATTGTAGTCAGTATTTCCTCTCCCATCTTAACTGAATGTCATGGCATTTCTCAAATTGGGAAAAAAAATTCAAAAGGAGAAAGAGAGATATAACATAAATATTGCCATCCCAAAGCATAATAACAATAAAATGTTCAGTGTCCATTTATTATAATCCATTTGAATGTCCATTTATACAGGAAAATACATCAAAACACAACCATTTGGCAGAAAAATTACACCCAAAAAAGTGAGGTTGGAGGTGGCCTTTTCTTCATTTGAGAATGTGTCTGCCCTGTTGGCACCGTGTGGCAACAATCGGGGCCACATCCCATGTGGCAGCTATGGCATCTCCCTCCCTCTCTCTGTCTCTCTGAGCAGGCAGCCCCTACCAAAAATTGACAGTACTGCCTCCAAACTCTAAAATGAACGGATTATGCTTGTAGGGGCAGATAGAGAACCAATGAGGAATTGCGTAGGAGTGGACTATAGGGGCAGAAGGGAATTTGAAGACTGTATGGCAAGAAAGGAGTAGTAGGATACAGCAAAGGGGCAGACTAAGCTAAGGCAGAGAAGAGGCAAGAGACCCGTAGGGCCAGACTACAATTGCATAGAAAAAGCATGATGCAACATAGAGGCAGATTCAGCATGCAGGGGAAGAAGGGGCATGGGTCCTGGATGAGGGCAAAATCCTCCCCTCAACAGACTTGAATATCTGGAAGCAAAAGAAATTGAAAACAGAAATGAAAATATCAGGAATTTCAACCCAACCGCCTGCCTGGCCTCCAGCATAAGGAACTTGAGGATCTAAGCAGAGGAGGAGGAAAAACAATCACAATAGAGAAAAGGGAGCTCTCACTACGATTCTCACAAAATGGGGTTCTCATCCCGCTCAGAGGGCCTCACCTTCCCTCACTCAAACCAATAGGCAGCTCTTCAAGGAATTAGGTAGCTCAATCTCTCACCCAGCTCTCACTAAGGGGTAATCGGTTCTAATCCGTTCAACTTTGTCAAAATCAATGACTGATCTCTTCATTTTTTATTTGTGCAATATGCTCCTATGCCAAAACTGATGGTTTAAAATAGAGGGGCGATTTATTGTTTAAGTCTGGAATCCCTACCGACTTTCTTGACTTTTAAATATAAATATCGTGTTCAATTGACCCACTACTATTCATAGAACAGAGTGCCAAAAGCCCAATAAGGGCAGACCAAAGCTGCAAACACAGCATTGGCCATATCCATGAATTTGGAAGGAACTTACTGCAATGTGAGATTCATAAGGGAGAGAAAGCTCCCTCATCCTACTTGCAATCGATGTGGGACAAAGCCACAAAGGGTGTTGCAGTGTATATTTAAATTGTGAAGAAACACTGGACACCGAGGGCCCTCCTCCCTTCCAGTTACTCCACATAATTTTGAGAGAAGGGGGTGACTCTCACTCTTCTATAAGATGCTTCCCTCCCATTTAATTGAAGATGATTATGATTCTACTTTTTATTAGGACCAGGCACATAATTAACTATAAATATGAATATTTTTATAAAAATAAACAAAAAAATGTAAGAGGCAAAATATTAAAATTTTAAATAATAAAAGTATAATTCAGTTCTCTGCTTTTTTCGGTTTGGTTTACTTCTACTATGAAACAGAAATCAAAACCAAAAACCATGATCAAAAGAATTGAAAAATGAAAACCGGGAAACCACAACCGAAAAATTGAACCTAAAATATGAAATTGTTCAATTTTGGTTTTTCAATAATTTTTTTTCACCCCTAGCAATCCATATGAGGACCAAAGGGGTGGAATTGTTCCACAAACAAGAGCAGGAGAGGTGTGTGAGTGACCATCTAAGCTTCTGGTGACTAGAGCCATGTTTTTCATTTTTATAGAAAAATAAATTTATTAAGAAAAATAGAGAAGAGTGGGAGGAGGATACGAATCCACCTAAAAGAAACTAAAAAGTATTACAATAAAGCCATCCAACAATCCCTGAACATCTGATAATAACATTCCCCAAAAAAAAACAAGTACAAAAGTAGGCAAAGACAACACTATTAGTCATGTGGACAGTAGCACAGAGCCGGTTCGGACCCTAGGCTAGGATTCTGCAGCTTGTGAGAAGAGTCAAGGATCAGGGGAGAAGATTTTGAAGTCCCCACCTCCCCCGGTTTCCCATGGATTTTTTCCTTGAAGCAACTCACTGGTTTAACTCATCGCAGTTAAAAGCAAGGCATCACCACCCAGCATCACACTTGTGGTGCTGGACAGATGGGTCGAACCTAAACCGCTTCCTTTTTTAAAAAAATAACCAAAAAAAACATACAAATCTCAAATTTTCAGAAAAGAATCCCAAGTCCCATAAAATTCATTAAAACATCCAAAATGCCTTAAAAATCATTAAAAAAAATTTAAAATTTCCATAAAATAAAAAAAGCAGAAAATCCCCAAAAACAGTCTACCCTCTTCAGGACCCTTTTTCTGTGCCTTGGGTGACATTTTTGCATGTTCCTTGCTGCATTTCATTCCATTTGCATGTGCATGAGCAAGTTACCCCATGACAGAGGAGACAGGTGGGGAGTTGCATCCTGCAAGCCTCGTGAAGTGAGAATAGCCTCCGCAATTGCAGGACTATTCAATATTTAAATGTTAGAACCAAATAAAGTGGAAAGAATCACATGTTTAATTGATTGAATTCAAAGGCACTGTTTTGTGAAATGAGTGTGGGGGGGACATTGATACCTTCCCCTTGCATGACCATATTCCCAAACCTAGCTCTAATTGCCTAAACCGAGACTATTAATTATTTGGTCATAGGTTTTGGCTTAGAGATCAGCCAATCAGTCACATCTAGGATAAATACAAGGTTAGTAGTAACTCTGTTGAACTCATAGACCCATGATCCCACTCCATCCTCTATCAATCGCTATTTCCCAGTCAAGGCAATCAGGCCCCCGGTCTGCACATTGCAACAGCTTGATGGCTCCACATAGAGAATTGAATTAGGGTTTAGCCTTTGATTACCTAGAATTCAATCAATTAGGAGTCCTTGATTCTTTCACCATTGTTTGCTCATGATTGTTGAATGACTAATAAAACACAGATTTGTTGAACAATCTTCTCCTGGTTGATCTTGAGTGAGGGATTTATCTCAACCTTGGCTTGCACACTACTTCACAAATCCTATATCTAGGTTGTTCCCTCTAGGTTAGATAGGGATGCAGTAGCGTTAACTCGGAAAGGCATAAGTCTCCATGGGTATGCCAAGCATTCTGTTCAGGTTGTACTCTATCCACCAACCTAAAATAGGGGGTTGTCTTGTAGCAACAAAAACATAGTGCCTTTGATCTCTAGGATATAGAGCTTAATTGCACATAAAGAGCAATAATGGTCCTCCCTTGGGATAGAGCCTCATCATGCAATCCCCATGTGACAAGGAATCCATGGTTTTAAATAAAGGCCGCGACCGTTACGTAACGGTTTTTTGGGTTACTGATACCGTTACACACCGCGAAATCGGTGAGAAGAAAAATCACGGCCGTAGTGGCATTTACGGACCACGACCGTTACGTAAAGACCACTACGGCCGTTACGTAACCGCTATAAGACTGTTACACCAAAAATTTTACTTTATTTTTTACTTTTTCTTCTCACTTTTTCCCTCTTTTTCATAAATCATTCTCAATATACCATGTGGCGAGGGGGGGGGGGAAAGATTATAATGAGGATGACAATGATACAAAATTTACTATTTCTTTAAATAATCACAATAGATGCTTAATTAAACAATTTGAAAATACTAGTTAGGAAAATATTTTATTTTGATATTGTAATGTGATATTTATGTTCTATATTTTTCAACTTCAACCATTTTCTTTTCTAGCTATCTTATATTTGTATTATTTGTATGTCTTATGTGTCTAATAGATTAATAAAGTGTATAATGTATTTTGTTCTATTAATTAATTTAGCACACATAAGAATTTATCACAGATAAGAACAAAGAGAAGTATAAATACACACACGCACGTAATTTTTCTATCAATGGTGGTTTAAAACAAATGTAAACTTGTTGCCCTTATCAAATAACTTAGTTACTCGAACTAAAGGATCCAAAATACACTAAAACTCTTTCTAAGAAGGGCTAAAAGGTTAAAACATGCAAGTACGCTAATATGCACAAGGTTGTAAGTGTTTCAAAAAAATTCACAGCCGTTACACCCGCTTCCTATTATGTAACATCCGCTACTCCCGCTTCCCGTTACACCCGTTACCGTTACGTTACGCTACCCACAACCACGATTTAAAACCATGAAGGAATCTACCTTCTAGGGACAAAATCCAACTACATCTATGGACCCAATTACTTTCTCACCATTTGGATGTTACTGATCTGGTAGCCATTTGTGTTGTTTCTTAGACCTGAACCTGACTCCGAGAGATTCTAAAAAATTTAGGCTTCCATATGGTCAAGCCAACAATCATCAAGACAAAGATAATCCAAGAAGAAAGGGTAGTCAGGAAATAATCCAAAATTATAAAGGGCGGAGCCGCGGAGGGGTGGACACCCAATCAAAGCCGGTGCATGAGTTGAGAGCAATCTGGAGAAACTTGGCTAGAAAGAAAACAAAAAGACTTCATCATGAGAGTATAAGCATCTAACCTACCTAATAGACTTTGAGGTGGACTTCAACATGATAAAGATCATGATAGGATTCTGCAATGTAACCTATTACTGCTTCGCGGTCAATGGCCATGACCTAGCTCTGACTGCAGAAGAGAACACCACTAAACTTGGACCTAGGTAGTTAAGTTCCTCAAAGCAAAGGACACGAGGTTATGATGAGGCGGTCCAAGGACTCCAAGCATTTGCGGAGAATCATTATGGGGACTTGAAGAAGATCTAGTCATCAAACAAACCTTGGCCCTCCCCATTTATGCTCTACTAGATTCCCTAAGAATATAAAGATGAGGGTGTCATCACCTTTTTCTTGTATATTCATTATCATGTCAACCCAATGCCTGCCATATGCTAGCAGAGACATTCCAATCACTAAACTACCACAGGAGAATAAGTGAGGAAAGTCTCCAGTGTTGCATTCCCCTACACAATGTCTAGTTCTGAAGCCATCTTGCCCTCTCTCAGACGGAGTTTCCCTTGCCATTTATGCTCTGGTGGGGTTCCCTAGGAATTTGAAGATAGTCAATAAGGGTATCATCACGCTTTTCTCATATCTTCAACACCATGTCAACCCACTGCCCACGATGCTATCAAAAAACTTCATTTCACTAAGCTATTACAGGACAATGAATGCGGGAAGACTCTGGTGTTGCATTCCCCTGCTCTACGGTTCATAATCCATTTTGCCTTCTCTTTGAGAGAGTTTATCAACTCCTCCGGATAAACATGTTCCTTTATTGGACTTCATTAAAGCCAACAAAGAAATTCGCAAGTCAAAGAATGGTGGACTGAGAAATGGCAGAATCTTCCTAAAGAATTGATGTGAGGACTCCATGAATGGAACACACATGTGCGAGAATTACCTAGGCTCCCCTTGCTCATCCTATGGGGAGGAATTGCATTTGCCCCATTGATGTTCACAAAGCAAATGGAATCCCACCAGTTCATCCCCATGACCCATGGCTTGGCAAATAGAGAATTTGACTACACTCAAAAAGGCACCCAGAGGAGAGTCAAGGAGATTATGTGAATGTGGAAGTTTGTCTATTATGCCATACACAGAAGGGTTACCAACGACTACTTGGAATACGGATGTAAATCGATTTGGGTTAGAGTTATTGGTTAAAGTCACAGAAACAATCTCCAAGTATAGAGGCAAGACTACGTACATCAACCACTCTCCAAACCCCTAAAAGTGTGAGGAGCCTTGAACACTATGTTAATTTTACATTGAATTCTTTGGGGGGGGGGGGGAATAAAACAGTATTCGAAGGGCTCGTTGGAAGACCCCACATCTTGCTCCAAAGTAATTAACTTTTTCACTCATACTTCTAGCACATCAAAGAGACACCCTTAATAGTAAAGACTGCTCCAGAACTCAAGCTTTAAGAATTGCACACCAAAGTCAAAATCCAAGTGCAGTCTTACAAGTTAGCTTAATAGTCATAAAACATTTTTTCTTCTAAAGAAATTATGGCAAAAAAGATATTAAAAGGCATAAGAAACACTTGACAATATCCATACAGAAAATTTAACAAAGGTGATAAACAATTTAACATCTATAAAAGTTTGTGTAATTCCAGCCAACATTGAATAGGAAAGGATAGATATTCCTGTTGTGGTATTTGGGAATAGTTATTTAACTACCAAATTCTTCTATTGTAATCATTTTAGTCCTAGGAATAAAGGTTCTGTGAGACATATGTAGCCATAAGGTATTTGGAGGCAAGTTCATGATTATAAACCATCATATATTAATTATGAAGGGTGTGCTTTTATAAAGTACATGGTGATTGCAAAACACAGCTAACACAGGCAGCTAATTGTTCACCAATGTAATTCTTCCAAACATTACCTTGATGAACTCTTGATCAAAAACAGCCTCTGCCTCAAAATCTGGTGCTACATTTCCAACCAGGGGAAATTCACTCTGCATAAGATATGAAACAAATCATGCATCCAATTTAAATTGCAAAAAGGGGGGAAAAAATAATATGAACTTGATAGACATGTGAAAACAATTGTGGAAAAATGATATGTGGAGAGGTCTGTCCATTTGAATAAAACATTCTACAAAATATTTATGTAGAAACCCATGTAAACCCATGTCAGATAAGCAGATAAATGGAGGGACAGGAGATATTTTGAACCTTGGAAGGAATTTCATCACAAAAAAGCTGCATGCAGGACACTTATAAGTTCATCACATAAGCTTAAGACACTACAGCAATGAAAAATAATAAACAAATAATAAATAAATAAACAACAACTAGGGATCCTCTATAATAATTAACCGTCTATTAATACTTAACCCTTGAACACATGGAGGTTTGTGAAAGAACAAATTGGCGCAAAACATGACACAACTGCTAAACCAAAGTATGGCTCAGATGTTTTATGCGAGTATGCCCAAGTTTCACCACTAAAAACAGATGGTGCTAGCTAATCCTCATACTATTCATTGAAATGCAGTCAAGCTATGCAATTAAAGCATTACCTGATGCATTATCATGTGGGGATAAAATAAAAGATGGCAATGGCAGGCAGCTTCAAATAATATTGGCTTTAGGCAGCTTTTAATCTGCCCAATCAACCAACTGTTTTGCCCAATGATGATGTCTAAATTTTCTTGAAAAATAATTTCATAATATTCAAAACCGTTCATCTAAAACATGGTGATAAATATGGGAATCATATCCAAACACTTTTCAACTGCATGAGATCAGAGAGGTTCTGAGCAAGGGCAGAGCTACATACACCTTAGCATGGGCAATCACTCCCACTAAGATTTTGAAATTCTATTTGACCTGTATATGTATACTAGAAAAACTTATATAAAAATATTTAAAACTAACCCACTCAAAATAAGAATATGCAGATCGATTTCTAGAAAATTTTACGATATTTAGAAATTTTAAAAAATAAAGAGAAAAATATAAATTATAATCTTTGCATTTCTATGGAGCGTCTAACGACATGATTGTGGCATCTTCATTAGATGTTTTACGTTAAAACTTTGGAAAATAAAGGAATGAATTTAAGAAGGGATATTATTTGTCCCTTTTGATAAACAAAAAACCATTCCCTAGGCCCTATACTGCCTTCCTTACTCAAGTGTGATTGAATCTTCATCTCTATGGTACTAATTAAAGCTAGCTTTTTAATGAGTCCAAGCAGCCCTTAGTTACTGAAGTATTATGGCTACATTGATGTTATAAATTATCAGTGTGTGATAATGAATATTTTTAATTTTAAAAAAAAAAATATTATAAAGAAACAGTTGAATGAACAAGTGTTTGCCCCCACTAACGAAAAGGTCTTGGCTCTGCCACCGGTTCTTATGGCTCAGATTTCTCAACTCCATGTGCAAATAGTGAACAACTATATCTGAATGACTGATCAACATAAGTTATATCATAGGCAGGCAACACCATTTTGTATTGCCAAACACTACCTCAAATTTATATGATCAACAATTCAAATATCACCCATCCAACAGAACTTATCTCCCTCTATTAATTATCATTAGTTCTTTTCGCAATATTGCAGTCCCGGTATGGAATAAAGAGGCCAACCAACACAAATGAAAATTTGCAAAACTTGCTTCATTCCATGGACTGTAGACTTATAACTGGAATTGATGGCCTCTATAATCTAGTTCTGTCATTTGGTTGATCTACATATCAATGAGTTTGGAATTGAGTTAAATTTCCAAAAAGCAGAAGATCCACAAAATTAATTCCACTTAAAACCATTATTTTCAATTTTCAAAAAACTAGAGATTCAAATGAAATGTAATTTTCCTCAGTCTAAAAGGCTATCATATAACTAATAGAAAACAACCACAAAGCCTACATCTCGATTTGGATCATCTCCATGAGTTGTGTATTTATTTTTCTACAGTTCCCTTGTACAAGGATAAGAGCTATCTCCTCCCTTAAATTAATTTTACTAGAACATGTTTTACCCAGAACAACAAAAATAAATAAATGTAATTAACTTGTCTCTGACTGACAGCAACACCTGTGGTCTAGCTTGGTTAAAAATAAGGGGTCTCCACTCGCTTAAAGCAATATATTAAATTGTTTTTAATTGCCATGGTCCCCATTTTAAAGTTTAGTCTTCCTCTTATCCTTAAATCTCCTTCCATCTTAATCAAATCACTCTCCCTCACTGGCACACACATAAGTCTGCATTGCACATATTTAAAGCATCTTAACTGGTTTTTTCTCAACTTATCTTTGCCTGTATTTTCACATGGAGTCACACACAACTCTTCAAGTTACCATTTCTTTCTCCATCTATTCCTCTGTCGTCACCTATCCTTTTCAACATCCTCATCTCAGCTACAGTCACTCTCTAAACAGGTTGTTGCCTTTCGCCCCCTAAACTGTCTTTCTGGTTTAAAATTAATTAACAAGGAAATATAGTTCATTAAAATTTTTCACATATGCACCTATACACGTATGCACACTAGCACAATTACACATTGTTTTGAGACATCTACCGAGGCCTACAGATGACATGGAAATTATACAAAATATGAAATTTAAAATTTCATTGCCTCAACTTTTGCTACATATTCTCGGCAGCGAAGCAGACTGCCAAGAAAAATTCATCTTCGTTACATACCAAAACAATCGGTAGCAAATAAAAGAGAAACGCCCCGAATGCTCACAGAAATGAGCCACGTTTAACCATCTATTAACATAATTAAAATGAAAAATCCAATGCTACTAGGAATAGAAACCCCGTCATGAGACTGACAATAAAACTAAAGAATCAAACCAAAAATAGAACTAGTACCCTAAAAGGTGGGGAGAGAGAGAGAGAGATTGCTTACAGCATTAACGACGAAGCTGCGTCTGGAATGGGAACCGCGAGAGGCGAGGGATCGAGGGAGGGGAGCATGGGAGGGCTTGCGGAGGGCGGTGAAGGAGGAATCGGGAATGGTAGAGGTATGGAGAGTGAAGGGCTTTGAAACGGAGGCCATGGGAATCGCAGAGAGGGCTCTAGGGTTTGAAGAGACCAGGGCGTTGATTGCGGGGGCAGCTGAGCAGGCCATTGGAGCAGCTCTCACTATCTGCCCCCAAAACTCACTTCACTACCACTCTTGTGGTGGGAGAAATGGTGGGTGGCGGAGAAACTGGATAAGCAAATAAGCTGTACACAGGGATTCGAGTTTGGTGGACGCTCTTTATTTTACAAGACAGCTCAGCGACTGACAACCGGAAATCTAGGTAAATTTCGGGTGGCGCAAGTGCGATACACTGTTCTAGTCAGTTTTTTCCCGTTTTAACCCTGTATTTTTTAAATATATTAAATAATATCTTTTTTGAGAAAATATTTCTCAGAATAAGCCTGTAATCTCACTACTTGGAATAGCGAGATTTAAATAAATCTTGCTACTTCAAGTAGTAAGATTTGCCACGTGTCATTTCCATAAAAAATATATTATTTAATATATTTTTTAAAAAATAATAAATCAGGAAATAAATTATTCTGCGTAATAAATTATTTCCCGATTTATTACGCCGAAGAAATTATTTTGCAGAATAATTTTTTTTAAATATATATTTTCATATTAAATATAAAGATAAATATTTTTTTTTTTAACAAATCACAAAATTTTAAAATATATATTTTTATATTTTTCACAAAATCTCAGAAGCACTATCTTCTATTTAAAATTTTAAATTAAAGCGATTCACATATTATTTTGGATACCACAATTTAATTTTTAAAAATTGCTAACAAATGATCCTAATTTGAATGTCTTGTTGATAATTAGGCAGAATTATATTTAATAAATAATAAATTAACAAAATGTAAAGAGAATTATTTAGAGTTTGAAATGATTTTTATTTACCGTTCCGCGACAAATCTCCAAAACTATCACCGGTTTTCTCTCCTCTCCAAAAAATCGTCGCCGATTTTTCTCCTTTCTCAGCCAAAAATCTATTTTTTTCAATTTCTTTTATTTATTATATTTTCTGGGTATTTACACCCAATTTTATACCTTTTTTATATGTATATTCAAAATATTTTTTAAAAAAAGCTAAATTTTTATAACTTTTTAAAATTTTAAATATTAGAAAATAAAAAATATCTTCCACAACTAAGCAAGTCTCTAACATTTTTTTTTCTCATCTCTTATAATAAAGATAATCCATCTTTACTTTGAATAATAAATGTATACATAATTATCATATCTTAATCTTCTCTCATTTTTTTTATTAATTGAACAAAACAATAAGTAAAAACACCTAAAAAGTAGTCTTAGAAAAAGTATCTCACATAATTAGAACCCACAAATAAATACATTAATTACACAAATCTTTGACTTAAGAATATTTAACTTCAAAAAAGCCAACACACTTTTTTTTTTTTTTCTTAAAAAGAATCAACTTTTTACTTTGATTTTTTCTATTCATCGATCATAAAAAATCAGTTAATAATTAAAATAAAAAATTATATTTGAGAATTTGAATTCGAGAGTCAAATTTAAATTTGGGTAAAATTATAAAAAAAATACAAATACATAAAAATCATATTCATAATTTAAATTTCAAACTCTAAATATATATTATTATTTTTAAATATTTTTTAAAAATGAATAATATTTTTGAACGTTATATTTTCTGTCCCTTTAACAAACTGTCAGTGTGTGTGTGTGTGTGTATATATATATATATATATTGTCAATAATATTTGTTGTGTCAAACTCTAAATAATATTTGTTGTGTCAATATATATATTAATTTCAGGGTACAATTAAAATTGGTAATTTAAAATAAAGTTCAAAATTTCAATTTATTATACAATAAATTTTTTTAATATATTTTTTAAAAAAATGATAAATCGAGAACTAAATTATTCTGTGTAATTAATTATTTCCTGATTTATTGAGCAGAATAATTATTTCTTGAATTTTTATTCTTTTTTAAAATATATTAAATAATTTTTTTTATGAAAATAACACGTGGCAAATCTCGCTACTCCAAGTTGCGAGATTACGTCAGGGTTATTCCGGGAAATATTTTCCCAGAAAATGTATTATTTAATATATTTAAAAAAGAAAGGGATAAAACGGGAAAAAACTCCTGTTCTAGTACTATTTGGAAAGGGCAAAAATACAAAAAATGCATTTATACTCTTAAGAGCCGTGTTTATGTCTTTTTTTTTTTTTTTTTTTCCTTGATGAAGAAATAAATTATAAAAATGTATTAATTTATATTATTATTTTTTTATTTTTATTATTAACTTCTATTATCAAAATAATTTTAGCATTTAGGAATTTTTTTTTGGATTAAATCCTTCGTTTTATACAAACTTTAAAATTAAATTTAAAATTAAATAATCATATAAATTTAAATAAAAATAAAAATATTCATAAAATCTTAAAAATTAAAAAATTAATTAATTAATTTAAAACATATTTTTTTACTAATTTTCAATTATCATGTACAATAAGATTGTTATTGTAAATCAAATTTTAAAAATATAACAATTAAATAAAAGAATTATAATAATTTTAAATTGTATTATAGTACTTTAAATTCGTATTATTTTAAATCATATTTTTTTAAAAAAATATTATCTTATTTAAAATGAAAATAATATTTTTATTAATTAAATTTTTAGTTTGTTTTTACTTGAAAAATATCAACCAAATAAGTTATTGATATTTTATTTTTAGTTTCTATTTTTAATTTTTATTTTTATAATTTTATACTAAAAGCACCTAAACTATATCATCTATTACAAATGTTTAATTAAACTTTTAAAACTTACACCTAGTTTAGAGGGAATAATGAAGTTAGCATCCGTTAACTAAAATATTAAAAATACTTTAATATCCTCTTATATTATTTTCACTTTCGTCTAAGTTAACTTTGCTGCAACTTTTGACTAGAAGAATCAAACAACATTCTTCGCACTCGGGCACAAGCTCGGATGGTAAGGATGGAGTCTTGCAAGCCGCTTGACGAAGAGATTGAGAGTTCAAACCAGCCACTCTAAGTGCACATCTGTGATTTACTCCTGCAAGTGTGGAGGGCGCCGTGCGTGCAGGCATCTCGCTGGTCCTACTAGGCTGTGTGCCAAGTTGTGTGCTTCGAAGGGGAGTTTCCATTGGCAGTGATTGGGATGAGGGGAATCCGAAAAAAAAATCAAACAACAATATTCCTTTTCATTAATGTGACTTTGCTACATGCTCTCAACTCAAAGTGTCTTGAAGTCGTCTGTGACTTTGATCCTTATCTTGTCTTCTCTCTTCATCTCAAAATGTTCCTCCAAAAGCCACAAACCAATTGCGCCCCTCATCCATTCGTCTTAATTGAGAGAGGAATGTAAGCCCTAATTGTTTACTCCTTCAGTCGAAGCCTCCTGAAGCCCAATCTGCTCATTCCCAAAGCCTCTTTTCAGCTATAGCCTATAGTGATTTTACTTCAAAGGTTCTATTCCTCTCTTCATCTTCATAGCAACAGTTTGGTATCTATTTTTCTCTTTGCATTTTTTTTTTGAGTATGATTTTGATTGGAGATTTGTGGGTGTTTGGATGTTGAATACTACTGTGACATTTTTCATTTGTTATTTGGGTTTTACGTTATTGTGATTGTTTTTGTAGGAATGATATTCTTTACTTACATATTTATTTGGGTGTCTAACTAATGACCTTTTGTATGAATGGCTTTTCTCCTGTTTTAATTGTGGCTTTGTTTTCCAGTAGATGCGTTTTTTGTTCATCAAGATCTTGAGGCTTCTCAGCTTCCACCTTAATCTTCATCATAAAGACACTTCTCTCTCTCTCTTTACCGCATTCGATCTCAAAGGTGACTTTCTATGACTTGTTCATTTTCAAGGATTGGTACGTTTATAAGTAGTACAAAGAGTTGAATTTGAGTGAAGGACAAGGGAGGGAAGAAAGATTAGTAATGCCTTGGAAGAAATTGATACCTAAACACATGTTGAACTTAGGGGAAGAAGAACAATTGCCACGTGAATCCTAGAAGAGTAGTTTCACTTCTTATGCCTATTGTATGTCAATTTTGTTAAAGATGGCTTGCAAGTCACAAGAGCAGCCTCTATTTAAGTTTTCATTGCCATTATTGCAACTAAAGTTGCTGAAAGTTGCGAAAGTGTAAGAACACGAACCATGATATATGGGTTTATTTTGTAAAAGATGGGTAAAAGTGGAAATTGTACAGACTTCATCGACGAGGCCATAATTTGTCAACAAAGCTAGTGAAGAACTCGTCAACGAAATTCAAAGGGTCGTCGACAAGTAAATGCTGAGGGGTTCAGGAAAATTTAAATATTAGGGTTCGTCGACGAAATCACTGCCTCGTCGACGAAATTCCTGAAGACTTCATCAACAAAGACACCAATTCGTCGACGAAGCCCCTCGGGTCAAAGGTCTTTATAAGGATATTTTAGTTTTCTTCTTGGCTAAGTTATGGAAATCCTCTCTCTCTCTCTCTCTCTCTCTCTCTCTCTCTCTCTCTCTCTCTAGGATTTGAAGCTCTCTCTCTCTCTCCTCGATTGCTTCATCATTTGTCTCCTGAATCACAAATCCAAAGTTACTGCGAGGATCGGTGAGAGATTCTCTACGTTTTTAGCGAATCGAAATCTCAGTTTGAGCGATTTCGAGTTTCGGGCTAAAATCGAAGTAAGGCTCGGTTTCCATTTCTGATTTGGTATATGTGTAGTAGTATGGATTATAAATATGTATTATACTGTGGTTTGTAGATTTTGGAGTCTCAGTTCGTAGTTTTGAGGACCGTAGAGTTCGTAGTTGGATTTCGGGTTAAGGTAAGGGGATTCTGTTTATATCAGTTCATTTTCGAAATTAGGATCATTAAGCCTGTAGGCTACGATCTTATGTACGTTTTGGCTACTTATTTAGGGAAATCTATTGGGTAAAAATACGGGATTTTTGGGTTACAGTTTTTGGGAAAATTAAGGATTTCAGGTATCATCTCTGCTTTGTTTGGAAAACTGTTGGTTGTATTAAAATTGTACTATTGAGGTGACCGTAATCCATATTTGCATAAACTATATACTTGAATTTGTAGACGATATGATTTGTCGTAAACCAAATAAGTGTGGTATGTTTGTATGTATGTATTTTGTTCCAAGTATTTGTAAAACAGTTATATGACAACTAATTACCGTACGCTGAAATGTATAGGAACGTGAGTTCCAAAATGATTCCATGGATTTGTAAAATTTCTAGGTATCGGGTAGTTACCATGGGCAAGAGTGGCCGGCTCTATATCCGGAGTGTGAAATATCACCAGTATGTTTCGGCTGGTCATCGAAGGTGTGCTCTACACCATTTGTAGCAATGGATTCACTGTGGGCCTAGGTTGTTGCAGCGTAGTTGTGCAGGTGGCAATGTAATCATGGTGAGACTGGGTGACCTTGTGTAGTTGCGTATGTAGCAATGTAATCACTATTAGGCCTGAGTCGTAGATCTTCATAGTTGCATGTGTAGTAATGTAATCGCTGTGAGACTAGGTGACTTTGTGTAGTTGCGTATGTAGCAATGGATTCACTATTGGGCCTTGATCGTAACAGCGTAGTTGTGTATGTAGTAATGTAATCGTCGTGAAACGAGGTGACCTTGTGTAGTTGCAAACTAGTGTGACGACATTGACCGTATGTATGTACGTATATTTTGAGTATCGTATGAGCTGGAATGGTTTTTGTGAAAATACTAGAACTATATGGAATTGTTTGAAACTATACGAATTGTTTCAAACTGTATCATATGTATAGTGTTATGAAGTATGTAAAATGACACTGGAATGCCCCATACTGATATAACCTTTTTTCTCCCTTAGTGAGAGGTGTCTCACCCCAAATATATATAAATATTTTTTTCAAGTCCTTCGGGTAGCCGAAACTAGCATCCTAGTGTTCGGAAGCGAGGGGTGTTGTTTAGTTACTGCTAGTACCTGTTAGGTACGAGCTTTGGTATCTAGGTTGTCGGGATGGTTTTTGTAGACACCTGGGGTATGTTTTGTATATGGGAAGGTATATCCTAGCTTGTATAAACTCTGGTATGACACTGGTTATGTATAAAAGACCGTATTTCGCTGCGTATTTTGACGAGTATGGACATTTGTATGTATGTATATAGGGCATCCGTTCACCCCAAGGGGTTGGACTCTCTTTGCATGTGGTATCATGTATGTTTTAATTGATAGAAAGATAGGTTAGGTTACTAAATTCACACCTGGGACCCATTTCTGGGTTCGGGGTATGACAGCTTGGTATCAGAGCTAACTAGGTTGTTAGGTCTTGTAGACTTGGTTAGGAGTATTGATGTGTTCATATCAGAGTATAGGATGTAGGAAATGGGTAGTGTTGGTCAAGGGTTGTTCTGTTGCTAGATTGGGATGTGTCGGCAGTATTCCGTGTTTTTCCTGGAATGACGATTCCAGTAAAGGCAGGGCAGACCATTGATGGATTCGTGTCGGTGTGACGGGATAGGCTTAGACCCGTGAGAGTAATTGTTGACATGATTAGGAATATGATTGTGTTAACTGCGTATGATATAGGAATTCTAACCGATTCCTATTCTATTTTCAAAATGGAACCCAAGGATAATAACTTAGAGAGTGGCTCCGAGGAAATGGCAAGTGATGAGTCTCCTTCTGTATCTCGTGGTTTGGTGAGACAGGTGATTCGGGAGATTAGGCGGAGTGTTAGGAGATGCGAGAACTCTCCTATTGATGCGGAGTGTACCATCGAGAGGTTTACACGCATGCACCCTTTGACATTTACGGGAGGACCTGATCCAATAGTGGCAGAGGACTGGATTGAAAATACCGAGAGGATTTTGGGAGTCCTCCATTGCACTGAGAAGCAGAAGGTCTTGTACGCTACCTTCCAATTGACTGGGGAGGCAGGGCAATGGTGGACAGCGGTGAGTCTGCTTGAGAGGCAGAGAGTTGGTCTATCTAATATGATGTGGAGCCGCTTCAAGGAGGTATTCTTTGAGATATACTTTCCGGTCTCCACTCGGGATGCAAAGGCTGATGAGTTTTGCCCTGAGGAGCTCCAGTACTATTTGTGAAGAAGAAGGACAGGTCAATGTGGATGTCCATTTATTACCATGAGATTAACAAAGTGACGGTAAAGAACCGTTATCCTTTGCCTCGTATAGATTATCTTTTTGACCAGTTGCAAAGGACGTAGGTCTTTTCAAAGATCGATTTGTGGTCAGGATATCATCTGGTGAGGGTTAGAGCGGAGGATGTAGTGAAAACTGCTTTTTGAACCAGATACAGCCACTATAAGTTCTTAGTCATGCCTTTTGGGTTAATGAATGCTCCGGTGGTGTTCATGGATCTGATGAATAGGATTTTCCATGAGTACCTAGATCGATTCGTAGTGGTATTCATAGATTACATTTTGGTATACTCAAGGAGTACGGAATAGCACGTGGAACATCTGAGGTTAGTGCTACAGATCCTGCGGGAAAAGAAGTTGTATGCTAAGCTGAAGAAATGTGAATTCTGGTTGAAACAGGTCGCGTTCTTAGGCCATGTGGTGTCTGAGGGTGTTATCTCTATTGATCCTAGTAAGATTGAAGCTGTGGTCGACTGGGTTAGACCGAAGAGTGTGCAAGAGGTTTGGAATTTTCTAGGACTGGCGGGTTACTATGGTTGGTTTATGGAGGGATTCTCTAAATTGTCTGGACCTTTGACACGATTGACTAAGAAAGGAGTGAAGTTTTATTGGACTAGTGATTGCGAGCAGTGTTTTCTTGAGTTGAAACATCGGCTGGTTACTGCTCCAGTGTTAACCATTCCTTCGGGGGATGGGAGTTTTGTGATCTATAGTGATGCGTCCCTAAAAGGTTTGGGATGTGTACTTATGCAACAGGGTAAAGTGGTAGCTTATGCTTCTCGATAACTTAAGGAGTATGAGAAGAATTACCCTACGCATGACCTAAAGTTAGCTGTTGTTGTTCATGCCTTAAAGATCTGGCGACACTATTTGTACGGTGTTCAGTGTGAGATTTTCACTAACCACAAAAGCCTCGGGTACTTTTTCACGCAGAAGGAGCTGAATATGAGGCAGAGGCGGTGGCTAGAGTTGATTAAGGACTACGATTGCACGATTAGCTACCATCCGAGAAAAGCTAATGTGGTAGTTGATGCATTGAGTCGGAAGTTAGAACATGCAGTAGTATCTGGCGTGGAAATGATGTTCGGTGATCATCAGGCTTTCATTACTAGCTTGGTGATTCAGCCAACTTTGCTTGAGCGTATTAAAGCTGCGCAGGCTAATGATGTAGAGTTAGCTGAGATTGTGGAGAAAGTGTAGCCGAGTTCGGCTGTGGATTTTAACATTTCTAACAGAGGTGTGTTGAGGTTTGGGACCAAACTGTGTGTTCCAAATGATGATGAGATAGAAGGACGATTCTGAAGGAAGCGCATCGTTCTTTGTATATGCGGGTAGTACAAAGATGTATTGAGATTTGCGCGAGTCCTTCTGGTGGAGTGGTATGAAGAGGGATATTCCCTGGTTTGTGGAGCAGTGTCTGACGTGTCAGCAGGTGAAAGCTGAACATCAGAGGCTGGCAGGGCAGTTACAGCCTTTGCCTATTTCGGTGTGGAAGTGGGAGCATATTTCCATGGATTTTTTTACCGGATTACCGACAGCGCTTCACGGGCAGAATGCTATTTGGGTAATTGTGGACAGGTTGACAAAATCTGCTCACTTTGTACCAATGAAGGTTAGCTACCTTTTGAGTAGGCTAGCTAATATATACGTGCATGAGATTGTGAGAATGCACAGGGTACTGGTGTCCATTGTTTCATATCAGGATACGAGGTTTACTTCTCGATTTTGGAAGAGCTTGCAGGAAGCATTGGAGACGAAGCTTACTTTCAGTACAGCGTTCCACCTCTAGACTAATGGACAGTCAGAGAGGACAATACAGACCTTGGAAGATATGTTACGGGCTTGTGTATTGGACTTCGGTGGTACTTGGATTCAGTTTCTGCCACTAGTAAAGTTTACCTATAACAATAGCTTCCAGGCTAGTATAGGGATGGCACCGTTCGAGGCCTTGTATGGTCGGAGGTGTCGATCTCCTTTGCATTGGGATGAGGTCGGTGAATGTCAGGTCTTAGGGCCTGAACTCGTGCAGCAGGCATCTGAGAAGGTAGGTTTGATTTGAGAGAGGATTAGATCGACTCAGAGTCAGTAGAAGAGTTATGCGGATGTTTGCCGCTTTGAGTTGGAGTTCGAGGTGGGGGGTAAGGTATTCCTTAGAATCGCTCCAATGAAGGGAGTAATGAGATTTGGAAGGAAGGGCAAGTTGAGCCCGAGGTATATCGGACCATTCGAGGTACTTGGGCGAGTGGGTCTGGTAGCCTATAGAGTTGTACTACCCCCAGCACTCTCGAGGGTCCATGATGTGTTTCACGTATCCATGTTGAAAAGGTACGTATTGAATCCTTCACATGTTATTAGTTATGATGAGTTGGAAATTAGGGATACTTTAGCGTATGAGGAGATACCTGTTCAGTTTCTGGACCGTAAAGTTCAGAAGCTTCATACCAAAGAAATATCATTGGTAAAGGTATGGTGGCGAAACCACAAGGTTGAGGAAGCTTCTTGGGAACTAGAAGCGGAAATACGCCAAAAGTATCTGCAGTTGTTCTAAGTAGTATCTGGATAGCAGGGTGATATGAGTATGTATGTATGTATGTATGTAAACCTCTGCTATCGTTTTGTATTTGGTTGTTAGTCTCTAGGAGAGTCCTGTTGTATTGTGAGCTCCCAAGACCGTGTATGTATATAACCACGGTATTCCTCCACCATAAGGGAGGGAATGTATGTATGTATCGTAATTGGGCTGCGTATAAATGGCCACCGTATTCTCTAGAGAGTATATGTGTGTATGTGTAATGGGGCTGCGTATAAATGGCCGCCATATTCTCTAGAGTATGTATGTATGTATGGTAACCAGGCTACGTATAAATGGCCGCCGTATTCTCTAGAGTATGTATGTATGTATGGTAACGGGGCTATGTATAAATGGCCGCCATATTCTCTAGAGTGTGTATGTATGTATCCTTGAGGGACTGCGTATAGATAGTCACCGTTTCACCTCAGAGCATGTATGTATGTAGTAGTATGTATGTGATGGTAAAGAGATATTTCAAATTCGAGGACGAAATTTTTGTAAGGTGGGGAGATTGTAAGAACCCGAACCGTGATATATGGGTTTATTTTGTAAAAGAGGGGTAAAAGTGGAAATTGTACAGACTTCATCGACGAGGCTATAATTCGTTGACGAAGCTAGTGAAGAACTCGTCGACGAAATTCAGAGGGTCGTCGACGAGTAAATGTCGAGGGGTTCAGGAAAATTTAAATATCAGGGTTCGTCGACGAAATTGCTGCCTCGTCGATGAAATCCCTGAAGACTTCATTGACAAAGACACCAATTCGTCGACGAAGCCCCTTGGGTCAAAGGTCTTTATAAGGATATTTTAGTTTTCTTCTTGGCTAAGTTATGGAAATCCTCTCTCTCTCTCTCTCTCTCTCTAGGATTTGAAGCTCTCTCTCTCTCTCTCTCTCTCTCTCTCTCTCTCTCTCTCTCTCTCTCTCTCTCCTTGATTGCTTCATCATTCGTCGCCTGAATTGCAAATCCAAAGTTACTAGCGGATCGAAATCTCAGTTTGAGCGATTTCGAGTTTCAGGCTAAAATCGAGGTAAGGCTCGGTTTCCATTTCTGATTCGGTATATATGTAGTAGTACGGATTGTAAGTATGTATTGTACTGTGGTTTGTAGATTTCGGAGTCTCGGTTCGTAGTTTTGAGGACCGTAGAGTTCGTAGTTGGATTTCAGGTTAAGGTAAGGGGATTTTGTTTATATCAGTTCATTTTCGAAATTGGGATCGGTAAGCCTGTAGGCTACGATCTTATACGTTTTGGCTACTTATTTAGGGAAATCTATCGGGTAAAAAACGGGATTTTCGGGTTACAGTTTTCAGGAAAATTGAGGATTTCGGGTATCATCTCTGCTTTGTTTGGAAAACTGTTGGTTGTATTAAAACTATATTATTGAGGTGACCGTAATCCATATTTGCATAAACTATATACTTGAATTTGTAAACGATATGATTTTCTGTAAACCAAATAAGTGTGGTATGTTTATATGTATGTATTTTGTTCCAGCTATTTCTAAAACAGTTATGTGGTAGCTAATTACCGTACGCTGAAATGTATAGGAACGTGAGTTCCAAAATGATTTCATGGATTTGTAAAATTTCCAGTTATCGAGTAGTTACCATGGGCAAGAGTGGCTGGCTCTATATCCGGGGTGTGAAATATCACTAGTATGTTTCGGCTGGTCACCGAAGGTGTGCTCTACACCGTTTGTAGCAATGGATTCACTATAGGCCTAGGTCGTCGCAACGTAGTTGTACATGTGGCAATGTAATCATGGTGAGACTGGGTGACCTTGTGTAGTTGCGTATGTAGCAATGTAATCACTATTGGGCCTGAGTCGTAGATCTTCATAGTTGCATGTGTAGTAATGTAATCGCTGTGAGACTAGGTAACCTTGTGTAGTTGCGTATGTAGCAATGGATTCACTATTGGGCATTGATCGTCATAGCGTAGTTGCGTATGTAGCAATGTAATCGTTGTGAGACAAGGTGACCTTGTGTAGTTGCGAACTAGTGTGACGACACTAACCGTATGTATGTATGTACGTATATTTTGGGTATCGTATGAACTGGAATGGTTTTTGTGAAAATACTGGAACTGTATGGAAATGTATGGAATTGTTTGAAACTATACGAATTGTTTCAAACTGTATTGTATGTATAGTGTTATGAAGTATGTAAAATGGCACTGGTATGCCACACACTGATATAACATGTTTTTTCCCTTACCAAGACGTTTCTCACCCTGAATATATATAAATGTTTTTTTCAAGTCCTTCGGGTAGTCGAAAATAGCATCCTAGCGTCCGGAAGCGAGAGGTGTTGTTTAGCCACTACTAGTACCTGTTAGGTACGAGCATTGGTATCCAGGGTCGGGATGGTTTTTGTAGACACCTAGGGTATGTTTTGAATATGGAAAGGTATATCCTAGCTTGTATAGACTTTAGTATGACACTGGTTATGTATAAAAGACTGTATTTCACTGCGTATTTTGATGAGTATGGACGTTTGTATGTATGTATATAGGGCATCTGTTCACCCCAAGGGGTCGGACTCTTTTTGCATGTGGTATCATGTATGTTTTAATTGATAGAGAGACAGGTTAGGTTACTAAATTCACACCTGGGACCCATTTCCGGATTCAGGGAGTGACAGAAAGACTTGCTTTTTGTGGCTGCTTTTAAGTTGTAAATTGCTGCTGATTATTGCTTGTTGAGTTCCACCCTTTTGTCTAAGTTTCTATGATTTCCATTAGTCTAAGTAGGATAAACAACCGCATTAAGCACTGCCATTTTTCTAAACAACCACCATTTCTTTCACCTTAGCTTGTGTAGCCACTGAAAAGCTGTAGAATTGGTTAAATTGAAAAAGTTACAACCTCCTTGCATGAGATAAAATTACATATAATCTCCCAAAGGTGCACATACTGGAGTAGTGAATTTTGAAGATTTGTGGGTCTTATATATAGTTAATAGGATGCATTCCCTCCTTAAAGCTATGAATTTTGTGAAGTAATTCATTCTCCTCACTACATGAAAACTTTTCTTTGATTTTCATTGGCTGCTTAAGTAGACATTTCAAAAAAAAAAAAAAAGATAATCCTTGAAAAGGAAACACACACTTAGAAGCTTTATGGATTGAAATTCACACTTCTAACAATAAACATTGGATTGCATACTAACATGAGGTGATTCATGTCCAACTTGTTATCATAAATCATACTAGTTGTTTATTTCTTATTCCAGTTCATGTAATGGTTTGGTTTTAAGGGAACCTCCTGAAAAAAAAATAATAACAAAAAAAAAAAAGCATATTCCTTGTCATTTTTTGGTTGGGTAGCTCAGAAATATTATGACTATTGTATGAGTATTTGTTTCTTATCCATGTTTTCTGCAAATCTTTTCTAGGAAAAAAACACAACATTTATCTTGTTCACATATTGTGCTGCCACATTGGGTTTGGTGTTCCTTTTTTTGAGTGAGGCTAGTATTTAACCCATCATGATCGTGTGGCTGTTTCTAGCGTGCTATTTGTTTCAACATTTCTTAATTTCTTTTACTTTTAAAGGTGCCTTTTTGAACTTGTCGTAGACTCCATTGCATGTTAGTGCTTTAAAAACATTGAAAACTCAATGGATATTACTAGACAACTTCACGAAACTATATTCTCTTTGCAGTATTCAAATTGGAATTCAAATTGTATATCAATGTTGTTAAATATGGCTTACAAGTCACAAGAGCAGCCTCTATTTAAGTTTTTATTGCCATTATTGTGACTAAAGTTGCTAAAAGTTGCGAAAGACTTGCTTTTTGTGGCTACTTTAAGTTGTAAATTGCTACTGATTATTGCTTGTTGAGTTCCACTCTTTTTCCTAAGTTTCTATGATTTCCATTAGTCTTAGTAGGATAAATAGCCACATTAAGCACTACCATTTTTCTAAATAGCCACCATTTCTCTCACCTTAGCTTGTGTAGCCACTGAAGAGCTATAGAATTGGTTGAATTGAAAAAGTTGCAACCTCGATAAAATTACATATAATCTCCCAAAGGTGAACATACTGGAGTAGTGAATTTTGAAGATTTGTGGGTCTTATATATAGTTAATAGGAAGCATTCCCTCCTTAAAGCTATGAATTGTGAAGTAATTCATTCTCCTCACTACATGAAAACTTTTCTTTGATTTTCATTGGCTGCTAAAGTAAACATTTCAAAATAAAAAATAAAAAATAAAAATAATAATCCTTGAAAAGCACACTCAGAAGCTTTATGGATTGGAATTCACACTTCTGACAGTAAACATTGGATTGCATACTAACATGAGGTGATTCATGCCCAACTTGTTATAAAATGATACTAGTTATTTATTTCTTATTCCAATTCATGTAATGGTTTGGTTTTAAGGGAACCTCCTGAAAAATAATAATAATGATAATAATAATAATAATAATAATAATAATAATAATAATAATAATAATAAAAGCATATTCCTTGTCAATTTTTGGTTGGGTGGTTCAGTAATATTATGACTATTGTATGAGTATTTGTTTCTTATCCATGTTTTCTGCAAATCTTTTCTAGGAAAAAAATACAACATTTAGGAAATGTAAAATGCATAAAAAGTGAGGATGATATTGTCTTGGTTAAGGACGACGATATTAAAGAAAGATGGCGAAGTTACTTTAGTAAGTTGTTTAACGAAAACCGAATAAAAGACTTAAATTTAGAGTTGCCAAATGAGGAAAAGACTAAAAATATAAGATTTATTCGCAAAATTAGAGTTAACGAAGTTAAGTTTGCACTAAAAAAGATGAAAAATGGGAAAGCTATGGGACCGGATAACATCCCAATTGAAGTTTGGAAATGCTTGGGTGATAACGGAATTATATGGTTAACTGATTTATTTAATACAATTGTAAAAATTAAGAAAATGTTAAATGAATAGAGGAAAAACACTTTAATACCTATGTATAAAAATAAATGAGATATTCAAAATTGTAAAAACTATCGTGGAATTAAACTTATGAGTCATACAATGAAACTATGGGAAAGAGTTGTTGAACAAAGATTAAGGTTAGAAACGAAGATCTTAGAAAATCAATTTGGTTTTATGCCTGGGAGATCTACCACAGAAGCTATTTATCTTTTAAGAAGATTAATGGAAAAGTTTAGGGAAAAGAAGAGGGACTTGCATATGATATTTATTGATCTTGAGAAAGCATATGATAGGATATCTAAGGAAGTTCTATGGTGGGTTTTAGAAAAAAAGGGTATATGTTGTAGGTGTACCGAAGTCATTAAGGATGTGTACGATGGAGTAATAACTAGTGTAAGGACTATAGATGGAGAAACTAGAGAATTTCCAATTACCATAGGTGTACATCAAGGATCTGCTTTGAGTCCTTATCTTTCTACATTAGTGATGGACCAATTGACTAAGAGTATTCAAAAAGAGGTTCCATAGTATATGTTATTTATAGATGATATTGTATTAATTGACGAAACTAGAGATGGAGTAGAGGCTGAGTTAGAATTACGAAGAGAAGCTTTGGAATCTAGAGGCTTTAGGATAAGTAGAAATAAAACATAATATATAAAATGTAATTTTAGTAATGATAGGAGAAATATTGGAGACAAAGTTAAACTTGATGATGAAGAAATAAATAGCACTTGTAGATTTCGATACCTTGGATCTATTATGCAAGCTAAAGGAGAAATTGAAGATGATGTAATGCATAGATTTAAAGCAAGTTGGGTAAAATGGAGAAGTGCTTCAAGTGTGCTATGTGATCATAGAATACCCTTAAAATTGAAAGAGAAGTTATATAGGACAGCTATAAGACCAGCTATGCTATATGGATCGAAATGTTGGGCGACGAAGAAACATAATATCCAAAAAGTAAAAGTTGTCGAGATGATGATGCTTAGATGGATGAGTGGTATAACATTGAAAGATAAATTAAGGAATGAACATATTCCTGGTAAGTTAGGTGTAGCTCCTATAGAAGATAAGATAAGGGAGGGACAACTCAGATGGTATGGACACTTGCAACGTAGGTCTTATAGTGCACCTGTGAGGAAGAGTGACTTAGTTATTGTGGAGGGCAGTAGAAGGGGTAGGGGTAGACCTAAAATAACTTGGGAGGAGATAGTGAGTAAGGATTTAATATCCTTAAATCTATCAAAAGAAATGGTCCATGATCGCATAAATTGGCGAAAAAGGATTCATATAGCCAACCCCACTTAGTGCGACTAAGGTTTGGTTTTGTTGTTGTTGTTGTTACATATTGTGCTGTCACGTTGGGTTTGGTGTTCCTTTTTTTAAGTGAGGCTGGTATTTGACTCATTGTGGTTGTTTCTAGCATGCTATTTGTTTCAACATTTCTTTGTTTCTTTTACTTTTAAAGCTGATTTTAAAGCTACCTTTTGAACTTGTCGTAGACTCCATTGCATGTTAGTGCTTTAAAAACATTGAAAACTCAATGGATATTACTAGACAACTTCATGAAACTGTATTCTCTTTGTAGTATTCAAATTGGAATCCAAAGTCACAAACCCATAAACACACACACACACACACAAAAGATGAGTATATATATGTATATATATATATATATATATATATATATATATATATATATATATATATATATGAATAATTAGTTATCCTTTTATTTTCATATGTAACTACTCCAGATAAGCATTGGATGGAGATGGAGGATAAAAGGAAACTTGAATACATAGATGGAGTTGACAGTTTCATTGAATATGCTTTTGAGTAATCATCGGTAGGGGAATTAATTAGGTGTCCTTGTACAAAATGTAGGATTGTTTATTTTCATGGTCATATTTAGGAGGATTCTGTAGATGACAATGGCATTGATGATGATAATGAAAATGATGAGCCTCCTTAGGATGATATGATTGGATTAGTGAATGATTTTTGTAAGGATGCAAATATAGAAGAAAAACCTAATCCCAATGCCACTTTTTTTTTTATTTATCATTTGCTAACTAAAGTAAAGGAGAAATTATATTCTGGTTGTGAACACTCAAAATTGGTTGCCATTATTAAATTGCTTCTCTTAAAGGTTTTCCATCATTGGATTAATAGGTCTTTTGATGGATTGCTTCTTATGTTAAGGGAACTCATTCCCAACGGGAAGCAAATTCTTCTAAACTCTTACAATAGTGCTTAGAAGTATATTGCTAACTTGGGACTTGAATATGTGAAGTATGATGTTTGTGACAATAACTGTGTTAGGACCGGAGGAGCCCACAGGGGGACTTGATACACATGGATGTACACCAACTTAACCCAAAAGATTAAGCCTATTGGGTCTGGGGCCCAACCATGTATATAAACACTCATCATCCACTCTAATTTTTCAATGTAAGACAAGCTCATAAGTGGAATTCTCAACAATCTCCCCCTCACTTGTGAGTTCCAATCGCTCCCCCTTGAAAGGAAACCATCTCCCTTGTGGGAGTAAGCCCAATTCCCCAATAATTGCTCAATGGGCCTTACCACTGGCGCCTTACATGCCTCAGATTGCATTCCACGTGCCTCCGAACCAATCCTACCTCCCATGTCTTGACCCTATTTGAATCTATCCAGGCCTAGATGATCCTTATTGGCCTTAGTCACACACTTGGTCCTCCAACTATTAGCACGTCAGGAGAATTAGTTTCACGTTTCAACTTTTACTATGTCGCTGACCTAGAGTTACGAACCGTTAACTCTGATACCACTTGTTAGGACTGGAGGAGCCCATGGGGGGACTTGATACACATGGATGAACACCAACTTGACCCAAAAGCTTAAGCCTATTGGGTCTTGGGCCCAACCATGTATATAAGCACCCATCATTCACTCTAATTTTTTAATGTGGGACAAGCTCACAAGTGGAATTATCAACAAACTTTACATTAAATTGGGGTCTAGATTCTAATGCAACATCCTGCCAAGTGTATGGTTCATCTAGGTGGAAGTATGATGATTTGCCAATCAAAGGGAAAAATGTTCCACATAAGGTGTTGCAATTTTGTCCCTTGAAGCATAGGTTACAAAGATTTTTTATGTCTTAGAAAATAGCCTCACATATGAGGTGGCATGAGGAGAAGTGGGTGGATGATGGAATAATGTGATATCCTGTTAATTCCCTTGCATGGAATTCATTTGATGAGAAACATATGTCATTTGCTGGCGATTCTTGAAATGCGCGACTCAGTTTGCTAATTGACGATTTTCAATCATTTGGAAATATGAGCTCACAACATAGTATTTGGCCAATTATCCTTGTTCCTTATAACTTACCACCATGGACGTCCATGAGAAAACCTTATTTTATCTTTTTAATAATCATACCTCGTGAGCGTAGTCCCAAAATGGGCATTGACTTATTTTTGCAACCATTAATTATGGACCTGAAGATATTATAGGAGGTTGGGGTAAAGACATATGATGCTCAATTAAAACAAAATTTTATATTACATGTAGCCATTATTTGGACTATTAATGGCTTCCCCACATACATCAGGTTGGTCAACAAAGGGATACGAGGCTTGTCACAAGTTGACTTGTTCAATGTACTAAGCAGGATCAAGAAAAATTTGTTATATAGGCCATCAAAGATTCTTATTGCTCAATCATAAGTGGCATAAAAATTCGAACTCATTTGATGGAACAAGGAAGTTGAGGGAAAAGTCGAAACCATTATCGGGCAATAATGCTTTAAGGGAACTTATTGATTTCAATCAAATTCCAATTGGTAGGGGTATTAAAAGGAAGTATGATGCCTCCAATAGTTGGTAACTAGAGAAAAAAAGAGCATATTGTTTGAGTTGCTTTATTAAAGAACACTTCTTATCCATCATAATTTGGATATTATACATATAAAAACAAATGTTCGCGACAATGTTTTGGGGACTATAATGCACATTAAGGGCAAGTCAAAAGACACCCTTAATAGTCAATATGATTTAGTTAGTATGGGGATAATACATGAGCTTCATCTAATTCCAAATGGCAATAGTGTTTATGCTCCAATAGCACGTTATACATTGTTTAACCAGGAGAAGGAAGTTGTATGCAAGATGTTGGAAAATTTGAAGACTCCAATTGGGTACCTGTCCAAAATTTCTCAATGTATAAATGTAAATGAGTGTAAAATATCATGAATGAAGAGCCATGAAAACCATGTATTTATACAACAACTTGTACCTTTAATGATATGAGGGTTTTTGCCAAAAAGATGTTTGTGAACCTCTTATTGAGCTAAGTGCTTTTTTTTAGATATTTGTGCTATAAAACTCTAATCCCCATGATCTAGGTGATCTTTAAAGCCAAATTGTGTTGGCACTCTACAAATTAGAGATGATATTACCACCGTCTTTCTTTGACATTATGGTGCACTTAATAGTGCACTTACCTGAGGAGGCTAAGATTGCAAGGCCTACATAATATAGATGGATGTATCCTAAAGAGAGATTCTTGTGAACTCTTAAATCATATGATCGCAACAAGGAAAGGCCAGAAGCTTCAATTGTTGAAGCTTACATTGTAGATGAGTGCCTCACATTTTGTTTTAGATACCTAGATGACATTGAGATAGAATTTAATAAACCTCCTTGGAATGATTGTAACCATGATAATTCAATTATTGGTGGCTTGAAAATATTTGAAGAAATTGGTCGTCCATTAGGAAAAGGTTGTTACAAGACAACGACACATGAATGGAATCATAAAGCCCATATGTATGTGCTTAACAACTCTGAAAAAGTATGGTCATTCATAGAGTATTTTTTTTTATCCATTATTTATTTTATTTGTTACCATACTATCATTCTTGAATTTATCCTTACTTAAAAAAATTACCAGCAATATAAAAAGTCTTGTCAAATATAAACCAAAATGAATTCATGAAGCATTATAATTCTAAGTTCCCGAATTGGTTCTATAATCAAGTACGTTTACCAAACCTTACTATATATTATAATCTTGAGTTTGACACTTGATTCTAGAATCTAAAAATTTTGTTTATAAGCTTAAAGGTGGTTGAGTTACATTCAAAAGGATTAGCTTTTGATGTGCTGAGCTTCTCCATTTGTCTAACGGCCTTCTTATACACTTCAAGTTGTATAGTGGTTTCATTGTTAATGGCTTAAGTTCCCAACATTCAAACCTTAAACATCAGACTGTATTTGCCATCTCTATTTCTCATCCTCAGACATAATTGGCATTCTTTAGGATCTTCACCTGGAGGTAAAAGACATATATCATAGGTTTCTTTTCTACTTTCTCTATGAACTTCTAAATAAGAACCTTGATTTGATCCATTGTCACAACCTTAGTTGGCTACGGTAAGGAAGCATTTAGTACCAGAGTTAGATCACACAAACATAAGAAACAAGGTATGACACTCAAATACGAGTGGTCATGGTGACGATAGTGGTAGTAATAATAATAGCTTTAGTAAGGCATAAAGGTTAACCTTTAAAATATGGGTGGGGTTCTAAAATCCAGTGAATGGATTAAACTTGTTCTCATTTTTTTTATGTGGGTTGTTTATAGATCCGGCTCAATAAAGGCCTTGTACATAGGATACACCTACAAATAAGGCCGCTGATGAGAACTACTTAAAAGCTTTAGAGTTTCTAGTAATAACAACTTAGATGGTACATCAAACTATACAATATATACACACACACTTGAAGTTAGTCAAAAAAGGAAAAAATCATTTCAAAAATTTGGTGAATTATTTCTTTAGTCTCTTGGCCAGCATGTTGGATGTCTTGTAAAACTTGTTTACAAGGTCAAAGTGTACCTCACCAGTAACAGATACATGAAGATCTAGTAGAGGCCTCAATTTTTCTCTCATGGATATGTTCTATATTATTGTTTTTTCTTACTTTTAACTTGTTTTTTTGGTTTTATACCAATTATTTGATATCTCAATGTTGTTTCTTTGAATTCTCTTTCACCCCTTCAATGTTGAAATTGCAAAAACACCAATTGGCTTGCATTTATGTTTCTTCTGTTATTATACCATAAAGAAAGTTGCAGGACCTTTGGAAAGAAAACCTAATCACCATTATCATTTCAAGTACTGCTCTTTAGACTATATTCTAGTGTTTGGATATGTTCAAATTGAATTATGTGTTAGGACCGGAGGAGCCCATGGGTGGGCTTGATACACATGGGTGAACACCAACTTGACCCAAAAGCTTAAGCCTATTGAATCTTGGGCCTAACCATGAATATAAGCACCCATCATCTACTCTAATTTTCCAATATGGGACAAGCTCACAAGTGGAATTCTCAATAATCTCCCCCTCACTTGTGAGTTACAACTGCTCCCCCTTGAACTGAAATCGTCTCCCTTCTGAGAGTAAGCTCAATTCTCCAACAGTTGTTCAAATGGGTCTTACCACTAGCACCTTATGTGCGTCGTATTGTATTCCATATGCCTCCGAACCAATCCTACCTCTCACGTCTTGATCCTATTCGGATCCATCCGCAGTCTAGATAATCCTTATTGGCCTCAGTCATACACTTGGTCCTCCAACTATTAGCACGTCAAGAGAATTAACTTCACGTCTTGACTTTTTATGATGTTGCTCACCCAGATTTACGAACCGTCGGCTCTAATACCACTTGTTAGGAATCTGTGAGTAATAAACACCAGAAAAATAAAAGACACCAGAAATTACATGGTTTGGTCTAGATTGACCTACGTTCACGGAGCACACCACAATCCACTATGAAATCGAGAGAAAAATACAAACTCTCAGGCAGCTCTCTCTCTCTGAACTCTTCCTCACTCTCTTCTCTACACACATCTACCTCTCTTCTCTATTCTTTCTATTTATAGATGGCTGGAGGAATTATATTAAATGGTGATGGAGGAATTACAAAAAATCAACAATCAATAGCTGTGGACACAGCTCAACATAGCTCCAGCTTGCTCTTAGAGTTACGAACTGTCGGCTTTGATACCACTTGTTAGGATCGGAAGAGCCCATGGGTGGGCTTGATACACATGAGTGAATACCAACTTAACCCAAAAGCTTAAGCCTATTAGATCTTGGGCCCAACCATGTATATAAGCACTCATCATCCACTCTAATTTTCCAATGTGGGACAAGCTCACAAGTGGAATTCTCAACAATATGCACATGCTAATTTATTTGTCTTAGAGAATTTTAAAATTTTGTATTATTTAAAATTTTAGGAATGTCCAATTTTAGGGGAAACTCTCCCATTTTTTTTTTCTTTTGAATTTCTAATAACTTAAATTTATGTTTGATTTTTTGTAGGATGATTCCCTTGCTTGATTAGGAGACCAGCAACAATAAGCTTTGCTCGGCAATAATTTAGAGTAGTGAAAGGAAGTTGAAGACATCCATTGACCACATTTATAATAATTGTTGGATATGGATAACTATTTAACTTCTTTATAATTCCAAGTTTGTTTGTTTTAGTATGAATATACTTTTGTTAATATTATTATGTACTTATTTTGAATGCAACTAAGTTGGTCAATAGGAGTATGTGATAGTATGTTTTTTACTTTAGTTTTAATGAATGTGTTGTTATTAATGATAGTATGTTTATTTCTTTAGTTTTAATGAATGTGATGTTATTATGTTGTCGAATGACATTGCTTAATATTTTAACTTTTTAAAGACTATAAAGTAATTGATAATTCTTTGATCAGAGACAAAATTAGTCTCGCATGCATTGCTTGCAGGGACAAGCAGATATGTTCAAGACATAACTTTTAGGGAGGAGTGTCATCCCTAATTCTCAAATTTTGGGGACAAATATAACCCCTATAACAACAAATAGAAGACATATATTGTCCCCAAAGCATAAGTAATTATGCTTAAATCTACAAATATGACAAATTTGTTAAAATGTATTAAGGACAACATTGTCCTCTATTTTTAAGGTATTAGGGACGATGTTCATCTCCAAATTTATCAGGGATGGCTATTGTCCCTAAATGTATGAGTATCAGATACGAAGTCGTCCTCAAATGTATTAGGGGATGAATGTATAGGAGACGACTGCGGGGACGACAATGAGAGGTGACAAAGCACTCAAACCATAGTCAAGCGTCTCTAGAGAGGGATGAGAGCTTCTCTCTCTAACTTGATGATGAGAGGTGACTTTCTTGCTTTGAATTTACTCCGCCCCATTTATAATCTAACTCCCTCTAACATGCACTCATGCACTCAAATATGTGTATAGAATGTAAAATATATATTTGACAATATTGAAATCTAAATAAAGATTTTGGGGAAGGTTTGGGGGGGAGTGGAAGGTAGGTTTTAGGAGTTCATCCCACAAAACCCAACTTTGTTTTTGATTGTTTAACCCTTTAGGGTTAGGGATTTGGCGCTTATTTTACAACTAGGTAATACCATAACCCCAACAAGCAACACCATTGTAGGCCACATAGCAACACAAGATCACCATCATAGGCAACATGACAACTTTGTAGCAAACTACGTTAAATTTAGTGATTATTATAATATATATAAATATATATATATATATATATATATATGAGACAATTAATAACTTTTTTTAGACAAAATAACCCTTGTAAGCCTAAGAAATTTTATTATTAATAAATTTTGCAAAATGAGCATGGCAAAAATGCCCATAAGAAGTAAAAAGGGCAAGAAATTATTTTGGGAAGCCAGATAACCAAAAAAAATAGAAATAACGTATTAAAAACATATAAAAATTAATTGAACTATAAGAATAAAAAGGGATAAATTTTTTGAGGAATTAAATAATTATTATAAAATAAAAAATACACTATATCTACATTACGTGGGTAGCATAGTATACATTAATAAAACAACATATACTATAAATTGCAATTTTTACCTATTCACATAACATAAATTTTACGAATTACACTGTACTATTCAAAAATTTTAATTCAATATATATTTTAACTTAATAATTAAAGAAATTTTATTTATTTATTCATAAAATTTAATTCATTTTTTACATAGTGAATATAAATGATATTTGAAACTTCGCAACATTTGATCAGTCCTACTTTTGTTTGATTCTTGTCATTGAGAAATCGCTTTTAAGTTAGATGGAGTTGAAACTAAAATAAAATGATGTAGCTTAGCAAAAAAAAAGAATATAAAAGTATTTTTGTTATTTTAGTTAATGTATGTTAACTCATTTCCACTTTTGATGGTTTAGGGGGCGGGTAAGTGTTGTTATAAAAAGTTTAAGGGAACAGTTGTTTTGGATGTTATAGTTTAGGGGTGTAATTATATTTTTCTTAATTTTTAAGAAACATCAATTTACAAATTTATCTATTATAAAAATTTTTATTTTATATTTAGACTTGAAAAGAAAAGGAGGACATTTTAGATACAATGAGGAGAAGAATATAATGCATAAATGAACAATGTTGTCTCTTTATTTAGTTAATAGTAAAGACATTGCTTGCATATTTGCAATATTAATTTGAAACTTTGTTTGAGGTCCATGTAAGTATGGTGCTTGGAACTATATATCTTTGCAATTTGAGAATCCCAATGGTTGATGAAGGAGACTAAAGTTTTTTGTGTAAAATCTTAAAACATAGATTGACAGGTTGATTCGACTGATTAAATCAATATTTGGAGTTGATTTGTGGAATCTAATAATTATTTAGGGCAATATTCACATCCATAATAAGAAGTAACGGTTTTTCTTTTCTCTTCTTTCCTTTTTCTCTTTTTTTTTACGAAAAATCCCAATTTTATTGATAGCCCCACTTATGATCGAGGAATACCGTGGTTACAAGCAGAACACGTGGAATTTATAAATAAACTATCAATATCATCCCACCAATACTTAAAAATAAAAAAACCAGAACCATTATCCAACTAAAACAATTTAAACAAGCCTAAATAAAATCAAAACCAAACAAAACAAACATGAACAAATTACCTGCAAAATGATGTCAATTACCTGCAAACATAAATCAAAGGAAAATAGGGAAAACCAAATTGTGACAATTAATGACGAAGGCTTGGATTACTCATCTTATCCATACGAATGAGACATCTAATTTTATTTGGTAACAAATCACCTTCATGGACTAGCTCACTATCATAACAATATTATCATTGGCGAGCTCATATGTGGTCACGAAGAGCATTGCCTTGAAGTGCTTGTTGCTAGCAAAGAGAGAGTAACCCTTGAGCTTTAGGTGAATATTAAAGACATAAATTAATATTTTTATTTGATTAATTGATTATGTGAACAATGAATTTTTCCAACGTACGATGTTACTAAAATTAAAGGAACTGTAATTTTACGCAAAAAATTTAAAATATAAAGAAATTTAATATACACTATCTGCTGATTTCAAATAGTGGATTGCTGCTTCATGAATGTTTAATAAAGATTCGTGGTCACTTCTAAAATCTGCAAGACGAAAACATGCTATTGGGAGGTTTTGGTGGTCTCTGGGGAATCTTTCCAATGTTTAAGTTAGTGAATAGGTGTGAAGAATTGAAAGGTAGAGATTTTAAAGGGGGTGAGAGAGTTTTGAGTTTGGTTGTGTGTACTTACCTTGAGGGAGAGAGTTCCTCCTATTCTTATGGCCTAGTCTTTGCCCGCATGGCTCGTTTCCATGACTAGATGCTATTGTCATTCGTGTGTGGGCATTTCATCCTTGACGTGTATGGTTATTCATGAGTTAATAACTGCTTATGTACAATTATTATGTGTGTGTGGGTTTGTATGTAGTCATGACTACTTTGAGCATAACAATTGGTTAGTTCCTTCTCATTTTGTGGCGCACCAAGTTGACTTGATATCCACATAACCGGCACATGGTTGCAAAGCACTGAGTTGATTTGCTCTTCCACGTGACCTGCATGTGGATGAGTTGTGTAGAGCAAACCAACTCTTCCATGTGACTACACGTGGGTGATTAAGGTGTCACAAACCGAGTATTTTCACACCGTTGTGAAGGGCCGTGTGGTACTAGCTAAAACACTCTTGTTTTAACTAGCCAGCCTATTGTTTACCAACATTCATCCACGAAGCACTTTCATTAGCATTCATTCAAATAGTAGCGGAAACAGTAATCAATTCATGAAAGTTGTGGCAAGCAAGCAGTAAACATTGAAGCAAACGTAATTCATTAACAAATCTTCCGTTGACATTGTGTACTTAGCGAGGGAGGCAAGTAGGCTAAGCACATTGACAATTGCTAGTGAGTTTTACAATAATTGATGAACACTCACCCTCCCCTAAAGAGGTTTTTATGTAATTATCATCCTGACACTAGGAAACATCAAAGTGACCGAGGAGTCATACTGCCTTCTTACAAAGACTCTACTAGCAGAAAATAACCCTACACTAGTATTTACATGATGGAAACCCATCCCAAGCACACGAGATAAGCGGTCACAGACAGGCATAATGCCCTGAACAATCTTAACTCGTGACACAAGGCAAGGCAGAGTTGCACGTAACAAATCTGGTCTTCCACGTGACATGCACATAGGGAGCTACAAAGAGCTAACCTACTCTTCCACGTGACTTACATGTTGTGAGCAAATTGCGTAGAGTAGCTAGACCTGCTCTTTCATGTGACCTATATGTGGGCAAACTACGTAGAATTGACCTACTCTTCCATGTGACCTACACATAAGTAAGGAGTGAAGAGCTCACTTATTCTTCAATGTGACTAGTGTGTGGCTAAGTTGACCTACTCTTCTATGTGGCTTACACATGGTCGAATTGGTCTACTCCTTCACGTGATCTGCATATAACTGATTTAGTCTACTATTCCACATGACTTGCAAATGGTTGAACTAATTTGCTCCTTCACATGACTTACACATATTCGAACTAAACTGCTGGCTACTTTACATTCACGGGGTTAAGCTACCTTCTTCCTTAAATTTCTATCTTAAATGGATATCAATATAACACTATCTATACTAAATAAGAAAATAAATTCCTTTTAAATGAAAAAAGCAAAACGTTCTCAATTGACAAATACTTTACCAACATTTAACATTTTAACCATTTTAATAATTTAATTTATTTACTAATCACTCTCATAACCAACTCAACTTCCCCTAATAATAAATTGTCACATGTCCTTTTATCAAGTAACGAATTAAATTCTTAAATTCCATTAAAAATTATTGTATATAAATTTGTACTTTTCAATTATATTTTCATAACAAATAAAAAATTTAAAAATAAAATTATGGGTACCGAACGACGAATAATAATAATAATAATAATATATTCAAATTAGATTTAAATACTATTCAATTTTTATTATTTTTTCAGCCATTATTTAAAAAAAAAATAAATAGCCAACAACAATAAAATAATTAAGAGATCCCTTATTTTTGAAATTACAACCCAAGGGTTTATGTTATGCTTTTCTTGTTATTGGAGTGTGAACACCTGCGGATTGGTTAACCTGATCATCATTCGTCAAATCTCCTTGGCGCCCGCCCGCCTTATCCTTTCCACGCCACTTCCTTCTACACCCCCAACCAGAAAAACCGTCCCCTCCAGCTCTCAGCCATGTAAACCCCCAACGATGCAAGAATCTCTGCACTTCTCCATCCCCAATGCAAGAATCCCTGCATTTCTCCATCTCCAATGCCTTCCCTTCCCTCCCCAAACCCCATTACCCCTTCCCTCACCTCCATTTTCATCCACTTTCTCGCCCCAGAATCCTCCACTTTCCCATCTCCTCCTCCACCAAAACCTCCATTTCTCTCCCCCCAAGCATCCCCAAAACAGCCCCAGAAATCATCCCCTCAAACCACCCACCACCATCCCTCTCCACAAGCCCCAACTCTGAATTCCAAGAGAAAATGCTGTACCTGGAATCCATCGGCATTGACATCTTCCGCCTCGTCGCCGAGCACCCTCCGATCGTCTCCGCGTCCCTTGTGGACATCAAATCCACCGTCGACTTCATGACATCCATGGATTTCACCGCCGTCGAGTTCCGCCGAATCGTCGGCATGTGCCCGGAGGTTCTGAATTGCAAGGCGTCCGATATCGTCCCCGTCTTTACCTTCCTCCTCCGCGAAGCCCGCGTCGAGGGCTCTAATGTCCGTCGGGTTATAAACCGACGGCCCAGATTGCTCATTTGCAGCGTCGAGAGGCGGCTCCGGCCCACCTTATACTTTCTCCAAAGCATCGGCATCTCAGAGGTAAGCAGGCACACCTCTTTGCTATCTTGCAGTGTTGAAGATAAGCTCATACCCAGAATTGAGTACTTGGAGAAAATTGGGTTTTCGCATCGAGACGCGCTCTCGATGGTGCGGAGGTTTCCGTCACTGTTTTGTTATAGTATTAAGGACAATTTAGAGCCAAAATTCAATTACTTTATTGTGGAAATGGGGAGGGATTTGAGGGAGCTTAAAGAGTTCCCACACTACTTCTCGTTCAGTTTAGAGAATAGAATAAAGCCTAGGCACCAATGTTGTGTGGAGAAGGGTGTGTGTTTTCCGCTGCCTGTAATGTTAAAGACAAGTGAGGCACAGTTTCGTGATAGATTAGATGTATGTTGGAACACATCAATGCCGCGGAGAACTTCTCCTTTGTGGTGTACGAATGCTAATATTAATTCAATATAGAATTCAATTTTTCTGTCTATATGTTTATCTTAATCTTTGAATTGGTTATAGTAAGCAGAAATCTCATTGGATGCATGTATGATTTTGTTGTCTTCTGTTCATTTTACTTAGATCAAGTTCTAAAGATGAATATGAATGGGGTTGGGGTCCTATAGTTATTTATTTTGCATGTTCATTCTGTGTATTGTAGTGGGGGGAGGGGGATTGGGAATAATAAGCTTTTGGGGTCCAATTATCATGCAACTTATGCTTCATTTTGGGAGCATGCCGGCATGGAGATGGAATCTTAGTCTTCTCTTTGTAAGTGTGTGGAATTCAACCAAATTCAAACAATCTTGTACAATGCTTCCAACCCCCTCCCCCCCACCCAAAATAAAAATAAACCTCACAAATCCAAATCAAAGTTCAACTCTGAATTCCCACACATTTTTAAGTGAATTTATGCTGTGATTGGATTTATGTATTCAATCAATTACCAACTAACAAGTTTGACTATACTTGAAAGCATGTAGAGGGTTGGGGTTTGTAGGGCCAAGGGCATGGGGCTCATGTACGAAGAATTCTATATGCTATGATTTTCTTTCTTTTTTTTTTTTTGGGGGGGGGGGGGGGGGGTGTGTTCTTGTTGGATTTATGTATTTGTTAAAATTTCTGGCAGCATTGGTTATGTGAGATAGGTTTTTGGGCCTTTGCTCACTGGCTCTCCTAGTGGTTTTTTCTCTTGCATGAATACCTCACTTTGCTATTGAGCTTTGTCATGGTGTTGTTAGATCTTGATTGCGGGGTTAAGTTCAATCCAAATCAAGATTGGATAAAGTTGGGAAGGTTGCAACTTAGTTCATTCTTGAGGAGAATCGGCAACACCAATTGGTGGGTAAGTCTATCATTGGCTGCTGGTACATGGTTCTTGTAGGGATTTTCATAGCAAGGGTTTTCGAACCTTCGCGTGGGTTTCATTAACTATTAGATGGTGATTCATGCGATGAGGGCAGGTAAGTTCTTGGAATTAGGGCATAGATAAAGAGGCAGAAGGTACTTTATCTTTGTTCCTAAAGGGTCCAAAGGAGATGGATGGCTCTGATTTGGGAAATAATTTAGTGCTTCTATGGGTTCTTCTCCCTAGCATTGATGGTGTAGGAAGCAAAAAGATCATTGAGAATCATTCTTGGAGTAAGTAGTTTTGGGAAGTACTGATGATGCTAGTGTTCGTTCAACTGCAAAGAGTGTGTCAGAGGTGGTGTGTATTCGTTGTAGGGGCAAAGATTCAAGAGGAAGTCCTTCGACCTGCTTTGCTTGATCAATTGAAGTTGCTTAAGGCAAGAATTCCGAATTGGGGGTTGAGTACAGAGGGCAGAGGGGGGCTAGGGTTTCCTACATGGACAAAGGATTGATGAAGGTTGGGTGGGTTGGGCTTGGGTCTTTGATGATTACTTTAGACCTGGGTTGATTGTTTGACAGCAATAAAGGCCTATTAAAACCTATTATAGGCCTATTGATTATCAGATTTATGATTCTACCTGGTGCTTGGTTAATGAGAAAGAAAAGCCTTTGAGTAAGCCTCAGTTGGCCCAACTGAATGAGCAGGCCCAAAAGTAGATCCTATTGGCTTTAATATATTGGTTGAATATTGGTCCCAAATCAAAATGAAGTGCATAGTCTTTCTTTTAAAACTTGTGAGGCAGCGGGACTTCATTGCCTTTTGGAGTAGAAGCAAGTTGTGACTACATCAATGCTTTGCTTGACCTCAATGTAGATCCTTAGTGGTCAAGAGGAGAGAAGCAATTTTTCCAAAAGCAGAAAAGAGAAGCAAGTGGAATTAGAAAGGTTGGTTTCTAAAAATTCAAATAATATTCTTGAGGGTAATTTCCTCTTGTTTAGAAAAAAAATGTTAGTGGGTGGAGTTTTAGGGATGCAATTTTGAAGGAGCTTCTTCTAAGAATGTTAATTCTTGTGAGAATGATATTAAAGATTTTTTATTTTTGGTTTAGAAGGAATTTTAGTTGGTAAGGGAGCAACTTTAGATAATTTAAGAAATCAAAAGGTTTATGTTCACTATAAGGAAGTGCAAATGGGTTTTGAAATAAGGAAAATTTTGAAGAAATCCGAGATTCATTTGGTGAGAAAACGAAACGAAATTCTTAAGAGAGATTCAAAAGGTGTGTTAAGTATAGTGGATGAGCCAATTGATGAGAGGCTAATTCTTTCCAGGATAGTAAGAGATCGGGGGATGTTTTAGGTGATGATAGGGTAGGCAATAGTGATTTTGATTGTGAGAGGGGTTTCCTTTCATTTCGAATTTGGGATTAGCATGGTTATTCTTCTAACTCTTCTTCTGATCATCTTGGGTAGGTCCGTTAAAAAATATTTGAAAATCATTCTGATCTAAACTGAATTGATAATTTGTTTAATCGAGTTGTTTGGTCCAGTCACAAATCCTTTTTTTTTTTAATTACAATTTTTAGTTATTGGTTCGATTTTGGTTTTTATGTTTATGATCCGATAGTTACCTGAACCAAACCAATATATATATTTATTTACAATATATATTGTTTATATTATATATTACTATACAGTAATATATATAATATATCTTAAAGTAACAAAATAGTGTGCACAAATATTTTTGGGGTGATTAATTTATATAATAAAGTGTAAATGCACAAATTAAATCAAATCCCAAGTAAAATATCTAATTTTTCTTTAAAAAAATTGTAGTGGAGATAACCGAACTGAATTGTTAGTTAACCAGACCATCAGTTAACCAAAGGATTCGGATTGGTTTTGGTTCACAAAGACAGTAAACTGAAACCTTTGGTCCGGTTTGATTTCTAGAGGTTTGGTTTGGGTAACCAAAACATAACACCCCTAGTCTCAGGATTTATCTTATGTTCAGCTGCCTCCTCTAGAAGGTTTAGATGGAATTAATATTTTTGAGGATGATATTTCTAATGAAGAGCATAAGGAGAAAGATGCCATTCCAGCTCAAGAAATTTCTGGGGAGGACCTTCAAACTTAGAGTTTGTTAGATAACTTGGGCCTCAATTTGTCTAATCATGGAGGAAATGAAGTTAGGTTTGATGGTGGTAAATCTAAAGTGAAGAAGGGTTAGAGGGAAGTAGCTAATTTGAAGTGTTTGGTGAACTACAATAGTACAATGAGAAGGGTTTAAAATAGGGGTTTTCTTGGCTGATTTTAGGTTTATTTTATTTTATTTTTATTTTTTCTTCTTTTGTTTTTGCTTTTCGTTTTCCTTTTTCTTTTTGAGGTTTTAGTATCCTGGCTCTGATTGTATATTCTCTCTTAATATATGTTCTTTTCTTTTTAAGAAAAAAAATAGTTAAGTGAGAGAATTTTTAGGTTTCACAAGATGCAAGGCAAAAGAAGGCTTATCACTATGCTTCCCATTCTGCCAAGGATATTGTTAGTATGAGCCTAGGAGGGGTTTGGTCTTCAAGTAATCTTTTAATTGAGGAAGATTCACCATGTTTGCCATTTTGTGTACTTTATTTTGTTCTGTTGTTTGGGTCATATTCTTAGTAATTCCTTTGTTGCTGGACGTGGATCTGGTTTAGAACCTGAGTTTACAGCCATAATGCATCAGGTCTTGTTATATATTCCTTTTTAAAATACAGGATATCTTAAGAATGAGGTATAGCAATCTACTGCTTCCTGTGCTAGTTAAGTAATTTTTGTTTTTCAATTTTTGCTCTTTTATATATTAAAAGATATGATTTTAAGCATTGTCCTGAGCCATGCATTTTTTTTATTTTTTTTTTTGGGGGGGGTGGGGACTTTTATTGTCAATAATATCATATAATATGACCATAGATTGCATACATTTCATGCTTATGCATTATCTTTGAGTTGATGAAATATTATATATTTGAGGCCATCTTTTGGCATTTAATGGTATTGGAAGATCTGGTTATCCAGTTTTGCACATTGGATGATATGATCATAGATTTTATACATTTCATGCTTATGTATTATCTTTGAGTTGATGAAAGATTATGTTTTTGAGCTGATGAAAGATTATGTATTAGGAGATCTGGTTATCCAAAAACGGATATTTAGTTGGAATTACTTTTCAGTCCTTGAAGAAGAGCAAAAGAAGTGTGAGGGAAAGTGCATGAGATGCTGGAGACAGAAGAGTATTTTGCCATAAAGCAGCAAATTAGTATTGGGTGTAAATTGCCAACTCTGGCTGTTTGTGTCTGTCCCACTTTTGGCAATTTTATGTTATTTAAGAACAGCCAAAAAAAGAAAAGAAAAGAAAAGAAAAGGGGTGTCGGGTTCTTGCTTTTGCCCCACTTGCCTCCTCCTCCTCCAACCCCCCCCCCCCCCAAAAAAAAAAAAATCATTGCATTAGCAATAAACATCCATACTGTTAGGTAATGAACATGACAGTATAGTGTCATTAACAATTTGGGTGGCGAGGGTTACTTTCTACCGTTAAATTCTTTCACTGCAGCTGGATATGTGGCTAGCTGGCTGCCTAGGGGATGTTTTGTGTTTATTATTATTATTATTTGAAAGTGAATGTATATTTTACGTAAATGTACCAAGTTTTGAAGTCTCATACTAGAGTTTGAGAAGGGCTCACATACATCTTTATTGAGTGTATTTGGGGTTTTAGATGTATATTTTTTATCTGTTGCCACGTAACTAGTTTCAGAAATTGAGTCCTTTTCTTTGGCCATGGACGTACATATGTTTGCCTCTGTTTGGTTGTCTTATGATGGTGGAAAAATAGAGAAATACTGAAAGATCATAATCTTTGTTATTAATGAATCCAATGCTGTACTGGATGCAGTGTCCGTCCAGTTATATTTCCAAGCTGAAAAAAATGGAGTGATCTTGTGACCATTTTGTTGTGAGAATGAGCTTGGAGCCGAAACTTTAGAATCATTATTAAATGTATGGCACAATTTTGTGATTGGATGAGGGAATTGAAACCCAATCTCTTCAAGTCCAGTAGCCCTCAATGGGTTTGTGGGTTATGATTAGATCTTTGCCTTTTATAACAGCTGTAGAGATTTGGGTTGACCAGAAAGGTGCAAATGAATTTACGCAAAATGTTTACACTGTGTTTGGAGCACGGAATTCAAGTATTGAATTTGGATTTTTTTGTGGAATTCAGTGAAATACAATACAATTTATTTTTGTGCTTTGTCCAGATCTACACAATAGCAAATTCTAGTTTTGAAATTCATACTCCTGAGGGCAGGTTTAAAATTACCCAAAGTTGGAGTCTGCTTGGGGTAGCTTTGATGTAAAAGTGACTTTAGAGCATATAATTACTTTTATGCTAGCAAGCAATATTTTAGCTGGGAACTGGAAATTAATTTTTATTCTAAGTGCCTTTTTGGAAACTCAATAAAGAATTACATTCATTTGAACTTAATTAAGTAGTTGTTCCACAAATGCCTTTGGTATGGTTTCAAAGTGATTGTCTATTCTAAGGGCCTGTTTGGATTATTTTTCCATTTTATCAGTTAATTCAGACAGTAACTAAAAGTCAAAAAGTCTTGATTCCTACTTGCATTTTATGTGCTTAAAGTTAAAGTTTTACACTCATTTTATTGAAATCCTTCCCTTGGTCATTTGATCAGTTCCAATTGCTCTCTTGGCCATTCCTAAGCTCTGGCAATTTCCATGGTGCAACAGATTCACCTAGGTCAAACACCTGTGCTGGTGATTCCATCAACAATGGATCAATTCTCAGAGTCCTTCTCCCCCATTCCAGCTTTATATCCTCTCTCTCTCTCTCTCTCTCTCTGCTTTTGAGGCCATTTCCTCTATTGTTCTTATTAGTATTTGACGTTTTCTGAAATTTTGCTTCCATTAAGCAAATTCTGGATTATCTGCTGCAGTTCTTTTAAAATATAAATTCATTCTTCTAGTGATATCTTCACATGCTAATTCAAAATAGAATTAGGATTTGAAGAATTATCATAGTTTCACATAAATAGTTCTTTATAGAGATGTACCATGAACCATCACATACCAGCTCCTTATAATTTTTTTTTTTTAAATTCTTGGCTCGGATGGTTTGATATGTTTGTGTAGATTCTGACGAAGAATTATGGATTTAAAATTCTGGATCTCTTCTTATATTCTGAAAATTTTAAAGTTTTTCCTCATAATCCACTTGGGTATTCACCTAGTTCCTGCATGATTTTGTTTTTTAGTTCTAGATTTTGTCGTCTTTCTTCAAGTATTGGATACTAAGAATTGACTTAGCATTATTTCATTGCAGTGCAGCAACTCTTTCATTGGCAGTTTTGGTGATGATATGCAGAATCAGTGTTGCATTGTAATGTTTGCTTTTCATAAACCTTTCCTCTTTGGACATTTTGAGAGGCATTTGGAAGTTTTAACTCTCTTTTCCATTGTTGAGATTGGGTTCACAATAGTGCTGTGATTAATAGCATCTAATTTATATAAATAACAGTGTTCAGTGTCATATGTTCCTTTTATACCTTGGTATGTTGTTTTGCCATGTGTGACTATATCATATGGATTAGAAGTGTAAGGTAGAACCATAAGGAGACACTTTTAGGTAAAGCTTTGTAATTACATGACCAAAAGAATAAGCGGTCAGTGAAGCATGTGTTGCATGAAGATCTATGGTGATTATTATGGCTGAACATATATGTTGCGTAAAAATATGTAGATGCAATACTTTTTTTTCCCTTCCAGGACCCTCTTGAATTTTTCATGTGGTGTTCTCTGCAGAAAAAAAAGGGGCCAAATAGTAGTTAAGCTGAGCTCAAATGATTTAAAGAAAGTCTGGTCTGTGCAAGTCTCTTGTAAAATCAACCTTCATTTCATTTTCACTCGTTGTCAAATTGAGTTGGGAGTGTATTGTCTGCTCCATGCAAATCTCTAGTTAAATACACCTTTGAACTAGTATTATCCACTGATCTGATTTTTATCTTGGGAGCTGTGGTGATTGCTGGTTGTCTTCCTGTTTAACTTGAAGGATAAATTTAAAAGAAACTTCTAGGAAACATCAAGGAAGCATACTCACCTTTAGTGTGATTCAATTACTGACTAAATTACCTGGATCTGATTCAATTACTAGCCTATATAGTACATACACACACACACACACACACACACACAGAGATCATGCAGACATTCAAAAAACTTCTTGTTAGGTTGGTAAATGAGCTGTTTAATAGAGTCATTTTCATCCATATTTTTATTCCCACACTTTCTTTATGGTAGGCTTTATTTCCACACTCTCATTATTTGCCCTCAATTTTGTGGTCAGCTGCTTGCAATCATTTGTATAGTCTCCATTCCTTTTGTGAATTGGGTTTTTGAACGTTGATTTATGTTACAGGCTGTGAGACATGTTCCTTCATTGGCAGGGTTAACTCAAAATAGCTGGAGTTGTTTTCTTTTAGTTTAAGTTGTCATACCCTCTGCTTCTTTCCTTTATTTCCTTTTCACATTTGTAGATAATGTCATGTTGGGTTTATTTCCATGCCATTCAGTTTCGAGTCTTTGGACCATGTGGCTGCCTGCCGGCCTGTTTGGTGTTCATTGACAATGGTTCATTGGCTCTTGCACTCACAAAAAATATTAAGAAAGGTTAGGCACAACTTATGGACTCCGCTGAACGTGGCTGTCTCTCCCTCAGGTATCACTGAGGTTTTCTCCCTCTGTTTGATTAGCTAGATGTTGAAAGCAAAAACAAAAAAGTTTAACGGGAAGAGTTTTTCCCCATTTTAATATTATTTTGATAAAAATTATTTAAAAATAATTCGGATTGAACTTTTTTTTTTTTTTTTCAAATTGATGCGCCTCAAAAAATGCTGGTCCATCCAGCGTTTATTAAATAAAAAATGCTGGATAGACTAGCGTTTTTAAATCTGGGCAAAGCTGACACATGGCCAGTGAAAAAATGCTACTTGGTGTTGCATTTTTTTATTTAAATTACGCTCAAGCACACGTAGCACGTGGCCAATTAAGAAATTAGAAGAGGGTAAAAGTGAAGATCAATTTAGGACAATAATGTTTAGTATTTAAATCTGCTCTCATGATTACACACCAAATATTTATATAGGCTTTTTTCTAATGCTATATAATGAGAAATAACATCGGATCCCTAAATAGGTAAACATAATATGGAAGTAATAGCAAATCCCTAACAAATGAAACATGATTGCAAATGCCTAAATGCTGAAAATTACATAATACAATCTAATTATCCTAAATTATGCTTACATATATGGTAAACAAAAGATTTCAAAATGCCTTAATTTTGCTTATACGCTGCCTCTTGACATACCTCGTGACTTAATTTAATTGGATACTGAAGTCTATTCCATCGAAAGATCTTGCAAAGCTGGTGCAAGGGATTGATGGTTTGCCTCAGAATATTTCCAATGAGTATGCAAAAACAGGAACACTCAGGTTTGTTGAAAATTCAACTCTTATTTTTCTTTCAATAAAAGAGTGGTGAAAATACCAACCTTTAATCATTACATATCTGTGTAAATGGGTCAAAGAACAAAAATCATTGGAACATGTAAGATGATTTGTAGGTATCATACATTTCTTGCTGAGTCTTGGGTAACCCATGTGCAATATTTCTTTCATATTTACAACAACAGGTCACCTTATTGTTGTATGCTTTACATCATCCATTAGGATCCACTAGGAACTGCATTGAAGCATGTTGAGATGGGGGTTGTTGTCAAGAAGAATAGTCCTTCTGTTTGTATTGTCCTTATCATGTTTCTCTTCAAAGCTGCATAAGTGAAAAATGCTAGTGGGTGGACTGAAGCAATCTCTATTTTAGTTCAAGCCTGTTGAGGATTACCATCCTCTTTCTCGATAGTTAATGTGGATTTCCTTTGGTTCTTGCCCTTCCAATGGAACACCTGATTCCTCTTTTAGTATACCTGATAAACTATTGCAGAACTAGTCATTGATACTGTATTACTAATGTAAGAGTTGATCCAAAAATTTAATAAGTGTACGAATTTAGATTATACCTCATTATAAACTCCCAATTCCCCTGCATATTTTGATATTTCTACAACACAATGAGTGGGAGCCACCTCAATGACCTGAAATTTACCGTAGATGATTGTGTGGCTCTGGCACCTCTTGATGCAAGTAAAGTGTATAACAATAAATTACCTCTGCTAATAGATTGACATATGGTCTACAACATCTTGTCATTTTCTATTTCTGATGCATCTTCATTTGATGTGTTAAGAGTTGTTAGTCATATAGGAATGTAGGAAACCCTTCATTGTATAAGCAGGCAAGAACAAAAGCTGATTGCACCTTAGAGTTGTTCATCCTTTCAACTGAGGGAAGAGAGATCATAAAAAGGCCGTGGGGATTTAGACATAACAAATTTTTCAACAATTATTAGATTCTTTATTATGGTTGTAAGATTTTCGTACTCTGAGATCACTACTTAATTGGCAAAACTGAGAATACGTTTATGGTAAGTACTAAGTAGGAATATGTTCACTTTATATTTGGATTTTCATAATTTTAAGAAATAATATTTTGTTACTTTGGGTGTAAGAGACTTGTTCATGCAATTTATTCTTCCATATTATGTGGGCACGTTTTTTCCCAATGTTAGCGCATAGGATGGTGCTGAATTTTCTGTAGAGAATGAACCGTGATCAATTTAATAAGTAATGATTTTTCATGTCTTTTGTTGTTGTCCATTTTTTATTATTATGTTCATGTCATGCCACAAGTCTTTTGAGTAATTTTTTAACTGAATGAAAACATTGTATATTTTACTAGAGGTTGCATTATAAAATCAAAGAACATCTACATTGTTTTATATTTCTTTCTCTAATTACGTGATTCCTTTTATAAAAATGCTTGCCCATAATGTATTATCATTCCTTATGGTTTTCTACAAAATTTAAATTGTTCATATGCATAGTTTATATCCCTCGATTATGTAGCTAACTAAGAAACAATATTTTGAATTCTTTTGACATGAAAAGTGCCTAATTCAGGAACAGTATTTTAAAATTTTGTATAGTTAGCATATTGAATGTTTATTTCATTGTCTTCCTATTGAGCTCTTGATTGAAGTGGTTTAGGAGTTTTTCATGGGCTTGATAATAGTATTTAAATGTCTAGTATTTTAGATAAGCTAGAATAGTCTTGGTAAAATATTACTATTGGGCTGATAGCATGTTGAGGCTCACTCTTTTTATTAAGATGAGCAAGTAACCTAAAAGAAAACACTCACACATGATAAACCCAAGTTGCATTTTGTGAAGTGGGAAATGGTGAAAATAATCTCTTCAATCAGAAAATTGGGTATAAAAGTTTTCCAGTTTTCAGTATTGCTCTAATATTGGGGAAGCTATTGGAGGAAAGGATTATGGAGGAGGTTATAGGGGGTTAAATAGAGCTTGGAGTGTTATATGAATGTACCACTTGGTAAGGGAAATCTGAAATTTAATTGAAGTGAGAGTGTTCTCACACACTCTTTTAAGTTGGATTTTCAGAAAGTATATCATCAGTTTGAATTTCTTAGACAAGGTTTTGGTTAGTAAGAGTTTTGGTGATAGAGGTGGAGGTGGATAAGGGGTTGCATCTTTAGTATATATAGCATTCAAATTGGAGAGGTAAATATATATATACAGAAAAAATTCAATAGAAAATATGTTTTAAAGTAAAAAATCTGAAAGAAATTTTCATAGAAAAAAATTATTACAAGTAATATGATGAAAATTTAAAAGTTGGACTAAAGTAATATTTTTACATTTTCTCAATAAATTTATCTAATTAGATATATTAAGATAAATTTCATGATGATTTATATCAAAGCAATATTTTGAAAAATAATATGTTGATCAGAAGTTAAATAATTTAAGAATAATTAAAATAATAAAATTAATGGTTTTACTAATATGAATATATATTTTTAATTAATTTGAGTATATCAAATAGCTTCAGCTTTACAATAAATCTAAATAATGAATTAATATTTTTTTTATAGGTTTAATATATAAATTAGCCCCGTACTCTCTATTTATACTTCAAAAAATTTTAAATAGTATTGGATTGCTTTTGCTTTTGCTTTGATTCATAAATATATAAATCTCTATTTATTTATTTTATTTTTTATATTTTGTCTAAATAATAAATTTTACAATATTGAATGAGACTAAAGCATGGGATAATACAAAAAATTGGTTATGAAAGATTTTGTCTTTGAAAATTGGTCCAAACCTTGATTCTTGAAAGACTCCCTTGTATCATAATGATTTAGTAAGGGTTTTTAAATTGTAAATGATTAGGTACAACATGAAATATTCAGCTCATATAGCTTAAAAAATTAAAACTATATTTAAAAAGCATGCAAATTAAAATAAAATTTACACATTCATCATTTATATTTTTAAAATAACGTAAGATGAAACAAAACTCTAACTAAAAAAATTTACACATTAATTGATTAAACATTCAAATAATTATGAAATTAAATAAAACCCTAACATTAAAAATTTTCAATACGAAGGATATGACTTTAAAATTGAAATGAAATCTAATAATCATGCAAATTGATAATAACAATTTCGCATTCATCATTTGTAAATTCAAATAAACATAAGATTAAATATAAATCTAACCTCAACAATTCATACATTTACTAATTAAATATTCAAATAATCATGAAATATAATAAAAACACTCTCATAAAAACTTCCCATTCAAACCTTTCTACTTCAAAATTAAAACTAAATTTAATATGCATGCAAATTGATAATAAAATTTACATATAATGAAGAATTTAATATGCGTTCAAAAATTTAATCTACATTTATATAGAGAGTTGGAAAAGTAATAACAATGGAAATAAAAAAGGAAAAGGAAAAAGAAAAGAAAAAGAAAGAACAAAAAGAAGGAAGAGAATTTGAAAGGGCAACACAGTAGGGACTCGTCGATGAGTGTCCTGTGCTCGTCGACGAGGAGATCCCGAGAGTCAAGAAAATTTCAGATTTAAAAGACTCGTCGACGAACCCATTGTTCTCGTCGATGAGTGTCCTTCTTTAACTCGTCAACGAATCCTCTATTCTCGTTGACGAGTACACGTGGACCAAAAGCCTATAAAAAGGCTTTAAGTCATTTTCTCCGAAATAAATCACTCTCTCTCCTCTCTCTCTCTCTCTCTCTCTCTCTCTCTCTCTCTCTCTCTCTCTAGGGTTTTGGCCCCTGTTCTCTCTCTCTTCGATTTCTGTTAGGCTTCAACTCAATTCAACAATCAGACATCACCACGAGATTCTAGGGACGATTCCCTCCAAGTTAATCGGAGCGAAATCATGATTTGGGGTTTCTGGGCATCACTCCAAAACTAGGGTAAGTAAGGTATTTTAATATTTAATCTGTTATTGGGAGTGTGTGGACCTAAGAAACGTTAAATGATAAATATTCTAGGGTTTTGAGTTAATTGTGTTAGGATATTTAGATACAAGATTTGTGTAAGCACCGCAGGCACAGTTTTGGGATCCCAGCAAGCATAGCTCTAGGAAACAGGTAAGGAGGATAGGTTATGTCAAAGATTTTATTGAATAATATATATATATATATATATGTGTGTGTGTGTGTGTGTGTGTGTGTGTGTGTTTCTGAATATCTAAGTATACAGGAAATGATATTTTAGCAAAAAAAAAATTCATATTTTTCTGGGTGGATATAATATTATAATTTACTAGAAAAAATTTCCATGGCATGGGGATGTTTTAGGGATTGAGTAAATATGACGTTTTTACCAATTATGATATGTGATTTATACTAAAATTGAGAATGAGAATTTTATACTGAAATGTGTTTTAACTGATCGTTGAATTATACTAAACTTGAGAATAATGGTTTTATACTGAGATGTGTTTTACTGATTGTTGACTTGTATTGGAATTGAAAATGATGATTTTTATACGAGACATGATTTACCTGGTTACTTACTGATTTATGAAAAAATAAGATTTTGATATGGTTGTTATGAAAACTGCAATACAACATTGGCAGGAAATGAGAAATTCGTCATATTGTTTGTTTATGACTTTTTTAGAAACCACAATATAACGTTGGTAGAATTATGAGGAGTTAGTTATATTCATCGTTATATATAAACTAATATAATGTTGGCAGGAAATGATGAGTTCAATATATTGATATTATGTAACACTATGTAAATGACAATATATATGAATTAAGAACCCTGGTAGACGATTGATGTGAAGAGCATGGTATCGTAGTTACAGTATTAGAGGAGTGAGTGCAACCACACTGACTTAGGATGGTAGTATAGGTGTTAACAGTCGATTGGGCCTGCGTAGAGTTGTTGACTGCCCTAGGTTCGGACCAATTGCAATAGGCCAATCATACTACAAACATATATGAAAGTTGACTTAACCTAGTGGTGGCCAACCTCAGTTAAGTCCAACCTTCAGGTCATACAACCCAATCATGGGGGGGAAGCATGATGTTAGCCAGTGATATCCTACGAGGTAGGTTCTTAACAAAATATGTGTTGTTTGTTTACATGGAGACATTTCACTAAGCTTATTCATGTTTTTGAGAAAAGACCGTGTTATCAAATATATTTATGTATATATATGTGTGTGTGTGTGTGTGTGTGTGTGTGTACAATTTAAACATCTTCTTAGTTAATTTATCGATTAAATAAATGTGTTTATTAAATCATAACTCATGTTGTCACACACTGATAATAATCTATCCCGTTTTACTGAGAGGTGTCTCACCCCTATAGATTTTTAAATATTTTAGGAAATCCAGGATGTCAGGCAGACTGAGCTCAGAGATAGAGGAGGAGTAGATTGTTTTAGTCAGGGTAAGTTTTTATTTTGGGACTAGGTTTATGTTTGGGTAGGCATGGGGGATTTATTGATTCTCAGAGGTTGGTATGTATATTTATGGGAGGCCTTTAGTACTCTGGTATTGTATATAAAGTTTAAATGTGTTATGTTTTCCACTGCATAGATAAAATATGAATATAGATAGATGTATCCCTGGTACCCCACTTTAGGTTCGGGTTGACTTAGTTGACTTTTTATTATCATGGTATCAGAGGTATTTGAAGAAAAAAAAAAACAAGACGTTACAATTTATCATTTATACATGAAAAATTCAAACATGTAAAAAACTTTAACCTCAATTTAGGGGTTCCACAATAACACTTCAAATCACCAAATCGACTTCAATACAAACCAATTCAAGATATAAGATAGCCTACTTCAAACCAATCAAAATCTCAACTTAAATTTCAAATTATAAGAACTTAGGGTTTTAAACAAGGTTGGATGTAGTGAGAACATACCTCATTTTCATTCCTTATATAATACTCTCCCAACAAATGCTTGTACATTTGTGGCATAACATTCGGATTATACAATCCAAATCAGAACGATCACCTACCAAAAGGTGTTCGACTGCCTTTCAAGTTCTTCACATGCGCCCTCCCCTATCAGCTTCTCTCGATTTCATGCGGTTGTAGAGAGAGAGGAAGGAAGAAGACAAATTTTAAGCAAGCAAAAAATGTTGGATGAACAAATGTTATCTAGGGAAAAAAATGCAGCAATGTATTTTACTTGCCCACGTGTCAGCCAATGACAAATTTGCTTAGATTAAAAAAATGCTAGTTCATCTAACCTTTTTTGTTTAATAAACACTCCTTGGATCAACGTTTTTTAGGATGCATTAATTTTGGAGAAACAAGTTTAGTCTGAACTATTTAAAAATAATTTTTATTAAATTAATATCAAAATGGCAAAAAAACTGCATGATATGTACTATCAGCGTACTGTTTTTGTCAGTGGTTAAGAAGTGTTGCTGTTGTTACATGATTGTCTTGACATCTGCACAAAACGTAGATATTATTTTGTGCGACTCCACAATTTTATATGAAGTTCATTTTGTGACATTTCAAGGAGGAAATCACTTAATTGGAAGACCAAAATGTTAGTGGAAAGCAAGCAAGATGTAAGAATATACTAGAAGGGAAAAATAGAGACTTAAAATGCTTTTTGCACTATTCAATGACATATGAATGCTTTATTATTCTTGATTTGTTAGTTTAGTTAAAGTTGTTATTTGAATCTTGAATTGTTAAGTTGGGTTATTGTATATATACCCTTGTAATATTCTGTTTGAATACAATTCCGAAATATACATTTTATTTATTTAATATGATATGAGCGCATTTTCCTTCCTCTCTCTCTCTCTCTCTCTCTCTCTCTCTCTCTCAGTTTCAAGAAAACTTGAGAGTTACCCCCAGGTGTGGTTCAGGCGATAGTGTGGGATGCAAGAGTGTCTTTTAAGAGATCAGGTGTTCAAATTCTTCCGGGCTCATTTTCGTCTATAGATTCCTGAATTTACCTTCCCTTTAGAGTTGTGGAATCAACTTTAAGGGGCACAAAATTAGTCACGTGGACCGTAAAAGGGACGCGTGAATAGCCTGTGCGTATTCCGAAAAAGAAAAAAAAGAAAACTTAGAGTTCTTCCGCCACCCTGTGAAGAGTTCCACTTGCGGTCTCGCCTCTCAGAGCACTCTCCGTTCTGTTCTGACACTCTCTCAATCTCCACAGGCTTCGCAATCTCTTCCCACTGCAATCCCTCGCGTTCGCCATGTCCGCGGCTTCAGATTCCATCGATGTCGTCGCCACCAGCGGTGACGACTTCAGGTTCGGCTTCCAGCGTTCGAAGAGCAAGTAAACTGTTCTTGCAATCAAGATTCATGGGTTCCTGTTCACGATAAGGATCACTCCTCATGTTGAAGCCCTTGAAGCTTCTTGATGATGCCTCTGAAACCGGGTTCTTGGAACCCCGGTTCGTCATTCTCGTGATGGGCAGTCACTGCGGCTCTGTCGCAGACGGTCGCCTCTGAAACCGGGTTATCGAAACCATAGTTCACCCGGAGTCGTGGATTCCTTACTGCTTTGTTGCTCTAGAGGTGTCGAAGAGTCGGATGGGCGAGGTGTTCTATATTTTGCGAGATTTGAAATTGCCCGTCTCAGCGATCTTCTATTCTTGTTTTCTTTGTTTGGGAATTTCTCATTTCGTTTTCGCTTCTTTGGTTTCTTCTTTACCCTTTTGGTGATTGCGTCGCTTCCCCTCCTCAGATTTTCTGCTTTTCTGATTCTTGCTTCCGCATACATTTTTTTTTTCTTTTCTTTCTCCCATATTCTGCTCTGGAATTTTGGGAATTTTCTGCTCTAAAATTCTGCTCTAGAATTTTTCTCCTCAGTCCTTTGTTTGCTTTGAATTTTTAGTTGCAAAGATTACCTGTTTGGAGCCTCCAGCTCACTCGTACTTGGTCTGATCTGCTGGTCACCATATTCTGCTCTGCAATCTGCATATCCTGCTCCAGAATTCTGCTATGGAATTTTCTTGAATTCTGCTCTCACGTTTCTTGCATACATTATGATCTAGAATTTTCCCAATTTGGTGATTCTGGATTCTTTGCGCATTTCATTTGTATCTTGTTTCTTTCTTGAAATTTTCTCTCTTGCCGACGCCGACTGTGCATCTCTCTCGTCGTGCTTACGTCGACTCTACTGTCTCTCACCGACGTCGACTCTGCCTCTCTCTTGCCGATGCCGACTGTGCATCTCTCTCGCCGTGCCGACGCCGACTATTCTTCTCTTTTGTCGACTCTGACGCCGACTCTGCCTCTCTCTCGCCGATGCAGCGACGCCAACTCTTCCTCTCAAGATCTGCGAAGCAGTTTCTCTGACACCATTTACGCAAGATGGATATGTTGAATTTTTATTCACCATCTCCATCTTGGCGTGTTATGATTTGTTATTATTCTTCATTTGATTTGTTAATTTAATTAATTATTTAATTAAAGTTATTATTTGATTAAGTTCAATTATGGATTATTGTATATATATTCTTGTAATTTCTCTTGGAATACAACTCCAAAATATACATTTTATTTATTTAACAAGCCTTGCAACTTGGGGGATTATTGAGATGGAAGATTTGTTTCCCAGAAAGTGGTGACCTCTACATCCACTCTCGTTCTTTTCCATCATTTAGAGATGTAGAGATGTGAATGCTCGTTGAGCGACTCAACTACAAATACAAATATGATAAGTTTATATATGATAGTCGGTCCATTATGTGCAAAATTATTCTAAAATATAATCGACCTTTGAAAATCGATGAGCTTATTGGCTTTGAAAAAGTTGCTTTCTTAAATTTTGGCCTGCTTGAAATTGAGATTTGAAAAGTCGATGAACTTATCAGCTTTGAAAAAGTTGATTTCTTAAATTTTGGCCAACTTGAAATTGAGATTTGAGAAGTGGACAAGCTTACGGACTTTGAAAAAGTTGATTTCTTAAATTTTGGCCAACTTGAAATTGAGATATGAAAATTCAGTGAGATTTATCAACTTTATAATAATTGGTCTATGTACAACATTTTATTTTGACCAATTCGAAATTGAAATTTGAAAACCTTGTGAGCTTATCGACTTTCAACCAGTTTATGTTCACAGCTATCAATGATCATTGAGTAACCACATCGGCGTGCATCCCTTTACCTATCAATATAAACCGACTTTTGAAAAGTCAATAAGTTACGAATAAACCAACTTTCCATTGGTCACATCTCGTTTATTACCCAAGCACCCCTTCCTTCTTAATCTTCATTGCGAAGCCAAACCTCCTCCTCCTCCTCCTCCTCCATCTGCCACTAAATCCTACAAAGTTGGAGAATTAATGAATGTTTTTACTCAAGAGAAGAGGATGCCGCCAGTATAAATTTGAAGCAAATGTCTCAACAAGTACCCTAATTTTTCCTCTCTCAGTTTCGAATTCTCTATGAATTTTATATTGAATATGATAATAGAAGCAAGTATATGGAGTTAGAGCATTCATTGTTCACCTTCATTTTATTGTTGTTTAGGTAATTCATGATTTAGGGTTTACGTGTGTTATTATTTAGATATTTCATTATTTGGTAATCTATTTTCTTGTGTTTCAAGAGTTATTAAATCATAATTTTTATTATTGTCTTGTAAATTAGGATTATTTCAGTTAAGTGGAGAATTATTTATTTTAACATTTATTATGTATTAATATTGGGTGTTATTTTCCAAAATTAGTGTGAAAATAAATTTTTTAAATGACTTAAAATTATTTGTGTTGAAATTTGGGTAGGATTGAAGTTATTGAATTAATATTTACTTATATAATTTTATTTTTTGAAATTATTGAGCAATATTTATTTTGAATTACAAATTACTTAAATTTATTTTAGTTGAAATTGTTGGTAGAAAAACGTGAAGTTGTTTTTTAATTTATGGAAAATTAAATTGAAATATTCTCTAAGTTAGTTTTAGTTAAAAAATTCTTATCATTTTGAAACAATATTTAGCTAGGTTAACTTTTTCATATTAGTGAGTGGGCAATATTTACTTTGATTTAAAATTGATTATAATAAATAAAATTGAAGGCTACGTAAAAGTAGAGATAATTAGAGAAAATAGTGAATAGTGTTTAGATATTTTATTTTTTAAAAATTATTTACATAAAAGTAGAAATCATTAGAGTTAATAGTGATTATTGTTTGAATATTGTATATTTTAAAGATTTTTCTTAAAATTGTAGAATTTGATTTCATTGTGTTATCATTTGTATTGTTAGAATTATTTGTGTTAAATAATACCTTGATATTTTAAGGTTATTTACATATTAGAGTTAATATTCATTATTCTTTTTGGATATTGTATAATTTAAATATTGATTTTGGATTATAGTGAGTAATGATTTGTGTTTGGGACTTATGAACGGATTAAGTATTAGTCATAATTATTTAGTTTTAGTTATTTGAATGAGGTTATTATTAAGCAATATTTACATTGGTTAAGTTAATTGCTAGGTGATCTTAAGAAAATAGACTTAAGATTGTTGAAGAAGTAAGTATAATGATTAGTGTTTGGAAGTTGTGAAAATAATTAAGTATTAGTGAGCAATATTTACATTGGCTATATCGCAACATCCCAAAAAAGGGGTTCAAAATAGCGAGAGGTAATAATAAATCAATAGTTTAATGGAGTTGTTACTAACCTTTTATTTTTCTAAGTACAATTAGTTCACCTAATTACTACTTGTTGATTGGTCTCAAAACTAATCCTAAGTCAAGAAACCAATAGTCTCGATCTGCTTTTATCAAAGTTGGGATCGGAAAATATAATGTGAAGGGAGAGTATTAGCACCCCTTACATACTTGTTCTATAAACGGTATCTAATTAATAATGAACTTGAATCATATGATCTTTAATATATTCCTAAACAATCCAATAAATTTTATTTTAAAAAATGTAAAATTGAGTGCGAATTAGGAACACCTAATAATACCTCCAAAGGTGGGGATTTTACTAGATAAATCCCCCTCAAAATTGATATAGGTGAGATATGTATATATATATCTTATTTTGTATGTGTGTGCGTCTCGATAATAAAACAAAAGATAAAGAGGTGTTTCAAATCTCACCTACCAAACATATAAAATGATCATAAAAATTGATCAAATTAAGAAAAAAATAATCTTTAAAACATTTCCATATTTTCAAAAAAATTAATAATTTATAGAAATTTTCAAGGATTTTTTAGATTTTAAGAGAATTTTATTCGTCTTATTATTTTTGGTATTTTATTTTTTCCATTTTTTTGTTCCTAAGTGACTCAAAGAAATTTTGTTTATTTTTCCTGATTTTTTCCTAACTTTTCCTAATTTTACTATTTTTCTTAATTTTTTTTATTAAAAATGAATTAAAAATAAATTAATAATTTTTTTTAAAAAAACTGAGATGGTCCAAGGATGGGGTTGTCACATATCAACCACGAGAGGTGACAATGGCTACAACTAGGCATTTTTTATTTTTTATTTAAAAATTTAGAGGCAACACGTGGTAGGGTAATGTCAGCGTAATGTCATCTGTCACGTGGCGAAAATTGACGAGCGCAAAGCACTTGACACAGATTGCTTATGTGACAACGATCCGACCGTTTGGAGAAAACACACATTGGATCCGGGTTTCAAGATCTAGGTTCTCAAGTATGATACCCGAGGTTTTCTCGAATCTAGGTCAAACACCAAGGTTTGTTTGGGGAATTTCAAATGAATTCTTTGGTTTTAAATATTCATTTTAAAGAATTCCCTAAGTAGTATCTTTAATACATCTTGATTTATTTGGGCCTAATGACATTGCAAGCATTGGTGGAAAATTGTATGTTTTTGTCATTGTTGATGATTACTTTAGATTTTCTTGGGTTATATTTCTTGCAAACAAAAGCGATACTTGTAATGCTTTATTCATTTCTATGGAAAAGTCCAAAATAAGAAAGGGTTACTCATTGTTCACATTAGGAGCGACTTGTAATGCTTTATTCATTTCTATGGAAAAGTCCAAAATAAGAAAGGGTTACTCATTGTTCATATTAAGAGTGATAAGGGAAGAGAATTTAGAAACAAAGAATTAGAAGATTTTTGTAATAAAAATGACTACTCACACAACTTCTTTGCACCAAAAACTCCACAACAAAACAGAGTAGTTGAAAGAAAAAATCGAACACTCCAGGAAATGGCTAAAACAATGCTAAACGAACATAGTCTTCCAAAATATTTATGGGCCGAAGCCATTAGTTCCTCATGCTATGTTAGTAATCGTGTCATCATGAAATCCAAAATAGGTAAAACTCTTTATGAAATATGGAAAGGTAGGAAACCCAATATTTCACACTTCAAGGTCTTTGGTTGTAAATGTTTCATTCAAAATGATAGAGACCATTTGGAAAAAAATTGATCCAAAATCTAATGAAGGGATCTTCTTAGGGTACGCTATAAACAGTAAAGCTTATTGAGTGTTTAACAAAAGAACCCAAATTGTTCAGGAGTCAACACACGTAGTTTTTGATGAATCAAACCCCTTTGCCCGTTGACTTAGAATAAGATGATCAAGTAACCACCATTAGAATTGAAAAGGAACTTGAGCAACTTAAAATAAATAATGAACAAGAAGAAAGTTCCTAAGATAACAAAACTGATCATCAAGAATCACAACCTCAGGAAGAATTTGTAAAACTAGAAGAAGTGAATCAGGAACTCCCTAAATCCTGGAAATTTGTCAAAAACCATTTAACTGATCTTATCATAGGAAATCCATCAAAGGGAGTCAGTACTAGATCACACCTGAGAAGTAGATGCAATAACATAGCCTTCATGTCCCAAATTGAACCTAAAAATTTTAAAGAAGCTGAAAATGATGAAATTGGATCATGGCTATACAAAAAGAGCTTGATCAATTTTAAAGAAACAAAGTATGGGAGCTTGTTCCTAAACCTAAAAACACATCAATAATTGGCACAAAATGGGTATTTAGGAATAAGAAAGATGAAGATGGTAACACAGTAAGAAACAAAGTAAGACTAGTTATTTAAGGGTATAACCAACAAGAAGGTATTGACTACGATGAAACTTATGCCCCTGTAGCAAGACTAGAAGCCATTAGGATGTTAATAGCCTTCACTTGTTACAAAGACTTCAAATTGTTTCGAAAGGATGTTAAAAGTGTCTTTCTCAATGTTCAATTTGTTTCTTTGTTTCAAATTGTTACAGATTCATTTCGAGCCCTAACTTGAAACCCTCTATGGTTTTTCCATCCTCTGGTTCCCTAAATCTCAAATCTCACCTTCCTTTCATCTTCTAAGCCCCAAACAACCACCATGGCTTCAAGATCAAAGCGAAAGGTCAGGAGTTCATCACGGCATTCCGATATTGACGAGGGGTCCTCACGAAACCCTCCTTAAGAACAAATTCGAAAAGATTCATCTAAAAGAAGGGTTAGGTTTGTATCCCCAGAGGCACACCTACGGTATAAAGACAACATTTCAAAAAGGAGCATTGTTCTTGGTAAGATTGTTCCAACCAAGTTTCTTGAAGATAATTTCTAATGACCTCAAAATTCTTATCATTTTTTTTTTTTAAATATATACAATAAACATTCCTACGCAGTGGAAACACAAATCATAAAATCATTTATACATAAACTGTACAATACCAGAATCCAAAATATACAGACCATACAAAAATATCCCTCCAGTGTCATCTACTCAAAAAGGATATACAGCTTTGACAAAAACTCACCCTATAACCAGGGTGATCTAACTATTTTCTATTCGCGAGCCTAATCTACTCGTCTAGCTGGCTCACCTGAAAATGGTAAAATAATGGGGTGAGTCGACGCTCAGTAAGTGGAAATATGCTATTGCTAATGTGTGATAACTAAATTAAGAATACTTAAAAATAACAACTAAACTGTAATGCAATAAATAATCTGTAAAACATATCTTTCAAATATTTCTTTCTTTCTCAATTAAAATATACTGTATCATATGTTTTCTACTTTTCATACTAATAATATATCATACTGTTCTCATCATATACTGTAAAACTATTTTCATACATATAAATATTTTGTATCCCTGGAACTCTGTACGTCATGATTTGACCCCTCATGACAGGGTTGTGCGGCCCGTAGGCGAGACTCTATCTAGTCGGCCGTCCAGATAAGTCATCATACTCTACACTACCTCAATTCGGCCAAACTGCATCCTCTCCTAAGCTCGGGACTGGCTACTACCTCGTCAAACCGGCCCCCTCAACCCAGTGTACTGGGGAGCTGCATACTCTCCGAGCACGGCTGACGGTACCCACATACTATCTGAGATATGTGGTTGCACTCTATTTATATCTAGCAATGGTACTGTGCTTTGTAATTTGTATCTGTTTGTGTATCTTTCCTCAGGGATCTGATACTATATACATATATACATATATACTCTTTTACTGTTTTCATCAAGTTTCCAAAATTACCGTAACTCCTTCTTTCTGTACTGTAAATGTTGTAATCTCTGTATATACAACATTCTGTATAAAACTGTGATACACATACTGATCTGAATAAATATGCATTCATGTATATATATATATATATAATGAAACTACTCGTATAAAAACTGTATATGCATGTAAATTTCTCTGTATATGTATATCGTTATCTGTATAATCTGTATAATCTCTCACTGAGATTGAGGCGTTACGTATCGCCATCCCTCAAATCAGTATAGTATGATATATTATAGTAACTGTATAAATTTTTTCATCTCATAAAAATCTACTCAGGCCACACAAGCATTTAAACTCATATTCTAAAACAAATACTGTTTCAAACTCATATTCTAAAATTTCTGTATAGTAAAATGGTATAGTTATGCATCTATAAAATCTTTAATATCATTACAAAAACTCCTAACATAGCATATTTCCCTTACCTCAACTTTGAAAAGCCCCTATAAAAATCTGACTCTATACCCGTAGGATTCCTAACTCAACATCCTGAAAATACAATGTCCTAGAACAAAACATCAGTATTTCATAGTCTACATCATTTCCTATAACTGCCAGAAAGTCAAAAACTCAATAAAAGACCTTACCCTGAATTTGGGATGAAATCTAACTTCGTTTTCTTGACGATCCACTCCGGCAAACATGTAGAGAATTCCACCAAGAGCGTCGTGGTAACTTCGGATTGTCGATCTGGCGACTGGTGGGGCTGAAAACAAAGAAAGAAGGGAGAGAGAGTCGTAGAAGAAAGAGAGGAGAGAGAGAGAGCGGCGAGAAAAATGATAAAAATCCCGGTTTTCCAATTTTTATACTGCCAGATTCGTCGACGAATCCTTCATTAAATTCGTCGACGAAGCCCTGTATTCGTCGACGAAATTCAGGCGACCTCAGAACCCCTCTCGGTACTTTCTCGTCGACGAAGCCCTATATTCGTCGACGAAATCCTTAAAGCTTTCGTCAACGAAACCCTGTGTTCGTCTACGAAGCTTGGCAATTTCCCGCAACTATGATTATTTAATATTATCTCCAAAATGCAATGTCGTAGACGAAGTCTACGGCCTCCTTTTATTTCTGTATCTATTTTCTCTCCCTCTTATTATTAAAATGTTATTATTCTTCGGGTCACTACATAATTTCTCTACACTTTTAGACGAGATTAGGGCTATAGGTTGGGAAACTCTGCTTACGTTGGATGCGCCTATTTACATTGATTTAGTTAGAGAGTTTTATGCAAATTTTGTGTCGTCATCACCAGGATGCACGACCTACTCAACCATTAGAGGAAAAACAATTTTGTTAAATGAGATAACATTTTCTGAAGTATTGTCATGCCAGCTATATCCCATTCATAGCCTTCCTAAGGCAATGTGGCCTACTGATTATCCTTGGTTTGATTCACATGAAGCACTTAAACTAGTCAGTAGAAATCCCAATATCTTAGAGAGAGCCAAACCAAAATCCAAAGAGCTGACTGTGGAGTTTAGAATCCTGTATCACATAATCACCTATAATATCTTTCCAAGATAGGGCGGGTGAGATACGGTGACACTTGGCGATACTTTTTGCGATGTTCTGTCTATAGCATGGACATGGGATTTATTTGCCCCTCTATCATCGTCCAACACATAGAGGAAAATCTAAAGTGTTAAAAGGGGTGCTTGCCCTTCGCACGAATGCTTACGAAATTCTTTTCACATCACGACACTCTTAGAGCAAGTATACTATAACACTCTAGAAAATTAATATGCATGGAAGTGTAAAAAAAATTTATTAAGATTAATTATTAATTAATTAATTAATTATTATTAAATTGAATTAATTAAATTAAGTAATATAATGGTTATATATATATATATATATATATATATATATATTCAAACTTAAGATTCCTAAAGCTTTAAGCTTTAGGAAAGTTCAAATCTCAATTTCACCAATTGAAACCCCCTGGCCGCTGCTAACTTATCTCTCTCTCTCTCTCTCCTCAAACTCTCTCTCTTCTCGATTTTCTCGGCCAAAAGGGCGCCGATAGAAAAACGAAAAATATTGTTGGGTTCCATTCTCCGTCGCTGACATTTTAATCGGAATAGATTTATCATAAGAGCGACGTAGGCACCACTCCTAGGATAAGGTAACCTCTCTCTCTCTCTCTCTCCTCAATTTCTCCTTAAATCTTTAGTCAAACTAACGATCAGAAACCACCATGATGTTCTAGGAGAGTTTCTCTACAAGTCTAGCGGAGTAAGTTTTTGAACAGGGCTTTCCAGACACCACTACAAGGCTAAGGTGAGAAGTACAAATTATGTTAGTTATTTTAGAAATTCAACCGGTTAAATTATAATATGTGATTATTAAGTTGGAGTACTTATTTATATTAGATTTTTGGACATATTCTTGGGATTAAGTTAAACTGCAAGAATTGATTAAATATAATTTCTGGGGAGTATTTTGGAATTAAGTTAAATTATAGGGATTTGATTAAATTATATTTTTAGGAATATTTTCAAATTAGATTAAACTGTGGGGATTTGATCATATTGGTATTTTTAAGTATGTTAGATGTAATAACCCGAAGAAATTATGGTATTTTAAATAATGATAAAGAAGGGGAAAATAGAAGTTGGAAGGAAAAAAAAAAGGGCAGCTTCGCATTCTTTGACGAAATTACAATTAGGCTCGTCAACGAGGACGTGTCTCGTCGATGAGAAAATACCAAGAGAGGGTTTTGGGTGATTCTGAATTTCATCAACAAGGAGAGAGTTCGTCGACGAGTCTTCTTCTTGGCCTCGTTGACAAGATGACATGGCTTGTCAATGAAGCCCAATGTATAAATAGAGTCAACCTTCATTTTTTGGCCATTTCCGATGCAAATACTCCCCCCTCTCTCTCTTCTACGCCCCTCCTCCCTTCTCTCTAAGATCTCGGGCTGATCTGTCGCCGGTTCGACGATCCGAGGCCACCACGATGTTCCTGGTGAAGTTCTCTGCATATCTGCAGGAGTGGATCGTCGTTGGGTCGAGTTCGGAATTCATCCCAGATCCAAGGTAAGACTTTCTACTCATTATTTGACTTTTTGATAGTTGTAGAAAGCGTAGTATGCATAGAAATACTGAAGTTTAGTTCTGAGAAATATCATTTTCAGGGTGTTGATTAGGGAACCCTGCGGGTGCAGGACTATTTTCTTAAAGGCTCTTCAGGAATCAGGTAAGGGGATAAACTAAACTAGTTATTTATGAAAATGTATGTATATTATTACAGCATCTGATTTTAGGAAAATATATATTTATATATGTTTTATATTTGGGAAATACTGCTGAAAATGATGGTATGTTAAATATACGAAAAACCTAGTTCGTGTGGCATGAGTAGAAATTATAATGAAATACTTTTTTTTGGGAATATGATAAAGATATGGATTTTTTTATAATGTGAAAAACTGGCGTACGAGCCAAGATTTTTATATGATTTGCCGACGTACGGGCCGAGCTATGGATATGTTTGCCTGCGTACGGGCCAAGCTATGTATATGATTTGTCGGTGTATGAGCCGAGCTATGGATATGATTTGCTAGCGTACGGGTTAAGCTATGGATATGATTTGCCGGTGTATGAGCAGAGCTATCATAAAATGTGAAATACTGGCGTACGGACCAATGATTTTCATGATATACGTATATATGTAAAATGATATGATTGATTTAATAATTAATGATATGAAATATTCATGTATCACAATTTAAGTATATGTTATATGATATCAGAACCTGGTTAGCTTGGTCTAGGCTAGCATTTGCACAGTACCATTACTATGTGTCCATGGTCATCATGATCATGATATTTGTGTTAACGCTGCTATACGGAGTGGTGTGAGATTGGATGGTCGATGTGGTTTTTAAAAAGTGTGAGCGCCCCCAGTGTACGGACCAGGTCTGGCAGACCCATCGGACTTACAAACTGTATTCTTGACTTGGCAGTGGTCGGCCAACCATTGTCAGGTCCCGCCTTCGGGTCACACAACCCAATCATGTGGGGGTAATACATGACAACAGCCAGCTAACCTACTAGGACTGCTTTTGTATTATTATTATATGAGATGAGTTATGTTATGAGAATACAGTATGTTGTGTCATGTTGTGATTATATATGTTTTTCCTAAAAATATATATACAGTTTTACTAGTTATGTTCATGATTATACATATATCACAGAAATGCTCATGTTGCCACACACTAGTATTAGTTTATTTCTTTTACTGAGAGGTGTCTCACCCCAAAATTTTATAAACATTTCAGGAGCCTCTGATAGGAGAGCGGGTAAAGCTCCGCTGATATAGTACTATTGATCTGCCCTCTTTGAAGAGTGAGTTTTGGTGGGGATGGTTGTATTTTGTGGGAAATGTCCCTAGGTCTTTCTTTTGGGATGTATATACTTAAATACATTGGATGTAGTAACTCTGGTATTGTGATGGATGATTTTGTGTTTATGAAATGATGATTGTACGTTTTCTGCTGCTTAGGCTTCCGTTATGTGTTACTAATGTATCTCTGGTACTCACGGGTCCAGGTGGATTATGATTTGCTGGATTTATTATACAGATTTTGTATTATTTTTAAGGAAAAAGGAAAAAAAATGTGGAAACTATGCAGATCGTCACATTAGAAATTAAATTTAAATATGGGAAGTGGATCAAACCTGCATTTTTAGAATTTAATGGGTTAATGGGAGCGTAGAAGCCTAGAAATATTAAAATAATTATTATTCTAAGAATTGAATTGATTGATTTGGGAAAAATATGAATTTCAAGGTTTTGAGTTTCGAAAGCCTTAGGCGTGGGTTTGAGTATTTTAGCAAGCCTCTAGTAAGTCAGGTAAGGGAAATAAATTATAGCAATATTTTTAGAACTACTGCTTGAATTGATATGTGAAAATGAGCATATGATATTTTACTTGAAATTATTATGATATGAATATCAGATAAATTGTGTGGCATTTAAGTAATACTGAATTGTGATATTTTGGAATATGAAATATGATTATAGAAATATTTTCTATAATAAATGGGAAAATATGAGAATATGATTTGTATTATTGAGAAATATGGAAATTCACGAAATGGGATATATATATATATATATATATATATATATATATATATTATTATTATGAGAATGGAATGTGTATTGAAAGGATGGGAAAGAAACAGAAAATGATGAGAATATTGAAAAGTGATATATACCATTACGAGATGAGATATGAACATGAAAAATGGAAATATTGCAATGCTAATACTACAATGAAAATGTTGAAATATGAATACTAGAATAAAAGTATGAGAATGTAATTATTGCATTGTGAATACTGCAATGTAAATATTGAAATGAGAATCCTAGAAATGTGAAAATTGTAATGTGAATTTTGTGATGAGAATACTGGAAATGTGAAAATGGCAATGTGCATACTGGAATGTGAATGATAAATGTGAATATGAAAATGTTGAAACTGCTATGTAAATACTGCAATTGTGAATATTGGAATGTGAATGAGAAATGTGAAATGATGAAATGTAGAGAGAAATAACCTCGACCATGGGGTGAAGCATGACATAGAGATTACTTTCAGGGGATTATAACCCCGACCATAAGGAGAAGCATGGTGTATAGAATATTTTTAAAGTAGTATAACCTCGACCATAGCGTGAAGCATGACGTGGGAAAATATTTTCAGGGCAATATAACCTCGACCATGGGGAGAAGCATGGCATAGAGAATATTTTCAGGGGACCATAACCTCGACTATAGGGAGAAGCATGGAGTATAGAATAGTTTCAGGGTAGTATAACCTCAACCATGGGGTGAAGCATGACATGATAAATATCTTCAGAGTAGCATAACCTCGACCATGGGGTGAGGCATGACGTAGAAAGAATATTCTCACAGTAGTTGCTAGATGATGAAATGAAATTGAAAGTAGAAAGAAAGTGTGTGAGTGTAATAACATAGATAAATAAGGCGAAGTAAAACTCTCCACCTGAGGTCTTACTAAGTAAGGTGAGTGGCTTGATAAGTATCAATTGTAGTCGTACCCAAGTTAATCAGGCGAGGTTACAAACGATATTAGAGCAAAGGGGAGCTGCATGTATGGGTGTGTAATCTCCCCTATCCTTAGGAACCTTTGCTTATAAATATGAGTTACATGTGAATGAGATAAAAATGGGAATAAAGCTTATAAAAGCTTGTGTTTTATATCTATATGATTATGAGAAAGATTGCTGTATTTTCTCTAATGGTATTATCAATGAAATGTATATGTATGTTATGATATAATAAAACTCATACTGCCACACACTGTAAATAATTTATTCCGTCTTACTGAGATGTGTCTTACCTAAATATTTAAATATTTCAGGAAACCGTGACAGGCCTGGAGATAGAGCTCAGAGATAAAAGGGAGCTGATACCCTTATTAGACAGGGTGAGTGTTTTGAGCTAGGGATGGAGGATTCCCCTAGAGTATTTTGTGTTTTTTTTTGGGAATGTTATAGATATGTATATGTGTATGGATGTTTAGTACTCTGGTTATTTGTATTCTGAAAAGTATGTAAATATTGACTTCAACTATTAGGATTGTTTGTATGTTTGTTTACCCAGTATCCCATTGCAGGTCGGGTTATGTTGATATGGTATCAGGGTTTCTGACATGACCAATGTTTGCTATGTGGAATTAATGATTATAAAAAAATATTATGAAAATCAAGGTGTCATAGTTTGGTATCAGAGCCTAGGTTGCTAGGTTCTGCAAACTTTAGTAAACAGTTCCATGGTTGTTTCTATGTTTTTCCTGGGGTGACGACTTCTGAAAAACCATGGATATCATCGCCGATTCTTGTTTCTTAGTGGTAGGACTGCATCTTAAATTGGGTTGAGGATACTGGAAATGGATGATTGTAAAGGAATATTTTATGAGTTTAGTTTGTTGAGCGTGTTAGTGATGTTGAGATGTTAAATTCTAAGACTGTTTTATACCATTTTCAAGAAGGATCCAGGGAGTAGCAGTGCACATGCTGGAGGTGACGATACAGGGTCTTCCGGTATGGGTGGAGGAGACCCCGATGTAGTACTACATAGTGTCACCCAGCAGGTGATGGCAGAGATGGCCACGAGTTCAAGGGAGCAGAGCTGCACGATGGAGCAATTCACACAGATGAGACCCTCGTTGTTCTTTGGAGGGCCTGACCCATTGGTAGCTGAGAATTGTGTTCAGGATATAGAAGATATGTTGATAGTTCTCTCATGTACAGATGAGCAAAAAGTACTGTTTGCGACATTCAAATTGACTGAGGAAGCTAAACGTTGGTGGAGATCAGCAAGACTATTAGAGGAGCAGAGACTTGAGCCTATAGCGGTGACATGGAGCTGCTTCAGGGAAATCTCTTTTGAGAGATACTTCCCTGCTATTGTTAGAAGTGCGAAGGTAGTAGAGTTCTTGCACTTGACGCAGGGATCGATCACAGTATCGCAGTATGCAGCTAGATTTATTAAGTTGTCTCGGTTTGCCCCATATTTGGTGCCGGATGAGGAGAGGAAGGTGAGGAAGTTCGAGGAGGGCCTTAGACAGAGCTTGTTTGAGCAGGTTGTAGGTCCCAAACTTTTGCAGAGATAGTGGATAGAGCTGTAGTGATTGAGGGTGACCTTCATAGAGGCACAGTAGCCCCAAGTTAGGGAAAGAGGCCCATGCCTCTAGATTTTCAGGCGGGATCTAGCCGAGGGCCTTGGAGGAGGTAGGATAATAGAGGAGGACGGAGACCGGGAGTGGGAGATCGGGCAATACAGGGCAGACAAATGCCCCCTTCTTGTCCTATATGCTACAGGAGACATTCAGGAAAGTACCAGGTCAGGGAGATTATTTGTTACTAATGCCATCAGCTTGGGCATATGGTGAGAGATTGCTAAGCACCGCCAACTATTGCACGTGTTCCTAGACCATACTGAGGAGGTCTCCAGGAACCTCGAGGCAGACAATAGAGGAATACTGCCCAGCACGTGTATATGCATTGACATCGGGGGATGCTGAGGCAGCAAGAGATGTAGTGACAAATACTTTTTCAATACTATCATATACGACTATGACTTTGTTTGATTTAGGGGCAACTCATTCTTTAATCGCCCGAGAGTTTGTTAAATTTTGTGGGTTGGAAACACAACAGTTGGATGTTAGCTTGTCAGTGACTATGACAGGGGCTGTAGGGATATGTGAGAGGGTACTCAGGAACTATCTAGTTTGTATTCAGGGGAGGTTTTTACCAGCCAACCTAGTGGTTTTAGAGATGCATGGGTTCAAGGTAATTTTAGGGATGGACTGGTTAGCTGCCCACTATGCCAGTATCAACTACAATCAGAGAGAGGTAGTGTTCAGACCTCCAAAAGAACAGGAGTATAGATTCCTAGGGTCATATGTGCGCGCCCCACCACAATTGTTATCCGTCATTCAGGCGAGGCAGTTATTGTTAGAGGGTTGTTAGGGATATGTGGTATGTGTGAAGGAGATATCAGAAGGGGAGTTGAGGTTGGAAGATATCCCGGTAGTGAGGGATTTTCCTAATGTTTTTCTCAAGGAGTTTCTGGGACTACCTCCTGATCGAGAGGTAGAGTTTGTTATTGACTTAGTTTTAGGGACAGTTCCGATTTCAAAAGCACCGTACAAAATGACACTGGCAGAACTAAAAGAGTTAAAGGAATAGTTGTAGGAACTGTTAGATAAGGGGTTTATTCGGCCCAGTGTGTCGTCCTGGAGAGCACCAGTTGTGAGAAAGAAGGATGGGTCGATGAGAATGTGCATTGACTACAGAAAGATTAATAAAGTGACTATTAAGAATAAGTACCCCGCTTCCCCACATTGATGATTTATTTGACCAGCTAAAGGGCACACAGGTTTTCTTCAAGATCGATCTGCGATTCGGGTGTCATCAGGTGAAGGTTAGCGTGGAAGATGTTCCAAAGATAGCATTCAGGACTTGGTATAGCCATTATGAATTCCTATCTATGCCGTTTGGATTGACAAATGCTCCTGCAGTGTTTATGGATCTGATGAACAAGGTCTTCCACCAGTATTTGGACCAGTTCATGGTAGTGTTTATTGATGATATACTGGTGAATTCAAAGAGCCCAGAGGAACACGAGGAACATCTGAGGGTAGTGCTTTAGGTGCTAAGAGAAGGAAAGCTAAATGCTAAATTTAAGAAATGCGAGTTTTGGTTGGAGCAGGTTGCATTTCTGGGACATGTAATGTCCAGGAAGGGGATTTCAGTGGACCCAAGCAAAGTGGAGGCGGTAGTTGATTGGGTGAGACAGAAAAACGTGCATGAGCTTAGAAGTTTCTTAGGTCTGGCAAGATATTATCGTCGATTCGTTAATGTGTTTTCGGGGCTATCAGGTTCTCTGATGCAACTTATGAGAAAGAACCAGAAGTTTGAATGGACTAGTGAATGTGAGCAGAGTTTTCAAGAATTGAAGCAACGATTAGTCACTGCTCTGGTGTTGACTATTCCATCAGGAGATGGTGGATTTGTGATCTGCAACAACGCATCTCATAAACGACTCGGGTGTGTATTAATGCAACAAGGAAAGGTTATTGCATATGCCTTTCGCCAACTCAAGGAGTACGAGAAGAATTATCCCATGCACGACTTGGAGCTGGCAGCAGTAATTTATGCATTAAAGATTTGGAGGCACTACCTATACAATGAAAAGTGCGAGATCTTTACTGATCATAAGAGCCTTAAATATTTTTTCACCCTGAAGGAATTGAATATGAGGCAGAGGAGATGACTTGAGTTGATTAAGGATTACGATTGTACCATTAGTTACCACCGAGGAAAGGCTAATATGGTAGCTGTTGCTTTGAGTTGTAAGCTAGTGGGTGCGTCAATTTCAGCAGTTGTTGTTCAGCATCAGATCAGGATGAACCTGGAGAGGTTGGGTGTAGAGATAGTGGACGGGGATCCACAGGCGACCATGGCTACTCTGATTATTCAAACAACCTTATAGGAGAAAATTAAAGCTGCTCAGACCAAAGACGCAAAGTTAATAGAAAATATGGAGAAAGTACAGAGTGAGCAACATATGGACTTCAATGTCTCTAAGGAGGGAGTTCTCAGATTTCACACCAAATTGTGTGTACCTAATAACAAGGAGATTAAAAAAACGATTCTAGAGGAGGCTCATCGCTTTCTCTATACTGTTCATTCAAGAAGCACAAAGATGTATAGAGATCAGTGAGAATTGTTCTGGTGGAGTAACATGAAGAGGGAGATTGCCAGATTTGTAGAACAGTGTTTGACATGTCAATAGGTAAAAGTAGAGCACTAGAGGCCAGCGGAACCACTGCAATCACTTGATATCCCTAAGTGAAAGTGGGAGCATATCTCGATGGACTTTGTATCAAGGTTGCCTTCAGCGGTGCATGGACAAAATGTTATATGGGTTATAGTGGATTGGCTGACGAAGACTGCGCACTTTGTTCCAATCAAAGTCAGTTATTCTATGAATAGGCTGGCAGAGCTTTATGTGCAGGAGATTGTACGACTTCATGACGTCCCAATTTCCATAATTTCAAATCGAGATCCACGGTTCACCTCTCGGTTATGGAATAGTTTGCAAGACGCCTTGGGATCTCAACTCACTTTTAGTATCATGTTTTACCCGCAAACGAATGGGCAGTCCGAGAAGACCATTTAGATTCTAGAGGATATGTTGTGGGTGTGTGTGCTGGATTTTGAGGATGGTTAGGTAAAAGGATTTATTAGCTAATTTCGAGGACGAAATTTATATAAGGAGGGGAGAATGTAATGCCCCAGAAAATTAATATGCATAGAAGTGTAAAAAAAATATTAAAATTAATTATTAATTAATTAATTAAATATTGTAAAATTGAATTAATTAAATTAAGTAATATGATGGTTATATATATAAATATATAATGATAAGTGATATATATATATATATATATATAAGTATATAATATAATAATATTATAATATAAGTTATATACATATTCAAACTTAACATTCCTGAAGCTTTAAGCTTCAGGAAAGTTCAAATCTCTCTCTCTCTCTCTCTCTCTCTCTCTCCTCAATTTCTCCTTAAATATTTATCTAAACTGATGATCAGAAACCACCACAATGTTCTAGGAGCATTTCTTTACAAGTCTAGCGAAGTAAATTTTTGAACTGTGCTTTCTAGGCACCACTCCAAGGCTAAGGTGAGGAGTACAAATTATGTCAGTTATTTTAGAAATTCAACCGATTAAATTATAATGTGTGATTATTAAATTGGAGTACTTAATTATATTAGATTTTTGGAAACATTCTTGGGATTAAGTTAAACTGCAGGAATTGATTAAATAGAATTTCTGGGGAGTATTTTGGAATTAAGTTAAATTTCAAGGATTTGATTAAATTAGATTCATGAGAATATTTTCAAATTAGATTAAATTGCAGGGATTTGATCATATTGGTATTTTTAAGTATGTTAGAAATTAATTTTAAATATTGAAAGTGGATCAAACCTGCGTTTTTAGAATTTAATGGGCTAATGGGAGCATGTGAGCCTAGAAATATTAAAATAATTATCATTTTGAGAATTGAATTGATTGATTTAGGGAAAATGTGAATTTCAGGGTTTTGAGTTTCGAACGCCACGGGCGTAGGTTTGGGTATTTAAGCAGGCCTCTTAGTAAATCAGGTAAGGAGAATAAATTATAGCAGTATTTTTAGAACTACTGTTTGAATTGGTATGTGAAAATGAGCATATGGTATTTTTCTTGAAATTATTATGATATGAATATCAGATAAATTGTGTGGCATTTGAGTAATACTGAATTGTGATATTTTGGAATATGAAATATGATTATATAAATATTTTCTATAATAAATGGGGAAATATGAGAATATGATTTGTATTATTGAGAAATGTGGAAATTCACGAAATGGGATATATATATATATATATATATATATATACACACATTATTATGAGAATGGAATGTGTATTGAAAGGATGGGAAAGAAATAGAAAATGATGAGATTATTGAAAAGTGATATATACCATTACGAGATGAGATATGAATATGAAAATGAAAATATTGCAATGTTAATACTGCAACGAAAATGAAGAAATGTGAATATTGGAATAAGAGTATGAGAATGTGATTATTGCAATGTGAATACTGCAATGTGAATATTGAAATGAGAATCGTGAAAATGTGACAATTGCAATGTGAATTTTGTAATGAGAATACTGGAAATGTGAAAATGGCAATGTGCATACTAGAATGTGAATGAGAAATGTGAAATGATAAAATGTGGAGAGAAATAACCTCGACCATGGGGTGAAGCATGGCGTAGAGAATATTTTCAGGGGGAGCATAACCTCGACCATGGGGTGAAACATGACGTAGAGATTATTTTTAGGGGATTATAACCCCAACCATAGGGAGAAGCATGGCGTATAGAATATTTTCAAGGTAGTATAACCTCAACCATGGGGTGAAGCATGGCGTAGAGAATATTTTATGGGGACCATGACCTCGACCATGGGGAGAAGCATGGCGTATAGAATATTTTTAGGATAGTATAATCTCGATCGTGGGGTGAAGCATGACGTGATAAATATCTTAAGAGTAGCATAACCTCGACCATGGGGTGAAGCATGGCGTAGAAAGAATATTCTTAGGGTAGTGTGCTAAATGATGAAATGAAATTGAAAGTTGAAAGAAAGTGCATAAGTGTAATAACATAGATAAATAAGGCGAAGTAAAACTCTCCGCCTGAGGGCTTACTAAGTAAGGTGAGTGTCTTGATAAGTATCAGTTGTAGCTATACCCGAGTTAATCAAGCGAAGTTACAAACGATATCAGATCAGAGGTGAGCTGCATGTATGGGTGTGTAATCTCCCTTATCCTTAAGAACCTTTGCTGATAAATATGGGTTGCATGTGAATGAGATGAAAGATGGGAATAAAGCTTATAAAAGCTTGTGTTTTATATCTATATGATTATGAGAAAGACTAGTGTATTTTCTCAGATGGTATTATCACTGAAATGCATATGTATGTTATGAAATAATGAAACTCATACCGCCACACACTGTAAATAATTTATTCTATCTTATTAAGATGTGTCTTACCCAAATATTTAAATATTTCAGGGAACAGTGATAGGCCTGGAGATAGAGCTATGAGATAGAGGGGAGCTGACACCCTCATTAGACAAGGTGAGTGTTTTGAGCTAGGGATGGAGGATTCCCCTAGAGTATTTTGTGTTTATTTTGGGAATGTGATAGATATGTATATGTGTATGGATGTTTAGTACTCTGATTATTTGTATTCCGGAAAGTATGTAAATATTGACTTCTGCTGTTAGGATTATTTGTATGTCTGTTTACCCAGTATCCCATTGCGGGTTAGGTTATGTTGATATGGTATCGTGGTTTCTGACGTTGCTAATGTTTGCATATGTGGAATTATTAATTATAAAAAAAATGTTATGAAAATCGGGGCATCACATATACCAGGAACAACACCCACACAAAATGAAATCTACACAGAGGCTACCCTACATCGCATGCATTTTATTTAGGACGACCATACATTGGTCTGGAAGAAACTTGACTAACAGGATGGGGGGTTGTAGATGAGGTGGAGGAAGCAATGGAGGAAGAAGCAACGGCTAGGGAACAACACTCCCCTGAGATTCACATGGATGCTCCCGAGGCTGGGGCATATTCAACTGATCCCATTTTACAATGCTTGGATAGGCTTGAGTTGGGAATAACGGTCCGTATTGATGCTTTGGAGGAAATCACGCGCATATGCCTTGACTCCATGCAACAAGAACAATAGGCTCACATGACCCATGTTAAGCAGTAGGATCCCTCCTTTCTTTTTTGATGAAGGCAAAATGGGGAGAAAAAGCTTTATTGGTGTTGATTGTTGATTGACTAACACTTGACACTTGTTTTTTATATATGTTGTTATTTTTGGTATATGACTGTGTTGAATGACTCATTATGTTGTAATGCTTGTTGAGCATAGTAAAGGCTTATGGGAAATAGCAAATTTTTTTTCGTTGATAAATATGTTTCTGTTGGATGATACTGTTGTACTCCTTGGTTATGATATAGGCTCATGCTTACATATTGGTTCATGACATGCTAATACATTGCTTAACTCTTACATGCTTGAGTACTACTGACTGATCTTACAGATCATGAATCTGAAATGTACCACTATGCTAAGATGATCATTCATGATATATTTGTTGGATGGAAATTACTTGATAAATTGCTTGACTTTTGATGAAGATTATTTGTTGCTGAGTCATATTGAACATTATGTTTGTTTGTTGGATATACTGGTTGTCATTTGGAAATACTGCTGAACTGTTGGATATATATGTTAAAATGAACTTTTGAAACCATGCATGTTTGAGATACTCAAAGTTAAATTATTTTACCATGCATGTAGTGCATACAGTAAGGGGGAGGAATGCTTTCTTAAGTTTTTAAACAAATATGCACATTTTGAGGGGGAGGTTTTAAAGAAATACCCCACAAAAACACCAATGGTTTGTCATCATCAAAAAGTGAGGAGAATGTTAACCTTAGTAGCTAAGGTATCTCAATCCAGTTGGTTTTGATGATAAAAACTCAATAGTGACCCTCAGGTTAACTAATCTATATACTCAAGATCAACTCAAGTAAACAAGACGATACCAAAGCAAGCATAAGGATCAGATGAACCTTAATGAAACAAGTGAGCTAAAGCCCACACAAGGAACACCCAAAGCACAACCAACCAGAGCATATGCGAAGTCTTGTATATGTATTTATGTTTTGGGTTGTGTGTGAGGTAGGAATTTTCTTGAAACTCTTGTGCTTGTGATGTTAGTTAGATACCTTGCAAGAGCTAAGCAAATGCATGTGCATATATGTAGCGCCCCGACCCACCACGTGGGCCTAGAGTACTAGATAATACATAATTACTCTTTGATACCATATATATATATATGCAACCCACCCTAACCAGGGAATCTTGGATGCACTTGCCATTTCCGAAATTAAACCATACAATGGAAGATTTCTAAAACATTCAACCACTTTATCAGAGTTCTATCTGTTCCTAAATACATACATACCACTATCTGTCTATGTTAGCTTTACCGTGATCCCAAGAGGGGGGGGTGAATTGGTATTTTTAAAATTTAAGCACTAGGTCAATCACCTAACACCGGGATATTCACAACTTTAGGGTCAATCTAGTGCAAGAATGTAAATATATACAAGAAAGTAAATAAACAACTTAGTCAAACACACATGCACCAAAAATCACAATTGCCTACATCCCTGCCTTGGCTAACAAGCACAAGGATTACCACTATAACTTGCTCACTTAAACGGGTGGAGCGGCACCTATACAAACTAGGTGAATTAGTACAGGGCTGACCTCAACTTACTACAATACTTATCGGGCTGGATTACCGCCCCCTCAGGCCACGCCTTAAAACACTCAGATTTTACAATCAAATGGTACAGATAAAAGTGCTTTCAAGTAACAGATATGCACCCAAATGCGTTCATTTACATACACCACAAATGATTTAATACGTAAGCTCAGTGTGGTCCAATAGTTCTACTCTCAAATGTATTTTCTATCAGTGTAGTGAGTACGTAAGAGTGTCAACAACAATCTGTGTATCTCAAAATATTCAATCAAACATGGTCACACAAGATGTCAAGTGAGTCTCACGTATGTCAATTAGTAGGATGTCTCAATCACGAATATAGTGTATATGCTTGGTTTGCAAAATCTATGTAATCTTTGAATTCAGCAAAAAGTATGTGAGTGGATAAATATTTCAACAAAGATCAATAACATAAACACATATATATTTTCACAAATATGTCAATATAAATCACACAAGATATTTGAGTAAGTTTTGAAAACGTTTTGCAACCCAAAACAAATAAAAACTTCCTAAGTTATTGCAACAAAAATGCAACACTCGGAAGTTCAATACAAGTCTTCTTTGGATAAGCTTATGAGCAAAGCTCCCTAAGAACACTTAGGTTTTGCTCTCGTAAAAATTGATTCAATCACCCAACAATGAGTGAGCAAACATTTTTGCACAAACACTCAATACACTTATAGAGGTTATGGAAAGTTGTAGAAGGAAGATTGAGTGGTTTTAGAGAAAGTATGAGCAGTAGGAAACTTTTGGCTTGAGAGAAAATTTTCACTTTGATTTACTAATCATCTTACTAATTTTCCCAAATGAAGGGGTATATAGAGACACCCCAAGAATTATAACCGGTGAGGACAAGATTGGGATTATTAGAAAAGATTAATGATAATTTTTATTATTTTAACCCTATTTGAAAAAATTAACCACGGTAAAAAATTTAGGACAACTCGAGAGACCCGGTCGACCAAAACACTTTTGGTCAACCGAAGTTCATATGGCTTGGTCGACCAGGCCAATTTTGAACTTTAGGGTCTATCAACTGGGAGAGGTGATTTTCCCAACTTGCGCGGTTCGGTCGACCAGGGATATTTGAACTGGGTGATTTGGTCGATTAGACAGTTGGGACTTCTCCCGAGGACTCTCGATTGATCAGAGCATTGGAGTTCATTTTGTGCTCAGTCAACTAGGTAGTCAAAAAGTTGATTCCTAGGAGGTTCGGTCGACCGGGGTCAAATGAACTATAATGGTTCGTTCGACCAAGCTATGGTCAACTAGTTGACCCAGACCGGATTCGGTCGATCGGAGCAGAATGAACTGTTTTGATTCACAAAGTGCACAAAGTGTGCATTTAGGTCCTATTTTGATGCACAAACACCCTATTCAAGTGCCTAACATATATGAGTGCAATGGTGAGTGTTCTAGGGTCACTTTCAAGTCCTTTTTGAAGACACCGAAAAAATTTGGTGATCGATGGAAGGGTAATCCCTAAGGTCTTTCTAAGGTCATTTGTATTATGAGCTTACATATTTGACCATGCAGGTGATGTGTGTGATTATTACATACAAAAAGCCCTAATTACTATTATAGACCCTTTACATGAATGAAATATATTACAACAAAATAAATTGGGTCTTCAATAGAAATTTGGTTTTCAAACTTTACTCTCTCCATGTGCATTATGATCTGTCAATTTAAGTTCCTGCACAAAGCTTCAAACACTCATTAGATACAATGAGTATTTGTCATAATCAAAACCGGGCGTGACTTATAAGGTCAACAGTCTATATGTTACAATCCAAATATGACAAAATAAGACATATGATATCTCACCAGTTCTAATAACCACTCCCAGAAGTCCAATCCCAGCCCTGAGGTAAGGTAGGTACGGTTCTCTGGAGGACCTGAAAAGTAATTTGTATAATGGGGTGAGACACTTCTCAGTAAGACGGATTATATTACTATTAGTGTGTGGCTAGCATGAGTTCTCGTGTGAATATAAAACTTTCATTATTTAATTATATATGAATTGACATTTAAAACTATACTACACTGTATATCTGAAAATACATAATTTATGAATAATAAACTGTCAGCTCAATATAACCCTTTTTATAGTAAATTTGCCTATATATGCATAAAAGATACAACCTGGACTGCTCTATTAGCGTCGTCATGCTATCATAAACTCATACGACATGCTTTCCCCTATGACGGGTTGTGTGGCTCGAAAGGTGGACTCAACATATGGAGGGTCGACCATAGTTGAGTCAGTAAAGGTAGTAAGTACCATTGCGCCTACCTATGCTCACCCGGAAACTACCTCAGATGGGGCCCTCTGGCAAAAACCTCAAAATAGTACTATGGCCTAGGTCACAAAATCATTTATCCATCATCACGCTATCATCCCAATGTGATTGCACTCCCTATCAACATATAACTACGGTACCATGCTCACCATATCTCATTTCATATCAACAAGGCTCTAGAATCATATATAGAAATTTACACAATAAAAACTGTATTATATCTCATTCCATAATAAAACATGTTATTCCATAAAACCTGGCCCCTAACCGTTATGTAAAACACGGCCCCTGGCAATTATTTCACTCCCAACCCCCGGCTATTATATCAATCTTGACATATAGTCGTCATATCATATTATATAATACTAGTGAAAAACTTCTATTCATATATTCCATTTAAACCCTACTCATGCCACACAAATTTGCATCTAATAAATCATAATTATTTCATCAACTGAAACACGTCATATCATACTAAATATTGGCTTAGATAAAAATACGGGTTTAATTGTCTCCACAAATTTTATTTCAATAAAATATATACATATATAGGAAAACGGTGATAATCAACCCTACTTACTTTGACCCTTTATAAAACACCCATAATAATTTGAAATCAATAATTCCAAACGATCAAAACGTTCAGAAAATTCAGTACTTCAATCCAGTAATCTCATATTTAAATTTAATCGGTTGGTTTCAAAAATAATATATATTAACCGAACCCTAGACTTGAAAACCTCAGTTTGAACGGTTGGATTGGAAAATAAAAGTCGTAATCAGTTGCACATGAATATATACTACATTTTAATTGGTTCATATTCCACAAAATAGTTGACATATTATAATCCCCTTACCCATTTTCCTGAAAATGACCCGAAACAGACAAAAACCCAAAACCCTAGCTTTCCAAACTGGCCGAACCATGAGATCCTACAAGCCAAAAGAAGGGAGAGAGAACTGAGGAGCACTAGCGGAGAGTTCCCGAGGCTAAAGAGAGAGAGAGAGAGTGTGTGTGTGTGTGTGTATTAAAACCCTAATTTTAGAGAGAGAGGAAGAGAGAAAGAGTTGTAAGTTATGAAAAAAAATAACATAATTTAGCCCTTAAGTAAGCCTGCCTACAGGAAAACCGTTAGTTTTCTTGAGCTTCAAAAAACCAATGCTGATTTGGCAGCTGACTCTCCCAGTTGACCAAAACCGGCGACAGTTTTCTCACCCTTTAAAAAACCGGCGACAGTTTGGGCCCTGCCAAACCAACTTCTTTTTTTTCTTTTGTTTTCCTTTATTTCTCTCTTTTATATTTATTTTCTTTTATTTTCCGAATTTGGGTTTCTTCAATCTCCCCTCCTTATAAAAATTTCATCCTCGAAATTTGCTAACTATTTCCATCCCATCCACAGAACGATTACTGACATGTTGATTCGACTGTAGGAAGAGCTGGCGGTGACTCACATAGCAGCCCCATCCCAAATTTATTAAATACCCTCACTTATGGCAGAGGAATATGATTACGCGTCAAAACTGCGTAATTGGACATCTTAACCCAGGCTTTACGGTTTATATTTTTAATTAAATGTCCAAAATTGTCCAATATTTTAATAAAGTACCAAAATCATCATTCTTAAACTTTATTGCACTATTTATGAAGTTTTGGTAATTTTTTGTTGCAGGAAAATTCCTGGGAACCAAAACCAATACTTGTTCGTATTTCATACATAACTTTTCCGTCCGAACTCCGATCGAGACGATTCAAATTTCTAGAGAAAGAGAAAAGGATTATCTGGAACTTTTATGTTTTGAGTTTTGTGAGAAACGGGCTCTAAAAGAGTCAGATTGTGATGAAAAGAGAATGAAAAAAATGAAAAAAAATATAACAATACGGGTCAACCCTTTCCAAACGGGTCGGGTCGTGGCTTCACGGATCCTAGGGCGGCAGTCTACCTCTCCTATTTAATTCTCCCCTCTTCTCCTGCGCAGGGTGTGCCTTCGGCACCCTTCTCTCTCCCTCAAACTCTCCCTCTTCCCTTCTTTTTCTCCCTTACTTTGTTTTGTTCTCTCTTGTTCTCTCCCTCTCTTTCAGTATCTTCCTCTGTTCTCTTTTCTCTCTCTGGGTTCCTTCTCTCTTGCTCTCTATTTTCTCTTCCCCTGAACTCCCTTAACTCTCCTCTGTTTTCTCTCAGCCCAGCCGAGCACTTTGCTGCTGCCATACCAGCTACCACCGAGAGCACCACGGCAGAACAAATCCAAATCAGCAAGCAGCAGAGCAGATTACAGCAGCCTGAGCACCACAATTCCTTCCAGTCTCGGCCTTCCACAGCAGCAGCTTCTCCCCTTCTCCTCCTCGGCCAACTCTCCACGCACCAGCCCAGCCTTCACTCCAGCATATCCATCCACCACACAGCAGTCCTAGTAGAGCACAGCAGCTCCAGCAGATTAGCAAACCGAGAACTACCACAGCAGAACAGACCCTCGGCTCTCCATGGCTCTCTCTCTTTATTTTATTTTATTTTATTTTATATTATTTCATTATTTGTCTTGTTGTTCCCTTTCTTTCATTCTCTTTCAATGTTTTGTTTTTTTTGTTTTTATTTCAAGTAAAGTTCAAGTTGAATTGTTATTATTTAAAGAATTTAATTTTTATGAGTATTAAGTTTTTGTTAAAGTTGTTTTTTTTTTTTTTTTTTTTTGTGTTTTGTTGGTTTTGTTTTTATGTTCGAATATGTTAAGTTTGATTTCTTAAAAAAAAATGAATAAAATATAAAAAGAAAAATATATTGTATTTGTTTTGAAGTTTTCCAAGTTTAATTTTCTTTTAAGGTTCAACTTAGTTTAGGGTCGGCTTTGTTAAAATTGTGTTTATCATATTCTGTTTTCGTTTAGATCGTTAATGGTTTAATTTTTATTCGAGATCATACTTCTTGTTAAAGGTTCGTTTTTTTTATTGTGTGTATTCATGTCTAGTTAAGTTTCCTTTGCGTGTTTTAATTTCATATTCAAAGTTCCCTTCTTGAAAACCCCCGAATCTGAACTGAGTTCAGTACCTTTTTAATTTCGATTGGAAGAACGTAAAATCTGAGATTAAACGCATTCCCTGAGGAGACGATCTAGCCCTTGGGCTTAATATTACACAACAGAACTCCTATACTTGGGATAGCTTCCGAGCTGCTCATTTTTCGAGTGAGTTAGAATACCATTGTTACATATACTGTCTTCGGAAATTACAATATCCATACCAAATTCTCCCAAAGACCCACCACGAACAAAACAATAAACAGCTGATAAAATTAAACAACCTACTCTAAGAAACTTATATACAAAACTAATACCTATCTGCCATTCTACTTACCTATTTAGTGATGAGTCTCTCCGAATAGCCGTGGATAATTCTGATGTATTTATGTCTCTAATTCCCATGATGCTTCCTCCAATGTATGATTATGCTAAAGTAACTTTACAAGTGGAATCCTCTTAGTACGTAGCTCATATTCCTTATAATCTAGAATCTGAACCGGTCTCTCTTCATATGCCAACATGTCCCCAAGCTCCAAAGACTCGTAACTGATCACATGCGAAGGATCCAAAATGCACTTCCTCAGTATGGACACGTGGAACACATCGTGAATCCTAGACAGTGTTGGGGGGAATGCGATTTTATATGCCACTAGACCAACTCTTTCCAGAATCTTGAATGGCCCGATATATCTAGGGCTAAGTTTCTCCTTCTTCCCAAATCTCATTACCCCTTTCATCGAAGAAATCCTCAAAAATATGGCATCACCTACCTCGAACTCTAGCTCTCGCCAGCGTGTATCCACATAACTCTTCTGCCGACTCTTTGTTATCTTAATTTTTTCTCTAATAAACTAAACTTTCTCAGAGGTTTGCTGAACAAGCTCTGGCCCTAAAATTTTTTGCTCACTAACCTTGTTCCAATACAACGGAGATCGGCACCTGTGACCATACAATGCCTCATACGGTGTTATCCTAATATTGGCCTAATAACTATTATTGTATGTGAACTCAACTAATGATAGATATTTAATCCAACTATTGAAATCCAATACACATGCTTGTAGCATATCCTATAGAATATGAATGGTCCTTTCTGACTGACCATCGGTCTACGGGTCAAAAGCACTACTAAAAGTAAGTTGAGTTCCCAATGCTTTTTGTAGACTCTCCCAAAATTAGGAAGTAAACCACAGGTGTGACGACCTGCTTAATTTCCACATTTTGTTTTCAAAAAATAATAAAATCAATATCACAAATCCCAACTCAGCAGATCATAATCCACTTGGATCCATGGGTACTGGGGATATATCAGAACATATAGTAGAAGCCTAAGTAGCAGGAAACATACAATCATATACATCTCATTATTCCATACATCACAATGTCAGAGTTACTACAATCACTGTATATATATACACAACACTCAACCCAAAAAGATGTCTTAAGGCCATTTCCACAAAATACATCCAACCCTATCACAATACTTACCCTTTTGGAAAGGCAGATCTACCATACTAGATCAGCGAGGCTTTACCCGCTCTCCTATCTGGGGCTCCTGAAATATTTATGAAATTCGGGGTGAGACGCCTCTCAGTAAGGGAAAAAAACTAATATCAGTGTGTAGCAACATGAGTATTCCGTGTTATACATATACCATACAGAACATACTCAGTAACTGTTTTGTCAAATCTGGGAAAACATATATATCATCAAAACATGGCAGAACATACTGCATTTTCATAAACATATTTTATCTCATATAATAATAATATAAAAACATTCTTGGTAGGTTATCTGGTTGTTGTCATGTATTACCCCCACATGATTGGGTTGTGTGGCCCGAAGGCGGGACCTGACAATGGTTGGTCGACCACTGCCAAGTCAAGAATACAATTTGTAAGTCTGATGGGTCTGCCAGACCTGGTCAATACACGAGGGGTGCTCACACACTTCTTAAAAACCACATCGACCATCCAATCTCACACCACTCTATATAGCGGCGTTAACACAAATATCATGATCACGAAGACCATGGACACATAGCAACGGTACCGTGCAAGTGCTAGCCTAGACCAAGTCAACCAGGTTCTGATATCATATAACATATACTGAAACTGTGATACATGGATATTTCATATCATTAATTATCAAATCAATCATATCATTTTGCATATATATGTATATCATGAAAATTATCGGCCTGTACGCCAGTATTACATATTTTACCATAGCTCGGCCCGTACGCCGGCAAATCATATCATAGCACAGCCCGTACGTTGGCAAATCACATCCATAACTCGGCCCGTACGCCATCAAATCATATCATAGCACAACCCATACGCTAGAAAATCACATCCATAGCTCGGCCCATATGCCGGCAAATCATATACACAGCTCAGCCCCTACGCTGGCAAATCATACACATAGCACGACCCGTATGCCAGCAAAACATATAAAAATCTCGGCCTGTACGCCAATTTTCCATTATAAAAATTCATATTATAATCACATTTCCAGAAAACAGAATTTCATAACAATTTCTACTCATGCCACACTAGCAGGTTTTTCGCATATTCAACATACCATCATTTTCAACAGTATTTTCCCAAATATATAAATCATATATAAATATATTTATTTTCCTGAAATCAAATGCTATAACAGTATACATATTTTTCATAAAATACTAGCTTAGTTTATCCCCTTACGTGATTCCTGAAAAGTCCCTAAGAAAATCTGTCTCGCCCCCGTAGTGTTCCCCACTCAATACCCTGAAAACAACATTCTCTAGAACTAAAGTTCAGTATTTATACACGTATATAACTTCCTACAACTATCAATTAACCAAATACTGAATAGAAAGTCTTACCCTAGATTTGGGATGGTTTCCACCTCAGCCCCACCGACGATCCGCTCTAGCAGACTTGCAGAGAACTTTCCCAGGAGCATCATGGTGGCTTCAGATTGTCGATTCAGCAAAGATCCGACCCGAAATCGAAGATAGAAGGGGAAAAGGCCGTGGGATGACAGAGAGAGAGAGGGTTTATGTGCTTAATTTCCATCAAAAATCCAAGTTCTTCACTATTTATAGGGCTGGATTCGTCGATGAGCCACATCATCTCGTCGACAAGTCCTTTAATAATTTCGTCAACGAAACCCACTCCTCATCGACGAAATTCAGACTGCCCAAAACCTCTCTTGATATTTCCTCGTCGACGAAGGCAAGATTCGTCGACGAGGCCTTGAAAATTTCTCTCGGTTTATTCCTTCCAAAATGCAATCGCGTTCATCGACGAAGTCGACTACCTTCTTCTATTTTTCGTTTCCATTTCCTTTCCTTTTTATTATTTAAATACCATTATTCTTCGGGTCTTTACAACAAGTCCCTATCTGAAATGGTAGACATAGGCACCTCATGCAGTCTGACTATCTCCTACACATAAAGCTCTGCTAGCCTATTCATGAAATAATTAAATTTAACTGAAATAAAATGAGCAGTCTTCGTCAACCTGTCAATAACTACCCAGATAGCATTTTGTCCTTGAAGTGCTGATGGCAATCCCGTAGAAAAATCCATGGAAATGTGCTCCCACTTCCACTTAGGAATGAGAAGTCGTTGCAACGGTCCTGCTGGCCTCTGGTGCTCAACCTTCACCTGCTGACATGTCAGGCACTGCTCAACAAAATGGGCAATCTCTTTTTTCATGTTAGATCACCAGAAAGATTCTCGCAAATCTTTGTACATCTTTGTGCTTCCTGGATGTACTGTATGTTGACCTTATAGGTCACACCTAGTTTTAATAATGACAAATACTTTGGTATTTTTTTGGTTGCCAAGTTTGTGTGTAGGTTCTCATTGACAAGTTTATATAATGGCATGCGGCAACCTGAAGAGGAGTGAAGACCCCGACACATTTATTATTTGTTGTAATGTTATTGGGTCTGTAATAGTAATTAGGATATTGGTATGTAATAATCTTTGCATGTCATGCATGTAGGTTTTGTAAGCTCAAAATGACCTTAAAATGACCATAAGGACCAAATGACCTTAGGGCACCCTTCGATCAACCGACACCGGATTTTTGGGACTATCTCAAAAAGGCCTCAGTAAGACCCTAGTATGACTCTAGGTCTGAACACTCTCACATATATCATACAAAATAAAAGAGTGTTAAAAAAATGCACTTAATTGAATATTTCCAAGGAATTTTGAGAGAGTTTGGGCGACCGAACCCCAGGTGTTCAAAACACCTAGAACGCTCAAACTGTTGAAAAGTCAACAGTTGACTTGGGCTCTCAGGCAACTGAACCATTTGGTGCATACTTTTCACGGGCGCCCGAACCCTTCAAAAAGGACATTCCACCAACTTGGGCTACTGAGCGGTTTAGTTCAAAAAGAGCCCCGGATGACCAAACACACGAGTTCGGGCCACCGAATATATGATCGGGCACCCGAAGTCACAAAGCAATGCTACTGACTTTGATTCGGACTGCCGAAGCACGACACGGGTGACCGAACTCATTTAAATAACTTTTAAAACTGTGTCTGTTTGGGCGAATGAACCACAATTCATCCACCCGAACCTCAATGGGTCAAAATTAATTTAACCACGGTAATAACGGGTTAAGTTGGGTTAATGGTGTTTTAATTATTTGAAACTTTTTTAATAATACCCAATAGGTCCCAAATGATTATATTTTTGACCTTGTCTATAAATATAGGTTCATTTGTGAGGATTAGTGTGAGATTAGCCAAAATAATTAGCAAAAATCCTCTTTATCTCAAAATCCCATTTTGCCCAAAACACTCTCAAATATTTATTCCCTTGATACATTTGAGATTGTGAGAGCATATTTTGTGTGATTGTGATTGCTAGGTCTTGCTAAAAATTCCCACTTGCTTGTGTGATTGTGATATTATTTTTTGAGGAGATTGGCTTAGTTTATCCCACATATTTCAATATTATAAATCTTGTGTTGGGATAAACTAGCAAGTTTAGGATATTTGCATTGTTATTGCAAGTGTCCCATAACTTTGATTTTGGTGTGCAAAATATTTTTCTACAAGCTAAAATATTTTCAAACTACTTTTGTGCTCATTACATTGAAGGAAAATCTTTTGAGCTAGTTTGAATACTTGATTAACATCTTTGAAATCCTGATTTGCTATTGAGATTTCATTTAGCTTGTTTCAAAGATACAACTTGTTTAGAACACTCTTGAGCATATTAGCGATCATATCTTGTTGAGTGTGGCTTGCACAAAAATGCACATCACTAAACTTACATTACCTACATTGTTGATGTGTATGTGATTGATTGAGTATACTGTGCGTATTGGGTACATATCTGCTTTACATAAAAGCATAATCACTATACCATTTGAGTGAACATATTGTTGTATTTCCAGGGGTGGCCTGAGGGGGCGGGGAATCTAGTCCGATAAGGATTGTGTAAAGGTTGGGGTCAGCCCTGTGAATTTGACCTAGGGCCTTCTCCGCCCTGCAAGGAGAGTTTGTAAAGGTTGAGGTCATCCCTGTGCTATTTGACCTAGTTGTATTAGGTGCTGCTCCACCCGTTAAGTGATCATCAGTGGAATCCTCGGGCTTGCGAGCTAGAGGCGGGGACATAGGCACAGTTGGCTGAACCCCGATAATATATCTTGTGTGCACTGTTTATCTTTCTGCAATTTACATTCCTGCACATGTATGTTATAGTTGGTGAATGTTGCGTATGATTTTAATTTCCGCACGTTATATTTATCTGCGCATTTGGAACTGCATAGACAAACCCTAGGTTGTGAATGTACTGCTGCTATTTAGGTCAAACCTAGGAAAAAGTTTTAAATTCCAATTCCCCCCCTCCCTTTTGGGAATACACCAAAGCTAACACTGTGTATAGAGAGCGATGTGCCTCTTCCAGGATGGTTCGTTTAATCTCAGCATCATTTGGTATGTATATCTTGGTGTGAAATCTCAACACCGCATCATCTGAGACATTGAAATCTGTATTCAACCCATCCTGAATTTCACTCACAATCTCAACTAGTACTGCATCTTTCATCTGAGCAGTCCTGAACCTTTCCTATAAGGTCAGTTGCACTACCAGGCTAGCAATGAATGCCTAGTGTTCTCCTTCCACTAACTCCACTCCCAACCTTTACAGATCCATTCTGATTTGATGTTGAACTCCAATTCCTGATACTGACGCAGGCATTGACTTCCGACTCAGAGCATTAGCTACCACATTAACTTTTCCTGGGTGGTAACTAATGGTACAGTCGTAGTCCTTTATTAACTCAAGTCATCTTCGTTGCCTTATGTTCAACTCCTTCTAAGAGAAAAAGTACTTAGGACTTTTGTGGTTAGTAAAGATCTCGCACTTTTCACCATATAGGTAGTGCCTCTAGATTTTCAATACATAGACTACTGCTGCCAATTCCATGTTATGCATTAGATAATTCTTCTCGTACTCCTTGAGTTGGTGAGAAGCGTACACGATAAATTTTCTCTATTGCATTAAGGCACACTTGAGTCCCTTCTTAGATGCATCACTGTAGATCACAAATGCACCCTCTTTTGATGGAATGGTCAATACTAGAGCAGTAACTAGACACTGCTTCAGTTCCTAAAAACTCTACTCTCACTCATCATTCCACTCGAACTTCATGTTTTTCCTTATGAGTCATGTCAGCGGACTTAATAGTTTAGAAAAACCCACTACGAACTGGCAGTAATATCCTGCCAAACCCAAGAAATTTTTAACCTTATGCACGTTCTTCGGTCTTGCCCAATCAACTATCACTTCTATCTTGCTCGGGTCAACCGAAACACCCTCTCTGGACACCACATGTCCCAAAAATGCCACTTGCTCTAACTAGAATTTGCAATTCTTGAACTTCGCAAACAATTTCTTTCGTCTAAGTACCTAAAGCACCAACCTCAAATGAATTGCATGCTCCTCAAGACTCCTAGAATGAACCAGGATGTCATCGATAAATACTACCACAAGCTGATCTAGGAACTCATGAAACACCCTATTCATCAAATCCATGAATACCACAGGAGCATTGTTCAATCCAAATGGCACAACCAAAAATTCGTAGTGGCCATACCGGGTACAGAAAGTAGTCTTTAGTACATCCTCTGATTTAACTCTCACTTGGTGATACCCAGATCGCAAATCGATCTTGGAGAAGATCTATGTGCCTTGTAACTGTTCAAACAGATTGTTAATTCGAAGCAACGTGTACTTATTTTTTACTGTCACTTTATTAATCTCTTTGTAGTCAATTCATATTCTCATCGACCCATCCTTCTTATTTACAAATAACATCGGTGCTCCTTAAGGTGATACATTCGGTCTGATAAACCCTTTGTCAAGAAGTTGCTGCAGTTGCTCCTTTAACTCCTTTAATTCTGTTGGAGCCATTATGTGTGGAGTCTTAGAAATAGATGTTGTCCCTAGAAGTAACTCAATGGCAAACTCCACCTCCCGATCAGGAGGCAATCCCAGTAAATCTTCTGAGAAAACATTGAAAAACTCCCTTACTATAGGAATATCCTTCAGTTTAAGTTCTTCTCTTGGTGCCTCTTTCATGAATGTTAAATACCACTCGCATCCCTCTAGAAGTAACCTCCTTGTCTGAATTGTTGAAAGGATTTGTGGTGCAGAACACACACACGACCCGACAAATATAAACTCCGGCTCCTCTGGAGGTCGGAACACTACCTCCTTCCTGTGGTAGTCAAGACTCGCATAGTTGGCTGCTAACCAAATCAAACCCATGCATGTCAAAGATAATCAAGTTAGCAGGTATCATTCTCCCATGAATTTCTACTGGGCAGTCACGGATCACTTTACTATACACTACCATTGACCCTTTCGTTGTGACCACTTCTAACTTGGCATCTAACGATTGTGTTTCTACCATGCACAATTTAATGAAACCCTGAGAAATAAAAGAATGCGTCACACCTGAGTCAAACAATACAATGACTTTATTTTAAAAAAAATGGAAATTATACCTGTCACCACGTCACCGGCGTTCTTAGCATCGCCAGGAGTTAAGGAATACACCCGCGCCTGGGTCGTACCCCTCAAATAGTTTTCGCATGGTGCCTGATTACCTCTATAATATGGCTGCTATGGAGGTGCATTGTTCCAAGCCATGCAGCAATCTTGCACCAAATTCCTGGGCCTACTGCATCGAAAGCAACCACCTGACCCTATCCTACACTCTCCCGAATGCCTCTTGCCACACGTAAGGCAAACAAGGCCTAATGAGGTACCCTAAAATCTCCTTAACACTCGAATCCTATCGTTGGCCTCTGCTGTTACCGTACCTGCTCCAAGGGCTCTACCTGGCACCCATATGAGAACTAGAAGGCATTGGCCTCTTCTTCGGGTTCTGAGCCTCCACATCTCCTTATAAGCCCATCTCTGCCACATTGGCCTTATCTACTAGTGTAGAAAACTCCTGCACCTGTAGCACAGCTGCTTGCTTTTTATTCTCCTGCTTCAAGTCCATCTCGAACTTCCAAGCCTTCGCGAACTCTTCTGGTACCATGTAAGGAGCAAAGCGTGACAGCTCCATAAATGGGGCAGCATACTATTGAATAGTCAGTTGTCCCTGAGTCAGGATCAGGAACTCCTCTGCCTTTGCTTTCCTGACAGAGGCTGGAAAAAACCAATCAAAGAATACCTCTCTGAAGTGGCTCCATGTCATCGCCACCGGTACCAGTCTCTGCTCCTCCAACAACTTTATCGCTTCCCACCATCTCTCGGCCTCTCCAGTCAGTTTAAACATGGCATATAGCACCATCTGCTCATTAGTGCATCGCAGTACGACCAATATCTTCTCAATTTCCCGAATCCAATCCTCTATAAAAATCGGTTTAGTACTTCCTGTAAAGGTAGGAGACTTTAGGCGAGTGAACTTCTTAATAGAATCTCCCAGCTCAGTAATGGGACGATCCTGCCCTTGAGAACTCTGCATAACCTTGGCTATAAACTGCTAGGTGAAGTCCTGAAGGACCACTGTAGAATCGCTGCCACCCTCATGGGCAGTTCCCTCGCTGCTACAACCTCCAGCGACAGCGTTACTGTCCTTAAGATCCATCCTATAGACATAACCAAACAAATTTAGAATCCTAATATCCTACAATGTTTGGTGCAATTATAACACAAAAATATTCACTTTAAATAGACCCCAATACTAGCCTAAATCTTCTCCCCTAATTTACGACATACTCTGCCAAATTCATATTCCCATTCTAGTTTTCAAGTTCCTGCCCTTCCGCTTGGAAACAAAATCGTTGATGGATCGCCTTAGTTTTTTGAACCCGTCAATTGATCTAGAAAAACACAAAAGTCCGTCAAGGGATTTATGTCTCTAGACTTACAAAGCAAAACTCAAAATTTTCATTCTACCCATTTCTATCCTTGTCCTACTTGAACCTATACTCTGGTAAAATCATCTGACCTAGTCTGTAGAACTTAGCAACCTAGGCTCTGATTGTAGTAACCCGAAGAATAATAGTATTTAAATAATAATGAGAGAGAGAAATGGAAATAGAAATAGAATGAGGCAGTAGGCTTTGTCGACGAATACAAGGATTCGTCGACGAAGGTCTTCAAGACCTCGTCGATGAGAAAATACCGAGAGAAAGATTTGGGCTACTCTGAATTTCATCGACAAAGGATAAGGTTCGTCAATGAATTTACTAAAGGAATCGTTGACGAGGTGACGTGTCTCATCGACGAATCTAGCTCTATAAGTAGTGAAAATCATATTTTTATCACATTTTCAGTGCGCTCTCTCTCTCTTTCCACTCTCTCTCTCCTACGGTCCCTCTCCCTTCTCTCTTTAATTTCGGCCCCGCCAATCACCATATCGACAATCTGAAGCCACCACAATGCTCCTGACAAAGTTCTTTGCAAGTCTGCCGGAGCGGATCGTTGGTGAAACAAAGTTGGATTTCGTCCTAAATTCAGGGTAAGGCCTTTTAGTCCATTTCTGGCCTTTTGACAGTTATAGGAAATGATGTAGGCGAAGAAATACTGATATTTTGTTCTGAAAAATGTCATTTTCAGGGTGTTATGTAGGAGGCCCTGCGGGTGTTAGACCAGTATACCATAGGGGCTTTTTAGTAATCAGGTAAGGAAAATATGTTATGCTAGGTAATTTTAAAATATTATACTGTTTATTAAATTATGAATATTATGTATTAAAGTATGGTATGGCTTGAGAATATGAATATAGTACGGAGATATGTTCTACGAATTTCAGTACCATGATTATACTAATTCTAGTACCATGATTATATGAATCTTAATACCATGATTATACGAATTTCAGTACTATGATTATGCAGTTTTCAGTGTTATGATTATACAGTTCTTAGTACCATGACGTATGGATTACAATTACAATTTATGCAATATCATGGTTATTACAGTTATTTCAGAATCATGGTAAATCAGATAGTTGTATATAGAGATATATTATATAGTATCAGACCATGTTGGACTATACAGTTACAGAGCACGGTACCGTTGCTACAGATATTATGTTATGTTATGAGTGCAACCACCTATTTAGATAATACGTGATAGTAGGTCGATCACCTAGGGCCTTGACGTGGACAAGCTCCCCATCAGATATGGGTTAAGGTGGGCAGATCAAACCGATGGAGTATAGTGATTTACCCTGGTCGGCCAGTCAGTGTAGATCCCGCCTATGGGCCGCATAACCCTGTCATGAGGGATTAAATCATGACACACAGTTATCCACAGGGAAAGTTTTCAGCTACTATTACGTATATACAGATTTACAGAAATAGGGAACATACTTATGTACACTAGAAGTATTTGGAATAGTAACCTACGATACTGTTATGTTAAGCAACATGGAAAGGGGTGGTGGATTTTATCACTTGTACTGTATTTACATATTCAGTTATACATGATTATATGAAAACATATTTTCCTAATATTGTAGCTCATTTGCCACACACTAGTAATAGCATATTTCGTCTTACTGAGCGTTGACTCATCCAAGTGTTAAATCATTTTTCAAGTGATCTAGGTAGGCGAGCAGACCAGGCTCGCAGATAGAGGGGCCACAATACTGCCTTGTCAGTAGATAGTGAGTATGTTTGTGGAGGATTTTTGTATATCCTAGTATAGTTGAGGGTATTTTGGGAAACTGATATATGTGTATATTTTGGGGAAACATGTTAGTGCTCTGGTATTGTATTGTATATATATATTTACATATGATTATGTCTATGTGATTTCTGCTTCTCGCTGCTTAGGATGATGATTGGGTTTACCCCCAGTATGGTATTAGAGCATGAAGAATGTTATAGTATATATAAAAAAAAAAAAAAAAACATGGAAATTAAGCAGGTTGTTACACTGATACAATCTATAGTGTCCTGACCCGACCCACCACGTCGCCCTGGAGTGCTAGATAATACATAATTACTCTCTGATACCAACTGTAGCATATATATATATGCAACCCGCCCTAACCAGGGAATCCCAGGTGCACGTGCCATTCCCGAAATTAAACCATACAGCGAAAGATTTCTAAAACATCCAACCACTTTACCAAAGTTCTATCTATTCCTAGATACATACATACCACTATCTGTCTACATATTACAATCCTGAAATAACAAAATAAGACATCTGGTATCTCACCAGTTCTGATAACCACACCTAGAAGTCTAATCCCAGCCCTGAGGAAAGCTAGGTACGGTTCCCTAGAGGACCTGAAAAGTAATTTGTATAATGGGGTGAGACACTTCTCAATAAGATGGATTATATTACTATTAATGTGTGGCTAGCATGAGTTCTCATGTAAATATAAAACTTCCATTATTTAACTGTATATGAAATGGTATTTAAAACTGCACTACACTATATATCTTAAAATACATAAATTTTGAATAATAAATTTTCAGCTCAATATAACCCTTTTTATAGTAAATTTGCCCATATATGCAAAAAAAAAAAATACAACCTGGACTGCTCTATTAGCGTCGTCACGCTATCATAAACTCATACAACATGCTTCCCCTTATGATGGGTTGTGCGGCCCGAAAGGTGGACTCAACATATGGACGGCCGACCATAGCTGAGTCAGTAAAGGTAGTAAGTATGATTGAGCCTACCTATGGTCACCCGGAAACTACCTCGGATGGGGCTTTCCGGCAAAACCTCGAAATAGTACTGTGGCCCAGGTCACCAAATCATCTATCCATCATCACGCTATCATCCCAGTGTGATTGCACTCCCTGCCAACATATAACTACGGTACCGTGCTCATCATATCTCATTTCATATCAACAAGGCTCTAGAATCATATATGGAAATTTACACAATAAAAATTTTATTTTATCTCATTCCATAATAAAACATGTTATTCCATAAAAACCTGGCCCCCAGCCGTTATATCACTCCCTACCTCCGGTCGTTATGTAAAACCCGGCCCCCGGCCGTTATATCACCCCCGGCCCCCGGCTGTTATATCAATCTTGACATATAGTCATCATATCATATTACATAATACTAGTGAAAAACTTCTATTCATATATGCCATTTAAACCTTACTCATGCCACACAAATTTTCATCTGATAAATTATAATTATTTCATCAACTGAAACACGTCATATCATACTAAATATCGGCTTAGATAAAAATACGAGTTTAATTATCTTCACAGATTTTATTTCAATAAAATATATACGTATATAGGAAAACGGAGACAATCAACTCTACTTACTTTGACCATTTATAAAACACCGATAATAATTTGAAATCAATAATTCCAACCGGTCAAAAACTTTAGAAAATCCAGTACTCTAATTCAGTAATCTCATATTTAAATTTAATCGATTGGTTTCGAAAATAATATTTATTAACCGAACCCTAGGCTCGAAAACCTTAGTTTGAATAGTTGGATTGGAAAATAAAAGTCGTAATTAGTTGCATATGAATATGTACTGCATTTTAATCGGTCCATATTCCACAAAATAGCTAACATAATATAATCCCCTTACCTATTTTCTCTGAAACGATCTGAAACGGACGAAACCCCGAAGCCCTAACTTTTTAAACCGGCCAAACCACAAGATCCTACAAGCTGGAAGAAGGGAGAGAGAACCGAGGAGCACTAGCAGAGAGTTCCTGAGGCTAGAGAGAGAGAAAGAGTATTAAAACCCTAATTTTAGAGAAAGAGGAAGAGAGAGAGAGAGAGAGAGAGAGAGAGAGAGAGAGAGAGAGAGAGAGAGAGAGAGAGAGAGAGAGAGAGAGAGAGAGAGAGAGAGAGAAAGTTGTAAGTTATAAAAAATAACTTAACTTAGCCCTTAAGGAAGCCTGCTTGCAGGAAAACCGTCACTGGTTTTCCTAAGCTTCAGAAAAACGGCACCAGTTTGGCAATTGACTCTCCCAATTGACCGAAACTGATGACGGTTTGGGCCTTACCAAACCATCTTCCATATTTTTTCTTTTATTTTCCTTTATTTCTCTCTTTTATATTTATTTTCTTTTATTTTCCGAATTCGGGTTTCTAAAATATAGTTCATGTTAGTATAGAACATCAAAAATGAGTTTTCACATGCATACCGAGTCATAAGATGTCAAATGAGCTTTCAAACATGGTTTCTTAAAACAAGACATCTTATACTCAATTAAAACGTCATTAGGACAAGTTTGAATCATCATTAGAACAAATATATCTCATTGACACTTGTCCTTGCATGGGCTACTTCACTTAGAGGCTTATTAGTGTGAAAAATAGGGGAATAGTCGACTAATGGATTGCATTTGTCGACTAAAAATTCTAGTAGCCTAAGTTGAGTTTCTACCTAGGCGAGTCGTCGACGAATGGGGGCGATTCGTCGACTAGGGAGGCTGACTCATCGACAAATGAGCTCGACTCATCCACAAATGAGCTTGGCTCATCGACAAAAAATTTCAGTAGCTAAATATGCTTTCTTAGCCGAGGTGACTCGTCGACGAAAGAGGGTGACTCGTCGACAACTGAGGGTGACTCATTGACAAATCCATGGCATTCTTTGATGATTAACAATGAACAAACCCGTAATAAATAAGTTTCAAATGACTATTTTTTGCTTTGTCTTGCATTAATAAATTTCCAACGATGAGACAATGGATAGCTCATCCCCTTGCCCATAAATACCAATCATTTGCATTTATTAAAGTCATTGATTGAATATTGGTTGTTGATTAAGTTGGTAGTTACATTCAAAGCTCTTACATTTGCTCAAAGCTCTTTTGCTCTTCATTTTTGTTTATACATCACTTGCTCAAGAGAGTAGTGTGAGGATTTGATTTGTATCATAAACCCAAGAAGGAGCATTTTGTGTATTCTTTACATTTATAATTATTTATTGGTTGTGGGATTAGAGGTTCTTGGTGAGCCATTTGTAAGGAGTTTCTTGGTGAACTCATTGTTTTCAGCTCTTGGTGAGTAGCTGGGTTTGGTACTCGATTTGTAAAGGCTTTTCCGTTTTGAAAGGATATTGTTTAGTGGTTTTGACAATCCTTGAGTTGGTCTCAAGGTGTGGACGCAGGCTGAGTGTCGAACCACGTTAATATCTCGGTGTTAAGCCTCTCTCTCTCTCTCTCTCTCTCTCTCTCCCTCATTTACCTTATTTGTTTTGTGTTATTTACCTTGCTATTTATTGTGATGAAAATCACTTGTATCTTTCCAAGATATTTTGTTTTTGTAGAAAATTACATTATCCGTGAAAAGTGTATATTCACCCCATCCCCCTCTAGATGCATGCTTGGGCCGAAAATGGTCATATGAATTTAAATATAATTAAAATATAAATATAAATAATTTTTTTTTAAAAAAATAATAAAGCCAATTACAAAATACTTTCACCATTTTTCAATTGTCACATTCGAAAAAATTTTTATTGTAAAGTAAAATTTAAAAGTAAAACATTAAGTAAAATAATTATAACAAATTTTATTTTTATTATAGTAATTTTTAAATTTGTATTATTTGTAATGTATTATTTTAATCATATTTTTATAATATTATTTGATTTAAAGATGAAAACAAATATTTTTTTATTAATTTTTAAATTTGTATTAGTTTTATAAATATTAACCAAACAGGTTACTGGTTTCTAGTTTTTGTTTTTGTTTCTAATTTTCAGTTTTCGATTTTTGACAATGATACTAAACGACCTCTTACCTTTCCATTCATTGTCAATTGAATATTCAAAACAAGTCATGCATTTAAATGAACCAAAGTATAAGATGCCTACCTCTTCAATTCATCCTCCTTATTATTTCTGATGTTGTCTCCTTTTGTTTTCTGCTTCCTTTACTTTCAACAATTCCAAGTTGTTCCTTCTTCCTTTGCTGTTTCTCAGTTACTCCCAGGTGCTAAACTTTGGCTTCCTTTACTCTTAAATTTTCAACACTATCTCTATTCCTCAAATTTCAATCTCTCAAATATCTCGCTCATTTTCTTTTCCAATTCTCTCAAAATTTTCCCCCCAACTCTCTGAAAATCACTATTTATAGGCCTAGAGGAAAGCAATACATTAACTCCGATTAATCAATCAAATTTAATCTATCAATCAAATTAATAACAGATTGATTGATTTTTTTAATTTTAATTTTAATTAGCAATTACTATCCATTTCTAACTGAAATCTCGTCCTATGATGTGTGTAGGCACAAGCATGGAGGAGCTGACCCACCAATTTTTTTTTTTATATTTTCCATATAGTTTTTATTCATTTTTTTTAAAAAAAAAATTGTACAGATGAATATTTACAAAATAATATTTGGATTTGAATTGAATGGTGAGTGTGATAAAATAATAAATCTACTTTTCTTTTTTTTTTTTCTATATAAAGTTTCGAACAAAGTATCTACAATTATGCCTCTTTATAAGTTTGTTGCTTAGGATGACAGAAAGATTTTTCTTTTGGCATCCTACAATAACAAATCTATAAAAACAAGAAACATAAATTTTGTACTGGGCATTGTATGGCAAAACCCTGGAAAAAGAGAATGTGTGGATTTACAAAGGTGTGTTGGATTTAGGTCAATTCAACAAACTCACAGAGTAAGGTGTTGACCTAGTTTATGAAGAGATCACTATCCTGGATTTGGAAACTATGTCACATATCTCCGAGGTAGGCAAGCCAACACAACTTGAGAACGACTACCCAAATTTGAAAACTAATGTCATATGTCTTCGAGGTAGACACATAGGATAAACGCCTACTTGAATTTGGGAACTAATGTCATATGCCTCCGAAGCAGACAAATATGATTTGGGAAACGACTATTTGCATTGAAAAACTAATGTCACATGCCTCAGAAGTAGATATCACAACTTGAAAAGTGATTACTTGGATCTCCAAGTAGACATCACAACTTGAAAATAACTACCTGAATTTTTAAGGTAAACAAATAGATTTGAAAAAATTACTACTTGGATTGGGAAGAATCTATCCCTACACCCTAAGTAGAACACAATCATTCTAATTTACACAAGATCGAGTTAGATACAAAAATGATAAAGAGGAACCTTGAAGTGTTAGAGAAAGAAAGGATTTTATGAGATTTTCTTCCAACACATTTTGCTATTTAATTTTGAAGCAGATTGCAATGATGGATCCATTTAACATTTTGATATTTGAATTTTTAACTGAGAAAATTAACATTCTTATCATTTAGTCCATGAAATATCTACAAATCTATCCATGTGGATGAGTGGACCCCTTAGTTGGTAGCATGCAATGGGTGGCCATTCTTTATTGTTGGGATGGCACTATGATAGATTTTGACATAGTATTCTCAAGTCTTATAGAACCTAAGGGCCATTTGGTTTTGAAAAATATTTATTTATTTTTTATTTAATTTTTTTAAAAAATATATTTAAAAATATAGATAAATTTTTTTTTTTACTTTTATAACATTTAAATGAAATAAATAAATAATAATAAATCATTTTGATACTATTTTCTTTGAAAATAGTTTTATTTTTTATTTCTAATTATTTAAAGTAATTAAAAAATGCTACCTTGTTTTCTAATTTTTGAAATTTATATAAAAAAGTTTGAAAACATATTTTCATTATTTTTTTATGTTTCTAACTCATACTTTGCGTATGGAAGCATGGAATTCGTAATTTAAATTTTAGTTTGTGTTAATTATATATGGACTTTTTTCTAAATCCACATTAATTCAAATTGAAGTCCCAAAATCCATAATCCTAAAAACTACCTTATGTAGTTTTTTAATTAAAAAATAAATTACCATTTCTATAATTATTTTAAATTTTATAAATAAATAAAAACTATTTTGCACATTTAAACCAAATCTTTATTTTTCACCATTTTAGTATGAATCTTCAAAGAGTAAATAGAGTCAAAGGGGGGGGGGGTGAATGGACTCTTTTTCACGTAATCAAGATTTTCTCTACAAAACTAAAGTCTTGGCAAGATACAAGCAATTATATCACAATAGATGAAATTTAAATCATGCACAAGACAAAAGTAAAGGGTATATGGAGAGAAAATCAATACCAGTATTTTTACGTGGTTTGACACCAAGCCTATGTCCACCCCTTAGCATCAAGCTAAGGAATCCAATATCCACTAAAATACTCCTTCACCGACGGAGCAAGCCTTACAACTCAGGAACAAATCCCTACAATCGGGAACAGATCCCTACACTCGGGAACAGATCCCTACACTCGGGAACAAATCCCTACTGCTCGCACAAAGCCTTCACCAAACGGTTCACAAAGAACCTTAATAATGGTTCACAAAGAACCTTACAAGAAGAAGATAATTACAATGAAAATGTTCCTTGATTGAGCAAATATCAAATACAAAACAAACCTAACACTTAATCTCTTAAGGAAAGAATCATACAAGATAAGTGTGCAAGAGAGATGAGCACTTGTGAATATGTACTAAATGCAAAGTGTTAGGTTTTGGATTCAAAGATGTTTTTCACTAAATGCTTGTAATAGTAATCAAAACCATTTCAAAACAAGCCTAATAGCTTGTATTTATAGCCAAAACACCCAACTAGCTGTTATTGGACCATTGGGAGCAATTCCCAAACAAAACTAGTTGTTTTTGTTCATTAGCATCATTCGGCCCTTTGGGCTCGTCAATTAGTCCCCTGCACTTGTCGGACTAGTGATACACTGTGACTCGTCGACTAGTGCCCTACACTTGTAAACGAGTGTCCTGAATAAGAAAAAGGCATCAACATGAAAGTTGTGGATTTTTTCTTAACTTTTCAGGGACACCAAGATCGTCCTTTTTAGAATTTTCTAGCAAAAGTTATGCCCCAAATACCAAGGGGTGTTTAGGACTCAAGGTTGCACTACGTTAGTCGACGATTGCTTTATTTTTCTTTGTCAGAAAGCCTTTTAAAGACTTAAAATATTCTTGGACAAAAATATATAAAAGATATTAAGTATATTAAAGATTAAAACTTGTCCAATTAAGTTTCCCCTTGAATATAAGATATCTTGTTTGATAAAACACATTTGAAAGCTCATTTTGATATCTTATATGTCAATATGTCCTCTAATCAAAATATGCTTGACTTCTTGAAGCTTTTGGACATAAGACTCATTTTGATAAAACCATGACTAAGTATGAAGATGTTCAAAATACTAAGATGTTGAAAATTTGTCCCTTTGAAAAATAACTTTGAGTTTAGGATTCTTTTGACAACCTCTTTGATTTAACTTTGAAAACCATGTATGTTGAGTTTGTGACTTTAGGTGAAATCATGTCCTAATATGCATGCATTTGCTCAACTCTTACTCAGAAATCATGTAAAAAACAAAAACGCAAGAGTTACAAAATAGACTACCTCAAACACTCCCCAAATACATATAAGACTACATTTAAGCTTCCTTTGGTCGCACTTAAGTTCTTTCGAGTACATGTTTATTTGATCTTCCTACTCGACATCAACTCGGTCCGATCCTTACCTTTGATCTAATACTTTATGAATGTGTCACTTGTACATATACTAAACATGATCTGTAAAGATAGGAAAACACTAGGAATAACAAATAGGTTAATATCATCAAAACACATTAAACCATGATAGTGTAGCCACTAAGGCTAATAATCTCCCCCTTTTTTATGATGTCTAACCTATTGAGAATCTTCTTAATCTTTGCAATTTGAGTATGACTTACGATATCTTATTATGTAAAGATAAGCTTACCTAGAACCACTAATGAGTTGTTATCATTAAAACAAGACAATTAAGTTCACATAGCCTCTAAGACTAACATTCTCCCCCCTTTTGATGATGACAAACCATTGGTGTTCTCTAAGGGGTATATTTTAAGCTCCCTCTTAAATTATACATATTCTATAATTAGACTAAAATATGCTCCCCCTTACTATATGAATGTCTACAATTTGCTCCCCTTTACTTTATGCATATAATAAACATTTAACTATATTTTTCATATTCGTGGAGCTTTAATATGCAATTCATAAATAGAAAGTTCATGCAGATGAAATAAGTAAGCAAAAGAACTTTCATGCAACCATATGCAATCTACCCCATGTGTGCATTGCATTCTACCCCACATACATTTTTCACTTCTCCCCCACACATAACACCAAACATCTTGTTCCTAACAAATGGAACACCAAATATCTTCTCCCCCTTTGATCATCATAAAAAAGAGAGGTACAATCTATTTAACTAAAATTTCTCTCCCTCAAGATATGATTCCATGGTGGTGAGGTGAGTGTGCAAAAACCATATGCCAAAAAAAATTGGTGCTAAACCATAACATTTGAAATGTCAAGAATTACTTTCTTCAAAACTCGTGAATGATGATCTTTAAGAAAAATATCATATGATGTTGGATCAAACATTCAATGCAAATTTTCAATCGTTGTTATGATTAGCTTTTACTAAAGCTCAATTCCATGAATGGGACATGTTATGTTATGCTTAGACATCTTAAAATGTATCCAAACAAGAGCATATATCATCAAAACAAATCATAGCATATTTTTGAATAAAAATTTGAAAACTTAGTAATTCACATGAGAAAAATAAGGTCTTTCCATTTAATAAGCTTGTAGCACATGCTCTTTCATCCCACAAACAATAGCCAGTATTTCCAACAAGAAACCAATTGATAATGACATATATACAATTAAAGTATTACATTGGTTTTTAATTCCAACTCATCAATATTGACATGATTCTTCAAAAAATTTCTTACAAAATAAATTAAACAAATTAAAATACAAAAAGTGGAATTTTCTTATTTTGAGCTCCATCCTCAAAATAAGTGTTTTAAATTCAACATGATTTCTCTTGGATAACACTTATTTTAATTCACCTAGGTTTGGTTAAATTTACCTAAATCCTATTTCCTAATCCTAGGTTCTAAGGAAACAATTCAAGAATCACGTGTTTCCTTTGGATACTCATTCTTCCTTAGGTGTCAATGGGTTTTTCTTTACTACCCATTCCAACTTCTTTTGTTTGCCTATATATCCTCTATATGGGTAAAAATATCTTATGTGACCCTTTCTTTCACAATATAAATAAATTTTGTTATCATGTGAGGGTCTTGACTTATTTCCATTATTTTTGCTTGTTGAGGCATGACCATGTGATTTACAAGAGATTTTAAAATTCTTTTTGTAAAAATCATTTTTCTTAACTCCCAAAGACTTTTGGGAGTTTTCTTTTCCTCTTGTGGTTTTACCATGATTTTTAACTTTCCTTTTCAAGATAGCATTTTCTTTCAAAATATTTGCCATTTGATTTTTCAAATTCCTTATCTCTTCTTGAGAAGATCCATGGTCTTTTTTAGCCTTTTCAAAAAACTCCTCATTTTCCTTTTTAAGAGAAATATTTTCCTTTTTTAAGGTGGAACAAAGGCAAAATTCTTTTCCTTTCTATTTTGACAATTTATCTTCCAAGTCTTTGATTTTGACTTCTAAAGTTTCATTTTCTTCTTTCAATAAGGATTCCCTTAGTTTAACCATAGCAAGTTCTTTCTCAACATTTTTGTTCCTTTTTTTTTTGTTAAGATTAATTCATCATACAATTTAACCAAATTATTTGCAACTTCATCATATGAAGGAATATATCCATCATCATCATCCGAACTAAATTCATATTCTTGTTCATTAGCCATGAAGCACTAACGTGCTTCTTTCTCATTTTTTCTTGTTTCTTCATTCCTTAAGTGTTGTTTTTCTACAAAGAATTTCCTAAAGTCTCTTATGAGTGATTTCATACCATCCTCACTATCTTCATCATCTTCTAGCATTTCTTTGAATTTTGGATTAGATGATTTAAGAGCAACACATTTATCCTTCCTAGGCTTTTGAGGATCTAAAGTCGTATTTTTCTTAAGTTCATAAGTCATAAGTGATCCAATAAGCTCATAAAGTGTGAATTCAGTTAAATCCTTTGCCTCCTCAATGGTGGTAGATTTAGCATGTCATGACTCGAGTAAAGATCGTAAAACTTTTTTAACATTATTCTCCATAAAATAAGTTCTACCGAGTGCTTTTAATTCATTTATGATGTGTGTGAACCGAGTGAACATGGATGTGATGGATTCTCCCTCATCCATTTTAAACATTTCATACTCATTGACTAACATATAAATTTTGGACTTCTTAACTTGTGAAGTACCTTCATATGTGACTTCAAGTTTTTCCCATATTTCTTTACCGGTATCACAACCACAAACACGATTATATTCATTATCACTTAAAGCACAATAAAGAAAATTTTTGGTTTGAAAGTGTTGGAATTGATGTATTCACAAAGGGGGGGTGAATTGGGTATTTAAAAATTTTTCCTCTTAGGTTTATCCAAATCAGCAGTATTACACAACCTAGGGTCTGTCTAAGAAATTATAAACCTAATCATTCATAATACTAAATTACAAACATTAAAGTGCTGAAATTTAAATTGCAGAAATTAAAAGTAGGCACAAGAAATGTTATCAGGGTTCGGCCAATACTGCCTACGTTCCCGCCTCTGCTCACAAGCCTAAGGATTCTACTACGGCTTACTTAACGGGTGCAGTGGCACCATTTACAACTAGGTCAAAGTCTCAAGGCTAACCTTAACCTTTACAAACTCTCCTTGCGAGGCGGAGAAGGCCCTAACAACTGATCCTTCAGGGTTAGATCAAACCCCCTTAGGTCATGCTTGGAATACAATTAATGAGTATGAAATTTTACGTACAATTCAAATGCTTCTTAACTAAGCAAACTATGTTCCGATTCAGCACAGTATAATCAATGCACATCAATCAGATAAAAACTATAAGCTCAGTGCAAATATGTGCAATACCACTCAATGTAATGTCACTAAGCAATCAAGTGCAAAAATGTATTGTCAATCTATCTTTGAAACAATATACCAATATATATGAACCAAAGAGAGGGTTTCAAAGTTTTTGAATAATGTGATTAAATATCTTAAAATGATATTCTCAAAATATAAGCATAAGAGATATTAGCAATCGAAACTTGCAAAAAATGTTTTCTAGAAGAACACAATACAAGCTCAAGAGTCTTGCAATAATAGTGCAAAGACTCACATGCTCTCAAAATTTCCCCACAAATGAATTTATGGATTAAAATCAATAGGGAAAATTTATAGCTTACTCTCACAAGAAAATCAACACTCAATCAAAACAAAGAGAGTATAGCTTGTGTAGGGGATTGTAGGTACTCTCAAGATAATCTCACTCAACAAGATTTTGCAAAGGAATAAGTAAACGAGGAGTATTTTGGCTTGGAGTATGAAGAAGGGCTCTCAAAAAATTTAGAGAAAATATTTGCTAATTAAATCCCTAATTATATATTAATCTTGCAAATGAGCTCCTATTTATAGACATACCCAAAAAAATAACCGTTGGGGACATAAGGGTAATTATTAAAATTATTTTAAATGTGTTTAATAAAATTAACCTTGTTTAATCCCAATTAATCGCGGTAAAAATTTAGCCAACCCGAGAGTTTCGATCGACTAAGCCTTAGGTTCGGTTGTAATGCCCCGGACCCACCGCGTGGGGCCCGAAGTGTTATGAGACCAACCACACGTCTCTGATACCATTCACACAACAAAACTTAATTAAACAACCTCAAAAAAAATATCAAAGTACTATATTTACATATGCAAACCCATAAAAAGGTACATCCATGTTCCATATTACATAACGAGGACAAAATATTAAACACAGTCTATACACATATCCATTCTTTTATTTACTCACAAAACTACCCCGCCTTGGAGCTTTCTAAGCTCGACCACTTGGAGATCCTGAAAAGATTAAATATCCGTTGGGGTGAGACACCTCTCAGTAAGGAAGAAATAAGTTACAACAGTGTGCGGTTGAAGTGTTTGATATACAATTACAACATATACATACAATTGTATTTCACTATCAATAGCAGCTGAGAAAATGCATTCTTAATCACATCACTGTCGACTTCTCTGTCACCCAATCACATACGCATATACATAATTATTTTTACTGATAATTCCCGATAATAGGGAAGTTTACCAGCCCATACAAGTAGATTCCCTCTACTCTAGTGCTAATACCAGGGCACTCACCTTTCTCAGTAAGCCCTTTGGTTATGTATCCAGGTAAAGTCTCCGAGAATAGGGAAGGTCACCCGCTAATACAAGTGGCTTCCCTCTGCTCTGGTATCCACAAATAATTACCAGAGCACTCGCCTTCCTCAGCAAGCCCTCAGATGGAGAGTTCAACTTTACCATAAATACTCATTTAATTAAAGTTACACATATCCAATGCTGTCATTTTACAAAGTTCCACACATATACGCATACCATAACCAATCCATACAGGATAGTTCGTACAGGTTTCATTCACACCCACACAGGGTTTATATCACACAGAATATAATGTCCACATGTGACTCTAATCCATATAAAATACATGTCCACATAGGATTGGTCCACACAGACTATCAACCACATAGGTTACACAGTCCACACATGACTAATCATCACACAGATTACAACACATACTACCTTATTCATGGTAAATAGGTAAAACAAACTCCTCATACCACTGCCATTGTTTTACCCCCCAATATAAACGCCCATATAACAACCTCCTCATACCACTGCCAACGTTATATGATGGTTATATCAAGTACGATATAACGACCTCCTCATACCATTGTCAACGCCATATTGCAATTTACATGAACCACAAAACAATACACATCCAGTAAGGTAAACACATCAATGCATTCCCATTCACGGTATTTAATTATCCAAACAGCATCACAACCAAACAAAATTTGCAATCCAAATAGTATCCACAAGTATACATCAGTCAAAATCAAGTAGCACCCACAATCATTTAATTGTCAAAGTTGTTTTCATGCCACACAGTTTTTCCCAATATAATATATAATCAAAAATAGTATTTTCTAGGCTTGCACCAATCAGGATAATTGACCTAAATATATAGATTTTTATACCCAAAAATTAACCAGTTTAAAATTAAATAAAAAGCTGTTATAAAGTGTTTCCCCTTACATGCTCCTCAAATTCCTGCCTAAACTGAATGAAAAACGAGACCCTATAATCCAAAATTACCAACTCACTCAAATCTTAGAAAAATGCTCATTTAATGCTTCCTAGGCTCCAAATAATTATATTTAACAAGAAAACTCCAAAATAACTCACTTACCCTGATTTGGGATGGGGTGCCCCGAAACCCCAAATCAACGATCTGCTCCAGCAGCCTTGCTGAGAACAATCCTATGAACCTTATGGCAGTTCTGGATTGTCAAACCAGACTAAATCCAAGCCAAATTCGAAGAGAGAAGGCAGAGGGGCCATTTTTCTAGAGAGAGAAAGGATTCATGCAAGATTTTCTCACTAAAAATGAAAGAAATTGCTATTTATAGGTAGGGACTCGTCGACGAGACACGTGGATTCGTCGATGATCCCATGAAGAACACTCGTCGATGAGATCGTGAGTTCATCGACGAGTTTTAGCATACCTCAAACCCTCTCAGTAACTCCTCATCGACGAGACATTGCCCTCGTCGACAATCCAAAAAAGAATGCTCGTCGATAAGACCAGTCGATTCATCAACGAGTTCTCACTAACACCCTTTTAGATATTCCTTTTTCTTCTCTTCTCTCTTTCCTTTCCTTTCCTTACTATCGGCGTTGCATGGACAAAATGCTATTTGGGTACTTGTGGATTAACTGACGAAGACTGCCCATTTTTTGCCAATTAGAGTTAACTACTCTATGGACAGATTGACTGAATTATATATCTAGGAGATAGTTAGATTCCATGGCGTCCCAGTGTCCATAGTTTCAGATAGAGACTCATGGTTCACATCCCATTTTTTGAGGATTTTGCAAGGAGCCATAGGGTTCTCAGTTGTCATTTAGTACAACTTTTCATCCTCAGACATATGGGCAGACAGAGAGGATGATACAGATTCTGTAGGATATGCTACGAGCATGTGTGCTGGATTTTGGAGGTCTTTGGATGCAGTATTTGCCATTAATCAAGTTTGCGTATAACAACAACTACCAAGTCAGCATTGGGATGGCACCGTATGAGGCATTATATGGCAAGAGGTGCTGATTCCCATTATACTAGGAGGAGATTGGGGAAAGACAGATTTTAGGGCTAGAGCTGATACAACAGACTCGGGATAAAGTCAAATTCATGAGAGACAAGATCAGAACAGTACAAAACTGGTAGAAGAGTTATACAGATTCTCGCTGGCAAAAATTGGAGTTTGACATAGGAGATCACGTATTCCTAAAGGTGGCACCGTTGAAGGGAGTTATAAGGTTTGGGAGGAAGGGTAAACTGAGCCCTATGTATATTGAACCATTCAAGAATCTTAAACGGGTGGGTCCAGTTGCCTATAGGTTGACACTGCCACCGGTCCTATCTAGGATCCATGACGTATTCCACATTTCTATGCTGAGGAAATACGTCCCAGACCCCTCCCATATGATCAACTATGAAGCACTGGAGTGGGGTGATACCTTAGCTTATGAAGAGGTGCTAGTGCAAATTTTAAACTAGAAGGAATAGGAGCTACGCACGAAGAAGATTCCACTAGTAAAGGTGCTATGGCAATCATGCAGTAGAAGAAGTTTCATGAGAATTAGAAGAACATATGCGCTAGAGGTACCTACATCTATTCAATGGAGCTAGAATTGAGCCAATCAGAATAAAAATGAATAATAATGTTATATTTTGATTTGTATAGTGTAATATAGGATAAATATAGTTTTTGGTTTTGGGTGTGAATGGCTTTGGGAGAATTTTGAATAGTTGTAATCTCCCAAGACCCTCTTTGTAATCACGGTGTTCCTCTGCCATAAGTGAGGGTAATTAATAAAATTGGGGTGTTTTCCTTTAAGGATGAAAATGTGAAGAATAGCAAATTTTGAGGATGAAATTTTATAAGGAGGGGAGAATGTAAGGAACCCAAAAATATTTAGGTGTAGTGATCTTAAAAATTAAAAAAATAAATTAAATAATATAATATAAATTATAATATATATATATATATATATATATATATATCATTACTTACCTAAGTCTTCAAGTAAGCTTCAGGATTGTAGAGAAGCTACGTAGCCCCCACTTGACCGTCTCTCACTTGCTCCTCCGTCTCTCTCTCCCACTCTCTTCAATTTCTCAACTTATATTCGCCCGATCGAAAATCAAAAAATATCGCTGGATTCCATTTTTCGCCATCGATATTTCTACCGAAACGGATTTTTCACAGGAGCAACGTAGGCATATTCCTTATGGTAAGCTAAATGCACACTCTTACCTCAATTTTTCGTAAATCTTAAGCCTAATTGACGATCGGACACCACTACGAGAATCTAGGGATGATTCTCTACAAGTCTAGTGGAGCAGATTTCTCGTGGGATCGTTGTAGGCATAACCCCAAAATTAGGATAAGGGAGTTATTAAGGGACTAATTATTATTTAATTAATGTAGATTTAGAAATGTTAAAATATTGGACATTCTGAGGTTGAACTAGAGTTATTGAATTTAGGGTTCAGGTAAGCGTCGCGGGTGTAATTTTGGGACCCTGCAGGTATAATTTGGGAAACCAGGTAAGGGTGTTAAATATTAGTTTAAATGTTAATTTGGAGTATATGAAGTCTAGGGAAGGTTATATGAGTATTATTTTGGGAAATTAATTAATTAATCCGGGGAAAACGTGAATTGCAAGATTTGAGTTTTGGGCGCGAGGGGGCGTAGGATCTGGGTTTTAACAAGACTCTCAGTAAGTCAGGTACGGGGAATAAATTATAGCAGTATTTTTTATATTATTGATTGAATGAGTATGTGAAAAATGAAGTTATGATATTTTTCCCTGTGAAATTAGTATATTATAAATATTAGATGAAAATTGTGTGGCTTATAATGTATATTGAAAAATGTGAAATTTGATGATGAGTATTTTATGAGAAAATGATGAAATGAGAACTATCAATATGTTTGCTGGAAATGATTAAAAAAATATATAAATACATGTATAGAAATGATTTTATGAAAATGGGAAAGTATGAATACTGATTTGAGTATGTTGAGAAGTATTGAAAAACGTAAAATGAGTTATATACTAACGTGAGAATGAAATGAATGTGAAAAGAGATATATATGTATTACTATGAAATGAATTTTGAAATGTGGGAATATTGCAATGTAAATTCTGTAATATGAACATTGAAATGTGGGAGTTGAAATATGAATATTGAAATGTAAATATTGAAATGAGTATACTGGGAAATGTGAACATTACAAAGTGCGAAAGCTGCAATGGGATCATTGGAAATATGATTGATGAAATGCCAATACCGCATAATGATTGCGGGTATGTGGTAATGATAACCCTAATGGATGGATATGGAAACCCTAATGATGGGTTATGATATTGAGCATGGTATCGTTGCTAGTGGTGTTAATGCAACCACACAGACTTGTGGAGCGTGTGGCGTGACAGTCGACTGAGCTGTATAGTAGAGTTGTTGTGTCACCTGAGTCCGAATCAGGGCTATAGGCTAGTCAGTCGTACTACAAATACGGGATATGTGATATGATATTTTGATCTAACCGAGTCGGCCAACTGTAGTTAGATCCAGCCTTCGGGCTGTACAATCCTAACTACAGGAGGAAGCATGGAGTAGTGAATATCCTCAGGGTAGCCATGAGTTACAGACACAAGTATATTGGTTATCAGGGACACTTATGAGCTAGATGAAAATGGAAATGCAATGAAAGAAATGAGAGAAGAAATAGTGTGAGTTAATAATATAAATAAATGAGGCGAAGTAAAACTCTCCGCCTGAGGGCTTACTAAGTAAGGTGAGTGCCCTAATAATTATCAGTTGGAGCTGAACCCGAGTAATCGGGTAAGGTTGCAAACGGCATCAGGGCAGAGGGAAGCTGCTTGCATGGGTGGGTAAGCTTCCCTATTCTCAAGAACTTTGCTGATAAACATGAGTTGTGTACGAATGATTTTAGAAACAAAATTAAAAGCTTTTAAAAGCTTGTGATGTATATCTATACGAGTATGAACATGAACTTGTATATCTCAGATGGAAATCATTTTAATGGGTATTTTAATATAACTGAACTCAAAGTGCCACACACTGTAAATAATTTATTTCGTCTTACTGAAATGTGTCTCACCCAAATTATCTAAACTTTTCAGGGAATAGAGACAGACCAGGTGATAGGTTTCCGAGATAGTGTAAAGTTGATACCCTGATATACAGGGTGAGTGTTGGACTAGGGAGGTGTAATTCCCCTAGGGTTGTGTTGTTTTGGGTATGATAGAAATGTATATGTTTATGTATAATGATACTTAGGGTATTGTATTCTGGATTGTTTGTATTTTATGACTTCTGCTATTAGGTTAATATAAATGAAATACCCATTTACACGGTGCCAAATGTGGTCGGGTCATGTGAGTGGTAGAGGTGTTGACGTGGCCGATATATGATTGTTTAATATTATTTATTTTTTAAAAAATGGTATGAAAAATCGGGGCGTCACAGACATTGTAGCCATGGTGAAAGGAAGAAAAAAATAGCAGAAGATAAGCAAGAGGTGTATGGATAATGCAGGAACCGTGATTTTTTTTTTTTTTGACCTAATGTTCACAATGGCTCTAATACCATAAAGAGAAAATGAGAATAAAGGAAAATTGTATTTCTCATTCCAATGAATGAAACGTGAACACTAAGTAGTTGAGGAGGATACAAGAAGGGGTATTTAAACAAGATTACATGATATGGTTGCAAATCAAGGAGATATCTTAAATCCCATGAAATCTAAGATAAATGACTATTATAAATCCCATAGAATTTGAAATATTTGCAAACTTTCTGAAATATTCATAGATTTTATTAGGAGTCTATAAAATCTGCTTTGTTGACATCTATGCTCGGTTATTTTTTTATTTTTTTGAATCAATAGGCTCTGATTTGTTAACATATATGGTCCTTAGATTTTTATTATGACGATTGACTTCTAGTTTTTGATGCTCCTTAGACTTTATTATGACGATTTACCTCAGATCTTCGACATTTAAATCTGCAGCGGGAAAAATCGTTGATAATTTGATGAAACAGTCAACGGTTTCCTTCTGAGTTTGTTTCTACTTGAAACCGGCGATGTAACCGTCTACAACATCATTCTCATTGAGTGTGCCGAGATGTGATGCATTGCTAATAATAACAACTACAATAATAAATTATTAATTCTAAAAATAATAGTAACTACTATTATAAAAATAAAAATAATAAAGATGTCAGTAACAACAACGATGATGACGACAATACCAACAATACTAACAATAACAATAAACAGCTGCAACAATAACTGTAGAGACCCAAACCTGAATAAGCTGGGTTCGTTGACGAAGGGTCACGTTCGTTGACGAATTCCTTCAGATCCTTATCGACGAAATTCAGAACCTCGTCGACGAGCAAATACCGAGCGGATCAGAGAATATATAGAACTTGGGCTCGGCAACGAAGGGATGGCCTCGTCGACGAACTGTGTGGTGGATTCGTCAACAAAGACTCCGCCTCGTCGACGAGTGGGACTTGGTCAAAGGCCCTATAAATATCTATTTTGGTTGCTTAAGAGCTAAGGTTGCTTCCAAAAGTTTTCTCTCTCTCTCTCTCTCTCTCTCTCTAAGGATGGTCGCCGTTCATCGTCCATTTTCAAAAATGGAGGGTACTGTGTAGATAAGAAGAGGAAATTCTACAATTTTAGTTGACCGGATCATCGTTTTGAAGATTTTCGGGTTTTTTTTCCCAAAAAATCGAAGTAGGGATTTGATCTTAGTTTTGATTGGATATTTGAATAGTAGTAGAAAATATAATAAGATTATATTCTGTGGTTTTAGGTTTTGAGGATCCCGGGTTGTCGGTTTGGATCGTTTTCATACGAAGTTCGTTTTGAGTTTAAGGTAAGGGGAATTTGATACAACAGTATTTTTGGAAAACTAAATCACTAAAAAGTTAGTTTATACTTATATGCATGATTTAACTGCTTATTTGCTAAATTCTACCGAGTAAAGATGTTAGTTTTACGATTTTTCAGTTTCTGGTAAAAATGAGGAATTTCGACGTATGATCTCCAAACTTTACAAAATCATTTATTTGCATTTATACTATAGTAGGAGATACTCGAATTCTTTACTTAACCATTTAAATGAAGTTTACTGAGTTTTATCATTTAGCGGGTTTTGGATTAAACTTGTGTGATATATGTTGAAATGGAAATGTATGAATTTTCTATACTATTGATATAGATATGGGAACGAAGTTCCAATTTTTTATACTGAGTATGTTGAAATGGAAATGTATGAATTTTCTATACTATTGATATAGTTATGGGAACAAAATTCCAATTTGTTATACCGAGAATGTGAAAAACGGAGGCTAGTGAAACACCAAGTTGAATCAGTAAATAAAAATGGGTAAACTAAGTGGAAAGGCGCCAGTTTGAACCCAATGTGATTATTTGAATTTGTGAAAATACTGGAATTACACAGGTTACTGTTTTGTTATAAATTATATATATGATACTAGAACCACAGCTTGTGACTAAAAGAAGTTGAAAGAAACTTCAGTAAAAAGGGGTTGAAAGATACTACAGTTCGGGGGTTGAAATAAACTCTTAGGGCTAGGTATCGATGCTGGCAGTGCAACCATACATGAGAAAATCAGTATGGGTATATTAGATGGTTGACCTGCGAGAAGTTAGTAAGCTGCTGGTAAAAATAAACTAGGGGGCGGTCAGACTATAAAGATGCTCGGCTTTGTCTACACGAACAGGACACTGTTAGAGGCAATCAGTGCACAACCTGTGCCACGGGGTAAATAGGCAACTTGTCATATCAAGGTGGAGGTGTTCTAATAATTATATGCATGATTTAAATATTTGATGTGCAGATAAATGTATATGATACAGTATTATAAATAAATGTTTTAAATGTATGAGTTTGTATGAAAATGTGCATATATGCAGTCATACACCGTTGTAACACTTTCTTCCTTACTGAGAGGTGTCTCAACCTATCTTACAACCTTGTTTTCAGGTCCATCAGTACGTCGGTCCTAGTAGCTAAAGGGACTGAGGAGGTTATTTTTGGTTTAGCTTACATAAGCATATGAATCTTATATTAAACTTAGATGAAGTTCCTTCTTGGAGGGTTGTAATAACATGATTTACTCTATGCCTGAATTTATGTAATTGTGGATGTATTAGTAAACTATGGTATAAGACTAATAGAAATCCCAATGGATGTTTATGTTTTTCTACGACATTTACATCGAAATTATGTATGATTTACACCCGTATGTCCCTATTTAGGGCGGGTTGTCTATGTATCATGAACATGTACAAGTATTTTGTATGAGTGGGTGACACCTGGGTCTGTATAAAGGGTCGGATCGTTATAATAACAACAATAGAATAATAATGGTAGGAATAATTGTAATTTTTATAAAAATAATAAAAATAACAATAACAACAATAGTCACAAGAATAATAAACAACAGTAATACTAACAATAGTAATAATTATTATTATTTTGTGTTATTATGTACTACTACTATTACTCTTGAAAGATAACAAGAAAATCCAAACAATATTATTATTATTATTATTATTATTATTATTATTATTATTATTATTAGTTGAAAATTATAATAGGACTCACAAAATGCATGTGTTTTTAAGGATAAATATGTTGAATTTAAGTATATATTTAGAAGACTATAAAATTAAATAATTTGTACTAGGGGCATTTTTGAAAATTGACATACTTTTCATTATGATATAATCACCATTAAAGAATACCAAATATTTAAAAGGAATAAAAATGCAATTCCTACAATAATTTTGTATTATTAAATAAATGTAGCAATTGTATTTCAACAATGATTCCATTCCTGCCTTGGTTTCGTTCCAATCCCGATTCATTTCTCGCTTCAAATTTCACAAACTAAATAACTAAATAAGGGATTGATTATGGATATAGCGAATTCCTCGATTGGTAAGACCTACTACCATGCATCTATGGAAGGACTTTAAGTTAATATGGGAGAAAAATCCTAGGTAATAAATATAAAACAGTGAATGGAGTCTTAATTCTTTATATATTTACTACTTTTAAAGTAGACACTCTCGTGAATGAAAATGCTCTATGGTCCTCATTGATTAGAGCATGAGACTTCTAATTTAAGAGTAGCTAGCATGACACATGTTATTCATCCGTTTCTCCTAATCTTAGTTATTTAGAAAAGAGGAAGTGTTCCGACGAAACAAAATCAATTGAGAATTTCAGAAAATTCACTCGAGCTTTTACTAGGAAAGATGGACAAAGGCCACAAAGCATATGATTATAACTATATTGGAAGAATCATTTTTTTAAAGTTGACTCCATAATCTATTAATTTAAAAATAATCATGTCTTTTTATTTAAAATTCAAATATATAAACAGACTGACTTGTCATTATTCACTATAAAAATTTTAACCCCCTTTTAATAAAATATTTTCCTTTTATTCAAATTTCAAACATCTAGATTAATTCAACAAATTCATAAAAAAAAAAAAAAAACAAAAGCAAATAGATTAACCTATACAAAAAAAAAAGTGAAAAATTTTGGGCTATATTGTAATAAACCCAAACTTAGGAGAACCAAAAAAAAGGGTCCAAATTAAAATGACTAGTTACAATTCATTCAAAAATTTTCTTTCTTTAGCATTTTCTTTATGGGAAGTATTTTCCTTTCATACAAACAACAAATTCAACAACCCGAGAAAATAAAAAGGCGAAGCCAAATAAAAGAAAGACGTTTGGGCCACAGCGTAATAAGCCCAAAGTTGAGGGAAAACAAAGAAAAAAAGCCCAAAGTTGTTCATTTATTTTCCGAGCGCTTCCCTCCACGTCCATCCGAACTAAAATTCCCTCCTTCCCTCGTTCCCTGGTTTTCTCCTCCCTTTCCCAACCCCTCTCTTTCCCTCTCATCCTAACTCAGATCCCTACTCTCTTTCTCTCTCTAGAAAATCTCTCTCTCTCTCTCTCTCTCTCTCTCTCTCTCTCTCTCTCTGCTTGATTGATTATCTCTGATTCCACAGATTCTCAAGTTCTCTCAACACAATCTCTCTTGGATCCTCTCGGAAGCAGTGTTCGAATGTCTGGCGCTCGAGCCGCCAATCACACGGCGGCGGCGGCGCTGCCTGCGGCGGCTGGTGGCCAGATCCCGCAGCCGCTGAAGCGCCGCCTCCCGTTCTCGACTAAGCCGCCTTTTGTTCCTCCCAACGACTACCACCGCTTCTCCGGTGACCCTTGTGTCGGTGCTGCCGATCGTGAAGTCGAAGCTATTGTTGTCAAATCTCCAGTTAGTTTTTGTCTCTGCTGTTGATTTTAGTTTCTTTAAAACGCATTTATAAGTTCAGGTTTCGCAAATGATGTTTTGGGTATAATTGTAATGAGATTTGCAGTGAAATGTGTCCTAATGCTATTGAGCTTTAACCGTTGCTGGATTTGCCTAGCTTCTACTGTTCGTTCTGGGTTTTGTGAAGTTGATTTAAGGGAAATTTATTTTTTAAGTGGAGTTGATCCAGGGTTGGTGTGTATTTTGCGTGAGCGTTTCTTGTTTTTTATTTTCAGGCACGTACATTTTGGCACCTTGTGCGTTTTTTTGCACAATTTTGTGGCTTTTGTGCCAGATTTTAACAGTGGTTGGTTTCCCCTCACTTCTTTGTTTTCTAACACTTTAACTACGAGAAAATAGAAAAGAAATGATAATGATTTCTTTTAGGCCACGTTTGTAACTTGAAAAATATTAGGGAAAGGAAATGAAAATTTAAAGGAATTCACTTTTTTTATGTTTGGTCAAGGAAAGAGAGAAAGAAAATAAAAAAAAAAAACACCAAATCAATGATCAAAAATTTGATTTTACATTTCATTAAGATTTGATTTTTCTTGGTTTTTAGTCATACTAGAACAAAATTTTATTTTTATTAGTGTTTGATATAGAGAGAAGATGTGGTGAAAATGAGTTTCTTTCTTATTTTTCTTTCTTTTTCTTTACCCAAGCAAAATACTTGATCCAAATGGACCCTTAATAAAGAGAAAATATAAGAAAAGGGAGTGATTTCTTTCCCCTGTTGTTTGGATAACTCAGAGAAAAAAAAAAAAAATTTCTCTCATATATTGTTCAGATAACAAGACAAAATAAAAGATTCCATATTATCTTACCAAATGAACCTTTTATTTATTAACTAAATTAATTAACCTTATTGCTATATTAATTTTCTTTCTTTTTGTTCAATAGCCATTTTTGACATTTGAAATAAAAGCATGACACAATAGATTTCTGTTCTCTCCAAATCTCTCCACTTTTAGAGAGATTCAAAAGCGAGTATTTCTCTCCCTCCTTTTCTCTTCGTTTCTCTTCATTCATTTATAGAAAATGTAACCCAAGCAAGTGATTTGGAGAGGAAAGTTCTCTTTTCTTTTCTTTTCTCTCCAAATCATTCAATCCAAACAAAGTTAATGTGCAAAATTAATCGTATTTGACATCTCCATTTGTCTGCATGAGGTATCATGCTGTCTTCAAGTGAATGATTTTACTTAGCAGTTTGGTTCTTCGAGAGGTTTATGGTGGACTATGTCATGCTAAGACTATTTTTTGAAGTACACGTTGACACATGCACGAATTGTTGCATCCCCTGGATAGTTGTTTATGTTTTGCATTGCTTGATTGGTTCAGGTCACTGGTTTTTTTTTTTTTGTTTTTTAAGTACTGTATTTAGTACATACAATCCAACATATTTAAATAAGAAATTGTGTATATCATTCATTTACTAATGCATTTGCATATATACGTTGCATACATACAACTGTTGAGTTTGAATATTTAGATAATCAACAGATGATACACACATTTTAGGAGAAGGCTGACATAAGGAACTGAAAAACCTGTTGGAGTGTATTGGGTAATCATCCAAATTGGTGTACGTGCAACACATTGCTACCCCCCCGCCCCCTCCTTGCCTTGCAACAATAAAAACAGTGGGATGATTTCAACAGTGAGCTTCTTTTGAAGTTTGAAACAAGGTGATATAGGACTTCTGGTCAAGATTTAGGAAGTTAATCAACAATAGAGTTGTCTTGAACCTTTTCAAGTATTGAGTTTGACATGTTTCATGTGTGGAACTGGATTCACACCGAGATATATAGCTTCCAAATTCTTAGGAAAGTGTGAAGGTGGTTGATGAAGTAGAACATGAAGCTTGCAGAAATTTTTTTTGAAGCTAATGGTAGTATGAGTGTCAGGCTGATCGCTTGAATGGAAATAACCTTCTGCTTGAGAGTTGTTCCACTTACCAAGTTTTGTCTGAAGAATGGTAGCCTGTGGGGAGCAATGGTCATCTGGATTGCTTGCCCAATTTGACCTAAATAGGCATGAAGTGAGAAATCAGTAGGGGCTGAATATGGATGTCAAATTGGGATGACATGTGTAGGTAGCATACCACTTTACAACTTGCCTGTTTACAAGTGGGATTGGTGCATGTATTATAAAATTTGTTGATAGGAAAGTTAATTTCCAGCTGTGTGCCAAAGGGCTTTTAGCTGCATGCATCTGCACCTGAGATAGTAGGTCTTTGATATATATGTATTGGGAAAGAAAGAGGCTGTTTGAGTTCAGTGACCATCAATGCCCAAGAAAATATGCAAGCTATGATGGTCTTTGACAGCCAAGCTTTGCTGAAGATCAATAAGAAGCTATGACTGATGACATAAAATGGAGCTCCTTGTGACAATAATATCATTGATATAGATGATCACCAAAAGAGCACTAGTGGGTGTGTGGTGGACAACGTGAGATGTGTTGGAAACTGCAGGTTGCTATGGAGGAAGGAATCTAATTGCCGCAAATCCCAGCCATTTGAGAGAGCAAGGGATAAAACCACCTATATTGAAGTAGCTTTAATAATGGGACTAAAAGTGGTCCCTAGTCATTATATCAAAGCGTTCTTATTGATGGAACTCCTTATTAAACATTTAATACACTAAACTCATTTGTAGTTGATAACATCGCAAGATTGTAAAGATGGAATGAGTAACCATGTGCCATTGCTCATGAGTGCAGTATATTCCTAATCCATTGCTGCGTGTCAAAATTGTGTCGGTGGCATAGTGTAACAAGTTGGTTCAATTGTGACTAAATCGACATTGTTGGAAGGGTGAGGGACATTGGTTGAGGCATGGGCTTTAGCATGAGTAATCATGGAGTGCATCTTAGTTGGAGGATGTGAAGGGATAGATGGTGCAGTTTTGGGAGTGGGAAAAGTTCATTGTGATGTTGAACTCTTGATGGAGATGTGGATAAGGACAATATATGGGTATGAAATAAAGGATTTGGTGGACTTTTGGGTATGCAAGGATTGTGGAGGATGTGGCAGCAGATATGGATGGTTCTTTTACATGGAACTGAAGCACATATGAGCATGGCACATACAGAAACTGGCGGCAGCAAAACCATGAGCGGATAAGGGGTTGTTTGGCAAGGAGAAGGCTATGATGACAAAGGAACAGGTGCATTAAAAAAAATAGAATAGAAATTTACCTTTGTCAAAACTAATGTGTTGAGAGTTATAAGCCTGCTCAGTGGCAACATGTAGACATTTTAACTTTTGTGGTGGGGGCTATATACTAAGATGAAACATTCCAGCGAACAAAATTATAGGGGGTGAACAACAGCCACAAATGGCATTTAATTGATCAATAAACAACAATTTGGAAGGCGTTATCGTTATCCTAAATAGATACCTATGTTGAAAGGGTTAACTCGATTTCCACCATGTTATAGTGGTGACATTCAATGAAACCATTTTGTTTGTGCATATATGAGCAAGGCTATTGACGTTCTACATTGATAGTGTTGAGAACACATGAAATGGTACAGCAAAGAAAAATAAAATAAGAACAAGAATTCCTCCCTTTACAGAAAGAAAATAGCTATAGAATCACAAAAAACACAACACACTCCAATGAAGCAAAGTCAACCAATCCCGCTGTTAGTCTTCAGAAGTCGCATGACAAAATAAGCCATTTGCTGACACCCACAAGCCACAACGATGAAAGATAAACCACTCAATCCAAAGCAAGTTGTCAGGAGTGGCCACACAGTCTGCACCTTTGAAAATTCTGGCATTCCTCTCCAACCAAACACAGCAGTGCTGTAACGCCCCAACCTTGGTCTGTCAGGGAGCACTGTGTTTCTCCTCTTCCACTTGGACTAGACAAAAGGGGGGCGGGCCTTATCGGACTAATGACTGGCCTCATAGACCAACACGTGTCCTTTTTAGTGTGTTTTGTCCTCATTCACACACTTCCTGAGAAAACTTCCCAGAAGGTCACCCATCCCTAGATTACTCCAAGTCAAGCACGCTTAATTGTGGAGTTCTTATGGAAAGGTTCCCGAAAAGAAAGGTGCATCTTGTCGATATAGGTAGTAACATCTAATCTTTTTAAGCCTTTCTTCCACGGGGTATCACATTCTCCCCCACTTACAGGATGCAACATTCTCGTTGCGAACCCACATTTCCAAACTCAGGCGATGTGAATCTCATCACACTTCCGGTTGGGTAATTGTTTTGATACCATTTTGTAATGCCCCAACCTAGGTTTGTTAGGGAGCACTGTGTCTCTCCTCCTTCACTTGGATCACACAACAGGGGGGCGGGCCTTATTGGACTAATGACTGGCCCCACAAACCAACACGTGTCTTTTTCAATGTGTTTTGTCCTCACTCACACACTTCATGAGAAAAACTTCCCAAAAGGTCATCCATCCCAAGATTACTCCAAGTCAAGCACGCTTAATCGTGGAGTTTTTATGGGAAGGTTCTCGAAAAGAAAGGTGCACCTTATTGATATGGGTTGTAACATCTAATCCTTTTAAGCTTTTCTTCCACGGGGTATCACAAGTGCATTGCCACATTTTATATTTTTTTCCTTACCAAACTTCCTAAACGTAGTACAAAAAGCCTTCAACCTAGACGGGTGGACTCAATTTTCACCAAAAATACCAAATAACTTTTCCCAACCACCAAAGTGAAAGGGCAGTAAAGAAACGAATGTGAACAAATCTCCCCACTCAAACGAAGGACACAAACATGAAGCAACAAGGCCTTATTAGGTCTTCTTTCTAGAAGCAAGTCATTGCTGATTTTCTTAAGGATCATAATCCAGATAAAAACTTTTATTGTTGGTGAGACTTCAATTTTCAAATAAAAAAACACGAGGCAAAAGGGGCGGCATTAGGATCATGAATCACAAAATTCTTCAGAATGATCTCAGATTTTAAGTTCCAAGCCCTTTTTTTTACTCACAAAATGAACATGAAAAGAATCAAGTTAGTCAAAAAAGTGCCAGCTCATCAACCTCTCTCTCATCAAGATTTCTCCCGAAGTGGAAATCCTAAGAATGCTCGTCCTCATGCAAAACAAGAAAAGCAGAAGTTGGGGCTTCATGAATACTTGATAACTAAAAGAGAAGAGGATGTGCAAGAGCCAAAGGCGCCTCCCCCACCCAAAGGTCCTGCCAAAAAAAAAAAATTTCTCTCCCTGCTACCAACTTGTCCTAGACATTAGGGGGGGAAAAAAAAAGAATGGTTCATTTGAGACTCAAACTTCCAAGGACTTGAATAAGAACTATGAACCTCTACTTTGTCATCTTAATTATTATGTAAAGGGTGTTACCTTGGCCACAAGGCTCCCCACTTTGTGAGGGTAGGGGGAGGGTCATTGCAGTGTATGAAGCCTTGCCACTTCCCTACCAAAGAGATGTTTTTGGATATCAAATTACCTAGACCCAAACTTCCTTCCCTTTTAGACCTCCTCACAATCACCTAACCTAAAGATGGTCTCTGCCCTAATCGCCACCACTTGACCCACAAAAAATCCCTTGTCAACTTCTCTAGTCTCCACACATAGGAATTCTAAAAGGGGTAATATAATTCAAAGTGAATGAGAACAGACAAATAAGAGTGATATAACCCCTTGAAGTGAAGAACGCTCCTTTCCACCCATCCAATCTCCAAGCTACTCTCTCAAAAACAAAGTCTTAGAACGAGCAGGCTGTAGGATTACCTAAGGGGATACCCAAGTAGGTGATGGGCCAATTCAAAATGAACCTTCTAGCCAAGCAGAAGGATCCCCAATAATAACTGGACCCTCCAAACTACTCTTAGAAATATTAATTTTCAACCTTGACACTTTTTCGAACAACTGAAAGATGGTCGTCAACTTAGAGAAGCAACCCAAATTTCCACATAGGGATGAGTGTGTATTTTGCAAAGAGGGTTGTACAACCACATTGCTGAGGGGTGAACAAGACCAAGACCCGATCAAATTGTCAACAAGGAAGGCACTCCACCCAAGTTGTAACTGAGAGGACAATATAGGCCAAATCAATACTTGAGGCAATATTTGTTGAACGAGCAATCTTGGAAACAAGTTCTCCAACTGCCACAAGTTGATTGGCAAGTGTTTTTTTTTTTTTTAACGTAATCATGCGTTTTCTAGTTCCTTTAGGTGTAGTCTGGAGATTGAAGGAGGCTATTCCAAACTTCATGGGAGGTGTTTAGGTTGATGACGGGCAAATGCATTTTTGGCAAGTGAAGCACAAGTGAGTCCTGCTTTTGTCATTTGAGAAATTCTGGATTGACAATTTCACCATTGTGATTATCATCAAGGAATTGAGGAGGATAAGGCACAAAGCCATCAATGTAGCCTGTCAATCCATGTCCTATTACACAGGAAGAATCAGTGATTGTCACATAATGTTATTATCATGAGCCAGCATACCGGAAGTGGATGACTATATGCAAATGCGCTCGTTGCAATTATTTTGGTAACGCACCAAGTGGACAAAGTTGCTGATGAAGCAGATGAAGAAGAGGAAAATAGGTTTATGGTGTAGCCATTTTTGGCTTTGATACCATAATACAATGCAACAGATTTGGAAAAGGAGTTGTTTTTGTCATTTATTTACTGATGTATTTGCATTATATATGTTGTAGAGTCCATATAAAATAATGATTTTATTGGCTTGAATATTTATATAAGGGAAGGATAATACAAACAGATAAGAGAAGGTTAACGTGAGGAATTCAAAACCAATTTAGTGTAGCGATAATCACCCAAACTGCTGTGGGTGAATTACATGCTAAAAATTATGCTTCATTTCAATATAGAGGCTTCTATCCAAGGTATTGGTAGTTCATTTTATGAAATGAGTCAGAGTGCTTTGATATTTGTTAGGACAGCTTGCTGAAAGGGTTTCAACTTTTTTTCATTGCATAGGAAATAGCACGTATCAAGCTGATGAAACTTGCTGGCTTGCTGTTGATGGGCGTTTCCTTTTTCCCATTCAAACATTGCACCTTGTTTAGTTATACAGCATGCATTGTAAGATACTTGCATTCAATGAATGAAGGTGGACTGAAGTGGTAATTTACACAAAGGGAGAGATCGAGAAAGATCATTTAAGCATGTATCTGCACCATATTCAGCTCAATCAATGTGAAATTTGGATGTATATGCAACATTTGTTTCTTGATGAAGTGAAGAAAATAATTTTACTCAAGAATTAAGCTATACTCTTATTATGGTTCTTATGATATTGTATTTTGTAGATTCATCGTTTTATTCCTTTATTGCCAATTTTGGGCAAGACATGGTAGTTTTTGCTCGCCCAAAAGAGATCAATGTTTTACCCAACTAAATTGTTTTGAGTTAGGAATTGCATCTTCCTAGATGTTACTCAATGCTTCTTTTAAGAACCTTACTTGTGTGGCAGTGAAGGAATCTGTAGGTAGGGAACTGGTGTGGGCCATGGTCCGTTGGGGTTCAATTCTTGCTAATGACCTTGAAAAAAAATTCTTGGATCGGGTTCTTTGGGTGCCATATGAAGAACTAGTAACCATACTTTAGAAACATTAATGGTTTATAAGGTGATTTCTTCATTTCAGACTAACTTATTTGCAGAGGTTTCAAAATTTTAAATTCTTTAGTCGAATGTTTTAACAATTCCACTGGTTTTTGGTGATTTTGTGTTATGAAAATCGATTTGTTGTTGGCTTTCTACTTATTGTTTGTTTCTTTACTAGAGAAAAACTTTTACTTTATTAGTGAAATTTTCTTTTGTTTTTTAAGTAGTGTTGCGCAAATGCATTATTAAATAGGAAGGATAAAAGGACAGCCTCTCCCTCCAAAATGGTGTCTGAATAGAGTCAGGTTGATGGCACCTTACCCTGCCTCGAGAAAGGCTGTAATTGATATGAAAAGGGAGGATTAATTCATGGGCAAATCATTATGTTTAAATAGGAGGCCCATAGCCTGTGGGAAGATATTCTATGCTACAGTCAGGTGGGTGGGAGGTAAAATATGGACAAGGGGCAGCCTTAAAGAACATGTATGAAATGAGCAAGAAAAGGTTTGGAGATCATGAAATAACTTGCAATCAAAATTCAAGCAAGATGAGCCTTGCTCTTGAGTAATAGCCATATGGTTGTGGTGAAACTCTTTTAACACAATATGTGCTTGTAGTTTGGGAGGAGCGGCTGCACTTAGATAACAAAAAGCTTTTGATGTATGGCATAATATTTTTTATAAAATGGGCTTCTTTCTTTGAACACATCCTAAAATTGTATTGGCAGTCATTCTAAACAGATAATGTGATAGCAAAAAAGAAAAATAGATAGCGAATAAAATTGAGATTAGATGGACTTTGTATTAGCATTTAAAAATAACATTAGATCATCTTTTGAATCTTTTATTTTTTGGACCTCACCATTCAATATCAGTGGTTAACAAACATCTGATTTTAATTTTTTTTTAACTGTTCAGCATAACTCTTCTACTTTTGCAGAAGCAAACATGTGTCCAAGTAATATAGTCCATATAGAAGAATATACAAGTAGATGTGTATATTTGTGATTTGGAAATCACTTTGGCTTATCTTTGTCCATTTTCATGAAAAAGACTGATAATTATGCTACAACTAATACGTTGGGGTTTTACCTGTAAACCTCAGAAGGGGTACAAATGGTGGTTGCATAGTCTTCTATAAAAAAATGGGTGGTCACATAGTCTAGTGACTCTAGCCTCTTCATTTGGATCAAATTGCAATAATCAACATTTTATTGTGTTTGTTTCATAATGTGGAACCTCATAATTACACATTTCAAAAATTCTAATGTGATAGCATGTCTGGTCTGTCATTAATTTGTAATTACAATTCTATGATTGCAATGGTTTTTCTCAGCTATTGAAGCGGAAGAGTAGAACGGACGATAATGAAGTTGAATCCAGCAACTGGACTGCTAGTCCTGGATACGCTGATATAGTTAACAGTCCAATCTGTACCCCAGTGTCTGGAAAAGGGGGAAGGATAGGTGGAAGGTCAAAGGTCTCAAGGGGCAACAGATCGGGGCCGCAAACCCCAGTCTCAAATGCTGGTGAGAATAATCTAATTGCTTTTGCATAGTCTTACATTTAACATGAGCCACACAAATCCTCCAATATGAACTTGAAAGAAAGCATAGTTGTTCGACAGCTATAGTCTTCATAGTTTCTCCACACTAGAAGGAACTATTTTGCCATGTATTGTCAGTATTCCCTGCACTGTGAAGAAAGAAAGATATTAACACGACAGTGTCTGTGTCTTTTGCAGGTTCCCCTTCTCCTCTGACTCCAGCTAGCAGTTGTCGTTATGACAGTTCCCTTGGTAACCTTCAATCTGCTAGCATGTAGAATGATTCATTTGATTCATTTGTTAGTTTTTATCGTCCTCATAAGCTACAGCATTCTAAGTAAAATAACGTGGGGAAAATTTTCAGGTCTTTTGACAAAGAAGTTCATCAATTTGATTAAGCATGCAGAAGATGGTGTTCTTGATCTGAACAATGCTGCAGACACTTTGGAGGTTATTATTTTGCTATTCAATATGTTCTTAGTATGGTTAATGTTCTAACTAGAAGGTTTATATACAGGTCCAAAAAAGGCGGATATACGACATAACAAATGTCCTGGAAGGAATTGGCCTTATCGAAAAGAAGCTCAAGAATAGAATTCGTTGGAAGTAATCTTGAAATGTTTAGCATCTTTGAGAAGTCGATGTTATTTTTCATTTGTATAAATTTGTTTTGAAATTCTAGTGAGCCTCTGAGGATCATGGGAACTTATGTGAGGATTATTTGATTGAACAATTCAATAGGGGAATTGATGTTTCAAGGCCAGGAGAGGTTGGTGTTGATGCTGGCTTGATACAGGTAATAAAGTGGATGTTGGTTTCTTGACATGCAAAAGCACTAGGGATGAAAGTTCATTACCATCCATTGGAATGTTTCTGCTTCTCTGATTTATAAAGGTTTTTAGTGCTTAACAGTTTCTGGACTACCCTATCATCTGTTATTTACCATGATATGGGCCAATGAAATAAGAGGGGGAGGAACAGCGAGAAGCTGCGGTGGCTTTTCAAAATTTGTTTTGATATTGGTGGTTTTTTCCTACAGGAAGATATTCAAAGACTTTCCATGGAAGAGAGTGGATTAGATGCTCAAATAAGGTATGTGGTTTATTCCCTTGTTTTCTCAAATAAGGTGTGTGGTTTATTCCCTTGTTTGAGCAGCCAATACTGTCTTGGCAAACCATGGAAAATGTTAATGCTTCCAAACTGCTGCAGAGAAATGCAGGAAAAATTGAGGAGTTTAAGTGAAGATGAGAACAACCAGAAGTAAAAGTTTCTTTTACCTCCGAACATTTATACAGTTATTCAAAATTAGTCCATACATTTTCTCATATGATGATGCATGTATTCATCTTCCAATTTCCAATCATTTCAGGTGGCTTTTTGTGACTGAAGAAGATATCAAGGGCCTACCATGCTTTCAGGTCAGTTTATTCTGTGCTCTGTAGTTGTATTTGGCAGTGACCACAATGACTTTTTCATAATGTTTTAGATAAGCAGTAATTTATCTTTTTTTTTTTTGCATTGCTTGAAGCAGAATGAGACCCTCATAGCAATTAAAGCACCACATGGAACCACTTTGGAAGTCCCAGATCCTGACGAAGTAAGTTCACAGGAAAGGCTTATTTATGTTCTACATTTCTTGGTTTTTTATGCATGAAAGGAATTTCATGTTCTCTGTGCCAGGCTGTTGATTATCCACAAAGAAGATACAGAATAGTCCTTAGAAGCACAATGGGCCCCATTGATGTCTACCTTGTCAGGTACTGTTGCCTCTTTTTTGGGACAAACGTGTATACTTGTGCACATTTATGACCCTTCTTCCCTTTACAAATAACAATTCAATTATTTGGGCTTTGAATCAGATGAGAGATTGAGCATGTTGCGTCTTGAAATACTCTTCTTCTTACTCTTGATTTATTTAATTTCCCATCGTTCTCTTTGTTTTCTTTTGCTTTGCAGTCAATTTGAGGAGAAGTTTGAGGAAATGAGTAGCGTTGAGCCACCTATAAGCCTCCCTCCTGCTTCGAGTTCAGGATCTAGTGAGAACCCAACAAGAGATATGGTTGCCTTGGAGAACAGTGGGAAGGACATAGAACCTGTGGCACAGGATTGTCATAGACTAAGCTCTGATTTTAATGCTTCACAGGAGAGTCTTGGGGGAATGATGAAGATTCTTCCCTCAGACATGGATGTAAGTATCACATTCTTTTCTGCAATATTTGTGAGTCACTGTCAATACCTCGGTGTAGATCCAGGATAACTCTGGTCTATAGTATTAGGGCTATTTGTAGCTAGCCAATTAAGAATTTTTAGATGTAATAGTACTAGTAGTGCATCAAAGATGCAGCCGCAATCATCTTGTGCCGTCATTCCAAATTGTATATATAGTAGATTATTTTTTTGGGTGCATAACTGCAGAATTACTGAGTGCATAAATAAATTTAAAAAAAAAAAGGCAGCCCGGTGCTCAAAGCTCCAGCGTATGCGGGGTCCGGGGAAGGGGTGGACCACAAAAGGTCTATAGTATGCAGCCTTACCTTGCATTTTTGCAAGAGGCTGTTTCCACACCTCAAACCCGTTACCTCTAGGTCATATGGCGACAACCTTACCTTGCGGATAAGTGGATTATGAAAATAAAAATATAGTTTTAAGTATATAAATGCCTGCTGTATTGTAGCATTCAAGCCTCAAACCTAAATGATCAAGGACCACAGTCGATCAGCTGGCATATGATGTGAAGACCCATCATGGGATGGGCTTTATTTTAATATTTTTTTGCACACAATTGTATGACAACAGAAAATCTGACATAGAATTTGCTTTAACACTCGCCCACACGTGGAGTCTGACAGCACATAGAGACATAAACACATGATTGATAACACCCATTACAAGGAATACGATTATTTTTCATTTAAATGCAGTCAACGAGACTAGAACCCAGGACCTCCTGGTGACCGGCTCTAATACCCATGTTAGATTACCACTTCACCTAAAAGCTTAAGCTGTTAGGTTCTGTGGGCCAGCAATGTATATAGGTAATAATCTCTTTGAAGAACATGGCACTGGATGCAATAATTCTGTTGTAAATAGATTATCAACATACCATTATGGATTCTGTTTATTGATGCGCCCCAATCATTTAATTGCAAGCTATGAACTTCAGAAGTCAAGTGCTCATATAGTTTGCAATGCTGTTAAACTACTCTTTTTTCTTCTTTGCCTTTTGTTTCAAGAATTTTTCATGCTCCAGTGCATATTTTTGTTGAGTAGTTCAATATAGAAAGTAGTCTAAATGTTGTATTTTTCTTATTACATTGCAGACTGATGCAGATTACTGGCTTCTCTCAGATGCTGATGTTAGCATTACAGATATGTGGAGAATGGAGTGTATCCTTTCAAGGCATTGCATATTTATTTATTTATTTATTTATTTTTTTCCGGGTGCTTATTTTTCATTGAGTGTGAGTGCTTAATTCCATGACTGTAACTATAGCTGGTGCCCCAATTATAGAAGGTGTTGAATGGAATGGGATGGATATGCTACATACAGAGTTTGGGATGGTTGATGTCAGTACACCCCGACCGCAAACTCCTCCCTCTGGTATTGCAGAAGTACCATCTGCTGCTGTTAATTCTTCACAGAAATGAGTGGGATTTTCCCGACAAGATGGATAGACCAGGAAATTCAAGTTTCCAGACATGAGCAACCTTTCTTGCCTTTAAAATTCTCTTCTAGATAACTGATTAATCGGGAAGCAAAATGGCAGCAGGTTGCTTACAAATGTGTACTGGGAAGCTTGTGGAAGCAGTTGATGTATAGTGAGCTGAAGATTTCTGCTGTAGTGCATGAGTGGAGCAATATGCATGACCCCTCCGGTAATGTTAGTTTATATGGAAAAAAGCTACCTTTTGATATTCCAAGCAGAAGTGGATGTTTAAGATGGAGTGAGTTTTAACCAGCTGCATAACTTCACTTTGCATGCATCCCTTGTGATGTTATGCAGATGGTTCCTGGGGCTCTATCTTTTGGACGCCAAACACCAAGTCGATCCATGCCCACAGAATTCTACAACTATATTCTGCTGCAAGGCCTAAATTGTTCTCTCCTTGTACTATCATAGGCATTTGATACAGACTACGCAGCATTTCATCATTAATCGTTTAAAAATGATTTTTATATTCAGATGTATTTAGGGTGACTATATTGCTTCACTGAGTAGCGGGGCAGCATTTTGTGTAGGTCTTAAAAATTGATGTCTGGATGAACTTCAAGTGTAATTTAGTGATGGCAGGCAAAGCCTAGTGTAAGAGTAGAAATTGGATCTTCAAATGCAGCAAATTTCCTCGAGCCATCACGGTAGCTCTCTTCTGCAACGGTTATTACTGTATCTTTCAGCTTTCTGTATTTTTCATCAACCATATGAATTTCCTTCCCTTGCTTTTCTTTGGCAAACTATGCTACTTCACACCTATGTCAAATGTATACTATATGTAAAATTAAGAATAGTGTATGCTTATATGCCCTTAATTTTATTTTAAATGACGTATTGTTCTTTTTAATGAAAGTAATTTTATTGTAAATAAGCTATTTTTATGTTTGTAATATGTTAATTTGATTTTTTAAATAAAAATTTTCAAATCAATAAAATTTTCATGAGTTAATATTAAATCTATTTTTGTATAGGACTTAAATTTCATATTGAAGATTATAATAAATTCATCTTATAAGTGGGCATAGTAGCTTTTACATTTTTCTAACTAGGATAAGACAGTAATTAAAGTCCAAATGCACATAAAATTCTTTTAATTGTATTTTTTGAAAAAAATATTACATTCCTATTTTTCAAATGATTTAATTGTCTACTCTAAAATTATTTGCATAGAACTATTGATAATTAATATGCTAGATTAGATACCGAGAAGAAACATAAATTGGTAAGAGTTAGAGATGGAAAATATAAGGATTTAGGCAATGTAAAATATATAAAAAAATCAAAATGAAGCCTTGTTAAAGAAGAAAATGTAAAAGGAGGAGGTGGTGAAGATATTTTCCAAATTGAAAGCTTAACTTCAATCTACAAGTGAAAAATGAGGAAACGGCTAAAAATTTGAAATCAATTTATAAAATTAGAGTTATTGAAGTTAAGATGGCTTTAAAAAGGATAAAAAATCAAAAAGTGTGCAAGACTAGATAACATTCTAATTGAAACTTTGAAATGTCTAGGGGATAAAAAAAGTATATGGTTAATTAATATATTCAATACTATTATAAAAATTAAGAAAATATTGGAGAAATGGATGAAAAGCACGTTAATACTTATATAAAAAACAAAGGTGATATTCAAAATTGTGATAACAATTGCAAAAACAAACTTATAAGCCAAATGATAAAATTGTGGAAAAGGGTAATGAACAAAGAATAAAAATAGAAATAAGGGTCTTGGAAAATCAATTTGGTTTTATGTGTAGGAGATTAATAACATAAGTTATTTATCTTCTAAGCAGGTTAATGAAAAAGTTAAGGAAAAAGAAGGACTTACATATGATTTTTTATTTACTTAGAAAAAGTATATGATAGAGTACCTAAAGAAGTGTTTTGGTAGGTTCTAGAAAAGAGGTGAGTTTGTAGTAGGTGTATTGATGTCATTAAGTATATATATATATGATAAAGTAATGATTAGGGTTAAGACTATAGATGGAGAGTTTGGAAATTTTCTAGTGGCAATAGGTGTACACCAACGTTCTACTTCGAGCCCTTAACTTTTTGCTTTAGTGATTGACGAACTCTTTAGGAATATAAAAAATGAGATCTCATAATATATGTTGTATTAACATAGATGAAAATATTGCTTGTAAAGCTTCATAATGTAGCCCTGTAACCGTAGGGGAATCTTTTCTGTTTTTAACTCCAACTGTATAAAAAGCTATGATTCCCTTTTCTTTTGTATAAATACTTGAGAAATAATCAATAAAATGTGCAGAATATTTTTCAGAAGAAATGCCTTTCTAACATGGTATCAGAGCTTGCAGACCTCAGTCTCAAATGGCCGACGCCTCTGCTGCTACTAATGCCTCATCCCCAGCATCAGCACCCTCCTTCTCTCATGTCGTCACCAGCAAGCTCACTACTGACAATTTTCCTCTCTAGAAGGTTTAGGTCAGTGCCTATCTGCATGGCCAAGACCTATACCAATTTGTCGATGGCACTCCCCCTCCTCCCCCTTAATTTCTCCTTGATCAACTCACTGTTAACCCTAAGTTCTCTGCCATGAAGATAGACCAACTTGTACTGAGCATCCTATTTTCTTCAATTTCAGAATTTGTCCTACGCCGTATCCTCTCCTCTACTACCTCACATAAACTTTGGAGCTCTTTTGACTCCCTTTTCACCTCTAAATCCCAAGCCCAACATTTTCAAGTTCGTTTTCAATTAGCCAACCTTGCTTGCGGTGAGCTCTCCATTGTTAAACGTAACTTACATTCATACCATTTCCATAAAATTGAGTACAAGATATAGAGATACAAGAAAGTATTTTAGGAAGCTATTTTATGTCTGTACAATATTTACAGCTACAATCATGTTTGACCCTTGAATGAAGGTATTCCTAAATCTAAGATTTCCATAGCTGGCTAATGGTGGGACTCACACCAACACTACCCCTCAAGTTGGTGTGTAGATATCTTTAACACCTAACTTTTCAAGTGAGTCATTGAAGTTTCTGCTGGAAACTGCCTTGGTAAGAATGTCAGCTAACTGATCTTCAAATTTAACGAAAGGGAATTGAATGATCTTGTTAGCTTTACTGTGATCCCAAGAAGGGGGGGGGGGGTGAATTGGTATTTTTAAAATTCAACCCCTAAGTATTCTGCCTAAGAGTAGTATGTTCACAACACTATGGTCAATCTAGTGCGAATAACATAAATATATCAGAAATTAAATAAAGCAGTTTAATCAATCACACAAGCACCAGAAAGCAGTAAAGAGAGGGTGACACGCAGATATGTTATCGAGGTTTGGCCAACTGCCTACATCCCCGCCTTGGCTAACTAGCACAAGGATTACCACAATAACTTGCTCACTTAAACGGGTGGAGCGGCACCTATACAAATCAGGATAATTAGCACAGGGCTGACCTCAACCTTCACAACAATCCTTACTGGACTGGATTACTGCCCCCTCAGGTCACGCCTGGAATCACTCAGATTTACAATCAAAAGGAACAATATAAAAGTGCTTTCACGTAAAGCAGATTTGTACCCAAATGCGTTCAATCACATACACCACAGATGATTTAAAATGGAAGCTCAGTGTGGTCTAAATAGTTCAACTCTCAAATGCATTTTCTAGCAGTGTAGTGAGTATGTGAGAGTGTCAACAACAATCTGTGTATTTCAAAATATTCAATTAAACGTGCTCACACAGAATATCAAGCAAAACTCAAGAGTATCAATCAACAGAATATCTCAATCACGTGAATTTGTATATGCTTGGATAGCAAAATATATATGATCTTTATATTCAGCGAATAATATGTGAGAATAAATATTGCAACAAAGATGTTTCACCTCAAAAACAAATATCTCTTCAAATGGTTTTCAAAATAAAACACAATAGATATTTAAAAATGATTTTGAAAATATTTTGCAACCAAAAGCAAATAAGAGCTTCTTAAGATGTTGCAACGAATATGCAATCTCAGAAGATCTAACAAAGTCTTCTTAGGATGAACTTATTAGCAAAGTCCCCTAAGAATCCTTTTGGGTTTGGCTCTTAATAAAAACGAATCAATCTTACAACAATGAGAGAGCAAACCTTCCTATTTAAACATTCAAGAACACTTACAGATGATTTAGTAACCTTTGAAGGTAAGCTAGAGTGTTTGTAGAAAGAGTATGAGTAGTAGAGGGTATTTTTCTTGAGAGAGAAATTTTGAATTTGTTTGCTTAATCAACTCTCTAATCTTTCCAAATGAAGGGGTATATATAGACACCCCATGATTTTTGACCGTTGGGGACCTATTAGGAATTATTAGAAAAGTTTAATGATCTTTCAAATGTTTTAAACCTGTTTAAAAGTATTAACTGTGGTAAAAAATGAGGGGCAACCCGAGAGGTCTGGTCAACCAGAAAGGTTTCGGTCGACCAGGAGGATTTTGAACTAAAGGCTCGGTCGATCGAAAGTGGGCGATTTCCCATTTCTCCGAGGTTCAGTCAATCGAGCCATTTTGAACTGGCTGGTTTGGTTGACTAGACCATTGGGATTTTTCCCGAGGACCCTCGGTCGACCAGGTAGTTGGAGTACAAAATTGGCTCGGTCGACCAGATGGTCAAATTGTTGACCTTTGTGGGTTTCGGTCGATCGGGGGGTTTTGAACTACATTGGTTCAGTCGACTAGGGCCTTGGTCAACTATTGACCCAGGCCTGTTTCGATAGACTAGGGCAAAATGAACTGCCTTGGCCGGTCAACTGAAAGTGTACAATGTGTGCATTTCGGTCCTGTTATGAATCACACAAACCCTAATCAAGTGCCTAACAAACATAGGTGCAAATGTGTGTGTCCTAGGGTAATTTATGTCCAAAATCAAGACACCGATTTTGTTCGTATTTGGTTTGAGCTTACATAATAAACCATGCATGTGTTGTGTGTGCTTATTACAAACCAAATATCCTAATTACTATTACAGAAAAATTTCACTACTGAATATTATAATTGAAAACATGAATTTATCTTCAAGCTTTAAGCTTTCACGTGCTATCAATGTATCTGCTAATATAGACCTACACATGAACTAGATATTTATTAAATACATGAGTATTTGTCATTATCAAAACCAGGCGTGACCTATAAGGTCAACAGATCTTCTCTTCCAGGTTTTGTTTGATGAAATTTCGGTCTATCTCCATGTGCTTGGTGCGGTCATGTTGAACTGGGTTGTGAGATATGTCGATGGTAGCATTGTTATCACAGAATAAATTCATTGCAGAGTCAGGAGGAAAACCGACCTCTGTTAGCAAACCTCTAAGCCAAAGAAGCTCACATAATCCTTTCGCCATGCCTCGGAACTCAGCTTCAGCACTGGATAATGCTACCACCTTCTACTTTTTACTCCTCCATGTAACTAAGTTTCCTCCAATAAATGTAAAGTAGCCTAAAGTAGACTTTCTATCTAATATATTCCCAACCCAGTCTGCATCTGTGTACCCTTCAATCTTCATATGAGCATTCTTGGAGAACATTAGTCCTCTTCCTGGTGATGACTTTAGATAGCGGAGAATTCGAATTACGGCACCCATATGGTCTTCACTTGGATTATGCATAAATTGGCTTACCACACTTACGACGTAAGCAATGTCTGGACAAGTGTGAGATAAGTAAATAAGCTTCACCACTAGTCTTTGATACCTCACCTTATCGGCTGGCACCTAATCTGAATATTCTCCAAGCCTATGGTTCTGCATAATTGGCGTATCCATAGGTTTACACTCTACTAATCCCACTTTTGTTAATAAGTCTAGTATGTATTTCCGCTGAGAGAGGAATATGCCTTTTCTTGACCTCGCCACCTCTATTCCCAGAAAATACTTAAGCCCTCCCAAGTTTTTCATTTCAAATTCAGTAGACAATTGTTCTTGTAGCCTCGAGATCTTATCAGCGTTATCCCCCGTAATTATCATATCATCCACATAGACTATTAATGCTGTCACCTTGTTTTGTCGGTGTTTCAGGAGGAGAGTATGGTCAGAGTTACTTTGGTGATAGCCATACTTCCTCATAGCTGAACTAAGTCGGCCAAAACATGCTCGTGGTGTCTGTTTTAGCCCATACAATGCCCTATCCAGTTTACAAACAATTTTTTTCCCAGTCGATCCTGTATATCTTGGCGGGATATCCATGTATACCTCCTCGTCAAGGTTGCCATGAAGGAAAGCATTCTTCACATCGAGTTGATGTAGTGGCTAGTCCAAATTTTCTGTAAGAGATAGTAAGACTCTAATAGTATTTAGTTTAGCTACTGGTGAGAAGGTTTCTGAGTAGTCTATGCCATACGTTTGGGTAAAACCCTTCGCCACAAGTCTTGCCTTGTATCGATCAATTGATCCATCAGCCTTGTACTTTATAGAGAACACCCATTTGCATCTGACTATTTTTTTCCTTCCGGTAATGGGACCAACTTCTAGGTATTATTTTTCTTTAAGGCTTCTAGTTCTTCTTGCATTGCTTGCGCCCACTCTGGATTAGATAACGCATTTTCAGCACTACTGGCAATATGGCAGGAGGATAGTGTTTGAGTGAAATTCTTGAGCGGCTTGGACAAACCTTGAGTAGATACATAATTGGCAATTGGGTATTTGGACTTCCTTCCTTCTTCATCTGAGTTGTATTTGTTCGGCAGTTTCCCACGATTGTGTCTAAAAGGCAACACATAACTAGTAGAGGAATCCAAAATATTAGCATGTAAAGGTGCAGTAGGAGTACTTACCTCAGGGACATTCTCAGGAGGAGGAGGGTCTTCGGGTACTGAGGAGTGAGGGTACTTTGTATTTTCTGCTTCTTCATTTTCGGCTTCTTCATTTCCAGGTTCTTTGGCTTCGTCATTCCTCAATTCGACATATTCAATCTCTGGTGGTACCTCATGCGGTTCAACCTCTCTATTTCCCATTCCAAGCTCGCTTACGGGGGCCATCAACCAATTCGTCTCTTCTACTTGAGTCTCCCCCTGAAGGGAAGAATTGGGTATCGGCGAAGGATAGAAATTCTCGGACTCAAGAAATGTAACGTCCATGGTGATATAGGTTCGGTTGGTAGTGGGGTCATAGCAATGGAAGCCTTTTTTATGTAAACCATATCCCAAAAATAAGCACCGAACAACACATGGGTCCAGTTTGGTACGTTGATTCTTGTGGAGGTGGAAAAAAGCAACACACCTGAAAATTCTAGGAGGAAGCATCAATATTGAGGGAAGGGATATATGAGTAGAGAGGATTTGTAAGGGGGTTTTGAAGCTTAAAATTTTAGATGGCATACAGTTGATTAAGTACACTGCAGTAGCCACAGCATCCCCCCAATGGCAACTCGGCACCATTGCTCCAAGGAGTAGGGCACGGGATGTTTCCAAAATATGCCAATTTTTCCTCTCGGCAACACCATTTTGTTGTGGTGTTTGAGAGCATGAGGTCTCATAGAGGAGGCCATATTGTTGGAAATAGGTCTGAAAGCTTTGGTTGATGAATTAGCCACCATTATTGGAATGAAGAATTTTTATCTTGGAAGAGAATTGAGTTTAAACCATGGCATGAAATGCTTGAAAAATAGTGAAAACTTTGTCTTTGGTTTTTAGTTGATAAAGCCATGTCATTCGAGTACAATCGTCGACAAAAATTACAAACCAACGGTGACCAGAGGAAGTAGGTATTAGGGATGGTCCCCACACATCAGAGTGTATCAATGCAAACGGAATATTAGTTTTATTCAAGCTAACTGGATAAGAAACTCATTGGCTTTTAGCCTTAATACATGTATCACATTTAAAGTCCACATTCTACAAATGAGAAAATAAAGATGGGAGTAGATGCCGGAGATAGCCGAATGATGGGTGCCCCAAGCGCTTATGCCATAGCCAAATTTGTTGTTCATGGCGACTGGTTTGATGGTGCATGTGATTTGCTTTGATTGGATTGAAGTCATCAAGGTAGTACAACCTCCCCCCCCTTAGTACCACGCTCAATAATCTCCTTGCTGAGAACATCCTGAAGAAGACAAAAATTAGAGTATATCAGCACAACACAATTAAGCTCTTCAGTAACTTGACTCACAGACATCAATTTGTTGGAGAGAGATGGAACAAGAAGTGTGTGAGTTAGAGAGAGAGAGAGAGGGAGTTAGGGGCACGATTCAGCCCCTGTGACTGGGTAAGTGGCCCCATTGGAATTGGCAATGCAAGTCCTCTATAACTGAGTTGTGTTGGAGAAGTCATTTGGATCAAATGTCATATGATTCGTAGCTCCAAAGTCGATAATCTAGGCATCATTATTCCGACTAGTAGAGCTGCAAAAAACTTGACCACAATTACCTTGATATGGGGTTGAGGTAGATGGTTCAGCCACAAGAATAAGAGAGTGTTGAGATTCAGCCATGGCCACCGCTGCTCGACCTAGAACGTCTTCAGTTGCAGGAGCATCTCGTTTCTTTTGGGCTTGTAATTCATGCCACCAGTTTGGGTAGCCATGTAATTTGAAACAAGTTCCCAAGTATGTTTTGTACTCCCACAGTGAGTGCATTTATTCCCATCAGAATGACCTTTGGATCGTGAGGAGGACCCAGACTTTTATGATTGGCCAGATTTCACGCCTTTGATGGCCATAACAGCACCACTAGCCACTGCTTCTGCTCCAAATATCATCACAGATTGTTAGAAATCTTCCTTTTGAACGTGAGCATATGCCTGCTCAATTGAAGGGAAAGGTTTTAGGCGAAGAACATCACTCCGAACATGATCCAATTGATCATCTAGTCCGTCAAGAAAAGTGTATACTCACTCCTCTTGTAAAATGGAGTTGTAGCTTTGTATGTTAGTTGCACATTTCATTGGATTCGGTCGACGAAAATTGATCTCTCGCCACAAAACCTGTAGATCGTTATAGTATTTTTCTATAGATCCGCCTGCTTGTTTCATTCGAGATACACGACATCGGAGCTCGTATACCTGCGAGGTGTCAGTTCCATCGAAGTATGTTGTGGTAGCAGAACCCCATACCTGCTTAGCCGTTGGGTAGCGAATAAAGTTCACGACCAAGGAATGATCCATGGAGTTGATCAACTAGCCTTTCACCATGGCATTCTCAGTGCGCCACTTATGAAAGGAGGGGTCGGTTTCTGGAGGTTGGGGGTAGTCTCCATTAATGTATCCTAGTTTGTCTTTTCCTGAGATATACATCTCAACAACCTGGGACCATAATCCATAGTTGGAACCATCAAACTTGATGCTAATTGGAACCATCGGGGAATCAGTGATGGGAGAGGAAGAGGTCTGGACCCTTGACAAAACCTCCGTCATTTTTTATGTTAGACTATCCAGGATTTTTTCGGTGGAGTCAGCCATGAAGGCCGAGCAAAAACTTGACCCCTACCTGGTAAAAAAACAAGGAGCCCAAGATCATGCTCTGATACCATGTCAAACGTAACTTTCATTCATACCATTTCCATAAAATTAAGCACAAGATATAGAGATACAAGAAACTATTTTAGGAAGCTATTTTATGTCTGTACAATATTTACGACTACAATCATGTTTGACCCTTGAATGAAGGAATTCCTAAATCTAAGATTTTCATAGCTGGCTAATGGCGGGACTCACGCCAACATCTATCTCAGATTTCTTTTTCAAAGTTCAAGCACTAGCTGATATCTTAGCTTCAGTTGGAAGTCCTCTTCCTGACCAAGACGTTGTCACCTACGTGCTCACTGGGCTTGGTCCCTCTTATGATTCATTCATGACCTCCATCACCACAAAATCCAACCCCATCTCCTCCCAAGAACTATTTCAGCTCCTTCTTGTTCATGAGAGCAGATTAGCTCACTCAAACAGGAACATGCTCCACTATGACCCTTTGGTGAATGTCACAACATCGGAGGTCGAGACCATCGTGGTCGAGGCTACTTTAGATGGGGCAGATATGGTAGAAATGGCAATACTAGAGGATGCTCATACTCCTATAACAGAGGAGGCCGCAGTAGCGGCAATCCACCATCATTTACTTACCCTACCCCATCCACTTGCCCAACTAGCGAGGTGTGTAGTAAGCTTTGTGCTTCAATGTCGGCATTGCTTCAACCATTCCTACCAATATGAGGCCCCTCCATCTTTTTCAGCCAATTTCACTAACACCTATCAGCCATCCCCTACCTCCCTCGACACCTCTTGGTACTTTGACTCAACCGCAACTCACCACATCACAAAATCCTTTGATAACCTCAATCTATCACGACACTGCTCTATCCATCCAAAATATCGGTGAATCAACCTTTCTCTCTTCCTCTTCCTCATTTACTTCATGTTCCTTCCATCACAAAAAATCTTGTCTTTGTTTGTAAATTTTGCTCCGATAATAATTGTTTCTTTGAATTTCACTCCTCTTTTTTCTCTGTAAAGGACACTATGACTGGGAAACTCCTCCTCACCAGTCCCAACATTAATGGTCTCCATATATTTTCACCTATGCCGGCGCTCTCCTCTTCCCCTTCCATCCACGTCGGCGAAAGGACCTCCCCTGCTCAATGGCATTGTCGTTTAGGTCACCCCTCTCTTCAACTTGTGTCTTGCATCCTGCATCAATACCGACTGCTCTCTGGTCATATAAACCACTCTTACTTATGCTTAGATTGCCCCTTGGCCAAAAGTCACCAACAACCTTTCTTCCGTAATCGGGCCTAGGCCTCAAAGCCCCTTGAGCTCATTTGTGTTGATGTTTGGGACCCTGCCCCTTATTTGTCTAGAAATGGCTTTCGTTTTTACTTATCTCTTGTTGATCAATACACTCGTTTCTGTTGGTTTTTCCCTATCAAACTTAAATTTGATGTTTATCATGTTTTCACTACTTTCATACCATATGTTGAACATTTATTCAATTCCAAACTAATTTCTATTCAAACGGATGGTGGTGGCGAATTTAAATCACTCACCCTTTTTTTTTCCAAAAACTTGGCATCACACATCAATTAACATGCCCACATACCTATCAACAAAATGGACTTATGGAACGGAAGCATAGACATATTGTTGAAATCGGCTTTGCCTTAATGGCACATGCACAATTACCTTACAAATATTGGGCCAATGCTTTTGACACCTCAGTTTATCTCATAAATCATCTTCCCTCTCTTACTCTAAACAATAACTCCCCTTATTCCTTAGTCTTTAATAAAGATTTGGACTACAAATTTCTCAAAGTATTTGGGTGTGAATGTTGTCTTAACCTTCGGGCTTATAATAATCACAAAATGCATTTTCGATCCAAATCTTGTCTATATCTGGGCTACAGCTCATCACACAAAGGCTATAAGTGTTTGGACCTCTCCTCAAATAGCTTATATATCTCCAGAGATGTCTTATTCAATGAGGCCTCCTTTCTATATGCTCATGTCTAGGCCCAACCGACCTTATCTCTTACACACTCATTTGACGCTTTCCTTCCTCTCCTTACTCCCTCCATTCTGGGCCCAGGCCCAAACCCCTTAGCTTCAGTCAATCCGGCCTCTTCCCCCTCCAACCCTTCACCCATCTTACCCCCTCCTGTGCCCTCTTCCCTGAATACCTCTCCAAATTCCCCAGCTAAGAAATAATCAATAAAATGTGTAGAATATTTTTTAGTAGAAGTGTCTTTCTGACATGTTGTGTTTGATATTATTTTGATTAATGAAAGTAGGAGTGGAGTAGAGATTAACTTGGAACTTTGGAGAATAAATTTAGGCTCTAGAGGTTTTAGGATAAGTGAAACAATGCTAAATATATTAAATGTAATTTCAACAATGTAAAGAGGTACATTGAAAAGATAAAATTAAACTTGATAATCAAAAAATCAATGACACTAACCTAATATTTGGGAGATGCCTTGAAATTGGGTTTGTGTGAATTTGGACAAAGTGTAATATAAAATTGTATGAGTTTTATCTAAATCCAATCAAATCTAAATCCAAAACTTGAAATCCATACGCTCACAATATCTTGGATCTATTATGCAAGTGGAAGGAGGAATTGAAGAGTATGTAGTAGATAGACTTAAAGCAGGTCAGGTGAAATGAAGAAGTGTTTTAGGCATGCTATGTGATCATCGATTACAGGTGAAATTAAAAGGAAAATTCTATATGATGGCTATAAGACCAACCATGTTATATTAACAAGAATATTGGGCAATTAAGAAACAACATATGAAAAAAGTAAGAGTTGTAAAAATGCAAATGCTAAGATAAATAAGTGGTAAAAACATTAAAGAATAATTATGAAATGAACATATTCACAAATATGTTGAAGATAAGATAAGGGAAGAGTGACTTGCATGGTTTGGACATTTGAAGCAATAGCCAAACAGTGTACTAGTGAGGACTAAATTAATTACTGTTAACGGTGGTAGAAGAGGTTGTGAGGAAGCATTTAACAACTCTTAAGTCAGGAAAATGTCTTTAATTGTGAATTGGGAAAAGATTCATACAACCAAATGAGACTTAATACTTGTTATTGTTGTTGTTACTATAGATATTGATTTTATTTGTTAAAATGATTAAAATTTTATACTACATAATGTTAATATCCCTATCTATGCTATTTTTTTTTTTTTATCAGTACATGATAAAATTATATTGTTGGATATGTACAGAAACTCCAGGAGGGAGATTTGGTTTCCCAATCAACAAAAATGAAATACACTCAACGTGGGCATCCCAGGGGCATAAAGCCATCAAAGCTTAAAAAAAAAAAAACAGAATAAAACATTAAAAACAAATTAACTCAGCAAGGCACTAAAAGTTGTGAACCTTAAAATAAAATCAAGTCTCCACCGGATAGAAACCCATGATGAAAAGAACCAGGACATACTTCAGAGAATCTCAAGCATAAACCAGCACCAATCTTCAAAGAGTCTCAAGCCTCCACTGGAGAGAAAACCGTGTTGGGAACCAAAACAGAATCTTATAACTTCATGTAGGAGTGTCAAGCTTGATCTAGGACAGATCTGAGCCGTCCACACTGCTGCAGATCAAATGGCTGCTATGATTTTTTATTTGTCAGGAGGGCATTGTTGTAATTTACTTTATCCTTCCTTTAGTTGTAAAATTGAACAGTAGAGAGTAAGGGCGCTGGATCTGGGGAGGCGTCTTCGCAGTTTTAGGAAAAACAGCAACACGGGGGAGGGGGGGTTCTTGACAATTCTGTTTACAGGTTCAGAGCGCAGCCACACCCGAGCCCAAGAGAGGGTTTTTAGCGGCCGTGAGCGAGAGCACCTGCAGCCGAGGGTTCTTCAGCCGCGCGGGAGAGTGAGGCCGCACTGAAGAAGGATCCGGCAGGAGGTGGGTGCGGCTTCCCTTGTAGAGCCATGAGGCTTCTTCCTCCACCAGCTGTGTGAGAGACACCTGCGACCCGAGGAGGCCATCACCACCGAGAGAGAGCACCTGTAGCCGTGATAGATCCTTCGCTTGCGCACGGGAGAGAAGGAGACGGCAGGAGGGTGGTCAGCGCTGGGTATCTCCAACGGATGTGTACGCAAGGGTAAGTGAAGGTAAAGACACAGATTTGATTTCTAGGGAGGGGTTTCTTGTAGGGAAATTAGGGAGAACAATAGGAAGAAACCTAGGGTTATTCGCAGGTGCGAAGGGTAGATTTCTTGGGTTGTTCTTGGGCTGATTTTCAGAAGAAATCGGTAAGACAAGAAAGGGTAAATCTGTGTGTACTTGTATTTATTTCCGCCGGTTTAATATAGAGTCTCTGGAGGTGAGTTTCTACCGTGGATGTATGCCAAGTTTTGGGCCGAACCACGTAAATGTGTTCTTGTGGATTGTGCTTGTGACATGTTTATGCTTTGCTGAATTTTGGATTGGTGAACATATATTTTTCTTGATCAGGCTTAGCACACATGCGTCAATATAAACAGGTTTATGTTTAGGTGTTATTGTGGCTGGTTTGGAATTAATTAAAATTTGAAAATAGAATTAGCAATCAGCTGGAATTATACACAACACTTCAAATGAGAAGCTATAAGACATGCCTAATATCATAACTCATCAGCTGAGATGCAGCAGCTTAAACTGAGAAAAACGAAACAAAACTGCACCATCAAATGCTGCGGCAATTATCAGCTCCAACTGCACACACAGCACCCTCCGGAACACTAAAACCCAACACCGAAGGGAAACCATCAAGGAACCAACAAAAATATAATTTAAATATTTTGTATCGCAATCAACAACAAAACTGAAGACCAGCTTCGGCACCAAAATCTGACTAAGAAGTATCAAGTCACACTTCGAAGAAACACGAAACCTTCCAAATTCAAACCACCTCATTGCAAGAGAGTCAACACTGAAAGTCAGAAAATGAATTAGTTCCAGAACAGAAATAGAAATCATACTAGCTCCAAGCACTCAAACCCATTGTCAAAAACCAAAACAGCAACTTCACGGCTTCAAATGAGAAGCTTAAAGGCCACCTGAACCATGTAATGCTGCAGCATTTATAAAAACAACTCCCCAAATAGAATCAAAACCCTCACTGTAACTTCAGAACTGTATCAGGGAACTTCAGAAACACAGGAAAACATATTGCCCTTCTAAGACACTCAGCTTCAAAGTTTAGACCACAGCACAGCAAGGGAGTCATAAACAGGACACACAACTGACTTCAGGAAATTCAGAGAAGACCACCCTAACCAAACTATCATTCTGAGCACAAATTCTGAAACATCTTCAAAAGATAAGCTATAAGACAAACTGCACCATCAAAAGCATCACTACAACTTCAGAGCTGCCCCAGGGAGCTTCAAAATCAAACAGCATTATCATCACCATTAAAACATCTGCAAGCCACTGATAAAATATGTTTATTTTTATTTATTTATTGTGGCTTTTATCATAGCCGTTGGATCGTCTCCAAAATCCAACGGTTGTGTGGTGTCATATATATGTTTGTAAACCATGGAAAAATATAGGGAGTGCTTGGATTGCTCCAAGCACTCAAACCCATTATCAAAAACCAAAACAGCAACTTCACAGCTTCAAATGAGAAGCTTAAAGGCCACCTGAACCATGTAATGCTGCAGCATTTATAAAAACAACTCCCCAAACAGAATCAAAACCCTCACTATAACTTCAGAACTGTATCAGGGAACTTCAGAAACACAGGAAAACATATTGCCCTTCTATGACACTCAGCTTCAAAGTTCAGACCACAGCACAGCAAGGGAGTCATAAACAAGACACACAACTGACTTCAGGAAATTCAGAGAAGACCACCCTAACCAAACTGTCATTCTGAGCACAAATTCTGAAACATCCTCAAAAGATAAGCTATAAGACAAACTGCACCATCAAAAGCATCACTACAACTTCAGAGCTGCACCAAGGAGCTTCAAAATCAAACAGCATTATCATCACCATCACCATTAAAACATCTGCAAGCCACTGTTAAAATATGTTTATTTTTATTTATTTATTGTGGCTTTTATCATAGCCGTTGGATCATCTCCAAAATCCAACGGTTGTGTGGTGTCATATATATGTTTGTAAACCATGGAAAAATATAGGGATTGCTTGTCATTTTGTGCAAGGAGAGCTAGAGGTGAGTTCTCTCTAGGAAGAACTTTTCTTCAACGGGTTGAAGGTGAAGGGGTGTACAAGGGATCTAGGATTGGGGAGAGACTGATCAGATCTTATACTGCCATCATTTCATAGTAAATTTTTCTCTTGGTGCACGCTCTGTGGACGTAGGCAATTGTGTCGAATCACGTAAAATCTCTTGTCTCCATTTTTCTGTGAATGTTCTTTGTGTGATTTATTTTGTTGATCGGAAGATTAAAATCGCTGTGCATCAACAAGTGGTATCAAAGCACGATTTCGATTGGGTGTGTTGGCCTTACTAGGTTTGATACTCCATTTTGATGCTAACAAACAAGTAAGATCTAACATGCTTTAGTTGAGTGTTGTGTTTTCTCAGGAATTCAAATTGAAGGTACTCATGTAGCATGAATCAATAAATGATAGCATGGAACAAAGTCTGAGAACCATAAGAGCATGATGATTAAAGAAGATTATCATGAGAACTCAAAGTTCAGAATATTCTATGAGATCAGAAATTAGCAACAAAGAAAGTTCAGAACAAAGGAGAATTTTTGAGAAATTAGGACAAGTCCCTGTAAGTACTTTAAGTTTATTCAAGTATGAAGTTTTCTTCTTGAAGCTTATTAAACAAAGAGACTTAGAGACCATAAGAAAATAACTTGGAACATGTTTTCAAAGTTAAAACAAATTTATATTCCAAGTAAAAATGAGAGAGAAATCAAAAAGTGACTAAGGAAGAAATCTGTTCAGTTGACAGATGATTGTGTGGTTAGGCAGACAACTGACTAAATGAAAGACTTAAAGTTGAAACACAGAAGCCTGATAGACGACTGTTAAGGCTCTCATAGACGATTGTCAGTGAAAGGTGAGAAGTCTGTGAAGGTTTCACCAGACGATTGTCCACCTTATATGTTACTAAAAGGCTCAAGATTTCACATGGACAGATGACTGTCATCATATGGACAGACGACTGTCACCTTATATTTTGATGACAGACGACTGCCACTCAAGGGATAGACGACTGCCCCTTTTTGCCTATGAATCTTACCGTTGTAATTAATGGACAGACAACTGTCAAAACTTCACAGTTGTCTGCCTCACGGAAATTTTTTGTTTTCCAACGGATATAATTTTTATTCAAATATTTGGAAACTTAAATAAATTTATTTTATGGAAACAAGCCTGAGTATCCTTTGGGGAACAAGGAAAGAGGTTTTATACATCTATAAATACCCCCAAGACTCATTGAATTATACACCAAGATTATTAAGAGCTCACAATCTACTGTTATACTCTCTCTCACTCTGAAATTCTGAAAGTGCCTCATATTGCTTTCATTCTTGCTCGAAATTAAGAAGTTCTTGCTGAATCCCACTGTGTTTGATCATTGAATTGCTGATTCTTTCATTGAAAGATATCCATGGTGATAAATTTCTAAGAGCTTCATCATGAAAATTCATATTTTGAATTTACTGAAGTGCATTAGTGTTTCAAACTTGTACTAATCAGCTCTTTGAGGAGCAAGTTTTTGTACGTGTTGTTTTTCTATCATTGTAACAGGGCTTGTTGATGATTTGAGTATTGAATCATTGGACCAAACAAGGGGAGATTGTTTGGAGAAGGCAGGCCCTAGCCTTATCCAAGGAGTTCTTGTAATTGCTTTGTTCCGACTAATAAAGGAATGGTAATAGTGAATCCTTTGGTGGTTTGGCCAAAGGCGAGGACGTAGGCTGTGTTAAAGTCGAACCTCGTAAAAATCCTTGTGTTCTTCTTTCTTTACTCTACTCTTTAATTTTCAAGGATATAATCTGCGTGGTTGTTTTAAATTTCAATTCTGAATGTTTGGTAGTTAAATAGACCAGAAGGTAATTCATTTTGGATAAATCAGCATTGATTGCGGAAACCGAAAGGGACTACTTTAGTTGATTATCCTTGACCTATTAATCTGAAAGTTTATTTAAAAGCTGAACATTGGGAAGAAAAATAATTGTGATAGATGGCTTAAACTGAGTGCAGAAAATTTTCACATATATTGTTACTTAAATTAAGAGTTTGATCTTATTATGGTTGATTGTGATTGTTTCTAAGATTTGCAACTTAAAAGAACTAATTCTAAAAGAAAAAAATTTTTTAAAACCAATTCACCCCCCCTCTTGGGAAGTTATTCCTAATTTCAATTGGTATCAGAGCCTAGTTATAGTAATTCCTAACAAGAAACTATAAAAAGATCAAATGACAAATATAGGAGTAGCACCCTTCGGTGAAAGCCAATCCTCAACTCGTCCACCAATATTTTGTGGACATAATTATACGTTTTGGAAAAAGAGAATGCAAATCTATCTCCAACACATGGATTGGAGAGCATGGGAAGTAGTTATGGATGGAGACCTTATTCCCACCAAAACAGTTGATGGAAAATAGATTCCAAAAGAGAAAAGGGATATGATCGATTCAGAGTATAAAATGCTTCAAATCAATTCAAGTCCTATAAATGCTTTATACTGTGCCTTAGATGCTAACGAATTTAATAAGGTCATGGCATGCATGACGGCTAAAGAAATATGGGACAAATTAGAAGTGACATATGAAGGAACTATTGATGTTAGAGACAATAGGATAGACATGTTAACAAGCGAATATGAAACATTCAAGATGAATTTTGATGAAACAATATCAAGTATGTACACCAGATTTACCCACATAATAAATTCCTTAAGTTCCTTAGGGAAAACTTCTACTACCTACGAAATGATTAGAAAATCCTAAGAGGCCTTCCCTCAATATAGGAACCAAAGGCTACGACTATCACTGAAGGTAGAAACCTTAAGACTACCTCTTTAGATGAACTCATAGGTTCACTTCTTACCTATGAAATGACTTTAAAAGAGAGGAATCCTGAACCAAAGCATAAAAGATCCGTTGTACTAAAAGCCTCTAGCCACAGCTCTAGTGAAGAAGAAAGTGAGACAAGTGACTTAGATCAAGATGAGTTGGCATTCGTCACTAAGAGACTAGGCAAATTTTATAGAAGAAATAAAAGATTTCCTAGGAAGTTCAATAAAAAGAAACTTGAAAAAGGAGAGACAAGTAGGAAGGAAAATAAAAGTACGAATGAAACTCCAATATGTTATCACTGCAAGAAACTAGGGTATATCAAACCAGATTGTCCATTGTTCAAGAAAGACAAGAAGAAAAATAAGGAAGCTATGAAAGCTACGTGGGATGATTCAAGCTCCAGCGAGACAGAAAATGAATCAAGCAAACAAAAGATGGCAAACATATGTTTCATGGCAAATGATGAAGAGGTAAACTCCTACTATTCCTCTACAGAATCTCAAAATGAGTCATGCGATGAGTCATGTGACAGCATGCCTTCCTATAAGGAATTGCAAGTTGACTTGTTTTCTTTGCATAAGAGATTCATAAAAATTTCTAAGAGAAATATAACTTTGAAAGATCAAAATAAAGATCTAGTGAAGCAACTTGAATCATTCAAAGCTATTGAAGAAGAAAAAAATTCTTGTATTAAGAAGTTGGAAGAAAAAATAGATATAGCAACTCAAGAATTAGGCAAAACTCATAAGGATAGTTTGAATAAAAAGGATTTAGAAGTAAATGAACTCAAAAAGGTAGTAGAGGATAAAGAAAAAATTATCCATAACTTTACCAAAGGAAAAGAAAACTTTGAAAAGATGATTGGGCAGCAAAGGCTTCATGGGAACAAAGAAGGTATAGGCTATAATGGTAAACCAAATAAAAAGAACAAAAAGCTATACATGGGATACTTTGTTAAGGAAGCTAAATATTACGCTAGCACTTCATCAAACAAGAAACATGAACACACCACTTGCTATATGTGCAAGACTAAAGGTCATGTAATGTTTAATTACCCACTAAAGAGGACGTATGTTAAAGTGCAAGGAGAATAGAAAGTCAATAATGGAACTAACAACAAAACAAAGAAAATTAAAAGAATTTGGGTTCCAAAGACTAACACAAAAAATCCTCCATTGTAGGTATGCTTTCGGACAACACCGTCAATGGATAAATGGTACTTGGACAGCGGGTGCTCAAGACACATGACCGGTGACAAGACCAAGTTCACTACATTAAAACAAAAGGATGGAGGATACGTCACCTTCGGCGATAATCCTAAAGGTAAAATCATTGGCATCGGTAAAATTGGTAAAGAATCTTCACTCACTATAGATAATGTGCTATTAGTAGAATGATTAAAACATAACCTTTTAAGTATTGGTCAACTAAGTGATAAAGGATTCGAAATAATCTTTAAGAAAGAAAAATGAGTTATTCAAAATCCTAAGAACAATGAAACTTTATTTATAGCTCATAGGTTAAACAATGTGTACTATATAAACTTTGAGAACTTAGTAAATCAGAATGTAACTTGTTTGACAGCAATGAATGAAATAAGTTGGTTATGGCATAGGAAACTAGGACATGCTAGCATGGACCTATTATCCAATTTATCAAAGAAAAATCTTGTCAAATGACTACCTAATACAAAATTCATAAAAGACAAGATATGTGATGCATGTCAAAAGGGAAAGCAAGTTAAAACAAGTTTCAAAAAGAAAAAAATACTTTTCTACAAAAGGACCCCTAGAATTGTTGCATCTTGACTTATTTGGTCCAACTAGAATCTCAAGTCTAGGAGGAAAACAATATGCTTTTGTAATAGTGGATGATTATTCAAGATTCACTTGGGTATTATTTCTAGCAAACAAAGATGAAGCCTATGACATGCTTATTACTTTATGTAAGAAATTACAAAATGAAAAGGACCATAACATAACAAGATTTAGGAGTGATCAAGGTAGGGAATTTATAAACAAAAATGTTGAAAAATACTGTAATGAATATGGAATAAACCATAATTTTTCCGCACCTAGGACTTCACAACAAAATGGAGTTGTAGAAAGAAAAAATCGAACTTTACAAGAAATGGCAAGAAGAATGTTAAATGAAAACAATCTACCTAAATACTTTTGGGCAGAAGCTGTAAACACAACATGCTACATTGTAAATAGGGTATCAATAAGATAAAAAATGGACAAAACACCATATGACCTTTGGAAAGGAAGAAAACCTAATATTTCCTACTTTCATGTATTCGGATGCAAATGCTTTATTCTTAATACTAAAGATGATTTAGGAAAATTTGATACAAAATATGATGAAGGTATCTTCCTAGGGTACTCTATAAATAGTAAAGCTTATAGGGTTTATAATAAAAGAACCTTTACTATTATGGAATCAATGCACATGACATTTGATGAAACAAACAATCATAACAATAAAAATGAGAATGATGAAAAAGAAGATACTCCACAAAAAGAAGAAAATCTTGAAATAAAAGAAGAAATCAACCATGATGCTTCAAATGAAAACCTTACAGAAAATCTGAAGCTTCCTAAAGAATGGAGATATGATAAAAATCACCCAAAAGAACAAATTCTTGGTGAAACTTCAAAAGGAATAACTAGTAGAGCCTCATTAAAAAATATTTACAATCATTATGCTTTTTTATCTCAAGATGAACCCAAAAATATTGAAGAAGCCTTAAAAGATGATTCTTGGATCATAGCTATGCAGGAGGAGCTAAATCAATTTGAAAGAAGCCAAGTTTGAAAAATTATACCTAAACCCAAAGACAAGTCAATCATAGGAACTAAATGGGTGTTTAGAAATAAAAAGGATGAAACTGGAGTAGTTGTAAGAAATAAAGCTAGGCTTGTAGCACAAGGCTACAATCAAGAAGAAGGCATTGATTATGAAGAAACCTTTGCCCCTGTAGCAAGAATGGAAGCTATAAGGATGCTTCTGACCTATGCAGCCTATAAAGACTTCAAATTATACCAAATGGATGTAAAAAGTGCATTTCTAAATGGATATATTAATGAAGAAGTCTATGTTAAACAACCTACAGGTTTTGAAGACTCTAAAAATCCAAATCATGTATTTAAGTTAACTAAGGCCCTATATGGATTGAAACAAGCTCCAAGAGCTTGGTATGATAGGCTAAGCAAATTTCTACTCCAAAATAATTGTTCAAGAGGAAAGATAGACAACACCTTATTTATAAAAAAACAAAGATAATAATATGCTTATAGTTAAAATTTATGTTGATGATATAATATTTGGAGCAACTCATGAAGACTTGTGTAATGAATTTGCTAAAACTATGCAGAAAGAGTTTGAAATGAGCATGATGAGAGAATTAAATTACTTTCTAGGTTTGCAAATCAAACAAGCTAAAAATGGAACTTTCATAAATCAAACTAAGTATATTAAAAACATGCTAAAGAAGTTTGATATGGAAGAAAGTAAACCTATAGGAACTCCTATGAGCACTTCAACTAGTCTAGATAAGGATGAAAAAGGGAAACAAGTTGATACCAAACAATATCGAGGTATGATAGGAAGTTTACATTACTTAACAACAAGTAGATGTTCAGTGTGTGTATGTGTGCTAGGTTCCAATTGGCTCCTAAGGAATCACATCAAACAACAGTAAAATGAATTCTTAGATATTTGTTAGGCACACTTGATTTGGGGTTATGGTATCCAAAAGGAACTGATTTCGAAATGATGAGTTATTTAGATGCAGATTATGCAGGATGCAAAATAGATAGAAAAAGCATTAGTGGAACTTGTCACTTTTTAGGACACTCGTTAGTTTCATGGTTTTCAAAGAAACAAAATTTCATAGCATTATCTACAGCTGAAGTAGAATACATAGCAGCTGGGAGCTGTTGTGCTCAAATTTTATACAGGAAACAACAATTAAAAGACTTTAAATTCAATACCAAAAAATCCCCATAAAATTCGATAATACAAGTGCGATAAATATTTCAAAGAATCCAGTATCACATTCAAGAACTAAACATATTGATATATGTCACCACTTTTTAAGAGATAATGTTGACAAGAAAGAAAGAGTTCTTGAATTTGTAAATACTCATGCTCAATTAGTTGATATGTTTACCAAACCATTAGCTGAGGATCAATTTATACTTATTCAACGAGAGTTAGGCATGTTACATATAAGAGAAGTTAACTAAAAAGGGGGAGAAGCTGAGTTTGGTCAGGACAAACGACTGCTAGGGAGGTGACATACGACTGGCAGGCTACTGTCTGTGTAAAAGACAGTAGACAGACGACTGCCACTAAGCTCGCAGTCGAATGGCAGGCTACTGTCTGTGGACAGACGACTATCCAATTAGAGACAAACGACTGTCTCGCGGAGGGTAAGACACTTTTCACTTAAAAACATGCTTTTTAAACCCTACAGACGACAGACCATTCGTCTTCCTTCCTCTAAAAAATTTTCTCTTCTCTTTTTTTCCAGTTCTTTCTCTTTCGAGCTTCACAAACCGATTATCCATCATACCTTACTCCATACATATCTAGGGTTTCAACATGTCACGATGGTTCGTACCAAAACTGTGGGAAAGAAGGACAAAGCTTCATCGTCTTCTTCAAAGCCTACAAGCAATGATGACATCGACAAATGGTTGGTATCTTCACATGAAAAATCATTGTATCAGAATCATCTATCATCTATTGAACCTATGTTCTGTAAGATTTTAGATGTTACCTTCTTTGAAGAAAATTTTCCAGAAATTTTAGATATGTTCAAAGCTATAGGACGGGACAAGTTTATCCTTCATCAAGTAAAAGGATATTATCTAGATCAAATTAAGATTTTTTACTCTAATTTGGTTAAGAAGGAAGATGGCATTACCTTTGAAATTTATGGTCAAAGGATAACACTTACCCCACACTCTTTACGAAAAATTCTCCATATCAAGCATGGGAATTTTGAGTGTACACCAGTTGAGAAGCATTGGACCACGGAACAAGGGTTTACACCTCAAGAATTTCTGCCTCTTGTGATGAATGATGCACCTGTGTATTTTGGACATCCTCCACCATACAAGCAGCTCAATCTTCAAGCACAAATTCTGCATAAGATCATTGCATACAACATCATTCCGAGGTCTGGATCTTTTGATCATGTGTCGTATTTTGATTGTTTTGTTATGTGGTGTTTGCTCAAAGGAAAGAAACTAGACTTATCAAGTATCATACTGAAGTGGATGGTAATGAAGCTTGAATCACCTAGAACTGGGCTTCCATATGGTGGTATTCTTTCCTTGATCTTTGCCTATTTTCAAGTCCTCTCTCCTACTTCAAAAGTTGTAAAAAGAACCCATTATCATGTTTTTTTATCTACTACATTAGAATGAATGGGTTACAAGAAGTATACCGAGGGTTGGATGTTCCGAGGCAATAAACTGGCAAAACCTGCACCTGAGGCAAGGAGTCTAGATCCTGAAGAAGCTGATATGCCACCTTGGTTTGTTCCATTTTATCAGAATTATACTAGCTTCAGTTTTGAAATGAGAGAAAATTTTTCGTCTCTTCAAGATAAACTCTCCACCATTGATGACAAGTATACCTCATTAGACACTTGTATTGCTAAAATAGAACATCATGTCACTCAACATGACACTAATTCAAATAATGAGGATAGTAAAATTTTGATGAGGAAGAAGCTGAATCTGAAGAAGGTGAAAGAGAAGAAGAAGAAAAAGAAGAATATGCAGGAGATGATAAAGCAGCAACTGAAGAAGAAGAGGAAGAAGAAGAAGATGGTTCACAGCAATCCAAAGGGAAAGGAATTGCTGAAGACAGTGACACTAACTCTGACATATAAGAGTTATGTTAGGTGTTTTTGCTCTTTTGTATGCTTAAATTCTGGATGTATTTTTGTATTTGTTGAACAAAAGGGGAGAATGTGTAAGCTAAAGACTATGAGTCTCTATGTGTATTCTATTCTAGCTTTGAAACTCTAAACTTTTTGCACTATTTTTTTTTCATGTTCTAATATGAATGATAATTCTGAAAACTTTGCAAGTTCTAAATTGAGTATGCTGATTGGTAGGGGGAGTATTATGAGTTCTCATTTGAGCATAATTCTTAATCAATTGATACATTAACAATGGCTTCACACATACTTAAACTGCTATGTGTCCTTGATCATTATAGACTCAAACTTTATTTTTTGAATGATGTCAAAGGGGGAGAAGTGTTTTAACCAAAATTTTGAGAATTTTTCTTGAAAATTGATAAAAGCATGAATGATATTGAAGCTTATTGAAAGGAGAAGTCTTTTTAAGGTTCACTCACATTTTTGCTTCTTGTTTGTCATCATCAAAAAGGGGGAGATTGTTGGCCTTACTAGGTTTGATATTCCATTTTGATGCTAACAAACAAGTAGGATCTAACATGCTTTAGTTGAGTGTTGTTTTTTCTCAGGAATTCAGATTGAAGGTACTCATGTAGCATGAATCAATAACTGATAGCATGGAACAAAGTCTGAAGACCGTAAGAGCATGATGATTAAAGAAGATTATCATGAGAGCTCAAAGTTCAGAATATTCTGTAAGATCGGAGATTAGCAACAAAGAAAGTTCATAACAAAGGAGAATTTTTGAGAAATTAGGACAAGTCTCTGTAAGTACTTTAAGTTTATTTAAGTATGAAGTTTTCTTCTTGAAGCTCATTAAACAAAGAGACTTAGAGACCATAAGAAAATAACTTGGAACATGTTTTCAAAGTTAAAACAAATTTATATTCCAAGTAAAAACGAGAGAGAAATCAAAAAGTGACTAAGGAAGAAATCTGTTCAGTTGACAGACAACTGTGTGGTTATAGGCAGATGACTGACTAAATTAAAGAATTAAAGTTGAAACACAGAAGCCTGACAGACGACTATTAAGGCTCTCACAAACGACTATCAGTGAAAGGTGAGAAGTCTGTGAAGGTTTTACCAGACGACTGTCCACCTTATATGTTACTAAAAGGCTCAAGATTTCACATGGACAGACGACTATCATCATATGGACAAACGACTGTCACCTTATATTTTGATGACAGACGACTGCCACTCAAGGGACAGACGACCGCCATCTTTTTGCCTATGAATCTTATTGTTGTGATTAATGGACAGACGACTGTCAGGACTTCACAGTCGTTTGCCTCGCGAAAATTTTCTGTTTTCCAACGGATATAATTTTTATTCAAATATTTGGAAACTTAAATGAGTTTATTTTATGGAAACAAGCCTGAGTATCCTTTGGGGAACAAGCAAAGAGGTTTTACACATCTATAAATACCCCCAAGACTCATTGAATTATACACCAAGATTATTAAGAGCTCACAATCTGCTGTTATACTCTCTCTCACTCTAAAATTCTGAAAGTACCTCATATTGCTTTCATCCTTGCTCAAAATTAAGAAGTTCTTGCTGAATCCCACTGCGTTTGATCATAGAATTGCTTATTCTTTCATTGAAAGATATCCAAGGTGATAAATTTCTAAGAGCTTCATCCTGAAAATTCATATTTTGAATTTACTGAAGTGCATTAGTGTTTCAAACTTGTACTAATCAGCTCTTTGAGGAGCAAGTTTTTGTACGTGTTTTTTTTCTATCATTGCAACAAGGCTTGTTGACGATTTGAGTATTGAATCGTTGGACCAAACAAGGGGAGATTGTTTGGAGAAGGCAGACTCTAGCCTTATCCAAGGAGTGTTTGTAATTGCTTTGTTCCTGCTAATAAAGGAACGGTAATAGTGAATCCTTTGGCGGTTTGGCCAAGGGCGAGGACGTAGGCTGTGTTGAAGCCGAACCTCGTAAAAATCCTTGTGTTCTTCTTTCTCTACTCTACTCTTTAATTTTCAAGGATATAATCTGCGTGGTTGTTTTAAATTTCAATTCTGAATGTTTGGTGGTTAAATAGACCGGAAGGTAATTCGTTTTTGATAAATCAGCATTGATTTCGGAAACCGAAAGGGACTATGTTGGTTGATTATCCTTGACCTATTAATCTAAAAGTTTATTTAAAAGTTGAACATTGGGAAGAAAAATAATTGTGATACAATGCTTAAACTGAGTGCAGCAAATTTTCGCATATATTGTTACTTAAATTAAGAGTTTGATCTTGTTGTGATTGATTGTGATTGTTTCTAAGATTTGCAACTTAAAAGAACTAATTCTAAAAGAAAAAAAAATTTTTAAAACCAATTCACCCCCCCTCTTTGGAAGCTATTCCTAATTTCAATTGGTATTAGAGCCTAGTTATAGTAATTCCTAACAAGAAACTATAAAAAGATCAAATGGCAAACATAGGAGTAGCACCCTTCGGTGAAGGCCGATCCTCAACTCGTCCACCAATATTTTGTGGACATAATTATACGTTTTGGAAAAAGAGAATGCAAATCTATCTCCAACACATGGATTGGAGAGCATGGGAAGTAGTTATGGATGGAGACCTTATTCCCACCAAAATAGTTGATGGAAAACAGATTCCAAAAGAGAAAAGCGATGTAACGACCTCAAATTTCTTAACATAAAATATAATATATTAAATGGAAAAGTCGACCAGCACCTGTGGGAAACAGGGACGTCTGTCAATCACTGCGAAAACCTAAGCAGCAGTAAGTATAAAATCTGAATCATTCATCCATCAAGCATAATACCAGAGTTTACTACAATATCATAACACTGTATTTATATACATCCTCCAAAACATCAAAATAACTTTAGGATCAAACAAAAAATACTCCTGATCCTAGTACAAAATCTTACCCTCCTAACGGGGTAATATTACTGACTCAACGGCGGCCACGACCCGTTGGTCACTCAGGGTCTCCTGAAAAATTAATTAGTGTTGGGGGTGAGACACATATTAGTAAGGGAAAATAAACTAAATACAGATGTGTAGCAACATGAATATTTAATGTAATTATACATATACAGTACATTTCATATTTCTGTAAGCGTTCAGCATATCATACTGAATAATCACATGCTTTCATATTCTCTAATAAGTCATAGCATACATAAAACATCAGTTATAACTGATAATACTGAAAACATACCCAAGATGAATAGCTAGCTAAGGTCATGTATTAGCCCCCATGACGGTTTGTGCAACCCGAAGGCAGGACCCGATAATGGCTGGCTAACCACTGCCAAGTCAAAAATATGTCTGTAAGTACGATGAGCCCGTCACACCTTGGTCCGGACTGCCAGGTCGACGTCTACAACTCTACACTAAAAGCCACATTGACTATCCATCTCCCATCCACTTGTGGGGTGGTTAGCACTAATCTGAACATAGATATCTGATCTATATAGTTACGATACCGAGCTCCTGAAAATGAACTAAACTAACATTCGGATTCTGATAACATATAATACGTGATATTATAGCATTTTTCATAATTACGGCCTTGTTCCGAACATTTCATAATTGCGGCCTTGCGCTGAACATTTCATAAATATGGCCTTGTGCCGAACATTTCATAGATACGGCCTTGTGTCAAAATCATACATGCATACGTCATTCTGAAAATAATCATTTAATCATATATTTGTCAGAATCATAATGTACTGTATACTTTCATAACTTCTCAAATCATACTGCATTCATATCATCATCATATCATAATATTTTTTCACGTAAAATAATATTCATGCCACACATTTGCTGTATAAAACCATACGTTGCATTTTAAAATCATACTTTCTGGCGTCTCATACATATATATATACATTTCAGCATATTAGCAGTATTTTTCTCAAACGTACATTTCCTTCGTAATCTATAGATATAATACATGTTTTTCAGAAAATAAATTTTTTCATAAATAATAATAATTTGCATGAAAATAACTACTTTAGTTTATTCACTTACCTGGCTACTGAGAAAACCCCTAACCCTGGTTTAACACCCATAGAATTTCCTGGTCAATATACTAAAAATGAAAACTCCTAGTACTAAACTTCTATATTTCTACATGTACATTATTTCCTATAACTACCGTAAGATCAAATTTGGTTTAAAAAACCTTACCTCAACTTAGGGATGATTTCCAACTTGCTTTCACCAACGATCCACTCCGGCAGATTTGGAGAGAACTTCCCTAGGAGCGTCGTGGTGACTTCGGAATGTCAATCTGGCATAAATTTGGCCCAAAATCGATGAAAGAGAGAGAGGGGGCCGAATGGAGGAGAGAGAGAAAAGTTTGCTTAGTTGTGAAGTAAAGAATATTTGAATTTTTAGTATTTTTTATAGAACTGGATTCGTCGACGAGCCACGTCATTCGTCGACGAATCCTTTAATATTTTGGTCGATGAAATTCAGTTGGTTCAAAACCTCTCTCGGTATTTCTTCATCGACGAATCCTGTCTTCGTCGACGACGAATCCCCTGTATTTGTCGAAGAAGCCCTGATGATTTCTCTCGATTATTCCTTTCAAAGTGCAATGTCATCGACGAACGCCTCGCGTTCATCGACGAAGTTGACTTCCTCCTTCTGTTACCATCTCCATTTCCTTCCTTCTTTATTATTTAACTCCCATTATTATTCGGGTTGTCACATTCTCCCCTCCTTATTAAATTTCATCCTCAAAATTTACTATTCATATATTTCATCATCCCTTATTAAGCAAAATGGTCTACTTACTTTATTACTTACCCTCACTTGTGGCGGAAGAATCCTGTGGTTACAACTCAAGTCCTGAGAGATTACATATATCAAAAGAAAATTTCCCCCAAAACTAAAAGATCACATACCAATTAAAGTATTACATGTACCTCAAAATAAAACTACATATTTATTCACATTTCTAATTACATTTAAACTTCTTGCAACATTTGCGGATATTTCTATCTGATCTGTTCCTCGAGTCAAGAAGCCTCTTCTATCGCATGATTCCTCCATAGAACTTTTACTAGAGGAATCTTCTTACTACGTAATTCCTATTCTCTCTTGTCCAGAATCTGTACTGGTACCTCCTTATAGACTAGCGAGTCACTGAGCTCTAAATCACCATAGCTAATAATATAAGAAGGATTTGGGACGTATTTCCTCAACATAGATACGTGGAATATGTCATGTATTCTAGATAGTGTGGGTGGTAAAGCTAGCCTGTAAGCCACCGGCCCCACTTTCTCTAAATTCTCAAATGGACCGATAAACGTAGGGCTAAGTTTACCCTTCCTACCAAACCTCATAACTTCTTTTAATGGAGCTATCTTCAAAAATACGTGATCACCCACATCAAACTCCAAATTCCTACGGCGATGATTGGTATAACTCTTCTATCGGCTCTGAGCTGCACCGATTCTTTCCTTGATAAGCCGAACCTTATCGTACGCCTGTTGTACTAGCTCTGGTCCCACAACTCGCCGCTCACCTATCTCATCCCAATATAAAGGAGATCGACATCTCCTACCGTACAAGGCCTCAAATGGTGCCATGCCAATACCAGACTGGTAAATGTTATTGTATGTGAACTCTACCAACGGCATGAACTGAGTCCAGCTACCCTCAAAATCTAATACGCATGTATGGAGCATATCCTCTAGTATCTGTATCGTCCTCTCAGTTTGTTCGTCTGATTGAGGATGGAATGCCATGCTAAACGATAATTGAGACCCCAGAGCCTCCTGCAAGCTCCTCCAAAATCATGACGTGAATCACAGGTCTCGATCTAACACAATAGATACAGGTACCCCATGAGAACGAACTATCTCTTGAATGTAAATCTCTGCCAATCGGCTGAGGGAATAGTTGATCTTGATAGGGAGAAAATGGGTGGACTTAGTCAACTGATCTACTATCACCCAAATCGCATTCTGGCTATGCGATGTCGACGACAGCCCTGAAACGAAATCCATGGATATATGATCCCACTTCCACTCTAAGATAAATAGCAGCTGCAACTGACCCGTTGGCCTCTGGTGCTTAGCTTTTACCTGCTGGCACGTCAAGCACTGGGCTACATACTTAGCAATCTCTCTCTTCATACCACTCCGCCAATAAATTGCTCGTAAATCCCTGTACATTTTCGTACTACCAGGATGAATCGTATACAAAGATCTGTGAGCCTCATCTAAAATAGTCCTCCTAATGTCAGCATCATCAGAAATACACAATCTGGAACAGAACCGTAAAGCTCTGTCATCTAAAATACAGAATTCCTCTCCCTGACTACTCTGCACTCTGTCCATTACTTCCACCAATTCTGGATCTTCTTTCTGGGCAGCTTTAATTCTTTCCTGTAGCGTAGGTTGCACCACTAAACTGGCAATATATACCAGAGTATTACTTTTTATCAATTCAATGCCGAATCTTTCTAGATCCATCATAATCGGACGCTGGATCTCCATAGCTACCAAAGCTGATACTCTAGACTTCCTGCTTAGTGCATTAGCTACCACGTTTGCTTTCCTTGAGTGGTAACTAATAGTACAGTCAAAATCCTTAATCAACTCTAACCACATTCTTTGTCACATATTCAATTCCTTCTGGGTGAAGAAATATTTTAAATCTTGTGGTTGGAGAAAATCTTGCATTGCTTACCGTACAAATAATGCCTTCAAATTTTCAATGCATGTACCACTGCAGCTAACTCAAGATCGTGGGTAGGGTAGTTCTTTTCATATTCTTTCAACTGTCTAGACGTATACACCACTACTCTGCCATGCTGCATCAACACACAGCTAAGTCCGTTCAAGGACACATCACTGTAGATAGTATAACCCTTACCCCTAGACGAGATGATCAATACTGGAGCTGTAACTAACCTTTGCTTTAGCTCTTGAAAACTCTGCTCACAGCTGTCGTCCCATTCAAATCTAGAATTCTTCTTCGTCAGTCGTGTCAAAGGTCCTGATAAAGCTGAGAACCCCTCGACAAAATGATGATAATAATCGGTTAACCCCAAGAAACTCCTAATCTCCTGGACGTTCATCGGTCTAGCCCAGTTCACTACCGCCTCAATCTTGCTGGGATCTACAAAAATTCCACCTCCTGAGATAACATGCCCCAAAAACACAACTTTCTCGAGCCAAAAGTCATATTTACTGAACTTGGCATTCAACTTCTTCTCCTTGAGCATCTGCAAAACCTGCCTCAAATGTATCTTGTGCTCCTCATAGCTCCTCCAATAGACCAGTACATCATCAATAAAAACAACCACAAACTGATCTAAATAAGGATGAAAAATCCTATTCATCAAATCCATAAATATCGCAGGAGCATTCGTTAGACCAAATGGCATAACCAGAAACTCATAATGCCCATATCTGGTCCTGAAAGTCGTCTTCAATACATCTTCCGCTCTCACCTTTACTTGATGATAGCCTGACCTGAGATCGATCTTGGAATACACCCATGTACCCTGGAGCTGGTCAAACAAATCATCGATACGGGGTATAGGATACTTGTTCTTGGTGGTCACCTTATTAATCTCTCAGTAATCTATGCACATCCTCATAGACCCGTCCTTTTTCTTTACAAACAGCACTGGAGCTCCCCACGGTGATACACTAGGTCGTATGAAGCCCTTATCAAGCAAATCTTGCAATTGATCTTTCAATTTTGCCAACTCCGTTGGTGCCATTACGTACGGTGCCCTAGAAATTGGTACTGTACCTAGAAGTAGATCAATGGAAAAATCTACTTCACGATCAGGCGGCAAACCCGGTAATTCATTTGGGAACACATCTGTAAATTCTTTCACCACAGGCATATTAGTAAGCTTTAATTCATTTTCTGATATTTCCTTCACAAAAGCCACGAATCCCAAACAGCCATTCTGAAGTAGTCTCCTTGCCTGAACAGCTGTGACCATCTGAGGTAAGGATTGCACTCGTGACCCTACAAATCTAAATTCTGGTTTCCCTGGAGGTCTGAATAGCACTTCCCTTGCACGACAATCTATAATAGCAGAATTAGCTGCTGGCCAATCCATGCTGAAGATGATATCAAACCCATGCATATCCAGCACCACCAAATCAACAGATAAAATTCTTCCCTGAATATCCACTGGACAACCATAAAGCATCCTACTACATCTCACCGCTGACCTGGTCGGTGTTGCCACTAACAGTTTAACATTTAATGATTACTTTTTGGCCCCACATAATTTAACACACCCCAAAGACACAAACGAATGTGTGGCTCCAGAATCAAAAAGTGCAATAAATTTAAATGAAAACATATTAACAATACCTGTCACCATGTCGCCGGCCGCTTCAGCGTCACTCGGCGTCAAAGTGAAAACCCTGGCTGGGGCCATATTCCTCTACTGGCCTCCTCATGGTGCCTGGTAACCTTCTCGTGCAGATCTAGGCACAGGAGCAGCACCAATCTGCGTCAGACACTCCCTTATCATATGTCCTGGCTCCCCACATCGATAGCAAACGCCTTGCCCGGCACGACACTCTCCTGGGTGCCTCTTCGCACAAGTCGGGCAAACTAGAGGTGGCTGCACACCCTGAAAACCGCGATTCCCAGTTTCCTGTCTCCAGTCTCTATAATAGCCACCTCTCTTCCATGAACCACGTCCAACCCCCTACTGGTAACCAGAAGGTATGGATCTCTTCTTTTGTCTCTACTCCTCAGCCTCCATTCGCTCACCAACCTCTACTATAATGGCCCTATCCACTAGTTGAGCAAAATCCTGCAACTTCAAAATCGATACCTGTTTGTAAATTTCTCTCCTCAGACCTCTCTCTAACTGTTGTACCTTCTTCACCTCATTTGGAATGATGTACGGGGCGAAGCGAGATAGCTCAATGAACCTCGCCGCATACTGCTGTACTAACAACTGTCCCTGTTTCAGATTCAGGAACTCCTCAATCTTAGCCTCCCTAGAAAAGGTTGGAAAATATCTGTCGGAGAATATTTCTTTAAACCGCTCCCACGTCATCTCCACAGGAATAGTTCTCTGCTGCTCTAAAAGTCTCACTGTTGACCACCATCTCTCGGCCTTCCTAGTCAGTCTATAGGTGGCAAACAGCACCTTCTGCTCCTCTGAACACTATAGTACTGTAAATATTTTCTCTATCTCCTGCACCCATTTTTTCGCGACTGCAGGATCTGTTCCCCCCGAGAAAGCTGAAGGATTCATCTTAATAAACTTCTCGATCGAGCTACCGTAGCCTGCCGATGGACCACCCTGTTCCCTCGAACTCCTGGCAATTTCTTCCATAACCTATTGTGCTACGCTGCGTAAAACAGCATCTGAATCACTACCTGCAACGCTTGAGGGTCCAGCACCCTCACTCCCACTGGCGTGGGTACTATTTCCACCAAGGTCCATCCTGAAAAAAAATAACTTAACTTAAGACCCCTTCACTATACATATCACTCAACTTATATAGTATATTTTCCTAATTAACTTGTCACTCCTGATCTTAATTCAAGGTTCAATCCTGCAACCTAGATACCCAATCCGATGATAGTTTACAATGACTTTCCTGAAATCATCACCCTAGGAAAATCACACAAACCACCATGGAAGTCCTACATTTAGCCTACAAAACCATGCCTCAAATCCCCTTATCCTATGCTCTGGTATTATTACTGCTATAGTCTAGAGTCTGCAGAACCTAGTATCCTAAGCTCTGATACCAAATGTAACGACCTCAAATTTCTTAACATAAAATGTAATATATTAAATGGAAAAGTCGACCCGTACCCATGGGAAATGGGGACGTCTGTCAATCACAGCGGAAACCTAAGCAGCAGTAAGTATAAAATCTAAATCATTCATCCATCAAGCATAATACCAGAGTTTACTACAACATCATAATACTGTATTTATATACATCCTTCAAAACATCAATATAACTCTAGGATCAAACACAAAATACTCATGATCCTAGTACAAAATCTTACCCTCCTAATGGGGTAATATTACTGACTTAACGGCGGCCACGACCCGCCAGTCACTTAGAGTCTTCTGAAAAATTAATTAATGTTGGGGGTGAGACACATCTCAGTAAGGGAAAATAAACTAAATACAGCTGTATAGTAACATGAATATTTAATGTAATTATACATATACAGTACATTTCATATTTTCGTAAGCGTTCGTCATATCATACTGAATAATCACATGCTTTCATATTCTCTAATAAGTCATATCATACATAAAACATCTGTTATAATTGATAATACTGAAAACATACCCAGGATGAATAGCTAGCTAATGTCATGTATTGACCCCCATAACGGGTTGTGCAGCCCGAAGGCGGGACCCGATAATGGCTGGCTGACCATTGCCGAATAAAAAATATGTCTATAAGTACGATGGGCCCGTCACACCCTGGTCCGGACTGCCAGGTGGAGTTCTACAACTCTACACTAAAAGCCACATCGACTATCCATCTCCCACCCCCTTGTGGGGTGGTTAGCACTAATCTGAACATAGATACCTGATCTATATAGCTATGGTACCGAGCTCCTAAAACTGAACTAAACTAATATATGGGTTCTAATAACATATAATACATGATATTATAGCATTTTTCATAATTACGGCCTTGTGCCGAACATTTCATAATTTTGGCCTTACGTCGAACATTTCATAAATACGACCTTGTGCCGAACATTTCATAGATACGACCTTGCGCCGAAATCATACATAAATATGGCCTTGAGCTGAAATCATACATACATTCGGCCTTGCGCCGAAATCATACATGCATACGTCATTCTGAAAATAATCATTTAATCATATATTTGTCAGAATCATAATGTACTGTATACTTTCATAACTTCTTAAATCATACTGCATTTATATCATCATTATATCATAATATTTTCCATGTAAAATAATATTCATGCCACACATTTGCTGTATAAAACCATACGTTGCATTTTAAAATCATACTTTCTGGCATCTCATACATATATATATACATTTCAATATATTAGCAGTATTTTTCTTAAACGTACATTTCTTTTGTAATCTATAGATATAATACATGTTTTTTAGAAAATAACTTTTCTCATAAATAATAATAATTTGCATGAAAATAATTGCTTTATTTTATTCCCTTACCTGGCTATTGAGAAAGCCCCTAAAATACCCTAGTCTAACACCCGTAGAATTTCCTGGTCAATATCCTGGAAATGAGAACTTCCAGTACTAAACTTCTGTATTTCTACGTGTACATTATTTCCTATAACTACAATAAGATCAAATTTGTCTTAAAAAACCTTACCTCAACTTAGGGATGATTTCTAACTTACTTTCACCAATGATCTGCTTTGGCAGATTTGGAGAGAACTTCCCCAGAAGCGTCATGGTGACTTCGGATTGTCGATCTGGCGAAAATCTGGTCCAAAATCGATGAAAGAGAGAGAGAGAGAGAGAGAGGGCTGAATGGAGGAGAGAGAGAAAAGTTTGCTTAGTTGTGAAGTAAAGAAAATCCGGATTTTTAGTATTTATAGAACTAGATTCGTGGACGAGCCACGTCATTTGTCAACGAATCCTTTAATATTTTCATCGACGAAATTCAGTCTTTATCAACGAAATTCAGTCGGTTCAAAACCTCTCTCGGTATTTTTTCATCGACGAATCCTTTTACACCTTCGTCGACGAATCCCCTGTATTCATCGACGAAGCCCTGATGATTTCCCTCAGTTGTTCCTTTCAAAGTGCAATGTCGTCGACAAACGGCTCTCGTTCATCGACGAAGTCGACTTCCTTCTTCTGTTACTATCTCCATTTCCTTCCCTCTTTATTATTTAACTCCCATTATTATTCGAGTTGTCACATTATGATCGATTCAGACTATAAAAACTGTATTTGAAAAAACTGTTGTATCAGTTGAGGATGACTGAGGGCACAGAAGTCAAAGACCACCTCAATTATTTCAATAAGATAATCACACAGTTGCTGAGTATTGAGGTAAAAATTGAGGAGGAAGATAAGACACTTATTATGTTGTATTCGTCTCCCAATTTACTTGATACTTTGAAAACCACAATACTGCTAGGTAAGGAGACTCTTACAGTTGATAAGGTGACTACTACCATTCTGGAGAGTGAGAATTTTCACAAGCCAGATTATCCAGGATATGGAGGAGGGTTGGTGGCTAAGGGCGAGTCTAGCCAATAGTGGGGTAGGAGTTCTAGCAGGGGTAATTGGAATCGAAGGAAATCTCGATCCATGTCCAGTGGTAAAAGTGGGAATTAGAGGAGTGGTTGTTTTTATTGTGGGAAAGAAAGGCATTTGAAGAAGGACTGTCTAAGGAGGAAAAGAGATTTAGAGGAAAAGAATAGGAAGAAGACTAAGCAGGCTACTTTAGTGGAGAGCAGTTCATCAGTTTTTGATGGGGATCTTTTGGCTGTTACTATAGGTTCGAGTTACTTAGCCGATACCTGGAATTTGGATTCGGCGTGCTCATATCATATGTGTCCATACAAGGACTGGTTTGACTCCTATGAACCAATCTTTCAAGGGACGGTGTTGATGGGTAATGATGCTTCCTGTGGTATTCTTGGTATTGGAATTGTCAAAATTAGGATGTTTGATGGTGTGGTTAGAATCATCAGGGAAGTGAGGCATGTTCCAGATCTAAAAAAGAATCTAATTTCCTTGGGCTCTTTCGACAGTAATGGTTTCTTTTTTTCAGCAATGGATGGCGTGCTGAAAGTGGCTAAAGGTTCACTGGTAGTAATGAAGGGTCATCTGAGGAACAATTGTACACTCTGTGGGTAGCACAGTGACAGGTGGTGCTACAGCTAATACCTCTTAAAATACAGATACAGATGATACTACTCAGCATAAGAGGCTGGGTCACATGAGTGAGCGTGGTTTGTAGTAGCTGCACAGGCGGAACTTACTGGGAGGTAATTCTTGTTGTAAGCTTAAGTTTTGTAAATACTGTTTGTTTGGTAAACAGCGTAGGGTGAGTGAAACGCCCCAACCTGGGTCAACCAGGGAGCACTGCGTCTCTCTTCCTCCACCTAGACTAGACAACAAGGGGGTCCCTTATCGGACTAATGACTAGCTCCACAAACCAACACATGTCCTTTTCAATATGTTTTGTCCTCACTCACACACTTCCTGAGAAAACTTCCTAAAAGGTCACCCATCCCAAGATTACGCCAAGCCAAGCGCGCTTAATCATGGAGTTTTTATGGGAAGGCTCCCAAAAATAAAGGTGCACCTTGTTGATATGGGTAGTAACATCTAATCCTTTTAAGCCTTTCTTCCACGGTTGATATGAGTATGATATAATATAGGTATCATATTATATGATACCCCGTGGAAGAAAGACTTAAAAGGATTAGATGTTACTACACATATTAATAAGGTGCACCTTTATTTTCGGGAGCTTTCCTATAAGAACTCCACGGTTAAGAGTGCTTGACTTGGAGTAATCTTGGGATGGGTGACCTTCAGGGAAGTTTTCTTAGGAAGTGTGTGAGTGAGGAAAAAACACTTTGAAAAGGACATGTGTTGGTTTGTGGGGTCAGTCATTAGTCTAATAAGGCACACCCCTATTGCCTGGTCCAGGTGGAGGAGGAGAGACGTAGTGCTCCCTAGCAGACCCAGGTTGGGGCATTACAAAATGGTATCAGAGGCATTACCCAGCCGGAAGTGTGATGAGATTCACATTGTCTGGATTTGGAAATATAGGTTCGCAACGAGGACGTTGCATTCTGTAAGTGGGGGAGAATATGATAACCCGTGGAAGAAAGGCTTAAAAGGATTAGATGTTACTACCTATATCAATAAGGTGCACCTTTCTTTTTGGGAGTCTTCCTATCAGAACTCCACGGCTAAGCGTGCTTTACTTGGAGTAATCTTAGGATGGGTGATCTTCTGGGAAGTTTTTTCAAGAAGTGTGTAAGGACAAAATACGCTTAAAAGGACACGTGTTGGTTTATAGGGCCAGTCATTAGTCTGATAAGGCCCGCCCCCTATTGTTTGGTCCAGGTCGAGGAGGAGAGATGTAATGCTCCCTAATAGACCCAGGTTGGGGTGTTACGGTGAGTTTCAGAACAGGATAGCATACGAGCAAGGAGGTGCTGGAGTACATTCATTCACATGTATAGGGTCCAATACAGGTACAGTCTCACAGTGGTGCTAGTTATTTTGTCTCATTTATTGATGACTTTTTCAAGAAAGTTTGGGTGTATTTTTTGAAGCATAGGAGTGAGGTATTCAGTAAGTTCAGGGAATGAAAAGCTCAGGTAGAGAAGCAAACAGGGAAATATGTGAAGTTTTTGAGATCAAACAATGGACTGGAGTACAAAAATAGTCAATTCATTGACTTCTGTAAAGAAGAGGGGATCACTACGCACTATATAGTTCAACATGGGCCACAGCAGAATGGGGTGGCTGAAAGGATGAACAAAACATTACTAGAGAGGGCAAGGTGTATGAGGATTCAGGCTTAAAAATAGGAATAGCTTCCCAAGAGGGGGGGTGAATTGACTTTTTAAAACTTTCTCTTTAGTTCTTTCAAAATCCTTAACTTCTTTTGATATTTAACCAATTCTTTGACTTGTTTATTTATTTTGTGAATCAAACAAGAACAATCAATCAACAACACAATTAAACACAATTAAACATTCAATCTTCAACCACACTTTGAAAGGAAAAACAATCAAACAATTAATCACAATTTCCAAACCAACACAACCAATTTGATTTATAAATTTACTTTAGCACTATAAGATTGATGGAAGCATTCAAGATTAGTATATGTAACTTTTAGCTTTTATGTTGTGTTCAGCCCTGTAGTAAATATGACTTTGAACATAGCCCTGTATACATGAAAATTATTCTTCAATATGATATTCAATATAAAATCTAATTACTCTTTCCAAACTTTAGAATTCAAATAAATTCTTAAGTTAATTTATCTTTGGGGTGTTTAGCCAAGTAACGTACTCTCGTATGGTTTCCGCAAAGAATGGTTCAACCAATGTACTCTCTTTCGGTTTCTGCAACCCAAATCAAAATCAAACTTTAAGGTTTACTTGATTTCCAAATATACGTAGTTTATATGATTTTCAAATTTAAACCATCCACGCAATTTAAATATGTACTGCAAATAAAGAATAGGGAAATAGAAAGTGAGACGGAGATTTTTACGAGGTTCGGCTTATACGGCTTATACCCGGCCTATGTCCTCGCCTTTGGAAAACCACCAAAGGATTCACTAAACATGTTCCATTGACGGGTGGAACAAAACCTTTACAAGCGATACCCCATGCTTAAACACTCCTTTACTAGGCTAGAGCCCACCTCTCCAAACGATGTCCCCTCGTTCGGTCACTCCTTTAGGCTAGAGCCCGCCTCTCTAAGCAATATCCCCTTACTTAGCCAACGATCCAAACAATCCTTGGAACATCAAAGAACTACAAGAAACAAGATATAATATGTGTACAAATATAATCTCACAAAGAGCAAGTTAGTACAAGTTCAACACTATATACTTCAATGTAAAATATTAATATGAAATAGAATGAAGCTTAAGTGTAGAATTCACCAATATCCTTCTTAAATGAGGATTAGCAATAGGAATTCAGAAAAGGAAGGATTAGAACTTCAAAATATCTCAGCAAAAGAGATTTGCAATGAGTGAACAAGAGAGCTTTGTAAGAACAAGAGTGCTTTTAGCTTCTAAAACAGATTTTTCAATTCATGGTATGTTTTTGATTTGCAAAACCATGTATTTATAGGCTTTCAAACTTGTTTCCTTGTTGCTAAATTTTCCATAGATAATTTCCCAAGTTTTTAGAAAGTTTGGAGCCCAAGCAATATAAGTTTGAATTTAAAAACTTTTAAAAAATAAGACCGTTAACAGTGTTCAGATGACTAAACTTTCGAGTTCAGTCGTTTGAGGAGGTTCTGCCTCTTTAGAAAATTTAGCAAAAAATCTTCAGATGACTGAACTTAATCTTCAGTCATCTGAAATTATTCTTCAGACCTCTAAAGTTACACTTTGGTCATTTGAAGTGGTTTTGTGTGCCGTTTAGTCAGCTGAAGTTCCTCCCATGAACAGTGTTCGGTTGGCTAATAGCTGTGACCCTAATTCAGTATTTTGATCATAACGTTTTCTATGTAACTCCAAATTAGGTTTTATTGGTGTCAAAAGAAAGCTAAGAGAAAATTATACAACTTTTATGTTGAACACATTTTAAAATAAAGAGTTTCTGATAGATAAAAATGCACCTCAATGCTAATGTATAAAAACTTGACAGCATTTGGAAAAACTCTTTTTGGTGCTTTTCATTCCAAAAATGATTCTAACATTTTTAAAATAATTTTGACCTTAAAAAAATATTTTCAAAGTATTTTAAAAGGTATCTAGGTCCAAGAAGTTAACCTAAGAGCTTCATAATATTTCAAACGATATTTAAACTTTAAAGTACTTACATAAAGACTTCTAAGACTTTTCTCATTCTAGGTTCTTGAATCTTCATGCTTTGTCCTTGGATTGAGTCCATCTTTTCTTCAAGCTTTCATATTCTTTGAGCTTTCTCACTTTGCCTTTCTTTGGCTCTTTTGATTTTAATATTCCTTGGCTTTTAACAACTCATTCATGTCCTCATATTCTTCAAGTTTTAATATATAATCTTTAAATCCATGCTATATCATCTTTAAATCCATGCTTTGACTCTTTTAAACTTCATTTGATCCTTGTGAGCACTTTGACCTTGCTTTCATCATATTTGATCCTTGTGGGTACTTTGACCTTGCTTTCTCATATATGAGCCCTGAAATAACATTACTCACACAAATACGTTAAATTCCACTTGTTTGTTAGCATCAAAATAAGATAACAAGATTTTAAGCCTTGTAAGGCCAACAAGGCTAATGTACTCAAGTCATTCTTGGTAGAAGCAGTGAGTATGACATGCTACCTGGTAAATAGGTCTCCTTCTATAGCTATTAATGCAAAGGTTCCTGAGGAGGTATCGATAGGTAAGCTAGTAGATTACTCTGTGTTGAGAATATTTGGTTGTCCATCATGTGTGCATGTGCAGGAACATGCCAGATCAAAGTTGGACTCTAAGTACAAACCGTGCATATTTCTTGGTTACTAAGAAGGAGTGAAGGGATATCAGTTATGGGACCCTATAACACGGAAGGTGGTCATTAGTAGGGATATGGTCTTCGATGAGGAAGCCATGTTGAAGGAGAATGCTGATAAGAAGGCGGAGTCTGATTTAGCGGGAGTACCTATTCAGGTAGAGCTGGATAGTATTCAGAATTCAGGTATGGGTACTACTCAGACTACTGTTGTTCATTCTATTACATAGGATACAGTGAGACATACTACAGTTCCTCAAGAAATTCCTCATACAGGTGATAGACATGAGCCTACAAGGCTAGCCCCTGGCAGAGAAAGGACGAATGTTAAGCCTACGGTTAGGTATGGGTTTGAGGACTTAGTTGCATTTGCTCTGATTACTAGTAGTGGAGATCCTTTTGATTTTCAAGAAGCAGTTCAGAGTTCTAAATGAGATAGTTGACTTAGAGCCATGGCTGAGGAGATGGAGTCTCTTCATAAGAATGGCACTTTAGTGTTGGTTTAGAAGTCCAAGGACAGGAAGCTGATTGGTTGTAAGTGGGTTTTCAGAAAGAAAGAACCTACTTTAGAATCAGAAGGGATAAAATATAAGGCCAAGTTAGTAGCAAAAGGATACAAATAGGAAGAAGGTATATATTATAACGAAATTTTTTCTCCTGTTGTTAAGCATGCTTCTGCTAGATCTTTGTTAGCATTGGTTGCCATGCATGATTTAGATCTGGAATAGATAGATGTAAAGACAGCTTTCCTTCATGGTGAGTTAGAGGAAGATATCTTTATAGAGCAACCGAAGGGGTTTGTGGAACAAGGTAAAGAGCACCTGGTATGTAAGTTGAATAGGTCTCTTTATGGTTTAAATCAATCCCCTAGACAATGGTATAAGAGGTTTGATTCTTATATGTTGAGGATTGGGTATGTTAGAAGTAGTTATGACAGTCGTGTTTACTTCAGATTGCTTAACAGTGGTGTATATGTGATCCTTATACTACATTTGGATGATATGTTGATTGCCTCTAACAATACTGATGAGTTGAATGTGTTGAAAGCCAGGTTACAAAATGAGTTTGAGATGAAGGATAGTGGTGCAGCTAAAAAGATCCTTGGCATGGAAATAAGGAGGGATAGACAATATAAGAAGTTGTGGTTGTCATAAGGTAAGTATATTGAGAACGTGTTGGAAAGGTTTAACATGGATAAGGCTAAACCGGCAAGTACACCTCTAGCTGCTCATTTTCAGTTGTCTGCTAAACTGTGTCCTTCTACTGATGAGGATAAGTTGGATATGGCTAGTGCACCTTATGCCAGTGTAGTAAGAAGTTTGATGTATGCTATGGTATATAGTAGACCAGACTTGTCATATGCAGTTAGTTTGGTAAAAAAATATATGGCTAATCCAAGTAGAATCCATTAGAATGCGGTGAAATGGATTTTCAGATATTTGCGTGGCACTTCTGATTATGGTATCCTTTTTGAAAGTACTGATGATTGTAATGTTTAGGGTTATGTGGACTCCGATTATGCAAGTTATTTGGATAAGAGGAGGTCTACTTTTGGCTTCATTTTTACCATGGCTGGTGGTTCCATTAGTTGGAAGGCTGTGTTGCAACCTACTACAACTTTGTCTACTATAGCTTTGTCTACTACAGAAGTTAAATAGATAGCTTTGGCAGAGGTAGGTAAGGAGGCTTTGAGGTTAACTGGACTGATTCAGGAACTTGGTGTCATGCAGGATTGGTTACACTTATTCTATGATAGTCATACTGCGATCCACTTGGCAAGGAATCAGGTCTACCACTCTCACACGAAGCATATTGACGTGCGGTACCATGCAGTTAGAGGTTGGTTTGAAAGTAGTAAGTTCTAGTTATTGAAGATCCACACAGATGGAAATGGTGCAGATATGCTCACGAAGCCTATTACATTAGCTAAGTTCAAGCGCTGTCTGGACTTAGTTTATGTAGTCTCTTGTTGATTGTTGACAGAGCATCCCAGAGCATGGGGATGGAATGTTGTGCTTGGCTGTGATTAAAAGCCAAGGTGGAGATTGTTAAAATATGTTTATTTATTTATTTATTGTGACTTTTATCACATTCATTGGATCGTCTCTAAAATCCAATGGTTGTGTGGTGTCATATATATGCTTGTAAGCCATGAGAAAATATAGGGATTGCTTGTCATTTTGTGCAAGGAGAGCTAGAGGTGGGTTCTCTCTAGGAAGAAATTTTCTTCAATGGGTTGAAGGTGAAGGGGTGTACAGAGGTGCTAGGATTAGAGAGAGAATGATCAGATCTTGTACTGCCATTATTTCATAGTGAATTTTTTTCCAGGTGCACACTTCGTGGATGTAGGCAACCTTGCCGAACCACGTAAAATCTCTCGTCTCCATTTTTCTATGAATGTTCTTTGTGTGATTTATTTTTTTGATTAGAAGATTAAAATTGCTGTGCGTCAACAATCACACTAAACCTTCAAGAATTAACCCAATCCACTCAGTTCCCATATTTTAACAAACATTGGGAATTTGTCAAACACGGTTCTATATGTATGATTTTTAATCACTCTTATTATAGCTTCTGGGGGAGTGTTTTTCCCTTCAAATTTCCTCTTATTCCTAAAGTGCCATAAATAATACACTCTAGCAGCCAAACAAACTTTCTTGGCCACTGTCTAAACACCCATACCCCTTGCTTCCTTATGCAACCATTTAAGAGCAACCTTTAGAGTTGTTGGAGATCTTGTGAGGCCCAACCAACTCCTCAAGTGATTCCATATTTCAGTTGTAGTTCTACATCTAAAAAATAGGTGATTGTCTCCTCATCAGTGCTGCAAAAGCAGCATGATTTATTTATCCCTTCCAAATAAATATTGTCAAATGTGGCCAACTTACCCTTTACACATAGCCAAAGAATGAAGGAGTGCTTAGGGGTACAACCATTCTTCCAAATCACATTATACCAAGGCACCTTACTTCCTTTTTGTCTCTAGAAGTGATAGGCTTTCAAACATGATTTTTGGTCATCTACCAGTCACTGCCTTAATTGATTCTCTGCTTTTATATGACTCCTGCAAGTCTGTAACATGGAATTTTTAATTTCAATTATCATTTTAAACAAAGGTGAATCCTCATGTTTTTCTGATGCCTCCCAAATACCACAGCCCCTCAAGTAAATATGATTGACCCATTTCACCCATAATGAGTCCTTCTTTACATGAATGTTCCATAAGTCTTTTGTGATAAGAGCCATGTTCCAAGTTTTAAGGTAAAAAACACCTAAGCCCCCTTCATCTTTAGGTAAACAAACATCTTTCCAAGCCACAAAGGTTTTTTTTTCTTTCTATCTCCCCACAAAAACACTCTACAAAGCTTAATGATATAATCTCTAACCGAATTTGGAATAGGAAAATTTGAGAGCCAAAAACAGTCAATACCCTGAATAACTGAGTTTATTAATTCAAGCTTCCCTGCATAAGATATGGTCTGTTTCGGCTAGGATCCAATAAGGCTAGATATCTTACTTATCAATGGAGAGTAGTGCATAAAGTTAAGTCTGGTTGATGCAAGAGGAATACCCAAATAACGAAAAAAAAATATTCCTTTAGAAAAACCAGTGATACTCATAATGTCATTAAGATCATTTCCTCTAATTCCTACATTAAATATATTCGATTTGAGCTTATTAGCTTCAAGACCAGAGCACGCTTAAAATTTTACCAAGCAATCTATAAGAAGTTGGACTAAAGGCACATCCCCCTTAGAAAATAAAATCAGATCATCTACAAAAGCAAGGTGTGATTTTCAAATCTCCACACTTAGGGTGATAATGAAATTTAGGCTCTTCTTCTAGGACTTTCAACAATCTCGATAAATACTCCATACAGATCACAAAAAGAATGGGAGAAAGTGTGTGCAGAGCAGAGAGTTGAGAGGGACACAAAGAGAGTTGAGCAGTGAGGCTTCTTGTAATTTTTTCTCCTAGTGTAGTGCAGTGGTGTGTGCTCCGTGGACATAGGTTGATTCGACCGAACCATGTAATTTTCGGTGTTCTATTGTGGATGTGTTTAATTTCTTCGTGTGTGATTCCTGCTCTAGGATCTAACCCCACCAATTAGTATCAGAGCTTGGTTGGAGTAGAATCGCCAGATCGGAGAAAAATTCCCGGATTTTAAGCCTCTACTAGTAGCTTAAAATTTAATTCTGAGGTCTCCATTGCACTCCTCTCGTCGATACGAAGCAAATGGTGGCAACAAGAGCTCCAAACAATCTCAGACGACGCTGCACGCGTCCACACGCGTCGCCAACATCCAGGGGACGTCTCTACACGCCTTTACCTGTTGGCAGATAGTCGGAGGCTCACTCCACGTGCGGCCATGCACTGGCGAACAACCGGCGAGTCAGTGGAAGGTTAAAGATGACGTGACGTTAGCACCACATCGCTCGTCCACATCAGCGCAAGGTAAGCCGGAACCCACGCCAGTCATCCGCCACGTCAGCGTCACGTGGTGCCATGTAAGCGGGCCAGTTAGAAGCCGCATCACCTCCACGTCAATAGTCGAGTCAGCGCCATGTCAGCCGGGGCCCACGCCATGATAGCGCCACGTCAGCAACTCGGACCTACAGTGGGCTCACAATCATTTGCCAGTAGGTGGGCCCCACAGTGCCACATCAGTAGTGGGCCCCACGCTGCCACATCAACTAATGGCGTTAGTTCACGGCGTCAAAGGAAATTCCGTCAGTAAGGAATGTTCTGTCAAAGTTGACCAGATTTGACCGAGAGTTTGACTGGGCTTTTCGAAGCCATTTTGGGTCCATTTTTCGAACGACTTAAGCCATTTCTATGGTTTTCGGCCGTTCCAAATCCAACCGTGCAGTCTGTTTAAGCTAATTTCATCTCTAGATCATAAAATCGAGATATCGAACGAAAAGAGCTCTAAAATCGAGATGTTTGATGGCACGAACTTCAGTTTCTGGAAAATGCAGATTGAGGACTATTTGTTTAGTAAGGAGTTGCACTTACCATTGAATGAGAAGCCAGAATCCACAAAGGAGAGCAAGTGGGAGTTGCTTGACCAAAAGGCTCTCGGAGCTATCAGAAAGACGTTGGCAAAGTTTGTTGCCTTCAACATCAAGCACTTGACAACCACCAAGTCCCTTATGAATGCGCTATCTAATATGTATGAGCAGCGATCAGCCACGAATAAGGCAGATATAATGAAAAGATTGTTCACCATGAGTATATTTGCAGGTGAAAGTTTCAGTAGACACCTGAATAATTTCAACGAGCTGACGAAATTACTTAAGGACTCGTCGACGAATCCGGCTCTATAAATAGTGAAAACCCAGATTTTTGGATGAATTTTTAGAGCAAACTCTCCCTTTCTCTATCTAAAACGCACCCCTCTCCTTCTCTCTTTGATTTCGGCTCTGTTTCTCGACGGATTGAAGATCTGAGACAACCACAATGCTCCTAGTGAAGTTCTCTGCAAGTTTGCTGGAGCTGATCGTTGGAAAAGTTGGTTTGGAATTCATCCAAACTCAGGGTAAGACATTTTATTCAAAGTATGCTTTCCCTACAGTTATAAGAAATGTTATATGCAGAAAAATATTGATGTTTTGTTATGGGGGATGTCGTTTTCAGGGTGTTGAGTGGAGAACCCTGCAGGTGTAGGACTAGAATTCAGCAGGGGGCTTTTTAGAAACTAGGTAAGAGAAATATGCTATGTTAGGAGTTTTAAGAATGTTAACAAAGATTTCATAGATACATATATACCAATTTATTATACAGTTTTTACAGAATAAGAGTTTTAATGTTTGTGTGGCTTGAGTAGATATTTACCTGATGTAGAATTTATACAATGTTTCAACATATCATGTTATATAGTATATATATATATATATATATATATATATATATATATACAGATATTCACAGATATTTAACAAACAGATTTATACAGATTTTATTCAGTTTAGTATATAAAATGCCATGTTTTCCTAAATGCCATAACACACAGTTTATACAGACAGTTTATAAAGACAAATTATATAGTTATAGCATCAAGATGCTACAATTACTCAGATATTATAGTATTTACAATACAGAATTATAGCGTTATTGTTATTTTGGAAACATGATGAGAACAGCAAAGATATATATATATATATATATATATATAAATGTGCTTATATAGTACAGATCCCTATGGAAATATTACAAACAAATACAGCTTACAAAGCACGGTATCATTGCTAACACAGATAGAGTGCAACCACATATCTCAGATAGTGTGTGGGTACTGTTAAATTGTGCTCGGAGAGGATGCAGCTCCCTAGTACGCTGGGTTGAGGGGGCCAGTTTGATGAGGTAGCAGTTAGTCCCGAGCTTAGGAGTGGATGCAGTTTGTCTGGATTGAGGTAGTGTAGAATATGATGACTTACTTGGAGGGCCGACCAGGTTAAGTCTCGCCTACGGGCCACACAACCCTATCATGAGGGGTCAAATCATGCATACAAAGTCTCATGAAAAGAGCACAGTTATTTATATGTATATAGTTTTATAGCTTTTGTCATATATAGCAGTATGAATCACTACAAAAAATCAGGGTATCAGTGACAGTTTTAAAATAGTTGATATATGTGTCGTTACTACTAACTTTTAGTGACAAATTTAACTTTTGTCACTAATAATGGAATATTAGTGACAAATTAAATTTATCACTAAAACCCTAACATCGTCACTATATAGTATATCACAGCTCAACTCAAATTCGTCACTAATAGTAGGGGTATTAGTGATGAATTATAAATTCATCACTACTAGTATAGTATTAGTGACGACTTAGATATTCGTTACTACTAGTATGGTATTATTGACAAATTAGAAATTCGTGACTACTAGTAGGGTATTAGTTACGAATTAGAAATTCGTCACTACTAGTATGATATCAGTGACGAATTAGAAATTCATCATTACTAGTGTGGTATTATTGGCGAACCAGAAATTCGTCACTAATATGAGCGGTATTAGTAACAAATTAGAAATTCATCACTAATAGTAGAGTATTAGTGACGAATTTGAATCCTTCACTAATAATTAGAAAAATTAAACAACATTTTATACTAATTTTGTTTAATCATGAATTCTTATATAAAAATCTATAATTATATTTTCGAATATATAAATTGAAACCATAATTACTACAAAATTCGTAAATCATTCAAAATTTTAAATTTAAATACAAATTCAATTAAAAGGAAGAAATAACATATGTTTAGATAACAAAAATTATTTAAAAATATTCAAAATTCAAATACAAATACTAATACAAATTCAAATTAAAATACAAAAACTCCATTTGTTCAAATGACAATAAAAATTATAAAAAAATAATCAAAAATTGTATCTGACGACTGTAGTACATGCATGCATGGCATCATGCTAATGTTATGATAGTCGCGAATCCTACAAATTAAGAGTCATTAAAAAAAAGTTAGTATACCAAATCGAGGAGAGCTGACGCTAAGTATAATAAGGAAAAATAATTATATGATATAACAAATTGACAAAGATTTAATAATCATACATATTACATAATTTTTACGGTAGTAATATCAATAATGAAAAATGTAACGTTGCGTTCGAGAACATAGATTTCGAACATTTGAATGGATTTGGACAAATTTTAATACAATTTAATATTACATTTTATTTAAATTTAATGTAAATTCAAGTCCAAAGTGTCTCGAAACACAAGGAGCATAAAATTATATTGAAATTTATTAAAGTTTATTTAAATCTAAACTTAAGATGTAAAATGCATGCTCTGGAACACAACATGAGATTAGTTTATGGGGGATTTGCACAATAACTCAATGAGGTATTAGCATTGCGTAGGGAAGGGGATCCAACGAATAAATCCAGCCGGGGACACGTGTCCAATTAGCATGCTTTACTGTTTCGTAGACAAGCATTATTGCTCTACTTGAAATAAAACTCTAAACAGTGATTGTGGGCTTTGCAGATGAGGGAAATGGGAAGATTCATAGAGAAAAAGCTCATGAACTGGCATGAGGGAGTGTGTATCTTTTCAAGCCTTAATGAGAAAATATTAGAACTAAGTAAAATATGTCAATCAAATGGACATGAAATTGGTCATTTGTTTGGTAGCTGAGAAAATTATGGAAAATAAAATATGCCCTAGCGCTTTCATCGTTGATCTCGTGCATGGACCATTTTTTTTTCCACTTTTTTTTGTTCTTTTCTACAGTGACATTGCAACCCATATGTCGAGACGAATCCCCGATTATGCCTTTTCCAAATAATTATGAAAATGATGCTCCTTGTGAGTTATGTATATATTCAACTTATGCGTTTTTCAAATTTTCAAATCCTCAGGCAAGTGTATATAATATTTTCAATGATTTCAGTACAACAATGAATGTTTTAAGCTTACCGGACCAAAAACATATAAATGAATGTCCATTCTAAATGAACTAAGTCTACATTGCCTCATTTAACATTAAACTAAGCCTATCTTTTCTTTAGGATTTTGAAAAATTTTAACGCAATTTCGACAGCATGCCATCTGTAAATTGGACGTTTTCCCTTCAAATAGATCATTTATAAGAAGTTGAAGGCACACAATAACCTATATCCACTACTAGCATGCAATACACATCAACTGCATTCGCCATGCAGGAGGCATTCTAGATCAGCATGCAATCATGTAGCATATTCATGACAGTAATACATGTAACCATATCTTAAATTCAGAATAAAAAAAATGGTTATCTCAAGTCATCCGATAATAGGCTCATTAAAAAGCTTTTAAATGACCTAAACATATCCTACAAAATCGATGTGAGACCCAAATAGAGCATGACAAGAACACATCTCATGTTAATCTCACCCACATAAGACATGAATCTGCTTTGCCACTATCATACTATATACAAAATAACATGCCTTCGAATCATTTGATTCACTCCTCTTGTATCATGTAACATCTTAACCCATATAAGTATAAAAACATAATTTAACATGAAACTCAATTTGTGATCATAATACCTTATAATTAATCAGAGGAGCCACCCGCATCATCTAGTCTAGATTGGCGCATCCTTTCCTCTAACCGCATTTGCCTATCCATCATGGCTTGCATCTGGGCTCAAAAGCCAGAGACCTCCATTCTCAATTGCACGTTCTCCATTTCCATCATCTGCATCCATCGAGCCATCTCCTGCTTATCATACTCGGCCTCTTGACGCTGTCGTTCCATCTCTGCACGAGCCGCCGCACCCATGGATGATGATGATGTTGAGGCGATGTATCCACTTCTAAGACCTTTCACCCAGCCCCCCGCTCATTGCCCAAGCACCTAGGAAGTGATCTTGAAATTTATCGTGTGCTGACTCCCCTTTGAAACAGGTGCATCCCTCAGCTCGACCATCCGTGCCAAATTTCAATCATGAAAACGATAAAAAGGAATAAGTAAGACTACAACTTTGATGTTTTGAATAAAGTAATAAACTAAATCTTTTGCTTCACTTACATGTCTGTCCTATGCACCCTCGCACCACTCCCCCGATCATCTTTGGTGTGTTCTCTGATACAGATTTAGTAGCGGCTCCTCTGTTCCAGTCTCGGGATCACACTACATTATCATATAAGACATCATTAGTATTATATCATGTAATGGTCAGATAATTTTATATATAGTAATTACCTGGCGATGATTTAAGAATAGCCTCGATCCACTGCAATGCGTCGTAGGGAGTTTTCTGCGGTTCGCAACATTTGTTTCACATATGGCCTACAAGGAAGATGTAATGATGACTTATTAGCGACATCATTGTGAAAAATTAGTGATTATCATACAAACACATCACCCGATAGCGTGGGTCGCGAAAATGGCGACACACCACCTCTCAATTCTCTTGGGATATCTTATCGTATGACCGCGCTTGTACTTCATCTCCCATTGCTCAAAAATCGGAGCGCATTTTTTAGCTATAGCTCTTAAATTTATTACACAATTGGACATTGACCGCCCTCCTCACATGGCCATCCTTGAGGATGTCCATATCAAACTCCTCCTGCATATATAGGTAATACTATTGCAATGTTAGACAGTTGTTAACTGGCTAGTATATCAAAAGTAAAAAAAAAAAATTAAATTAAAAGCAGCTTTATAGGGTTTGGGAACTTACCAAAATGTGCATGTAAAGAACCATGCACTGCTTCTGAGTCACTTGCAGCCAACTGAATGTGGTGACTAGAGCATACTGTCGGCATATAATGCCAAACTCCCTCGTCCACGCGATGCACCAATCGTTAAGTGGGGCGGTGTATCCTAGAGGAATGTCAATCTAAATCCGCTGTTTTGTCTTATCCTGGTGTTTTTTCAGCGACATGTTCTTCGCTGCACCATGGCTTGACCTGATCATGGACGTAAATGCTGAAAGTAGAGTTAATTTAACAACAACATTATAATCATACACGTGAATAACTATCATCAACAGTTAACATGTAAATAAAGTAATCATATCCATACCAACACTACTCATTACGGTCGGCAACTCACCCTGCGTGTTAGTCGCATAAGTGGTATCCATGTCTGTTCGAGGTGCCGATGGCTCAAACAATGGTACGACCGCATCAAAACCGATAGGGTCTGCCGGTCTGGAGGATGTCGGATCATCCTTATGCAATGTACTGGTGTGCCTGAAAGGATTTGTCCAATGTCAGCCTCCTGGTGCCATATCTGCACATTAATAGACAAGAAAATATAAGAAATATGAATATTAGATGGATGCATCATACGTCTATTTTTAAGTTATTTACACATGTTAGATACATAGTGACAAAAATAACATGCTTACCCCTATACGTCCTCAATATCGATATCATCCTCACTTTCTAAAGTGTCTTCCTCTTCACAACAGTACTCGACCCCTGTTTCATCTTCCCCATTATTTTCCTCATTGTCCATGAAGTGAACGTCTACAGAAGGTTCAATTATAATGTCAGCAGTCCCTACATGTTTTGCCGTGCCACCATCCCTATGCAATGGTATAGGATCAGTGCCTTCTTCGACAACATCTGCAGCAGATTGCGCTGCTGCACGGACAGATGGCTCATCTTCTTGGAATGCAGTCTCACTGGCACTCATCTCACTATCTGCAACTTCTGCAATAACGTACAAACTTCGGGGAGGAATCTTTTGGGCCACACGCCATTCACCCTTCAATTTGATGTCTTTAAGGTAAAACACTTGTTCTACCTGCATCGCAAGCATGAAAGGGTCATTTTGATACCAGGTCTTGCTAAAATTGACACTCATGAAGTAGGCATTGGTGTTTATCCTAATCTTTTTATTGCCGATGTCCCACCAGGTACAATTGAATAGGTGGACGACTCTGTTTGCTCCATAGATAAGCTCTATAATGTCATCCAGCACACCAAAGTAGTCAATTTTTTCATCTCCTTCTGTGCCTAGCACCGCAACCCCACAATTTTGGGTTCTTCTATGCAGTTCGAGGGACTTTGTATGAAATCGTAACCCGTTGGCAATGCAACTGCTATAGCGGTTAACTCATTGATCGAGGCCAACTGCCAACGCGTACAAATATTTACTTGTCGTTGGTTCCTTATTGTAATACATGACTTTCATCTATTAAATAAACAGGACTTTAGAAGAATAAATTGTCAATAGTGAAAACATACATTGATTCTCACTCAAGCAATTTTTGTTACTTACACGACTCTCAAACCAATTGATAAATTCTTTCTTATGTCTTTCATCAACATTCCGTTCATTTTAGGCCAGGAGTTCAGCTTTATGTTCGCTATATGCAACAGTAGTACATGTTAATGTCAAGTAAGTATATAATTATGCATATGTAAATACAATGCAAAGTAAGGAGTTTGGAACCACGTACTCGATATATGGAATAGTTTTATCACAATTGTTGAGGACATAAAAATGAGCCTTTTCTAGGTCGTCTATATCAATAAAATCGTAAACTCGTGCACTGAGAAGCCGAACATTTTCTTGAAATATAAAGCTCCTGGGTCCTTCATCTTTGGAATTAATAGCATGAACATATGCATTTTGCTCATCACGAGTGAACATTGTGTTAATATCATGTAGATACATTGAGAAAAATGCAAGACATTCACTGTCAATGTACGCCTCAATGATTGAACCTTCTGGTCGTGCCTTATTGCGCATGTATCCCTTCAAAGTGGACAAGAACTTGTGCATTTTACTTAACATTATAGACTTGTAGACTCAATAAAGAAAAAAAAAATAAAAACAAGGAAATCACGTGACCATACACAAGGACTTTATACTTTACCTCTCAATAGGATACATCCAACGATATTGAACCAGTCCTCCAATTATGGCCTCCCTTGGTAAATGGACAGCTAAGTGGACCATCACATCGAAGAATGCTGGCGGAAAAATTTTCTCCAGCTTGCATAGTATGATCACAATGTCATCCTCTAACCGTTCAAGTACGTTTACGCTCAATTTTTTTTAGCACAACTGCCGAAAAAAGAATCCCAGCTCAATCAACACCGAGCGAACATCTTCAGTTAAGTGTCCATGAAGGAAAACGGGTAGAACCCGTTTTAGAAGGATGTGACAGTCATGACTTTTCATTCCTAGCATCTTCCATTCCTTCGTGTTTATTCATCGAGCTATGTTCGATGCATATCCATCGAGGAACTTCACTGATTTCAACCATTCAAAGAATTTATTCTTCTCATCCTTTAAAAATGTGTAACAAGCTGATGGCATGAGAATTTTGTCCCCATCACGAAACAGGTGCAGCTCAGGCCGTATTCCCATATCTTCCATATCTCGGCGAGCATTTGCGGTGTCCTTTGTCTTCCCATTTATATCAAGCAATGTACCAATGATATTCTCACAAATGTTCTTTTCGATGTGCATGACATCCAAGTTGTGGCGTAGTAGAAGATCTTTCCAGTATGGCAACTCGAAGAAGATGCTTCTCTTTGTCCAATTCAACTCTCACTTAGCGCTTTTTCTTTTTCTACTGGTTAGTGGTTTCCCAAATTTCACATTTTCGATCAACCTTAGCTGGTTTAATATCTCTTCCCCACTTAGCCACTTTGGCGGCAACCTTCGTTTAGGTTTTCCATTGAAGCTTCTGACGCCATGAGTCCTCCAAGGATGTCCAATTCGTAAAAAACGGCGATGACACATAAAGCATAACTTGTGGCCATGATTCAAGGATAAGGACCCAACATCCTTATTACATACTGGGCATTTTAAGTGACCTTTTGTGCTCCAACCTGACAAGTTTCCGTATGCAGGGAAATCATTAATTGTCCACAAGACTGCAGCAAGCATCCGAAATGTTGTCCCGATTTCCACATCGAATGTCTCCACTCTTTTTTCCCATAATTCTTTCAACTCGTCAATTAACGGACGCAGGTAAACATTAATATCATTACCAAGTGCTCTCCGTCCGGGAATCAGCAGAGACATATAAATGAAAGGTTCTTTCATACATCGCCATGACGGCATATTGTATGGCATCATCATAACTGGCCACATGCTATATGGGTTGGTCATGTCACCAAAAGGATTGAACCCATCTGAAGCAAGGCCAAGTCTGATGTTGTGAGGATCACTAGCAAACCACGAATGCATTTTATCAAATTCGGCCTAAGCTTCGGAGTCTGCTGGATGGCTAAGGGTGTTTCCATCTTGAAGACATTTCTCTTGATGCCATCTCATATCTGTAGCAATCTTTTTGCACATATACAATCGTTGCAGCCATGGGATTAATTGACAATATCGCAAAATTTTTTGGGGATTTTTTTACCCTTGTTTTGATTAGTTGTATATCTCGGTTCACCACATTCTGGGCACTCGTTCGCATTTTCATGTTCACCATAAAAGAGTGCACAATCATACCTACACGCATGTATTAGAGTATAACCGAGACCTAATTCATGCATGTATGTCTTCGCATCATAAAAAGACTTGGGAAGTGTTTCACCATCAGGCAGTGCTGCCTTAGTGAGGCTCAAATGCATGTTGAATGCGCTCTGAGATAACCCATGCATTGTCTTTGCATCTAGCAACTTTATCAGAAACTCTAATTTTGAGAACGTATTACAGTTTGGATATAGGTGCACCCGTGCATCCCTTATGAGATTAGCAAATGGTTTACTGAGTCGATTAAATGTACTAGGATCACAAGGTATGATACCCGCTGAAGTAGTTTCATCACCAGTACACAACACACTAATATCACCAATGTCCACTGCAATCCCCCTTTGCAAGTCACCTAACATTTCGATTAACCCTTCCAAACGTGTATCACCACCTACTATATTTGCCCCCTCATCTTCATCGTTATCATCATCGCTTTGAACTGCGTAATCTTCACCATGGAACACCCATCTTGTGTACCTTTTCTCCATTCCAAAGTCTAATAAATGTGAATGAACCAAATCAATGTGTTTTAATGTTATGTTCTAACATTTCTTGCAAGGACACCTTATTCTATTGGCTTTGTCTGCGCGAGGACGCACGAACTCTATGAAATCATGTACCCCTTTCACGTATTCTGGAAAAAACCTACCCCGAGCATTCATCCAACTCTTATCCATGTTCATTAATTACCCTATAATATGTTCAAGTAAATGGTGTTCATTATATTCTCATAAAGTTTATCATGCATGCATCGTGAATCCTATAATCAACCATCATACTCTAAAGGGTACGGATCTTATCCCATTCAGGAATGTTGCATTTACATTGCGATCAATCGCTCAAATTCCTTCGTTGTAGTCATTATAAATTTTGGCAGCATCTCCCCATGGCTCTCCAAGTACACAAGATGGAGGAAGTGAAAATTTTTCTAGTTTTCCATCACTAACAAATTGTCACGAAACCCCACTATGCACCCAGAGAACACAAGTAGAGACACGCTCGAAATATATAATGACAATTGACAAAGCATGAAGGATAACAACAATATAAATACAACTTCCTGAACTGTTCACATTGGACAATCCAAGAATGGTTGAAATACAAACATTACTAATCGTAAGTGAAACAAATAATTAATATGTTCAAGTGATTATTAGTCAACATAGTAAGACTAATAATCAATTGAAATGCAACAATTGATTTGTTTCACATGTACGATTAGGAATGAATGTATAGTAACCGTTCTTGGACGGGTCTAAGCTTCAATGAATGCATGAAATGACAGTAATTAATTTGGCATTTTACTTCATATTCCATTTAGTTCTTGACCTTTCACTGTACATTTACGATTGTTGTTCTTAGCCAAGTCTTTTTTATTTTCAATTATAAGCCTAAGATCGTCTCTTTTCTTACGAATTTCAACACGTGAGAGACGCGAGTTAGAATGACTTTATGTTTTAACTGATCATGCATATATTTCTTTGTACATAGTTTTATTATGGACAAAAGTTAACGAAATTTTGGTAGCATGCCGTCTATAAATTGAACATTTTCCAAAAAATTCCTACACTAAAACTTGATAGATTAAAGCAAACAAATCATAATAATACGCATCATGCAAAAACTAGTGAGTTTGTGCATGTGAGAACCTAATTCCACTACCAGCACACAATTCACAATGTACTGCATCAGCCATGCAGTTGGCATTCAACACAAGCATATTTGAAAGGTATTAATACATTTAAATGTAGTGTTGATGGGGGTTGTAAACTGGAATGAAGAAGTTTGCCTTGAAACTACTTGGCAGTAGGGGTGTACACGGTTCGGTTCGGTTCGGTTTTTGCCAAAACCGCCAACCGAACCGAACTCCTCGGTTTTCAAAATGACTAAACCGAAACCAAACCGTACACCGTCGGTTTATGAACAAACCAAACCGTAAACTTTGCGGTTTGGTTCGGTTATTTTCGGTTTTACTAAATTTTGAACTATGAAACAAAACCCAAGTTGGGCTGCATCAATAGGCCACAACCCATTTTATAACTCATGGGCCAAGGCTTTACTTGCAAAGCGTCGGATCCAAATAAAATATATAGGGTGGGGATACTTGTATTCTTCCCATTCCCAACCGATGTGGGATGCAGGAAGAAAGCACGGAGCACCCTCTCCCTCTCTACCTCTGCGGCTCTGCCTGTCTCTACTTTCTTCCTCTGTCTATACCTCCCTCTCTACCTCTGCCTGTCTCTGCTTTCTTCCCCTTCTTGTGGTTCCTGCTCCTGCATCTTTCTTCTCTCTGGTTTTCTGCATGAGAAGGTCACCGCCCACTGGGAAAGGCTGCAGCCTGCAAGCTAGATTGTTCAGCGAGGCTATCTCGCCGGAGTTCATGGAGTTGCAGTCGTTGAACATGTCGGCGGCAGATTTGAAGGCCCAAATGGCATCAAGCTTGGAAAGAAAAATCTGGTGTTGAATGTTGATTACCCAGCTCCGAGGATGCAAACAGTTTCGGGACTGGTTAGAGTCCATTCCAGATCGAAGATGGAGATTGACGATTAAACCTTGAAGAACTACCATAAGCACTTGAACTATTTTGACTTTGGTAGGCGGTAGCCATGGTGGATTCGGAGGTGGTTCTCGCCGGCGACTAGCGATCCAACAGGCAGCATGATCACTATTATATAAAATTATACAATTATTATTTATTAATCCGGTTTTCAGTTTTTTCAGTTCGGTTTTGGTCCAAAACCGAAACTGAAACCGAAACCGAAATTTTTTATATTTCAAAACCGAAACCGAAAAACCGAACCGAAATGTGTTTCGGTTCAGTTTCAGTCCGGTTTTCGATTTTTCGGTAACTTTTGTACACCCCTACTTGGCAGGGCTCCATTTTCAATCCATGTCAATGCCTATTTTACTTTCTTTCCTTAGTTGTTCATCTCTTACCTTGAAGATGCTCTCGTATTAGGTCATGCATTCATTCTGGAACCTCAATAATACTCTCTTCTCACATAACAACTACTTTCATTAAAACAAATTTCATTTTTCCTCAAGTTAGATTCAAACTTTTAGTGAGACACTTTCACTTGCAGAATAGCTTATACTTCATGTTCATGTGCATGGTTCGCCTCTAGAATTTAGATCCACACAAAAATGGGAAATCTCACCCATGCTTTATAAGCTCATATTTAAAATAAGGGGAAATTTTGAAAATCAAATTAAGCATCAATGACAATGCAATTTATGATGCTAAATTCAGCAAAATATAATTCATTTCGTGGACTCCATCATTTCCACACCAAAAAAAAAAAAAAAATGTGATGATCCAATTACTAATGTATATAATTCCATTTTTAGGCAAAAAAATTATAATAAAACAATAATTTTATTATATACATAATTAAGAGTAATTATTGTTTATGATTTGTATTATAATATATACATATATAATGTAAATACTAATTATTTACGTTATAGTAATAATACATTATAATTCTTATCTGTTCTAAGTATTATTAATCTCGGAAACAAAAAGGGGCGAGTTTGAGCATTAGTTATGATTTGTACAAATTTAAAAAAAAAACACATTACAAAGTTCAACTGTATTGAATTTATAAAAAACTAAATACATAGTCTACACAAATTGAAAATTCAATATTTGAATTCAATGTTCTCATATGTAAAGTACGAGTTAACTAGAAATCTAGAAAATAAAAAAAATCTATTTTTTAAAATTTATTTATAAATTTAAAAATTAAAAAAGAGGGTGTTTTTTGCAATTATCTAAAATTGGACATAAAAAATAAAAATAGTTTCACAAGCAAATAAACAAGGTGTAATTTTTGTATATATTATATATTTCACATCACGTCAATTGAGAAATTTATAAAGTGAGCGAAGGGTGTTTGGAAAAATAGATATTAATTCTCAAATTTAGATATTTATGGATTCAAATAAAATTTAATATAAGTTTGTATTATATTTTATTGAAACTCACACAAATCCATATTTAAAGTCTGAATTTTAAGCTTGCAAAAATGAATAAAAAATTTTTTATTGCAAAATTCAATAAAAATAAATGAAAACTATGAGTTCAAAGTAATTAGAAAAAAAAAAGAACATCAATGATTATACTAAAGATACAAACTTCAACCAATTTTTATTTATAAGATGACAACCATAAAAACTAGAAATTATCATACTATGAAGAAAATCTTCAACCAATTTTTATTGACAAGGCATATTTATAAGTTACAAATAATAATTAATATTTTTTTCTGAGTAAGAAAAATTAAAATTTTTGTGAGTTATCTAATATTACAGTTAGCACAATAAACTATAAATTTCAACTATTGATTAATAATAATTTAAGCTATAAAATGATATCCTACAAGTGACTGACCTTCAAATTCTACTGCACGAGGATATATATCCCTTTCTTATTACATGTTAAACGAAATAATTATAATTTATACATATATAGTGTAAATACTTAGTCTTAATAAACAAAAAAAATTATAATGTATTATTAAGCAAGGGTAGCTTATTTAAATATACATAATTAAGACTAAGTATTACTATTAAAAATTTTTTAAAAAAAAGTGATTATGTATTTTTGAAAGCAAAAATTTTGAGTTTAAATGTAGATTTCTATAGATTAAAATAACTTCATACAAAAACTAAATTCTATCTAAATCTAAGCAAACCAATTAAAATTTTTCCATGCTCCCAAACACATGGTTAGGGATTGACTATTTTAAAAACAAGAGATAACCCATAATGGAGATCCTAGAAATTTAATATATTGTTGAGGTTCCAGCCAAAATAAAAATAAAAATAAATAAAGAAGAAAGACAAGGGAACAAACCTAAGATGTTCGGTGAGAAGCTAAAGCCGTCAGTCGGCTGAGAACAGTGGGAGCTAGACTGGGAAAGGGGTTTGACGGGGGTCGCAGTGGGAGATTGGGAGAGGATGTACCAGGCCATCAATTATGTCCAACAAACAGGGCACACCAGGCTGAGAGAAAGCAGCGGAAGACTGGGAGAGATGATTGCCGAAGTAGGAGGGCATTGGAAGAGGAGGAGCCAGGAGAAGGAGGGAAAATATCCCGCGGATAGGGATAAGAGATTTTGGGCATTAGTGATGGTTTCAAAACCGTCACTATTATTCTCCGTCTATTTTTTTTTTTAAATGACATAGCATTAGCGATGGTCCACAATTCGTCACTAATAAGGGACCAATGGTGACGAATTTATTCGTCACTAATATTTTGAACTTACTTTTTTTTTATCTTTTTTAAAAAAAGAAATATTACTGACGAATCTAAAAATTCGTCACTATTGGTCCCTTATTAGTGACGAATTTAAAATATCGTCACTAATACTCTGAACTAAATTTTTCTTTTTTTATTTTGAAAAAAAGGAATTATTAGTGACGGTTCTCAAATCCGTCACTAATAAGGGACCAATAGTGACGAATTCATAAATTCGCCACTAATACTCTAAACTTAAAATTTTAATTTTTTTTAAAACAGGAAGTATTAGTAACGGTTCTCGAATCCGTCACTAATAAGAGGCTAATAGTGACGAATCTACAAATTCGTCACTAATACTTTGAACTTAAATTTTTTTATTTTTATTTTTAAAAATGAAGTATTAGTGATGGTTGTCAAATCTATCACTAATAATGACCAATAGTGACGAATTTCAAAATTCGTCACTAATACTCTGAACGTAAAATTTTTTATTTCCTTTAAAAAAATAGTACCGATGGTTATTTAATTGTCACTAATGTTTATCTTTTAGTGATGGATTTAATTCGTCACTTATACCATAGAAATCGTTACTAATATTTTCCCGGGTTAATTTATGCACAAAAAATATTTTCACGTGATATTTTCTGATTTTAAGTGACGAACTATTAGTGACGAATTTAATTTCGTCACTAATAGTGTCGTATTAGTAACGGTTACTAAAATCGCCACTAATACCCTAATATTAGTGACGAATTTGAATCCTTAACTAATAATTTTGTCACTAAAAACCAGTTTTTTTGTAGTGAATGATAGAAAATTTTGATGATACAAATGTTTTAAGCTACTATACATGTGTTCTACAAATTTGCCAGATCATGCAGTTTTATATATATTAATGTTAATGTTATAGTTTTACGACTCGGTCACCACACACTAGTAATAGCATATTTCCACTTACTGAACATCATCTCACCCTATTACTTTACCATTTTCCAGGTAAGCTAGCTAGGTGAGTAGATCAGGCTCGCGGATAGAGAGTTGACTTGCCTACCCTGGTTGTAGGGTAAGTTTGTGACAGGGTTTTGTATTTTTTTTTTTTTTTGGGTAGACGATGCTGGAGGGAGTTATTGTATATGGCTATGGTCTGTATGTACAGAATTCTGGTATTGTATAGTATATGTGGTTGTATGACTTATGTTTCCGCTGTTTAGGTATGGTTATATAGATATTAAAAAAAAATGGAGAAATTTTGAGGATGTTACATTTTGGTATCAGAGTCTAGGTTGCTAGGTTCTGTAGACTATAGAGTGCAGCGGGAAACAATACCAAAATATAGGAAAAGAATTTGAGGTTTTATCTTGTGATCTGAATACAGGAGTTTCGTGGTGGTTTCTGTGTTTTTCCTAGTGTGACAACTTTAGGAAAGCCATAGTAAACTATCGACGAGTTATGTATTTAGGTTATGGGATTTTTGGGTTAGGATGAGGAGGGATGGAATAAGTTAGGTCTGTATGAGAAATAGGATTCTGAAACGGTGTTTTCTATATTTGTAGGAGGGACCCAGGAGGTAGTAGCGCTCACGCTAGTGGGGACAACGGTGCCAGGCCTTCTAATGTAGGAGGTGTGGATTCAGATGTTGTGCTACATAGTGTGGCTCAACATGTTATGGCTGAGATAGTGCAGAGCTCTAGAGAGCAGGGAGGTCCATCTCCAGTTCAGGGATGTACCATAGAGAAATTTATGAAGATGAATCCGCCAGTCTTTTTTGGAACAGCCGACCCTGCAATGGCGGAGAACTAGTTGCAGGAGGTAGAGAAGATTCTAACAGTACTTCACTACATCGACGAGTAGAGAGTTCTATACTCTACGTATAGACTGGTAGGGGAGGCTGAGAGATGGTGGATGACCACTAGACTATTAGAGGAGCAAAGGACGACTCCAGTGCTGATGACCTGGGCTCGATTCAGGGAAAGGTTCTTCGATAGGTACTATCCTGCCTCAGTCATAGAGGCTCGAGTATAGGAGTTTCTGAGTTTGTCCCAAGGGTCAATGATGGTCCAGCAGTACGCTGCGAGATTTATGGAACTCTCGCATTTTTATCCCTATATCATCCCTAATGAAGTAAAGTAGGCGAGAATGTTCGAGAGGAACCTGAGGCATGATATTTATAGGCAAGTGGTGGTACTGAGGATTCAGGATTTCGCGGAGTTGGTTGATAGGACTATTATAGCAGAGGAGAGTCTACTTAAGGAGACTGAAACGCAGAGTCAGAGTTAGAGGAAGAGGATAGTACCCTCGAGCTTTCAGGTGGGTCCCAGCCGAGGCCCTTGGAGAGGAGGTAGATCTGACAGAGGTCAAAGATAGATGATAGAGCAGAGTGGATTTCAAGGTGATCAGCCTCCCGCCATTTGTACCAGATGTGGACGAAGACACCCGGGTGAATGTCGGTTGGGAGAGAATGTTTGTTGCCGCTGCGGAAGACCCGATCATATGGCTCGATCCTGTCATATGACACCAGGTTATGTACCGGCTCCTAGGCCATTTTAGGGAGGATACCAGGTGCCCCGCGGAGGTTAGCAGTTTTATGCATTGGCGCCGAGAGACGCCGAGACAGCTGGAGACGTGGTTACAGGTATCCTTACTGCTTTACCATATACAATTATTGTTTTTTTTTATACAGGGGCCACCCATTCCTCAATATTGGCGGGATATATGAAAATAGCTGGAATAGAGACACATCCATTAGATATAGAACTGTATATGGGTACGCCAATGGGGTCTGTGGTGAGATGCATGAGGAAAATTCGGAATTTTCTAGTAAGTATTTAGGAGAGGGTATTATCAGTTGATCTAGTAGTTCTAGAAATGCAGGGGTTTGATATGATACTGAGTATGGACTGGCTAGCTACTCATCATGCCAATATAAATTATCATCAGAAAGAAGTTATTTTCAAACCCCCGGGCGAGCAAGAATACAAATTTGTGGGTTCACGCGTACGTACCTCACCACAGCTAGTGTCAATTCAAGTGAGGAGATTGCTACAGGGTGGTTGTCAGGGGTAAGTCGCATACATAAAAGAATTGCCAAAAGAAGAATTGAGACAAACTGACATACTAGTAATGAGGGAATTCTCAGATGTCTTTCTAGAAGAATTATCTAATTTGCCACCTGAGCGTGAGATTAAGTTTACCGTAGATTTTTTGTTGGGATGTAAAAACCCCAAAAAAAGATATAAAATATTAGTGGATTGATTTTCAAAAAAAATAAAAATAAAAATAAAAATAAAAAAATAATAAATAATAAATAATAATAATTAATTAATCAATTAATTAATTAACTAATTAATTAATCGGATTTAAAAGAAAAAAAAGAAAAAAAATTAATTAATTAAAATTTATTTATTTTTATTAATAAATATATTATTATTAATATTAATTGAATATTATTATTATTATTATTATATTTACCCTCCTGAAGCTTGTTGAAGCTTCAGGAGATTCAAGTTATGTATATTATTATTATTATTATTATTATTATTATTCTTCTTCTTCTTCTTCTTCTTCTTTTCTCTTCTTTTCTTTTCTTCTCTGTAACTCACTGCAATCTCTCTCTCTCCTCACGTTCTCTCTCCCTCTCTCCTCGATTTCGTGACTAATTTTCGCCCGATCGAAAATCCGAAGATACCACTGGACTCCATTCGCCGCTACCGTCATTTCTACCAGAGCGGATCGGTGGTAGGAGCGGCGTAAGCGTATTCCCTGGGGTAAGCCATTTTTCCCTTTTTCTTTAATTTCTTGCAAAATATAAGTCCAATTGACGAACGGACACCACCACGAGAATCTAGAGATGATTCTCTACAAGTCTAGTGGGACGAAATTCTCGTGGGGGTATCGGGCCAAAACCCCAAATTTGGGGTGCGGCGATTATTAAGGAGCTTATTTTTAATTAATTAGCATTAATTTAGAAATGCTAAAATATTAAGCATTTGGTACTGAAGTAGGATTTCTGGAATTTAGGGCCCAGGTGAGCGCCGCGGGTCTAATTTTGGGACCCGCAGACAAAACTTGGAAAATTAAGTGGGGATGTTAAATAATAAGTTAAATATTAATTTGAGATATATGGAGCCTAGGGAAGGCTAGATGAGTATTATTTTGGAGAAATAAATTAATTAATTTGGGGAAAATGTAAATTTCAGGAATTAAATTTTGGGCGCCAAGGGCATGAAATTTTGGGTCCTAAGGAATTTCTCAGTAGGCAGGTAAGGGAATAAACTAAAGCAGTAATTTTCCATACAAATTATTATTGATTATGAGTAAATTTATTTTTAGAAAAGCATATGTTATATTGTGTATTACGAATGAAATGTACGATTGGGAAAATACTGCTATGATGATTAAAATGTATATGTATGTATGAGATGTAAGGAATTCACGATTTTAGAATATGAAGTACGACTTTTAACAGCATATGTGTGGCATGAATATTATTTTATGTAAAATGTATTATGATGTGAAAGATTTTACGAACCAAGCATGATTTCAGGTATTATGAAAATATGAGTTATGTTGTGATGGTTTTGACGATTATGTGATAAATGATGTATTTTCAGTATATATATACCTGAAACAATTTTGGCGCGAGGCCATATATTTATGTTATCGGCACAAGGCTGTATTTATGCTATCGGCACGAGGCCGTATTTATATTATTAGTTCGAGGCCATATTTACTATGATTTTGGCGCGAGGCCATATGTACGATTTCGGTGCGAGGCCGTATCTATGTTTTCGGCACGAGGCCGTAATGATGTTACATATAATCATGTATTATATGTTTTCACAACCAGGATGTTGGTTTAATTCAGACCAGGAGCTCGGTACCGTAGCTATGGGTTCATTTTGGCACGAGGCCTTATTAGTGCTACCGTCCCACGAGGGGATGGGAGATGGATAGTCGATGTGGCTTTCAGTAGAGTGTGGACATCCACCTGGCAGTCCGGACCAGGGTGTGGCGGGCTCATCGTACTTACAGACATATTTGATTCGGCAGTGGTCGGCCAGCCATTGTCGGGTCCCGCCTTCGAGCTGCACAACTCGTCATGGGGGGTAATACATGACACCAGCTAGCTATTCATCCTGGGTTTGTTTTCAGTACTACAGTTATAACAGATGATTTTATGTATGATATGATTTACTAACAAATGTGAAAATATATGTTTACCCAGTACGATATGATTATGTTTATAGAATTCTGAAATGTACTGTATACGTACAAATGCATTAAATATTCATGTTGCCACACAGCTGTATTTAGTTTATTTTCTCTTACTGAGAAGTGTCTTACCCCTAAACTTAATTAATTTTTCAGGAGCTCCTAAGAGACTGGCGGGTCAGGGCCGCCGTTAAGTTAGTGAGATTACCCTGTGAGAAGGGTAAGATTTTGTAATAACGTCAGAATTATTTTGTGTTTGACCCTAGAGATATTTGGATGTATGTGAGGATGTATAGAATGCTCTGGTATTATGTTTTATAATTGGATGTTTGAGATTTTATGTTTACTGCTACTAGGTTTTCCGCTGTGTTTGACAGGTGTCCCCGCTACCCACGGGTTCGAGTTGACCATTTTATTTATTATGTGATATTTTATGTTAAGAAATTGAGAGACTGGCGCGTATTCAGTGGAGTTTAGTCAATCAAGTGAATGGAATAGTGTTGTAGTTTTTATTTGTATACTGTAATGTAAGATAGATAAAGTTTTTAGTTTTGAAATGCGAATGGTTTTGAGAGAATTTTGAATAGTTGTGATCTCCCAGAGCCCTCGTTGTAACCACGGTATTCCTTCGCCATAAGTGAGGATAATCAATAAAAATTGGAAGTGTTTTCACTAAGGAAGGGAAACAAGGGAATGACAAATTTCGAGGACGAAATTTTTATGAGGGGAGAATGTAAAAACCCCAAAAAGAGATATAAAATATTAGTGGATTGATTTTCAAAAAAAAATAAATAAAAATAAAAAAAATAAAAAAATAATAAATAATAAATAATAACAATTAATTAATTAACTAATTAATTAATCGGATTTAAAAGAAAAAAAAGAAAAAAAATTAATTAATTAAAATTTATTTATTTTTATTAATAAAATATATTATTATTAATATTAATTAAATATTATTATTATTATTATTATTATTATTATTATTATTATTATTATTATTATTATTATTATATTTACCCTCCTAAAGCTTGTTGAAGCTTCAGGAGATTCAAGTTATGTAAATATTATTATTATTATTATTATTATTATTATTATTCTTCTTCTTATTCTTCTTCTTCTTTTCTCTTCTTTTCTTTTCTTCTCTGTAACTCACTGCAATCTCTCTCTCTCTCCTCACGTTCTCTCTCCCTCTCTCCTCGATTTCGTGACGGATTTTCGCCCGATCGAAAATCCGAAGATACCACTGGACTCCATTCGCCGCTGCCGTCATTTCTACCAGAGCGGATCGGTGGTAGGAGCGGCGTAAGCGTATTCCCTGGGGTAAGTCATTTTCCCATTTTTCTTTAATTTCTTACAAAATATAAGTCCAATTGACGAACGGACATTACCACGAGATTCTAGAGATGATTCTCTACAAGTCTAGTGGGACGAAATTCTTGTGGGGGTATCGGGCCAAAACCTCAAATTTGGGGTGCGGCGATTATTAAGGGGCTTATTTTTAATTAATTAGCATTAATTTAGAAATGCTAAAATATTAAGCATTTGGTACTGAAGTAGGATTTCTGGAATTTAGGGCCCAGGTGAGCGCCGCGGGTCTAATTTTGGGACCCGCAGGCAAAACTTGGAAAATTAAGTGGGGATGTTAAATAATAGTTTAAATATTAATTTGAGATATATGAAACCTAGAGAAGGCTAGATGAGTATTATTTTGGAGAAATAAATTAATTAATCTGGGGAAAATGTAAATTTCAGGAATTAAATTTTGGGCGCCAAGGGCGTGAAATTTTGGGTCCTAAGGAATTTCTCAGTAGGCAGGTAAGGGAATAAACTAAAGCATAATTTCCATACGAATTTCTCAGTAGACAGGTGTCCCCGCTACCCACGGGTTCGGGTTGACCATTTTATTTATTATGTGATATTTTATGTTAAGAAATTGAGGGACATTACATTAAATAATTAATTAATCGGATTAATTAATTATTATTATTTATTATTTATTATTTTTTTATTTTTTTATTTTTATTTTTATTTTTTTGAAAATCAATCCACTAATATTTTATATCTCTTTTTGGGGTTTTTACATGAGATCTGCACCAATATCTAAAACACCATACCATATGGCCCCAATAGAGTTAAAAGAATTGAAATAACAGTTACAGGAATTGCTAGATACAGGTATCATCAGGCCCAGTGTGTTGCCTTGGGGTGCGCCAATTTTATTCGTGAAAAAGAAAGATGGAACCATGAGATTATGCATCAATTATAAGGAGATAAACAAACTGACATTCAAGAATAAATATCCTCTCCCTAGGATTGATGATTTATTTGATCAGCTTCAGGGGGCCCAAGTTTACTCTAAAATTGACCTGCGATCAGGCTATCATCAGATGAAAGTTAGAGCAGGGAACATTTCGAAGACCGTATTTTGAACTAGATATGGGCATTACGAATTCTTAGTGATGTCATTTGGGTTGACTAATGCACCAGCAGTATTTATGGACTTAATGAATCGGGTGTTCCATCAACATTTAGATCAGTTTGCGATTGTGTTCATTAATAATATACTGGTCTATTTGAGGAGTTTTGAAGAGCACGAGCGTCATTTGAGGCTAGTGTTGCAGATACTGAGAGAAAGGAAATTGTATAGCAAATTAAAGAAATGTGAGTTCTGGTTAAAGCAAGTTACTTTTCTCGGCCATGTGGTCTTTGAAGCAGGTTTATCAGTTGATCCAAGTAAAATAGAGGTAGTGGTGAGTTAGGAAAAGCGAGGCAACGTTCAGGAGGTCAGGAGTTTTCTAGGATTAGCAGGCAATTGCCAACGCTTCGTAGACGGCTTCTCCAGACTATCAAGTCCATTTACAAGGCTTACGAGGAAAAATGCGAAGTTTAATTGGACCGACAACTGTAAAAAGAGTTTTTAGGAGTTAAAGCGACGGTTAGTTTCAGCTCCGGTATTAGCTATTCCATCAGGGGAGGACGGTTTTGTAATATACAGTGATGTCTATTTGAAGGGTCTTGGATGCGTGTTGATGCAGCACGGTAGGGTTATTGCATATGCGTCTAGGCAACTTAAAGAATATGAAAAGAATTATCCTGTTCATGTTTAGAGCTTGCTGAGGTAGTGTATGCTCTCAAGATCTGGAGGCATTACCTATATGGTGGAAAGTGCGAGATTTTCATGGATCACAAGAGCCTGAAATATTTCTTCACCCAGAAAGAGCTAAATATGAGACAAAGAAGGTGATTAAAACTCATTAAAGATTATGATTGCACGATTAATTACCATCCTAGGAAGGCGAATGTGGTGGCATATGCTTTAAGTAGGAAATCATGGGGATCGACACTAGAAGCCATGGAGATTCCACATTCAATTTTAATGGATTTGGAGAAGCTCAGTTTAGAGTTAATAGAGGAGAGTCCTTAGGCAGTCATCGCTAGTCTAGTGGTTCAGCCTACGCTTTACGAGAGGATTAAAGCAGCTCAGGGTGATGATGCAGAGTTGGCAGCGGTAATGGCTAGAGTACGAGATGGTTAGGGTGAGGAATTTAGTATATCAGATGATGGAGCTCTACGATTCCATAATAGGCTTTGTGTTCCTGCGGATACCGAGATCAGAAGAACTATACTGGAGGAGGCTCACAGATCCCTATAAGTCGTACATCCAGGTAGCACTAAAATATATCGAGATTTGCGGGAGTACTTTTGGTGGAGTGGAATGAAAAGGGAGATAGCCGAGTTTGTACAGCAATACTTGATGTGCCAGCAGGTTAAAGCTGAGCACCAGAAATCGATAGGACAGTTGCAGCCATTGTTCATTCCAGAATGGAAATGGGATCACGTTTTGATGGATTTCGTTACGAGATTACCGTCAGTGCGTCAAGGGTTGAATGCAATTTGGGTAGTTATGGATCGTTTGACGAAGACTACACATTTTATCCCTATTAAAGTCGACTACTCCATGGACAGAATGGCAGTGATATATGTTCAGGAGATAGTTCGCGTCCATGGTGTACCGGTACCCATATTTTCAGATCGAGATCCTTGGTTTACTTCACGATTCTGGAAAAGTTTTCAGGAGGCTATGGGTACCCAATTAGCATTTAGCACTGCTTTCCATCCCTAGACAAATGGACAAACTAAGAGGATGATCTAGACATTAGAAGATATGCTTCGTGCGTGCGTGTTAGATTTTTGGGGTAGCTGGACTCAATTTCTATCAGTAGTTGAATTTGCTTATAATAATAGTTACCAGTCTAGTATCGACATGGCTCCTTACGAGGCATTGTATGGCAAGAGATTTCATTCTCCTCTCTTCTTGGATGAGGTAGGTGAAAGACGAGTTTTGGGTCCAGAGATAGTACATCAGGCTTGTGACAAGGTCCGACTAATTAAAGAAAGAATCAGTACAGCACAGAGTCAACAGAAAAGGTACGCGAACACTCGCCGCCGAAAGTTACAGTTTGATGTGGGAGATCGAGTATTTTTGAAGATAGCTCCTTTGAAAGGAGTTATGAGGTTTGGGAAAAAAGGTAAGTTGAGCCCTACGTATATTGGCCCTTTTGATATACTAGAGAGAATAGGGTTAGTTGCCTATAGGCTAGCTTTGTCGCCAGCTTTGGCTAGAATTCATGATGTGTTTCATGTTGCTATGTTAAGGAAATACGTACCAGACCCATCCCACATTATCAACTATGCAAAGATAGAACTCAAGGATTCACTAGCTTATAAAGAAACGCCAATACAGATTTTAGATAGAAAGACACAAGAACTACGTACTAAAGAAATTTAGCTAGTGAAGATTTTGTGGAGGAACCATGCTATGGAAGAAGCCTCATGGGAACTCGAGGATTAAATTAAAAGGAAATACCCACATTTGTTCCAAGAGTAATAAGATAATGTAAATAGTTAGGTAATGTTTCTTTTGCAGGTACATGTACTATTTAGATAGTAAGTAGCTTTAATTTTATTTGTGTAATCTCCTAGAAGATAGAATGTAACCACGGTATTCCTCTGCCATAAGTGAGGGTAAGTAATAAAATAAGTAGACCTTTTACCTTTATGGGATGATAGAGTGTATAATGGTGTTCAATCCAGATAATAAATTTCAAGAATGAAATTTTATAAGGAGGGGAGAATGTAACGACCCGAAGAATAATGGTATTTAAATAATAAGAGGGAGGGAAATGGAAACAAAAAAACAGAAGGAGGCAGCAGGCTTTGTGTTCATCGATGACGTTGCACTTTGGACGTAATAACCCGGAAGTTTTACATAGGGCCTCGTTGACGAACACAGGGAGTTTGTCGACGAGCTCATAAGTAGGCCTCATCGACGAAGCCATGCCTTGTCAATGAGAAGATGTCGAGATGGGTTTTTAGGCAGTTTGAATTTCGTCGATGAGGAGGTAGGGTTCGTCGATGAAATTACTTAAGGACTCATCGACGAGGTGGCATATCTCGTCGACGAATCCGGCTCAATAAAAAGTGAAAACCCATATTTTTGGATGAATTTTCAGCGCAAACTCTCCCTTTCTTTCTCTAAAATGCACCCCTCTCCTTCTCTCTTTGATTCTGGCTCTGTTTCTCGCTGGATTGAAGATCTGAGACTACCACAACGCTCTTGGTGAAGTTCTCTGCAAGTCTACCAGAACTGATTGTTGGAGAAGTTGGTCTGAAATTCATCCCAAACTCAGGGTAAGACATTTTATTCAAAGTATGATTTCCCTACAGTTATAAGAAACGTTATATGCAGAAAAATATTGATGTTTTGTTCTGGGGGATGTCGTTTTCAGGGTGTTGAGTGGAGAACCTTACCGGTGTAGGGCCAGAGTTCAGTAGGGGGCTTTTCAGAAACTATGTAAGGGAAATATGATATGCTAGGAATTTGAAGAATGTTAACAGAGATTTCATAGATACATATATACCAGTTTATTATACAGTTTTTACAGAATAAGAGTTTTAATGTTTGTGTGGCCCGAGTAGATATTTACCTAATGTAGAATTTATACAGTGTTTCAGCATATCATGTTATATAGTATATATATATATATATACAGATATTCACAGATATTTAACAGACATATTTATACAGATTTTATTCAATTCAGTATATTATAGTATTTATAGAATGCCATGTTTTCCTAAATGCCATAACACACAGTTTATATCGACAGTTTATAAAGACAAATTATATAGTTATAGCATCAAGATGCTACAGTTACTCAGATATTACAATATTTATAGTACATAATTATAGCATTATGGTTATTTTGGAAACATGATGAGAATAACAAAGATATATATATGAGAGGTCAAATCATGACATACAGAGTCCTAGGGAAAGAGCACGGTTATTTATATGTATATAGTTTTACAGCTTTTGTCATATATAATATGATATAGCAGTATGAACGATAGAAAATTTTGATGATACAAATGTTTTAAGCTACTATACATGTGTTTACAAATTTGCCAGATCATTTTGTTTTATATATATTAATGTTAATGTTATAGTTTTACGACTCGGTCGCCACACACTAGTAATAGCATATTTCCACTTACTGAGCATCGTCTCATCCTATTATTTTACCATTTTTCAGGTAAGCCAGTTAGGCGAGCAGATTAGGCTCGCAGGTAGAGAGTTGACTTTCCTACCCTGGTTGTAGGGTAAGTTTGTGACAGAGTTTTGTATTTTTTTTTTGGGTAGACGATCATGGAGGGAGTTATTGTATATGGCTATGGTCTGTATGTATAGAATTCTAGTATTGTATAATATATGTGGTTGTATGACTTATGTTTCCACTGTTTAGGTATGGTTATATAAATATTAAAAAAATGAAGAAATTTTGAGGATGTTACACAAAGGGTGCACTAACGATTGTACGAGGTAAGAAAAGCGAAACACTTTATCTAACCTCCAATGCCTCCATGTCTATTTCAGTTGCTGCAAGAAATGATGACAACAACATCTGGCACCAACGACTCGGTCACATGAGCGAGAAAAGACTCAGGGTGATGCACTCAAAGGGAAAATTTAGTGGTCTACGGCTAGTGCAGATTGCATGTGTGAGGATTGCATATTTGGGAAATAGAAGAGGGTCAGTTTCCAGACAAACACCAGTGCCCCAAAGAATGAGAGGCTAGAACTAGTCCACTTAGATGTATGGGGACCGACGCCCGTCTCATCCATAGGCGAAAGGAATTACTTCATCACATTCATTAACGATCACTCTCAAAAGGTATAGGTTTATTTTTTGAAGTATAAGTCGGAAGTATTTGATGCTTTCATGGTATGGAAAGCTATGGTTGAAAACGAAACTGGTTTGAGAATCAAGAAACTAAGAACAGATAACGGTGGTGAGTATGAAGACACTGGATTCAAGAAATTCTACTACGAGCATGGTATCAGGATGGAAAGAACTGTTCTAGGTACGCCTCAGCACAATGGCATAGTAGAGCGGATGAACCGAATGTTAACTGAAAGAGCCAAAAGCATGCGTATATAGTCAAGCTTAACATTGCAGTTCTAGGTAGAAGTAGTCGGCACAGCAGCGTACTTGATTAATAGGGGTCCATCAGTACCATTGGACCACCGTATACTAGAAGAGGTATGGAGAGGAAAAGAGGTGAGACTTTCACATTTGAAAGTTTTTTGTTGTGTTGCATATGTACACATCAGTGATCATATCAGGAACAAGCTTGATCCTAAGTCCCGGAAATGCACCTTCGTTGGTTACAGTGAAGATGAATATGGGTATCGCATTTGGGATGATGAAAACAAGAAGTTGATCAGAAGCAGAGACGTGATTTTCAACGAAAAGGTGATGTACAAAGACAAGCACACAGCAGAATCCACCGAACCAGTTCAGAGAGAATCAACCTATGTAGATGTGGATGATGTCCCAGAATGTGTTGGGACACAACAGTAGAATGCCAAGAATTCTCAGGCGGAGGAACAAGTGGAGCAGATCGTCGCACCACCACCTCCTACTCCAACTTCGAAGCTTAGGAGATCTACTCGGCCCCATGTACCAAATAGAAGGTATATCGATTATTTACTTCTTACAGATGGAGGAGAACCCAAATGCTATGATGAAGCATGTCAGGTGGCAGATACGAGCAAGTGGGGGCCTGCGATGAAGGATGAGATGAAGTCCCTCACCTCCAATAGAACGTGGAGCTAGCTGAGTTGCCCAAAGGTAAGAAAGCCCTTCATAACAAGTGGGTGTACAGAATAAAAGAGGAGCATGACGGCTCCAGGAGGCACAAGGCTCAGTTGGTAGTTAAAGGCTTCAAGTAGAAGGAAGGAATTGACTACACCAACATCTTTGCACTAGTTGTGAAGTTGACAACCATCAGATCAGTCTTAAGCATTGTTGCCTCAGAGGGCCTATATCTCGAGTAGTTAGATGTGAAGACGGTGTTTCTTCACGGTGATCTTGATGAGGAAATTTACATGCATCAATCAGAAGGATTCTCAGAGAAAGGTAAAGAGAATCTGGTGTGCAGGTTGAAGAAGAGTTTGTACGGTCTCGAACAAGCTCCCAAACAATGGTACCAAAAATTTGACGACTTTATGCACATGAATGATTTTCTAAAGTGTAACTTCGACCACTGTTGCTACTTCAAGAGGTATCAGTATAGCTCTATCATTTTATTATTATATGTGGATGACATGTTAATCGTAGGACAAGATATAGAAAAGATCAGGAAATTGAAGCAGCAATTGTCAATGGAATTTGACATGGAGAACTTAGGCTCAGCGAAATAGATACTTGGGATGCGGATCTCCAGAGATAAGTGGCAGGGAACATTGCATTTATCTCAGTCAGAGTACATTAGCTATTTTTTTACAGAGGTTTAACATGAGCAACACCAAAGCAGTAAATACAGCTTTGGCAGGACACTTTTTCCTCTCCAAGGATTAGGTTCCCCAGACAGATGAAGAGAAGGACTTCTTGGCTAAGGTACCTTACACCTCAGCCATTGGAAGTCTTATGTACGTCATGGTTTGTACCAGACCGAACATAGGCCAAGCAGCGGGAGCAGTTAGTAGATTCATGTCTAATCTAGGGAAGACTCACTAGGAAGCAGTGAAGTGGATCTTCAGGTACCTCAGTGGCACTATTGATAAGTGCTTATATTTTGGTAAAGGAGACTTGAAAGTCAAAGGGTATTTAGATGTCGATTTTGCTGGTGAAATTGATCACCGCAGGAGCACACCGGATACGTGTTCACTGTTGGCACAACAACTGTTAGTTGGATGTTGCAGCTACAAAAGATTGTTGCCCTATCCACTATAGAAGCTGAATTCGTAGTGGCGACAGAAGCCAGCAAAGAGATGATTTGGCTTCAGGGTTTGTTGACAGAGCTTGGATTAAAGCAGGAGAGGAATGTTTTGTACAACGACAGTTAGAGTGCGATACATCTAGCAAAGAACTCTGCATTTCATTCCAAAACCAAACATATCGGATTGCGTTATCATTTCATCAGATCTCTATTAGAAGATGGAGTACTGACACTTGAAAAGATTCAAGGTAGTAGAAATCCAGCTGACATGTTGACGAAGGTGGTGACTACAGAGAGGCTGAAGTTGTGCTTAACTTCAGTTGGTCTTCATGCTTGAAGACAGACATGGGCACATCATTTGCCTATACATTGGTTGAGATGTTGTCTCCATCTCCAAGTGGGAGATTATTAAGATTAGAGGTATGGAGTCACCGATAGCCACATCATCCCAACCGTTACCTTTGACATGGAAGACCGACGGCCACCAACTTCTGCAGACTTTGTTGAAACTACATCCACCTCCTTTGAATTTTTTACCCTCCTTGTGTGTGTATATATATATATATAAGGGTGGAGTTGTGTGAGGTATGCTGTGTATGTTGTGGTGTGTGTATTGTAAGTTGTGTGAGGTGGTGTGTTGTACACAGAAAGTGTGTGCAAAGCAGAGAGTTGAGAGAGACACAGAGAGAGTTGATTAGTGAGGCTTCTTGTAATTTTTTCTCCCAGTATAGCGCAGTGGTGTGTGCTCCATGGACGTAGGTCGATTCGAACAAACCACGTAATTTTCGGTGTTCTATTGTGGATGTGTTTAATTTCTTCGTGTGTGATTGTTGCTCCAGGATCTAACCCTAACACCATCTTCATAAGCAACCGTAGGGATCACCTCCCCATTTACCCTCTATTGCTTTATTATTTTTCTTTACTGTGATGAATCCATCATTCCTTCCCTTGCACTAAATATTGGGATTCTGAGCTATACTCTTCCCCTTATCCTTATTACTTACCTCCTCCCTTATTTTTAGTGTTAGATACATCAACATTATTATTTTTATCCTTACTAGAATTTGAAATTTTACTATCTTTTAAATTAAGAGGAGCACAAGGCAGAGTACATACCATCTCCTTCTCTATATGAACCATCTCCTTCTCTATATGATCCATTTGCAAATCTACTTCCTTAGTTTTTTGTAAGTCATTCAGATGAACCAGATTTATTTCAATGTCTGCAGCTTCCAAATCCTCTCTCTGTCCTTCATAGTTCAGCATCTCATTTCTACCTCTGTCATTTGAATTTTCATCACCCTTTCCTCCTTCTTGGTTTCCACCATCTTCAGATGTCAAGCCCACTTCATTATCCTCACTTCTTGGATATTCTATCAGAGGTTCCAGAATCGTTACAATAACTATATTCACAGAGGTGTTCTAGGATTTAGCTCTCCATTCCTTGGCATTCTTAGCTGTATTTGTTGCCTTTGGCTTACAAAACCCCTATGAATGCCCCCCCCCCATCCTACAACTTTTACAGTATCTTGCTAAATTCACATAAACTACTCCTTGTTCAAAAGATTCACCATTTGGAAACCAAACACACTGTTGACTTTGGTGCAATCCCAAGAGGGGGGTAAATTGGAGATTTAAAAATTCTTCCCAAGTTCAACAAATCCAGCAACAGTATTACATAATCTAGGGTCTGTCTAAATATTTCTCAATCATTCACAATATTTAAATCATGCACACATTCATAATTAATTAAATCTAAGCATACATGTGCAAGAAATAAAAGTGCGGGAATTTAAGAGCAGACACAAGAAAAGTTATAGGGGTTCGGCCAATACTGCCTACGTCCCCGCCTCAAGCTAACAAGCAAAAGGATTCCATTAAGTTGCTCACTTGGGGGTGGAGCGACACCGTTTACAACACCTTACTAGGATGGTGTACCTAGTTCCCTTAACCGGGACTAAACTAGTCCAGGACTATTCACAGGGCTAGTCTCCCTCTTCCGACAACCCGTCGGGAATAAAACAGATATTACAATTTGAGTACAATCAATGTGTACAAATACAATGCTTCTATGCTAAGCAGATATGTACCGATGCGCTCAAACAATAGCCAATACACTCATAGATAATGGTATTTATGCTCAGGCGAGATTGGTCAAGTGAAATATCAACACACAACAATTTGTGTATATCAATATACGTGTGAGTAAGACCTTTGATTCAAGATATTATAATTAACAAATAATCAAAGGAACATGGGAAACCTAATCAAATATTCTCAACAAATATTTTTCAATATAATGCCCAATAAAGATTAGGATAAAAGCTTGCAAAAATATGATGTATATATATATATATATATATATATATATCAATAAAAATATGCAAGCTTTTGATACTTGCAATGAAGATGCAAGACCTTAAGCAAATCTAGAGTTTTCCCAATCAATATTTATCAATCTATGGGAAAAACTCTATAAGCTAACTCTCAAAAATAATTTTCAAAAGATTATGCAAGATGAGAGTTGTATGTCTGAAAATGGATGGAAATATGCACAATACTAAAAAGTTCAAACTCTCCTTCAAGTTGAAATCTATTTGCAAAACAAGGAGTATGAACAAATGATTCTCCTCAAGAATAGTTTTTCAAATCAAAGAGCGAGGAGAGTAAGCAAATATATTTTGAAAGATTGAAAGAATTTGTTCAAAATGAGTAGTATGAGCAAAATAAATTTTAGAGAATTTTATAGCTAATGATTTTCCTAATCAAACCAAATGAGGGAGTATATATAGACACTACAAAAAATATAACCGTTCGACACTCATTTGGTATTTTTGGAAAAGTTTAAGTATGGTTAATTAAAAATAACCCTAATTTTACGTCGATAAAATTTGGACAACCCGAAAGGTTCGGTCGAGCGTAATAAGGGTTCAGTCAACCACTTAAGAGCTTCGGTCGACCGTGGCATTTTTCAATTACGAATATAGTCGATCGTAGTGCGGGCGATTTTGAGAAATTTGAGGTTTGGTCGACTGAAAGAGGAAACAGTTGACTACTAATTAAGTTCGGTCGATCGTGGCCAAATGCACTGAAAGTTCAGTCGTCCAAATTGTGCGGGGTGTGAGGCACGTGTCATTTCGGTCAGCCGTTGATGGCTTGTTCAAAAATTGTTCGGTTGACCATGTGGAGTCAAATCGTTGACTTCCGTACGGTTCGGTCGACCGAATTAATTATACTACAAAGGTTCGGTCAACCAAGACCATGTCAATGTTCTTTTTTTTTTTTTGGAAAAAGAAGGCGGCACCTCCTATCTTTATTAGAAAACCCCTCACTTATGGCGAAGAAATACCGTGGTTCCAACTTTGAGACTTGAGGACAACAAAATCAAACCCCAAGACTCTAAAACTAACTTAACCAACTTATTCAAAACCAATAAACCAATGACCAGTTACCAAACAAATAAATAAGAACTAAACAACTATAAGTGGAAAACAAGTGAAACTTCAGAAGATGTGACTTATAAAGTAGATGAGATTTTTCCAAGTGACATGTGGGGACCAAGGGTCTATCTAAGGTCATTTAAACTAACCCAAAAAATCTGGCATCGGTCAACCAAAGGGTGACTTACGGTCAATTAGTTCCCTATGGTCATGTTGAGCATAAATACATATTATGCATGTGATGCAGTTATTACAGACCATAAATTATTACTGACCAAATAATGAAACAAAAATACATATACAATTAAAATAAATATCTTCTTCCATTGCTCTTGACTTTTCATGGAATTAGCAAAGATAATGTGTTTTAAGTCTTTTCTAGCTTCCACTTTACTTTCATGTGTGTAATCTGAATGATTAACATGTTCAAGTACTTAAGTACACACATTAGTAACATGCAGTTTGTTATAATCAAAACCAGGGACCGGACTCAAAAAGTCAACAGACACATTTCTGAACATCTTTTGCCACATCAACTTCTACCATAATCCTAGCATATATATGTTATTTTTTCCTTGTTTGTGGTAAGCATGTCCATATATTGTGGCCTACCAATTTCAGAACAGATCTTAGCAAGAGTAGTAGGATTCTAGAATTCAAGAGGTAGGTTTTGTAATTGCACCCAAAATGGCAAAATGCTCATTTCCTCCTTGCCAAACCTAAATAGCCTAAGCATCTTCTTAAGCAGCAAATTCCTTACATAAACCATGTATGGCCCATTTTGAAGAACCCGACTAACATCACTATCACTACAGAACTTGAAGACTATCCACCCATTCCCATGATGAATAATTTCAACTTTCATATTCCATGATCTAACATGGTTGTAAACACCCTATTTTTGCCCTAGCCAAATAGAACACGGGGTCCCCTCTTATTATTTTCATTATTATTATTATTATTATTATTATTATTTTCCTATATTATTAGTACTTTACTATTATTTTGCTAGTATTTTTATTATTATTATTATTTTTCTATTATTATTATTATTATTATTTTTAGCATTAGTATCTTATTTTGGCTATTATTATTTTTATTATCTTTATCTTTATTAGTAATGTTATCATTATTATTATTATTAATTATTACTTTTAATATTTGTATTATTACTTTATTTTTATTAGTATTATTATTATTATTATTATTATTTTACTGATAATATCTTTATTATTTTTATTTTTACTATAATTATTTATTATTATTTACTATTAGTAGTAGTGTTATTATTATTATTACCTTATTGATACTTATATTATTATGATAATTATTAGTATTATTATTATTTCCATTTTCATTATTACCATAAAAATAAAATCAAAAAGGAAGTTTTTTTTTAGGGTTTTCACAAATTTTTTTATAAAAAGGGGGGCAGCAGCGCACAGCCGGGGGGGGGGGGGGACAGAGAAACCAAACCCCAGAAAAAAAAAGTTGTTCTTCTTCTTCTCCTTCTTCCATCCTCTCGGTCTCTTTCATCTGATTCCTCTGTTCCATCACCACCCTACAGCAGCCATCTTCTTCTCCTCTGCTCCACGCCCGAACCTCCATAGCCACCGCAGCCCCTCCACTCTGCAACTCCCGCAGCCGTCCAGCCACCAGCAGCAACCTCCGGACAGCCACGAGCCACACCAGACCCCTCTGCAACTCCTCTGCCCCGTGCGTCATTCCCTCAGCAAGCTACACCACCGGGAGTCCTCTTTTCCAGCCTCCGTCAGAACCCTGCCATCATCTCCGACGTTCTCTCTGGCCATTCACAGCACAGATTGAAGCTCTGCTCCCGCCCGCTCCAGCAATCCAGCCTCGAAGACCCACTCCATCACCTGGCCAGTCACCCTGTCTCAGTTCCTGCCAGCTCCAACACCAGAACAGTCTTCAACTCCGGCAGACTTTGCAGACTTGAGCAACCCCCACGGTAATTCTCCATGCATGACCATCAGTACACACACGTGCACCTATATTTTTTATTTTTTATTTTCTTTCTTTCTTTTTCTTTTTCTTTCCTATTTGGTTTATTTCTTTGTTTTGATTTATTCTAATGTTTGGGTTTCATTGTAAATGCAGGTGGCATGCTTAGGTTGTATTTATTATATATATTAAATGAGTACCATTCGTTTTATAGGGCTTTTATATTTATTTTAATATTTAATATTCATGGTAAATTTTTTTGTTGTATTTGTTCTATAGGTTGATTGTTTTATTATTATTGTTGTGAAATTTTTATAGTTGGATTTTGTCTTAATATTTAAAGTTTAACCTTTTGTATTCATTGAATTATTATTATTGTAGGATCCTTAATGTTATAATACGTGGTCATATGTCTATTATTCATGTTTTAGGTTTTTATTATTATATTTATTTTAATGTTCAATTGTCATATTTAGGATCGCTTTTGTTATTATTACATGTTTAATATTGATGTATTTAGAATAGTTGTTATTATTGTACTTATTTACTAAAGGGCGTTATGGTTTGATATTTACCTAGTTAGGGCTTTTATTATTGTATGTCATACATAATGTTCACATTAGGATCATATTCAATATTAGTATTTAGGGTTTTTGCCATAATTAATGTTCATATGTAGTGTCATTATTATTGTTCGTATTTAATATTTATTTCATATTTGGCATATTAATATTTAGGGTTGTAATTATGTTATGTTATTATTCAATCATATTTTAAGATTTTTATTAGTTTCCATATTAAGGCTCATTGTTTCATATTGTTTTGTTATCATATATGCATATTCATATCTATTATGGTTTGTCATTGTACATATCTATATAATATTATGATTTATTATTTTGTGTTGTATATACTATGGTTCATTATCATGTAGTAGTATCGTTAGGGTCTTGATTATTTAATGTTTATATTTAATAGGATTTTAAGTATTTCACATTATCACGGTTTAGGTATTTTTTTTAGAGTTTGGATTATGTCATGTTCATATTTATTAGGGTTTTGATCACTTCATAGTATCTTTGTGTACTTTTAGGGTTGAAATTGCTTCCGTATAAATTATGTACTTAGGGTTTTTGGTCATTATTGTACTCACTTTATATTTAATATTTGTGTAGTTAAGTTTGTGTGTTAATTTTGGTAGTCATATTGAATAGGTATGCATTAATTTTAGAGATAACTCGTTTCCATAAATTCAATCATTTTCTTACCCATTTCATTAGTTTACATATTTTAATCCTAAGTTCGGTTGGTTTCCTTAATCAAGTATTTACATATGTGTGTCTTGTGCATATCTTATTGCTATTATTGTCATTTTTTATTATTATTATTATTATTATTATTATTATTATGTGCTGAATCATTATGGTATCATTACTATTATATTATTGATGTGTTATTATTGTTAATATGAGATTACCATCAGGGCAGTGTTATTGTGATTATGTGTTGTTAGTGCGTGTTATATAATTATGATAGTATTATTATTTATGTAGTAGTGTTGTGATATTATTATGTGCACGCTATTATGGTATCCGGTTGTATTATTAATGTAATATTATTAGTATAGGGTTGTTATTATAGTAGTATGTCTCTATTATTGTTACCATTGTTATCATTTCCTATTAATATCCATAGGAGATATTCTTAGTATTTTTGTTTCTATGGTATATTTATATTTTGTATTATGTATTATTGTATTTATTATTTTATAATATTATATTATTTTCATGTGTGTATATCCCTATGATTTTATTGTGGGGGTATGAGCCTTCGGGCATCACGTACTTTAAGTTCTGAGGGAATATATATATATATATATATATTATATTTATTTATTTATTTATTTATATTTATAAATTCATAAAAATGAGTAATTTAAAGACTTATTAGATTAACTTAGGGATAATTTCAAATTAATTAGGTACTGTTCGTAAGAACGGGCGCGTAGGGGGTGCTTGTACCTTCCCCTCGTGTAACCGAACTCCCGAACCTAACTCTAGTAACATAGACCCATTCTACCCCTAACGGGGTAGTAATCATGTGTTCTAACCACACTAAAAGGTTAGTGGCGACTTCGACATTCAAATCTTTAATTGAAAATTTAAAATTCATTTTTAATTTCGCCGCCTGGGACACACGCGCTCCCGGGACGTCGCCACAATGGTTATTAAGAGCAGTAACACCTAGGTGTTTCCCAAGAAAATACCCTATCAAGCAGTTGTTCCATTGCCCTAATTGATCTTCCATGTCCTCAATACTCATCTTAGCACCTTTACCAGTTGACTCAAAGGCAGGCACTTCTCCACATCTGTTACGTTGTCTATTATTCGCAAATAAGCTGGTCCATGGTACCTTCTTGCCATTTTTCACGAACACTCCATCATTACCAGACGTAGAAGTATTCGAGTCCTCTGTGCCCAACATTCTTGATACACTGGATTTTTCCTCATTCCTTGTTTTGATTTCAGTATGGCCTGAATCTCTCCTCTCTTCACCCTTCTAAGTTACATAAGGCGAGGGACTGAATGACATTCCCATCTTTTTTAGCAATATTGGATTCCATACCATCGGAAGGTCATTATTTCTCAGAGTTTTAGGGTTCTTGCTTATAACCTCCTGTGACAGTCTAACAACCTCTGCAACAATTTCATGAGGTTTCTTTTGCCTCCATTCTACAGCATTTCCTTCATTACTCTTGAAGAAATCAATGGCACCATCCAACTCTTTTTTTCAATATCTCATCCATACGCCTTTGTTTCATTTCCTTACACACAAACTTGTGCTTTGGGAACCAAGCGAAATAACAAACGTAATCATAATCAACACCATCAACACAAGGGTATGGATAAAGTTAGGGTTTTGAGACACAATCAAGCTCTGACTATGTTTGAATAAACAGATGAACGAAAGCAAAAGAGTTTTGTTAATGGTGAATGGCTCGATAAAGTTAGGGTTTGAGGTATGACCAACAGTGTTTCGTTCGATACACTGATGGCAGGTCAAGTGAACGAAGGGTTGCTGGCAATAGCGAACGTAGCCAGCGGCTGTGATGGTGAACGACAAGGAGGCGTGGCAAGCAAAGGTATCGTGAATGGTGTTTGGATTCGACGAGTTACAGGCTATAGTGAAGGAGAAGCTCCGCCGGCGGCTATGGAGGTGAACGGCCAGCACACTCTCAATCCTAAGTCAAGCGCTAGAGAGAGCTGAGAGCTTCTATCTCTAACGCGCCTACCCCTATCTCTACTATTGATTAGAACTCTTTTCTGTCGTCTTTTCTAATTCAATCATCCTTCCCAGAACATCCTTAATTTAAAAATTATTTTTAATTAAAATTTTTATAACTCAAAAGTGGAGTTTTTTTTCGGGTTTAACGCTTTTAAATATATATATATATATATATATTAAATAATACTCTATCCTGAAAAGCATTTTCCAGACTGACTCTGACATAATCTCGCTACTTGGAGTAGCGAGATTTTCTGTGCATGAAGAAATTTTTGTTTTCCCCTTATTTATTATAATAATGGTTAATTAAATTATTTTCTGAATTATTGGAGGAAAGAATTATTTATTAATTTAAATTTTCACATAGAATAAATTACATTTCGTAATTTAGTTAAAAACATTTTTTTATCATAAATTAATATAACAGTCATACATTATAAATATACACTAATTATAATTAATTAAATAGGGAAATCTTCTATTATTTTATTGAGTAGGAAATATTTAAATATTAATTTAAAATAATTATTATTGAAATTTTTAATCAATTAGATAAACTAATTAATTGATAACAGCAACCTTCTATTTAGGCTCTATTTAGAAAATGAAAAATGGGGAAAAAAGTAAAAGAAAAATAAGAGAATTTAATTTTCATATTTCATATCAAGAAAATTGAGGGAAAAAAAGTATAGCAAAAGAATGCATAAAAATATAATTTTAGAAATGATCAACATTTGAGTTTTCTGAATTATTAATCGTATAAAATAAGTTATCATTTTTTAAATAAGTTTTCTTTTTTGATACAAATTTTTTCATTGAAATGAATCTTAAAACATACCTGTGTATTAGAGATTAATGAGCTCAATCCGAAAAAGGAAAATCCGATTCCACAGTAAATGACAATTACTGGGGTTGATTTGATAGTCAAATAGGCACAAGAGAGTCTTTTGAAATGCTCCTTAGCAACCTCCTAGGGAGGGAATCTTCTTGCAAGTCATTTCACTACCTTTTTCCACAAAAAAAAAAAACCCCCACCAAGAAATGAACCCCAATCCACACCGATTCGCATTACGGAACAAGTCTATTGAGTTTCCCAAAATAATAAAACAAAAATAGCAGAGCCAATGCATACATCGATCAGAACAGAAATCAGAACCACAAAACCCTCCCAACACAACGAAAAAGCAAAGATTGAAGCTCGCAAGAAATCGGAAAATGAAGAGTAATTTGACCAACTAATCTATAGAGCTAATTTTTATTGGAAAAATTTAATAGAAGAGTGAAATAAATATTACTAAAATTAATAGTAAATTAAATAGAAATACTTATAAGAAGTTGAGTCGTGGAGGGATCACTGTCCTTAAGCCTATTTTCCGTCTACCAAAAAAATATCTCGGTGTGTAATCACTAGGCATATGACCTCTAAGATTACTCAGGTAGCTCGATTTTGTGTGCACTCACAAACACTAGAGCTATATAAGATGATGTGTCATTTAATTACCAAACAAAATATAAATCACAATAAAGAGTATTAGAAGATAAAATTATTTTGAAGAAGAAAAGCTTATATTGATATGAAACTGGATTACAACTTATATACACAAAATTAAGAATAACTTCCAGTATAATAAATACGAAACTATTAAAGTAATAGTTGATGTTCTAAAAATGTAAAAACAAAAATATTGAATTTAGCATATAGTTAATTAAAAAAATTTGATGGTTAATATGTAATATTTATTAAAAAATATATTTTTTTATTTGAAACATATGAGCATTAATATTGACAATCCCCCATATGGTTCAAATTAAAAAAAAAAATCAAAGAAAGACAAAAATAATGTTGGATAAGCACGAGATGTAATGCACTGGGTGACAATATCTTTCGGTTTGTATTGCACTTAAAGAAAATATATTACGAGTTACAAAAAATTAATGAATATTAAATTCTTGAACCAAATTCTTTTAGTATAACACGATAAACACATCATCACATAACATCTTTAGACGCAGAAACTTTTGTGGGTTGCTAGGAATAGATTATGCATCATACATGGATATTCATGAGTGCTTTAGAAAGTTGTAGCCCAATAAACTTTCATAGGTAGCGGTTTCACTTCCACACTCACATAGGTAAATTCATCAAGTATTTAACTGTTACTAAACACATCACCTAACAAAGGATATCAATTTATTAAGAGATAAAATCAACCTAATAATCATAGGGATGATCAAAACAAATAATAATGCTCATCGAATTATTCAATGATTTGTTATTACCCATTGAACCTAGTTCAGGAGATCTCCATTCACATAAATTGGGTTGTCATCATTAGTAGTTTATTTTAAGAGCTTAACACTCATCCACTTTGATTTTTTTTTTCCTTAGCTCTCTAGCTAACACTTTAGATAAGGAGTTCATTAATAAGTAGTTGTTTCTCAATTATCATATTTTGATCACATTGATACTAGGTACCTCCACATTTTTGTAATCATACTAATAATATCCTAGTACGACTATTCAATTAGTTCATGTTAGTCCATATGTTGTATTTGGTGGCTCATTTCTTGGAATGGTTAACATACACAAAGAGGAGAACTTAATTAATATTAGCATTCTGAGGAAATCCGTCGACGATTTTTTGAAACCGTCAACAATTTTACTGAAATTTTAGAAATCTGCTCTCGGTATTTTATTCTATCGTCGACGGTTTGTTCTGGGTAGCAAGGCTGAATTCAAAATTTTAATTTGAACGTTAAGTTGGTTGGGTTTTAGGAGAAAACCTCCGAAGGAAACTTTATTTATACACTTGTCTGAGTGTATTGAAAGAGGAAGATCATTGTAAATTGTATTGTATTGTCTCTTTTGACATTTACATAGTGAAAACCTTTGTCGATTGCTCTTGTAGGTGTAGGCATTACCGAACCACGTAAATCTTCATATTGTTTGTTCTTACTTTCAGATATATAACGTATATGTTCTATATTTGTCCTTCATTGGTTGTTGCATTTATATTCTGTTGTGCAAATATGATTTTAATCACAACAATTGGCATCAGAGCTTTGATGGAACCAGAAACTTTGATTTATGGTAGAGGAGAGTAAAAAGATTTGCTTGTGCAGCAAGAGATGGTGAAAGCCTTGTATGATGTTCAATTAGAAGGTAATGATGAGGCTAATTAGAGAGAATTAGAGGCAAAGGTTGTTATTATAATGCAATTTGTGTTTGGCTGACAAAGTACTCTATTCTTATTGCTACAATATGATTGTCTCAAGCTTAATGCAGGGCTACCAAAGAACTTCTGGACTGAGGCAGTTAGTATGACTTGTTTCTTGGTAAACCGATCACCAAAGGCATCACTAGAGGGGAAAGTGGCTGAAGAGGTATGAATGGGAAATGCAGTAGAATATTTCGGATTGAAAGTATTTGGTTGTCGAGCCTATGTTCACGTGTCTAGTGAGGAGAAATCGAAGTTTGACGCAAAATCTAGATGTTGCATTTTTTTGGGATCAAAAAGGTGTGAAAGGGTATAAGCTGTGAGATCTAATGAAAAATAAGGTGGTGATTAGTAGGGATGTATTTTTTGATGAGAAAGTTATGGTGAAGCGTACTCAAGTTGATGATGAAGAGAAACACGAGCCATAAAACTGGAGTAGAGAGGAACATGTTGTGCAGGTGGAGTTAGAAACTCAAGGCAATGACAATGATCTTGGTCCTACGGTTGTAGGGAGTTTTAGCTCAGGAAACTAGCAAGTCGACAATATTCTTATATGGAGATCCATATGCTCTATCAAACCACCACCAAGGTATGAGTTTGAAGAATTAGTATCTTATGCTTTCATTACCGGTTGCAATGATCCAACTAATTTTCAAGAGGCAATGCACGGCCAGGAGAAAATTAGGTGGATGGGTGGTTTGATTAAGGAAATGGAATCGCTGCATAAGAATCAAACTTGGGAGTTGGTGGAAATTCTATATGGGAAGAGGGCGATAAGTTACAAATGAGTATATAGGAAGAAGGAAACAATTTCAGAAAAGGAATAAGAGAGGTTCAAGGCATGGTTAGTGACAAAATGGTACTCATAGAAAAAGGGAAAATATTATGATGAAATCATTTCACTTGTGGTCCGACACACTTCCATTAGGGTAGTGTTGGGGTTAGTAGCTCATTATGATCTGCATTTGGAACAAATGGATGTGAAGATGACATTTCTTCATGGTGACTTGGAGGAACATATTTATATGGTATAACCAGAGGGATTTAGTGAACTGGGGAAAGAACACTTAGTTTGCAAGTTGAATAAATCTCTTTAGGGGCTAAAATAGTCTCCAAGGCAATGGTACAAAATATTTGATTCCTATATGATCAAAATTGGTTATAAAAGATGTGAGTATGACTGTTACGTATATGTGAATAAACTTGATGATGGTTCTTTTATTTTCTTGTTGTTATATGTTGATGATATGTTAATAGCTGCAAAAGATTTAACTGAGGTAAATCAGTTAAAGGAACTATTGCATAAAGAGTTTGACATGAAAGATCTTGGCCCAGCCAAGAAGATACTTGGGACGGAGATTTGCCGGGACAGAACTGTAGGGAGGTTGTGGTTATCTCAAGGTGGTTATGTGGAGAAGGTGTTGGAAAGGTCCAGCGTGGCTGATGCTAAACCGGTCTGTACACCTCTAATGAGTTATTTTAAATTGTCTACTGCTGAATGCCCAAGTACAGATAATGATATCTGGGACATTTCAAAGGTCTGTTATGATAGTGTCATGGGGAGTTTAATATCTGTCATGGTGTAGAGACCCGGAGAATTTATAGTAAATAAATAATAAGAAAATGAAAGAAAAGGGAAATTTCACAAAAGGGGACAGGGTCTCGTCGACGTGGACGCGTGTCTCGTCGATGAGAATTTATCGAAAGGCTCTTTTCAGGGCCTGAATTTCGTCGACAAGGGCACCATCTTCGTCGACGAACCACCTTCATGGACTCGTCGACGAGGCCACGTGACTCGTCAACGAGGCCAGCCAACTATAAATATGCAAGAAGCAGGTTTTCAATGAAAAATTTCTCTCTCTCTCATTTTCTTTCTCTAGAAAACGGTTTCTCTCACTTCTCTCTAAATTTCTGGCTTCGATTCTCCCCGGTTCAACGATCAGAAGCTATCACGATGATCTTAGGGAGATTCTCTACAACTTAGCTGGAGCGGAAATTCAATTTGAGCAATTTGAGAACCATCTTAAAATTTGGGTAAGTGGAGTTTTAGGTATTTATAGTATTACCAGTATCATTTGGGGCCAGATTTTGTATTCTATGAGAATATACTAGTGTTATGTGGAATAAATTTGAGGTGTCATCTTTTTAGGAATAAGGTTTTTTGGGCCCCTATAGTCATGGGTTGAGGACTCTAATAAGTATTTGTTCAGGAGCTCAAGTAAATTATAGTTCAAGAAATTTATGAATAGGCAATCTCAGGAAATATGAGTGTATTGATTTACAGGAGAATTTGTATATGTAAATGCAGGTTTTTGGGCTTGGTACATCGAGGGTGCGAGAGTGGAGTAGAGGCCAGCCTCATTTGAAGAAGATAATTTTTTAATACCAATTATTTAATAACACACTATCTCTATTCTTTATTTAAATGTTAAGTATTCAAATTGTTAGCCTAAGAAATCACTATAATTTATGAAGTAAAAAAAAAATCCTAGGTATATTTTATAAGTTCAAGAATTTTCCTTACTTTTGAAGTGATTTGCACTTAATTAAATAACATTCTGACATGCACATATAAATTATATATTTTTATGATAAACAATATTATTACCTTATCTTTGGTGAGACCTCAGATTTGAATGTGAATTTGCATTGGATTAAAATAAAATGTAATGTAAAATTATTCAAATACATCCAAATCCAAATCTAAGGTCTGAAATTTTTTTAACCAAATAAAGACACTCTAAAATCTATATACTCAAAAATTTAAAAGCTATAAGAGAGTTTAATGATCATAATAGAGTTATAGGATGACTAAACGTGGTTTTGGTTAATCTCCAGGAAGGATTTATATAATTTTTATTTTAAAAAATAAAATTTACAAAAAAAAAAACACAAATATGTTGAATGCCTTCTGCATGGCTAATGTAGTGATGTGAATTGTATGCTAGTAGATATTATAGGTTCTCGCATACTCAGATTGAATTATTACATTGCTTGCAAACATTTCAGGGACATGGTAAAAATGGAAAAATGTCTACATTATAGACAACATGCTGCCGAAATTTGGGTACAACTTTTCCCAAAAAAATAACCATGTTCTAAGATGAAAACAATTAAATGCACGTGAAAATGTTTTTTTAAGGATGAGTGAAACATATAGGGAAGATTGCACTAGTTAGATGATAAAATCTGAATAATAGATGCACCCGCGTCATTGCATTAAAAGGATGCTTATACTATCATGTATACTTAGTGAAATTAATTCTTGATTACTATAAGTAACACATATCACTTATACATACAATTTTGTTTTGTGTAGGTCTTTTTTATTTTTCGAGCGCCGGTCTAGATGGCAGGCAGCTCAAGCAGTGCTCCGATGACAGTATTGTTGTATATAGGGGGACATTATAACTGGAGCATATGGTGTTAGTTATAGTACTCCACCAATTCGACCAATTCGAATTGGCCATAGGTGTAAATTAAATAAATTATATACGAAGATATACAAATATTTGCATATTGATCCATATCAATATGCATTGCGGGAGATTGCAAGATACCCTTTGCGAGGGTTCAATAATACAATCCTCTACGAGGTTGTTCCCATATCTTATGATTATTGTCTGCGCATTGTGTTGGACGCACACTGCGTAGGTTTGAAATATTTAACGGTACAATTTTATGTCGAAACCATTCTTCAAATGGGTGTAACCGCGGCTAGGAAGCCAGAGGCGCATGCCAAGCATTTGGATGAAGTTGAGGAAGACACCCAACAAACACATCATATCGATATGAGTGCGGAGGTTGGTCATATTCCTAGTATGGATTTTAACGAATATCCGGGATCATCATTCAAGCCACCGACGTACGAAGCACCTGTTCCTGACACATATCCGCGAGGAGGTTGCAAAGAAGTCCCGACAGAGGGTCCAGGATCGTTGTTCGCCATTGCGAATGACGCATTGGACGAAGTCATGAGCATTAAAATCGATGTTCATCTTGAAGATGAAAACACGTATGAGCAGGAGATAGGTGATGGGTTAAATGAGGCCCCCAATGATGTAAACCCACCCCCCCCGGTAAAACGAATGACGCAATGTTCAATGCCCAGTTCATGGATGAGCCTTCGATGTACGGTCATATTAACCTAGATGCTGCAAATTTAACTGTGGTGGATGAGCTTCCTATACACATGACTCGTTGGGATGAATCCTCTAAGTTGAGTAAGGGGATGCTCTTTGGATCGAAGGATCAGTTGATTGCAGCAGTGCGAATGTATCATGGTCGAACCCACCATGACTTCCACGTTGTGCAATCTATCCTAGATTTATGGGTTGTTAGGTGTAAGGAGCATGATTGCGGATGAAGATTGTGTGCAATGTATCAGATGAAATACCGATTATTCGAAATCACCCAATATGGTGGTCTGCACACATGTCTGAATGAACTTCTCTCACACGACCATAACCAAATCACATCGTCCCTCATTGCTAGGGAGATAGTGAATATGATAAAGGGAGATGCGTCGACATCGATCACCACATTGAAGGAGTTCATAGATCGTCGCTTCGGCTATTCGATCTCATATAACAAGGCTTGGTTAGGAAAATAGAAGGTAATTGCCCAAGTATTCGGCGATTGGGAGAAGTCCTATCAAACGTTGCTGAAGTGGATGGAGGTGATGTGCGCGTACAATCCTAGGACTATAGTGGACTCCTGTTCCAGGTAGCGAGAACACCGCAACCTTTGTATCCGTATTTTGGTCATTTGCAACATCTATTTAGGGTTTTCGTCATTGCCCTCTCGTCATATGTGTGGAAGGGACACACTTGTATGGTAAGTACAAGGGCAAACTCTTAATTGCTACGTGCTCAGATGCAAATAGGCAAATATTTCCCCTTGCATTCGCTGTTGTGCAAGAGGAAAGCCTAGACACATGGAATTGGTTTCTGTGTTGTCTTTGTTCCATTACCGATAGGGATAAAATTTGCCTTATATCAGATTGGCATGTAGGAATTATTGCTACAGTGCGGCGCAATCCTAATTGGCAACCACCATGTGCCCACCACTGATTCTGCCTTCAACACGTGGTCAGCAACTTTAATACGAAAGTATAGAGTGTCAATCTTAAGCGAATGGATGAGCGAGTGAGAAGGAAGTATCAGGTGAGAAAATTTGACATGTGGATGGAGAGGATATTCGATGCAGGTGGGGAACCAGCGAAGTCATTTTTCAATCAGATCCCTCCTCATATGTGGATTCAGTGCCCCGACGATGGAAAAAGGTATGAGAACATGACATCTAACCTTGTCGAATGTTTCAACGCCATCCTGAAAGGCACTCGTAGCCTTCCATTAATGGTCCTTGTGCAATTAACATTTTATCACATTGCACATTATTTCAATAGCCGACGGGAGGCTGCTTATAATGCAATGTTTGGAAGAAATGCATTCACTCCGCATATATTGCTAGCAATGGAAAAAAGGAAGCTGAAGGCGATCGTACATCGAGTCACGACGTTTAACCAGTCAAGGGGTAGTTTTAGCATCACAACTGCACAGTTGAGGCCACATAAAGGGAATAACGTCCAAACTTTGAGCATCCAGAGACGCGAATGCTCGTTCGGGAAGTGGCAAGCTTTACACTTTCCCTACTCCCACCTTCTCTCCACTTGTGCGGAGACATGGCTAAATACAAACCAGTATGTTGAATCATGTTGGAGCATTGCTGAACACTATGCGACATATGCTGTGGATTTTCATCTGGTTATGCACGAGGCATATTGGCCAGCATCCTCGTTGCTGAATTTGTAGGCAAATCCTGCATATGCTCGACATAAAGGCAGGCCTAAGAGCATACGTATATACAATGAGATGGATGCATGGGAAGGTAGGAAAAATATTATGTGCAACATATGTCATCAAGAAGGACATAACCACACGAGGTGTCCGAGAAGGACACAACCCGGGGATGTAACTGGACCTTCGCACTGACCTATCACTTATAAGGGTTCGTGTATTGTTACCTTTAATTGTCATTGAAAGGGTGAAGGAATGCTTCAGGGTGCTGCCACACGTCCACACTTCATGCCTTGTTGCATCCCACATATTGACACCATTCAGATAAAGAGTCCTGATTCTAAATGTTCCAAAGAGCCTTTGTGATTAAGGCTATGTTCAAAGGGTCATAAATTCCTTTATTAATCCTTGACGCGGCCAAGGGGAATTCCAAGATAACTGTATGGAAAGTCCATAATCTAAAACTTAGTAATCTCTCTGAGTTCCCTCATGTCCCTATTTTTATTATAGTGAATATTTAACACTGCTGCTTTTTTGCAGGATCGATCTAGGGTCACCCGATTCTAGTGTATTGGCGATGGGTGATCGTCGCCGGTCTAGTCGAGCATGGACCGATTCACACTATGACATCTTATATTGCCAAGGGGGCACATAGGTCGTACACGATAGGATAGGCGCGGACCCTTGCATTGTTGATTGGATACAAGAGGCAGGCTTCTATGGGATATACCAGATTGGCCATATCTAGTTGGATTGGCATCTAGTGATTGCCTTGGTGGAGCGATGGAGGTCGGAGACACACACGTTCCACTTATTACACGGGGAGGCGACTATCACCCTCCAGGATGTGGCGGTGTTGTTCTGGTTGCCGATTGATGGGAAGCCCATCACTGGTCGTACTGCTGGACCAGTACAGGAGGGGGGCTCCGGTCAGGGGGAAACATTGCGCTGCATGTGCGAGAGATTGTTAGGGGTGGTACCTCCTGAGGGTGAGATGGTTGGTGCCCACATCCACATGCAGTTTCTTGAGGGCGAGATGTTTTGCCAACTCCCAACAGTTGCAGATGATCATACAGTAGCGTGCCATGCACGCGCCTACTTACTGTGATTGATATGTGGGACGCTGTTCTGCGACCTATCGGGGAGTTATGCGCACTTGATGTTCCTTTCACTCCTCACAGAGTGAGTAGAGATACGCCAATACAGTTGGGGGTCCGCGATGTTAGCTTGACTTTACTGGGTGATGTGCCGCACTGCTGACGTATCCCACTTGCAGATCGGAGGAGCACTCTACTTATTATAGGTTTGGGCATATGAGAGATTCACGTCCTTAGCTCCTACACATCATGGTGTTCAGCGTCTTATTGAGAGGGACCAGGACAGTCGCCCAATTGACCCAGCCCCACTTGCATGGAGGTTAGTAACTTCATTCACAATGCATTCGTGGTATAAGTACTAAGAATATTAATTCATAGTACGTACTAGTTGTTACACCTGTTCACTTACGTATTACTTGTACAGGTGGAGGGATCAGTTGTTGGCGCCAAATGTTGCACAACATATGTTGCCCTAGTATAGGTTCGAGTTGGACATGCACCGAGAGCATCAGGTATAGTCTCATTCAAGTGTATTGACCGTGTTGCATATTTATGAAATATCCCTACCCACCTCTTACATTTTGCATATGTTTACACACAGTTCATATGGGCGCCCTACATGGATGATGTTCTAGCTGACCTACCGGCTGATTATGCAGTTGGGAGGGACCTGTGGGTAGCTCGAGTGCTACTCATATGTTTTCATATTATCAATTGGAGTCTCCCTGACCGAGTGATGCATTAGTTCAGCTATCAAGAGGGCATTCCAGAATGCTTTTTGACGTCGGGGGTCGATGTACGTGGGGACGACCTACACGATATTGATGGCCAAAATCGGGGGAACACGGATTAAGCTGCCGAGCATGCGATGTACGTGACTATGTGGGGGCATCAGCGAGAGTACATCCTACAGGGAGTGGAGGCGAACGGTCCGATGGGTCTGGAGGACCCATATTATACGTGGAATAGGTCCATCACATGACGCTTTTTAGATAAGACTGCGGCGGTCTACATGAGCCTCGTAAGAATACTTTAACACACACCTAATTTTTTACCGTCTACGTTACGATGTCAATATGGTAACCACTTTTTTTCGTATGCTACAGGCAGACGTACTACACCAGGTCGACCTACTCTCTTCAGAGCCCGCTGTAAGCGATTTAGCGAGAGCAGGTTTGGACATTGTCCACGAGGACGGGTGACAGATCCCTACACCATGATGGGCCCCAGCACCGCGAGGAGGTCGAGCAACTTTCTCCAGTCATCCATCGAGTCCGGCCTTTCTGCCACCCGTTGTACAAGCGGAGTACGTATTCGGGCTATCCGCACCGTATGCCCCATCGATAGCCACCGATATTATGGGCATGTCTAGTAGACAGGCGGACGCCCTGTCTGACTCTGCCGCCACCCCGTCAATGTCATACCTGTTAGACGACCCTCTTGATGCGGAGGAGATGGACGCACCCGCTTTGCCACCTTAGACTCATCTAGAGACTTCATATGAGTTAGCTCCCCGTCCACTTCGCATGGAGATAGATGATACAAAACCTATGGGCGGAGATGATGGACATGTAGCACATCGACGAGCCCACACGCAAGATGCGGAGGAGCAGCTAGGAGAGGACAGACGTAGACGGCAGCCACCCCGATACCGGAGATGACCTCTCCGCAAAACCAAGTAGCAGATCATCGTCATATTATTTCACTTGTACAACATGTATTTTTTCATTCTTTCATTTGTATATCATGTATTTGTTCATTATTTCTTTTGTATAGATCATCGCATTATTTAAAGTGGCAAGCATCTATTTGTTCATTTTTTAACTTATATAGATCATCATTGTATTAATTCTTCTGTATAACATCAGGATGTCCATCCTTTCATTTGTATGGATGATCATTCTATTATTTCATTTGTACAACATTATTTTTTTTTCTTTTTTCAATTGTAAAGAGTCTCGTTGTATTATTTATCTATAATTACAAATATTTATTCATTTTCCACAAGATGTATATGTGAATGAAATTGGGTTATGACTGGTGTGAATCAACATTTCGTATTGTTTTCCACGGATGTATACATGAAAGTGGTGAATGTAACATTGTGAGCATACTGGTATCGATTGTGAAGGATAAATGTTTTCTTTGAACAGGTGCATGGATGGATATGCTCAATTTTAAAAGGGGACCACGTCGAAATTTTTATAGTAATTTGATAGGTTGGATGTGTATGGAAGTGGTGAATGTAACGTTGTGAACATACTGGTATCAATTGTGTTGGATAAATGTTTTCTTTGAATAGGTGCGTGGATGGATATGCTAAATTTTTAAAGGGGACTATGCCAAAATTTTTATAGTAATTTGATAGGCTGGATGTGTATGAAAGTGGTGAATGTAACGTTGTGAACATACTAGTATCTATTGTGTTTGATAAATGTTTTCTTTGAACAGGTGCGTGGATGGATATGCTCAATTTTAAAAGGGGACTTTGCCGAAATTTTTATAGTAATTTGACAGGTTGGATGTGTAAGAAAGTGGTCAATGTAACGTTGTGAACATACTGGTATCAATTGTGTTGGATAAATGTTTTCTTTGAATAGGTGCATGGATGGATATGCACAATTTTTAAAGAGGACTCTGCCAAAATTTTTATAGTAATTTGATAGGTTGGATGTGTATAAAACTGGTGAATATAACGTTGTGAACATACTGGTATCGATTGTGTTGGATAAATGTTTTCTGTGAACAGGTGCATGGATGGATATGCTCAATTTTTAAAGGGGACTTTACCGAAATTTTTATAGTAATTTGATAGGTTGGATGTGTATGAAACTAGTGAATGTAACATTGTGAACATATTGATATCGATTGTGTTGGATAAATGTTTTCTTTGAACAGGTGCATGGATGGGATATGCTCAATTTTTAGAGGGGACTCTACCAAATTTTCTACAGTAATGATTCTTTATATAATTGGACACCCATACTACGCTAAATGTATATCAAATTTTGAGTTCCAATACTCAGATTACTATTATTCATATTATAGAATATTTGTAATGACTCGAAGAATAATGACATTTAAATATTAAAGAGATGGAAAAATGGAATTAGTAAAAAGGGCGATAGTAGACTTCGTCGATGAACGCGAAGCGTTTGTCGATGGCATAGCAGTTTAGGCTTGTCGACGAGGGTGTGCTTCGTCGACAAGAAGATACCGATAGTGGGTTTTGACGATTCTGAATTTCGTCGACGAGGAGTGAGTTCATCTACGAATTGTTTTCATGACCTCGTCAATGAAGGCCAGTGTATAAATAGCCCTAAACACGATTTTTCAGCTAAATTTGGCCACAGGAATTCTCTCTCTCTCTCTCTCTCTCTCTCTCTCTCTCTCTCTCTCTCTCCTTTCGATTTTATCTCCTTCTCTCTAGGATTTTGAGTTGATTTTTTTTCGATTCGACAATCTGAGGCCACCATGACACTCCTAGGGAAGTTCACTACAAATCTACTGGAGTGGATTGTTGATGGGATGGGTTTGAAATTCATCCCAAATCCAAGGTAAGGTTTTCCACTCAGTATTTGACTTTTCAACGGTTGTAGAAAGTGTAGTACGTGTAGAAATACTGAAGTTTAGTTTTGGGAAATATCTTTTTCAGGGTGTTGAACGGGGAACCCTACAGGAGTAGGACTGTTTATTTTAGGAGCTTTTCAGGAATCAGGTAAGGGGATAAACTAAGCTAGTTGTTTTATGAAAATTATAAGTGAAATTTTATAGCATTTAATTTCAGAAAAATACATTTATATGTGTGTGTGTGTGTGTGTGTGTGTGTTGTTGGGTAATACTGCTGAAAATGATGATATGTTCCGAATATACATAATACCCATTTTGTGTGGCATAAGTAGAAATTATGATGAATTGCTGTTTTCTGGGAATATGATAATATTATGGATATGTTTTTCCGGCGTATGGGCCGAACTATGGATATGATTTACCGGCGCATGAGCCGATGAGTTTCATGATGTATATATATGCAAAATGATGTGATGATATTAACTTGGAAAATATTAGTATGAAATATCCATGTATCGTAGTTTGATTATATGTTATATGTTATCAGAACCTAATTGGCTTGGTTTAGGCTAGCACTTGCATGGTACCGCTGCTATATGTTCATGATCATCATGATATTGTATTAACGCTACCGTACGGGGTTAGGGTGAGGATGGATAGTTGATGTGGTTTTAAGAAGTGTGGATGCCCCTGGTGTACGGACCAAGTCTGGCAAACCCATCGAGCTTACAGACTGTACTTTTGACTTGGCAATGGTCGGCCAACCATTGTCAGGTCCCGCCTTCGGGCCATACAACCCAATCATGTGGGGGTAATATATGATAACAACCAACTAGCTTACCAGGATTGTTTTCGTATTATTATTATATGAGATGAATTATGCTATGAAAATCCATTATGTTCTACCATGCTATGATTATATATGTTTTTCCCATAAATGATATAAACATGTTTACTAAATATGCTTATATATATGCTTTTATGTATAACACGGATAAACTCATATTGCCACACACTAGTATTAGTTGATTTCCCTTACTGAGAGGTGTCTCACCCCAAATTATATGATCATTTCAAGAGCCCTTGATAGGAGAGCAGATAAAGCTCCGCTGAGGTAGTTATTGCTGACTTGCCCTTTCTAAAGGGTAAGTACTTTGATAGGGTCAGATGGACTTTTGAGAAGTGACCCTAAGACATCTTTTGGGTTGTGTAGTGTGTATATATAAATACAATGGATGTAGTAACTCTGGTATTGTGATGAGTGATATTGAGTACATGGTATTACATGATGTGTTTGATTTTATGTTTCCTGCTGCTTAGGCTTTCATGCTATTTTTTTATGTATCCCTGGTACCCATGGGTTCAAGTTGATTATGATCTGCTGGATTTACTATACTAGTTTTATTATGAAAGGAAGAAAATGTGTGAAAATTAAGCAGGTCGTTACAATATTAGGTCAACAACAAGTAAAAAACTCAATATAACAATCATACTTTATAAATATACATTAACTCATTGGACATATACCATTGTTTATGTGAAAACAATTCATGCCTGCAAAGTAGGTGAAGAACTGCATACTTACCACAAAAGAAAAAGGAAAATTACGTCAAACTTCATGAATTGTGAATGAAAGTTGTTGGCAAATGAGCATAGCATATCAGTGCAACTGCATACATGAAGGTTAACAACAATTAGAGGGCTGAACTTTGTTCCTGAAATTTGAACCCTATATCTCCCCCTCCCCCCCCCCCCCCAAAACTAAACTCAACATGCATGCTCAAGCATGTACCAAATGAAGTCAAATTTCAAACCAGAAGGCTATCTTTGTTAGCCAACATGCCTACACATATGAAACATTGTTAAAAAAATTTATGATCACATATCTATTTCAAATTAATCCAACGAAATAGTGTGGGTAACAAGTGTGAAAAAAGGACTTGGATAAGCATAAACACCTCTATAATTTGATCCAGCTCAATGTTCAAAACCTGATTGAACTGAGACTTGCTAACCCCATCCCTAAATCAAACAGTTAAGTAACTAATGAGTGAAGATTATTCTAAGTTAATTAACTAATGGATCCTAAGGATATGGATACTTGATGTTATCAAATATTAAAACCCATATTTTAGTTTCCATTTAGGCAAATGATTTAAGCAAGAAAAAGGGATTTTTTTTTGGGGGGGGGGGTTTGAACATGCTAGTAAGGCCAAAAGATTATCTCATACACATATGGCGTACAAATCTAGAAGACTACATCAAATGAGAGATGTCATTTCTTGACATGTGACAAAACTCACTGGACCAAGTAGCGATATTACGTTAGAGTCATTACGAAAATTATTTTCCCAAAAAAGGTATTATTTAATATATTTTCTTAAAAAAAGATAAACTAGGAAAAAAAGTCCTAGAGGATGGGCATTTGTATTACTTAATACTCTCAGCCTTAGCGGGGGTAATCTTCACACACTTTACATGGAACCACTTCTCACAGATGTTGCAACCAATCCAAAACTCATAAACATTGTAGTTTCCACAGCAACTTCCACAAAGGGTGTAACAACTTGAAGAATAATGGTATTTAAATAATAAAAAGAAAGAGAAATGGAAACCAGAAATAGAAGGAGGCAATCGACGACATTGCATTTTTGAAAGGATAATCCTGAGAAATTTTTCAGCCCCTCGTCGACGAATACAAGAGATCGTCAACGAGGATAGGATTCATCGACGAAATCTCTACAGGACTCGTCGATGAGGTGACGTGTCTTATCGATAAGGAAATGCCGAGAGGGGTTCTGGGGTAGTCTGAATTTCATCGACGAGGAGTGGGTTTCGTTGACGAAATTATTGAAGGACTCGTCGACGAGATGACGTCACTTGTTGACGAATCTAGCCCTATAAATAGTGAAAAACTCAAATTTTTTATGGAAAATCAGTGCAGAAACCCTCTCTCTCTCGTCCTTCGGTCCTTCCCCCTTCTTTCTTCAATTTCGGGCCAGATTTTCACCGGTTTGACAATCTGAAGCCACCACGACACTCCTGGGAAAGTTCTCTGCAAGTCTGCCGAAGCGAATCATCGATGGGGCTGAGTTGGAAACCATCCCAAATCCAAGGTAAGACTTTCTATTCAATATTTATTTGTTTGATAGTTGTAAGAAGTGTTATACACGTAGAAATACTGAACTTTAGTTTTGGGGAATGCTATTTCCAGGGTGATAAGTTGGGAACCTTGCGGGTGCAGGACAGATTCTTTTTGGGGCTTTCAGGAATCAGGTAAGGGGATAAATTAAACTAGTTCTTTTTAAGAAAATGTATATATATATATATAGCATTTGACTTCAGGAAAGTAAATATGTTCATATATATGATTTATATTTGAGAAAACACAGGTGAAAATGATGGTATGTTGAATATATGAAAACCTGTTCAGTGTGGCATGAGTAGAAATTGTTATGTAATATTGTTTTCTAAAAATATGATTATGATATGGACTTTTATAATGTAAAATTAGCGTACGAGCCGTGCTATGTGTATGATTTGCCGGTGTATAGGTCATGCTATGTGTATGATTTGCCAGCGTACGGGCTGAGCTATGGATAAATTTTGCTAGCGTACGGGCCATGCTATGGATGTGATTTGCCAGCATACGGGCTGTGCTCTGATATGATTTGCAGGCGTACGGGCCGAGCTATGGATGTGATTTGCCAGCGTACGGGTTGTGCTATGATTTGCCGGCATATGGGCCGAGCTATGGTAAAATGTGAAATACCGGCGTACGGATCGATGATTTTTCATGATATACGTATATATGCAAAATGATATGATTGATATGATAATTAATGATATGAGATATCCATGTATCACAGTTTCAATATCTGTTATATGATATTAGAACTTGGTTGGCTTGGTCTAGGCTAGTACTTGCATGGTACCTTTGCTATGTGTGAACGATCATTATGATCATGATATTTATGTTAACGCCACTGTACGGAGTGGTGAAAGATTGGATAGTCAATGTGGTTTTTAAGAAGTGTGTGAGCGCCCCTGGTGTACGGACCAGGTCAGGTAGACCCATCAGACTTACAGACTGTACTTTTGACTTGGCAGCGGTCAGCCAACCATTGTCAGGTCTCGCCTTCGGGCCACACAACCCAGTCATGTGGGGGTAATACATGACAACAACCAACTAACCTACCAGGAATGTTTTTGTATTATTATTATATGAGATGAAATATGTTTACGAAAATGCAGTATGTTCTATTATGTTTTGATGATATATATGCTTTCCCAGATTTGAAAAAATAGTTACTGAATATGTTCTGTATGGTATATGTATAACACAGAATACTCATGTTGCCACACACTAGTATTAGTTTATTTCCCTTACTGAGAGGTGTCTCACCCCTAAATTTTATAAACGTTTCAAGAGCCCCTGATAGGAGAGCGAGTAAAGCCCGTTGATCTAGTATGATAGATCTACCCTTCCAGAATGGTAAGTATTATGATAGGGTCGAATGTATTTTGTGGAAATGGCCCAAAGACATCTTTTTGGGTTGAGTGTTATGTATATATATACAGTGATTGTAGTAACTTTGGTATTGTGATGAATGATATAACGAGATGTTTATGATTATATGTTTCCTGATAGTTAGGCTTCTACTATATGCTCTGATATATACCTGGTACCCACGGGTCTAGGTGGGCTATGATCTGCCGAGCTTTGTGATATTGTATTTATTGTATCAAAAAAATGTGTGGAAATTAAGCAGGTCGTCACAAAGGGTTTCACGATGTTCATCTTCATCTTCCTCGTAACTTTCATCTGCAAGTCTCTGGTTGCCTTTAACTTGTCCTTCATTAATCCCAAGTGCAGGTTTAGGAAGTGGAACTTCCTCTGCCAGAAGAGTAACTTCCCAAGTTTCATTTGGCTGTACATACAGAGACAGGATCTCCTTATCTGGATCACAGAGGCCATAACAATCATCAACATCATAGGTTAAGGCACGATCAAGGCCAGCTCGTCTACCATTGTAATTCTTGAAGATCTCTTCTACAGTTTGAGTACTGGAAGCCATTTCCATGGCATATAAGATTAAAGTGATTTAATAGATCATAAATTCAGACAGAATGCTGAAACCTTTTAGGCATATTCGATGAACAGACAACGACTTGTCGAGGTCGCAACCATGGTCATAGACCGAACTAACATGGACTTCCATTGTATATAAATAATGTCCAATTAACATATCTATGATTCAATACCATTGCTTACACTAATGATATAAGTATCGACTTAAAATCAATGTTCTAGTCGGAAACATAATGTAAGCTTAAGCAATGAAGATTTTTTCCACACCCAAAAGTATACTTATGAGCCTCATTTGCACCTAAGTATAATCATTTTTAAGTACTCTTCTCCAGTCCTACTCTAATTTGGTCATCGACAGGTTGTTGCCATGACCAAGACACTCTCCAACCAAATTTATTTTGCATGTCATTCTTAGAAATTAGTAAGGAGGTCAAAAGGGTGGTATTGTTTCTGCTAGATTTTTTTTTAAACATTATTTGATCTGATCCATAGGAAAATCCTTGAACAAAATTATTTTGATTTATACAGCAATGCACATGGAAATGGAGATTACCCTCATCATAGAAGGGAATTGTACTGTTGTGTTTTTGTGGCTTATATACTTGATGGAGTGCATAAGCAAAGAAAGAAAACATATTTGAAATCACTTGTGTAGAGGAGCAATAGTAAACCGTCAACTGATTGGCCAAATCATTCAACTGATTAATCCAAAATGTAGACAATTACATTCTATTTGAATTAGTCGACTGATTGGCCCTATGAGTCGATTGATTTGCTCATGGCAGTGAGACTGATTTCAAATTTTGAATGTGAGCGTTAATATGGTTGGGTGCTTGGAGGGAAGCCTCCGAAGTGTTTATAAATATACAATTCTAGGTATATTTTGAATGTGGAAAATCATTGTATTGTATTATGTTCTTTGACATTCTCATAGTAAAAACCTTTGCCGATTGCTCTCGTGAATGTAGGTTTTTCTGAACCACGTAAATCTTTGCGTTGTTAAGTTTTGCTTTCAGATATACTGCATGTGTGTGTTCCATATTCGTTCTTCATTGTTTGTTGCGTTCAAAATTTGCTGTGCAATTCCGAGATCATTCACAACCATTGGTATCAAAGCGTTGTTGTTATGGCATCAAACACTTTTATCTGCAAAGTTTGATGTTGTCAAATTTGATGGAATCGGAAACTTTGGTTTGTGATAGAGGAAAGTGAAAGATTTGTTTGTGCAGCAAGAGATGGTGAAGGTCTTTTATGGTGTTCAACCGGAAGGTATGGATGAGGCTAATTGGAGAGAATTAGAGGCAAAGACAGTTGCTACAATACAATTGTGTTTGGCCGATGAAGTACTTTGACATATCATGGAGGAAGATTTTCTTGTGGTTGTTTGGCAAAAGCTTGAAAGTTGGTACATGTCCAAATCCCTTACTAACAAATTATTTCTTAGACAACGTTTTTATTGGCTTAAGATGGTTGATGGTTCGAACTTGAATCAACACACCAACACATTTAATTAAATCATAAGTGATTTAATGCGTGTTGATGTGAAGTTTGAAAAGGATGATAAGACGCTAATGTTACTGAATTCCTTGCAAGCGACTCACTAATATGAAACTTTAGTTACCACTCCTATATGGGAGAAAGACCCTAAACTTGGAAGAGGTGACAAGTTCCTTGTTGGGGTTTCATCAAAGGTTGAAAAGCTGCGATGAAAATTCACATGGAGAAGTACTTGTAGTGAAAGGAAACTATGATCATGGGAAAGGAAAATTCAGAAATGGATTGAGTCAAAAATCCCAAACTCAATCCAAAAAGAAAAAGGATATCTAGTTTTATAAGTGTAGTAAAAAGGGGCACGTTAAACCGGAGTGTCCGATTTTGGAAGAAAGGAAATGCTGAAAAGCATGAAGGGACTTCAAAATCAACAAATGTAGTTCAAGAAGGAAATTTAGTTTGCAATGATGGTGATGTACTTTCAGTTTCGTCGGGGCCGGATCGCCTCACGAACTCATGGATTCTAGATTTGGCATGTTCTTACCATATAATTCCAAACAAGGAGTGGTTCAACACTTACAGGTTAGTAAATTCAGGTTCAGTTCTTAAAGGCAATGATGTCTCTTGTAAAATCATTGGCATCAGAAGTGTTAAAATTAAAATGTTTGATGATGCTGTGAGAACCTTGAGTAGTGTAAGACACATAACATACCTACAAAAGAGTTTAATCTCACTTGACACTGTGGATTGTAATGGATTCAATTACAAGTCTGAAAGTGGTATTATGAAAGTGTGGATAGGTAATATGATGGTGATGAAAGGGCAAAAGTTAGATGGAAATAATTATACATTGCTGGGAACTACTGTTGTAGGTGGAGTTGCAGCCGTAGATATTGAGTTTGATGAAACCATTTTGTGGCATATGCGGCTTGGGCATATGAGTGAACATGGTATGAAAGAACTTCACAAAAGGAAACTCTTAAGAGGCATGAAAATATGTAAGTTGAATTTTTGCAAGATTTGTGTTCTTAGGAAACAAAATAGAGCAAAATTCAAATCAACTATTCACAAGACGGAAGGTATTCTTGATTATATACATTTTGATATTTGGGGGCCTATTACAGTAGCATCAAGAGGTGGACATGCTTATTATGTGAGTTTTGTTAACGACTACTCACGGAAAGTCTAGGTATACTTCATGTGGCACAAGTATGATACTTTTTCTAGGTTTAAGCTATGGAAAGTTGAAGTGGAAAACCATACGGGAAGGAGAATCAAATGCCTCAGGTTAGACAATGGGACTGAGTATGCTGATTCTAGGTTCATGGAGTTTTGTGAGTAGCAGGGCATTAAAAGATATTTCACTGTTCACCAAACACCTCAAAAAAATGGTGTGGCTAAAAGGATGAACCAAACTTTAGCTAAAAGAGCTCGATGTCTCAGGCTTAATATGGGGCGACCAAAGAACTTTTGGACCGAGGCAGTTAGTATGACTTGTTTCTTGGTAAACCGATCACTAAAGGCATTACTAAAGGGGAAAGCGGCTGAAGAGGTATGGACGGGAAATGTAGTAGACTATTCCAGATTAAAGCTATTTGATTGTCCAGCCTATGTTCAAATGTCTAGTGAGGAGAGATTGAAGTTTGATGCAAAGTTTAGACGTTTCATCTTTTTGGGATATCAAAAGGGTGTGAAGGGGTACAAGTTGTGGGATCCAATGACAAACAAGGTGGTGATCAGTAAGGATGTAGTTTTCATTGATAAAGAGAAATAGGAGCCAGAAAACTGGAGCAGAGACAAACATATTGTGCAGGTGGAGTTAGAAAGTCAGGGCAATAACAATGATCTTGGTCCTATGGTTGTAGGGAGTTCTAACTCAAGAAACCAATAGGTTAACAATATTCTTATATGAAAATCTAAACTCACTATCAAACCACCACTAAGGTATGAGTTTGAAGAGTTAGTATCTTATGCTTTCATTACTAGTTGTAATGATCCAACTACTTTTTAAGAGGCAGTGCACGGCCAAGAGAAAAGTAGGTGGAAGGGTGGTATGATTGAGGAAATGGTATCTTTGCATAAGAATCAAACTTGGGAGTTGGTGGAGCTTCCAAATGGGAAGAGGGCGATAGGTTGCAAATGGGTATATAGGAAGAAGGAAGTAATTTTAAAAAAGAAATGAGAGAGGTTCAAGGCACGGTTAGTGGCAAAAGGGTACTCACAAAAAAAGGGAATAGATTATGATGAAATCTTTTCACCTGTGGTCGGACACACTTCCATAAGGGTAGTGTTGGGGTTAGTAGCTTATTATGATCTACATTTGGAACAAATTGATGTGAAGATGGCATTTCTCTATGGTGACTTGGTCGAACAAATTTATATGGTACAACTGTATGGATTATGTGAACCAAGGAAAGAACACTTAGTTTGCAAGTTGAAGAAATCTCTTTACGGGCTGAAACAATCTCCAAGGCGATGATATAAAAGATTTGATTCCTATATGATCAAGATTGGCTATAGAAGATGAGTATGACTGCTGCATGTAAGTGAATAAGCTTGATGATAGTTCTCTTATTTTCTTATTATTGTATGTCGATGTCATGTTAATAGCTGTGAAAGATTTAACTTAGCTAAATCAGTTAAAGAATTTGTTGCATAAAGAGTTTGACATAAAAGATTTTGGTCCAGCCAAGAAGATACTTGGGATGGTGATTCGTTGAGATAGAACTAGGGAGGTTGTGGTTATCTAAGGACGGTTATGTGGAGAAGGTGTTGGAAAGGTTCAACATGATTGATGCTAAACCGATATGTATGCCTCTAGCGAGTCACTTTAAATTGTCTACTGCTGAATGTCCAAGTACAGAGATGATATCCAGGACATGTCAAAGGTCCCTTATGCTAGCGCTGTGGGGAGTTTAATGTATACCATGGTGTGTACAAAACCAGACTTAGCACATGTAATTAGTGTGGTAAGTAAGTTTCTTTCTAATCCAGGTAGACAACACTGGAAGCTGTCAAATGGATTTCAGATACTTACGGCGTACTTCTAGTTATGACATCATGTTCGACAAGTAACATAAATCTATCAGTTGTGGGATTTGTTGATGTTGATTATTCATGGGATATGGATGATAAAAGATCTATAACGGGTTATGTTTTTGCCCTTGTGGGAGGACCTATATGTTGGAGGTCCATGGTACAATCCTTTGTGGCATTATCTATAACTGAATTTGAATATATGATAGTTGCCAAAGCTTCAAAGGAAAGCTTATAGCTTACTGGTTTGGTCAAGAAGCTGGGTATATAGAAAAATGGGGTTGTGCTATGTTGTGACAACCAGAGTGCTATTTACTTAGCGAAGAATCAAGTGTACCATGTTAAAACCAAGCATATTGATGTAAGGTTCCACAGGGTTCGAGATTTGATTATTTCAGGTGAACTTGTATTGGAGAAGGTTCACACATCTGAAAACGCAGTGGACATTTTGACAAAATCGGTTACTACTGAAAAGTTCAAGCATTGCTTGGGCTTACTTCATGTCTCCAAGTGCTATAAGGGAGATAAACCCAACCTAACATTCCAAGGTCAAGGTGGAGCAACAAGATATATTTTCAGATTCTCCTAAGGGGCGTATACTCGCCAAGGTGGAGATTGTTGTGTTTTTGTGGCTCATATACTTGATGGAGTGCAGAAACAAAGAAAGAAAACATATTTGAAATCACTTGTGTAGAGGAGCAGCAGTAAACCGTCGACTGATTGGTCAAATCATTCGATTGTTTAATCCATAATGCAGACAATTATATTCTATTTGAATTAGTCGATTGATTGGTCTTATCAATCGACTGATTTGCTCAGGGAAGCGAAGCTAATTTCAAAATTTGAATGTGAGCGTTAATATGGTTGGGTGTTCGGAGGGAAGCCTCCGAAGTGTTTATAAATATACCATTTTGGGTATATTCTGAGTGTGGAAGATCATTATATTGTATTGTATTGTATTCTTTGATATTCTCATAGTAAAAACCTTTACCGAGTGCTCCCGTAGATGTAAGCTTTGACGAACCGCGTAAATCTTTGCGTTGTTAAGTTTTACTTTTAGATATATCGCGTGCGTGTATTTCATATTCGTTCTTCATTGTTTACCGCATTTAAATTCCGTTGTGCAATTCTGAGATCGTTCACAACATGTACCAACAACAATCATCTTAAGGGTCCCTTTTAGAAAATCATACAGTTCAACAACTCAAGTGCCTAAGTTGCAAATATCCTCTCCAAAAAGATGCAGGTTTTATAAGTGAAGAATAATAAAAAAATTTGGTCTGTTTAAGTCAAAGTCCTCTATATGGTCCACAAAGGATCAAAACCCACTAGAACTAAATCCCTAGAATTTGAAACTCTCTACAACTCAATCTTGAGTAAGATAGATGACAAAGACATGAGCATGATGGAAGAAATAGTGTTGAGCTTCCACAAGTTGAGCATGCAAGAATTGTGTTACACTTTAAGACATGGCATAATACTCATCATTGTCATAACAACGAGGATGACTATAGTATGTAAAGACATGCCTTTTGGGATTGTTGAATTAAGAACTAAGTAGTCTATTTAGGTCAAGTGGAAAATAGGTCAAGAAAGGTGACAAAAGGATGAGAAGTCACTTGGTAATGGTAACCTTAACCTAGTCACAAAACATGTTGAAGACACCAATAGCCTAGTGCTTGAAGCATCATTAATGAACCATTGGCAAAGCCATTTGGACAGCTATGGATTGACAACTACAATGAAACCTAAGATCCTAGAAATATTTGTTTTAGATATTCATAATGATTCGTGCTATTTTGGACCCATCAAGTGCCAGTCTTTTAGAATAACACTTGGTGCAACTCATACAACTCATACCTTTTGTCACGTATTTCACAAATTCAATTGGTGGTTTTCTCCAACTATCAAAGATGTTTGAGAATGTTATGATACAACAATGGATCATAATTTTTTTTTTCATGACAAAATGCCAAACTCTTATTTTATTATCAATAACTTTTATAAGATGCTTGTGGTTGCATTAATAGATTTGTTCTCAATGATTCAAATAATGATGGGATTCATAACAATAAAATTGTGAATAAAGTCAATAACGATGATTGAAATATAATCAACTGAAGCTTTGAGTTTTTTAGAAGATTTTAAGACCTTCTTATTTAATTTTTAGTTTGTCAATATTAATCGTATTTTCATAAAAGCAGATTAGGTTGTTGAGTTTTTTAGCTTAAATATATGACATTTTTAGGGAGGTTATTGGTTTTGAAATACAATCTTCCTCCATAATTGGAATCTTTAAGAGGATATTTATATGATGATGGTTTTCCAATGTAATAATGTTGATTTTCTTTGAAGTTTCAAGGATACACTAATAGTCCAACAAGTCGCCTATATGATGAAGGATTTGAGATGAGTATGCCCTCACTCTCATTGAGTGTAAGATCAAATCCATGGGAAAGTTTCCAGGCTTAGCTCTAAGGAAGCTTGTATCTTCTAATATCTCAAAGGCATACTTCGTTTGAGATAGAAATATTCCTTTGGCTAAACGAGCCACTTCGATCCCTAGAAAGTATTTGAGGATTCTTAGATCTTTGAGTTTGAAATGATCACCTAAGTATTTTTTGATCTCATCGACCTGTTCTAAACTGTTTTCTGCAACAATAGTATCATTCACATAGACTAAAATGGTAGTGAAAATGCCCTCATGGAATCGGACAAAGAGTGAATAATCTGCCTTTGATTGTTTGTATCCCGTATCAATGAGAGTGGATGAAAGTTTGACATACCATTGCCTCGAAACTTGTTTGAGACGATATAGAGACTTAACGAGCTTGCAAACTCTAGTCTCCCCCTTTCGTTTGAACCCCGAAGGAAGCTGCATATAGACTTCTTCATTAAGATCGCCATAGAGAAAAGCATTATTGACATCGAGTTGATGGAGGTGCTAGTTGTGAGCATAAGCAATAGCCAAAATGGTACAAACGATGGTCATTTTAACAACTGGAGCAAATGTCTTGGTATAGTCAATGCCTGCTTGCTGGCTGTAGCCCTTGGCAACTAGGCGAGCCTTGTACCGTTCGATGGATCCATCAGGGTTGTATTTGATTTTGGAAACCCATTTGCAGCCAATGGATTATTTTGATGCTCTCTATTTTTCACTTAGTTCGATCAATCAATTCAATTTGATTTTTATTTTCATTTAGCATTTTTTCGAATAGTTGGGGTGCACAACCTACATATTGGCTTTCTGTTCAAGGTTGAAGAAGGCAGGTTTTGGGCTATTTTCCTAGGCTAAATCCTAGTCCACGCACATAGGCACTCCATTCCATTTCTCCTTGGGCCGCACATTTTATTTTAGCTAACAGGCTTTGATACCAAGCTTTTAGGTAAAGTGGTAATCTAATGAACGAAAACTAAACATCAGAAATAAACTAAAAATAAAAAAATTAGCACCTTGTTCGTTTAATATTTATAAAACTAAAATAAATTAAAATTTTGATTAAATAAATGCTTATTTTTGTTCTTGAATTAAATAATAATTGCAAAATTTGATTAAAGTAACAAAACTACAAAGTAATATAAATTAAAAATACCATAATAAGCATTAAAATTATTATAATTATTTTACTTAATTCTTATATTTCAAAATTCACTTTACAACAATCTTATGTACATGAGAATTTAAATATAGTAAAAATATTTTGCAAATGAATTTCATTATTTTTTTTTGAGAATTTTATGGAAATTTTTTATTTTAATTATGCTTTAAATTCTTATGATTAATTTATTTTAATTTTAATTTGAGATTATGAATAAAATGAATGATTTAATTCAAAAAGGTTAATTTTTAATACTAAAATATTTTGATAATAAGTTATCAAAAAGCTGAAAATTATGAAATTTAATTTTTAATTTTTCATAAATAGATGATTTGATAAAAACACAAACAAAAATAGAAAATGGAAAGCAAAAAGGAAACCAAGCCTAAGTTTATCAAATCAAAACTTTAATAGGCAATTTGGTATCACTATCAAAAATTAAAGAAGCGAAAACCAGAAATGAAAACCAAAACTAGAAATAGAAATTAAAAATTAGAAATGAGCAATTTGATTTGGTTAACACTTAAAAAGCTAATACAAATTAAAAACTTAATTAAAAAAATTCACATTTTCATCTTTAAATAAAAATATTTATAAAAATATGATTAAAATAATAAAATTATAAATAATACACATTAAAAAATTACTATAATAAAATAAAATTTATTATAATTATTTTACTTAGTTAAACTACTTTCAAAATTTACTTTATAATAAAATTTTATTGGACATGACAACTAAAAAATTATAAAAGTATTTTGTAATTGACTTTATTATAATTTTTTAGAATTTATGTATATATATTTTAATTATATTTAAATTTATACGATTATTTAATTTTAATTTTAATCTAAAAGTATATAAAATGAATAGCTTAATCTAAAAAAAATATTAATAGTTGTCAAAATTTAAAATTATAAAATTTAGTTCTTAATTTTTTTAGCAAATTACTGAAAATCACGAATAAAAATAGAAAACTGGCTATTGAAATAAATGCGTTTTTTATAATATATTTTTTCACCTTGATGCAACTGAAAACAGAAAACAAATGCCTAAATAAATGGGCCGGCCCATTTACCCGACCCTTTGAAACGTCCGGCACTGCCGCTCTTTTCTCGTATCGCCGTCTTCTTCTCTCTCTGTGTCTCCCTTTGAGTGAGCCAGTGATGGTCTTGTCCCGGGTGTCCTAACAACCGATGCTGCCGCCCCAATCTCTCTCTCTCGTTCGTGAGAGTCCCCATCGACGATTCAACTTCTCTGCCATGTGCCTCTCTGTTTCTTTTTCTCCATCCTCTGACTCATCTTCTGAAGCTGGGACTCTCTCTAAGAACACCTGCCATCCATTTGATCAGGCGCAAGTAAATGACTCTAGTAAGATCGTACATTCGATTAATTAAACAGTCCCAGTCGCATATGCATTTTCAAGGTTGCTCGTCGCGTGGGCGTGGTTTGGATTGTGCTATTTGTGGAAGTACGATTATTAAGTTCAGTTGCTTTGTGTTTTCATCTTAGGTGAGTTTTGAACCTTTGTCCCCACTTTGGTTTTATCCTATAACTATATGCAGATGTTCTTTCCAGGGAAAATCAGAATGGGTCTTGGATTTTATCAGTTGCAAAGCAAATGGGATAACTGTTTGATTCTTGAATTGCCTAATATCTGGGAAATGTATCATTTCAATTTTGTCCGTCTAAAAGTTATGTCATTTTAAGTCATGAATTTTAGCCGTCTAAAAAAGTCAGGCTATTTAAGTCATTTGCATTTTTTTTTTCTTTGCGTCGATTAACGACTCTGCTAGTGGAGGTTGCGAAGATTATTTATTAGAATTCAATTTTGAAATAATTTTTTCTTTGTGGAAGTTTGTCTCTGTGATTACATCTCTTAACCTATATTCTTTGATTTGGACTTCATGTTATCAAATTTGCAAGCTTGCTTACTCAGGGAAAATATTGCAAGTTTGATGTAGGCTTAGGGTTTAGGGTTTTGGATTTATATTTTGGGAGGGTGAAAGGATTGAGATTTCCCTTTTTGTTTCATTAGCAGAATGAGAATTTTAGGTTTATCATTATTATTTTAATTACACTATTACAGATTGATATAATATAGATTAAATATGTGGATTTTTTTTATTTTTTTTTTTGTAGTTGAATGTAACTAACACTAACTAACTCTGTTATAGACCAATGAAAAATATTCACATATTTAATCTATATTATATCAATCTGTAATATACACTAATGCTGATGTCCCCATTTAGACACCGCACGGTCCATTAATTATTTATGTTCTTATTAGAAAATAAGTAAACAACATGCGAAAGGGAGAACTAAGTGTATCCATAATTCAGTACACACGTACGCAGTCAAATATAAGAGAAAGTATGAAGTCAAGAATATGAGTCCCTTTTTTTTTTTTCCAAAAAATTGCATATTGAATCCACTGCCAATGAACTGTTATCTTGTCACTTTTTTTGACAAGTCTTAAGTTACGTTTGGTTTGCAATATCTATTCCTAGGTGTAGAGTAGTTGTAATAGGTTAGTTACAGTTACTTATTCAAAAAATTATGTTATTACCATAAAACAAATAACAAAGTGAAACTTTTTAATGAATCCATAACAAGGAAAAGACGAGGAATAACTATTCCCAAATTTCACCATGGGAAATGTATACTCCTTTCTTATTACATGTGGGATGAAATAGTATGGAATATACAAGGAATAGCTTTTACCTTTATTCTCAAATTTCTCATTGTATTCCATCTTATTCCAAGGAATAGCTATTCAAAAACCAAACTAACCTAACTTCCTATTCATGCTTTGAAAGCTCATTAGCAATAACTAGCAATGGGCGCACATTACATGCGTGTTCCATGGCTCTTTATTTTTAAAAAGTATTTAAGAAATTAAAAAGAAAATAGCCAAGAGTAAATTATATTTTAATTTTTAATTTTATATTTATTATAATGGTTTAAAAAAAAATTATACGTGCATGCTACATAATTCTTTTTTTTTTTTAATTTTTTTTAAATTATAGGGAATATAGCCAATAATTAGAGAATATTTTAATTTTTAATTTTATATTTGTTAAAAGGGTTTTTTTAAAAAATTATAAGGGCATTTGGGGATAGTTATGGGTAGTTATAGGGGTGTTTTGGAATAATTATGAATAGTTATAGGGATAAATTTGACATAAATATAAGGGAATTTCAGAATAGTAATAGGTAGTTACACGGGTGTTTTGTGATAATTTTGGATAGTTATAGGGATAAATTTGATATTTTTGAAAAAGGATATCAAAGGGGGCCTTAGACTTCTTAAGGACCATATCAATCTTCTCTAATGAATCCTTGATTGCTTCTGTGGCTTGAATGATATGATAAAGGTGGGTGGGGGGGGGGGTTTATTTTTCTTCAGCAATGGCAGCAGCTTTGGCACTTGAAGGATTCACATATCCAAAGGGTCAGATCTTGAGTAAATCTTGTACTGCTGAGAGTTTGATACACTTGACCAACTTCTTACTAGGAGAAAGATCCATGAAGTCCCATGTCATTGGCGTAGTCAAGGCATCCATTTATACATCCATTGCATGCTTCCATTTAGGATTGGTGAGCACTTCAACATGTGAGGAAGGGATAGACGCCAAGGAAGTAGACAAGGCAAAAGAAGCTTAGTAATTGGAAGGTGAAGGACCAAAACATAATGAGACACACAACAAAGGACTATTGAGAAGTGAGAACAAGTTTGGTACCTTGGTAAGACCAAGTGGTGGATAAAGTAGGGATAGTGGAAGGTTGAAGAGGCGACTATATGGTTATGGTGATTTCTGGGGATGTTCACGAACCTCACGTTCAGTTAGTGATGGGCTGGAAGAGTGGAAGTTTTCTCTAGAGGAAGGGTAGGAGCAAGAGGATCGACAAAAAAGAGGAAACTATAAAATGTTGATGATCTCAAAAATATATTCATCTAAGGAGGATCCGATACAGGAAAAATAAGGTGTCTTTTTTGAAAAGGTGACATTAGCTTTGACACAGTTCCTGCGATTGTGGGGAATAACATCTATATCTTTTCTGAGTTCTCAAGTGCTCAAGGAAGACATGTGACAACATGAAGGGATAACTTGTCGGGACTAGTACATGGAATATGAGCAAAGCATGTGCATCCAAAAGACACGAGGGACAACAAAGGACATGGATGCTTATGGGTACATGATGGAGATGGGAATTTTCCTCCTTATAACACTTGAGAGGTTGTTTTAAGCAGAAAATGTGTTGTAAGGAGAACATCAATCTAAGAATTTTTTAGGAATGTGCACATGAAACAGTAAAGATCATAAGTAAATTCTATTTTTTTTTTACTCAGCCAAGGAAAAAGGTTGAACTCACTTTGATTAAATTCAAGTGCATTATCAGGATGAAAAATTTGAATACCATTGCCAAACTGATTTTCTATTTCTTGGTAGAATTGTGTGAATGCATTAAGAAATTTAGGCATGTCTTTTAACAAATAGATCTGGTCATATGCGAAAAATTATTCATAAAGGAGATAAATATTGATTATGAGTCATATTCTTAATTCTACATGGATCCCAAATATATGAATGAATAAAAGAAAAGAGGGATTTATTATGAGACTCGAATCTAGATGAAAAAGGTCTTGATGTGCTTTCTTTTGAGGATGAGGGTTTGATCAAGAAGTTGCCCCAGTGTTAGCTGAGGGAGGGGCTTGCACTAAGGTCACAAAGGTGGTTCGGATAATATACAGAGGTTAGCTGCTGATGCAGGGGACAATTCTTCTGGTAAAGGAAGGAATTTCGAGAAAGTTTATGTTCACCTGATGGAAAAGCAATATAATTATTTTAGGAATTATGGGAAAAATTTAATGAACAGTTCTGGATGTTCTTTATGTGTTGTGAATTCCCAGAGTTTTCAAAAGGGAGATACAATGAGAGGGCTAAAAAGGGCAATGAAAAGGAAAAATGGGGTGATGCGTTGGATAATGATAGTGGTAATATTGGCAAATTTGTGGAGATGGCAGCTTGCTTTTGGATGAGATTCAAGATTAGGGCGGATATGTTTCTGAATCATCTGATTACTTGGGGATTTGTTGTATGTGGCACCATCTCTGATGGAAGGCTTAGACGGCACTTTTATAATTCAGGAGGAAAGTTACGGAAAACAGCAACAGTGTAAGGAAGGGATTTTGCCCACTGCAGCTGTTGAGGTTGATTGGAAGGTCTTAGAAGCTCAGCAAGTGATGGATGAGATGGGGTTGACGTTTTCTAGTCCTGGAGGTAACGAAGTTTGCTTGGATAGAGAGAGAGGAAGGGATTGAAGAAGGGGCAGCGGGAATTAGCTAACTGGAAGTGCTTAGTGAACTATGAGGGCTAGGGCTTAAAAGGGGGTTCCTTATGTGACTTGTTAGTTAGGTCTGTTATTTTTTTTTAATTATTTCATTTCATTTTATTTTATTTCATTTACTTTTTTAAGGGGATTGCTTGTCCTCTTTTTAGCTGTAATCTCCTTTCCTCTCTTGATATAACTTCCTCTTTATATGTATATATATATATATATATATATATATATATATATATATATATATATATAAATGAGAAGTAGACTTGAAGCTAAGAAATACTTGTTGGAGTCCTTAAAAGGATGGATGACCTAATGAATGTACTACTAATTCAGATAAACACCATGAGTAAAAATTGAAGATGTATGAGAAGGACGGATCTACATCACAACCACTGAAATAGTACATGCTGTCCTTCCCATGCTCTCCACCAATCCTTGTCTTTGTTAGGGATCCTGATAACACAATGAGAAGGAAAGAAAAGTAAGAAAAATTATGACATTAATTGTCTAATAGATTTGTTCAAGGGAAATTTAGGCACACATATGATTAAAGGAAGTGAGATAAGATTGCTGCAAGGAATGAACATATTCACGGTAAGTTAGGTGTAGCTCCTATAGAAGATAAGATAAGGGAGGGACGACTTAGATGGTATGGACACTTGCAATGTAAGACACATAGTGCGCCGGTGAGGAAGAGTGAGTTAGTTACTGTGGGGGGCAGTAGAAGGAGTAGGGGTAGACCTAAAATAACTTGGAATGAGATAGTGAGTAAGAATTTAATAGCCTTGAATCTGTCAAAAGAAATGGTCCATGATCGCATAAATTGGTGGAAAATGATTCATATGGCCGACCCCACAGTGGGACTTAAGGCTTGGTTTTGTCGTTGTTGTAGATTAGATTGTTGCGACTTGAAACTGGTGTAATTGAACCATCAACAATGTTAAATTTTGAATGTAAATTAGTGGGTGTAAAGGGCTAAAATAAAGTGGGAAGACCTGTCATGTCATATTGAAGGAGGCACTAGAATCAATAACCTAGGTAGAGGAGGATAAAGATGTAAGAAGCCTAAATGAGCTTTAATGGGCCGCAATAGCATTGGATGAAGAGGCAAGAAGCTCATTTGGCCACAGTGGCGCAACATGTAAAAGACCGAGTGTGGAGTCCTTAAGCCATTTAGACAAGATTGTTATACTCCTTCCAAGCGACGGTAGATGATGCACCTCATTTTTTGGCCAAGTAACTCAAGGTGTCAATGGGAGAATCACCATTAGTAACAGATTTATTAGCCCAAGGATGTTTCCTATGAGATCTTATTGACAATCAACAATATGGTCTTTCATGTCATAGTTTGTGCAAATGTGAGAATCGACAAGACTAACTCCTCGTCCTCCTCTTACCCTTGAGAGTGCTATAATATTCACTAATGGACATTTATAAAAAATATTCACCAATGGACCCATCTTCTTGGTCAAGTTTGAAAAATTTCTTAGGTCAAAAGCACGGGTTTTATTTTTAATTTGCGGAGAAGCTTTCTTGAGGATCATCCCTATGGCTTTGGCAGTCTTCTGTAACATAAAGTTCATAGCTGTTCATGGCTCCATGCTATTCCACAACCACACAAAGTGTGTTATTATCTTTCGTCCAATCTTCATAATTTTTGGAGTCTAGAGATGGTGGAGAAAACAGCAGGTACTTGCAACTTCCTTTTTTGTCTTCAATATATACTCGCTCTGTCGGAGACTACAAGAAGTAATTGGAGAATCTAACAAGAAGCTTTCTATGTAGAGGCCATTAGAACAAATTTCACCATAATTCCTTTCTTATTCCAAGTTGGTTGGGATAACATAAACTTTTGCATGAGTGACTTCTTTCTAAGCTTTTCCATCCCTGTCTAATTTTTGTCATATTCTTATTGTATCCATCCTATTTGTAGGAATGGTATTCAAGAGACCAAATATAACCTCAGGGTTAGAGAAGAAGTAGGAGAAAAATCGTGAGATGCAGCAGTCTAGTTCTGGAGAGTGATATACCGCTCCATGTCTGGCCGCTTTATATATTAATAATAAAAATATATGAAGGAAAAAATTACTCCTTCTAATACCACCTAATTACTAAAATAATATTTTCTCTTCTGAACTTATTGTTGAATAATTGGGTAAAATGGAAGACCTAACCTGAATGATAGGTCTCTCCTCTTCTTTTAATAATATATGTCAAGTAGAATACCAATGATTATAATACCCTTACTAACTCACACTTACTAGCATAACTCCAACATATAATAATAATGCTAAACAACTAAATAACCATTAACACTCCTCAAGCTAGAGCATATATATATATATATATATATATATATATATATATATATCATTTTCTCCTTGCTTGTTACAAGTGAATTTCACACGAGCACCTCCCAAGGCTTTAGTTAACAAATTGGCAAGCTGAAACTCAGACTTCACATAAGTGGTTTTAATGAGCTTTTATACAAGTTTCTCCAAAATAAAGTGGCAATCAATTTTAGTGTGCTTTGTTTGTTCATGGAAGACCGGGTTTGAGGCAATATGAGTAGCAATTCGATTATCACACATCAACTCCATAGGCTGAGAATGTGGACAACTTAGTTCTTCTAACATGTTCTTCAACAAAATGAGTTCACATGTAGTGGGCTCCATACTTTGACTTAGCACTTGACTTGGCCACCATAATTTGTTTCTTACTCTAGACACCAAATTATCACCAACAAAGATATAGTACCGGACTATGGATCTTTGGTTGGAAGGCAACACGACTTAATCTGATCCTAATATAAAAGACCTCTCCCTGGTGCACCTTGTTGAGGCAATTGAAAACACTGGAAGGCAAGTTATATTTCAGATTTCACCCAAGATGTGAGGAGCTGAAGATCTCTCACTTAATATTTGCAGATGACTTGATGCTGTTCTCAAGAGGAGATGTTACCTCAGTTGAGTTCCTAATGGAGTGCCTAAAATTATTCAGCAGATGCTCTGGGTTGACAGCTAATAACATGAAATCGAGTTTATACCAGGCAGGAATTAAACAGCAAGATTTGGAAAAGATTTTGAATCTAACTGGTGTGAACCTTGGGGAGTTTCCCTTCAGATACCTGGGAGTCCCTCTGCTGGCATCAAGATTGAATTCAGCTCACTATGGTCCAGTGGTGAATCGAATAGCAAACCTACTGAAGGGTTGGATGGGTAATACACTATCTTATGCAGGAAAGTTGGAGGTTTTAAATTCAATAATACAAGGGATAGAATGTTTTTGGCTGGCCATCTTCCCCATCACACTGAATGTGTTGAATCAAATTGTGAAACTCTGCAGAGGTTTCCTTTGGGGTGGGAGAAAAAAGCCACTGGTTGCATGGAAAGATATATGTGTCCCCAAAACAGAAGGGGGCTTGGGAGTCGTTGATTTGAGCTCTTGGAACAAGGCACTGCTAACCAAAACCTTGTGGAACATACATTCGAAAAAAGACTCTTTGTGGTCAAAATGGATGCATCATGTGTATTTGAGCAATACAACCATCTGGGAAGTGACAGCAAAGAAAGATGACTCCAATCTCTTTAAGAAACTGCTGGAGATTAGAGATCAATTGATGGAAAAATGTGGAGATGAGAGAAATGCCACTGAACTGATGGGAAGATGGGAAGCCGACAATCACCAGTGCTACGAATTCTGGAGAAACAGAAATCAGATTGTGCCGTGGGCTAGAGAGGTCTGGTATAGTGCTATCCTGCCCAAGCATGCATTTTGCCTCTGGTTAACAGTGAAGGGAAAGCTCCCTACTTGTGACAAAGTAACTGTAGAGGGAATGGATCATAACTGTACTTATTGCAAAGCTGGTCCTGAGACCCTTGAACATTTATTCATTTATTCTTTAGATGCAATTTCACAGCTGGGGTATGGAAGAAAATCAGAGAGTGGCTGGGCATAAGGAGGGAAATGAATACGATAAAAGCTGCTGTAAAATGGCTTCATAAAGAGGTAAAAGGAAATGGATTTTACTCGGTTGGAAAAAGAGTTGGTTTGGCGGTTATAGTATATTTTGTTTGGCATTTCAGAAATAGAAGTAGGTTTGAAGGTCATACTATTACTGCCCGGGAAATGGTCCCATTGATACAAAAACAGATTTATAGGGCCGTATTTGATAAATTTGGTATAAATACTTATGCTTAAAGTTTAGAGAATGAAGAAGGTACTTGAGATGTAAAAGAAATGTAACAAACCATTGAGATAGGCCATTAATGGCCCCTGGGAATGCCCAGGTTCTGATGTAATCTTTGGACACATGCACTGTATTGTCTGTTGGGAACTTGTTCCCCTTTGGCCTGGGAATGCCCAGTGGAGCTGTAAATATACATATTTGATCAATATACTTTTACCTTTGATAAAAAAAAAAAAATGCGAATTACTGCATTTCAGTCACTTGTTCTTGGGAAATTGAGAAAGTGACTCACAACACTTGTTGTGAAGGATATATTTGGTTGAGTGATTGTGAGATAAATTCAACTTCCAATAAATCTTTGGTATCGTCCAGGATTAGGCGACAAATCACTTATATTTGACACTAACTTAGTATTGGAATTTATGGGTGTATCAATAGGTTTGGATCCCAACAACCTAGTCTCATATAAAAATCAAGAACATACTTCCTTTGTGACAAGACAGTTCTTGTACGAGATCTTGATACTTATATACCAAAAAAAGTACTTTAATGGTCCAAAGTCTTTGGCTTGAAACTAACTCTGTAGGAAAAGCTTTAAATCCTGGATGCCTTGATCATCATCACCAGTGATCACAATGTCATTGATAGACACAATAAGCAAAATCCTGCTGGATGGATTTTAATGATAAAATATAGAGTGATCTACGACACACCATCGAAGACCAAACTCAATTATTGTAGTACTAAATTAGCCAAACCATGCTTTAGGAGATTGTTTTAATTCATATAATGATTTTTTAAGCTGACACACTAAGCTTGACTCCCCCTGAGCAACAAACTAAGGTGGTTGCTCTATATAGACCTCCTCTTGAAGATCACCATTTAGGAAATCATTCTTCTCATCTAACTGATGTAGAGGCCAATAACAAGTAGTGACTAAAGAGATGAACAAACGTACTGAGGCAAGTTTAGTGACCGGAGAGAATGCATTTGAATAATCTAAAACATACACTTGACTATATTCCTTAGCAACAGGAGGGCCTTCAAATGAGTCACAGAACCATTAGGATTGACTATCACATTGTACACCCAACGACAACCAACCATAGACTTATCAGGAGGAAGAGGTACCAAATCCTAACTATCATTATCATGTAGCGCTTGAATCTCTTCAACCATTGTAGTGCTCCAACCAGATTGGGATAAAGCTTCAAAAAAAGATTTTGTAAGGGCAACAGAAGACAGAGTACTAGCAAAACAATAATACGAGGGTGACAAGAAATCACAACAAACAAAATTAGAGATTGGAAAATTGGTACTAGTGCATTTACGTTTCCAAACAGCTATAGGAGGATCAACATGATGGGGAATTAGTTCATCTGATGAGGGAACTAGAGGCACAGTAGTAGAAGCTGGAGGAGGCTTTCCTCCCTTGAGTCACTATGCGTACACCTACAAATTGAGATGATCTAAGCGACGAGAAGAACTCAAATTGGATGAAGATGTAGGAGGATTGGGCATAGATAATAGGTTAGGATTTGGAAGGCAAGATAGCGGAAGGAAGTCATGAAGGACATCGTAACTCAAGGAATTATAGTAATATGGAGTAGAATTAAAAAAGGTCACATCAACAGAGATAAAGAATTGATGTAAAGTAGGGATACTATATCTCGTTTGAGTATAGGAATAGCCTAGAAAAGTAAATTTGATAGCACAAGGATCCAACTTATCCGTTCCTGGAGTTAACCGATGAACAAATGACACACAACCAAATATACGATGAGGAAGGGAGAAAAAAGGAGCCTTGAGGAAAATAATTGAATATGAGATTTTACCACCAAGGATAGAGGATATCGTTTTATTAATGAGGGAGCAAGCTATGAGCACAACATCACTCCAAAAATCTTTGGGGACATTCATTTAATACAATAGGGTATGAATGACTTCAAGAATATGTCTATTTTTTCTACTCTGCAACTGTAATTCCATTTTGTTGTGGAGTGTGGGCACAAGAGGACTGATGGATCATGCTAGAATTAGTCATATAGGTAGTGAATTGGGTACTGAAGTACTCAACATTATCACTACGAAGTATCCTGAATGGCATATCAAATTGAGTATAGAAAGGACAAAATTTTAAACAACTCAGTATGATCTTTCTTTAAGTACAACCAAGTCTTCCTAGAGTAGTTATCAACATATGTAACAAAGTACTAAAACCCCAACTTTGATGTGACATGACTATGACCCCAGACATCGGAATGAACTAGCATGAAAGGACTAACTACCCATTTGTCGACCTGGGAAGTAGAGAGAACATGATGAAGTTTTCCTATCGATAGACTCACACTCAAGATTAGACACATAACTCAATGAAGGAACTAGCTATTTCAACTTCTCCAAGGATGGATGACCAAGGTGACAATAAATTTGAAGTGGTGTAGCAACGGTTGTGCAGGCAATAGGAGGAGAAAGCAGCTCAAAATATAAAGTCCACAAGCCTTACGTCCTGTGCCAATTGTCTTCCTCGTCTTCAGATCTTGAATAACCACAAAATCAGGAAAGGAAGTGATAGAACAATTTAGTGACTTTGTAAGCTTAATAACTAACGTAAGATTGAAAAGGGATTTAGGAATGTATAAAACAAAAGAAAGAGAGATGGAAGGAGTAGGATTTACTATTCTGGTCCAATTAACCACAATAGTGTACCCATCAACAAGGGTAACTTGAGGTAGATTTTTAGGATACTGGAGGGCAGAAAAGAAGTTGGTTGCGCTTGTTATATGGTCAGTGGCAGCAAAATCAATAACGAAAGGACTAGTGGGAAAGATACCAGATGACATATAGACTGTAGGATTACCTTTCTGGGCAAAAGATGCAATGTGATAAGATGCTTGTTGAGACGATTGATACTGTAGAAACCTTGAATACTCCTCCTCTGATATAGTGACTCTATGTGGTTCACTCAAACAAGTGAGTACTGAGGGAACCATACTTTTGGGATTTGCAAACTCCATCCTAACACTCACAAACTTAGACCAACGATAACAAGATTATTTGCTAGAACAATCGGAACAACCACGAAAAAATTAACCCACCATGAAGAAGTCACAAATAAATCTGTACAAGGCTGACACAGCACTGAGAAACTTAGGCACAGCCCTGAGAAACCAACACACAATACTGGAACAATTGGAGCAATAACAAACAAGGTGAACCACCGAAACTACCACGGACAAGTTACCAACAAACTTATATAACACCGACACAGCCTCACAATAACACCTTATGAACACTGTGACTGCTCCAAGAGACTCACCAATGGCCTTTACCAACATCGAACAACAACTAATGGATTGCCATGAGTGCATGGTTGAATAAGATTGGATCTTTGAGCAAAACACATACCCAACAGCTTGATATTATGGTCTATGGAGGGAATTAGAATAACAAATCAAAAACACAGCAAATAGTTTTGTTTCAGACCCAATGAACTCAATAACCATTGACAAACAGCGTCAGGAAGCATCAAACAACCATTCCTTGGGAGCTACATATGAACAATTAAAAAGGAGAGATCTTTGGAGAAAAAACATCACTAAAAACTTCATTAATATGTTTATAGAGGGATTCAAGCACTGCTAATTCATGCCAAAAACATGCCTGAAAGCCACTTCACGCGCTGGTGCGTGGGGTTGGCACTGGCAGCCTTTGACGGGCATGTGAGGGTGTGTGAGGCACTGTCTGGAGATGGGAATTCAGTAGGGGCAGATCAGCAGTGTCTGTGGGTGATTATGGTGTTGCTTTTGCAAAATCTATAGTAGATTTTGTGTTCCTGAACTGGCAGTGTCGCCCAGGAAATTTACATCGATTGGTCTGACTTCTGGTTGCTGCTGGCTGTTTTCGAGGGCTTAAGAGTTGCTGGAAATTCTTCTATGATGGTAGACATGCAGTGGATTTAAAGTTTTGGGCTTTGGTTTTATTGGTGGTGGTAACAAGTAGGGTTTAGGTATTAGAATCATGCTCTGATACCATGTTCAATAATTGGGTAAAATGGAAGACCCAACCTGAATGATAGGTACCCTCTATTAATAATATATGTCAAGTTCAATACCAATGACCATAATAGTTCCATTTGGGAGCATTGATTTCGGACCTTGGATTTGGATTTGGGTGGATTTGGACAAATTTCAACACAATTTTAATACATATTATCCAAATCCAATACAAATACAAATCCAAATCCAAGGTCTCTCCAAACATAAGGTTACTAACTCACACTAACATAACTCTAATGCATAATAATAATGCTGAATGTCTAAATAACCATTAAAACTTACGAATGGCATTTCTATTAAACAAAATTTGACCAGTACATAGTCACTGATATGAGACATTTGGGGAAGGTATCCCAAAACTATTATTTTAAAGGCATCTGTTCTAAACATCTACCAGAATTCATTCAATTTGTGGTGGCATGCGATGTCAACATAAGACCTGATTTTTCAGTTTGTGGTGACAGTTAGCTCCACCATAAAATTTTCATTCTACTCTTTCCCCTAAAATATTTTCTCCCATGTTCAGCATAAGTAATAGAAAAATATAATAATAATGAAAAATGAATTATCAACTATTTTGGAGCTACCTCGTGGGGTTCTTAGTGTTAAATGCATTCTACCATGTTCTGGAGAATGGGAGGTCAAGCCCAGTGATGGCAGTGCAGTGGGAATTTTAACCACGACATTTAATCTCTTTGCACTCTGGTTCTACACAACTTTGCCCTTGTTGGGGTTGGGTCAAGTTATGGCAAAAGTGCATTAGGGGAATGCCCACAGCTCTTGCTGCTGGAACCTGCAGAAGGCCTGTGGCCCGCTTATGGCTTCTCTGTTCAGGCCCATCCTGGGATTGGTTTCAATGGGTAGGGTATTCACATCTGAGGGAGGCTGGCACGAACTGATCACCCCATCTTATGTGCTTTTGGTCCAAAAATATAAAAAAGAAAAAGGAACTTACTTCGGAGCTTTGAGTAATCAAATTTGGAAGGACATTAAGGTGGATTGGCTAAAATAAATAGAAATTGAGTGAGAATGCCTTTGTAGTGTGTAGGAAGCTGGAACTGCAACAGATATATTACTTTTGAAATGATTAGTGTCCTTGGAAGTATAATGTAGTGGTAAAATGATCATACGTTTTTCCTGCATTCTTTGGTGTTGGAGTTTGCATTGCATCTCTGTGTTGATGCACATCTTTTGGGGTTCCTTTTTCTGTTCCCCACCCTGACTATTTAGCTGTATCTATTATATTTTTTCTGTTATAGTAACATGTATGTTCACTAATAAAAAATAAAAAGTACTTGTGTATTCACAAAGAGAACTTTCATTTTATGCATCTTATTCAAGCTTTCATTCAAAATTTTGATCCAAACAATAAGAAATTCATGGCAGTCAGCAATTCATACATAAATAGCTGGCAAGTTTAAGAAATGGTTCTCTCTCTCTGTCACGAAACTTTCCCCTCTCATGGACTGAACTATGGCTTCAACCAAAGTAGACAATGCAAAATCGTTTGATTCAGAATGAAGGAAAGACCTTCAATCTGAAATTGGACAACATGGGGGAGACCACTTATTTGTTCGTGTTTGAGAACAAGATATCTTGTAATAGGTGGGTAAGGTTCTCCAAAGAGTTTGTCATTTGATCTGCTGATGGTTTATCATTTTTTGGTTGGATGGAAGGGGGTTCTCGAAGTGTTTGTCTGGGAAACATGCTGCACGGGATGTCAATTAGGTGGACAAAGGTGGGAAAGTTTCTGGAGTTAGGACTGGGGTGGACAGGTAAGAAGTTATCAATGTTCCATCTATGGTGGGATAAAAGGTGGTGGATGACGAAGCCTTGTGAATGATTTTTGTGAGAGCTAAGGAACTTCATCCTGAATCTGGAGGCAAAGGTGAAGCAAGTCCTTCGGATTCCAGATTGTGGAGTTAGGTGGTGATGGAAGGGCAGAGAGGTGAAGGTGAAGGTTGTAAAAATTGAGTCCAAACAAGAAATCAGGGTATGGTGTATGGGAAAGCCAATCTGTTTTCAATGTGGGGTGAGTTGCAATTGAAGGAACCTGGGGATTTGTTGCCGGAAATTGCAGCTACTTGATTGAAGATGAATGGCCCTACATTCAAGATACCAAGGGTTCCGGAAGGATCTGTGAAGCTAGTAGAGGTGGCTAGGGTTGTGCTTGGGGAAGATGAGGAAAAGAATATAGGGTTGGGATGCTTGGTTCTTGTTTTGGACCTGGGCAAGGTAGTTGAAAAAGGAGGAGTTTCTTTTTGAGTTGGGCCTGTTAATTGAACGAACACATTATCATGGTAAAAATGATTCAGGCTATTCTTTGGAAATAAAAGACAGTTTTTCTCAGATTGCTCATCCTCAGATGGGCCATTCTTTTAAGCAAGCCCTATGTTTGAATAATGTTGACATGCCCAAGAGCCTCGTGCAAATGGTCAAGGAGCTGTTCTGATCCCAACTCTATTTAATGAAAAGGAGCATGCTGTTTGCTGGACCATGTTAATGGGCAGGCCGAAAATCCTAATTTTAAAGCACAGAAGCAAAGCATGTGGAAGGAGGATCCCATTGTGAATGAAGCCCGATCCTCCTCTATTTCTTAAAGGCGTGCATGGAACTGATCAAGCTTTGAAGCAAAATCAAGACATTAAGTGCTCATCTTCAAAGCAGGTTCATTGCGACCAACAGATTAAAAACAGCAGTTTTGGGTTGGTTCATGATTCTCTTTTCTTAGAGGGAAAGTCTACTCCACTACAGGAGAGGATAGTCAGTGGGCTGTCTGCTGGAGATGAAAAAAAGGAAGGTTCCTCAAACATTGTCTGTTTGGAGGAAAATTATACTGGTCAGGGCCAAAATTCTGTTAGTTGTAGGGTCAGAAGGTTTATGCTTGTCAAAAGGAAGTGCAGATGGGCTTTGAAATGGGGAAAATTTTTGAAGAGAGTAAAAATTATTTTGGTGAAAAAAATAAAAAGGTTCTTATGAGAGATTGAGGTGGAAATTTAAGTATGTTGGAAGAGCCAATTGTTAGGAAGGGTGTTTCTAAAAAATAAGTGGGGGGGATGTTTTGGGCAATCATAGTGAAGGAATTAGTGTGTTGAACCACCACACCAGTTAAAGAGACTTTTGGAAGAATTTTCGAACTTAGATTCTGTTGGATAAACTGAATTTACAATTGTCTAACTGTGGAGGAAATGAAGTTCGGCTTGATGGTGGTAAATCTAAGTTAAAGAAGGGTTAGAGGGAATTAGGAAATTTGAAGTTCTCGGTGAATTATGATGGGAAGTGCTTGAAGAGGGGTTTTTCTTGGTTAATTGTGGTTTTTAATTTTTTTAATTTGTTGTTTTCGTTTTCTTGAGGATTTCGTATCCTTGCCTAGTTTATATATTCTCTCTTTTAATACATCTTTTATTTTCAGAATTTTTTTTTGATCTAATTTTATTGTAGCTTGGTAAGGTAATATTTGTTAACCTTTATTACTGTTTCATAAATGTTATCATGATGTGGATATGTCAATCTCCATGCATTCTGTCATAGAAAATGGCAGTTCTCAATGTATGCATGTGTTGATATGCATCCACATGCATCCACGCACTAAAGGCAATCCTTATCAATGCTTTGTTAACTCTCATGCATGAATCTTTTGATAATTTTCTTGTACCTTAATACAGTATCAACCTTTTATGTTGCTATAGATTAGTCTCATGAAAAGTAGATGTCATATTAGGTTGATTTGGCTCTGCGTTGATCCTTGTAAACATTTTTTATATCAAGGATGGTACTTCTGAACTGGCAAACATTTTTTGGGATGAAAAATTGCCTAATTAATGCACTGAGATGGTATCATTTTTTTCTAAGGTGCAAAGGATCCTCTGGCAAGGCCACTGAACCTGTCTTGCTCTTTCCCTGTCCTTATCTGCATCTCAATTTCAATGCTAGAGAACAGCGTAGTTAAGTGGACGTCAAAGATCTCAATCCATGCACGTAAGGGTCTCAGTGACGCAGCATTATCTTTATTCTTACAGATGATAAGGGCCGGGGTTGAGCCCAATGAGACTACGTTCTCTACTGCCATAGGTGCCTCCACGCGGTCAATGAGCATTACTTTTGGCACAAGCTTGCATTGTTTGATTCTCAAGAAAGGGTTCATGGAGCACCTCTTTGTTGCAACTAGATTGATCACAATGTACTCGAAGCACGGCTATACAGCAGAATCTTGTCGCGTGTTTGACAGCATGCTAGTACGAGATGGTGCATCGTGGAACTCAATGATTGCAGGTTATGTGCAGAATGGTTTTAATGTGGAAGCTTGTAATTTGTTTTATAATATGATAAAGGGTTGTGAAAAGTGGTTTTCGTTTGTGGATAATTTTACTCTTGCTAGCATTCTCAAGGCTTGTGCTGGTTTGGGTGGTTGTAGGACTGGCAAATCTGTTCATGGTTATGCAACTAAATTGTGTTTTGATTCGGATATTTTTGTCAGTGGAGCAATCATTGATATGTATTCTAAATGTGGTAATTTAGATATTGCCCGCCTTGTATTTGATCGAATGGGAAATCGTGATCTTGTAGTTTGGAACACTATGATTGCTGGGTATGCACAGAATTGTTGTGAAGAAAAGGCTATTGAATTATTCTATCAGCTAAAAAATGAAAGCTTTCTGCCTAATGAGATGACTTATTCTTCTGTTTTAAAAGCCTCTTCTGGAATGTTAGATAGTGGGTTAGGTAGATGCTTCCACGCCAAAACCTTGAAGTTAGGATTTTTGTTGGATGTTTTCATTGGGACTGCACTTGTAGATATGTACTCAAAATTTTTTGACATGGGAGATGCAGAGTGGGCTTTTGGTGAGATGAAAAAGAGGAATCTGATTACTTATAATGCACTCATCACAGGTTATGGTCTGACTGGTGGCCATGAGAAAGCCTTAATAGCTTATATGGAGTTGCAAAATGTAGGCATAAAACCTGACTCATTTACATTCATGGCCCTTTTCTCATCTTGCTCTGTATCAGGTGCTGTTGCTGAAGGAGCTCAAGTTCATTGTCACTCAATCATGTTTGGTTTAGAGTCAGATGTCTTTGTTGGGAATTCAATAATGAACTTCTATTTCAAGTGTGGTTTTGTCAACTGTGCATTGAAGGCTTTTGACTCTATATATGCACCTAATGCCATATCATGGGCCGGAATTATCTCAGGTTTTGTGCAAAATGGTGATGGAGAGAAAGCTCTCGACTGTTTTCGCCAAATGCACAGATTGTCTGAAATTACTGATGAATTCTCGTCTTCCAGCGCTCTGAAAGTAATTATAAGCTGGGCCTCCATTGAACTGGGAAGACACTTGCATGCCCATGTATTAAAATCTGGGCTTCAACACACAGTAATTGTAGGAAGCTCTCTGATTGACATGTACTCAAAATGTGGGATGGTGGGAGATGCATACAAGGTGTTTTTTGAGATGCCGGAGAAGAATGTTGTCTCTTGGAATTCATTGATAACAGGTTATGCGCACAATGGCCTCTGCTTGGAAGCATTGCTCCTATTTCAGGAATTGGAGAATTCTGGAATTTTGCCTACAAGTGTAACATTTGTTGGTGTTCTATTTGCTTGTAGCCATGCAGGTTTGGTTGAAGAAGGGAGAAACTATTACAAGTCAATGGTCCATGACTATGGAATTCCACCCTCAATAGAGCACTGCACTTGTATGGTGGACCTCCTTGGTCGTGCCGGTTATCTTGATGAGGCAGAAACCTTTCTTCTCAATTCTCCATTTTCAAAAGAACCTGAGATTTGGGTTTCTCTTCTTGCAGCTTGTGGATTTCATAAGAATTCTGACGTTGGTTCTCGAGCTGCTCAACATTGCTTGTCATTACAGCCTCGTGATTCTTCAACATATGCCATCTTATCAAATATATATGCATCAAAAGAGTTGTGGTGTGAGGTCACCAAAATAAGGGACTTGATGAAGGCAATAGGTGTTGAGAAGGAATCAGGTTGCAGCTGGATTGAAGTAAAAAATAGTGTTAATCCATTAGGGGACAGATTTGTTCTTTATCAAGGCAAGTACTGGTGCCCTGAAGAGTTGAGCAGGACAGCAAAAACTGCATGATTACAATTTTTACCGTGAATCATACTTCAATATATGTTGGATGCTTGTGGAACTTTAAATTGTATTGATGCATCGACCTGTGGAGAGTGAAGTATTAATGATGGAATAGGTAAATTTTCATTATTATACACATGAATCTAACATTCTCAAGAAGTGCTAATTGCTGATTTTAATTATCATTGAAGTATTTGTTGCTCTGTTTAGAAATATAATTAACCCCCATCACATTGATATTCTTGAACATAATTTTCCAGGATGTTCAGAAGTTCCTGGTTATCATGCCGGTGGACAAAGAACCATTACCTTAACATACAAGAGGTAATCTTTCACTCATGAATTTTTACTGCATGTGTCTTATCTCTTGAACTTTTTCTATATTTTCTCAATACTGCAGCTATTTTTCAGTCAATAATTGACAAAAGAAATTAATTATATTTCCAAATAGAAACAGCTATGTTTTGTGTGGAACTTTTTTTTTTAGATAATAGAAAATGGACATTACATAACAATAATACAATATGTGGAAGACAAGGCATCCTCCAAGAATAAACTAAAAGAAAGTACAATAATGCTGCACTCCAATCCCTTTTGGAGAGTGGAAAATGAAATCCCCCAAAAAAGGAGCGAGAAAGACAACTCTGTACCAGCATGTGGAAAGAAGTTGTTTAGCCCTTGAAATTCTGGCATTTCGCTTGAGTCAGAGAGTCCAAAGAATGCATACACTATGCATGTCCATAAAGCCTACGCTTTATTTATTTATTTATTTATCAGCAAAGACTAATTATATAAAAAAAGGCAACAAGGAGATGCCACCCAAGTACAAAGGAAACAATGAGAGAGAAACATCCCTTACTAAAAAGTATCAAGAAAGTTAAGGATTGCAAAGGGGTCCCATTCAACCAGCCCAGAATGCCAGCTAGAGATCATAGCAATCCGATGGTCCATTGCAGCCTGAATAGGAGAAATAATTCCCTCAAAGGCTCTTCTGTTCCTTTCTCTCCACACAGCACAAAAAATAGCAACGGAAATGAGGGAGAAATATCTTCTTCCTTATTCTGATCCCTTTCCAAGCCCACATTTCACCTCCCACGGTAGCTGTAGTGACCCACTTCTGATTTACGATGGACATGGCTAAGTTCCACAATTTTTTGGTCCATGAACAATGCATGAGGATATAATCAACCGATTAGTCCTGCTCAAGACAGAAAAAGCATCTATTGACAGGAGGGGGAATTTTTTTTTTTGGAAGATTGTCTATAATTAGGATTTTTCTAGGAGTAGCTTCCCATGTGAAAAAAGCAATATTCAAAGGGGCTGGCATTCCAAATTAGCTTCCAAGGGAAGTTAGTGCTCTCAGTCGGGGAACTAAGGTATCTGTAGAAAGAGCTGACAGTGAAGTTCCCATATTTGCTCAAAACCCATTTGGGCTCATTGGAATTGGCCTGACAATGAGACCTATATGGACTGCTGAAAAAATCTGTAAGAAATTCAAATTTCCAACCAAAAGCATTTCTATTTAGAGAAATATCCCAAACAATCCCCTGATTGGTAAAATGCCATGTGTTGTCTAACAAGTGCGTATCTTTGTTATTTGCAAGTCTGAAGATGGAAGAAAAAAAATAGGAGCTGAGCTGGGAATTACCACACCACATATCATGCCGAAAGAACATATCTTCTCCATTTCTCAAATGAAAGTAGATGAGAGGGAAGAAAATTCTCCCATTCCCTTCTGATTTATCTCCAAGCACCTGCACCACTACCATGAGATTCTTTTAAAACTTTTAAGGTCCAACCGTTATGATGGAGGTCATACTTGACAACAATGACATCCATCCAGAGGTGATTTTTCTCTGTCATGAATCTCCAAAGTCATTTCCCATGAAGGGCCCTTACAAAGATAATAAAGGATATGAGGCCAAGGACGTCCTTTTGTAAAGGTTCTTTAACCATTCCGCTTGTAACAATATGATATTTGAAAAACACACTTGTGTTCCCCCAAAGGAATCTTCTTTGGATATCATCCAATCTCTTGGCAATTGTACTAGGGATAGGGAAAAGACCATGATGGCAAGTCCCCATTGGAATGATTTCACTTCTGTTCTGATTTACTTTTGTTTCTGAAACCACTTTGAAATTGAGGAGGATGCATCTAAGATTAAGAATTGGCTCTGGTTCATCCTAACAATATATGATTGTGTCATGCAAAAAAGAGGTGGGTGATTTCCTTAGTCATTGTTCCTTCCAATATTAAGACACCTTAGAAGGTTGCCTTCATTTGCACTAGTTATCATAAAACTTAGCACTTCCATGACCATGGTAAATAGAAGAGGGGAAAGGTGGTCACCTTGCCTTAGCCCTGAAAAGATCAGAAAAAATCAATTGGGCGGCTGTTAACCAGAACCCAAAAAGATGGTGTTGATATACACTGTCGGATTCATTTGCACCATGATTCCCCATGTAGACACCCCATTTTTTCCGAGTCTTTATATAGCAGAATTTGAGTTTTTTTTTTTTTTTAATTTAATTTTAGTGCCCTCTTTGGTCATTTTCTAGGTATAATTTTTCATTCAAATCTCAAATTTTGTATATGGTTTTGAAAATATATATTAATATGATGAAAATGGGAAAACACAAGAATACATTAAAAAAAAAAAAAAAAAAAAAAAAACTGATTACATGGAAATGGAAAAAAAATGAATACATGGAAAACGGAAAAAAAGAAAAAAAGAAAAAAATGAAACAGAAAATAAAAACAAGTCCAATGGGCCAACTTCTCTATGCTTGCATCTGCACACACACACAAGAGAATTTCAGTTAATAATTCAGAATAAAATCAACCAATTAGCTTTGAATTTAGTGGACCAATTTAAATTAATTGATCAATTAGACTTGATATTTGATTGATCCATTAAGTTTGATTATTCAATCAAATTTAATTGGAAGTTTTTCTCTTGGCCTATAAATAGAGATATTCAGAGAGTTGTTGGGAAGAGGAAAAAGTTTGGAAAAAAAAACTGATCATCTAAAAAAGAGTTAGAGAAAACTGGTGAGGAATTGGCTAATAGAAAGGAGTGAAGGCAAAAGGAGGCTGTGATTGAGATTAGAGAAATTGAGGAAGGTTGAAGATTGAAAGGCTCAAAGGGCAGAAGCAGCAGAAGCTTGGCAGTAGAGAATTAAAGAGTCTTGGGCAAAAAGAAAGCAAGTTTGCAGATTGAAAGATCCAGAAACAGGTTAGTACCCATTTCTTTTGTTTCTATTGTTCTTGGTTGGTAATTAAATTTTTCACAAATAAATTGAGAAAGGGTTCAAATTGAATTCAAATGGATCAATTATTACAAGATCAGAAATTTAAAACTGAATTCCTGAAATTTTAATTAAAAATCCTGCATACCAGACTTGGGTACTTGCCTTGGATCTGAAAGCCTTGACCCAAAATCTGGATCCAAAAAGCCTGCCAGATCCGACCCAGAGGCCTTAATAGCTTGTTTTTGGGCTAAATTAACTCAAGCCCAAGTAGGCCTGATCTGATTTGGCCTAGTTTAGCAGGGTCATCTGGGATTTGGGCCTTAAACTGGTTTGAGCCCATTTGGGCTTTAGGTCTAAATGAGTTTAGGCCAGGGTCCAGGATATAATGGTTCTGGAGGTTAAAGGGTCAATATACCCATGTCAAAGTTAACTTGGGTCTTCGGGTCAACGATTTTGGACCCGGGTCAAGTTGACCTGGGTCCCTTGGTCGGATCTGGCAGGCTTTTTGGATTCAAATTTTGGGTCAAGGCTTTCGGATCCGGGTCAAATGCCTAGGTCTGGTATGCAGGAATTTTAATTAAAATTTCTAGAATTCAATTTTAAATTTCTAATCTTTTGAATTACTGATCCCTTTGAATTCAATTTGAACCCATTCTCAATTTATTTGTGAAAAATTTAATTACCAACCAAGAACAATAGAAACAAAAGAAATGGGTACTAACCTGTTTTTGGATTTTTCAATTTGCAAACTTTCTTTCTTTTTGCCCGAGCCTCTTTAATTCTCTGCTGCCAAGCTTCTGCTGCTTCTGCCCTTTGAGCCTTTCAATCTTTAACCTTCCTCAATTTCTCTAATCTCAATCACTCAGCCTCCTTTTGCCTTCACTCATTTCCAATAGCCAATTCCTCACCAGTTTTCTCTTACTCTTTTTTAGATAATTAGTTCTTTTCCAAACCTTTTTCTTTTCCCAACAACTCTCTAAATGTCTCTATTTATAGGCCAAGAGAAGAACTTCTAATTAAATTTGATTGAACAATCAAACTTAATGGATCAATCAAATATCAAGTCTAATTGATCAATTAATTTAAATTGGTCCATCAAATTCAAAGCTAATTGGTTGATTTTATTCTGATTTAATAACTAAAACTCTCTTGTGTGTGTGTGTGTGCAGGTGCAAGCATGGAGAAGTTGGCCCACTGGACTTGTTTTTATTTTCTGTTTTGTTTTTTTTTTTCCCATTTTACATGTATTCAATTTTTTTCATTTCCATGTATTCAATTTTTTTTTTTTTTTTAATGTATTCTTATATTTTTCCCATTTTCATTTCATTAATGAATATTTACAAAACCATATACAAATTTGAGACTTGAATGAAAAATTATACCTAGGAAAAGACCCAAGAGGACTTTAAAATTAAATTTAAAAAAATCCAAATTTTACTATATAAAGCCCTAGACAAAATGGGGTGTCTACAGCTGCCCTTCTTAATTGGTTTGTTACTTAGGATGATAGGAAGACTTGTCTCTTGGCATCTTACGGTAATAAATCTATAAAGACAGGAGACTAATTTTGGACTGGACGTTATATAGCAAAACCTTGGCAAAAGAGAATGTGTGGATTTGCAATGGTGCATGGAATCTAGGTCAAATTCAATAAGCTCACAGAGTAAGGTGTAAATTGTCCTAGTTTATGAAGAGGTCACTACCATGGATTTGAGAACCATGCCACGTGCCTCCAAGGTAGATAAGTCATCACAACTTGAAAATGACTACTTGGACTTGAGAACTAATGCCTTGTACCTCCAAAACATCACAACTTGAAAGTGACTATTTGGATTTGGGAACTAATGCCACATGTCTCCGAAATAAACATCACAACTTGAAAACCACTACCCGGATTTGGGAACTAATACCACATGCCTCTGAGCCAGACAAAATATCACAACTTGAAAGTGACTACTTAGATTTGGGAACTATGCCACGTGCTTTTGAAGTAGGCATCACAACTTGAAAACAAAAAAAAAGGCAGCTCGGTGCATAAAGCTCTCGCGTATGCAGGGTCTGGGAAAGGAGTGGACCACAATGGGTCTATAGTACACAACCTTATCTTACATTTTTGCAAGAGGCTGTTTCCACGCCTCTGAGGTAGACAAAATATCACAACTTGAAAGCAACTACTTGGATTTGGGATCTATGCCACGTGCCTCCAAAGTAGAAATCACAACTTGAAAAAGACTATCTGGATTTGGATCTAATGCCATATGCCTTCAAGGTATACAAAATATCACAACTTGAAAGCTACTACTTGTATTTGGGAACTATGTCAAATACCTCTGAAGTAGACATGACAACATGAAAGAGACTACCCGGATTTGGAAACCAATGCCACATGCCTCTGAGGTAGGCAAATAAGATTTGAGAAAATGACTACTTGGATTGGGGAGAATCGATCCTTATATACTATGTAGAACAAACCATTTTGATCTACGGAAGGCAATTAATTGAAGGTGTGAGAAGTAAAATGAACACTATTTTCAAAATCTATGAAAGAAATTTGTATGATATAAACATTATGATGCATCACATGAGGACACATCCTAACTCTGCTCATGTAATGATAACACTCTATATAATGGATATGGAATCCTTCCTACCACTATTAATGCTATGCATGCAATGCATGAAGATGCACAAATATCTTCTTCAAGTATGCTTGTGGATCAATCAACAGATGAGATTCTGAAACCAATCTTTGTGATATCTCAATTTTAGTTCAACAGTTTTCAAATTCCAATTTGTGGAGAGGAGGGTTTAAGCTTTGCCAATAATGCTTTTATTAACAAATAACAACTTTTAGGAGAACTATACTCTTGAGCAAAAGAAATCAGCAGTGTTGTCTACTTTGATTACCTTTGGAAACTTGGCGTGTCATCCATCCTAGGCCATTTGGAACCAAGTTACTCAAGTTTACAGTTTGACCTGCGGCAGCCCTTTAGGGACTGTACTCTTAATGTTTAAATCATTTTGAAGCTAACTGAATAAGCATGCCATTAGATAACATAATCTCATTAGGGATATGAATAAATTGTTCAAACCTGTCTATTTGCATGGTTTTCGCTTTTTCTTAACTGGAAATGACTTTACCAGTACTTTGACAACATGTAACCTTGATGTCAACTTAGAGAATCAAATAAATGGACACACTCGTCTTGCTCCAAACTTAATCTCTTTTTTCTTCTCATAGGAAAAGGTATAACCAGCATTGCTCATCTGCTGCACTCACTTCTTTACTATTCCATTGCAAATTTGAGGCCTAATTCCAATAGTACCTTCTTGATCTGTGTCCTAGAGTTCATTTCATCCTTTCTATCCTAAATTGTGATCATTATCTTATGAGGTGTTTTAATTAGTATTCCAATCTCAAGGTGGACTTTAAGACACGGGACGAAATGTAGGTTAAGGATATAGGTTTCCAGAAAAAATAGGGAAACTAATGCTAAAAGATCCCTCCCCAAAATGACATTTTTGTCCCTAGTAGTGCAAAGAGTTGACCGAACTTGTTCCTTTAAACAAGCTGCCTTATTAGAATTAGGTCATAAAGTAGTTCAAGCTCTATTGAGCTTGGCAATTCGTTTGAGGTACTAACGCATACCAATTAAGTTATTACTTTCTTTTTAAACCGTAATGTAGGCTAGGGGTATAGGCTAAAGAATAAAAGGATATAATAAGACTCAAAGTCATGAATTTTGTTTAGGTAGCATTTGTCAAGGATCACCAATGAAGTATGCCCCTGATCATTTCCATCCTATTTTCTCTTTTTTTCTTTTCCTTTTTTTTTGGTTATTTTATTATATCATTTGTTTTTTTTTTTTTTCATTTTCCTTTTAAAGGGATCTCAATTCCTCTTTCCATTTAAGCTCTCCCCTTTTCCTTGGAATCTTGAGGTGGCTTAATGTTAAACTTCTTGAAATTGCCCCAGTGTGGGGGGTGAATCCTTTGATGGTGTGTTTAAGAAATAATTTTTTCAAGCTCAATACGGTTAGCAAGGGATTTCTCATTTTTCCTTTTGGGTAGCAAAAAGATGGCCTGCTATCTTTTTGGTGGTGAGCCACACTTGGGACCCCAAACCCAAAGTGAACTTTTGGTAAATTGACTTTAAGAAAAATTGGTTTAAAAATAAGGCTAAAGTAGGTTACCAAGTGGTAAATCAATGCGTTGTTTGGTTCTTTTGGGTATACTGGCCATCCAAAGATGACCATCCATCATTTGATTAGAATATTGTCATTACACCCTGGGACACTAACCATAATTAAGATTAAAAAGGTAAGAAACTCACTCATTGATTTCATCAAAAGGAAAAATATTTTTTACAACATCTGAATTGATAGGGTTTGGTGGGTCATCTCCATCCATATCAGCTAACAACGTCTCATCTCAAAATACTTTCTTTACAACATAGGACCCCTCATAATTTGGAGTCCATTTCTCACGAGGATCTTTATGGATTTTCAAAATCTTCTTTTGCACTAGTTCTCCTTCCTAAAATTATCGAGGACGCATTGTACCCAATTTGATTGTTGACGTGGGATCTTCACTAGGGACCATTTTTTTTTTTTTTTCACTTTTTTTTTTTGATTCCAACATTCTTAATATTTCAAAAGATAGGTCCACCTCTTCTTTTTGATACTTCTGCCTCATTGACTAGATTATCAAAGTCAATTATTGATTCCGAGTTTCTTATACTGATAAAACCGTTTTTTGTACCTCTGTATGAAACGCAAGCAAAATCAGACAAGCTTTGACAAAAGTAACAGGCAAAAAATAATGTAATGAGATGAGACTGAAATGCACTTTATTTCATTTAAATTCAAGATGACTTAAACAAAAAGGGTTAATGGGGCATTACTATCTTATTGAAAAATGAAGAAAATTATAATCATTCCTTAGATTACATTGATTCATCCACCATTGGGTACTTGAACACATGCCAATTATTTAGCTCAATATCTACCAAGGCAGGATAAACCCAACTTTTCACTGTCTCTTCTGTGCCAGATTGATCCATCACCAAAATTGACAACCAACCAATCCTCTGACTTAACTTTAAATTCTACCAAATGAGCATCCATTAAGCTCTGTAAGAATTCACAGAACATACCACAATCTTGTATTGAAAGATCTAATTCTTACTGACAACAACGGTGTGATTCTGTGCCCCTACTTTCAATATTCCTACTTGATGTAATTCTTTTACAACCACTTCTAGCGGGGTTTAGACTTGTCCTATCTTTATTGTTTTCCTTTCCTATGACATTTACTAGAGCCCCTCCATGATTGGGCAGTGGATTACCATGTACATTGGGGCCCTCTTCATTATCAAAAGTCAATCATCCGTATCCCTTAAGGCTTGTACTTTATATCTAGGCCAACACCATTCAATCGTATGGCCTGGCACCTTAGCATGGAATTCACATCGGGCATTAAGGTCATACCATTTTGGGTAAGGGTCTTGGTATTGGGCAACCAACTGACTTTTTATTAGCTGCGGGAACAATTCCACATAAGTCATTGGGATGGGTTGAATTTTCACTCTTCTTGTCTCCCTTGGAAGTCTTATTTCTGGAGTATCAAAATTTTGTTGCCTATGAGCCGACGATGAACCCAAAGAAATCATTTGTGGTCGGGCATTTTGAACCACATTATTTACTGCGGGATCAAATACTGTACTATTATTTGTCCATCTGGCACTACCTTCACTATGAGGATGACCTTGAACTTCACCCTCCTTTTTGTCTATTCTTTTGTTCATCCTTTCCCTCTTAAACGCTCCTTCAATTCTTTCTCCAATGGTTACCAAGTCCACAAACGGGAGTGCTTCCAATGAGATGACTGAAATATGGATCCTTAAAAGTGTTGACAAATAAGGAGATTACCTCTTTATCCTCAACTGGAGGATGTACTTGTGCTACAACTTTCCTACATCGATAGGCATATTCTTTGAATGTCTCGCTTGACTTCGTCTCCATATTTTGTAAAGTTAGCCTGTTTAGATCTATTTCAATTACATGCTTGTACTGTACTATGAAAGCATGAGTTAAATCCTTCCAAGTTTGAATCCTATATGGTCCAACTGGATATACTATCTCATGGTTGCCTCAATCAAACTATCTTGGAAGCACTGGATAAGCATCTTGTCATCATTGGAGTAAGCTTCCATCTTATGACAATACATTTTCAAATGTGTAATTGGGCATCGAGACCCACTAAACTTTCAAAATCCAAAACTTTGAACTTCAAGGGTAAAACAACATTGGCGACTAAGCACAAATCAAATGCATCCACTTATCCAAACACATTTGTACCTTCCACAACTCGCAAGTGCTCCTTTAATACTTCATACTTACAATTCACTTCAAAGCTAGGTGCTTGTTCTTTAGTTGTCTCTCTGACTAAAGCATTTTCTTTATTGTCAAGAATTATGATCGGCGGTGCTTGCGTATTTTCATTCCCAATTGGTCTAAACCCTGGGGCTGATGCCACTGGATCAAATGGGTGAGTTTGGTCCTGACCTTGCCGCCACATTCATTGGCTGCGAAGGTGGGGTGTCCATTAACTGGTGTGAATCCTGGAGGAAATGAAGGATCATCCTCAGTTGCTGGTTTTGGTGGTTGAACTGTCTTCCCTTTATTTATAGTAGTGAGCACTTCTTCATGGCTTTGTTTTAGAACCAACATTCGGTTTTTCCAAGTGTTCTCCCATGATTCTGACTCTTCATCGAGTATTATAAGGATGTAAGGAGACTACTTTGTCATACTCAATGTTGAAACTGCAGAATTCCGATCAAATTCAGTTATATTTCTGGCTCTGCAACTCTAGTGCACTGATTCTATAGGCAACTGGAATGTGAACATGGTCATACTGACAATACTTATGATGGAGATGTATGTATGACTATGCATGAATGTTCATGAATGTAATGCAACATAAAACAACCACTTTGTTAAAATTCTTAGAGAAACTCCCAACATATTTCATTACATCAAGTAAAATACAAAGATGAATACAAAAGAAATATCATTTTTTTTGTTTTTTTACTTTTATTTTTATTGTTTTTATTTTTTATTTTTATTTTTATTTTTTTTTCCTTTTGGAACTAATTTCATTACAGCGGTTAACAAAAATGACTCTAGTTCTTGTTGTACATCATGTATAATTTTTGTAGCTTCAAGATTGAACTTTTTGGGATACATTCTGTGCTTGACTTGTTTCATTTCCTCAACCATGGCTATTGCGTTGTTAACGGCTCCCTGAGCTCAACTTCTACTTGGTGTTCATTTCTCTTCTTTCTCAAGGTTATCATTTCCTCTGCTGGCACCTGAACCATACACTTCACTTGTTGAGTATTCAATTAAGCTTCTGACGAATCTTTCCTCAGCTAAGCGAAGTTTTTCTTGCAGCCCTACCTTTTCTCGTAGTCATACTGTTTTTTTTGAATTTCCATCCCTATCTGAAACTGAGGCGAGATCTTGGCAACCAAAGGCTCTGTCTAAAGAGTGGGAGCTACCTTAAGACACAATGGTTGGAAATCAGTGACTTGAGGATTAACTTGATGAGCGCACTAACCTGACTAGATTTCCCCTCCTTCAGAAAATTTGATTGAGTGCCAACTTAAATCTGAGTTGGTGACATCACATCAATTCCTTCAATCAAGCTATCTCCCTGTGACTTTGCTAGACTTTTGAATACTATTGTACTTTTGTTTCTTCTTCTTTGTATGCCACTACTGAGCCGTCCATGGGGTAGTTTAAGGCTAATCCAGAATTTTGGCAAAGTAGTGCATATGCCTAAAATGAATGCAACAAAATACGGTAAACAATATGTACAACAAAAGGGTACTCGAAATAATATACAACAAAAGAATGGACTAGGAGCTCTTGTCCCAACCTTGATGGAATCTATCCTAGAAGAAGAAACTAGAGTTAAGTATGTGTGGTTCAAGCTCTATTCCTATCAATAATAGGTCCCCAGAATGTTCCTTATCCTTACCCAACGGGTTTGGACAAAGTACAAACTTAGCGGAGTGATTCACGCGCTCTTGAAGACTTATGCCTCACAGAAGCTAACGCTAATACACCCTTATTTATTCTTAAAAGGTTAAAGCTTGCGTATAAGACTTGGGAAAGTGTGTGTGCTTATATAAGGTTGAAAGCCCAAACCCGCATTCATCATGTCATCACACCTTGTATATACTCATCCATTCATTCACAACATTTATACAAACTGATATTCACATATACACAATAACTATCATATTTACAGGTAACATATCATGGAATAATAATAAAAAACCATTAAATTCATATTCGGGATAATTCACAACTAATTAATGGCTCGACTCTCTAGGGTCCTTAGTGGAGTTGTCAAGCTGTCACAACGTCTCGGAGAGGGGTCCGAAATGGCGAGAAATAATAATAATAAAGGTTCGATGGAGTTGTTACTAACTTGTTATTTTCTTAGGTGCGGTTAGTTCACCTAATTACTACTTGTTGATACTAAACTAATCTTAAAGTCAACGAACCAGTAGTCTCAATTTGCTTTTAACTGAGTTGGAATCAGAAGTACAGTTATGCGAGGGGAAGGTATTTGCACCCCCTACACACCTATTCTACGAACGGTACCTAATTAATTATGAATTATCCTTAATTGAGTTGAATGGTTCTTAATTACTCCAAATAGACAAATAAATATTGAAATTTTAAGAAGAAAATGTAAAACTAAGATGTGATTCAAGAATGTCTAATAAGACTTCCAAAGGAGGGGATCTTATTAGATAAACTCCCCTTAGAACTAATATAGATGAGGTCTAAAACATTGTTTTATCTTTTGTTTAATTGTTGGGATGCACACGCGCGACAAATAAATTATATATAGATATTTAATTCGTGAAATGATAAAAAAACTATCAAATTCAAGCGCAAAGTCTTTAAAACATTCTCAAATTTTTTTGAATTTTTTTCGCGTTTTCTAGCAATTATCTGAGATTTTTAAAGAATTTTTCCTCTATTTTATTTATTTTTGGTATTTTATGTTCTATTTTTTTGTTATTTGAGTAAAAAATAACTCAAATAATTTTTATTTATTTTTTCTATTTTTAAAATAAATTTTCTTGATTTTTTACTATTTTTTTCCAAATTTTTATTTTAAAAATGAATAAAAAATAATTTTTTAATCCGAAAATAAAAGCAGGCGGTTTAGGACAGGTCACACCAGTTTAAATTAGTCAAATTGAGATGATCTGGTTTAGGAATGAATTTGCCACGTGTCAGCCAATAGTGGTGACATGTGGCGCAAGAGATTTGTTTATTATTTATTTATTTATATATTTTAAATTTATTTCTGACGTTACTCGCCATGTGGCAAGATGCAATAGGCGTTGGGTCTGTGACATGGATCGCTGACGTGGCAGTGATTCGGCTGTTCGGAGAGAACACATTAGACGGCCAGGATTGTACCACGTCACTCCAAAGGGTGTAGTCTTGGTTGCGCCACGTGTCACCGTCCCACTATATATATATATATTTGAAAATTCAATATATATATATATATATTATTTTTCTTTTCTTTTCTTTTGTCCAAATTCCCTCGAATCTCTCTCTCTCTCTCTCTCTCTCCTTTGTTACTCTCTCACTCATTGCTCCTCTCTTTGTGCATCTCTCTCCGTCCTCTCTCTATTCTCTCTCACCTCTCATAGCTCTCTCTCTCTTCGATCTCCCTCCTCTCTCTTTCTTCTCTTCGATCTCACTCCTCTCCCTCTTCTCTTTCCTAACGCAGTTTTCTCTCTCTTCTCTTTGATCTAACTCTTCCCTTGCTCTTCTCTCTTCCACGGTCTCCATTTGATCCCTTTCTTGCTCTGTTCTCCCACTCTCTCTTTGTCTCGTTTTCTCTCTCACTTCTCTCCCTTTGATCAAAGAGAGAGAAAGATGCAATTGAGAAAGTGATTTATGCCTCATAAATCAATTGCATTTAAAAACAAAAAGTTTCAACCAATTAAATTTTTCCTTAAATTTATTGAAATAAAAATTCTGAAAAAATAATTAAACTAAGCATAATTTAGGATCTTAAGTAGCAACCAATCAAAAAGTAGTAAAATATTTTAAAAATTCAAAATTATAAAAAAATTGGGTTTGGGGTTTGGAGGCCTATGAAGGCACACCCACTTCTTTTAATATTGTAGTATAAATTGTTTTAGGTGAATACACTAGAAGTACTAACATAGGACATCTTCATTCTTTGAACTTAACTCTTATCCTAAAATATTTTTTAAATTGTTTATTTTTCAAGTACATTATTTATTTAAATACTAACAGTGTTTGGAAAAAAAAAAAATTCAAGCCTTGTATATTGATTTGGATTTGGGTGGATTTGAATAAAATTCAATACAATTTTGTATTACATCTTATACAAATTTACACAAATCCAAATCTAAGGTCCCTCTAAAACATAGGGTGACTGTTTTCAAAATATGATAAACATGTGAGTTGATGCTAATAAATCTTTAACACTAAAATTATCTTCCTTACATGCAATTAAAATCTTGATACATTTTTTTATCTTATTTGCAACTCCATCCATTTTGTTTAAAAATAAAAGAGAATGATTTGACTCCCAGTATTTTTAAACCAAAGCTCTACGTCACACATCTCAATTTTCATGCCCTGCAATAATTTTTGCAAAATTGAGATTCATCTAAATACAAGCATTTGTTTTCATTTGAATTGAATAGATCATATAGTCTTGGGAACACCTCATATATGAAGAAATTGGCCTTTATTTGAAACTACTTAAAAAAATAAGCTTTAGTGAAAAGTTTGTCCTATTTTTTTTGTTTATTGTTCCTTGTTTCTTCTTTCTTTTTTTGTAACAATTATTAAATGTTTATTTTTCATTTGAAATGTTCAAATGTTAAAACAATTCTTTAAAAAAATGTTTCCTTTAGGTAAGATTTGTAACCTACCAATCACATGAAACTACATTAAAGGTTAATTTCATTAAATTAATGCAAATTTACATTAGATCCACTCCAAACCATAATTCTTTTACTTGTATAGCCCAAGTACTAATAAGTTACTACAAAACTTTTTATATAAAAGAGTTATCACTACTACATGAAAAGCAACTAAAATCAATTTCTTACTTTTAAATTATCTTCCAATAACATGTTAGTGAGAAGTAAGATTTGTAACCTACCAATCACATGAAACTGTATTACAGGTTGGATTCTTTAAAGTAATGCAAACTTACATCAAATCCACTCTAAACCATAGTTTTTTTTACCTATATAGTCCAAGTACTAATATGTCACTACAGAACTTTTTCAATAAAAGTTATTAACAGAATATAAAAAGCAACTGAAACCAATTTCTTACTTCTAAATTATCTTCCAATAACATGTTCATAAGAAATAAAACAAAAAAAACAAAAATAATCTTACAAAATACTTTTAATTTTTTTTTCTTCTAAAAGTAGCTTTAGAGTTTTTAATTTAAATTGCTATCCATATTTAAAGGCAAGAGCATGTGTTCAAACATTAAGAGGCAACACATGTAAAAAGATACAAGTTAAGCTGGACTCTTTAGCTCATTCACATAAGCTACAACTTGGCAAACACCCACCTTCTCTCACCTATTCAAATTGACGCATATCACAATCATAGAAACATATTAGATGAAAAAATTTACTTGCTATTGACCAATGCATCTTCTTTTATAGGTATCAATTGAAATTTAGAATCAAGGATACATCTAATTGGTACTTAGTTTCACTGGCAACGATGAGGAGTTAAAGATTTGAGAAGCCAAAGCAGTAGGATCAATCATCTTCCATTTAAGTTGGAACATTCGTGGGCATCTTTAGTCCTTGCCCTCCAATTGGACCCTTGGAAATTGCAACTAATTGCTTTTTTCTTTTCCTTTTTACATTATTTAGGTAAAATTTTAACCTAATGTTTGGTACACTGAAATGAATTGAACTGCGAGTGAGATATAATGAAAAATTGTATGACGAATATGTATAGTCATTAAGATTAATGTCATTGTACTTTATTATTTACTAAACAAATCTTTAAAATATTAAACCTTTTTTGCAAACAGTTTAAGAAGGATTTGCATTTGCCTGAGTTACAAGGCAACCTTGCAGAGATAAATAACACTCATTTGTTGCATTTTTGTCAGTGCATAATTATGGGGATTGCTTTTCTTGGGACACTCTCTGCCTTGGAAGGTATTTATGGTCCAATTCCTTAATGTACTAAATGAAAGTTTAGCATATTAATTAATAATTTTTTTTTTCCAAAAGATATAAGAATAATATTTAGTTTTGTGTATTTTGAATGGTATGCTGTGTGTGTGGAGCAATTGGTCCAGCTATTGGGTATAATATTGTGCTGTGGGGACAACCAAAGGATTGAAGGCAGTTGAAGTGGATGGAGTTTGTAGATCAGCTGAATCAACCTTTCACAAAACCCCTCTTTTGCATAGCAAGGATGTGAAAAAAATGTAGATTTCCTTGTACAAATTGGAAGGTTAATTTGTTAGTTGAGAATAGGTTACACTGCAAGTTGGGACATGGTTAAGTGAGCAATCTATATTAGGAATAGTCATTATCAAGATTTTGAAAAATTTTATTTATCACGAGAAAATTATCATAAATCTGTTTAACTCAAACAAACTATCAGTATGGATGTCTTGGATTTGGTTCATGGCAATTAAGATTAAACTTATTTTCAATTGGGCACTTGTGGCAAGAGATTGATTGACTAAATATTCAAGTGATGATAAATTAATTTATGACTAGACCTTTTCATTTAAAAAAGAAATCATAAGTGTATGCAAAATATGGGAATGATTTCAAATTTATATAAAATAATTTTAAGTAAAATTTAAACTTTTATTGAACTTTTTATTACTGCAATGTGTATATATTAGATGTTATATTTTATGTCTACTCATGTTTTAATGATTTGATCATAGATAATTGTTATTACATAAATTTTAGATGTTTTATAATTGTGGATATACAGTTAAACATGTCATACAATTTAATATTTACGCAAAAGAGGAAAGAAAAAAAAACTTCAATTCTTGTTAAAGTTTACTCTTAATTGATGCCTTTAGCTGTGATTTGAACATGATGAATTTAATGAGGATGTTTAATAAATTAAGCATTAAGTTTTGAACATTAAATATAGCTTTGAATCTATGAATTGAGTTATAAATATAATTATCTATATTTTGGAGAGGTTTTGGAATTGGATTTGGACAAAATATAACATATTATAATATTATTTTATATTATATTTTGTCTAAATTTACACAAATCCAAACCTAAATCTCAAAATCCATTCTCTCAAACACAACATTAGAATTCTCTCTGAATCTTAACGTTTATTTAATTGCTATATAGGCAATGAGGGGAAGTGCATGTGTCGTGCATTTTGTGCAATTTACATTATTTAAGAACAAAAATATGAGCTTCTAATTGACCTCTTATCAACTTAGCAATGAAAAGAAATCTCTTGTTCAATTAAAGGTAATTAGGTGAAACAAAATAATCTCTTTTTCTTAATGAATTTGACATGGAAATATGTTTGATTTTTTCATACCAAATTTAGAAATATGTAGAGGTGTCATCAAACGCTATAATGTTTGCTCGTGTTAGATGTATCATTCACGCAACGATTTGGTAACATAAGAATGTTCTAAGGACATTTCAAATAATTTTATTCCAATTATTTTCTCTTCTCTTTGTTTTGTTTTCTCTATCACTTCTCTCCCTTTGAATAGAGAGAAGTGAGAGAAAACAAGACAGAAAGAGAGCGGGAGAACAGAAAAAGAAAGAGATCAAAGGGAGATCGGGGAAGAGAGAGAGAGGGAAGGGTGAGATCAAAGAGATGAGAGAGCGAATTGCATAGGGAAAGAGAAGAGGGAGAGGAGTGAGATTGAAAAGAGAGAGAGAGTTGCAAGAGGGGAGAGAAAATAGAGAGAGGAGAGATGACTGAGAGAGAGATTAGAGAGAATTAGAAGGAAAGAAAAGAAAAATAAAAAAATATATATTGAATTTTCAAATATATATATAGTGGGACACGTGTCATTGTATGGACGGGGACACATGGCGCAGCTGGGACTGTGCCTTTTGGGAAGATGTGGTGGGTGACATCATGCTAACATCATCTCAACTATAATAAATTAAAATATATATATAAATAAAAAATATTAAAAAAATAAAATCTCTTGCTCTACGTGTCGTCACTGTTGGCTGACACGTGGCAGATTCACTCTTGAACTGGGTCAACCTGGTTTGACCCAGCTCAACCTGTCTCAAACCGCCTGCTTTTATTTTCAGATTTAAAAATTAATTTTTTATTCATTTTTAATTTTGAAAATTGGAAGAAAATAGTAAAAAAAATAAAAATCACAAAAAATTATAAAAATAAAAGAAATAAAAATTACTTGATTTATTTTTGACTCAAATAACAAAAAAATAGAAAAATAAAATACCAAAAATAAATAAAATGAAATAAAAATTCTTTAAAAACTCCCAAAAAATTGCAGGAAATTGCTAAAAAATTCAAAATTTTTTTTTGACAAATTTTGGAAAAAATTGGGAATGTTTTAAAGACTTTGTGCTTGAGTTTGATGAATATTTTATCATTTCATGTATGAAATATCTATATATATTTTATTTGGTGTGTGTGCGTCTTAATGATTAAACAAAGGGTAATGAGTGTTTCAGACCTCACCTATATTAGTTCTGAGTGACGTTTGTTTAATAAGATCCCCTCCTTTGGTGGTCTTATTAGACATTCCTAAATCGCGTCTTATTTTTACATTTAAATTTAAATATTTATTTGTTTATTTGGAGTTAATTAAGAACCATTCGATTTTGTTAGGGATAATTCATAATTAATTAGATACCATTCGTAGAATGGGTGTGTAGGGGGTGCTAATACCTTCCTCTTGTATAATTGTATTCCTGATCCCAGCTCTGGTAAAAGCAGACCGAGATTACTAGTTTCTTGGTTTTAGGATTAGTTTAGAGACCAATCAACGAGTGTAATTAGGTGAACTAACCGTACCTACAAAAATAATAGGTTAGTGGCGACTCCATTGAACCTTTATTATTATTCCTTTGTCATTCTGGACCCTTCTCCGAGATGTTGTCGCACCCCAAAGCCCATTCTTCTAAGAATGTACAGCAAAAAACTCCAGTTAACATGGTCAAAAGCCTTCTCTACATCTAGTTTGCACACCACTCCTCTTTTCTTGCCTGTCATGTAAGTATGAACAACTTCATTGGCTTTCAGAGCAGCATCCATGATTTGCCTACTTGCAAGGCATGCTAGTGCTTTCCAACAACTTTTTAGATTGCATATTGAGCCTAGTTGCCAGGACTTTGGATAGGATTTGGTATAAGCTGCCAACCAAGCTGATGGGGCAAAAATATTTGATGTTGCAAGCTCTCGATTTCGTAGGAATCAAGGAGGTAAAGATTGAGTTGGTATTTGACGCAATTTCTGGTTCTATAAAAGTCTTTGAAAACCCCAATGATGTCGTGCTTGAGAAGATCCTAGCTCCTTCGGAAGAAAGCCATATTAAAGACATCTAGATCAAGCACTTTATCTCCATCTCAACTCTCAAGAGCTCAAAAAATTTCATCTTCCTCAAAAGGCCTCCCAAGCCACCGGGTTGTGGTGAGGCTCGGGTTTCTAAACATAATACCATCAACTATTGGTCTCCATGACTCTGGTAGGTGTACAAGGCTTTGAAAAAGTTGCAAATGTGATTGTTGACTTCCACCTCACCCGCCATCTCTCCCTTTACTTCTACTCTTGTTGTCATATTAAATCTACAGTGTGTATTAGCTATATGATGGAAGAAACTAGTATTTTTATCCCCCTTCTTCAACCTAAGAGCCCTAGACTTCTGCCTCCAAGCCATTTCTTGTACGGAGATGATAGGGGCTTCTTAAAACCCCAAATTCACGCCCATAAGAAATCATCCACATCTTGAGGGACCACCCACACTTGATCAAAATGAGAGAGAGAGCATTCCATAGCTGGGTTTCCACATGGAAATGTAGAAAGAATTCGCACAAATTAGTCTCTTTTTAATCTTGGCACATCTTCCAAAAATCTATAGGGTCTACGTACTTGTAACAAGCCATTCTTATTAATCCTGTTAAGAGTCAAAGTTCTGATGAAAGCTCTCATCTTAAAAGGAACCTTGGGCTTCCAATAACACAATACAAAGGGGAATAAAACTAGGGGCTGAAGGTTTCAATAGATGAAGGAAGACATACTTGGAAAAAGAGAACCATGTTATTGGTTATTTAGTGTTATTAACTATGTTATCTAAGAGTTTGTGGGGGTATTATGGTCATTATGATGTAGTTGGGGCTATATTATAAATATAAATAGAGGGGGAGGCCTTTTGCTGTGATCATGTCTTCCAATTTACACCACTTTTAGCATTGTATCGGAGCATGATCCTAAACCCTAAGTGCTGCAGCCACCATCAAACAAAGCCCTAAACCTCATTACCTAATACATGTTTGCCATTGTAGGAGGGTCATCCACACCATCAAAGACATGAAAGAACTCTTGCAGTCAGCATTTTCTGGAAAATTGTGGACTCCACTGCCAGTTTAGAACCATGATAATCCCTTTAGATTTTGCAAAATCGACCTCACAGTTACGCACAGACCATGCAGATCTATAACCCCTTGAAATTTTACTGCTGAAGGACCGTCTGTTTGCCCTCATGCGCTGGTCAAAGGCCGAATGCTCTGGTGTGAAGTGCCAGCATATGAGGCTTTGTTAAGCCCTTTTTTGCCCATATCTGTGCTCACATGGCTTTAATCCCTCTATAATCCATAATATCAAATTGTGGCCTTGTGGATCATGTTTTTTTTGTTCGAAGTCCAACCTTTTCTAGTTGTTCACTTGTGGCATTTTGTTAATGGTCCTACAGTATTGTTTGAATTATATGTCAGTAGGATCTGAGCTCCTTGAGGCTGTAGTCGGGTTATACCAGTATGTTTATGATTCGTTCTTGGTTGTTCTAGCTTCATGATTACTCTAGTTGTTCACCTTGTATATGGCTGTTCTGTTGTTCAACTTGTTCATGGTTGTTTTGGCCCTTCTGGTCGTTGACCTTGTGTTCCTTGTTGGTCTCTCTTGTTCCTTGTTGGTCTTGTTTGTTCATTGACTTTGTTCCTTATTGAAGGACGTATGCTTACTTCAACAACATTGTAGCAGATAACTATGGGGAAGTTGGATGGAAAGAATTATGTTTAGTGTTACTAAGGCTTTCAAGACTTCTTTGCTGGGCTTAGGCTAATCTAAACACTTGTTGCACTTTGGGCCACTGATGACAAAAGGAAAGAAGTATTGGCTTAGGAACTCCTTTGTATAATTTGGTGGAACCCCAGATTGCACAATGTGGGTGCAACTAGATGTATGCAATGAGATTTGGGATTATATCAAGCCCTTGTATTCTAGAAACATTACATGTATTTATAATCGCTCCCAAAAGTACTTTCAATTACAAAAAGGGGATAGGAGTATCACAGGGTACTTTGTAGAGAGGAAGAGGAACTCAACATTGTGCAACCGATAATGGTCAATGTCATTAATACCAAAGCAAGTGGAGTAGATGGCAGTCTTTTAAATACTTGTGCGTTTGAAAATAGTCTACATTCTTTGCAATGTTGACTAGCCATCCTTTGCTTGCATCCTTAGTGATTCCTCTGACCATCCATCACATTAGGTGTTTAGATCTCTAGCTTTGAAAAGACCAATTTTTTATTTTTTTTTTGACACAAGGTGGTTATGGATTTTAACCAAGTAGTTGCAAAAGTTACCTGAGTTTGTTCTAGTGCTTATAAGGGGAAGGATGGATGTGGAAGAAGGCCCTAATGCAAATATACTCATTCTGTACAAGGACATACAATTAAGCAGTGTTGTATTATATATATATATGTAAATCTTCGTGATAAACCCCCACACAACCAATGTAGCCACCATTCCACTTCTCTTGATTTCGTAAATGAGGAACTTACTATGAATGTTTAGATGAAGTGTATTCAAAGTTCTTGCAATATCTTCCTTTTCATGTTAGTCCATTCTAATGTTTGAGGTCCTAGTTAAGTCGTATAAAAGTTGGGCTTTCGGTATGTTCTCACATCTGTAGATGACTACTCAAGGATGACTTGGTGTTATTTAATAAAGGTTCATTTTGAGTTCTTTCATATATTTTGTGTCTTTTGTTATAAGATAAAAACTTAATAAGATTTACCTGTCTTTTGCGCCCACACTATGGAAAAATGGAGTTGCAAAAGGGAAAAATAGACATATCCTTGATGTCACCCGTACACTATTGTATCAAATGAATGTCCCCAAAGTGTTTTGAAGTGATGTCACACTCACTGCTTGCTTTTTTAATCAATAGAATGCCGTCCTCCTATCTTGGTGGCAAATTTTCATGTTTTGTTCTTGTTAAAGCTTGATATACATTGTTGGCCGACAACCTAATAGCTTAAAATTTTAGTTAAAGCAGTAATCTAATAGTTCTCATACAGAATGTTCTGTTATTCTCGTTACCTTCTTGTATATTTGTGTATTAGTATTATTTTTTTGACAATAAAATAAGGTATATTAGATTGAGAAAGAGAAGTTACGATCTAAGGGGACAAGAAGTCCTCCCAAAAAAATAAAATATAGAAACAAAATTTAAAAATATTTTAAAATATTGAAGTAAAACTAAAAATAAACAAGTAGAACAATTAACTAAGAAAACCTTTTTTCAATCCCTTTTCTTCATAATTCACCGAGCACTTTAAATTTGCTAGCTCCCTCTGACCCTTCTTTGTGTTGAACTTGCCCCTATCAAGGTGCACTTCAATTATGCCAGTATCACATATTTTAAAACCCGGTTTATCCTTTATATGTTGGGCTTTTGAATCCTTCCTAGAAATCACCTCTGTTGATATAGGTGAAATTCTATCCTTGCTTTCATAAATTGGAACACCCTCTAGTTCTTCTAACAGGGCAGGATGTGCATATGATAGGTTTCCAAGAACATCACAGGAGTTAGATATCCATATTGTTCCCAAATCTCATCCAACAATAAACCCCCATCACTATCAAACTCACAAATGCCATCACTATCGTTATTTGAAAAGTCTCCTCCTTTCTTAGCCATTAGAAACATTGCTACTTCCTCAGGTAATTCATTGTTCCAATGAACTCTATGGAACTTTAATTTTTTGTGATAAATATGCCCAATTTAGCTACTTCATCTCGCTTGATGGGAGGAGGTGATTGTTGGGTAAATAGCTGGTATAAGTTTGAAATGCTCAATCAACTGTTAGAGGCTTAGAGCTTTATATAAATCATTTCCTTGGGAAAATAATTCAAATAGAGAGAAGATTTTGTAGGCATGAGCTGTTGTTGAATCATGCTGAATTAATTTGAAAATGGAAGGATTTTGTTTTTGGATTGGACCGAGTTTGGATCAATGTCCAATGAGGGTATATTGGGATTAGTTGTATTGAAGGAGGTTTTGTGAGGGATATTTTAAACAATAACTTAGGTGTAAGTAGACCATGGATGGACGGGGCGTCTTTGAATGGAAATTTTACTTGTTGCATTAGACCTCTAAGGTTATGTTTGGTTTGCGGAATATTTATTCTCGGGATTAGATTAATTTTAATAGGCTAGTTATAATTAGTTGTACAAGAAATTATGTTGTTACTATAAAACAAATAATAATGTGAAACATTTTATGAGTCCATAATAAGGAATAGACAAGGAATAACTATTCCCAAATTTCATCATAGGGATGTTTGTTCTTTTCATATTACATGTTGAATGAAATAATTAGAAATATACAAGGAATAACTATTCCCTTAATTTCTAAAATTTAAACTATATTCCATCTTATTCTAAGGGAATAACTATTCCATTGAATCAAACGAGCCGTAAAAGTCGTAAGCTCCCATGTGGTTTAGAGGGATGGAAGCTCATGAATTTGAATCCAAGAGGTGGCAATCATCACAAGATTCTGCCTTTTTATTTGCATCCAAGGAAGGGCCCTTGGTCCCGTTATAGGTTTGTAAGTTTAGGCCCTTCTTAGCTTAGGTGTCAGCAGTAGAGGTCTTTCAGTCATGGACTCATGACCATGGAGGGTTTGTGAACTGGTTGCCCCTTTCTATTCATTTGTTTCAAGAAAAATAAATCCAAAGAAGGGAATTGGGGTTTTTTTCTTCACTTCAATGTGGTGTTCTGGTTTTATGTACATTTTTGTTGATTCCCTGCAAGGGATTGCTGTCATAGTATGCTTAAACTGCCTTGAGGGAGTGTCTCTGGCTCCTGCTGCCAGCTCCTAAGGAAGGGCCCTTGGTCCAGTTATAGGCTTGTCTGTAGGCCCTTCTTAGCTTTAGATCTCAGCAGTAGAGGTCTTCAGTTACGGACTAATGACCATGGAGGGTTTTATGAACTGGTTGCCTCTTTCTACTCATTTGTATTGAGAAAAATAAATCCAAAGAAAGGATTTGGGTCTCTCTCTCTCTCTCTGGTTCAATGTATTGTTCTAGTTTTTTGTACATTTTTGTTGATTCCCTGCAAGGGGTTGGATTTTCTTTAATTTGAATTGATATTCCCACAATCGAAGTGAGGATTTTTGGTTTATACTTCTGCGAGTCTCCTGGTTGTTCACACAAAATAAAAGCTTCTTTTTCTTTGGTATATTGGTTGTTACAACATTGGTGACTATGTTTAAGACAGTCTGCAATACTTGTAAACTCTGAATTATCATGTTCTTGTGGTCATCATACATTTACCTGGATGTTCATTTGATGAAACAGGAGAAAGATGCTTTAAGAAAGTGGGGTTGAGCGGCAATTACCCTTGACCATGGTAGGAACCACCTGATCAATGGATTACTCAATTTTCCCCACTTATTGTAACAGAAGAAGAGCAATTTGATTTCTTTCCTAAGTTGTCCTGTAGCCAAGGCATGTGGTTTCAAATAATTAAGGATGTGAAGCTTCCTAACATGGTAATTCAGGCTTGCTCATATAATTGCTTAGTAATCTAACGTTATGCTTGACATCTATTTTAGCTTTCCCCTCTAGAATTGGTACTCCCAAGTTGGCTGACCGGGCAAGGGCTGTCCTAGACTATATTTTCACAACAAATGATAAACCAGGATGGCTAAATGTGGGCCATTAAAAGCATACAGTCCCAAGATGATTGCAAATATTATCATTCTTTTTTTTTTTTTGTGGGGGGGGGGGGGGGGAGTGGAACTGTGGAAGGGGGTGTGTGGTTGTGAAAGTCCTGCTCTATGCACTTCCCTTGTTCAATGCGGCTGGTCAGCTAGCATATGATGTGAAGAATCATATTGGGATGTGCTTTATTATAATAGTGTTATGGTCAAGTTGCACACAATTATATGAAACCAGAAAACATTTAGGGATTTTCTTATTTATTTATTTATTTTTAAATAAACTCCTCAAATAAAAAAAGTCACTAGACATGCTAATTTGCTCCAATTCATATTTTTGGTGAGTAGTTCCATGCATATGTAGTCTGATGCCGTATTTTTCTTTTTGCCATTGTAGGATGATGCAGATAATTGACTTGTATCAGATGCTGATGTTAGCATTACAGATATGTGGAGAATGGTGTGTATCCTTTTAGGGTGTTGCTTTTCATTTTTTTTGCTTATTTTTCTTTCAAGTATGAATACTTAAAATCCTTGATTACCAACTATAGCCAGTGTTCCAACGATAGAAGGAGTTGAATGGAATGGGATGGATATGCAACATATAGAGTTTAGGATGGTTGATTTCAGTACACCACCATGAACTCCACTATCTGGTATTCAAAAGTGCCATCTTCTGCTATTAATTCTTCACAGAAGTGAGTGGTATTTTCCCGACAAGCTGGGTAGGCCAAGAAATTATAGTTTACAGACATGAGTCACCTTTCTTCCTTTAAAACTCTTCTAGATTGCTGATTGATCCAATGCTGGGGAGCAAGATGCCAGTAGGTGCTCACGAATGTATACTGGGAACCTTATGGAAGCAGTTGATGTATGATGATCCGAAGATTTCTGCTATGGTGCACAATGGAGCAATATGCATGACCCCTCTGGTAATATTATTATTTATATGGAAAAAAAATCTACTTTTGATATTCGAAGCAGCAGTCGATGTTTAAGATGGAGTGAATTTTGGTGCATTTACTCGGGTAAAAAGGTTGGGCACTTGGGTTTTAACCACCTGCATAATTTCACCCCACACACGACCATATAGATGGCTTGTTGGGCTCTGTGGTTCAGACTTCAAATACCAAGGCAATCCGTATCCGTTGAAGTTTACTACTATTTCTGCTACAAGGCCTAAATTGTCCGGTCTCCTGGTACGATCATAGGCATTTGGTAGACTACAGAATTTTGTCATTAATCATTTTTTTTTTAAAGTTAGTTTTGAATTCAGATGTATGACTGCTGCTTCTCTTGAGTATATGTGCAGCATTATCTGTAGGTTTTAAATGTGTCTGGATGAACTTGGGTCACTTGAGGCAGTGCAATTTAGTCAAATTTAGCAGGGAAAGCCAAGTTTAAGGGTGGAAACGATCACAGAATGTTACCTTAATGATTCTGGTGAAGTTTCGATGGAAGTTTTGGATTGCCATATGGTACTGAATTTATTGAGAATATTTATTTATTGGAATTGTATTGAATCTATTGATGAATTTTTATTTGTTTATTTGTTTATTGGAATTGGATCTCCAAGTGACAAGCCACTTGGGTAAGCTCTCTTTTGCAATGGTCCAACAAGGGGTAGCACGGGACTGTTCGCCTATTTGTCCATCCTGTATGCCTTTTAGCCTGATCTTAGGCCTTGACTCACCCTCTGTGGGCCAAACCTTGTAGAGAAATCTTTAGGTTTTCAGGGTATTGAATTCTCACCAATATTTACATTACTCAAGCCGTCATTCTTGCTTCTGCTTCGTCCACCATCGCTGCATGATAAAACTTTATTCTTTAATTGGCCAGCTATAAATTCTGCAAGATTATTGAGGTGCCTGTAAGATTTTACTATTCTTGTAAATTAATAGTGAAATTGAGTTTTCTGTTATTACCATATTCTTTATTTTCTTCTATATTTTGATCAACCATATTATTTTCCTTCTCTTGCTTTTCTTTGGCAGCTATGCTTTGCCTACATCTACATCAGGTCACTAAAAGCGTATGCAATTGTTATTCTATCAGTTTCTTCCCCAATGAAAACTCTGACTGAAAAATGAGAAAAAAATAAAAATAAAAATGGTTAAATGCACTTCCCTACTCAAGCTGAGTCAAGACTATCCTTCTATTCAAGTTGTGTTACGATCTCACATCATTGGGGTTGGATTGAGACCGTGATGCGCAAGATGCAATTTGTGGCAGCTTCCTGTTTAGACTTTTATTTGACAGTTAACTGATTATTAGGATGTGGCAGCTTCCTCTTTAGACTTTTATTTGACAGTAAACTGGTTATTAGGATACGTAAGAGCTAAATGTCCCTTACAACATAATGATTTTTTTTTTTAAAAGAGGCAGTTGTAAATCTTGTGCCTTTATGTAAAATTGCAGACAATGTAGGGACAACAAAGAATGGTGTTTTTAACTAATTATTTACTTTTTTTGTTCTTGCTTCTATGTTAGTTAAGTACGAAAATATGTGATGATGTGGTTGTGTTACCTCTTTTTAACTGTCAAGTACGATTCAAAAGGCCAACATGCATTAACGCGCATAATAATAAATTTTTTTGGAAGGACAAGTGGAAATCTTGTGTCTTTATGTAAAATTGCAAACAATGTGGGAACGACAAGGAGTGGTGTTTTTAACTAATGAATTACTTTTTTTATTCATTTTTATTTTTTTGGATTATGCATTAGGTATCCACGTGTCCGTTTTACAGTTTATGTGACTAATCCTGTGCCCCTTGAAGTTGATCTCATAACTTCAAAGGATGGGTAAATTCAGGAGTCCAAGGGCGGAAACGAACCTGAGAGGATTTGAACACCTGACCTCGTGAGAAGTACTCCTGCAGTCTGCACTACTACCTGAATCACATCCTGTGGGTACTTTTTTCATTCTTGCTTCTATGTTAGAATGTATGATAACCTAAAGACTTAATCGTTTGGATATGTAAAATACAAGATTTCTGATCCTAGGATTTTTCTTCTTAAAAAAATGAGAAGATATTGCCTAGGGTTTTTCACATTAACATATACCTCTAAACTTTTAGGAAATTCATTTATCTTTCATGAAGTCTAATACTTTTTCTGATTGTAAATTTTGGCTCGTGTTGATTGTCAAATATAGAGATCAAGTTGAATTAATGAATAATTTCATACTAAATATAAACTTCGTCATGAGTTAAATATCAATATAGAGATCAATTTGAATGAATAATTCCATCCTGTAACTCAAAATGATAAATTTATCGTCTGTATATGTTTAAATATATTGGAAAATTAGGATTTAGGAAGATGGTCATACATTGTCAAATATAATCGGCACAGTTAAGTTTATTTTAGGTAATAATTTATGACATTGTCACTGACTAAATATAGTGGCGAAGAACAAAATATTTATATTAAGAACATGATTTTTAAGAAAAAAATGATAAAAAAATAAAGATATTTAATCAATATCTTCTTTACATAAATTTTAATTAACAGTGATGTAACGCACCTACTTGAAGGGATATATTGGTACTTCACTAAATAAAAGATGCAAAAAAAGGAGCTATTTTTTATTTTTATTTTTTTTTGAAAATGAAGGTAAGTGTCAATGTTAAAAAAAATTAGAGATTTCTTGTACAACCCAAATTTTCTAACCTTTTTTTTTTCACTTTCAAGTTATATATCATAACTTTGATACTCTGTAAACAAATATCTGTCACTATCACGGTCCCAAGTGGATGCCGTGGTAACCTGTGCATTTCATGTATATTACCTATGCAGCAGAAAAAGATAAATATCCAAACCATATCCCAAAATACACAATACTAGAGTACTACTGATCCACCCATAAATATATACACACATGTACATTGTTTCCCAAAAATCCCAAAATACTAAGGAATCTACAACTCAATCCAAAACTCACCCCAAAACTATGTCAACTTAGTCGTCTCCTTTATTTCTCAACTAGCCTTGTACATTTCTCTAGATTACCTAAAATATTATAATGCTGGGGTGAGACACCTCTCAGTAAGAAGAAACATATTATTACCAGTGTGTGGCATATGAGTCTGTACACAAAGCATAATCTTTAATTAAACTATAAATGAAAAATCATGCAAAAGTATCTGTATAATAACCCACACCTATGTCATTTAAAATACAGAATTTCTGAGTTATCTATTCAATCATACTTCTAACTATAATAGGTAATCTATGTTTTCTGTGTATACTATATATGTACATAATTCTGAAAATTTATCTGGATGGCTGTATGCCATGATTTAACCCCTCATGATAAGGTTGTGCGACCCGTAGGCAAGACTAAACATTGGTTGGCCCACTAGTGCTAGTCTAATTGTATTTCTGTATATGTCTGTAGCACGAAAGGCCCGCTGCACCTGGTTTGGATGCCAGGGAGCCCTCTACTTTGTTTGTGGCACAATCCGAATTCAACCCCATACTCTATCTGAGACGTATGGTTGCATTGTCTATACTGTATAGCTACGGTACTGTACTCTGTAAACTGCTCTATTCCATCAGGGTCTGATACTATATAATACTATTTCTATATAATATCTATCTGCTTTACCATAATTCTGTATCATGTATTTATCATGATGTTTTAATTCTCTGTATTAATTATAACGCTATAATATAATTGTATATCTGTATCAATTGTAATTCTGTATGTCATGGTTTTATGCTTTGTGTGTCATAGTTCTGTAAAACTCTGTATAATCATGGTTCTGTAAAATTTTGTATAATCATGGTTCTGTAAAACACTGTATAATCATGGTTTTTTAAAATTCTGTATAATCATGGTTCTGTAAAACACTGTATACACATGTTTCTGTAAAATACTATATTTCCATGATCTTGTAATATGGATTTCATAGTACTATATAAATTGTATGTCATAATTCTGTATAAATGTATAAACTATAATTCTGTAAAATACTGTATAACCATAGCTCTGTAAATAAAATTGTATAATCTGTATATTGTAATTCTGTAAAAATTATATAATCATAATTCTGTAAATCTGTATAAAATTCTATAATATTCAAGTACTACTCATGCCACACAGTTAAATAAAACTCATTAAATATAATATGTAATACTGTATAATTTTTATGCTTTGATCTTTTCAAAAATATACTCTGTAACTCATAATTAAATACTATGCTTTATTGATAAAATTTCTAATTTAACTGGCATAACATACTTCCCTTACTTCACTATCTGAGAACTGTTTATTATTTCCTATTTAATGCTTGCGGCGTTCATAATTTCAACGCCCAGAAATTATATACATGAATTTTCCCTAATCAATCCACTGAGTTCCCAAAATAATTATCATATTCATATTTACCCAAGCTTGCATATTTCAGTTTATCTACAGAATGTCAAGCAGAACTATCTTTACCTTATTTTCTGGGAAAATACTCACCGAAACTCTAACTCATGCCTGCATCATTTACACCATAACCCTGTATTTCAAAAATTCTCATTTCCTTAGTTCAACTCCAAAACTATATTCATATTCACATTTCTAAATCTATACATCCAACAATTCAGATAAACAACTCATAAACACTCAAATAACACCCTTACCTCAGTTTGGGATGGTGTCCCAAAACCCCAAATTGAAATTTTGCTCCACCTACATTATAGAGAATCTTCTTAGGAACCCTGTGGTGGTTCCTGATCATTGAAACGAGGCTTAACGGAGTCGGAATCGAAGGAAATTGGAATAGGGTTTCGTAGGGTTCTTAGGAGAGAGAGAGAAGAAATAATTTGATTAAATGAAAAGTGGCTTGTGGGACTTTATATCTTCAGTACTGCCGAAGAAAATCGTTGCCGATTTTCTCTTATTTTCATAAAACCATTGTCGATTTTCTATCAATTGGCCTAAAATTTATTGTCACCTTTTACCGTTCCGCGGTGAAAAGTCAAAACCGTCGCCGGTTTTCTTCCTTCTCTAGAAAATCGTCGCCGATTTTTTCCTCCTCCAGCCGAACATTCATTTTTCCCACTTTATTTTATTTATTATATTTCCAGGTCTCTACATTATCTTCTCCTTTTAAAAATTTTGTCCTCGAAATTTGCTGTCTGTACTGTACACCATCTTCTGAGGAAAATTTGCTACTTATTTTATTAATTACCCTAACTTATGGCGGAGGAATACCGTGGTTACAATTAGGATTTTGAGAGATCACATGTATATACATAAAAGAAAATTCTTCCATAACCAAAAACACTACCTATCCTATAATCTAAAATACCACTTGTACATACATCATTCTGTTTTGCATAAAATAAAATTAAACTATATTTACTTTACCTGAATTACTACCATTCATTTTCTGTCTAATGTTGGTCCCCACTAAACAGATGTGGGTATTTCTGTTGTATTTCTTCCTCAAGCTCCCACAACACTTCCTCTACTGCATGATTCCTCCACATGACTTTTACTAATGGAATTTTCTTGGTACGTTATTTTCTATCTAGAATTTGCACTGGTGTTCCTCATATGCTAAAGTATCTCTAAACTTTATCTCTTCATAACTGATCACGTGGGAGGGATCTGGGACATATTTCCTCAGCATGGAAACATGAAATACGTCGTGGATCCTAGATAGAGCTAGTGGTAAAGCTAACCTATAGGCGATTAAATTCACTCTCTCAAGTATCTTGAATGGGCCAATAAACTTAGGGCTCAACTTACCCTTCTTCCCAAACCCCATAGCTCCTCTCAGTGGTACTACCTTCAGAAATACCTGATCTTCCACTTGAAACTCTAATTTTCGGTGACGAGTATCTACATAACTCTTTTGTCGACTCTGAGCTGCATTGATATGATCTTTGATAAGTCGAACTTTATCATACGCCTGTTGCACCAACTCTGGTCCCAAAACTCGCATTTCACCCATTTCATCCCAGTATAGTGGAGAACAACACCTCCTACCATATAATGTTTCGTAAGGCGTCATCCCGATGCTGGCCTGGTAGTTGTTATTATACGCAAATTCAACCAGCGGCATATATTGGGTCAAACTACCCTAAAAATTCAGCACGCATGCTCGTAACATATCCTCAAGTATCTGGATTGTCCTCTCTATCTGCCAATCAGTCTGAGGATGAAATTTCATACTAAATGCTAACTGAGACCCCAAAGATTCCTACAAACTCCTCCAAAATCGTGGATCTCGATCCAAAACTATGGATACTGGCACTCCATGGGGTCGAACTATCTCCTGAATGTATAATTCTGCCAATTTGTTCATAGAGTAACTAATTTTAATAGGAAGTAAGTGGGCAATCTTTGTCAGCCGGTCTACAACCACCCGAATGATGTTTTGTCCACGTAGTGCCGACAGTAATCCTGTGACAAAATCCATAAATATATGGTCCCACTTCCACTCGGGAATGTGGAGTGGCTGCAACTGTCCTGCCAGTCTTTGGTGCTCAGCCTTTACCTGTTAGCACGTCAAACATTGCTCTACACACTCGGCTATCTCTCTTTTCATATCGCTCCACTAGAATGACCCTTGAAGGTCCCGATACATTTTATTGCAGTTAGGATGTATTGTGTAAAGGGATCTATGAGCCTCCTCTAGAATAGCCTTCTTAATCTCAGCATTTGAAGGTACACGCAGCTTGGTATGAAACCTCAGAGCTCCATCATCTGAAAACTGAACTCCTCCCTGTAACGCCCGAGAAAGTGATAGGCTTGGGAATGTAAATAATAATAATAATAATAATAATAATAATAATAATAATAATAATAATAAATAAATAAATAAATATATAAATAAATAAATAAAATAAAAATAAAATAATATATTAATCATTAATTAGTTAATAAATTAAGCATTATTAAATTGAAGTAGTTTAATGAATGATGTAAAAGATATGTAGGTGTGTGTATATATATATATATATATATATATATATATATATATATATAATAATATAAAGAATTGGATGGATTAGATTTCAATTTGAAATCTAATCCCTTTTTTCTTTGGAGCCGCCACCCTTCCTTTTTCATTTCCTTTCTGCGCACACAAGGCCAGCATGCTTTCTCTCTCCTTCATTCTATCTCTCTCTTTGATTTTTTCGGCCTAACGGGCGCTGATCAAAAATCAAGAAATAACGCCAGACTCCATTCTCCACCATCGTCATTTCTACCAGAGTGGATTTGTTGTAGGAGCGGCGTAGGTATATCTCTTGGGGTAAGCTAAATTCTCACTCTTACCTCAATTTTTCGTAAATCTTAAGCCTAATTGACGATCAGACACTACCACGAGAATCTAGGAATGATTCTCTACAAGTCTAGCGGAGCGAATTTCTCGTGGGGTCGTCGTAGGCATAACCCCAAAATTAGGCTAAGGGGGTTATTAAGAGGCTAATTATTATTTAATTAATGTAGATTTAAAAATGTTAGAATATTGGGCATTCTGAGGTTGAACTAGGTTATTGAATTCAGGGTTTGGGTAAGCGACGCGGGTGTAATTTTGGGACCCTGTAGGCATAATTTAGAAAACTAGGTAAGGGTGTTAAATATTAGTTTAAATGTTAATTTGGAGTATATGGAGCCCAAGGAAGGTTATATGGGTATTATTTTAGGAAATGAGTTAATTAATTTAGGAAAAACGTGAATTGCAGGATTTGAGTTTCGGGCACCGGGGGCGTAGGATCTGGGTTTTAATAAGACTCTCATTAAGCCAGGTAAGAGGAATAAATTATAGCAGTATTTTTGATATTATTGATTGAATGAATATGTGAAAAATGAAGTTATGATATTTTTTTCCCTGTGAAATTAGCATATTATAAATATTAGATGAAAATTGTGTGGCTTATGATGTATATTGAAAAATGTGAAATTTGATGATGAGTATTTTCTGAGAAAATGATGAAATGAGAACTATCAATATGTTTGCTGGAAATGATGAAAATGATATATAAATACGTGTTTAGAAATGATTTTTATGAAAATGGGAAAATATGAATACTGATTTGAGTATGTTGAGAAGTATTGAAAAATGTGAAATGAGTTATATGCTAACATGAGAATGAAATAGAAAAGATATATATATATATATATATATATATATGTATGTATGTATGTATTACTATGAAGCGAATTTTGAAATTTGGGAATATTGCAATGTAAATTATGTAAAATGAACATTGAAATGTGGGAATTGAAATATGAATATGGAAATGTAAATATTGAAATGAGTATACTAGGAAATGTGAACATTGCAAAGTGCGAAAACTGCAATGGTATCATTGGAATATGATTAATGAAATGCCAATACCACATAATGATTGTGGGTATGTGGTAATGATAACCCTGATGGATAGATATGGAAATCCTAATGATGAGTTGTGATATTGAGCATGGTACCATTGCTAGTGGTGTTAGTGCAACCACACGGACTCATGGAGTGTGTGGCGTGACAGTCGACTGAGCTGTATAGTAGATTTGTTGTGTCTCTTGAGTCCAGATCAGGGCTATAGGCTGGCCAGTCGTACTACAGATACGAGGATATGTGATATGATATTTTGATCTAACTGAGTCGGCCAACTGCGGTTAGATCCATAATTCGGGCCGCACAACCTTGACCATGGGGGAAAGCATGGCGTAATGAATATCCTCAGGGCAGTCATGAGTTACAGACACGAGTATATTAGTTATCAGGGACACTCATGAGCTATATGAAAATGGAAATGAAATGAAAATGGAAATGCAATGAAAGAAATGAGGGAAGAAGTAGTGTGAGTTAATAATATAAATAAATGAGGCAAAGTAAAACTCTCAGCCTGAGGGCTTACCGAGTAAGGTGAGTGCCTGGATAATTCTCAGTTACAGCTGAACCCGAGTAATTAGGTAAGGTTACAAACAATATCAGGGCAGAGGAAAGCTACTTGTATGGGCGGGTAAGCTTTCCTATTCTCAAGTACTTTGCTAGTAAACATGACTTGTGTATGAATGATTTTGGAAATGAAATTAAAAGCTTTTAAAATCTTGTGATGTATATCTATATGAGTATGAAAATGAACTTGTATACTTTCTCAGATGGAAATCATTTTAATAAGTATTTTGATATAACTGAACTCATGTTTGTTTTACTGTAATCCCAAGAGGGGGGTGAATTGGTATTTTAAAATTTATCCCCTAGGTCAATCTACTAATAACAGTATTACACAAACCTAAGGTCAATTTAACGCGTATAAAATAAATCAGTATATATATGTTTAGCAGAAATTAAACTGCACTAGAAATTTAATTAACCATACACAATAAAGCAATAAAGAGCTCAACACCAAAAATGTTATCAAGGTTTGGCAAATTGCCTACGTCCCCGCCCTGACTAACAAGCACAAGGATTACACTATAAGCTCACTTAATGGGTGGAGCAGCACATAAAACAACCAGGTCAATTAGCATAGGGCTGACCTCAACCTTTACATACAATCCTTCTTGGACTGGATTACCGCCCCTTCAAGCCACGCCTGGACTACAACAATATTTCTCAATAATAAACTGGATACAGTGATTATGCTTCTCAATCAAGCAGATATGTACCAAATGTAATTAATCAACCACACATCAACAATATAGGAAATTGTAAGATCGCTGATGTGATTTTGTGCAAGCAAACACTCAAAAAATATAATCACAAATATGTTCAAGAGTGTTCTAACAAGCTAATCTTTGAAACAAGATATAACAAATATCAATAATAGATTATAGTTTCAAAGATGCTAGCAAGAATATTCAAACTAACTCAAAAATATTTTCCTTAATGAAATAAGCACAAGAGTTTATTGAAAAATATAGCTTGTAAAATATTTTGCACAGCAAAAATTATAGTTATAAAAATCTTGCAACAACAATGTAAAGATCCTCAAACTACTGAGTTTTCCCAACACAAGATTTATCAAATTTAAATCTGTGGGTAAACTCTTTGGTTAATTCTCCAAAATCAATAACAATCAACAACCAAGATATTGAGAGTATTAAGCAATCTATAACAAAGCAATAGCATAATAAAAACTCTCACAGTACTAGGATTAATCAAAGGAATAAGTGTATGAGAGGATTTGAAGTAGAATGGATAAAATAAGTTTTTTGAGTTTGAGAGGATTTTTTGTTAATGATTTCTCTAATTTCTTGCTAATCTTCACAAATGAGGCCCTATATATAGAAGTAGCCCAAATTATAACCATTAAGGACTCATAGGACATTATTAGAATTGTTTAAAAACCATTTAGAAAAAATAACCTCGTTTAACTAATTTTAAGCTCGGTAAAAAATAAATAACCTGAGAGTTTTCAGGTGGCTGAACCACGGTTCGGTCACTCGAGCATACTAAGTTCAAAAAGTCACTTTTGAACGTTCGGGTGTCCGAATCATGGCTCGGTTTGCTGAACCAAGGCGATTTTCATTCTGCCTGCATTTCGGTCTCCTGGTCTATAATTTGGTTAACCGAACTCATGTGTTTGGTCGCCCGAGGCCATTTTGAACGTAAATGTTCGGTTGGCTGAATTGGTGAAAAAGGTTAGCTTAGCAGTTCGGTCGACCATGGACGGTATGTGAAATTTAGTTTAGTTTACCGAACTCAGGTCAACATGTTGACCAGTCCATGGTTCGGGTGTCCAAGGTGTTTTGAACATAGCAGGTTTAGTCGCCCGACCTCTCACTATTTTACCTATTTAGTCCAATTCATTTCAATTCTCTCCCCCGATAATGTAAGTGATTATGGGGACTATTTTGTGCATTTGTGTAGGAACCTAAGGTCTTTCTAAGGTCTAAGAGCTTACAACAAACCTATATGCACGATATGCAAAGATTGTTACAGACCTTTTTTCTTATAATTACTATTACATACCCAAATTGAATAATAATAATATAAATTACAACATAAATAATCTTCAGGGTTTTCAAGCTTTACTTCATATGCCATAAATTTATCTGCTAATATAAACCTGCACACAAACTAGATAGTCATCAAATACTTTGAGTATTTGTCATTATCAAAACCAAGTATGACTTATGAGGTCAACAGGCGGGTGAGCTTCCCTATTCTCAGGAACTTTGCTGGTAACATAAGTCATGTACGAATGATTTTGGAAAATAAATTAAAAGCTTTTAAAAGCTTGTGATGTATATCCATACGAGTATGAAAATGAACTTGTATACTTTCTCAGATGGAAATCATTTTAATGAGTATTTTGATATAACTGAACTCATATTGCCACGCACTGTAAATAATTTATTCCATCTTATTGAGATGTGTCTCACTCAAATTATCTAAACATTTTAGGGAACAGAGACAGACCAGGTGATAAGGCTTCGAGATAGTGTGGAGCTGATACCTTGATATAAAGGGTGAGTGTTGGACTAGGGAGGTGTAATTTTCCTAGGGTTGTGTTGTTTTTGGGTATGATAGAATGGGTGTATATGTATATTGATACTCTAGATATTGTATTCTGGATTGTATGTACATTATGTCTTCCGCTGTTAGGTTGATGAAAATAAAATGTCTATTTACCTGTTACCCAATGCGGGTCGGGTTATGTGAGTGGTATCATAGTTGTTGACATGACCGATGTGATGCTTGATGTGTATGGTTTAATTATTATTGATGATTTCTTTAAAAAAAATAGTATGAAAAATCATGGCATCACACTCCCCCTGTCCATCCTGCACTTTATCTATCAACTTTACCAATTCTGCATCATTCCTTTTAGCAGTTTTAATCTTCTTTTACAAGGTAGGTTGTAACACTAGATTGACAATAGATGCCTAGTGATCATCCTCTACTAACTCCATACCGAGCCTTTCCAGGTCCATCTGAATCGGATGCTAAATCTCCATTGCTAACAATGCTGCACTCACTGATTTCTGCCTTAGAGCATCAGCCACCACATTTGTTTTCCTTAGGTGGTAGCTAATAGTGCAATCATAATATTTAATGAGCTCTAGCCATCTTCTTTGCCTCATATTCAATTCTTTCTGAGTGAAGAAATACTTCAAACTTTTATGGTCAGTGAAGATTTCATATCTCCCACCATAAAGATAATGCCTCCAGATTTTTAGTGCATACACCACTGTAGCTAGCTCTGAATCATGTACCAGGTAGTTATTTTCATACTCTTTAAGCTGCCGAGAAGCATAAGCAATAAATCTTTCATGTTGCATTAACACACATCCGAGTCCCTTCTGGGACACGTCACTATATATCAAAAGTCTATCTTCTCCTTATGGAATAGATAACACCAGTACAGTGACCAACCGCTGCTTCAACTCCTGGAAGCTCTGCTCACACTTGTCAGTCCATTCAAACTTTACATTTTTCCTCGTGAGTAGTGTTAGTGGACCCGATAATTTGGAAAAACCATGCACAAAACATCAGTAGTATCCTCCCAGACTTAGGAAACTTTTGATCTCCTGTACGTTCCCCAGTCTCACCCAATTCACCACTGCTTCTATTTTACTTGGAGCTACTGATATGCCGTCCTCGGAGATCACATGCCTAAGGAAAGTGACCTGCCTCAGCCAGAATTCACATTTCTTAAATTTAGTGAACATTTTCTTTTCCCTTAATACTTGCAAAACCAGCCTCAGATGATTCTCGTGCTCCTCAAAACTCTTCGAGTAGACCAATATATCATCAATAAATACCACAACAAACTAGTCTAAGTATTGATGGAACACCCAATTCATTAGGTCCATAAATACTGCTGGTGCATTAGTCAGTCCGAACGGCATTATCAAGAACTCATAGTGCCCATACCTGGTTCGAAAAGCTGTTTTTGAAACGTCCTCTACTTTAACTTTCACCTGGTGATATCCTGACCGAAGATCAATCTTGGAATAGACCTGGGTCCCGTGGAGCTGATCAAATAAATCGTCGATTCTGGGAAGAGGATATTTATTCTTGACTGTCACTTTGTTTATTTCTCTATAATCAATACACATCCTCATAGTCTCGTCTTTCTTCTTTACAAATAGGATTGATGCTCCCCAAGGCAACACGTTAGGTCTAGTAAACCCTTTATCCAACGACTCTTGCAACTGGTTTTTCAATTCTTTTAGTTCAGCTGGAGTCATTCTGTAGGGTCCTTTAGATATCGGTGCCAATCCTGGTAATAGATCCACGGTAAATTCAATTTCCTGATTTAGTGGTATACCAGGTAATTACTCTGGAAAAATATCTGAAAATTCTCTAACTATTGGAATATCAACTTGTTTCAATTCTTCCTTTGGAATTTCCTTTATATAGGCAACATATCCCTGGTAACCACCCTGAAGTAGCCTCCTTGCCTGAATAGCTGACACCAGTTGTGGTGAGGCGTGCACACGTGATCCTATGAATATGAATTAATGCTCACCTGGGGGTCTGAAGATCACTTCTTTTTTATGACAATAAATGCTGGTGATTATTAGTTGTCAGTCAGTCCATACCCAATATCACATCAAATCTTCGTATATTTAATATCACGAGGTTGGCTGGTAATACTTTCTTTTGAATACCAACTAAAAAGTTTTTAAGTACCCTCCTATGCCTTACTATTGATCTAGTCAGCGTGGCTACTGACAACTCAATATCTAATAGCTACACCTTAACCCTAGATAATTTAGCATATCCCGACGACACAAAAGAATGGGTGACACCTGTGTCAAATAAAACAAGAACTTTATATGGTAAAACAGTAAGAATACCTGTCATGACGTCTTCGGCAATCTCAACATCTCCCGACGTCAATGCATAAACCCTTTCCGGTGTTGTATTCATCTGCTGGCCGCCACCCTTAGGTGCCTGATTATATCTTCGAATCTGTCTAGGGGTTGGTGCACTGTTCGGTGGCCAATGACACTCCCATGCTATATGTCCGGGTCTACCACATATGTAGCAAACATTGTTTCCCAATCGACATGCTCCCATATGTCTCCTATCGCATATAGGGCAAATAGGGTATATCTGCTCGCCTTGATACCCATGATCTCCTCTCTCCTATTTCTAAGCTTTGCCATATCTATCTCCCCTCCAAGGGCATTGGCTAGACCCTGCCTAGAAACCCAGAGGCGTGGGCCTCTTTCTCTGACTTGGGGTCCCTACATGCCTCTGGCTACTCTCCTCTACCACTGTGGCCCTGTCCACCAATTCAGAGAAATCTTGCACTTTTAGGACTACCACCTGCTTGTTGATATCATGCCTCGAGCCCCTCTCAAACATCCTTGCCTTTTTCACCTCATCTAGGACGATGTAGGGGGCAATGCGTGACAACCCAATGAACTTTGCCGCATACTGCTGGATCGTGAGATTTCTCTGAGTCAATTTTAGAAATTCTGCTACCTTAGCCTCTCTGACGGTGGTAGGAAAATAACGATCAAAGAAGCCAGGTCATAGCCACTGGTACACGTCTCTGCTCGTCCAATAATCTCGTAGCTGTCCACCATCTCTCGCCCTCACCTATCAATTTATAGGTAGCATAGAGAACCCTCTGTTCATTTGTATAGTGGATCACCATCAATATTTTCTCGATCTCCTTCATCTAGTTTTCGGCCACTATAGGATCGGCTCCTCCTGAGAACGCCGGAGGATTCATTTTGGTAAACTTCTCAATGGTACAACCCTAGTCTGTCGATAGGCCTCCCTTTCTCTCTAGAGTTTCGTGCAATCTCAGTCATAACCTGCTGAGCCACGCTACGCAGAATAGCATCTGAATCCCTACCATCCGCACTAGAGGGGCCTGCACCATCGTCACCACTAGTGTGGGCACTGTTACTCCCAGGGTCCATTCTGGAAAGAAGTTTAACATAGTCTGAGGACCCTGTCTACATAACATAACTAACATATTTATTTAACAAAAATTTCATATCCTTAACTAACTTATCATCCTTATTCTCAACTTAAGATTCAGTCCCGAAATTGAGAAACACAATCCGAAAATAGTTTACTATGACTTTCCTGAAATCGTCACCTCAGGAAAAACATAGAAACCACTACGAAAATCTTGTTTCCCGATCACAAAACCAAAACCCTAAATACTCATCTTAATTTTCCCCTAACATCAACTCACCCAAATTCCTGTTCTATTCCTATACTCTAGTATTGTTTTCCGTTGTACGCTATAATCTACAGAACCTAGGAATCTAGGCTCTAATACCAAATTGTAACGACCTAAATTTTCAAACCATTTTTTTTTTTTTTTTACTATCAAGCTATAAATCATAACTCTGATACCCTGTATATAAATATCTGTTACCATCACGGCCCTGAGTGGATGTCGTGGTAATCTGTGCATTCCATGTATATTACTTATGCAGCGGAAAAACATTAATATCCAAACCATATTCCAAAATACACAATACCAGAGTACTACTGATCTACCTATAAATATATACACACATGTACATCATTTCCCAAAAATCCCAAATACTAAGGATGTAATAACCAGAAAAAAATTAAAAAAATTAATTAATTAAAATTATTAATCAATTAATTAGTTAAATATTATTAAATTAATGTATTAAATAAATAAATAAAAAGAAATAGTAAGAAAAAAAAAGTTAAGAGTAATTATTGATTAATTAATTAATTAAAATAATCATTAAGTATTATATATATATATATATATATAAGATTGTATAATATAATAGAGTAATGATTATAATATTATATATATAAATTGTTAAAAACTTTCTCAGGCAGCTTGCTTCCTGAGATTTAATCTCAAATTGAGATTTGGAGCCCCCAGACGAGATTCTCTTGTTCTCTCTTCAATATCTCTATCTCTCTCGTCTCACTCCTCCCTCTTCCTTCACTCTCTTCTAAATTTCTCGGCGGATATTGAGCCGATTGGAAAACGAAAGGTACCATTGGGTTCTTAGATCCGCCATCGACATTTCTACTAAAGCGGATTTATCGTGGGAGCGGTGTAGACACCACTCCTGAGGAAAGGTATATTTCATCTAAATCCTTAATTTCTCTTTAAATGTACCATTAAATTGATGATCAGGCACCACCACAGGGTCCTAGTCGTGATCGTCGTCATTTTGAAGTGAGTAAATTTTCAATTGAGGTTTTCTAGGCCCCACTCAAAAGCGAGAGTGGAATTTGGGAAAATAGGTAAATTGAGGGTATAATTATTTATTTGGAATTTATAAGCCTAAGAGATATTAAAATAGTATTTTATTTAGGGTTAATTTAATGGAATTAGGACTTTTGATTCAATGCTTGGTGGGCGCCGTAGATATTTTTCAGGGTCCCTGTTGGCGTAGTTCAAGAAACCAGGTAAGGAAAAATATATATATTAAACCAAAATTTTTATAAATTTAATAGAAAATGAATTGTGTTATATATATGTGTATATGTTTCGGTATGGGTTTAAAATGCCAACCATTTAAATTATGTTTTTCCGAACTTATGGTTGTTTATTAGGTATGTATATGCGAAGATGAACTGATGAAAGTGAAAGATATTTTCAGGATAATTATGTAAGATAAAAAAGGTATATTTTGAGTATATGAACGTTAAATGTTGGTTGACTTATTTTACAGGCAATGTATGAATTTTATTGCTAAATTATGTGACATGAGTAAATGTAAGTTCTATACAAATATATGTTAAATGTACGAGATGAAGGCTAAGTAAGTAAAACATTAAGAATGAAATATGATATGAACCATGCTGCTTGTGTATGTTAATGCAACCATGTAAATGTATGACAACTAAAAAATGTTGGGTAAAACAGCTGAAAAATGTTAGGTAAAACAGTTGAAATATGTTGGGTAAAATAACTAAAAAATGTTGGGTAAAATAGCTGAAACAACTGAAAAATGTTGGGTAAAACAGCTGAAAGATGTTGGGTAAAATAACTGAAAAATGCTTAGTATGTAATGAAATGAAACGGAAATGGAAATGAATGAAATGAAAATGAAGTGTGAAATGTGAACAATGTAAAATGGGAAAGAGTCACTTAAAGTGAAATGAAATGAAATGTAAGTTATGAACATGAACATAGGTGAATGGTTGAATAATGACAGAAAGAATAATGTATTATGATATTAGAAGTATCTATGCTCGTAGAACATGTTACGATTGGACGGGGCGTACTTTTCACATGAGGGCTTGCTAAGAAAGGCGAGTGCGCTAGTAACTTCAGATGTAGCGGTAGTTGCATAACGTACTAGGGCAGAGAGAACCTACTTGTATGGACGAGTAGATTTCCTTATCCTTGGGGCCTTCGCTGGTAAACCTTTGTTTGAACCGTGTGAGTACAAGATCAATTTAATACTTGAGGGCTTACTAAGTAAGGTGAGTGCCCTGGTATACTTCAATTGTGACCTTCGGGTTGCCAAATATATCAGAGCAGAGGGGTGCTACTTGTATGGGCGGGTTATCACTCCTATCCTTGGATAATCTCGTGGGTTAAATCTTTTGCATGTGATTGATTAGGTTCAGAAAATGATTTCAAAAATTATGTTAATGATTTTCAAATGTTAAATATTATGTTGTTATATAAACTCATGTTAGCCACACACTGTTTTAATATATTGTTTCTTCCTTTACTGAGATGTGTCTCACTTGAATATGAAATTATCTTTTCAGGATTTCCTCGAGATCAAGCTTAGAGAGCTCGAGATTTTATAACATTTTTGGGAAATAGAAAGAGAAAAGGGTATATTTTTATGTTAATTTTGAGATGTATAAATTTATATTTTATGTTTTATGTTATATGTTTTAAGTTTCCTGAGATATGGATAGTTGAGAATACTGGTGTCTCGACGTCCCGGCATGCGTGTGCCCCTGGCAACAAAATAAAAATGAATTTTAATTTTCAAGGAAAAGTATAAATATCGGAGTCGCCACTAACCTTTTAGTGTGGTTAGAACACATGATTATTATCCTGTTAAGGGTAGAATGGGTCTATGTTACTAGAGTTGGGCTCGGGAGTTCGGTTACGCGAGGGGAAGGTATGAGCACCCCCTGCGCGCTCGTTCTTACGAACAGTACCTAATTAATTTGGAATTATCCGTAAGTTAATCTAATAAGTGTTTTAAATTACCCCTCTATTAGTAGATTTACAAATATACATGCAGTATAAATAAATAAATAAATAAATAATACAAAAATATAGATATTATATATATTCCCTCAGAATTAAAGGTACGTGAAGCCCGGAGGCTAATACCCTAATATTAAAATCATAGAGATAAAATTAAGAAAATATTTTCATGAAAATAAATACTCTAGTACATATAAGACCAAATAACAAAAAAAATAAAAATTTTAACAATAGTAATAATAATATTAATAGTGATAATAATGATAATATTAATAAATAATAATAGTAATAATAATACTAATATTAATAGTGATAATGATTAATACCATAATGATAACAATACTAAAAATGATAAAAATAATAATAAATATTAATAGTAATAGTAATGATAATAGTAGTATTAGCAGTAATAGTAAGTAATACAATAATAATAATAGTAATAGTAATAGTAATAGTAATAATAATAATATTATTAAAATAGTAATAAATATAATATGCATATTTCAACTAAAAGACACTTACCTTAATATGAACACACAATCAATGATATACTTAATACATATAAAAACAATATTACCTAAACTAAGGAAACAATCTACTCATCAAATTATGGAAACCAAGTAGCCCTAATGTTAGCAGGTAATTATACAAGGGCAAGTAGACGGAGAAATCATGGCAACAATTTAAGCTAATACTAACATGTAAATATTTAATATGACTACTAAATGGGAAATCATAGAAGTAAATCGATTCAAAAATTGATGTACAACCCTAAAAATTAATATGTCAAATATGAAATAAACACTAAATATGTCCAATAATAATAACACTACGCATGAACATTAAGTATGACGTACAATGACAAAAGCCCTAAACATGTAAATATCAAACAACAATGCCCTTAATTAAATAAGTACAACGATAAAGACTACCCTAAATGCACAAACATTAAACATTCAATAATAACAAAAATAACCCTCAATATGAAAATCGAACAGTTAAGATAGCCATAACAATAAGAAAAACCCACCATATGAATATAACAACAAAAAAAATCCTAATCATGAATATTTGAATATACAACAACAATGACTGCTTTAAATATGCACACATATACGTTTACATGCAACACCAATAAATGCAAAAACTCAAAGTAATTAAACTTGAACACACATTAATAATGAAAACTCTACAAAAAGATATAAACCTTAATATTAACAAATATTATATAAAGATATCCCCAAACAATATTATATGTCAAAAAAAAATTAAAACTTTAAATATTGAGACAGTTAATAAGAGTTCTACAAATACTAACAAAACAAAGTAAAAACATTAAAAGTAAAATACGATAAAAATAAAAAGGGTCCTGCACACACATGAACAACAATCGTTAAATATTATAATAATATTCAGCATTTAAAATATATGGCAAACACAATAAAAATCCAAACTTGAATGAACCTATCTACATATATATATACCGCCGGGGATGAAGGTGGCTTCGGGTGGTTGCAGCAGAGTTGCTGGAAGACTGTGGCTCGTGGGCTGTGCGGAGGCTGCTGCAGGTAGCCTGGTGAGGAGGCTTGCCGGAGGTTCAGGTTCAGTCTGGTGTTGATAGAGAACGCCTGTGATAGTGGAAGGTGCCGCTGCTATCGCTGGAGGCTGGAATGGTGCGGTGGTTCTCAGGCGTTGCTGCTCTGCTATGACTGGTCAGAGATTTCCCGACTGATTGCTTGCTGTGATGGCCAAGGATGATGGAGGATTGACACCCGGGGGCGGTGGTTGTTTGGAGGGTCCTCCCGGTGGCCGCTGGCGACGGCGGTGGCGTGGGTTAGGGGGCGACGACGGGGCTGCTACTGCTGCTGCGAAGGTTGACTACGGGTGCTCTGGTGTGGCGTGGATGGAGCTGGTCTGCTGTGAAGAGTGGTATGGAGGAGGGATGGGAAGGCAAAGGCGGCGATCTGTCGTAGAGGGGCGTCCGGGGCTGTAATGGCGGCGGACGGGAGTTGCAGAGAGGTTTGCCGGGGAGAGGGAGAGATTTGGCAGGAAGAAGAAGAAGAAGAAGAAGGAGCTGCGAGTGGTGGTGTTTCAAAGATATGATGGAGATAGAGAGGCTGCGGCTGTGTGTGGAAAAGAGAGAACCAGCGGGAGGCTATAGGTTTTTTTGTTTTCTTTTTGGTCTCCGCGCTGTACCCCACTGTTTGTGTGCGCCCACCGCAACCCCCTCCCACCCCCCCCGGTTTGTGCTGTGCTTTGGCCTCCTTATTTATAAAAACTCTAACCCTAAAAATCCTTCTAATCTTTTCCTTTTTTATTTTTTTTCTTTTTATACTTTTATGTTAATAAAATATATGGAAATAATAATAATAATAATAATAATAATAATAATAATACTAATAAAGATGGAAATAGTAAGGTAATAATAAGAATGATAAAAATAACGAAAATAGTAATAATAAAGTAACAATAATAAAATAATAATAATAACAATAACGATAATGAAAATACTAAAAATAATAATGACAATAATAATAATAATAATAATGGTGGTAATAATAAGAATAATAATGAAAATAATAATAGTAATAATAATAATTATATTTACAGTTAAAGATAATAATAATAACAACAACAACAACAATAATAATAATAATAATAATAATAATAATAATAAAAGAGTAATAAATAGTGATAATAATAATAATAATAATAATAATAATAATAATAATAATAAAAGAGTAATAAATAGTGATAATAATAATAATAAATATATCCAAAATAATAATAGTAAAGTAATACTAATAATACTACTAGTAATAAATAATAATACAAATACTTATAAGAAAGTAATAATAAAATAAAGATAAAAAATACAAATAATAATAAAATAATAATAATAAAAATAAGGTAATAATAATAATAATAATATAATGAGAAGGGACCCCTTATTTTTTTTGGCAAGGGCAAAAATAGGGTGTCTACAACTAGTATTTGGGAATTATGTTTTGGAGACATGTATATATATGACTACAAGTGGTGAATAGTTAATTTGGATTATAGATAGGAATAGTAAACTTTGGTATTATATTTGTGGAGATTATATTTATGTTTTCTACTGCGTACATGATATTAGTATGTGGATTATCAGGTAAATGAATGAATTAGTAGCACTCCGGGCCCACATAGAGGGTCGAGGCATTACAAAGGAATCTATAACTCAGCCCAAAACTCACCCCAGAATTATGTCAACTTAGTCGTCTCCTCTATCTCTAAGCCGACCCTATACGTCTCTCTAGGTTACCTGAAATATTACAATGCTCGGGTAAAACACCTCTCAGTAAGGAGAAACATGTTATTACCAGTGTGTGGCATATGATTCTGTACACAAAACATAATTTTTAATTAAATTATAAATGAGAAATCATGCAAAAGTATCTGTATAATAACCTATACCTATGTCATTTAAAATACAGAATTTCTGAGTTATCTATTCAATCATACTTCTAATTATAATGGGTAATCTCTATTTTCTGTGTATACTACATGCGTACATAATTTTGAAAATTTTCCTGGATGGCTGTATATCATGATTTAATCCTTCATGATAGGGTTGTACAGCCCGTAGGCAGGACTAAACACTGGTTGGCCCACTAGTGCTAGTCTAATTGTATTTCTGTATATGTCTATAGCACAAAAGGCCCGCTCCACCTGATCCGGACACTAGGGAGCCCTTTACTCTTTATATGGCACAATCGACATTCAACCCCATACTTTATCTGAGACGTATGGTTGTACTGTCTATATTGTATAGCTATGGTACCGTACTCTGTAAACTGCTCTGTTCCACTAGAGTTTGATACTATATAATACTATTTCTATATAATATCTATCTGTTTTACCATGATTCTGTATCAACTGTATTTATCATGATGTTGTAATTCTCTATATTAACCATGACGCTAGAATATAACTATATATCTGTATCAATTGTAATTCTATATGTTATGGTTCTATGCTTTGTGTAGACACCCTATTTTTGTCCTAACCAAATAGAACACGGGGTCCCCTCATTATTTTCATTATTATTATTACCTTATTATTATTATTATTATTTATTATTATTATTATTAGTATTTTATTATTACTTTCTTATAATCATTATTTATTTATTATTATTACTAGTAGTATTATTAGTATTACTTTACTACTATTATTTTGGATATATTTATTATTATTATTATTATTTTTCTATATTATTAGTACTTTACTATTATTTTGCTAGTATTATTATTATTATTATTATTATTATTATTATTATTATTATTATTATTATTATTATTTTTCTATTATTATTATTATTATTATTATTTTTAGCATTAGTATCTTATTTTGGCTATTATTATTTTTATTATCTTTATCTTTATTAGTAATGTTATCATTATTATTATTATTATTAATTATTACTTTTAATATTTGTATTATTACTTTATTTTTATTAGTATTATTATTATTATTATTTTACTGATAATATCTTTATTATTTTTATTTTTACTATAATTATTTATTATTATTTACTATTAGTAGTAGTGTTATTATTATTATTACCTTATTGATACTTATATTATTATGATAATTATTATTATTATTATTATTATTTCTATTTTCATTATTACCATAAAAATAAAATCAAAAAGGAAGTTTTTTCTTAGGGTTTTCACAAATTTTTTTTTTATAAAAAGAGGGGCAGCAGCGCACAGCCGGGGCGGACAGAGAAACCAAAGCCCAGAAAAAAAAAAGTTGTTTCTTTTCTTCTTCTTCTCCTTCTTCCATCCTCTCGGTCTCTTTCATATGATTCCTCTATTCCATCACCACCCTACAGCAGCCATCTTCTTCTCCTCTGCTCCACGCCCGAACCTCCACAGCCACCGCAGCCCCTTCACTCTGCAACTCCCGCAGCCGTCCAGCCACCAGCAGCAACCTCTAGACAGCCACGAGCCACACCAGAGCCCTCTGCAACTCCTTTGCCCTATGTGTCATTCCCTCAGCAAGCTACACCACCAGGAGTCTTCTGTTCCAGGATCCGTCAGAACCCTGCCATCATCTCCGACGTTCTCTCCGGCTATTCACAGCACAGATTGAAGCTCGGCTCCCGCCTGCTCCAGCAATCCAGCCTCGAAGACCCACTCCATCACCTGGCCAATCACCCTGTCTCAGTTCCTGCCAGCTCCAACACCATAACAACCTTCAACTCCGGCAAACTTTGCAGCTCCTCAGGTCCCGGCAACCCCCACGGTAATTCTCCATGCATGACCATCAGTACACACATGTGCACCTATATTTTTAATTTTTTATTTTCTTTCTTTCTTTTTCTTTTTCTTTCCTGTTTGGTTTATTTCTTTGTTTTGATTTATTCTAATGTTTGGGTTTCATTGTAAATGCAGGTGGCCTGCTTAGGTTGTATTAATTATATATATTAAATGAATACCATTCGTTTTATAATGTTTTTATATTTATTTTAATATTTAATATTCATGGTAAATTTTTTTTTTGTATTTGTTCTATAGGTTGATTGTTTTATTATTATTGTTGTGAAATTTTTATAGTTGGATTTTGTCTTAATATTTAAAGTTTAACCTTTTGTATTCATTGAGTTATTATTATTGTAGGATCCTTAATGTTATAATACGTGGTCATATGTCTATTATTCATGTTTTAAGTTTTTATTATTATAGTTATTTTAATGTTCAATTGTCATATTTAGGATCGTTTTTGTTATTATTACATATTTAATATTGATGTATTTAGAATAGTTGTTATTATTGTACTTATTTACTAAAGGGCGTTATGGTTTGATATTTACCTAGTTAGGGCTTTTGTTATTGTATGTCATACATAATGTTCACATTAGGATCATATTCAATATTAGTATTTAGGGTTTTTGCCATAATTAATGTTCATATGTAGTGTCATTATTATTGTTCATATTTAATATTTATTTCATATTTGGCATATTAATATTTAGGGTTGTAATTATGTTATGTTATTATTTAAGCATATTTTAAGATTTTTATTAGTTTCCATATTAAGGCTCATTGTTTCATATTGTTTTGTTATCATATATGCATATTCATATCTATTATGGTTTGTCATTGTACATATCTATATAATATTATGATTTATTATTTTGTGTTGTATATACTATGGTTCATTATCATGTAGTAGTATCGTTAGGGTCTTGATTATTTAATGTTTATATTTAATAGGATTTTAAGTATTTCACATTATCACGGTTTAGGTATTTTTTTTAGAGTTTGGATTATGTCATGTTCATATTTATTAGGGTTTTGATCACTATATAGTGTCTTTGTGTACTTTTAGGGTTGAAATTGCTTCCATATAAATTATGTACTTAAGATTTTAGGTCATTATTGTACTCACTTTATATTTAATATTTGTATAGTTAAGGTTGTGTGTTAATTTTGGTAGTCATATTGAATAGGTACGCATTAATTTTAGAGATAACTCGTTTCCATAAATTCAATCATTTTCTTGCCCTTTTCATTAGTTTACATATTTTAATCCTAAGTTCAGTTGGTTTCCTTAATCAAGTATTTACATATGTGTGTCTTGTGCATATCTTATTGCTATTATTGTCATTTATTATTATTATTATTATTATTATTATTATTATTATTATTATTATTATTATTATTATTATTATGTGCTGAATCATTATGGTATCATTACTATTATATTATTGATGTGTTATTATTGTTGATATGAGATTACCATCAGGGCAGTGTTATTGTGATTATGTGTTGTTAGTGCGTGTTATATAATTATTATAATATTATTATTTATGTAGTAGTGTTGTGATATTATTATGTACATGCTATTATAGTATCCGGTTGTATTATTAATGTAATATTATTAGTATAGGATTGTTATTATAGTAGTATGTCTCTATTATTGTTACCATTGTGATCATTTCCTATTAATATTCCTAGTAGATATTCTTAGTATTTTTGTTTCTATGGTATATTTATATTTTGTATTATGTATTATTGTATTTATTATTTTATAATATTATATTATTTTCATGATTTTCTATCCCTATGATTTTATTGCGGGGGGTATTAGCCTTTGAGTTTCACGTACCTTTAAGCTCTGAGGAAATATATATGTAATTATTATATTTATTTAGTTATTTATTTATTTTTCATATGTATTTATAAATTCATAAAAAGGAGTAATTTAAATACTTATTAGATTAACTTAGGGATAATTTCAAATTAATTAGGTACCGTTCGTAAGAACGGGCATATAGGGGGTGCTTGTACCTTCCCCTCGCGTAACCGAACTCCCGAGCCTAACTCTGGTAACGTAGACCCATTCTACCCCTAACGGGGTAGTAATCATGTGTTTAAACCATACTAAAAGGTTAGTGGCGACTCCAACATTCCCTATTTTTCCTTGAAAATTAAAATTCATTTTTATTTCGCCATCCGGAGCACACGCGCTCCCGGGGACGTCACGACACTTTGTAAATCATGGTTCTGTAAAACTATGTATAATCATGGTTCTGTAAAACTCTGTATAATCATGGTTCTATAAAACACTGTATAATCATGGTTCTGTAAAACACTATATAATCATGGTTCTGTAAAACTCTATATAATCATGGTTCTATAAAATACTATATAATCATGGTTTTGTAAAACTCTGTATAATCATGATTCTGTAAAACACTGCATATACATGTTTCTATAAAATACTATATTTCCATTGTAGTGATCCTAAATAAAAAAATAAAAAAATAAAAAAAATTATAAAAAATAATTACCAAAAAAAGTTTAAAATTAAAATAAATAAATAAATTAATTAATTAAAATTAAATAATTAAATAATAATTATTAATTAAATAATAATATAATGTAATATATATATACATACATATAAGTAACTCTGCTAAGCTTTTAAAGCTTCAAGAGATTGAATTTGAAACGAATTGCTGCAGAGGCTGTCTCCCCACCCCCTAATTTCATTCACTTATGCCACTCCTTCGTTCTTCCCTTTCTCTCCTTAATTTCTCGATGAATATTTGGCCGATCGGGGAACAAAAGATGCCGTTAGATTTCTAACTCCGTCACCAACATTTCTACTGGAGCGGATTTGTCATGGGAGTGACTTAGGCACTACTCCTGGGGAAAGGTAACTTTTCCCCATTTTCCCAATTTCTCCTTAAATATGTCATTAAATTGACGATCAGGCACCACCACATGGTCCTAGTCACGATTGTCATTATTTTGGCCTGAGTAAATTTTCAATTGGGGTTTTCTAGGCCTCACTCCAAAGCGAGAGTGGGATTTGGGGAAAAAAAAAGTAAATTGACTATATTTGAGGGTATAATTATTGATTTAAAATTCATGGACCTAGAAAGTATTAAAATAGTATTTTATTTAGGGTTAATTTAATGAAACTAGAATTTTTAATTTCAGGGTCTGGGTGAGCGTCGTAGGCATCTTTTTAGGGTCCCTATTGGTGTAGTTCAAGAAATCAAGTAAGGCACCCCCAGGGTGTGGTTCAGGTGGTAGTGCGGACTGCGAGAGTGTCTTTCACGAGGTCAGGTGTTCAAACCCTCCCGGGTTCGTTTCCGCTCCTAGACTCTTGAATTTACCCTCCCTTTGGAGTTGTGGGGTCAACTTCAAGGGGCACAAGATTAGTCACGTGGACCGTAAAACGGACACGTGGATACCCGGTGCGTAATCCAAAAAAAAACAGAAATCAAGTAAGGCGAAAAAAATATATATCAAATCAGAATTTTAATGAATTTAATGAAAAATGAATTGCGTTATATATACGCGTATATGTTTCGGTTTGGGTTTAAAATGCCAACCCTTTAAATTTTGCTTTCTGAGCTTAGGGCTGTTTTATTAGAACTTATATGTGAAATTGAACTGATGAAAGTGAAATATTTTTCAGAATAATTATGTAAGAAATTAAAGGTATTTTTCTAGTATGTGAATGTTAATGTGAGTTGGCTTATTTTATAGGAAATATATATGAATTTTACTGCTAAATAGTGTGGCATGAGTATATAGGAATGTTATGTGGAAACATGTTATATGTATGAGATGCATGATATACAGGAAATGAACTGAGTATGAAAATGTTATATGAAATATGCTGCATGTGAGTGTTAATGCAACCATGTAAAACAGTTGAAAGATGTCGGGTAAAACAGCTGAAAGATGTTGGATAAAACAATTGAAAAATGTTGGGTAAAATAGTTGAAAAATGATGGGTTAAACAACTGAAATATGCTGGGTAAAACAGCTGAAAGATGTTGGGTAAAACAGTTGAAAAATGTTGGGTAAAACAGCTGAAAGATGCTGGGTATGAAATGAAATGAAATGAAAATGGAAATAAATGAAACGAAAATGAAATGTGAAATGTGAACAATGTAAAATGGAAAAGAACCACTTAAAGTGAAATGAAATGAAAAATAAAAGATGAAAACATGAACAGATGAGAAATGCAGAATAATGGCAAACAAAATAATGTATTATGGTATTATCAGTATTTATGCTAGTAGAACATGTTACGTTTGGGCGAGGCAAACTCTTTGCCCAAGAGCTTGCTGAGAAAGGCGAGTGTCCATGTTGTATCAGGTGTAGCAGTAAGCCGCATAACGTGTTAGGGCAGAGGGAAACTACTTGTATGGGCAGGTAGATTTCCTTATTCTTGGGAGCAAAATTTGAAGAATTGTGAGGATGTTAAAAAATGTGTTAACATGCCATTAAGTAAAATAATTGTATCATGAGTGAACTACAAATGAGACAGTACCACCTTCTCTCTGCTCACCTTGATCCCCCTCAGAACTCCCTATCAGCAGCCCCTTCTATCATTTCTCTCAAAACATCCTCCATAAGAAACAAATAAAAATGGGGAAAGAGAATCTCCTTGCTTAAACCCCCTGTAAGATCTATAACCACTATTGCACCCATTAATAATCACAAAAAATAAGCATTAGCCATTAGATAAACAGCCCCCTATCCAATTCCTCCACGTAACACCTGACCCCTTCCTCAAAGGCACTCTATCCAAGAACTCCCAACTAGCTTAATCATACGCCTTCTCAAAATCAAAAAATCTAATTTGAACACAATGCCCTTTTTCATTGTACGACGAACATCCTACCACTTCAATGTCTACTAAAAATAGCATACACAATCTGCCTCTCTCCCACAAAAAACACTTTGTGCAAAAGGAATAGTATTACTAAGGAGGAGGTTAGACTTCACGTTCAGAGTCCAGTACTCCAAACTCCAAATCGTGCTGATTGAACTCTGGTACATGTCCAGAATATTAATAGTTTGGAGCTAGAAGTGTTTGAAAAATGGGGAGGTAAGATGCAAAAACCTAGGAGCCACTATGGGGGAGATTAATGATATCTTGTGTCTGAATTTTGGCAGATTTGACTGTGGTGGGAGGTTGCTGTTGGATGAGATTCTCCTATTAAGAAGGAGGTTGGGTGCATCAACGTGGAAAGGAAAGAAAAGGAGGTTAAGAAATGGGGAGATATACTGGATCAGAAAGTGATGATTTGAGTTTTGACTGAGGTGGAGGTTTATTGTTGGATGAGATTTGGAAACAATATAGGAATAATTGGGAGTTGTGTCACAAATCTTGAAAGTAGTATGAACTTTGCAATTTTATAACTTTCTCTTGGCTTGATTTACTTAATGAATTTAAGTTAGTATTTTGAATGACTAAAAAATAGTTTAAAAAGTATATTTATTTTTTACATTGCATTTATAATTATGTAGGTTTTTCCTTATTTTTAAAGTACATGTAATTTATTTATGTATTTTTATCTAAAAATTGAAATTTTCAAAAGGTTTACACCTTAATGCCATAAGGCTTATGCCTTGCCTACTTATCACGGGCTCCTTATACAAAATTAATTATTGTCATTTCATGTGTGCATCGAAACTTAGACCCATTCAAGAATGGTTACTATACATTCATGCCTCATCGTACATGTGTGACAAATCAATTGTTAAAATTCAATTGATTATTAGTCATATTATGTAGACTAATAATCAATTGAACATGTTCATTATTTGTTTCATTTACGATTAGTGATGTTTGTATTTCAACCATTATTGAATTGTCCAATGTGGACAGTTTAGGAAGTTGTATTTATATTCTTGTCATCGTTCACGCTTTCGTCATTGTCATTATATATTATGATCGCGTCTCTACTTGTGTTCTCTAGGTGCATAGTGGGGTGTGGTGACAATTTGTTAGTGATGGAAAACTAGCAGGTGATGTGCACTTCCCCCATCTCGTGTACTTGGAGAGCCATGGGAGATGCTGCTGAAATTTACAATGACTACGACGAAGGAATTTGAGCGATTGATCACAATGTAATTGTAACATTCCTAAATGGGATAGGATCCGTACCCTTTAGACGGAAGGTGGTTGATTATAGAATTCACAATGCATGCGTCATAAACATTCTGACAATGTAATCAACACCATTTACTTGAACAAGTTATAAGGAATTAATGAATATGGATAAGAGTTGGATGAACTCTCAGGGTAGGTTTTTGCAAGAATTCGTGAAAGGGGTACATGATTTCATAGAGTTCGCGCGTCCTCGTGCTGACGGTGCTAGTAGAATAAGGTGTCCTTGCAAGAAATGCCAAAACATAACATTCAAACACATTAATTTGGTCCATTCACATTTATTAGACTTTGGAATGGAGAAAAGATACACAAGATGGGTGTTCCATGGTGAAGATTACGCAGTTCAGAGCAATGATGATGACGATGAAGATGAGGGGGCAAATATAGTTGGTGGTGATACACGTTTGGAAAGGTTAATCGAAATGTTAAGGGGATTGCAGTGGACACGGAAGACGTCAGTGTGTCGCGTACTGGTGATGAATCTACTTCAGTATGTACCATACCTTGCAATCCTAGTACGTTAAATTGACTTGGTAAACCATTTGCTAATGTTGTGAGGGATGCACGGGTGCCCCTATATCCAAACTGTACAAAGTTCTTAAAATTAGAGTTCCTGATAAAGTTACTTCATGCAAAGACAATGCATGGGTTATCTCAGAGCGCATTCAACATGCATTTAAGCCTCATTAAGGCAGCACTTCCTGATGGTGAAACACTTCGAAAGTCCTTTTATGAAGCAAAGACATACATGCTTGAATTGGGTCTCGGTTACGCTACAATACATGCGTGTAGGTATGATTGTGCACTCTTTTATGGTGAACATGAAAATGCGAATGAGTGTCCAGAATGTGGCGAACCGAGGTATACAACTAATCAGAAGAAAGGTAAAAAGATCCCCCAAAAAGTTTTGCGATATTGTCCATTAATACCACGATTGCAACAATTGTACATGTGTCGAAAGACTGCTGCAGATATGAGATGGCATAAAGAGAAACATCTTCAAGAGGAAAACACCCTTAGCCATCCAGTGGACTCAGAAGCTTGGGCAGAGTTTGATAAAATGCATCCGTGGTTTGCTAGTGATCCTCGCAACATCAGACTTGACCTTGTTTCAGATGAGTTCAATCCTTTTGGTAACATGAACAACCCGTATAACATGTGGTCAGTTATGATGATGCCATACAATATGCTGTCATGGCGATGTATGAAAGAACCCTTCATTTATATGTCTCTGCTTATTCCTGGACCGAGGGCACCTGGTAATGATATTGATGTTTACTTGAGGCCATTAATTGATAAGTTGAAAGAACTATGGGAAAAAGGAGTGGAGACATTTGATGTGGAAACTGGGATAACATTTCGGATGCATGCTGTACTTTTGTGGACAATTAATGATTTCCCTGCCTATGGCAATCGGTCGGGCTCGAGCACAAAAGGTTACTTAGCATGCCCAGTGTGTAATAAGGATGCTGGGTCCTTATCCTCAAAGCATGGACGCAAGTTATGTTTTATGTGTCATCGTCATTTTTTACGACCTGGACATCCTTAGAGGACTCGTGGTGTCAGAAGCTTTAAGGGAAAACATGAACAAAGTTTTCAACCAAATTGACTAAGTGGGGAAGAGATATTAAACCAGCTCAGGTTGATCAGAGATATGAAATTTGGGAAATCACCTAGCAGTAAAAAAAGGAAACGTGCTGAGTGGGAGTTAAATTGGACAAAGAGAAGCATCTTCTTCAAGTTGTCATACTGGAAAGATCTTCCACTACTCCACAACCTGGATGTCATGCACATTGAGAAGAACATTTGTGAGAATGTCATTTGTACATTGCTGGATATAAATAGGAAGAAAAAGGACAACACAAATGCTCGTCGAGATATGGAAGATATGGGAATACGGCCTGAGTTGCATCTTATTCGTGATGGGGACAAACTTCTCATGCCATCAGCCTGTTACACATTTTCGAAAGATGAGAAAAATAATTTCTTTGAATGATTGAAATCAATGAAGTTCCCTGATGGATACGCATCGAACATATCTTGATGCATAAGCACGAAGGAAGGGAAGATGTTAGGAATGAAAAGTCATGACTGTCACATCCTTTTGCAACGAGTTCTGCCCGTTTTCCTTCGTGGACACTTGACCGAAGATGTTCGCTCGGTGCTGATTGAATTGAGGATCTTCTTTCGATAGTTGTGCTCCAAGAAATTGAGCGTAAACGTACGTGAACGTTTAGCAGAGAACATTGTGATCATACTATGCAAGCTGGAGAAAATATTTTCGCCAGCATTCTTCGATGTGATGGTCCACCTAACCGTCCATTTACCAATGGAGGCCATAATTGGAGGACCGGTCCAATATCGTTGCATGTATCCTATTGAGAGGTAAATTATAAAGTCCTACAATGTTCTCGTGATTTCCTTGCTTTTTTTTGTGTGTGTACAAGTCACTAATGCTGTGTAAAATGCACAGGTTTTTATCCACTTTAAAGGGGTATGTGCGCAATAAGGCACGACCGGAAGGTTCCATCATTGAGGCATACATTGACAGTGAATGTTTTGCATTTTGCTCAATGTATCTACATGATATTGAAACAAGGTTCACTCGTGAGGAGCGAAATACAGACGTTCATGCTATTAATGCTGAAGATGAAGAACCGAGGAGCTCTATATTTCAAGGAAATGTTCGGCCGTTCGGTGCACGGGTTTATGATTTCATTGATATGGACGACCTACGAAAGGCACATTTTTATGTCCTCAATAATTGTGATGAAATTATTCCATATATCGAGTACGTAGTTCAAAACTCCTTACTTTGCATTGTATTTACATATGCATATATACTTAGTTGACATTAACATGTACTATTGTTGCATATAGCGAACATAAAGCTGAACTTTTGGCTCAAAATGAAAGGAATGTTGAAAAAAGACATAAGAAGGAATTTGTCAATTGGTTTGGGTGCTGTGTAAGTAACAACTACTACCTGAGTTCGCTACAATGTACATCTTCAATATTGACGGTCTACTCATATAAAGTCCTTTGTAATTAATAGATAAAAGTCATGTAATATAATAAAGAACCAACAGCAAGTAAAGATAGATTTGTACACGTTGGCATGTGGCCCTGATCAACGAGTTAACCGATATAGCGGTTGCATTGTCAACGGCTTACGATTTCATACGAAGTCCGTCAAAATGCATAGAAGAACCCAAAATTGTGGAGTTGCGGTACTAGGCACAGAAGGAGATGAGGAAATTGACTATTTTGGTGTGTTAGATGACATTATAGAGCTTCACTATGGAGCTAATAGACTTGTCCACATCTTCAAGTGTACCTGGTGGGACATTAGTAATAAAAAGAGTGGGATAAATATGGATGCCTACTTTACTAGTGTCAATTTCAGTAAAACATGGTATCAAAAAGGCTCTTTTGTGCGTGCGATGCAGGTAGAACAAGTGTTATACCTTAAGGACACAAAATTAAAGGGTGAATGACATATGGCCCAAAAAGTTCCTCCTCGAAGTTTGTATGATATTACAGAAGTCGCAGATGGGGAGAAGAGTGTCAGCAATGATGCTTTCCAAGAAGATCGATCATCTGTTAGTGTAGCAACGCAATCTACTATCAATATTGTTGAGGAAGGAGCCGATCCTATACCATTAAATATGGTTGGTGCCACGGCAGAACACGTAGGAACTGCTAACATTAGAATTGATCCCTCTATACACGTTGACTTCATCGACAGTGATGAAATTGATGGGGAAGATGAAACTATGGTTGAGTACTGCAGTGAAGAGAAAGACACTCTAGAAAGTGAGGATGATAATGATATTGAGGACGTATAGGGGGTAAGCGTGTTATGTTGTCACTGTGTATTTGACATGTGAAAATAAGTGAAAATATATTTACTATGCATCCATCTAATATCCAATCTTCTTATATTTACTTGTGAATTATTTTGCAAACATGGCACTAGGAGGTCGTCGTCGCTTACTTCAGTCTAGGCTATCAACGACATAATCCCGTGAGGATGATGGGTTATCCTCGAGAGCGACTGAGCACGTCGGTGCTGATGCGGCACCATTTAAGCCCTTGGGACCCCAGCCTAACATGGATCCATTAGTTGGGGATCAAGCCCAGGGTGAGTTGCCGACCATAATGAGTAGCGTTGGTAAGGTTACGAGTATTTGATTTAGAATAATATATTTACTGTCATTTCACATGTATGATTATCTTATTGTTCTTTAACTCTTCTTTCAGCATCGACCTTTATGACGTAGATGAGTTCAGGTCGTGGTGCAGCGAAGAACGTTGCGCTAAAGAAGCACCTAGAGAGGACTGGGCGGTGGATCCGTATCGACATTCCTCCAGGCTTTACGGCCCTGCTTGACGATTGGTGCACAACTTGGTTACGAGAGCTTGGCATTATATGTCGCCAATATGCTTCAGTCACCTGCTTCACCAAGTCAAAGGTAACGGGGGCTCAGCGCTTGGTTCTATATGAGCGTATCTTGGTAAGTAACCCTAAAACATTTCTTTCACTTTTAATATATTACCCAAAAGATTCTCTAACATTCAATATATATTTCATATCCAGGAAGAGTTTGATATGGACATTTTCACTGCAGACCATGTCAAAAAGGCGGTGAACACGCAGTTGTGCTTTTGGTTTAAGACCTATCGCAGCAAAATGCGCAACCATTTTAGGGAGATGGGAGATGAGGCAGAAGCGCACCCATACGATAAGATATCCCAAGAGGATTGGCGGGTGGTGTGTCGCCATTTTCACGATCCTAACTATCAGGTGATGTGTTTCTATTAATTACAATAACTATTTTTTCATATTTATGTGAATAATAAAAAGTCATTACATCTATTTTGTAGACTATCTGTGAAAAAAATGCTGCGAATCGCAGCAAACTAGATATGACGCATTGCGGTGGCTCGAAATTATTCATCAATTATCGAAAGGTAATTGCTACAAAACTATCTGACCATTACCTGAAAAGTGTTATTTATATTGACACCGCTAAATTAATATTAAAAAACTTTTATATGATAATGTAGCGTGATCCCATCACTAGTGACGTGGAGTAGGCCAGATCTTTATCAGAGAACACATCAGAGGCCATCGGGGAGTGGTACCAGGGTGTGCAGAGGAAACATGTAAGTCAAGCAAATTATTTAATTCATTATCTTATTCAAAATGTCAGTTGCATTCTTATTTCTTCATTTTTATCATTTTCATGACTGAAAATAGGCAAAGATGCTTGAGCTGAGGGATGCACCCGTTGCAAAGGGTAGTCAGTTGATGACGGATGACGAGATCTGCACTCAGGTGCTTAGGCAATGAATTGGTGGTTGGTTGACTGGTCTTGGGAATGGATACGTCGCCCCAACATCATCATCTTCTTTCAGTGCAGTGTCTCGTGCTGATATTGACCGAGAACGTCGAGGTGCCGAGGCTCAAGCGGAGGATATGGTTATCCGGATGCAAATGGTGGAAGCGGAGAACTAGCAATAGAAAAAAAGATGTCGAACTGGGAAGCGGAGATGCAAGCCATGAAGTATTGGAAAGTGCAGATCGAACAAATGATGCATCAATCCCATCCAGATGATGCGGGTGACTCCTCTCATTAGAAGGTATGTAAAAGGTAGTTATCATCCCCCTTTTATGGTTGTCTGAAACTCGTTGGATGCTCAACTAATTTACCGGAGTAATGAATCTGTCATCTTCCTTTCTCCACTTAAATATCAAGATATTATCTCAAATTATAAGTTAAAACTCTCAAAATTTGAACCATGATAATTTAATCAAGAGAGACCGAAACAAATGAATTCTTTTAACATATAATAATTGCTAGGAATTACTATTGGACCCAATCTTCATCATCACTAAAGCCGGGAGCCCCCATTCAATGCCACTTCGGTATCAATTTATTCAACAATACATGGATTTAGTTCGCTTATCTGCTTTTATGGAGTCCTGCATTTAAGTCAGATCAAACTTCTCTCCCGTGTATCACAAACACTGGGAGCATCTTCTTCCTCTCTAACCTAGGTGAAGAAGACCATAACAAAAAGGACAATACACAGAACTACCAGGAACAATATCATCATTATCTGACCCTTGGCACTAGCCTTTTTCATGACCATGGCTACCTTTTTCTGCAAAAGCCCAAAGGAAAAAGACATCCTCCTATTGTTAGCTAATAACTCCATTTAACACACCAAAAAAACTCACTATCGTGTTTTTTCTGCTAGAGTTAAGACTTCAAAAATATTTGTCTCACCTGAACAAAAATATCTTGACTTCTACTTCCACATGAAATGTTCAGTTATAACAACTTATTTTTCCACCCAACTTATTTGGCATCAATGCATATAGAAACTGTGATGCCTCCGAATGAAGCAGAATATACCTTTCTTTCATCTTTATATGTAATCACTGTGAAGGTGTCGTGTCTTATAAATGGTGAGAATACACATCGTGTTGATATTACTTTCTATTATTAATTAATAGATAGTGATAATTTTGGTAATCACTTGAAGTTCATTCTACTTTCTGCTATAATAGAAAATACTCAAAATTGATTTGGGTCTGAAGAGTAATGCATTTTCTTATGTCATGGTGTCAAACACACCTATAAATGTTGGCCTTACGAAGGGGTGTTTTTTGGTCTGTACTGTTGATGTCGCCTTCCGGTTGCAGCTATTCGTGATGCATGATTATTGTTTTGTGGCTGCCGTTAACAATTATTATATCGGTTGCATTTAAAGGTTTTATTCGTTTACTAGCATGTACAGTTTTATAGGTATTGGTTCCTACTTGAAAAAAAAAATTACAATTTTAAGCTTTTGGAAATTAATTTTTGGGATTTAAAATGCATTTGACAGCCCCTGCAAAAGTTGAATTATTATTTCCAAGAATTAAAAAAGTCAAGAAGAGTATTTATTATTTGTCTAAGGGTATGTTTGTTTTGTATGATTAATTTATGTGATTGATCGGATAGACTATAATTGGACTGAATGAATTTTAAACTTGTGATAGTTACTTTATTATGTATATATTGGAGGAACATGATAAGCACATTAGCCTAGCTAATAAATTTGGAGTTATTTTTCTTAGATTACTATTATTTTGTAATTCCCTAGTACAAAAAAAAAAGCAAAAAAAAAACAAAAAACAAAAAACAAAACAAAACAAAAACAAAAACTTAAGAGTCACATCCCTTAGATTTGTTGCCCTCAATGTGTGTCAAGCTCCCTTAGCCAAATCTAGCCACTTAAGAATTCTAAAGCAAATGCATCCTAAAGCATTAAACCATCAATATCAAACTTGAAAAAAAAATGCTATATTAAACAAGAGTACTATGTTGGATTCATACAATGTTAATGGGTGGTCATAGACCACCATGTGTCATTTTGCGGTGGTCAAATTAGGATCACCAGCTAGGTTGCTAACATGGTGGTTTGAGACCACCCAGTATTTTACTATAAATGGCTATGTTTGACAATAGTGGCAAGTGCCTTGAGCACCCATTATAGTGCTTTCACTGCTTTGCTGGGAAATGTTTGCCAACATGTATACCACTATACCTAGACCCTACAAAACACTTCACATAAAGCTCACTTTTTAGAAAAAAGTGAGAAATGGGTCTATACCACTTTTTCTTCACATCACTGCCAAACCCACTTTGATTTTTTTACAACTGATTTTTTTTCTTGTATGTTACTCGGACTATATTTTCAATTTTCTAAAGATTCAAACTCTACAACAATGTGATTTCTTTTCTTTTTATTCTTTTTTTCCCCTTTTACTCCTGCATATTATCTGTATTGCATGATTAACATTTGTTCCATATTCCCTAAAAGATCCTATGATTTAGAATATGCTTATTATTTTGCTGTAATATCTAATTTAGGATGCACTTGAGTTTAATTCCAACCCATGTCTATATTATGAAAATCTAGAACGTGGGTATTTGACCATATTTAGCTAAGAATGAGCAGACCTTAGAGTAAATGGTTTAAGAAAATTTGCAGCTGAAGATGAGGTGATTTCTTGCCTCACTTTATAGTTAATTGTCTCTTGCCTTAGTTTTCCTGTCCGATACTCTAGTAACTTCCCTTAGTTTGTTGTTTAAGATAGTAAAACAGATTTACTATGAAAAGGGATAACTACAAAGAAAGGTAGATAGGGCATCCTCCCTCAAAGGGAAAGAAAACTACAGAAGTACTGCCTTCAAGTCTCTTTGAGTATTAGAGAGCCAAAACCCAATCCCGAGGGAATGAACCCAAAAAGAAGCAAAAAAAAAAAAAAGCTTACCCCCAAAGGAGAATAAAAAAATTTCTCCAATCTTTGAAAATTCTTGCCTGCATTTCGAGTCAAAGAATCTGTAAGATAGCAAATCTTGCGCAGTTCAAAAACATATTCCCTCTTTTACCCTTCCTAAAACCCCCAAAATTTACAATTTCAAAATCACACATATTAGGCGAAGCTACCTAAACCTCACCATGACAAGGAAAAATTATTTTTATGAATTATTGACCTGTTCCAATTCTTTTTTTCCTTTTTATTCTATTATTTCAAAGGCCAAAGTACCCCCCCCCCCAAATTAAGGATTTTATTTGGTTGTTTGTGCTTAATAAAATCAATACCAATAACTTGTGGCGATCAGGAGACCTTTGAAGACTCTTTCTCCAGATGTTTGTGTGCTCTGCCATACGAATTCCGAGACAGCATCTCATCTTTTTTTGCATTCTGATTTTGCTTTGAGGATTTGGAACAAGTTATTTGGTGTTTTGGGAGAAAGTTGGGTTTGTCCTGTATCAGTGAAGGAATTTTTGGCTATTTCATTTGTGGGATTTGAAGGAGGAAGGATAGGTATGCGTTATGGAATTGTGGTGTTTTTTGCAGTGTTGTGGGGGTTATGGTTGGAGCGCAATACACTGATCTTTGCAGGGAAGAAGTTTAGTTAGTTGCTGGTTTGGGAAAAGATTCATTATATGGCCTCTTTGTGGTGTGTTAGGTTTAGGATTTTCAAGGGAGTAAGCTTTTTGGAGTTCAGTGAGATTGGAAAAATCTATTAGCGTGATTTTTCTTTTTCTTTCTTTGTTCTTTAATTTTTTTCCTTCTGGCTTGTTCCAGATTTTTGGGAGATGTTTAATTCTCCTTTTTATATATGCTTCTCCTGTTATTGAAGTCTCTTCTTTTTCTATCACCAATAAAAACAAGAAATTCTCACATATTTAGAGATTGTGCTTCCACACTTGATTTGATATAGGACAGAGTTGTTTTTTTGGCTTCCTTGTGGGTTTTCTCTGCAGGTGTTTTGGTAGCATGGCTTGTTCAAATATTCAGTGCGATTGGTTGGCTTTATTAACCTTTTATTTTGTCTTGTTTTTCCTGTTTTGTTTTCCTTTTGGATTAGCCTCCTTTTTAATGAGGAGTTCGTTGCTCGTGTACACTCTTCTCTCTTAATAAGTTAACTTTTCTATAAAAGAAAACTTCTGTCCCTTAAATTTTTTTCCCTTTTAAAATTCCTGGAGTCTAATGAATTAGATAAGCTACTAGAGAGGGGCCACTAATTCTTTTCATCCCTAGACTTAGATGTCTTTTGTTGCGTTTCAATTCTCTATATGAGCCGGAATTTGATTTAAGTAGGGTTTTGTAGTGCATTGAGAAGGATTGCAATTTCTTGGTTGGTATTGTGGGTTGTAAGTTGAGTGCTTTTCCTTTGAACAACCTTTTGCATTTCAATTCTTTGTATGAGCCTGAATTCAAATTAGGTAGAGTTTTGTAATGCATTGAGAAGGATAGCAATTTCTTGGCTGGTATCGTGGGTTGTAAGTTGGGTACTTTTCCTTTGAACAACCCTGGTCTCCCTCTTGGTGCAAAGATCAAGGAAAAAAGGATTTGGGAACCTTTCTTGAAAAGTTGGGAACATAACTACCACTGTCATCAAAAGCACCCTCTCTAGCCTCCATTTTACTTATCGTCCATCCTTATTCCTTGTCCTATGGCCAAAAGATTGGAAGACATTCAAAAAAACTCTTTGGGGAAATACAAGGGAGGTCTTTAAGTCCAGTTTAGTTAAATGGGATGTAATTTGGTAGTCAATTCGATGAGATGGATAGGGTCTTAAATCTCTCACTTTCTTCAATGAAGCCCTCTTGGGTAATAGGATGTGGAGATTCATGGACAAGAAGGAGTACTTTGGAGAAAGATCATTGCTTTAAAGAATGACTTCGATCACAATGGGTGCATTTCCAATGAGTCCATGCATTCCTATGGGGCTAGTTTTTGGATGGGTGGGGGGATTTCTAACTCTTATGCACTTTGTAGTTGGAAATGGGGACAATACTTTTTATTTTTATTTTTGGTATGACAGTTGCTGCTGCTCATTTCCTCTTAGCTCTTGATTTCCTTCAATTGCACTTGCAGCAAAGATGCTATGTTAAGTGTGTATGTGGACCATTTTGTTAATTTGGCAGCCAAGAACATTCTTTTATTTATTATTTTTTTAAAGAAATGCTCATGATTGGGACCTTGAATTTTTTGTTGATTTAATGGCTGTCTTTATAGAATACAGGGTGAGTTCAGAGTAAATGGTTTAAGAAAATTTGCAGCTAAAGATGAGGTGATTTCTTGCCATTATTATTGTTGTTGTTTTTGTAGAAAATACTAATTTTTCTTGAAATTTTTATAAAAAATACATTCATTAGGAGAGATACTTAATAGTTGCGTTTGGGAGAATGTAATTCAGAATTTCAATTTATTTAGGTTTATAAATAATTTAATATAATTTTATATTATATTCTACTTAAATTCATACAAATTCAAATTCAAAGTCTCTACTAAACATAGTATTATAGTCCTTTTCATCAATTTATGATTATACGACACTTTATAATGTGGCTGTAATTACACTTTGATTTAAAAATATTTCAACAATAAGAGGTTGCAATTATCAACAATATCAATATTGGGAAGATCTATAAGCTGATGGGGCATCCACTGGGGGTTGTCAAGCACCGCAATAAGCTTGCCGGATTCAGATAATCCAAAATATAATAATGGTCGTTGAATTGATGAAAAACATTACAACATTTATTTCTTAATTTTAAGGTCCATGAATACTGATCAACACAATAATAAATCAATATTATTTTTATTTTAGTAATTACATATGGGGGGAGTAATTGTAGAGTTACTAGCCTACATGATAGAAGGTCGAACGAGTTTTAAAATAGTTCGTTGATTTACTTTTTGTCACATAATTCATATGTCATGAATATATGACTGTTACTATCCTTTTATTTTCTTACATGGATGACTTATGAGCCGTTAATCTAACTATTTTCAATTTTTGTATAGAATGGTTACGTAAATAATTGGTGAAACTATCAAACCGTCAAATATTTGTTAATTATTGGCTTATTTGTTATATTATCCTCTTTCTATTTTTCAGTGTATAGAATAAAAGTAACTACGCACTATTTGAGATGATAAAAGAGGTATAAAAATATTTTCAGTTTTTAATTGAAAGTACGTTATTGAATCAATTATGCATTTGTAGTTTATAAATATTATAAATAAATTATTTTATAAAATAAAAATTATTTTTAAAATAATGAAAAAGGACGTCGATTGAAAATCTAGAACGTGGGTTTTGACCATATTTAGCTAAGAATGAGCAAACCTTAGAGTAAATGGTTTAAGAAAATTTGCAGCTGAAGATGAGGTGATTTCTTGCCTCACTTTATAGTTTATTGTCTCTTGCCTCAGTTTTCCTATCCGATACTCTAGTAACTTCCCTTAGTTTGTTGTTTAAGATAGTAAAACAAATTTACTATGAAAAGGGATAACTACAAAGAAAGGTAGATAGGGCATCCTCCCTCAAAGGGAAAGAAAACTACAGAAGTACTGCCTTCAAGTCTCTTTGAGTATTAGAGAGCCAAAACCCAATCCCGAGGGAATGAACCCAAAAAGAAGCAAAAAAAAAAATAGCTTACCCACAAAGGAGAATAAAAAAATTTCTCCAATCTTTGAAAATTCTTGCCTGCATTTCGAGCCAAAGAATTCGTAAGATAGCAAATCTTGCGCAGTTCAAAAACATATTCCCTCTTTTACCGTTCCTAAAACCCCCAAAATTCACCAATTCAAAATCACACATATTAGGTGAAGCTACCTAGACCTCACCATGACAAGGGAAAAAATGTTGCACATATACCTGGCCACCTGACAGCGAATAATATTCTGAACATTAGTCTCGTTTGTGTTGTGGCACAGCATTCGAACCTTTGGACTAAGAGCTCTATAAGGTCTCCTTTGTTGTTGCAAGTCATTTGTATTAATCTTGTTAAGAACAAGAGTCCAAATGGAAGCCCGGATCTGATGCTCAACTTCGAAGAGTGGCATATTAATGTATGAGGTGGTGTGTGAGAAATAGGTCTATAAAATCCACGGGGTCACCGGGAGCCATCTTTTTCTATTCTTTTTTTTTTAAATATTTATTTTTTGATAAATATACCACTTTTTCTTCACATCACTGCCAAACACACTTTGATTCTTCTTCTTGGGAAAAGCAAGCTAGACTTTCTCTGATCAACTTGCATTTTTTGAAACACAAAAAACAAAAATAGTAGATTATATATATATAACACAAAAATGACTTTCCCTATGGCCACATTCATTGTATTGGTAAAGTTATTGGGCTTTTTTTTTTTTACACAGAAACAAAAGAATATAAATAAATAAATAAGAAATACTTACATCTAATGAAACGGTTTGAAACAATCCGGTGACCTTGGAATCATGAGAATACGGAGCAAAAAGACCAACGCTAATATGGTCAAATCCACATACATACCCACAAGTTTTTTTGTATTTCTAAAGTCAAGGGCTAGACATGAATATTATTACTCAACCGTCCTACATTTTCTTTTGTTTTCTTTGTTTCTTGACGATAAGACAGAGAATGAGCGATCAAAGCGCTTTTTTTTCGTATCTGAGGCTCTCTTAAGTTTAAATCTTTTTTTTTATGTGTGGGTGGTTAAAAAACTGGGGCGAAATCAGCCCTGCACTGTAAATAATCAGATCGAGCTTGTCTTATATAGGAAATTATACTATCTATTCATATAAGTTCGAACTTTAGTTGACCATGATGATTATGACTCTGGTCTCTGCATGTTTGTGAATTGTCGCGATATATCTTGTGACTTGCATGCTGGATAGGAGAACATTAGGGCGCTGCTGCTTGATTGCAACGCCACTCTGCACCTGGTTGATGCACGTGATGGTGTATTTGCTAGCTGCTGTAAGATACTTTTAGGTTTTTTCTCATGTCTTAATCTAATGGCTCTGTATGACATCCCAAAAATATTGCTCGAATTTGCATGCTTTTGTGACTTGGCAAGTTGGAAAATGTTTCTATTTATAGACGGCATGCTGTACGAAACCATTGTTAAAATTTAGGGAAGGAAAGAAAAACTCAAACGAGACCAAGTTTGGAATCTATTGTGTATATTTTTCTTTGATTTCGTGCGTGCTTGGTGGTTTATCGGGCCAATTTTGGTTTTGAGTCTGTTATTTATGTTTTCAAGGTTAATTTTAATTTATATGTACTGATCAAAATCCAAAAATTAATTGTTTGAATTGCCCCAAAAGGAGATTAAAAGTAATACTAGGGTCCACTGCATGGAATGGATGGAACTACTAAGGAATGGCATGTGTTTCCTATGCAGGTCTGGCCGACATTTGGTCTCCCATTCTTTGCTTGTTTGTTCCTTCCTCCCAACTTCATTTAGAATATACGCTAACGGCAATCAGGTGGTTTTGATTTTAGGGAGGATTTTGGCCTTGTTACAGTCGTTGGAGTAGATGATGCTTCATCTTCTTAAGATTTCCACTCTTCACAATGCACTTATAATCTCTTTTTTTTCCTTGGAGAGGAGCTCTCTTTCTTTTGGATTTTCAGTTTATGAGTGAATTTCATACCAACTATATCTACTCTATTACATATTTTGTTTCGAGTGAGAGTGACAAAAAATAGGAGATCCACTATATTATGATATAGTTCACATGTTTATGGGATGCATAAAACACGTTGCCATCATTAAACAAGGCTTATTATATAAGCTCATGTGCAACTTGCAAAATCATTACTAGTTGATATTGTGAACTTTTTATTGTAACACCTAGGTTTTTTGGAAGCAATCTATCTCTATGGAAAATGTCATGTTATAGGAAATGCTGCCAAAATTTTCCTCAAAAGCATATATATTAATTTTTTATAACTTTCATGATTTGTAGTGTTTTGCAAGCTGTGACAACGCAGAAACCCACGATGTCTTGGTTATGATACCTGCAAAGCTTTGTCACTTTTTTTGTTATCTTCAACGATGAAATCTATTTGAATTTGAATTTGTATTAACTGTATTTTGTATTTAAAATTTGAATTTGTATAATATATGTGTATTTGAAATTTAGAATATTGTATATATATATTTGTATTTAAATTTGAGTTAGAATTTTGAATAATTTATGAATTATTTGCCAAATGAGGGTTGTATGTTCTGTATAAACAAAGTAAAATTCATTTAATTATAAATTTTTATAGGAATTAATAATTGGAAAAAAAAATAATTTCACTACTAATTGTCTAATTTAAGTATTAGTGACAGTTTCAAAATCGTCACTAATAACCTTTTTAAAAAGGTTTAGCGAAGGTTCTCAAACCGTCACTAATACTATGGCTTTAGTGACAGTTTTGACAGTTTTAAAACCGTCACTAAATCCATAATATTAGTAACAGTTCTGCAAAACAATAGTGACAGTTCTAAAATCGTCACTAACAATAGAGCAATAGTAACAGTTTTAAAATCGTCACTAATAATAGAGCAATAGTGACGATTTTAAAACCGTTACTAATAATAGAGCATTAGTGACGGTTTTAAAACCGTCACTAATAATAGAGCAATAGTGACGATTTTAAAACCGTCACTAATACTATGACTTTAGTGACAATTTTTGGTCAATCTGGTGTAGAATCTATAGTGATGGGTTTAGGTTTTTAATGACGGTTTTAATCCGTCACTAATACTCTATTATTAGAGACGGTTTGAAAAATTCATCACTAATAAGTATTAGTAATGACAGGTATAGTGACTACTAGTAGTGACGGTTTTGAGAGTAATAGTGCCGATTTAAAACCGTCACTAATAACCTTATTTTTTGTAGTACCCATAGGTTCAATGCTAAGTCGATAGTAAGTTGGTTAAACTAATCTACTAATCAAGGTTGGCGTCTAACAACACTCCTTAATAACTAGATAGCATGAAGTACACAATATTGTTCAAAAATCCGTAGAAGAATAATGTAGTATTTTCTTCCGTCATTACAACTCTAGGTATACCTTAGGATATGGTCCAACTGTCAAATCCCAATATGTAACCTACTATGTTCCATGTCTATTATAACTGACTAATGAACGATGTAAGAAACTCTTTTGCAACTCCTGCATGGATAAAAAAGAGGAATCCCTCAATCATATTCTGAGTACAAGATTTATTGCAAGTATGGTATGGAAGAGAGTAGCGTTTGTCTTTGGAATTCTAAATTTTGATGATGAACCATGAAAGGTGAAAATTAGTACATGGTTCAGATGTACCAAAAAATTAACCCAAAAGGTACGATCATTGGTTTCTTACCTACTATAATTTCTTGGAGATTATGGCTCAAACATTATAAAGCATGCATGGAGGATAAGAATGAATTGGGGAATGCAGTTTGGTTATCGGTGAGGTTTTGGCTCATAAAAATTGCAGAAGACATGAAGGGTTCTCTGCCTTCTATTAATAAGAATTTATTGGAAGAGTTTTAAGTGCAAAGGATAACACCAAAGTCTAGAACTCCTCGAAAAGTAGTCTGGAAAAAACCTTCTGTAGGTTGGTTGAACCAAAAATAGATGACCCTTGTATAGGAAATTCGGGTTCTTGTGATGGCGGTGGTATCATCCGCAACTCATCGAGTAATATTAAGGCTGCTTTCTCTAAAAAATTTGAGTCAGGTATTAATAATGGAGCGGAGTTGCAGGCTCTTACTAATGGTATTCGGCTCTGTAAAGAGTTGGGATATCAGAATATTTGTATTGAAAGCGACTCGGAATTGGTGGTGGGATGGATCACATTTGGAATTTGCTCCTCCTGGTACTTATGGGACTTTTGGGAATTGTTAGAGAAAGAGCTATAAGACCTTCAGTTCTTTATAAAGCACCAATTTAGATAAGATAGTCAGGTGACAAATTACTTGGCTCGTTAAGGCGAGGGAGACAACACGAAAAGATATTTTGTAGGTGATGTGCTGCCAAGTAAAATGAGAGGTCTCATTCGTATGGATAAGATGAGTATTCCAATTTTTCGTCTTTAATTGTCTTCATTTGGTTCTCCTATGTTTTCCTCTGGTTTTTGTTTGCAAGTAATTGACATCAGTTTGCATGTATTTTGTTTTTGTTTGTGTTTGTTTGTTTTGATAACATATTGACATGTTTAGATTGTTTTAGTTGGATAATGGTACGAGTTTTGATAGGCTTGTTTTGGTTTTAATGCATGGGCTGGTTTTGATAGTTTATTTGTAAATCCCTTGTGACATGTTTGTAACCATGTTATTCATCTCCCATAAGTGAGGGCTATCAATAAATTTGAGGTTTTCGTATAAAAAAATAAAATAAAATAAAACTCTTTTTCTTCTATCATTCAATTGCCCTGGCGAAGGTCTTAATTTAGTCGTTATAAATAATGACAACATAGAGTTCAAACTCATTACCCAGAGTTGACGGATTCCATCTTGATCAATCATTAATTCTACAAATATTAAATCATACACAATATTCTTTCAATTATCATCCTAGGGCAATAGGTATCCAAAATCAAAGTACGATAAATAACATGTTAATTACTATGAAGATCTCATGTCAAATAAAATTCTTACATTATATTTCTCAAGAAAATATCCTATTGACAATTTGGTGGTAATTCTAACCATTAGGAATTTTTCAGCTGAGTCAGTTCAATGATCTTATCTCCATATACATCATCCATATATGTAATTTAGTTAATGAGATCAACTATCTCTATCTTATATAGACTACCACATATATATTGATCTAACCGAATCATTAATGTCCTAATATTATTGATCATATGACCAAGAACAATTTGGATTAAATAGTAAAGGGCCTAACTCTCATTATCACAATCTCCATCATCATGACAAGCCTATAAATTTAATCAAGGATCTTTATTTAGTTAATTAAATAACTAAATAATTAAACTGCTAATGCAATTTATTAATCAAAACTATTGATAAAAAAATGTGTTCAAACTATGTGAGATTGGATCTTGGGCATACTAATTCTATCCCCAACAGATGCAATGTATTCACATTGTATAATCCAGTAAAATCAGCCACCTGGGCCCGTGTTATTGTGGATCCATGTTGTTGCATGTTTTTTTTATATTTTAATTTAAATGATAAACTTTAAGGCTATACGTTATGTACTTGTCTAATAAATTTAAAATGTATATCACTATGTGACATTTTTTTTTTGGTAAAAGAGGGCAGCACCTCCTAACTTTATTAGAAAACCCCTCACTTATGAGAAGGAAAACCATGGTTATAATTTTGAGACTTTGGGGCAACAAAAGTAAATTTCAAGACCGTAAAACTAACTTAACCAACATAAACCAAACCAAAAAACCAATTATCACTATGTGACATTTAATATTTAAATAGTGTTAGAAAATGTCCAAAAAGTTGTAGTAGAAGTATGAGACATATTTAAAAAAAATTCAAAACTAGGGACACATTTGTGAACCATTATGTAGACATTAACGAGTGTTTGGTTAATGTTGATGTGCAATATAAAAGCAACACCTTATGTCACATCTAGTTTACAAACTGTTTATCTTTAAGGATTATAATATAAAATTTTAATAAATTATAAGAGAAAAAGTATTGTCTTGAAAAAAACAAATGGCAATCCATTTTTTAATTCGTAATATCCAATAAATAAAGAATGATTATTTTCAAATGTTAGCATGAAATATCTATTCTTATTTTATTCATATCTATAAAGTAATAAAAAAATATATATTGTTTTTTGTTTTGTTGGAATTAGTGTGATCCCAAGAGGCGAGTGAATTGAGTTTTAAAATTTTTTGATTAATTTAAATATTTGTCGATTCACCACAGTTCATGTCCCATTTAATATTGAAACTCATTCAATATTGAAAGCATGTATGTAAAACGATTAAGTTATCAGTGCAGACATACACATGTATTGTAGTGACCTAAAAAATAATAATATTTAAATAATAAGAGAAAGAGAAATAGAAACAGAAACAGAAACAGAAAGATGCCATAGACTTCGTCGACGACATTGCATTTTGGGGATAATCATAATTTTAGGAAATTGCCAAGCTTCGTCAACAAACACAGGGTTCGTCGACGAATACAGGACTTCGTCGACGAGAAATACCGAGAGATAGTTTGGGTTGCTCTGAATTTCGTCAACGAATACAGGGCTTTGTCGACGAATTTACTGAAAGATTCGTCGACGAAGTGACGTATCTCGTCAACGAATCTAGCCCTATAAATAGCTAAAAACCGGATTTTTATCCATTTTTCAACGCCTCTCTCTCTTTCTACGAATTCTCTCCCTTCTCTCTTCGTTTTTGGCCTCGTTAGTCATCAGATCAAAGATTTGAGGCACCACGACGCTCCTATCGAAGTTCTCTACACGTCTGCCGGAGCAGATTGTTAGGGAAACGAAGTTGGAATTCATCCCAAATTCAGGGTAAGGCCTTTTAGCTTATTTTTGGCCTTATGACAGTTATAGGAAATGATATAGACAGAAAAATACTGATATTCTGTTCTGACAAATATTGTTTTCAGGGTGTTTTGTAGGAGGCCCTACGGGTGTTAGGCTAGTATACCATAGGGACTTTCCAGTGGTCAGGTAAGGGAAATGTGCTATGCTAGGAACTTTTGAAATATTATATAGTTTATTTAATCATGAAAATTATGTATTAAGTATCGTGTGGCTTGTGAATATGAATATAGTACGAAAATATGTTTTACGATATTTCAGTATTCTGATTTTACAATATTTCAGTATCATGATTTCATGAAACTCAGTACCATGATAATACGAATATCAGTATTATGATAATGCAGTTTCAGTATTATGATTATGCAGATGTCAGTGTTATGATTATACAGTTCTCAGTATTACGTATGAACCACAGTTACAGTTTATGGAGCATCATGGTTATTTCAGTATTTCAGAATCATGGTAAATCAGATAAATATATATATAGAAAAATATTATATGATATCAGACCCTGTTGGAGTATGCAGCCACAGAGCACGGTACCGTTGTTACAGATATTATGTTACTTTATGAGTGCAACCACCTATTTAGATAATACGTGGTAAGATCGATCACTTAGACCCTTTAAGAGGTTAGGCTCCCCATCCAGATATGGGTTGAGGTGGGCAGATCGACCGATGGAGTATAGTGATTTATTCCTGGTTGGCTAACCAGGGTAAATCCCGCCTACGAGCCGCACAACCCTGTCATGAGGGGGTAAGTCATGACACACAGATTTTCACAGGGAACATTTTCAGTTACTACTACGTATGTACAGATTTACAGAAACAGGGAATATACCTATGTATAATAGAAGTATTTTGATTAGTAATCTATGATACTATTATGTAAGCAACATGGAAAGGGGGGTGCACTTTATCACTTGTACTTTATTTATATACTCAGTTATACATGTTTATTTGAAAACATATTTTCATGATATAGTAGCTCATTTGCCACACACTAGTAATAGCATATTTCTTCTTACTGAGCGTTGGCTCATTCCAGTGTTGAAACATTTTTCAGGTGATCCAGGTAGGCGAGCAGACTAGGCTTGCAGATAAAGGGGATTCAGTAGTGCCCTGTTAGAGAGTGAGTATATTTTGGGAGTGTTTTTGTATATCCCAGCATAGTTGTGGGTATTTTGAAAAAACAGTGATATGTGTATATTTTGGGGAACAAGTTAGTACTCTGGTATTGGTATTGTATGATATGGTATTGTATATATTTACATATGGATATGTTTATTCAGTTTTTGCTTCTTGCTGCTTAGGTTTATGATTGGGTTTATCCCAGTCTGATATCGGAGCATGTTCAATATCATGGTAAAAAAAAATTAATTAATTAAGCAGGTCGTTACATGTATCCCATTTAAAATAAATGTACATGCAAATAATTATAACTGTAAATGAACAGATATATACATATGAAAATTAAAGTGCAGAAATTAAATGAGATAAGGAGAGAAAGACACACGATATTTGTTATCAAGGTTCGGCCAAACCAGCCTACGTCCCCACCTTGGGCATACCTTCCAAGGATTACACTATCCCTGCTCATTTAAACGGACAGAGCAAAAGCCATTACAACCTTTTCTTACGGGGTAAGGTAAACCCCAACTCAATTGTAAGGCTGAGCTCAATTTGTCTCCCTTACGGGGCAGAGACTCTCCAATTCAATTTTCGATTTAAATCCAACCCATCTCACTTACGGGGCTAAGACTCTCTAATTCAATTCCGGACTAAACCCAATCGATACAATAAAAATTATTTTTGTACGTATAACATGCTTCAAAAAATAAGCTGGGATGTACACATTAAAACTCAATATATGCACTCTCTAATGATATGAAATTTTGTTCAATAAAGAAAGGATACTTAAATATATTTAAACCCTAATAAGAAATTTTCTCCAAAAATATATTTCAATACAAGTATAGGAGAACCTAGGGTCTGCTCTTCAAATAGGTTTTGCACAAATAATATATATGAATATATGTAAATAATAAATATGTCCTCCAACAAAGATTTTTGCAAATAAAAATATTTGGAGAATCTAGAATTTAAACTCGAAAAACATTTGTGCAATAAATGATTTTTCCCAAGAATATTTATCAAAAGAAATAACCGAAAGAAACCAAAGCTATTCTCTCAAAAAGGATTTTCAAAAATAAATAAAAAGTGAGAGTAAGCATATAAAAATAAATGCCCAAAAATAAATATACTCTCTTCAAAAATAATTTTGAAATGAAAGAGTGGAAGAGAGTTTGAGAGCTTTTGCTTAAAAATTTGCCCCAAAAGAATGATTTTAGTAACGAAAAATTAGTTTGGGGGAACTTTGATTAACAATAGTTTAGAGAGAATTTTGAGTTAATCAAAGTTGCTAATCTAAGTTATGGACGGAGTATTTATAAATTTTCAAGAAATTTTACCATTGAGGGACACTCTCGGTATTTTGAAAAAGTTTAATTAAAAAATAATGGCTTTTTAACCCTTAAAAAATTTCAAACCTAAGAGGTTCGGTCGACTATGGAAAAGGTTTGGTCGACTAATTTTATAAGTTCGGTCCACCATGACACTTTTGAACTATGGATTTGGTCAACCATATCAGGGCGATTCCAAACCCTTCGTAGGTTTGGTCGACTAAGGTAAAAGGTTGATTGACCATTTTTGAGGTTCGGTTGACCAAGGCTATTTTGAACTATGAGTTCGGTCGATCAAGTTGGTGGAAAAGTGAAATTATCAGGGGATGGTTAACCGAGGAAGGTTAGTTCAAAAGTCGGTCGATTAACCGAGCAAGTCAAACTTTTGACTCAGGGCTAGTTTGATCGACGAAGCTGATTTGAACTAAAAGGGTTCAGTCGACCGAGCAAGTCAAACTTTTGACTCAGGGTTGGTTTGGTTGACCAAGTTGATTTGAACTAAAAGGGTTCGATTAACTGAGGCTTTTGAATGATTTTAGTCTTTTAGAAAAAGGTTTTTTTTAGAGATGTTAAGTGCCCTAAGGTCATTTGGTTCCCTACGGTCAAACTATGGTCATCTGAGCATTCAAATCATATAATACAGGATGTATGCATTATTACAGACCAAATAATAAAAATTAAATGCAATACAACTATAATCAAAATGTCTTCTTATTTTACTCTTCACTCCAGGGATTGCGCTAGTTGAAGTAAACTTTAAGCCTTCTGACTTTCATTTTCCCTTTTGCCTTATGTGTGTGTTGAATAGTAAACCTGTTCAAACACTTAAAAAAACACATAAGTAACTTGTACTTTGTCAGCAACAAAACAGGGATCAGACTCAAAAAACCAACATGTTTTTTTATGATTGTTTTTTCCATTTTTTTTAATTTATTAAATTCTTTTAATATGATTATTCTTACTCATTGTTGCTACCAAGAATCATATGATTTTTTCTACTCCGTCCTTCAACTACGGCCACTTGAAAAGAATCAAATAGGAATAACTTGGAGGACCCAGGGTGTCCTCCGGAGGATCATTTCGATGCCTAAGTTAGGGAATGAGAGGTTTAGATTGCAACCAGTGAAGAGTAAGTGAGAATGTGATGCTTACCTCCTCCTGGGATCCCATTTTTATAGTCGTGAAGGTCGACCCTCCTTTAGCTAGACATTTATGAGTGTGTCATCATGCTTTGGGGAATTATGAGCACTTTAGGGTGGTTATGCAGAATATCAATAGTGGCTCTTGTAACCGTACTGGGGGTTATAGATAAGTTAAGGGCGATTATGTGAGACATCAAATGGTGGTCTTATAACTCTTTGACCCTATGAGCGTGTTTATCAATTTTGGATGTATCACTCATATTTTATGAACCAATATAATCTTATTCTAAATAAATTTTCTTCATTCAAAAAAAAATTGTAAAATAACCTTTTAGGCACATTTAACATGAAAAATTATTTTATAATAGAAGTATTTACTAACTATTTTTTCTAATTGGAAAAAGAGTAAACTAGCTTGGGGTGATTTTTAATAAAAATGATAAAAAAATAAAATAAAATGGGGATAATCAAGCACATGGGACAAAAGGCCAAAAGAAAAAGAAAAAAAAAATGGGAATGAAATGAAATCAAGAAGGAAATTTTCTAGAAAAATTAAATAAAATTTATGAATGTTATTTACACCTCTAAATTTTTCACTATTACCACAAAACACCTTAAATAGTTTGCTGGATGAAAAAAAAAAAATTAACTCAAGCAAAATTTTGTCCCTACATAAATAAAGTACTTAAGTCTAGGCAATTAATTCTCAGGAAAAAATAAAATTATAATATTTTCGTACTACGTTTGGGAGCATGAATTTTAGACTTTGAATTTGAATTTGTGTGAATTTAGAAAAATTTTAATAAAATTTTATATCATATTTTATTCAAATTCAATTCAACTCCAAATTCAAGACCTATCCAAACATAGGGTCACTGTATTAAAATATACAAGTTATAACAGTGTCATATATTTTAATACTATTTCAGTGAACGTTTATCAGTACATTTGTCCCTAGAGCAATTGTTTAGATGAGATATGCAGATTTTATGTTGTGATTATTTGTTTTTTTTTTTAAATGAAATAAAAAAAAAAGAATTATAGAAAAATTAAAGTAAAGAAATTTGGAGTTATAAAAATTCAACAGTCTAGTTCTTCAGGAACTAGATATTGTTAATCATCTTTTTTATCTCCATTTTGGTTGTAAAATATGTACTTATATAGGCAAAAATTATATTGACATCTCAAAGGTCAATTTCATAATGAACCATTATGTGGGCATATCAAAAGTTATAACCTATTCTCAAGATAGTCATCTACATGTATAATATACACGTTTTATAACAGTTCCCTTTGGATGATTATACACTATGAATATGTCTCGTTAAAGCTTTCACTAAGGAAAACCCTGTGGGACAAAACCTTAACTAATGAAAAAGAGTACAATATTCATACTTCCCCTAAAAAATACAATTAATTAAGAAATGTCCTTAAACTGTCACATTTCAATGTTATGTACATGCTTTTTGAAAATTGAAGTTGGCAATGCTTTTATGAATAGATTTGCTGAGTTGTCACTTGAACGAATTTTGCGAATGTCAAGATCTCCTTTCTTTAGAAGTTCATGAGTGTAAAAGAACTTTGGTGAAATATGTTTAATTCTATCACCTTTTATGTACCAACCTTTGATTTGTGTAATACATGCTGCATTGTCTTCGTACAATATTGTTGGCTTGTCATTCTCCAGTGATAATCTACTTGTCTCTTTAATGTGTTGGATTATAGTTCTTAATCAAACACATTCATGACTTGCTTCGTGAACTACCAATATTTCTAAATGGTTTGAAGAGGTAGTAGTGATCATTTGCTTTACAGATCGCCATGAGATAGAAGTATCTTCGCATGTAAAAATATAGTACGTTTGTGATCAAGTTTTATGAGGATCAGAAATATATCTAGCATCAACATATCTTTTCAACACAGACTTTACTCCCTTTGGGTAAAACAAACGCATATCAGATGTGCCACGGAGATAACGAAGAATATGTTTTACTCCATTCCAATGTCTCTGAGTTAGTGTAGAACTAAACTTGGCCAGCAATTGCACTAAGATAGGGTACTTCAAGACCAAGGATTTCTTCATCATCTTCTTGAGGATGAAAAAGATCCTTTTTCACATCAAGTGAATGAACAACCATCGGAGAGCTTAATGGATAAGATTTATCCATATAAAATTGTTTCAAGATTTTTTCTACATAAGATGATTGATGAATAAGAATTCCACTTGTTAAATGTTCAACTTGAAAACCAAGACAAAATTTTGTCTTTCCAAGATCCTCCATTTCAAATTCTTTCATTAAGTAGTCAACAATCGCTGAGATCTTTTCTGGAGTTCCTGCTATGTTTATGTCATCAACATAAACTGCGACTATAACAAATCAAAAATTTATCTTCTTGATAAAAACACAAGAACAGATAAGATTATTTTCATATCTAATTTTCAACAAATATTCATTTAGACGATTGTACCACATTTTTCCAGATTGCTTCAGTCCATACAAAGATCTTTGTAATTTAACATAATACATTTGCCGTTGTTTTGGATTATATGCTTCAGGCATTTTAAATTCTTTAGGGATTTTCATATATATGTCATTATCCAATGAGTCATACAAGTAAGTTGTTACTACATCCACGAAGCGAATGTCAAGTCCTTCAAAAACCGTTAAATTAATCAGAAATATGAAAGTAACTACATCCATAACAGGGGAATAGGTCTCATTATAATCTATACTAGGCCTTTGTGAGAAACCTTGTGCTACAAGACGCGCCTTGTATCTCACAATTTCATTCATTTCATTTTTTTTGCGTACAAAAACCCATTTACACCAAATAAGTTTGACATTCACAGGTGTTTGGACTACTGGTCCAAACACCTTATGTTTAGATAATGAGTCTAGCTTATCCTGTATTACTTCTTTCCATTTTGGCCAATCACTTCGATATTGACATTCTTCTATAGTTTGAGGTTCAGGCTCATTATCATTAATAATTTCTGAAGTAATCGCATATGCAAACACATTGTCAACAACAATTTCATTTCTTCTCTGCATATTTCAAAATTTTAATGAGATCTCATAATTTTTTAGTACCGAAAACACTTATGGTGTTGCTTATATGGAAATATAGGATTGTTGATCTATATTTCCTTTAACCTCTTTTTGAGTGTTAATGACATCTTTTGGAGTGTTCCTTTTATTCATTTTCTTTTTCTTTTGAGGAACAGTATCCTTTGCATCAATTGGTCTACCACGCTTCTGGCGCATTTTAAATTTATTAAATGCAATTCTGATTGGGTGTTCTTCAGGAACAATCAGTCTAGCAAGAATATATGCGACCGAAACATGTGATTGAGTGACCCTTTTGGTATCTATAAAAACATTTGGCAATTGATTTGCAGCATTTCGCAAATGAATTATTCTTTGAACTTCAAGTTCACATTGATTTGTGTGTGTATCAAGATTAGACAAAGTGTGTGTGTTCCAACAAATTTCTTGTGTTTTTAATCCTTTACATTTTCCTTCTTCTAATGATGGGAAAACTGATTCATCAAATTGACAATCTAGAAATCTTATTCTAAAAAGATCACCTATTAGTTGTTCAAGATATCTAATGATAGAAGGATAATCAAAACCAACATAAATACCAAGCTGACATTGTGGTCCCATCTTACTTCATTGTGCAAGTGCAGTAGGAACATATACTGCGCAACCAAAAATTCTAAGATGAGATATATTAAGTTGGTGGTTAAACACAAGCTGTGAAGGTGAAAACTTGTGATATGTAGTTGGTCTAATTCTAATCAAAGACGCAGCATGCACTATAGCATGACCCCAAGTAGATGTAGGAAGCTTTGATCGCATAAGCATAGGTCTAGCAATAAATTGTAAACACTGAATGAAAGATTCTGCTAAACCATTTTGTGTATGAACATGTGCAATAAAATGTTCAACACTTATTCCTATTGACATGAAATAGTCATAAAATGCTTTTGAAGAAAATTCACCTACATTATCTAAACGGACAGTCTAAATGGGATGATCAGGAAAACTTGATCTTAACTTTATTATTTGAGCGAGAAATTTAGAAAAAGCAACATTACGAGTTGAAAGTAGACAAACATGTGACCATCGAGTGGAAGCATCAATTAAAACCATGAAATATCGAAATGGTCCGCAAGATGGATGGATTGGGCCACAAATATCTCTATGTATTCCTTGTAGAAAAGATGGAGACTCTAAAGGTGATTTAGATGGAGAAGGTCTAACAAGTAGTTTTCCTTTAGCACAAGAAATACAAAACTAATCACTAGGTAAAAGAACTTTCTATTCCTTTAATGGATGTCCATGTGTATTTTCAATGATTCGTCGCATCATAGTTGAATCAAGATGGCCAAGACGATCATGCCAAAGTATAAAACTTTTAGATTCGGAACACTTCCGGTGCATAAAATTTGATTCAACCATCCTTATTTTTGTGAAATATAGGTCAGATGAAAAACTTGAAATTTTTTCCAATATGATCTTCTGGTTTGAAATTGTAGATGTAATTAAAAGATATTCCATATCTCCTTCATTTTTGGTTTTAACATGATATCTATTGCGACGCATATCTTTAAAACTTAGTAGATTTCTTCGGGATCTACTAGAATATAACGCATAATCAATGTACAATTTTTTTCCATTTGGAAACATAATATGAACTCTTCCAGAGCCCTCTGGTACATTGGCAGAGCCAGATATTGTATTAACATTAATTTCAACTAGTGTTAATTGCAAGAAATATTTTTTAACACGAAAAATTGTATGAGTCGTGCCACTGTATACCAAACACATGTCATCCTCAATTTTATCAAGTTTATTTTGTACGATCTAGTAAATGAAAAATAAAATTTAAGAATTAAGAAAGATAATAAAATATTATCAAGCATATTATATATAAAACTTTTACAAATTACGTAAATTAATTTTTTCAAAATAACATAAACATGAAGATAATTTAATAGTAGACATTTCCATCATCAATGAAATGATCAATTTTACCACTAGGATCCTAAAAAAAAAATCAGAAACATCAAAATCAACATCCAAAGAAGACTCATACTTAGCATCAATGGGTTTAGAAAATTCACTTCAGCATTTTTTTTTTCTTCTTTTAACGATGCCTTGTAGAGATCAACTAGGTGTTCAGGAATGCGACATATTAGAGACCAATGACTTTTTGTTCCACACCTATAACAAATATTGTCATTATTTTGCATTTTATTATTTTGTTCAAAACTTTCTTCATTCTTTGTCCATTTCTTTTGAGTCTTTCAAGCATCTTTGCTTTCAAACTTTGAAAGATGATCATCACGGGTCCAACAATTTTTTCTACCATGATCCCTTTTGCCACCACGACCTCATCCACAACCTTAAGAAAAAGCTACCTTCACTTCAGGGAATGGTGTTGAACCAGTTGGACGAGGATTGATGATTTTTCAATAAAAGCTCATTAGTTTGTTCAGCCACCAGTAAACAAGAAATTAGCTCAGACTATTTTGTAACCTACGCTCTCAATATTGTTACTGCTGGAGCACATTCGAGGCATGAAAAGTCGAATATGTTTTTTCTAACATATCATCGTAATTTTTTCTCCACATAACTTCAATTGAGAGCTAATTTTAAATAAGGCTAAATTGTCTTCATTTACAGTTGTAAAATCTTGCAGTCGCAAGTGTATTCAATCATATCGAACTTTTAGAAGAATTACCATTTTTTGGTGTTCATATCTCTCCTTCAAGTTTTTCCAAAGGATTAATAGATCCTTAATAGTAAGGTACGTAATTTTCAATTATTCGTATAAATTGTGTTGAAGGAAAACCATTGCCTTTATGAGATCCTACAAGGATGCTTGAATTCCTTCTTCAATTGTACTACCAAGACTCATAACATTAAGGTGAATCTCAGCATCAAATACCCATGGTAGATAATTTCTTCCTGAAATATTAAGGGTAACAAATTCAAGTTTTTTGAGGTTTGACATCACAAAGTCACTTTGAAAAATAAATAAAAATTCAAAGTTAAGTAAATATTAAAATGAAAATGTTATTCTCACATATATTTCAACACAAAAATATTTAAAGACATGCATTCAAGATAAGAGATATAGTTAACATATAAATATAGTTTGACAAAAAAAAAAAAAACTAAAGTTGTATAGATAACAAATGTTTAAAAAAAATAAAATAAGATTCTTACCTTAAAATAATACCAACGAAACTTAAAAGATTCTATTATACCATTAGAGACTTAATCATGCTGATAACGTGTTATAAATGAAATAAAAATATAATTATAGAGAAATTAAAGTAAAGAAATTTGAAATTATAGAAATTCAGCAATCTAGTTTTTCAAGAACTAGATGTTCCTAATCATCTTTTTTATATCCATTTTGATTGTAAAACATGTTCTTATATAGATAAAGATTATATTGGCATCTCAAAAGTCAATTCCATAATGAACCATTATGTGAGTATACGAAAAGTTATAATTTATTTTTAACATAGTCATCCACATGTATAATATACATGTTTTACAATATTTTTGAATTTTTCAAGAAATGACAATAGATGCTCATGAATGCTTTTTTGGGGAGTTTTGGGGGGGGGGGGGGGGTGGTGGAGGAGTTTGCAAGTTATTGAATGAGTAATATATTATATATATATATATACTTATCACTAGAATTATTAAATGCAATTCAGCCCCATTAATGTTTGGTTGGACTAAAAATTCAATATTCAAATCTTAAAATTGGCATAGATTTTATTTCATGTTGAAAAATACATATAACCTTATCAAGGACTACTTTTCTCCCTATTGAATTTTTGAAAATTTTTTTAAAAAAAGGTTAAGTTAGTAAATTAGAGTTTGTCTGAAGAGACTATAGTGGGCCAAATGGTTGATAAAGGTATGAATTGATTTGCCTGGTAGGCCAACCAGAATAAGTCCCGTCGACAGGCCGCACAATTTTGTCATGAGGGGTTAAATCATGACATTCAGATCCCAGGGTATTATTGCAGTTGTTTATATATATATATATATATATATATATATATATATATATATATATATACAGATGTACAGTACAGCAGCAGTTTTATTATAATATTAGAATTATGTGTTATTAGAAAACTCATATATCCAGTTATATTTTAAGCTATAATAAATGTGACTTGTACAGTATACTAAACTAGCAGTTTTATAGTCTCAAGTACTATAACAATAGATTTAAATATGTAACTCAATAGTCACACACTAGTAATAATATATTTCCTCTTACTGAGCATTGTTTCATCTCAGTGACTTACCATTTTTCAGGTGATCCAGTTAGGCGAGCGGATCAGGCTTGCGGGTAGAGGACTTCTTGCATTGCCCTTTCTGGAAGGGTAGGTGTTTCTGTGGTGTCAGTTGTTTGGGATAGATTCCAAAATTTTGATGATGTCACTGGATATTTTGTGATGTACATTTTGGGATTTTTCCTTAGATTTCTGGTATTGTATATAATTGTTTATAATTTCATATTTACCGTTGTTTAGGAATATTTCGTGTACAAAGTTTTTCCTCAGTGCTCCTTTTGGACCTGAGATGTCTTCAGTAGTGTTACAGTCAAATTTGTTGTATGTTTCATATTAAAAAAAAAAAAGGAAAAAATTGTATATAGTAGCAGGTTGTTACAGATGACAATTGTTAAAAATAAAATAAAATAAGATTCTTACCTTGGAATAATACCGACGAAACTTCAAAGATTCTGTTATACCATTAGAAACTTGATCATGCTTATAATGTATCATAAATGAAATAAAAAGAGAATTATAGAAAAATTAATAAAAAGAAATTTGGAATTATAGAAATTTAGCAGTCTAATTTTTCAAAAACTAATTTCTGCTAATCATTTTTTTTATATCTATTTTGATTGTAAAACATGTCCTTATATAGATAAAGATTATATTGGCATTTTAAAGGTCAATTTTATAATGAATCATTATGTGGGCATACTAAAAATTATAACATATTCCTCAAGATAGTATAATATACATGTTTTACAATATTTTTTGAATTTTTCAAGAAATGACAATAGATGCTCATGAATGCTATTTTTTTTTTATTTTTTCGGGAGTTTGCAAGTTATTGAATGAGTAATATATTAAATATATATATATTTTTTAATGAATACTTATCACTAGAATCATTAAATGCAATTCGACCCCATTAATGTTTGGTTGGACTAAAAATTCAATATTCAAATCTTAAAATTGGCATAGATTTTATTTCATGTTGAAATACATATAACCTTATCAAGGACTACTTTTCTCCCTATTGAATTTTTGAAAATTTTTCAAAAAAAAAAAAAAGGTTAAGTTAGTAAATTGTGAAAATTGTAATATTGAGAAACAAATTAATTGAATAAAATTAAATTTGGCTTAAAATATTATAAAATTTTTAATTTGTTACGTTCTTCTTGTTGTTGACTTATTATCGGACCATTGACCTAATTCCTTCACTAAATTGATGTCTAAGTTGGATTTATAACATTACGTATAATTGCATTTATGTTTTAATTAATTTATTATGACAATGTGTATATACTTTGGTATTCGAATGAAAAGATAAAAAAAAGGTAATTTTATTAATGATGTAATCACTTTTTAACATGAAATAATCTCGGAGAAAAATATTTTTATCAATAAAAGTATTTAAAAAGGGAGTTTAGCTAGAAATCGAAGAGTACTATGTCATATTTAGAAAAATTTAGATAATTTAAATTTTAATAAAAAGATAAATAAATCCTATAAATATTTTCTATGTATTTTGAATTTAACATCTCTTGAACTTCCAACAAATAAAATCTTTAATTTTTTTTTTACAACTCTCAAATAGCCCCCTCAAGCTAGAATTTTATTTTTGGTAAGAAATCATTTTTTGTAATCATGAAAATCATTTCTTTGAATTTTTGTTTTCATAGTTATCAACTTATCAAGAACTAAGGACAACCATGTTATATTGGGGCGTCTTTAGATTTTAAACCACAAATAAAATAAAATAAAATAAAATAAAACGACGAAGCAGCCGATAAAGAAAGTGAATTGGAGGGGCCAATTTATTGGAATCCACACCGCCAATGCCAATCCCTCTCCGAACTCCCATTGCCATTCCCCGCTGCAGACAAAGACGACGACAGAGACACTATACAACCCACGCACCACCATTCCAACCCAAGACGGCTCCTCTCTCTCTCTCTCTCTCTCTCTCTTCCCCCAGGTCAGTCTTCCTCCCTCCTTCCCTCTCCCTCTCTCACTGGGCCATGGAGACGGCGAGACCAGAATTAGATTCATCCCCTTCCCCTCTCAAACGGGCGATCTCGATCGATTCCCCGGCGAATACCCGGAAGCTCTGCCTCCCCACAAAGCCCCACCACCCTAACGGCCCAACCGTCTCCTCATCGTCCTCCTCATCTCCATTATCGTCGTCATCGTTCACGGCCTCCTCAGCTTCATTCCCGACCGTGGATTTCGAGCTAGTCTCCCTCAAATCCCTGGGGTACACTTCCCTGAAGGACCTCATCCCCTCCTCCAGCGTCCAATCCCCAACGGCCGCCTCCGCCTCCGCCTTCCAGATCTCCATCAGGAACCGCCTCGTCAAGCAGGCTGCCTGGGCTTACCTCCAGCCCATGTCCTCTTCCCCCGCCGCTTCCGCCTTCCGATTCCCCGCCGACTACTTTCGGAATCCACTCTCCGGTTGCCTCGACTTCCTCAAACACCACATTTTCCCCACCATCGCCAGAGTCTTCGATCGCTTGTTCCGGGCGATTCGGTTCCGGTGACACACGTGATACCCGATTACCCGTCCTGCACCCGTTCTCTGTGATTTGGGGTTAATTAAATATGTGCTGTTTGGTTATGCATTTAGACATGAACTTGTTTTCCTTTTCCTTTTTCTTTTTCTTTTTCTTTTTCTATCTTATCGTAGAATAAAAGGGACGAAATCGCAATTAAATGAGAAAAAAATAAATAAAAGAATGGAATTAATTGAGATTTTGGTTGGGGAAAAAGGAAAAAAATTTTCAAGAATTCCCAATCTCAGATTTTTTTTTTTCTCTCTTCAATTTCGGATTTTTACAAATGAGATTAATCAATCAATGAACTCTTGAATGCCGTAACCTTACACGGGCAGCGTATAAGGTTTCATCAATGGGAGTGGTTGGCTCTGGTGGAGACATATCCTCGGCGCGGATGAACTCTGTATGGATGTGAGGGTGGAGTTGCACGTGGTCTACTTGGGGAGGCTGGAAAACGGTGTGATGGGCGGTAGCGGATGGCGTCGGGGGCTGGCTTTTGCTGGATCGGCGGCGGGGGCTGTTGAATGACGGAGGCGAATTCTCGGGAAACGGCGGTGCGCTGGGACGAGGATGCTGATCGACATGCTGCCAATTGGGTCAGTCCACAATGTTAGTGGTATGTTTATAATGTAGCCATTTGTGATATTGTACATAGGGATATGTTTTCAGTGTACAAATTTTGTTCATGAATATGAAATGGGTTTCGTGCTTTGGAAAACTTGGTACAAAGTAGAATGCAAAAACAGAGTAATTGAAGAAGAAAACAAAAGATTTGTCAAATGCTGTTGTAGGCAGTGTGACCTCTGCTAAATCCAAAGGGGGCACATGCATTAACAGTAGAAAGTGGCTTTTGACAAATGATGCATTGTCTGGATTAAAGTAGAAAATAAGGTAAAACACATGATGACTTTAAGTTTAAGTTCATATATTATTCATTAGACTCTGCATTGATAGCAGGGGAAAGGGTGAATTTGTGACTTGGGATAAGGTGTTTTTACAAATTTCCTAGTTTATATAAGCACTGCAGAAGCTAAGACTTCAAATTTTAATGTATCCCATGGAGAGTTTCAATTCTGGCATTGATGTGGAGGACAGATCTTTGGTTTATTTCACGGGTTTTTTAACGTCTGTTGCTTGAAAATGTGTTTGGTTGTGTTGTGCGTACTTGGTCTCATCGTCTTATAGTTATCTTGCTTAAATGTTTTTCCCAAACCAAAAGCCATCCTTTTTGCATGCAGGTATTTCATTTTTGTTGTTTGAAATGGTGTTTGATTGTGTTGTCTCAGAGCTTGTTAGAGAACAGTTATTCTAGTTTTCGACATATGAAAACTTGTGTTTATGCTCGATATAAATCGGCCTCTGGACATTTTTTTACCATACAAATGTGAAGTTTAGGGCAAAGCGTACCTTGCCTCATCTTCTTCAAATCATCGAGTTTTTGAGTGCTCTTTCCAACCCAAAAGCGATCCTTTTCGCGTAAGGTTTTTTTTTCTTTTTTTTTTTTCTTTTTTGCAAGTAGATTGCATCCAGCAAGGAGATTTTTCAACCCCCCCTCAAATTATTGATGTGAATGTTTTTTTTTCTTGCCCTAATTAGAAAACATCCTTGAGCAGAAAATGAGTTCCCAATTAGCAAATATGTTTTGGCCTGAAGACTCAAAATTTACATTTCTTTGTTTATACATGAATATAGCTTGTCTTGTTGAGATTTTTCAAATAATTACAAAGAAATGCTATCTTATTTTTCGATATTTAAAAATTTAAGTAGGAATTTAGAAAATTAAAAATAACATGACATATTTTATAATTAGTAAAACATTAGAAATAAAAACAACACTATTTTTCACAAGTGAAAAATAGTAAAAAAAAAAAAAAAACTAGAATTAAAAATAAAAACTATGTTTTGCAACTAAATAGACCCCAAGTGTCTAAATGAATGAAAGAAGAAATCTCAATTTAGAAAGCCTTAGCAAAGTATAGGGCAACACAAATCCAACAAAACTAGAAAAATAGAAAATAGAATCACTCATTGGATTTGTGTTGGTCACTTTAAAATTGTAAGAAAATCTACCTGATGGGCCTCAGAGGCGGTGGTGGTCTTGAACTTGGCAGACTGAGAAGCTACGTACTGGATGACTTGAAAGAATGTTGTCTGCCCCAATTTTGTGCAATTCTCCCAGTAGTATAATGCAAAGTCCCACGCCCTCGCCCTCAACTCCTCCAGCTTTCTATCTATCTCTGTCTCATGCTTTGCTACGTATGGCCTCAATAGGGTGTTGTACGCATACCAGGAACCCTACACCAAACCAATACCCCCCAATGGTAGCTCAGTTCGCAAGCACGAGTTAAAACTTCTAATTAAGTGTTAGGGCTTAGGTCTTAGAAATTATAGTTTTTCAATTGAGGCAAGGACTTGTTTTTATGCAGAGGCCCTCTACTAGAGGGCCAGCCTCAAGCGGATGGTAAGTGTGTTTTATACAAATGCATGGTTGGGGTGTTTAAGTCACAAACGCAGCATGTCAAAACCATGAGATAAGACTGCCTCCATCTAAACCTCTTCTAATCCTAGATGGCATGATAGTCTTATGCACTTGGTGTTATATTTTGATCTAAGGGGTTTGTTCTTTTGGTAAATTAGTGAGTACCCAAAAGATTTTCGACATAATAAAACTAATAATAGTTTCTTTTTTTATTTTTTGGAAGTTCAGGATGGGCTTAGGCTACACAATGGTAGGTAAGGAATATTCTTTTCATCCATTTCAGGATTTGAACCCAAAACCTTTAACAAAGATGTCTAAAAAATTTTGGCCAATGGGATATGTCCTAGGAGTAAACTAATAATAGTAAGCATAAACCTTTTTCAATTCTGCTCACTGGGGCTTATGGTTTTACCTTTGTTTTGGGATGCCATAAATAGATTAAGAGTGCCAGCTTCATCTCTCCATACATCGGCAACCTTCACCAAAAATCACTGGCAGACTTAGATAGTTGTGGGGAAAAAGAAAGAAAAGAGAGAGAAAAAAAATTAAGAGGATAGCCCTAAACCCCTAAATACTAATATTAATTATGAATTCTGCATACCATGAAATGAATATGTCCCCAATCCGCTCCGAGGCCGTCAGTAACGCAACAATAATCCTGCAAATTTCATGATCAATCATCAGTAGGGTTTTGGAAATACTTTTGACGTTGATCTGCTACAAATCGTTTCATAAACTAATTACATCAGCTGCAAAGTTCTCATCAAATGAAGATCACCTTTGGTTTGCAGAGCAAATGCATTAAGGCAAAAACAATAATGAATGAAGAGCACGAACACATCAAATGGAGAATTGTATTTCATTCATTTGATTCTATTCCATTCGCCGGTAAGTGAAAAAAAAAACACCTTGAATTGTTTAAAACAGATGCTTACCAATATTGACACCAGAACCGGAGTTCTTCAATCTCTACTCTGTTTTTTTCCACAGTTTTATAGCACTCGAATGCAGGATATGCATATCCAAGAATCAACCTGCAATCCAAACATTAAAAAGAAAAAAGGAGAAAAAAAAAACCCGAGTCAAAAAATTGCAGGAGTATTAATGAAATAGTATTGACGAAAATTAAGTTAGTTTTCCATTGAAAGAGCACGTAATTAATGAAACCGTGGGAGGAAAATGATTTCACGGGTAACATACACGAGAATCCTGGTGATGAAATCCCCCAACATCTTCTTAATCTCTGCGTATGACAACTCGCCAAAATTCCTGTAGTTCAATCAAAACAAATAAAACAAAAAACCATTATTATTTGTTGAACGAAGGAGCAAATTAAGGAATCGAAAGTCGCCCATGCATTCGAATTGAAACAGGGGATCGTATAGCCAGCGTACCAGAAGAAGATGAAACTCCGGAAGAAATTTAATTTAGAACAATGAAGTTGAGAATTAAGATTGATGAATCTATACGTGTATCTATATATCCACCCCTCAACGAACAGACGCCTTGAAGAACCTCCCCCTTGACGGATTCAAACTCTGCACCCAAACGAAATTGTTCAGAAACGACGTAGACCCAAATAAACGCTCGAAAAGTAAATCAAAGAAAGAGGGGAAGGGGAATGAAGAAGAGTCAAATGGGGTAATGGGGAAATGAGGTTTTAACCTTTAGAAGAAGGATCTCCTACAGAGTCTGGGAGGAGAATGGCGTATTGAGGGATAGAAAAGAGACAAGGTCGTAGAAACGTGAGATGGGAGGAAGCAGAAGGTGGGAAGGAATTATATAAATATATATATATATATATATATGGGTGAAAAATGCTTGTGAGGAATAAAACAAACGGTGATCAGAGAGAGAGAGAGAGAGAGAGAAAGAGAGAGATCAGATGGAGGAAGTTTCTTGCAACTGACGCCTCCCCTGTTATTTTACACGCCCTTCCCTGCTCAAGGGATTTCTTGGGATTCGTCGAACGGGTTTATCGTTTGGCGGTTATGTTCTGGTTAGGCTATTTTCGTCTTTTAACATGCCTTCTGTAATTTGTAATTTGTGGAACATTCTGAGGAAATGGGAAGTACCAAAAAAATATTTTCTCATATTTTTTTTATTTAAAAATAAAATAAAATATCTAGTGAAGTAATAAATTAAGTTTTTTTTGTTAATTTTTAATTATATTAGTAAAACATTTTATTTTCGATAATACAACATTTGATACAGAAACAAAGTATAATAAAAGATATATATTTTTTAAAATTCTCTCATTGACCTTCTTTGTTTTGTGACAACTTAATGCTATTATTATTTAAATAGATACATCTAAAGACCTAGTAGCTAATTTGTTTAAATCAAATAATTCAAATCCCACATAATACCAATTAAACTTGATAAGTTAGAATAATTTGTGTTAATTAATTAAGGATAAGTTGATAGAACCCTAATTTCTTAACTATTTAATTTGCACTAATTAGTTTTATAAATATCTAATTAGAAAGACAACGACCATAAACCGAAGGTCATCAACAAGTATCAAAATAGCGCTCTTTGAAATTGAAAAGAAAAAGTAATTTCTGTTGTGGTAAAATAACAATTTTTTAGTTTTCAATTAATGATACAATTAGATAATGAGCGAATACAATTTCTTAATTACAATTAACATGGGGCAAGTTGGTGATTTTAAAGAAGTGATTAGATAAAGATGGGAAGAAGATTTGTGCTTAATTTGTGTACCTGGCTAGTTTTGATGAATGAAATTCTAGAACTGTCAAAATTGACCAAAGCACAAGTAGAGGGGAGGGTCTTATGGGTCAATGATTGACAAACCTACAATTGATCCACGGAATTGACCATCCTGAGATTACGAATTTGACCTTTTTGAATTAGTTACTTAATTGTTATATATATATTGTGGATAGGCAGATGAAAAATTAAAATATCAACTTTAATGTAGGAGTTAGGCAGCAGATTAAGCTGCCACAACTGTACGCAACAGCTTTGATCCATGGACCATTACTATAGCTAACTAGCTAGGGTCTAGGATTAGGATTCTATCATAAAAAATATATATATATACACACACGCATACATATGTGACTGGTGAACTCTTAGAGAATCATAAAAGTATTCTTAAAAAACGGTAGCCTTCCAGCTCCCGAGCATAAGCTCGGGTGATAAGGACGGAGTCTCGCGGGCCGCTTGACGGAAAGGTTGAGAGTTCGAACCCTACCATTTCGAGTGCACATCCGCGATTTACTCCGGCACGTGTGGAGGGCATCGTGCGTGCAAGCGTGGGATTAGTCTCTCTCGCTGGTCCCGTCAGATTGCATATCCCAAAGGGGAGTGTCTGATGGAGTGTCTATTGGTGGTGATAGGGAGTAGAGGATCCGACCTAAACAAAAAAATAAAAGGCAGCCTTCCATATTGGAGTACTTGAGACCGCAAGGCTCGATGGGGGTTTTTCAGGAATTTTCTTTCATATGTCATGGGATATTAATGGAAAGGATGTAAGTGCTGCAGCGGTGCATTTCTTTAACATAAGTAATGTAAATAGTTTGCCATACCAAACAAAATCAACATAATCTTTGTTTTGTTTTAATATTTTTTTTTTATCATTTTTATTGATCAATTTATTTTTTTGTAGTCTGTGGATCTTACCTGATTGCGCCAAGGCCCGATACAAGGGTGAGCCAATGACAAATAACATTTTCTTCCCTACTCTCTCGACCTTCATTCCCATCCTGCCAACCTAAGATGACCAGCACACTGTATCTAATCACATTGTGGTGAATTGATACAAGTAGCTTAACGGCTCGCAATATGGTCTTAAGTTGAGTATAGTACTTAGCCCTCTAGCTAACATTTGGAACTTCTTATTTGAGCTGGAGTATCTTAGGTTTTCCTCTAGAATAATGATCATCGAGATTAGACCATGCCTATTTAGTAATATTCATATAGCTAGGTAGCAATTGTAGGCTTAATTGCATTGAGAAGCCATGGCATGACTAACGAATTTGTAGTACTCCCAGTCAATGGTGTCACTCATATGGAATGGTTGTATACCAAGGTGTCACGGTCCACCTCTTTTCACACCGTTGTGAAGGGGCCGTGTGGCGCTAGTTAAAGCACTCTTGCTTAACTAGTCAGCCTATCGTTTACCAATATTCATCCACGAAGCACTTTCATTAACATTCAATCAGATAGCAGCGGAAATAATAATCAATTCATGAAAGTCGTGGCAACCAAGCAGTAAATATTGAAGCAAATGTAATTCATTAACAAATCCTCCGTTGACATGTTGTACTTAGCGAGGGAGGCAAGTAGGTTAAGCACGTTGACAATTGCTAGTGAGTTTTACAATGACTGATGAACACTCACCCTCCCCTAAAGAGGTTCTTATGTAATTATCATCCTGACACTAGGAAACATCAAAGTGACCGACGAGTCATACTACCTTATTTGGCTTACAAAGATTCTATTAGCAGAAAATAACCCTACACTAATATTTACATGATGGAAACCCATCCTAAGCACACAAGATAAGAGGTCACAGGCAAGCATAATGTCCTGAACAAGCTTAGCTTGTGACATAAGGCAGTGCATTTCCCTTCAAAAGAAAATGTCAAACGTGTCAAGGATCCAACCTTGAAAGATATATTTTTTAATTAAAAAATGCTCTTAATTGCACTATTCAGTTCTAGCTTCTTCTTTTTAAAAATAAAAATAAAAAAAAATAAAATAAATTGGTAATCTCAATTCTAACTTGAAGTGGTCAAAAACAATAAAAATTAGCCAATAAAAAAAATAGATGAAGAGAAATAGAAATATCAAAGGGAAGCACAACCACCTCTAGACGCCTTGACCACACCTTGACGTAAGTACTTTTAATTATGAAAATACTTCATTTTAATTGTCGCCCACACACTACACCCAAACAATTTTATAATAAAGAAAAAAACTAATAAAAAAAATATGGGGGAGTTGTTTTGTTAGGTCAACTTTTAAGCATTTAATGTCATTGAATACTTTAAAAAAACGCGGTGTGAAAATGACTTGCTTCGTCAAAACTTTGGCAGTATAATATAAGGTGAAGACTGCCAATTCAGAAATCGTCAAAATATAATATGGTACAGCATGTTTTGGGTTGGGGTTTTAGTTAGTGGTGTTGACACCCCAAACTGTCCGGGGTCTTATACAAAAAAAAAAAAAAAAAAAAAGAGTTTTTCTTATTTCATACAAAAAAATACAAAAAAAAAAAAGAAGAGAAATATAGAAAAAGAAAAAAATATATTTTACATTGGAAATTTTTCATAAAAAAAAAAGGAAAAATAAAAGTAGGCCAGCAATCTTGAGTCTTTAATTTGGACTTGCAATAATAATAATAATAATAAAAGACATGTGCAAAAATCAAAATTTAAAATTGATTTGCCAATAAAGTTTGATTGAAAAATAAATTTAATTTATCAACTTAATTTAGCAAATTAGTTTTATTTTGATTATTTGATTTGAATTTGATTGATTAATCAAATCACTCCTCAAGCCTATAAATAGAGAAGTTTGGAAGCTAGGAGGACATGGAAAAAATACAAGAAGAGAGTGGAGAAAAAAGAATTTCGTGTTAGAGAGAGAGAGAGAGAGAGAGAGAGAAAAGTATGTTTTTCCTGAAAATTCAGGATTGGAGGTACCCGCGTAGTCAATTCTCCCTACACTATCGAAGGATGATTTCTCATCCGATTGATATGATATTTTAACGACTGGTGCCTAACTCAGCCTTCTTCACTATGAATAGTCCGATTGTCATTTGAAGCTTGGAAAACCTTAGTTTTTTTTATCTGGATAGCAGCCTCATTGTAGCAGCAGGGGTGCCTGTGCAGTTCATTTGATCCGAAAATCAAGTGGTGAATTATAATCCGATTGAGTTAAATTACTTACAGGTTTTATATGACTTATAATTTTTAATTTTGATTGGTTAGATTGTTATTTAGAGCTTCTAAAATGTGGTTTTGTGCCTTAGATATCAGTCTCATGGCAGCAGGAGTTTTAGGATTCGAGGTGTCTACGTAGTTAGTTTGATCTAGACGATCGGGTGATGATTTCTCCTCTAATTAAATTGAAATTTTTAACAATTGTGCATGACTAATCCCTATTAAATTTGTTTGGTTAGATTATTATTTAGAGCTTTAAAATTTTTTATTTTGTGGTTCAGACAATAGTCCCATTGCAGCAGCGGCTTCAGAATTGGAGGTTTGCACAATAAGCTTGATTTAGACGATCAGATAATAATTCCTCGCTTGATCGAACTGAATTTTTTACAAGTTATTCATGATTCATTCTTCTTAATTTTGATCGGTCAATTTGTTTTTTACAGTTTTATAACTTCAATTTTCTAACTCAGACAGCGAACTTGTTGAGACAGCTTGGCGACTCCGCTAGGGAGATAAAGAGTCGAGCCATCAATTAGTTTTGAATTATCCCGAATATAAATTTAATTGTCTTTTGATTATTCTATGATGTTTTGTTTGTAAGTATGAATTGTTGTGTTTTGTGTGAATATTTTGATTTTGTGAATACACTGTTTGTATATAATTAACTCTTATTTGTATGGAATGGATGTTGGGGGTTAAGGGGATAGACTTTTAAAATTTATGTGAGCACACACATTTTCACTAGCCTCCGACCCAGGATTTACCTTTTTAGGAATAGAAAGGAGCACAGTAACGTTAGCTCTTATGGGACGAAGTGCTTGGGGGCATGCTAACCACTCCACTCTGTATGAACTTTGTCCAAACTTATTGGGTGAGGATAGAGGACGTGTTGGGAACCTATTATTGATAAAGAATAGAGTTTGAACCACACATATTTTAACTATAGCTCCCTCCCTTAAGACAAAGCCATGGTAAAAACCTGTAGAAAATAAATCCACCTGGTTTTGGGAGAGGAGCTTCATCATTCTTCATATGATTTAGTCTAGTCTTTGTTGTATATGATTGAATTCCTTTGTGTGGTGTCTCACATGTTGCATCCACATTAGGCATACATACTAGTTAGCCCAAATTTTGGAAAAACGTCGAGTCACTCTATGGGCAACTCAGTAGTGGTATACAATGATGAAGAAATAGAGGTTCAACAGTGTCTTGGAATCCAATAAAATCGTCAGAAAGGTAGTTGAATTAAGGGAATTGAGATGATTAAGGAAGAACCTGAGGGGCAATTTGGTCAAGTCAGTACATTCAGCGAATTAATCCTTCCAATCTCCAACCATTGTGCTCTTAAGAATTTTCCACTTTTTGATGGGGGTTTGTGGTCAAGTCTTGCCTTGACAGGAATGATATGGTTATAAGGAAAAGCATGGCTGCATGAAAGAATTCCTAGCTAAAAAATTTATTAGAAGTAGAATACGTAGCAAGTGGGGCAGTTCTTAGGAATCAGCAGAGGAAAATAAATTTACCTACAAGTTGGGGAGGACAACCTGTGTTTTAAGTTGAGGATTGTATATCAAAAGCCGGATTGAATTGGGAATTTTCATTAGGTGATTGGGTTTTTCCAAGAATTCTGGAAAGGCAGTTGTCTAGGTTGCATACATGTTCAAGCATTTGTGTGTATATTCATGCATTTGAGTACATGTTCATGCATAATCTCATTTTTTTTTTTAAAAAAAATCATTCGTAGAAAGAATCATCTGAACAAAGTTCGAGGGGTGTTAACATTAAGTAGCAAAAACATCCTTATAATACCAGAATAAAAGCCAAAATAATGAGTGAGCAAATGGAAAACCGCCTGAAGGGACTTGAGCAGAGTCATGAGGAAATGAGTCAGGACATAAGAGAGATTAAAGAATAGATGAGTCGGCTTATGGAAATGATGACTAATATGAACAAGGGGAAAGCTGCGCAAGTTTCAAAGCCTGTAATTTGTAATAACCCAAAAAATGACTATACATGATTAGTGGGATGATTCCAAAAAAAAATTAATTAATTAATTAATTAAATTAAATTTATAAAAAAGAAAAAAAATAATAATTAAAATTTATTTTTTATTTTTATTAATAAAATATATTATTATTAATATTAATTATTATTATTATTATTATTATTATTATTATTATTATTATTATTAAACCTTCCTGAAGGATCTGAATCCTTCAAGAAGGTTTGAAGGAATTAACGCACAGAGAGCCCCCCCTAAAGCCTTGCTGCTCTTCCATCTCTCTCCCTCTCTCCTCGTTTATCTTGACGGATACTCGCCTGATCAAAAATCGGAAGATACCATTGGACTCTGTTTTTCGTCGCCGTCGAGTGGCATAGGCGTATCTCATGGGGTAAGCTAAATTTCCCCTTTTACCTCAATTTCTTGTAAATTTTAAACCCAATTGACGATCGGACACCACCACAAGAATCTAACGATAATTCTCTACAAGTTTAGCAGAGCGGATTTCTCGTGGGGTCGTCGTAACCATAACCCCAAATTTGGGATAAGGGGGTTATTAAGGGGCTAATTGTTATTTAATTAGTGTTGATTTAGAAATTCTAGAATATTGAGCATTTGAGGTTCAAGTAGAATTTTTAAAATTTAGGGCCCGGGTGAGCGTCGCGGGTGTAATTTCAGAACCCATGGGCATAATTCAGAAAACCAAGTGAGGGTGTTAAATATTAGTTTAAATGTTAATTTGGGGTATATGGAGCCTAGGGAAGGTTATATGGGTTTGATTTTGGGAAATGAGTTAATTAATTTGAAGAAAACGTGAATTGTAGGATTTGAATTTCGGGCGCTAAAGGCATAGGATCTAAGTTTTAACGAGACTCTCAGTAAGCCAAGTAAGGGAAATAAATTATAGTAATATTTTTAGAGTTACTGTTTGAATTGATATGTGAAAATGAGCATATGGTGTTTTGCCTGAAAATTATTATGATATAAATATCAGATAAATTGTGTGGCTTTTGAGTAATATTAAATTGTGATATTTTGGAATATGAAATATGATTATAGAAATATTGTCTATAATAAATGGGGAAATATGAGAATATGATTTTTATTATTGAAAAGTGCGGAAATTCACGAAATGGGTTATATATATTATTATAAGGATGAAATGTGTATATTGAGATGAGGAATTCTGAGATTATGAATATTGGAAATGTGAAGATTGTATTAAAAATTCTGTAAGGTAAATACTAAAATATGAAAATGGGAAATGTGAATATTGTAATGTAAATGCTACAATATGAGTAGTTGAAACATGAATATTGAAACGAGTATACTAAAATGTAAATATGGCATTGTGTATATTGAGTCGAGAATAAGAAAACGAGAATATTGCAACGTGAATACTGCAATATGGAAATTGAAATGTGATTGATGAAATATCAATACCGCATAATGATTTCCGGAATATGGTAATGATAACCCTAATGGATGGTTATAGAAACCCTAATGATGGGTTGTGATATTGAGTACGATACTGTTGCTAGTGGTGTAGTGCAACCACACGGACTCTTGGAGCGTGTGGCATGACAGTCGATTGAGTTGTTTAGTAAAATTGTTGTGCCCCCTGAGTCCAGATCAGGACTATAGGTCAGCCAGTCGTACTACAAACGCGAGATATTTGATATGACATTTTGTTCTAATCAGGTCGGCCAACCGCAGTTAAATCCAGCCTTCAGGCTGCACAAACTTAATCATGGGGAGAAGCATAATGTGGAAAGAAAGTTCCTCAGGGTAACCATGAGTTACAGATGCGATGTTAGTACTAGATACCAAGGATACTCATAAGCCGAATAGTGAAATGGAAACAGAAAGTGAAAGAATGATAAAATGGGTTAAAATGAGAAATGAAAGAAATAATGGTAATTGAGAAATAGAGAATGATAAAATTGAGAAATGGATCCGTGTGAGTTAATAACATAAATAATTGAGGCGAAGTGAAACTCTTCACCTGAGGGCTTACTGAGTAAGCTGAGTGCGTTGATAGGTATCATATGTGGCCATACCTGGCTACATAATGTGTTAGGGCAGAGGGAAGCTACCTGTATGGGCAGGTAATTTTCCCTATTCTTAGGAACTTCGTGGGTAAATATGTGTTGGAAATGATTGAATTTGAGAAATGATTTTAAAGCTTATAAAAACTTGTGTTGTATATCTATATGATTGTGAGAATATGTTTATTAGTGTATTTTTCTCAGATGAAATGATGACTTGAAGTAAAGTGTGCTATAACTGAACTCATATTGCCACACACTATAAATAATTTATTTCTTCTTACTAAGATGTGTCTCACCAAAATTATCTAAATTTTTCAGGGAATAGGGATAGGCCAAGTTATAGAGCTCCGAGACCATAGGGAGCTGGGACTCTGACATACAGGGTGAGTTCTCGGATTAGGAAGGTGTAATTCCCCTAGGATTGTGTTGTTTTGGGTATGCGATGGTGATGCATATATATATATATATATATATATATATATGTGTGTGTGTGTGTGTGTGTGTGTGTGTGTGTTGATACTCTGGGTATTGTATTCTGACTATTATGTATATACCATCTTCCGCTATTAGGTTGTATAAATGAAATGACTATTTACCCGATACCCAATGCGGGTCGAGTCATATAGGTGGTAACCGGGTTGTTGACGTGGCCGATTTGTGAATATTGTTGATGATGTGTAATTATTTATTATTGTAGAAAACTTTTAAAAAAATTGGTACGAAAATTGGGGCGTCACAGTTTGGTATCAGAGCCTAGGTTGCTAGGTTATGTAGACAGCAGAATACAATACCAGAGTATAGGAGTGGATTTCGAGGGAAATAGGAGATGGGTAGATTGAAATATCAATTAGTGATTGTTAGAGGATGAGGTGAGAATTTAGGGTTCTTGTAATGACCCAACCCTTTACACGGACCCAGGTGGCTACCGAACATACGGAATACCTGTATATGATAAACATTGTTAGAATTGGTGTATTCCCAAGAGGGGGGGTGAATTGGAATTTAAAGTTTTTTTCTCCTAAGTTAATCTATCCAACAACAGTATATACACAACCTAGGGTCAGTCTATTCAATTTCCAAATGCGTAGATAAATATAATGTGGAAATTAAGTCATACGCATCATTCACCCATAACATACATGTGCAGTAAATATAAAGTACTGAAATGTAAATGAACGCATGATATGTTATCGGGGTTCGACCAACTGTGCCTACGTCCCCGCCTTTAGCTCGCAAGCCAAAGGATTTCACGAAGGGCTCACTTAAGGGTGGAACGACACCGTTTACAACCAGGTCAAATTAACACAGGGCTGACCTCAATCTTAACCAGGTCAATTAGCGGGGCTTACCTCAACCTACACGCCTTAACAGGACGACGCACCTAGCTTTCCTAATCGGGTCTAAGCTAATCCGGGACTATTCCAGGGCTAGTCTCCCTCTTCAGGCCCGTGCCTGGAAATACAACAGTATTTAAAATACAATCAAATGGTACAATGAATATGCTTTCAAGTAAAGCAGATATGTACCCAGATACGCGCAATCACAAACACCACAGTATGATTCAATATGTAAGCTCAATGTGATCTAAATGGTTTAACTCTCAAAGGTATTTTCTATCAGTGTAATGCGTTCGTGAGAGTGACAAACTAGATGATCTTTGTATCACAGGATATTCAATCTAAGTGCTTAAACAAAGATATTATCCAAACTTCATATATTTCAATCAACAAGTTTTCTCAATACATATATGTATATGAAGCTCTAGCAATGTATAAGTTTGGTTCGCAAAAAGAGTTTAATCTTTGTATTCAACTAAAGATATAAATCAATGAATATTGTAACAAAGATTTTCCTCACACAAAAAAATATCTCTTTAAATATTTATCAAATGAAACACACTAGATATTTGAAAGTGATTTAGAAAGAGTTTTGCAACCAAAATCAAATACAAACTTATCAAGATATTGCAATGACGATGCAATACTTAGAAGTTCCAAAGAAGTTTTCTTAGGAAAGACTTATAGATAAAGTCACCTAAGAACACTTGAGGATGTGCTCTCAAATAGAATAAATTTCACACAAGCACAATCTTGAGAAAGCAATCCTAAAGAAACAACAACACTTAAATCATACTTACAAAAGTATTTGAGAAGTAAAATCTGGTAAGAATAAGTGTTGGAGGCTCAAAGATGAGTATTATGGGTTTTATGATTTTCAAAGAATTTCAACCTAATCAAAAGGAGCTGATCTCTCCTAATTTTCTCAAATGATTTCATATATATAGGCATAGGAGAAAATATGACCGTTGGGGACCTACTGGATATTATTAGGGAAGTTTAATGATGTTTAAAACATTTTAACCCTATTTAAAAAATATTAATTGCGGTAAAAAATCAGGGCAACCCGAGAGGTCCGATCGACCAGAAATGTTTCGGTCGACCAAGTCTCAAATGGTTCGGTCGACCAGGGGAATATTGAACTGAGGTCTTGGTCGACCAGGAGAGGGCGATTTCCCAATTTTTCGAATTTCGGTCGACCAGGTCATTTTGAACTTGCTGGTTCTGTCGACCAGACCGCTTGGAATTCTCCCGAGGACCCTCCGGTCGACCAGGTAGTTAGAGTACAAAAGTGGTCGGTCGACCAGGAGGTCAAAATGTTGACTCCCAGGTGGTTCGGTCGACCGGGGTCAAATGAACTGTAAGGGCTCGGTCGACTAGGGCCTTGGTCAACAGTTGACCCGGACCGGTTTCGGTCGACCAGGGACTTTTGAACTACAAGTTTTGGTCGACCAGTTGGTCAAACTTGTGACCCCAGGGAGTTTCGGTCGACCAGAATATAAAGATATAGATTTATATTCACAGAGAGTATACAGAGAAATGTACATGCATATATAGCTTTTATATGGATAGTTTCATGAAACAAATATATATATATATACCAGTTGGTCAAACTTTTGACCCCAGGGAGTTTCGGTCGATCAGAATATAAAGATATAGATTTATATTCACAGAAAGTATACAGAGAAATGTACATGCATATACAACTTTTATATGGATAGTTTCATGAAACAGATATATATACACACACACACACACATACATATACATGCATACAGTTTTACTCAGATCAGTATTTATATTACAGTTTTATTCAAAATAGTATATACAGAGTTATAGCATGTCATGTTTCCTATTACCATAACATACAGAGTATACAGACAGGGTATATAGAAAAAGTATACAGATAGAGATACAGGGGTAGCATCAAGATGCTAAAGATACAGTATACGGAGATTACAGTATCTACAGTACAGAAAGATAAAGTTATGGTAATTTTGAAAACATGATGAAAACAGTTAAAGAGTATATATGTATATATATAGTATCAGATCCCTAGGGAAAGATTACAGATAGATACAGATAAAGATTACAGAGCACGGTACCGTTGCTAGATACAGATTGAGTGCAACCATATATCTCAGATAGTGTGTGGGTACCGTCAGCCGTGCTCGGAGAGTATGTAGCTCCGCAGTTGGCTGGGTGGAGGGGGCCGGTTCGACAAGGCAGTTGTGACGCCTTAATTTTCATTAATTTTTTTTTATAATAAATAAATAATCTCGTAATAAATCTACAACATCCACAAATCGGCCACGTCAACAATCCTACTACCATTCATACAACCCGACCCGCATTGGGTACCGGGTAAAAAGTATTTTATTATATTCAACCTAATAGCAGAAGACAATATACACATATCAGTTAGAATACAATACCCAGAGTATCAACATACATACAAATATTCACACTACCTTCCCATACTAAAAGTTACTATTCAACTCTAGGGGAATTACATCTCCCCTAGTCTAAAAACTCACCCTGTCTATCAGGGTCTCAGCTCCCTACTATCACAGAGCTCTATCACCCGGCCGGTCTCTGTTCCCTGAAAAATTTAGATAAATTGGGTGAGACACATCTCAATAAGAAGAAATAAATTATTTACAGTGTGTGGCCAAATGAGTACAATTATAATACACTTACTTTTCAAATCACCATTTCATTTGAGAAAATACACTGATATTCACATACACATAATCATATAGATATACAACACAAGCTTTTATAAGCTTAAAAATCATTCATCAAATTCAATGATTTCCAACACATATTTACACGCGAAGTTCCTGAGAATAGGGAGGATTACCCGCCCATACAGGTAGTTTCCCTCTGCCCTAACACATTATGCAGCCGGGTATGACCACATCTGATACCCATCAGAGCACTCACTTTACTCAGTAAGCCCTCAGGCGGAGAGTTTCACTTCGCCTTAATTATTTATATTATTAACTCACACTGTTCTATTTCTCAATTTTATCATTCTTTATTTCTCAATTTCCATTCTTTCTTTCATTCCTCATTTTAGCCAATTTTATCATTCTTTCACTTTTCATTTACACTTTACTTTCCGACTCATGAGTATCCTCGGTATCAAATACCAACATCGCGTCTGTAACTCATGGCCATCCTGAGGATCTTTCTATACATGTCATGCTTCCCCCCATGGTCAAGGTTGTGCGGCTCGAAGGCTAGATCTAACCGCGGTTGGCCGACCCGGTTAGATCAAATATCATATCACATATTGCGTCTGTAGTACGACTGGCCGGCCAATGACCTTGATCCGGACTCAAGGGGCCCAACAACCCTACACAATGGCACAGTCGACTGTCACGCCATAACGCTCCAAGAGTCCGCGTGGTTGCACTAACACCACTCACAATGGTACCGTGCTAAATGTCATAATCATCCAACAGGATTTACTACCACATACCCGCAATCATTATGCGGTATTGACATTTCATCAATTATATTCCAGTATATCACAATTCAGTTCAATATAAATATTCTCATCATTTTCTGTGCACATTTCATCATCTCGTAATATCATATATCATATTTCATGTATTTTCACATTGTTCCCAAATACTCATTTCTCATGCAAATAATTTCCACTCACAAATAAATACCCAATTTCATTATTTTCCAATATCAATAATTCACAAAATCCCATTTCCAGGCAAAACATTTCTACTCATATAATAATTACCATTATATATATTACCTTTTCACTAATCAGATCAGTAATTCTCATTTCAATATTTTCTCAAAAAAATTACACAGTATTATATTTTACACTCCAAAATTCACCAATTTACAATACTCAAATGCCACACCAATTTAGCTGATTATTGATATCAATAGGGAGGCTGGGACTCTGACATACAGGGTGAGTTCTGGATTAGGAGGTGTTAATCCCATAGGACTTGTGTTGTTTTGGGTATGCGATGGTGATGCATATATATATATATATATATATATATGTGTGTGTGTGTGTGTGTGTGTGTGTGTGTGTTGATACTCTGGGTATTGTATTCTGACTATTATGTATATACCATCTTCCGCTATTAGGTTGTATAATGAAATGACTATTTACCCGATACCCAATGCGGGTCGAGTCATATAGGTGGTAACCGGGTTGTTGACGTGGCCGATTTGTGAATATTGTTGATGATGTGTAATTATTTATTATTGTAGAAAACTTTTAAAAAAATTGGTACGAAAATTGGGGCGTCACAGTTTGGTATCAGAGCCTAGGTTGCTAGGTTATGTAGACAGCAGAATACAATACCAGAGTATGGAGTGGATTTCGAGGGAGAATAGGAGATGGGTAGATTGAAATATCAATTAGTGATTGTTAGAGGATGAGGTGAGAATTTAGGGTTCTTGTAATGACCCAACCCTTTACACGGACCCAGGTGGCTACCGAACATACGGAATACCTGTATATGATAAACATTGTTAGAATTGGTGTATTCCCAAGAGGGGGGGTGTGAATTAGAATTTTAAATTTTTTTCTCCTAAGTTAATCGATCCAACAACAGTATATACACAACCTAGGGTCAGTCTATGCAAATTCCAAATGCGTTGATAAATATAATGTGGAAATTAAGTTATACGCATCATTCACCCATAACATACATGCGCGGTAAATATAAAGTACTGAAATGTAAATGAACGCATGATATGTTATCGGGGTTCGACCAACTGTGCCTACGTCCCCGCCTTTAGCTCGCAAGCCAAAGGATTTCACGAAGGGCTCACTTAAGGGTGGAACGACACCGTTTACAACCAGGTCAAATTAACACAGGGCCTGACCTCAATCTTAACCAGGTCAATTAGCGGGGCTTACCTCAACCTACACGCCTTACAGGACGACGCACCCTAGCTTTCCTAATCGGGTCTAAGCTAATCCGGGACTATTCCAGGGCTAGTCTCCCTCTTCAGGCCCGTGCCCTGGAAATACAACAGTATTTAAATACAATCAAATGGTACAATGAATATGCTTTCAAGTAAAGCAGATATGTACCAGATACGCGCAATCACAAACACCACAGTATGATTCAATATGTAAGCTCAATGTGATCTAAATGGTTTAACTCTCAAAGGTATTTCTATCAGTGTAATGCGTTCGTGAGAGTGACAAACTAGATGATCTTTGTATCACAGGATATTCAATCTAAGTGCTTAAACAAGATATTATCCAAACTTCATATATTTCTATCAACAAGTTTTCTCAATACATATATGTATATGAAGCTCTAGCAATGTATAAGTTTGGTTCGCAAAAAGAGTTTAATCTTTGTATTCAACTAAAGATATAAATCAATGAATATTGTAACAAAGATTTTCCTCACACAAAAAATATCTCTTTAAATATTTATCAATGAAACACACTAGATATTTGAAAGTGATTTAGAAAGAGTTTTGCAACCAAAATCAAATACAAACTTATCAAGATATTGCAATGACGATGCAATACTTAGAAGTTCCAAAGAAGTTTTCTTAGGAAAGACTTATAGATAAAGTCACCTAAGAAACACTTGAGGATGTGCTCTCAAATAGAATAAATTTCACACAAGCACAATCTTGAGAAAGCAATCCTAAAGAAACAACAACACTTAAATCATACTTACAAAGTATTTGAGAAGTAAAATCTGGTAAGAATAAGTGTTGGAGGCTCAAAGATGAGTATTATGGGTTTTATGATTTTCAACGAATTTCCAACCTAATCAAAAGGAGCTGATCTCTCCTAATTTTCTCAAATGATTTCATATATATAGGCATAGGAGAAAATATGACCGTTGGGGACCTACTGGATATTATAGGGAAGTTTAATGATGTTTAAAACATTTTAACCCTATTAAAAAATATTAATTGCGGTAAAAAATCAGGGCAACCCGAGAGGTCCGATCGACCAGAAATGTTTCGGTCGACCAAGTCTCAAATGGTTCGGTCGACCAGGGGAATATTGAACTGAGGTCTTGGTCGACCAGGAGAGGGCGATTTCCCAATTTTTCGAATTTCGGTCGACCAGGTCATTTTGAACTTGCTGGTTCTGTCGACCAGACCGCTTGGAATTCTCCCGAGGACCCTCCGGTCGACCAGGTAGTTAGAGTACAAAAGTGGTCGGTCGACCAGGAGGTCAAAATGTTGACTCCCAGGTGGTTCGGTCGACCGGGGTCAAATGAACTGTAAGGGCTCGGTCGACTAGGGCCTTGGTCAACAGTTGACCCGGACCGGTTTCGGTCGACCAGGGACTTTTGAACTACAAGTTTTGGTCGACCAGTTGGTCAAACTTGTGACCCCAGGGAGTTTCGGTCGACCAGAATATAAAGATATAGATTTATATTCACAGAGAGTATACAGAGAAATGTACATGCATATATAGCTTTTATATGGATAGTTTCATGAAACAAATATATATATATATACCAGTTGGTCAAACTTTTGACCCCAGGGAGTTTCGGTCGATCAGAATATAAAGATATAGATTTATATCACAGAAAGTATACAGAGAAATGTACATGCATATACAACTTTTATATGGATAGTTTCATGAAACAGATATATATACACACACACACACACATACATATACATGCATACAGTTTTACTCAGATCAGTATTTATATTACAGTTTTATTCAAAATAGTATATACAGAGTTATAGCATGTCATGTTTCCTATTACCATAACATACAGAGTATACAGACAGGGTATATAGAAAAAGTATACAGATAGAGATACAGGGGTAGCATCAAGATGCTAAAGATACAGTATACGGAGATTACAGTATCTACAGTACAGAAAGATAAGTTATGGTAATTTTGAAAACATGATGAAACAGTTAAAGAGTATATATGTATATATATAGTATCAGATCCTAGGGAAAGATTACAGATAGATACAGATAAAGATTACAGAGCACGGTACCGTTGCTAGATACAGATTGAGTGCAACCATATATCTCAGATAGTGTGTGGGTACCGTCAGCCGTGCTCGGAGAGTATGTAGCTCCGCAGTTGGCTGGGTGGAGGGGGCCGGTTCGACAAGGCAGTTGTGACGCCTTAATTTTCATTAATTTTTTTTTATAATAAATAAATAATCTCGTAATAAATCTACAACATCCACAAATCGGCCACGTCAACAATCCTACTACCATTCATACAACCCGACCCGCATTGGGTACCGGGTAAAAAGTATTTTATTATATTCAACCTAATAGCAGAAGACAATATACACATATCAGTTAGAATACAATACCCAGAGTATCAACATACATACAAATATTCACACTACCTTCCCATACTAAAAGTTACTATTCAACTCTAGGGGAATTACATCTCCCCTAGTCTAAAAACTCACCCTGTCTATCAGGGTCTCAGCTCCCTACTATCACAGAGCTCTATCACCCGGCCGGTCTCTGTTCCCTGAAAAATTTAGATAAATTGGGTGAGACACATCTCAATAAGAAGAAATAAATTATTTACAGTGTGTGGCCAAATGAGTACAATTATAATACACTTTACTTTTCAAATCACCATTTCATTTGAGAAAATACACTGATATTCACATACACATAATCATATAGATATACAACACAAGCTTTTATAAGCTTAAAAATCATTCATCAAATTCAATGATTTCCAACACATATTTACACGCGAAGTTCCTGAGAATAGGGAGGATTACCCGCCCATACAGGTAGTTTCCCTCTGCCCTAACACATTATGCAGCCGGGTATGACCACATCTGATACCCATCAGAGCACTCACTTTACTCAGTAAGCCCTCAGGCGGAGAGTTTCACTTCGCCTTAATTATTTATATTATTAACTCACACTGTTCTATTTCTCAATTTTATCATTCTTTATTTCTCAATTTCCATTCTTTCTTTCATTCCTCATTTTAGCCAATTTTATCATTCTTTCACTTTTCATTTACACTTTACTTTCCGACTCATGAGTATCCTCGGTATCAAATACCAACATCGCGTCTGTAACTCATGGCCATCCTGAGGATCTTTCTATACATGTCATGCTTCCCCCCATGGTCAAGGTTGTGCGGCTCGAAGGCTAGATCTAACCGCGGTTGGCCGACCCGGTTAGATCAAATATCATATCACATATTGCGTCTGTAGTACGACTGGCCGGCCAATGACCTTGATCCGGACTCAAGGGGCCCAACAACCCTACACAATGGCACAGTCGACTGTCACGCCATACGCTCCAAGAGTCCGCGTGGTTGCACTAACACCACTCACAATGGTACCGTGCTAAATGTCATAATCATCCAACAGGATTTACTACCACATACCCGCAATCATTATGCGGTATTGACATTTCATCAATTATATTCCAGTATATCACAATTCAGTTCAATATAAATATTCTCATCATTTTCTGTGCACATTTCATCATCTCGTAATATCATATATCATATTTCATGTATTTTTCACATTTTCCCAAAATACTCATTTCTCATGCAAATAATTTCCACTCACAAATAAATACCACATTTCATTATTTTCCAATATCAATAATTCACAAAATCCCATTTTCCAGGCAAAACATTTCTACTCATATAATAATACCATATTATATTACTTTTCACTAATCAGATCAGTAATTCTCATTTCAATATTTTCTCAAAAATTACACATTATTATATTTTATACTCCAAAATATCACAATTTACAATTACTCAAATGCCACACAATTTATCTGATATTTATATCATAATAATTTTCAGAAAAAATATCATATGCTCAATTTCACGTATTCATTCAAATAATAATTCTAAAAACACTGTTATAATTTATTTCCCTTACCTGGCTTACTGAGAGTCTCGCTAGAATCCAAAATTTCACGCCCTTGGCGCCTAAAATTAAACTCCTACAATTTACATTTTTCCCAAATTAATTAATCTATTTCTCCAAAATAATCCCCATCTAGCCTTCCTTAGGGGGTACCTCAAATTAATATTTAAACTATTATTTAAAACACCCACTTAATTTTCTAAATTTTTCCTGCGGGTCTCAAAATTACACCCGCGGTACTTACCTGGGCCCTAAATTCCAGAAATCTTATTTCAACCCAAAATGTTCAATATTTTAGCATTTATAAATTAATACTAATTAATTAAAAATAAACCCCTTAATAACCCCCGCACCCCAAATTTGAGGTTTTGGCCCGACACCCCCACGAGAATTCCGTCCCACTAGACTTGTAGAGAATCATCCCTAGATTCTCGTGGTGGTGTTCGTTCGTCAATTGGGCTTATATTTTTATAAGAAATTAAAGAAAAATGGAGAAATGGCCTACCCCAGGGAATACGCCTACGCCGCTCCTACCACCGATCCGCTTCGGTAGAAATGACGGCAGCAGTGAATGGAGTCCAGTGGTATTTTCAGATTTTCAATCGGGCGAAAATCCGTCACGAAATCAAGGAGAGAGGAAGAGAGAACGTGAGGAGAGAGAGAGAGTTCAGAGAGTTGCAGAGAAGAAAAGAAAAGAAAATAAAATAATAAGAAGAAGAAGAAGAATAATAATAATAATATATATATATATATATTATTATTCTTATATAAAAGTTTGAATCTCCTGAAGTTTCAACAAGCTTCAAGAGGATAATAATAATAATAATAATATTTAATTAATTAATTTTTTTTCTTTTTTTTAAAAAAAATTCATTTAATTAATTAATTAATTAATATATTTTTTTAATTAATTTTTTAAAATTTTCATTTTAATTTTAATTTTTTTTAATTTTTATTTTTATTTTAATTTATTTTTTTTTGAAATCATTCTATTAATCTTTTATATCTCTTTTTGGGGTTTTTACAGTAGTAACTAGTCCTGAGCTTAGGAGTGGATGCAGTTTGGCCGGATTGAGGTAGTGTAGAGTATACTGACTTATCTAAAGGGTCGACCAGATGAAGTCTCACCTACGGGCCGCACAATCCTGTCATGAGGGAACAAATCACACAGTTATGTATATGTATACAGTTTTATAGTATATGATAAGTATAGTATGATATTAGCTGTATGAAAAGTAGAAAATACAAATGATACAGTTATATTTTAAATTGTGAAAAGAAAGATATGCTTTATAGATTGTTCATTGCATTACGGTTCAGTTGCTATTTAAAAAGTATTCTTAACTTAGTTGTCACACACTAGTAATAGCATATTTCCACTTACTAAGTGTCAACTCACCCCATTACTTTAACATTTTTTTCAGGTGAGCCAGTTAGGCGAGCAGATCAGGCTCATGGATAGAAAGTAGTTTGATTACCCTAGTTATAGGGTGAGTTTTTGACAGAGTTGTGTATATTTTTGAGTAGATGATGCTGGGGGGTATTTTTGTATGGCTATGGTATGTATATACTAGATTCTGGTATTGTATTGTATATGTATGTGAATGTTATATAATATGTGTTTCCGCTGCTTAGGTATGGATGTAGATACACAAATATATATATATATATATATACATAAATGGCAAGAATTTTGAGGTCGTTACATATACGATATGTATTCCAAAGATCAAAAACTAATGTAATCTATTTCAGAAAATATCCTTCAACAATATATATATTTATGAACTTCAAGGATATCTAATCAAGTAGATTTGTAATATTAAAAATATCAAGTCTTTGAATGGAAAAACTCACTTGAACCTAAAGTATTTAATCAATAGCTAAAGCTCTTTTCAAGTGATAATCTTATCAAAGTGATTTAATATATGCGCTCTCAAGATCAACTTCTTAACCAATATTCAAAAGTAGATCTTACAATGATAAGCTCTATGAAAAAAATATATATACTCTTGAATCAAAAAAATATTCAACTCAAAGCTAACACTTTCTCAAGTAATGATCTTATCAAGAGCAATCTTTATATGTATATGCACACTCAAGATCAATCTTTCTAACGATATTCAATAACAATTGATGAGATGAGAAACTCTTGAAAATATTAACTTGAATGACCAAACATCAATACCAAGTTGCAATCAAGATGTATAAAAGAGATCCCTTTTTGGTTTTCTGAGTTGATTTGCCCAAGGAAGATGAATATAGGTTGAAGTGCAGGCAATCGTATAGCTTTACGCTCAGATTTCTCAATTCTCTTTCAAACGAAGTTCACTTCTCTTCTCTTTTCATTTGGCTTGTCTTTTCTCACGTACTAGGGTTTAGATATTCAGTATATATAGTGTCTTACCCTTAGAATTGATCTCAATCGTTGGATCAAAGAAACATCTCATGAGTTCTTTTAATAAAAATTAGATTTTTTAAGTTTTCCTGCAAGTTCAGGTGACTGAGGTTCAAGCCCAGGCGACCAAAGTCCCTTAAAGTTTTGAAAAATTAACTTTGAATACAGGGTCAGACACCTAAAGTAAGGTTTAGGCTCCTAAAGTGGTGAGTTCAGGCGACCAAAGTGCCTCGGCCTGATTCTATGTTTTACTGTTAAATCTTCAGGCTACCGAACTTAATCTTCAGGTTCCTAAAGAAATTCTTCAGGCGACTGAAGTTGAGTTTAGGCTACTGAAGTGCCATTTTTCTCAATTTTTCCTTTCTAATTTAAAAATCTGTTTTACTTTCTTTCTTGACTCTTTTATAAAAATATTTTCCAAGGTTTTAACAATATTTCTAAGTCCATGAATGTCCCCTAATGATATTCATGAAATGCATGAGTTCTAAAGACATTCTAAGCTATATGTTGAGCCTCAAATTAAATCATACGAAAATGTAAATACATGAGTTCTAAGTACCTATTCCCAAGATGTTCTTGAATTTTGCCACTTGCATCTTGATTCTCGTACTCTTTGAGTTCCATGGATCTTGCCAAGATATATATGCTTTACTTTAAAACTTCCATGACTCATTTTCCTTCCGTGCATGCTTAATATAGGTCATGTTCACAAATTCAATGCACAGATCAAATACCAAGTGATTTGTCATTATCAAAATTGGATTGGACTCATAGAGTCAACAAACACCCCAGCATACAGTCGTCATATCAAAACCCCATATTTTCCATAAACTAGTATAGATATTGATTTCACGATATATTCTCACAACCATACTCAAGTTCAGTTATGAAATAAACCATATAGATTATTCTCATGCCACACAATTTTAGTATTAAAACATAATCAGATAACCAATCAAGAAAATACCTCATAACATATTTAGTTCGCATGATGAAAACCAGGGTATGATCACCTCCACGTTTTAGTTATTCAAAACATGATTATATACATATATACATATAGATTTTTCCATAAAAATATGAAGATGATCACCCCTCACCCTTTGATTCTTTCCCAAAACACGAATTTGACCATAATTCCAAACTTTCCCACCGTTCATCTCATTCAAAATACCATGTGATATACTCATATTTATAAAGTCCATTTTTGAACGGTTGGATTTTGAAATAATCATTGATACCATGAAAGTACATACCTACGAACAGTTTAATCGGTTCAATTTCAATAAAAGACCTAACATTACTTAATCCCCTTACATGTTCCTGAAAAATAAGTCGATTGTGTTCTGGAAACGAAAACCCTAGCTTTCCGAACTCATCGCCAAAAGTGAGCCGGCAAGCCGAGAGAAGAGGGAAAAATGATCAAGGACCAATGAAGGACTCTAAGTGATCTTAGAGAGAGTGTGCCACATGAGAGAGTGAGAGTATAGAGAGAGAGAGAGAGAGAGAGAGAGAGAGAGAGAGAGAGAGAGAGAGAGAAATGTAAATTATGAAATAAAATACATTGCTTACTACTTAAGTAAGCTTGCCCAAAGGAAAACCGTCGACGATTTTCTAGGAGTTCCTGAAACCGTCGACGGTTTGGCAGTTAAATGCTCGGTTGTTTGTAGTTGTCGACGGTTTTTCCTAAGCTCATTGAAACCGTCGACAGTTGGGGTCCTGCCAAACTGATTTCCTACTTTTCATTTCTTTTCCTTTATTTCTCTCTTCTTTTATTTATTTTCTTTTCTTTTCCGAGTTCGGGTCCCTAAATGTCGCTTAATTTTCAGAGTGAAGTATGTGAATTGTGCCACTACCACTGGGTCCAACACCAGAAGGCCAAATTGGAGACATCTACAGAAAATGATTTGGCAGAGGAGGTTCTGGTGGAAAGCGTCGGTGATGGACATACAGTGGTATCGTCAAGATAACCCTGGGGGTCATATCCAACAAGCAATGATGTCAATGGGCGCACCATGAAGGAAAGTTGGAAGGGGTCAACTTCAGAGGAAACTGGGAGCCAGCATTGATGGCAACAAAATGAGTGTTACCACTGGTAGGAAGCTTGAAGTTGTTGACAATCATAGACTCAAGGGAAACGACCTTAAGGAAAAAAAAAACTCGTTAAAGAAATAAGCTTTGATAGCATATAGAATTTGCAGAATGCTTTCATTGATATGAAAATGCCCTATATATAGGAATTGTACACAGTATGGTAGTTACAAATTCAAAAATATTCAAAATACATAACGAGAAGATCTTAAGCTATCAGATATCAACAAATATTCAAATAATACAATAAGAGAATCCCAAGCTATCAAATATAAACCAATATTCAAATAGGAGATCCACAACTATTTCAGCAACGAGCAAAATCGTCAACGGTTTCCTTTTGAAAATGTTTCTGCTTGAAACCGTAGATGTAACCGTCAATGGGCTATGCAATAACCGTCGACGATTGTCAAGAAATCTAGTACAATTACATGATTTCCTTTATAAGAATTAGTGGAAAGGGGATCTTTATTTTTCCCTTCAAAAGAAAAGGTCAACCATGTGAAGGATCCAAACTTGAAAAATACTTTTTTTTTTAAATTAAAAAATGCCCTTAATTACCTATTCAGTCCTAGCTTTAAAAATAAAAAATAAAAAATAAAAAATTGGTAATCTCAATTCTAAGTTGACCTAGAAAAAAAAATTAGTTAATAAAAAAAATAGATGAAGAAAAATAGAAAACTTCTTCTAGACACCTTGACATAAGCACGTCGAATCACGAAAATACTTCATTTTACTTGTTGTCTACACATTACACTCATTCATTTTTATAATGAAGAAAAAACTAATAAAAAAAATGTAGGAAAGTTGTTAAGTTAGGTAAATTTTTAACTAATTAATGTCATTGAATACTTAAAAAAAATGCAGTGTGAAAATTGATCAACACTTTGGCAGTGTCATATAAGGTGAAGACTACCAATTTAGAAATGGTCAAAATATAGTATGGGACAACATGTTTTTGTCAGTGGTCTGGTTTAATTTTGGTCATAGGGCCGTAGTGTGAATGATGTTGAGATTTGATTGCGGGATATGATGCCATCTGGATGAATCCGCCACACTCAAATCCTTCTTCCTTCGCCCACCTCCTGGGCTTGGTCCACAGTAATTAATTGATCTCACATTCTATTTTATTCAAGTTTTAAATTTGTACGTTCTAATATAAGAGTCTCAAATTCTAATAATTAATGTGTACTTTAATTTTATATTTGGAAGAAGTCTTAAATTTAAATTTATATAAATTTAAATAAAATAGAATATTGAATTATATTAAATTTTATTTAATTTTTAAAAAATTTAAATTCTAATCTTGAAATTCATGCTCCCAGAATATAAAATTTTTTTTTTATATTACTCTTAAAAACTTAACGATCCAAGTACACAAATGAATAAATAATTTTTTTTTTACATATAACACGATAGTAAAGTTATCATTGTGTAACTTGGAGGTCATAAGTTTGAGAAAAAGAACAATCTCTTACAAATATATAAAGATATAAAGTCATGTATTTTAAATCCATCATGATCCATCCCATCCTTAAATTTTACATATATAAGAACTTTTTGTTGACCCACCCATGTGGGTGCATTTATTGTTGCTTGGGAAGGTACAGCTCATGGAGCATGCACAGCCTCCAGCATGCATTCTGTTTTCAATGCTGCTCCATCTCAATGCTCATCTCTTATATATTTATATGTGCACTGCTGTGTAAAGAATAGAAAGAGTATGTGAGAAAAATATCCAGAGTGCAGAAGAACAAAGAGCTGTGTGTGTGAGGCAGAGAGGTTAGTGCTGAGAGTTGAGAGTTGTGTTACTCCTCCTCTCTTGTATCTCTCATATTGATCATATAGTGAGATTTCCTCTCTCCCGTGGACGTAGGCCGAGATTGGTCGAACCACGTAATTTGTTTTGTGTTGTGTGTGTTGGTGTCTTTGTTTGTTGGATTCATCCTCTTTTCTGCTCCATACCTCCTTTGGTAACTGGAATTACAAATGGTACTGATGGACTTCGGTTGATTAGATAAGCAGCTGTGTTGATTGCTTTTACCCAAAATTGCTTTGGTAAACCTGCTTGTAATCACATACTTCTGGCTCTCTCAGTCAAGGTTCTGTTCATTTGTTTTGCTACGCCATTGTGTTGGGGCGTACTTGTCACGGTTCTTTCAATTCTGATCCCATGCTCGTAGAAAAACCTTTTGAATTCTCTATCTTCATATTCACCACCATTGTCTAATCTCAGCTTTTTTATTTTTAAGCCTATTTTTTAAGAGTTGAGTTGAGTATTGTGTTACTTCTCCTCTCTTGTATCTCTCCTATTGAGTATATAGTGAGATTTCCTCTCTCCCATGGACGTAGGCCAAGATTGGCCAAACCACATAATTTGTTTTGTGTTTTGTGTGTTGGTGTCTTTGTTTTCTGGATTCATCCTCCTTTCTTTTTTCCCTAACAACTAGTATCAGAGCTGGAAAGGGTGAGAAGCGTGATTTGTGCTTACCTTTGGGTTCGGGTTTGGCGACGTCGAGTTCGAGCTGCAACTGCAAACCACATCGTAGAGGCGTGAAGGGAATTTTTTTTTTCGCGCACCGCCATTAATCTCCTCTGATCTACCAGCCCCTCGAGTTGCTTCCCCACAAAAATCATTCACTATTGATCGTGTCGAGTACTCAGCTGCAAGGAATGGTTGCCTGGTGTACGAAGTCCTCAATTTTTCTTTGTGTATAGAGGCGGAGCAAGGAGTATTCTCTGTGAAGATACGAAGAGAGGTGAAGGAAGAAGATAAATCTTCCCCAACAAGTCACTAAGAAGGAGGTCTTTTATTATTAAAAAAAAATGTTGTCACTTCATTTTTTCTTTTAATACAAAAGTAAGGTGGGAGACCTTTTTCCTGCACCAATTAATTGAAGTTGCAGAAGTGTGTAGAAGTGCATGCCACAACCAAGTTTTTTTTTTTTTTTGCCACATCACCAGTGGGACCCACCTACCACGCCATCAGTAGGGCCTACATATATCGGGTCAGGCCTATTCCTAACTATTTTGGCCATTCCGGACACATTTGTGCAGTCAATTTTGCTAAAATCAGCCTCTAAGTTGTTGTTTTATAATGGATGACAATTTATCTAAATTCGACGTGGAGAAATTTGACGGTAGAAACAATTTCAGTTTATGGCAGAGTACAGTCAAGGATATCTTGATTTAGCGTAACTTGATCAAGCCACTAATCGAGAAGAAGTCGGAAAATATCAAAGATGATGATTGGGCAGAGATGGAAATGAAAACAGTTAGTACTATTCATTTATGCCTATCAAATGAAGTTAAATATTCTGTTTTAGATGAATCATCACTTGTTGAGCTATGGAATAAATTAGAACAGAGATACATGTCAAAATCTTTAAAAAACACGCTTTTTTTTTAAGAAGAAACTCTATCAACTAAAAATGGAATAAAGGAGGTAAAATTTTCACATTTAAAAGTTTTCGGTTGTGTTGCTTATGTACATATAAGTGATCAGGCTAGGAGCAAGCTTGATCCAAAATCTCAAAAATTGCACATTTCTTGGATATGGTGAAGATGAGTTTGGTTACCGTATCTGGGATGATCAAAATAAGAAAATAATTAGAAGTCGAGATGTTGTTTTCAATGAAAAGGTTATGTACAAAGATGCAGTATCATCAAGTAATCCCACACTATATAACCCTGATATTGTAGAATTGGATGATTACACTAACAGCATCATGGCACAACAGATTATTGATAGTTCCCAAACAGAGGAATCTATCACAGAGGAGTGCTCTGAAGCACCACAAACTCCTACTCCGACTCTGAGGAGGTCTTCCCGACCCCATGTACCGAATAGGAGATATTTGGATTTTTTGTTATTAACTGATGTAGGTGAACCAGAGTGCTATGATGAAGCATGTCAGGTGGATGAGGCTAACAAGTGGGAACTTGCTATGAAAAATGAGATGAAATCCCTTATCGACAACAAGACTTGGGAGCCAGCTAGATTACCGAAGGAAAAAGAAGTTCTTTAAAACAAATGGGTGTACCACATAAAAGAAAAGCATGATGGTTCGAGAAGATACAAGGCAAGACTCGTGGTCAAAGGTTTCCAACAAATAGAAGGTATTGACTACTCAGAAATCTTCTCACTAGTTGTGAAACACACAACCATTCGGACAGTTTTGAGCATTATTGCAGCAAAGAATTTACACCTCGAGCAGTTAGATATAAAAACTGCTTTTCTCCATGATGATCTAGAGGAGGAGACATGCATGCACCAACCTGAAGGTTTTGTAGAGAAAGGCAAAGAAAAACTTGTTTGCAGGTTGAATAAGAGTTTGTATGGTTTGAAACAGGCTCCAAGGCAGTGGTATAAGATATTTGACAGCTTCATGCAAAAGAATGACTACCGCAAATGCAATGCTGATCATTGTTGCTATTTCAAAAGGTATAAATCAAGTTACATAATTATTTTGCTTTATGTTGATGATATGTTAGTTGCAGGATTAGACATGGACGAGATCAAAAAATTGAAAAGGCAGTTGTCAACTAAATTTGAAATGAAAGACTTGGGTCCAACAAAACAGATGCTTGGGATGAGAATCACTAGAGACAAAAAGGAGGTAACCTTGCAGTTGTCTCAGGCCGAGTACATCAAGCAGATTCTCAGAAGGTTCAACATAAGTGATGCTAAGGTAGTTAGCACACCATTAGCCGATCATTTCAAGTTATCAAAGACTCGGTCTCTAGAGTCAAAGGAAGAAAAGAAAGACATGGACAAAATGTCATATGCTTTAGTTGTAGGAAACTTAATGTACGTCATGGTTTGCACAAGACCAGATCTCAGTCATGTAGTGGGAACCGTGAGCAAATTCATGTCAAATCTAGGAAAAATTCAATGGGAAGTAGTAAAATGGATTTTACGGTATCTCCGAGGTACAATTAACAAATGTTTATGCTTTGGTAAAAGTGATCTGACATTGCAGGGATACGTAGATGCAGACTTTGTTGGCAAGATAGATCACAGAAGAAGCACTACTGGATATGTTTTCACAGTAGTGCTACTACCGTTAGTTGGGTATCACAGATTCATAAAATCATTGCTCTATCCACTACAGAGGCAGAGCATGTGGCCATGACAAAAGTGAGCAAAGAGATGATCTAGTTACAAGGTTTGTTGATAGAGTTAGGTTTCAAGTAGGTGAAGAGTGTTTTGTATAGTGATAGTCAGAGTGTTATACACTTGGCGAAGAATTCAGCATTCCACTCAAAGACTAAGCACATTGGACTCCGCTATCACTTCATCAGATCTCTTCTCGATGAAGGGATATTAGTTGTTGAGAAGATCTTTGGCAGTCAAAACCCAGCAGATATGTTGACAAAGATAGCAATTAGAGAGAAATTGGAGTTATGCTCAAATTCAGTGGGTCTTCTAGATCTACTAAAACCATCTAGAAGATGATCCTTGCATGAGCACCTCAGCAAGGGGGTGCGGGCACTCTCGTGAGGGGGTGCGGTCGCCTAGAGACTAAGGCGAGGTCTTAGTATTGCAAAATCAAAGTAGCGGACACTTGGTTGCCCCCACATGTTTGGAGGGGGTGATTTGTTGACCCACCCATGTGGGTGCATTTATTGTTTCTTGGGAAGGCGCTGTAAGAACCCAAACCGTAATAACTGGGTCTAAATAAATAAGAGAGGGGCAAATTAGGAATTTGGCAAATTTCGTCGATGAAACCAGATTTCGTCGACAAAGCCTTTGTTCTTCTCGTCGACAAAATTCAGAGACTCGTCGACGAAATTCAGAGACTCATCGAAGAGGCCATTGATTCTTCGATGAAGTCAGTAAAGGATTCGTTGACGAGAACACCATTTCGTCGACGAAGCTACCCGAGTCAAAGGGCTATAAATAGGGATTTTCATTACTTCCTCACTAAGAAACTCAAATATATATATCTCTCTCTATCTAAAACTCTCCCTACTCTCTCTCTCTCTCTCTCTCTCTCTCTCTAGATTTCTTCACGGTTTGTCGCTGGAATCAAAAATCTGAAGTTACCACAAGGATCGTGGAAAGATTCTCTACAACTTCTACGGATCGGAATCTAGTTTCGGAGATTTTCGGGTTTTGGCGAAAAATCAAGGTAAGGCTCGGTTTTCAATTCTGATCCAGTAGTTTTGTAGGTAAGTGTCTTGTGAGTATATTATGTACTGTGATTTGTAGGTTTTGGAACTCGGTTCGCTGTTTAGGGACCTTGGAGTTCGGGATTTGTGATTCGGGGAAAAGGTAAGGGGAACTATGATTATATTGGTTATTTTTGGAATCGGACTCGGTGGAACTGTGGTCCACGGTCCTGTGTGTGTTTTGGCTACTCATTTAGGGACATCTAAACGGGAAAACTATGGGTTTTTCATTATTACAGTTTTGAGAAAAGGGGGCGACGGGCTGCATCCTTGGTTTTGTTGAAAACCGTGGGTATATGTTGATTTATACTGTGATATTGGGATGGTCGTGCCTTGACTTGTTTAAACTGTATTTGTTTGGAAAACCATGATTTAGATTACCAAATGGGTGTGATTTGTTTGGTTATATGAGCATGCATATTTTGTATCTTGATGAAATAAGAACGGGGTTCCGAATTGTTCCAGGTTTGAAAATTCGGCTTTTGCCGAAGAGTGCGCAATACCACTAGATTGGCCGGCTTTTGAGCCAAAGGATGTGTGAACACCAAATCTGCACCGGTTCAAAACTGATGTTATGCCAGGTTATTAGGAGCACCGGCGTTTGCCGAAGGGTGTGAAATATCACCAGATCACCAGTTTTTACCGAAGGGTGTGAAATACCACCAGACAGTCCGGCTTCAAGTCGAAGGGTGTGACGACACCAGATTGTATTACTTGGTTTATGAAAATACTGGAACTGTTTTGATTGTTTTGACTATTGATCCATGCATGTTAGTATATCATAATAACACTCAAATGCCACACATCGATATAACCTGTGTTCTTCCTTACTAAGAGGTGTCTCACTTTTGTCGTACATACATTTTTATAGGTCCTTCGAGTAACGGGAACTGGCGTCCTGGTGTAGGGAGCATAGTGGCCGGTGTACTGCGATTAGTGCTTGGGTAAGTGTTAGGATTGAAATTTTGGTGGGTTGCCATTCTGAGATGTTTTGGTCACCCGGTTATATATTTTGATGGAGCCATGTTCTGCTCTTGTATAGACTCTGGTATGGTACTGCATATGTGTATATAGATGACCTTTTTTCGCTGCGTATATGATTGTGATTGGATGTGTTTAGGGTGCCTGGGAACCCCAAAGGGTCGGACCCTCATCCATTGTACTGTATCTTTGGATGCTTTTATCGAATACAGGGACAGGTTAGATTACATTTTCATCCTTCGATCCCATTTTGGGGGTTCGGTGTTTGACAGGCACAGCTCGTGGAGCATGCGCAGCCTCGAGCATGCATTCCATTTTCAATGCTGCTCCATCTCAATGCTCCTCTCTCATATATTTATATGTGCACTGCTTTGTAAAGAATAGAAAGAGTATGTGAGAAAAATATATAGAGTGCAGAAGAATAGAGAGTTGTGTGTGTGAGGCAGAGAGGTAGAGAGGTTAGTGCTGAGAGTTGAGTTGAGAGTTGTGTTACTTCTCCTCTCTTGTATCTCTCCTATGATCTCCTATTGATCATATAGTGAGATTTCCTCTCTCTCGCGGACGTAGGCCGAAATTGGCTGAACCACGTAATTTGTTTTGTGTTGTGTGTGTTGGTGTCTTTGTTTGCTGGATTCATCCTCCTTTCTTTTTTCCCTAACACTTTTGTTCCCCAAAATATCCATTTACATTGTAAAATTTTCTAAATCCAAGAGTTAAAAATAAAAAATAAAACATTATTCAAACATAAGAAAGACTCAAAAACATGAGAGAGAGAGAGAGAGAGAGAGAGAGAGAGAGAGAGAGAGAGAGAGAGAGAGATTGGGGAAGCATGGGAATTTAGAAGTAACTTGTGCAAAGATTCATGACAAAGTCGTGCTTTTAAATTTGTTCATTAAAAGAAATATATATATATATATATATATATATATATATATATATATATATAAGGAATGTGATCTCGTGCTCCTAAGAGGTCTTGTCAAGGATCCAACCTTGAAAAATGCTTTTTTGTTTAATTAAAAAATGCCCTTAATTGCCTATTTAGTTATAGCTTTAAAAAAAAAAAAAATTGGTAATCTCAATTCTAACTTGACGTGAAAAAAAAAATTAGCTAATAAAAAAATAGATGAAGAGAAATAGAAAACTTCTACTAGACACCTTGACCTAAGCACTTTGAATCACTAAAATACTTTATTTTACTTGTTGCCTATACGTTACACCCATTCATTTTTATAATGAAGAAAAAACTAATAAAAAAAATGTAGGAAAGTTGTTAAGTTAGATAAACTCTTAATTATTGAATGCTTATAAAAATGCGGTCTAAAAATGACTTCGTTGGTCAACACTCTGGCAGTTTAATATAAGCTGCAGACTACGAATTATCAAAATATAGTATGGTACAACATGTTTTGGGTTGGGGTTTTAGTTAGGTCTAGTTTAATTTGGTCATAGGGTTAATTGCATGATCCATAGTGTGAATGATGTTGAGATGATGCCATCTGGATGAATCCCTTTAATTTGTCTAAACATGGTCTCACATTCTATATTCTATTTTATTTTATTCGAGATTTAAATTTGTACATTTTAACATAAGAGTCTCAAATTCTAATAATTAATGTGTACTTTAATTTTATACTTAGAAGATGCCTTAAATTTAAATTTATATAAATTTAAATCAAATGTGATATAAAATTATATTAACTTTTATTTAAATTTTTATAAATTTAAATTCTAATTTTGAAATTCATGCTCTCAGAATATAAAAAATTTTATTTTTTATATTACTCTTAAAAACTTATGTACACAAATGAATAAATAATTTTTTTTTACATATAACACAACAGTAAAGTTATCATTGTGTAACTTATGTAGTGTAAATCCATCATGATCCGTCCCATCCTTAAATTTTATATATACAAGAACTTTTGTTCCCCAAAATATCCCTTTACATGGTAAAATTTTCCAACTCCAAGAGTTTGTTGGGTTATTTCCTTCCATGTGGAGGAAAGCCCAAGTGGGCTTTATTAAAAAACCAAAGTCCAGCCCTTTTAGTGTGGAAAACCTAAAGAAAGTTATAAAGAGAGAGGGGAGAAGAGAGGAGTCGTCACTTCTCAAAAGAAAGAGAGAAAAACATGATTTTTTCTCATGCTACCCAAATTTCATCAAGACTCCAATCCCGTTTCTTCTGTGGTCCGATCGAACTGAAATTTGGAGGAGAGGTTCACGACTCAAGGAGCTACAATCTGAACGGTGGAGATCGGATTTGGAGCTCGGAAGTTGGGGTTTTTTCCCGTGAACAGTAACCGCGAAGTTAGTATATTCTCTCCAATTCTCTTTGTATTTGTCAAGATTGTAAATATCTTGATGAGAGATTTTTGAATCCTCTAATTACGATTAGAGAAGACTTTGTGTACCCATTATTTGATTGATAGTGGAGATTTTAACTGGATTAGGTCCCGTGGTTTTTCTTCCTCACACCGGGGAAGTTTTCCACGTAAAAAACTGTTTGTGTTCTTGTGGCTTGGTGTGATTGATTATTTCTCTTATTATTTCCAGCACGTATAAAAGTAGAGATACACTATATTTGTTTGCATATAGGGAGAAGAATTATTCCGCTGTGGTTGTTTATTAATATCTCTCCCAACAAAGTGATATCAAAGCCCGGTTTCCAGATTGTCAGGTTTGTAGTTTAAGTTATGGAAGCAAATACTAGTAGAATGATTAATCTCAATGGTTTAAATTATCACATATGGAAAGGAAAAATGGAGGATCTTCTTTATGTGAAAGATTATTACCTACCGGTATTTAGTGCTGAAAAACAAGAAAAAAGTATGATGTGGAATGGACTTTGTTACATGGACAGGTGTGTGGGTATATCAGGCAATGGGTAGATGATAATGTTTTGAACCATATCAGTGGAGAAACAAATGCACGTTCTCTATGGAATAAGCTTGAACAGTTATATGCTAGAAAGACTGGAAATAATAAGTTATTTCTGATTAAACAAATGATGGCTTTGAGGTACCAAGATGGGACTCCTTTATCTAATCACCTGAATACATTCTAAGGAATTATCAATCAGTTGGCTGGAATGGGTATTAAGTTTGATGATGAGATACAAGGGTTATGGTTGCTTGGTTCATTACCGGACTCGTGGGAGACGCTCAGAACTTCATTGTCTAACTCCGCTCCAGAAGGTGTAATCACAATGGATATGGCCAAGAGTTATTTGCTAAATGAAAAGATGAGAAGAAAAACATAGGGGTCCTCTTCACAGTCAGAGATCTTGGTTACAGAAAAGAGGGGGAGAAGTAAGAGCAGAGGTCCGAAGAACAGAGATAACAACAGAAGCAAGTCAAACAAGTTTGCAAAATTCATGAGACCAATTGGGTGATTGACAGTGGTGCCTCCATTCATGCTACATCTCGGAAGGATTTCTTTACATCCTATAGATCTGGTGACTTTGGAACAATAAAGATGGGAAACAATGGCTTGGTTAAAGTCATTAGAATTGGGGATGTGTATCTGAAGACAAATAATGACACGAGTTTAGTTCTTAGAGATGTGAAGCATATTCCTGACATTTGTTTGAATTTGATTTCTACAAGTAAACTTGATGACGAAGGGTACTGTAGCACTTTCAGTGATGGCTAGTGGAAGCTCACCAGGGGTGCTATGGTTGTGGCTTGAGGCATAAAGCACTCTGCATTGTACATTCTGCAAGCAAAGATCTCCAACGACATTATTAATGCGATGGAGGATAATGGTATAGCAGAGTTGTGGCACAAGAGATTGGCTCACATGAGTGAGAAAGGATTAGCTCTACTGGGGAAGAAAAGTCTACTATGTGGACTGAAAAGTACACTTTTGAAAAGGTGTACTCATTGTTTGTCAGGGAAGCAGAGCAGAGTTTCCTTCGAGAATTCCCCTCATTTGAGAAAGTCAGAGATATTGGATTTAGTACATTCGGATGTGTGTGGCCCTATGAAGACGAAAACACTTGGTGGCTCCATATACTTTGTGACCTTCATAGATGATCATTCAAGGAAGTTGTGGGTATATATCTTGAAGTCAAAAGACCAAGTGTTGGCTGAGTTCAAGAAATTTCAAGCCCTAGTTGAGAAACAGACTGGGAAGAAACTGAGGTGCATCCGGACTGACAACGGTGGAGAGTATTCTGGTCCATTTGATGAGTATTGCAGACAGCAAGGTATTCGGCATCAAAAGACTCCTCCAAAAACTCCTCAATTGAATGGCATAGCAGAAAGGACGAACAGAACATTGCTTGAGAGAGTGAGCTGTTTGCTTTCACAAGCCCGGTTACCAAAATCCTTTTGAGGGGAGGCATTGAGCACTATAGTTCATGTGTTGAATCTTACACCCTGTTTTCCTCTACAGTTTGATGTGCCAGACCGAGTTTGGACAGGTAAGGATGTTTCCTATAATCATTTACATTTTTTTGGGTGCAAAGCATTTGTGCATATTCCAAAAGATGAAAGGTCCAAACTTGATGAGAAAACGCGATAGTGTATATTCCTTGGCTACGGTCAAGATGAATTTGGTTACAAGCTTTATGATCCAATTGAGAAGAAAATTGTGAGAAGCAGAGATGTCGTGTTTGTAGAAGATAAGACGATTCAGGATATTGAGAAGGCAGAGAAACCTATGTCTCAGCAGGGTGACAGTTTAACTGATGTGGATCCAGCTCCTTTGAAGAATTTTTCTTCTCAAGTTGAGGATGATGTTCAAGATGACCACCAGGGTAGAGGTGATGTGGATGTTCCCTTACAAATTCAAGGAGATGTTGATACTGATGAGCAATTGATAGTGCCAGAGACTCCACCAGAGATTTCATCCAGGAGGTCAGCTAGAGACCGACATCCTTCCACTCGGTATTCAGTAGAACAATATGTGTTATTGACTGACGGGGGAGAGCCCTAGTGTTTTGCAGAAGCCATGGAAGATGAACACAAGATAGAGTGGGTTGAGGCCATGCAAGATGAGATGCAGTCATTGTATGATAACCACACCTTTGAGTTAGTGAAGCTGCTTAAAGGAAAAAGAGCTTTGGAGAATAAGTGGATTTACAAGAAGAAGCCAAATGAGTTCTCTTCACAACCACGGTACAAAGCTAGATTGGTTGTAAAAGGGTTCGGTCAGAGAAAAGGTATTGATTTTGATGAGATCTTCTCTCCAATTGTAAAGATGTCATCGATCCGTACAGTACTTGGCTTAGCAGCTAGTTTTGACTTGGAAGTTGAGCAGATGGATGTGAAAACTGCCTTCCTTCATGGTGATTTGGAGGAAGAGATTTATATGAAGCAGCCAGAGGGTTTCAGAGTGAAAGGGAAAGAGGATTATGTGTGCAAATTGAAGAAAAGCCTATACGGTTTGAAACAAGCACCGAGACAGTGGTATAAGAAGTTTGAGTCTGTTATAGGGGAGCAAGACTACAAGAAGACAACTTCAGATCACTGTGTATTTGTTCAGAAATTCTCTGATGATGATTTTATTTTCTTACTGCTTTATGTGGATGATATGCTAATTGTTGGCAGGAATGCTTCAAGGATTGACTAGTTGAAGAAGCAATTGAGTATGTCATTTGCTATGAAGGACTTGGGGCCAGCAAAGAAAATTCTTGGCATAAGAATCAGTCGTGATAGGAGTGCCAAGAAATTATAGTTGTCACAGGAGGAGTACATTGAGAAAGTACTTCAGAGGGGAGTGCCAAGAAATTATATTTTTCACAGGAGGAGTACATTGAGAAAGTACTTCAGAGGTTCAATGTCGACAAAGGTAAAGTGGTTAGCTCTCCTCTTGCTACCCACTTCAAACTAAGTCCAAAGGAATGTCCTTCTACAGATAAGGAAAAGGAAGACATGGAAAGAGTTCCTTACGCCTCAACAGTAGGAAGTTTGATGTATGCAATGATTTGCACAAGACCAGATATAGCCTATGTAGTTGGTGTAGTTAGCCGATTCTTGTCAAATCCAGGAAGAAAGCACTGGAATGCAGTGAAGTGGATCATGAGGTATCTTCGAGGCACTTTCATTTTGAGACTTGGTTTGGGAAATAGACAACCATTGTTAGTTGGCTACATAGATGCAGATATGGCTGGGGATGTGGACACTCGTAAGTCTACTTCGGGTTATTTGATAACTTTTGCAAGTGGGGCTATAGCTCAACAATCGAGACTTCAGAAGTGCCTTGCTCTTTCTACAATAGAGGCAGAGTTCATTGCAGCAACGGAAGTGACTAAAGAGTTGTTATGGGCAAAGAATTTCTTGAGAGAACTTGGTTTCGAGCAGTAGAGGTATGTGTTGTTTTGTGATAGCCAGAGTGCTATTCATCTTACTAAGAATTCTAGTTTCTATGCAAGATCGAAGCACATTGATATACAATACCATTGGATCAAAGATGCGTTGAACGATAAGTTATTGGAACTTGAAAAGGTTCACACTGATGATAATGGTTCTGATATATTGACAAAGACACTACCAAGAGAAAAGCTTGAAGTTTGTTGTTCAATCGCCGAGATGGCGATTCCCTCCACATAGTCGGAAAGGGGGAGATTTGTTGGGTTATTTCCTTCCATGTGGAGGAAAGCCCAAGTGGGCTTTATTAAAAGACCAAAGCCCAGCCCTTTTAGTGTGGAAAACCTAAAGGAAGTTGTAAAAAGAGAGGGGAGAAGAGAGGAACCGTCACTTCTCAAAAGAAAGAGAGAAAAATGTGGTTTTTTCTCATGCTGCCCAGATTTCATCAAGACTCCGATTCCGCTTCGTTTGTGGTCCGATCGAGCTAAAATTGGAGGAGAGGTTCACGACTCAAGGAGCTACAATATGAACGGTGGAGATCGGATTTGGAGCTCAGGAGTTAGGGTTTTTGCCCGTAAACAGTAACCGCGAATTTGGTATATTCTCTCCAATTCTCTTTCTATTTGTCAAGATTGTAGATATCTTAATGAGAGATTTTTGAATCCTATAATAATTATTAGAGAAGACTTTGTCTACCCATTATTTGATTGATAGTGGAGATTTTAACTGGATTAGGTCCCGTGGTTTTTCTTTCTCACACCGGGGAAGTTTTTTACGTAAAAAACTGTTTGTGTTTTTGTGACTTGGTGTGATTGATTATTTCTCTTATTATTTCCAGCACGTATAAAAGTAGATATACACTATATTTGCTTGTATATAGGGAGAAAAATTATTCCGCTGTGGTTGTTTATTGATATCTCTCCCAACAGAGTTAAAAAAATAAAACATTATTCAAACATAAGAGAGACTCAAAAAACACTTAGAGAGAGAGAGAGAGAGATTGGGGAAGCATGGGAATTGAGAAGTAACTTGTGGAAAGATTCATGACGGAATCATGCTTTTAAATTTGTTCATTAGTGATCTTGGTGCTCCCGAGAGGTCTTGTCAAATGACATAATATAAGAATAGATAATTTAAAAAAAAAAAATTTAACAATAATTGAAAGAAAATAAGCAAAAATTATACAGGGAACTTGTCTCTTCACATCTCCGTGTACCTATATTTTAAATATTAGACATGTGACAAATTGATTTTACATTCATTAATATCATACATGTAAAGAGGAAAACACACTTTTAATATGTGTATAATTTAAGAAACAAACGCATAGACACATGGAGGGTTCCTATGTCGAAAAGAAGGATTGTCGATAAATAAGTATAGGATACAGTAATTGGGTAATAGTTATGAGCCTCATCACTTACAAATAGTGTTCATTAATTAGGCACCAAGGACTTGCCATATCAAATGGTGTAATTTGAAACTCATATTTGGATTGGGTCATCAACAGCCTGGGAATTATGGTACACAATGGGCTTTGTATTATGAGCACAGCCCGATTTGAGTTGGACTTTGCCACCTTATTCAAAAATAAATTTTGAAAATTTGCATATTCCAGAACACCTGCCGTACAATCTATTTCTAGAAACACCATTTAAATTGGAACTGTTTTTTTTTTTTTTTTTACGCGGTGATCCTGTACAAAAAGTTCAGTCAAGAGGGGTGTAACGGTGAGAGTATAGAGGAAAAAATATAATTATGAACCCTGAAAAGGGCTTTTGTACTCTCATTGAAATTTTTTAAAAAATATATTAAAAATAATAATAATATATATATATATATATATATATATATGGAGGAAACCATTTTTCCATTTTTAAAGCTTAATATACATTGTTGGCTCACAACCTAATAGTTTAAGTTTTTAGATAAAGTAGTAATCTAACATGAGTATTAGAGCTTTGGTTATCAGGAGGTCCTGGATTCTAATCTTATCGCCCGTCTTTATTCTGTAACATTATTTGTCATCTATTTATCTCTCCACGTGCTATCGGGCTGCACGTGCGGGAGAGTGTTAAAGCTTGATATACATTATTGGCCTACAACCTAATAGTTTAAACTTTTAGGTAAAGTGGTAATCTAACATTCATGTTTGATTACAAAGAAAATAAAAAATAAAAAAAAAATATATCAAATTAAAATTTTAATTTTGCATATTGTTAACATTTAATTTTTTTTAAAAATTTAATCATATCATAATAATTTTTTATTTTTTATAGTATTTGACATAGATATAGAGTACAACTGAAAAACAATTTTTTTCTTATTTTCTTTTCTTTCTCGTACAAAATACTTGAATTCAAAAGAAGCACCAATGAAAAGTTCCTCCTACAATTTAAGACTCATCAATCATAAGAAGTCACATTATCACTTAAACACATTCACCAGCTCCTCTCTGAATAGTCACTCGCTCACTCGCCAACATTGAGATACCCTCTACACTTAATAAGAAAAATTTCACTAGCATGTGTCACTAAATATTCCAAGCGAGCCCAATAAGAAGAAACCCACCCGTCTCCTCTCTCTCATCATTAACGGAGGCACGTCCGTCCGTTATGAACTAAGAAGGAGATATGATTTGATGTGAGTCCTAATAATATAGATTTTTCACCACTTTAATGAGTCTAAATAGTAATATACAATCTTATATAATTGGTGAATTCTAAATCTTACATAAAGGAATCAACCGTTCTTTACAAGGCTTTCTCTAATCGATCATCATAAACTTCATCCACATCTAACTAGTTCAACTGAATTAAGAAATATTTATTTATTTTTTTCAATCCACTAAAATACACAAAAGTAATTAATCTCACATCTCGCATCTCTTTTCACCCCTTATGCAATTTAAATTTTAAATTTTTTTTAAAAAAAGAGATTGAATTAGATCTTATTAAAATTTTCAAGCAGTAGAAATTGTGAAATTGAAGTCCAAATGTTACCATACAAATCATAAATAATTTTAAAGAGTTAGAATTTATAGTAGTCCAGCTTCTTTTATAAATATAAACATAATTATCATATATTAGTGAGACAAAAATTAATCCAAACCTTTTAAAACTTTCAATAGATGATAAAGATTCATAAAGAGCTCTCCCTCTCTATTATATTACAATCCAAACAATTACTAACACTCTTCTAAAGCTAGCATTAATGGGTCACACTCCTAATTCGAATGAACTAAAAGTTAACCCAGTGAGCCATGCATGCTCCAAATATGTTTTAATTTTTTTTAAGATTAGCTGTTAAGATAGGTATTGGATTACAAGTAACCTTATTCATTATTTTTTTCATTGAAGAAAAAATTTGAATTCGTGTATGACTTTAGATCAATTAGTAAATGTGTCACGTATATTTCAACTGATTGCATGTGAACTAATACTACATAAAATATTTTAACCATTTGTAATAAAGTTTAGACTATATTTTTAAAACAATTAAATTAATAATATACTATTGTGGTTTAGTTTACAAATACTAAATTATAAATATCCAAAGTTATTTATAAATATTTATATTTTGTCTAAAATATAAAAATATGAACATGAGATACTATTATAACACCGATACATATATATAAACTCTTTGAAATATAGGATATGGTATGATATGGATGGTATAGTTAATATTATGGGAAATATTAAATTTTAAGGTTTATATATCATTATAGGCAAAATAATAATAATAAATACATATACATTATTTTTTGATTTTGTGAAAAATCGCAATAATGATTTATTTAAATGAAAATATTAATAAATTTACTGTAATTTATAAATTACAATTTGTTGCAAAAAAATTTATAGTTGCTGTTTTTTATTTACCTAATGGCCAACTAATGAGTTTCTTAATTTCAAATAAATTGAATATTTTCCATTTGGGGTTACTTCTAGGTCTATAATTTTATTTTAAATTTTTAAGAATTTTTTATCTATGATTTTTTAAATTTTTTCAGAAATTTTATGATTATTTATCTAAATAATGTTAGACACTTTACCATAATTTTAGAAGATATTAGCGGAATTTATATATTTTATTGGTATATACCTTTTATATATTTAGTACTCATTGTATTAATTTCATTTTTTTAATTCAATGTTTTTTAGGTTCAAATATTATTCTATTTAAAACAGTATTTTTAGATATAAATTTATCTAATTTTTATTAAATTTATTTTAGGAATGCTTTCTCTTACTTTTAAAAATAATAATATTTTTACTATACAAAATAATTTTCACTATCCGTACTTTTAAATATGATATATATATATACACACACACACACACAGACTCTAGTTTATTTATTTTATAGCCAAGAAGTTTCTTTTTTTAAATTTTAAGATCAAACATTTAACTTATCCAAAATATATTTTATAAATATAATTTTGGTTAAATTTACTTTCTATTTGGAATATTTTGTCTCATATTTAAAATATAAGGATATTTTTTCCATAAAATGGTTTATCACATTTTATTTTTTTATTAATTTTCAGTATATATATATATATACACACACACTATATAAAAATTGAAAAATAAGAATATATCAGCATATGCATCAAATCTGGAAAATAAAAATGCAAGTTAAAAGCTTACATAAAGCTACCCAAATTTTAATGACTAAAATTTATTAGAAAAACATAAATAAAAGAGGCATTGATGGAAGCCTTTCCCCTTACTATTCTTTCATTAGAACTCAGAAAAATGAGATAAGAACTCTAAAGCTTCCATCACTATAATAATCTACTCATGCACAAAGGCCCTAATTCCTCTTTTGACCAAATAAATATAGTCCAAAATCATCACCCTAAGGAGGGAATTGAAGCAACACAAGCATAATGAAGAAATAGAAACGGTATTTTCTCTTATTGTTTTCGAGAACAAACTCAGTTAATGTCAATAGAACAAACATACAAGAAATATCGAGATGCCAAAACTGTAAGTTCTGCATAACTTCTTTTTATTATTCTTTTGTTTATAATGTTATCGTCAATTCAAGTCTATCTTGGGCCTCCTTCAATTCTTCTACAATTTCCTTCCACTCAGAATTACATGTCATTGTAATAAATAGATATGACTTACCAAATTTTTGCACCAATGACATCGCATCTAAATATCGGCGTCTCATATCCCTAGGTTCGCCAACAAATGATGCTGGTAAGACTTTTTTTTTTTCCAACTTTACAACCTTGTGTTTCACCCGATAACACACTATCAACAATACCTTGATAGAGATTAACCCATGTCCGTGATTGTTGCCTCCTATAAAAATCTAAACGTGTCGTTTCTAATTTTATGTACATGTCTACAATGTACTATTGAAGTAGTCTTCCTGAATACAAAAGTGTACATCTGTCCAAATCTCTTATTTGAAGTTTATAGTAACAATATTGTCGACATGAAACCTTCTTCCTCCTGCCCTTACCTTGAGTAACAATATGTCCAAATCTCTTACCTTGTTCTTCACCTCTTATAACATCATTTGTAGTTGTAAAACCTTGAGTTGTTATATCACTACCAAAAAATAAAAAAGAGTCTGTCACTAAAGACACACTATTAGTGACAGTTTTAGAACCGTCACTAATAGTTACTATTTCTCAACTTTTAGTGAGGGTTATAAATTCATCATTAAAAGTACATAATAATTTTTTTTTTTAAATCACACATTAATTCTTGTGAGAACCCTGTAATTAATTTTCACATAACAAAAAAATACCAAAAAAAAAAAAAAAGGATGCATCATTATCATTGTGTTTGTCGTCGTCCTTCTCATCCTACGATAGACTGCAAACCCTACAAAATAATAATTATACAGAATACGTAGGTACTATAAGTACAAATGATTTGATAGCAATAATGATTATATAGAGTCAAACAAAAAAATGATACAATTTTAAATATCTAAGTTTGATTAGTCGGAATTAACCAGTATGCTCAAATTGGACACCTAAGTGCTTAAATCAACTAAATTTGTTTCTAAATGCATAATTTTCAATTTAGAAGGAGTTTTTTGGTACCGTCAACTCCGGCACGTCCAGCTCAACATCACAGACGTGTCAGAACTGACCTCAATCAGTTTGGACCTCATATGCCCTACTTGGACACCAGAGTGCTTAAATCAACTAAGTTTGCTAGGTTTACTTCTAAGCGCATAATTTTCAATCGAGGAGAAGTTTTTGGGTACCGTCAACTCCGGCACATCCACCTCAACGTCACGGACGTGTTGAAACTGACCCCACTTGGTTTGGACCTCATATGCCTAACTTAGACACTTGAGTGCTTAAATCAACTAAGTTTGCTAAGTTTACTTCTAAGTGCATAATTTTCAATTGAGGATGAGTTTTTTAGCACCGTTAGCTCCAGCACGTCCAACTCAATGTCACGGACTTGTCGAGACTAACTCCACTTGGTTTGGACATCGTATGCCCAACTTAGACATCGGAGTGCTTAAAATCAACTAAATTTGTTAAGTTTACTTCTAAGGGCATAATTTTGAACCGGGGAAGAGTTTTTGGGTACCGTTAGCTTCGGCACGTCCAGCTCAATGTCACGGACGTGTTGGGAATGACCCCACTCAATTTGGACCTCATATGCCGGACTTGGACAATAGAGTGCTTAAAATTAACTAAGTTTGCTAGGTTTGCTTCTTCTAAGCGCAAATTTTGAACCAAATAGGAGTTTTTAAGCATTGTCAGCTCTAGCACATCCAGCTCAATGTCATGGACGTGTCAAGACTGACCCCCACTTGGTTTGGAGGTCGTATGCCCAACTTGGACACCAGAGTGCTTAAAATCAACTAAGTTTACTAGGTTTGCTTCTAAGCACACAATTTTCAACCGGGAAGAAGTTTTTGGGGATCATTAGCTCCGGCACGTCCAACTCAATGTCATGGACGTTTTGGGATAGACCTCACTTGGTTTGGACCTCGTATGCCTGACTTGGACACCTGAGTGCTTAAAATCAACTACGTTTGCTAGGTTTGCTTCTAAGCGCATAATTTTGAACCAGGGAGGAGTTTTTGGGTATTGTTAGCTCTACCATGTCTAACTCAATGTCACAGATGTGTCGTTACTGACCCCACTCAGTTTGGACCTCGTATGCCCAACTTGGACACTAAATTTCTTAAAATTAACTAAGTTTGCTAGGTTTGCTTCTAGGCGCATAATTTTGAACCGAGAAGGAGTTTTTGGGTACTCTTAGCTCCGGCACATCCAACTCAATGTCACGGACATGTCGAGACTGACCCCACTCGATTTTGACCTCGTATACCCGACTTGGACACCGGAGTGCTCAAAATCATCTAAGTTTGATAGATTTGCTTCTAAGCACATAATTTTCAACCAGAGAAGAGTTTTTGGGCACCGTCAACTCTAGCACGCCCAGCCCAATGTCACGAATGTGTCGGGACTAAAGACTGCAGCAAAAAGGCTACTAGAGTTTGTTTTAGGATATTTTAGGGGCTGTAAATAACCGCACTAACAGTAACGACAGGTGGCAGCAATGGAGGTTGTTAGGGGTTTTAGGCTCTTTTTTTTTTTTCTTTTTTTTTTTTGTTTGGAGGATGCACAAGCTACGAACAGCAGCAGCACGGCTACTAGCTGCTGATGGCTACAAGGAGGGCCATAAAGGCTAATTCTTGGGCTATACGGAGACTACAAGGCTGCAACAGCACTCTCTCTCTCTCTCTCTCTAGACACACACTTAAGGCATATACTAATATTTAAGTACACATATTAACATAAATACACATATATCATATATACATACACTTACATATTTACGTTTATTTATTTGGAATCACACTTCTTCACACATACATCTACACGCACACATGTGTATTTAATGCACACATACTCATATATATATACATAGGTGCAAATATTCAGTTAAATCTCTATATGTATAATACTAACACACATACACACACACACACACACAAATGAGTATTCATATTTATACCAACCCAAGTACATGCATACATAGAGATATCGATTAAATATCCCCCTCCAAAACACACACACACACATATACAAATGAGTATTCATATTTATACCAACCCAAATACATGCATACATATTTAAACACATATTAATACAATTATACATTAACATACATATACACCTTCATACACATAAATATATACATATGCATGCATACTCACACACACACATACATATATTCACATAGGCATTAACACATTCATGCACATGCATGAACACACATGCATGCATGCTAACAATGTATAAGTCTCCCACATATGCTAGCATGGCATGCATACCCATTAACAAACAAACAACCATACATGAACACACTCACTTACACCTACATGCATCTGTGCACATGCTCACACATGCAAGCACCCACATGCATACTCTCCCATGCATTTCCCACACATGCATGTTAATCATGCATAAGTCCCCATTCATGCATATGCACTCACTTACACCTACATGCATCTATACACATGCCAACACCTGTAAGCACCCACATGCAACCTCCCTCACGCAAGCATACCTATTTACATATGAATTAACTCATTGCATCAAGTCAATCTAACATATCTTAGATAAAATAAAGTAAAGCTAGTGATGATCACACACCACAAAAACCTAACCACAATAATATATATTCATACACATACACACACTTACATACATGCTAAGTAGAGGAGGAGCCACCCGCAGCAACTCCTTGACGTTGGCGGAGCATTTCTTCAATATGTGCTTTCCAGCGCATCATTTCATCAAGTCGCTACTCCACTACCTCATTCCTCTGAACAACCTCCTGCAGTTGTTGCGCCATAGAGGACACTCGATGTTCGACCTCTTGATGCACTTGCTTCATCTCAGCATGAGATGCAACATTATGACTCGATGCTGCTAGGGCTATGCATCCACTCCCAAGACCAGTATGCGACACATTGTCATCCTCCGTGTCCACTGCATTCCTTCTTTGCAAGTCACCTAACATTTTGAATAACTCATACGAACGTGTATCCCCACTTCCTACTCATCTTCATCTTCATCTTCATCTTCATCTTCATCTTCATCATCATCGCTTAGAATTGCATAATCTTCACCATGAAACACCCATCTTGTGTAGTTTTTGACCATTCCATAGCCTAATAAATGTTTTCCAACCAAATCAATGTGTCGAAATGTTATGTTTTGACATTTCTTGTAAGGACACCTTATTCTACTAGATTCGTCACCACAAGGACATGCGAACTCTATGAAATCATGTACCCCTTTGACATATTCTGACAGAAACCTACCCCGAGCCTTTATCCAACTCTTATCCATCTTCATTAATTAGCCTATAACATGTTCAAGTAAATGATGTTGATTATATTCTCATAATGTTTATGAGACATGCATCGCGAATCCTAAAATCAATCACCTTTTGTATAAAAGGTACGGATCGATCATATCCCATTCAGGAATGATGCATTTACATTGAAGACAATCGCTCAAATTCTTTGATCATACTCATTCTAAATTTCGACAACATCTCCCCGTGGTTCTCTAAGTACACAAGATGGGGGAAGTGAACATATTGCTAGTTTTTCATCATTAACAAATTATCACGACACTCCACTATACACCTAGAGAACATAAGCAAAGATGCTCTCAAAATATGTAATGAGAATGAACAAAGTGTGAACGATGACAACAATGTAAATACAAATTCCTAAATTGTCCACACATTAGACAATTCAAGAATGGTAGAAATATAAACATCACTAATCGTAAATGAAACAAATAATTAACATATTCCATTAATTATTAATCTAGATAGTATGACTAATAATCAATTCAATATTAATTGATTTATCTCACATTTAAGATAAGACATGAATGTATAGTAACAATTCTTGAACGGGTCTAAGTTTCAATGTAATAATGAATGACTAAATAAGGTCTCTTTCAAGTCTCATATGAAACATTCATTTGTAACATGTATTAGCAATGCATCTAAAACCATATCATATATAGAACCTTTTTATAAAGAATAAGAAAGCATAAGTATGGGGAGTTAAACATAAATAAAGCCAAGAAAAAGCTTACCCTATTTCAAGTGCAACCTCCCAATATTTAGCCTTATGCAACTCCTCCCTCAAACTAATGCCCATGGGCTACTACCTTTCTCAACCAAACTTAACACACAAATCATGCCTCTACACAGTAGCCAATGCATCTGCTACTACCTACCCATACTCGCAAAAACCTAGCTAAAAGACTAACTCAAGCAGCTCTTACAGCTACTGTTACTACTTTCATGCAAAAAGGGCAAAGGATACCACCCCAACTTTCATGCAAACACTGCAAAGGAGACCACCACTAATTATAATTTTTTTATTTTTTTAAATTTACTCATATGTTATTTTAAAAAAATATTAATTAATTTTGAGCACTATCAAGTGAATGATGAAATTTTTTTATTGACTTCGGAACTAAAGGTTAAAAACAATCCAACATTTTCAATTTTATATTACATATATTTATGCTTACACACTAAATGTGTAACGCCCTGAAACCCGAAAGTGGGGTCTAGAGTGTTATTTAAATGTTTATAATCTCTGACACCACAATTAACCAATAAAAGCAGCGGAAATAATTTTAAAACACCTCGAATACATTTCCAGAGTACTATATGGTCACAAACATAAGTATCTCCAAATAGCGTTATTACAATCCAAAGATTAAAATAAAACATAAAAGTTCCATATCTTAGAGCCACTTACTATAGCTACAATAACTAAACCCTTCCCAAAGCTTTCTAAGTCTGATCTCCTATAAGACATGAAAAGTTAAATATTCATTGGGGTAAGACACCTCTCAATAAGAAGGAATAGATTATCATCAGTGTGTGATGAACATGAGTTTTAGTGTAGACAAAATATAACCATCATTTTTTACTTTACAGGAATAGCGTTTAAAACTGTAATTCCACCTATATAAGTAGATATACTTACTTTCCATTTCATTCATAACATAATTCTACACGTATACATAGAAGCGTCGTCCTGACTGAACAATCTGGTAACATCATGAATTCACCCCGCATGATCAGGTTGTGCGGCCTGAAGGTTGGACTTAGCTTGGTTGGCTGACCAAAGCTAAATAAATTATATTCTGTCTGTAAGTACGATTTGCTTACCCCATACTGGCTCGTACGAGGGGGTACAACCCCGTGTTGGCCCATACGAGAGGGTACTTTACACTTCTCAGGCCAAATCGACTATCTCATACCAACACTTTTCACACCAATGCGGTTGCACTATACTTCCTCTAAGTAGCTATGGTACCGAGCTTTCACATGATCCGGACATCACCATAATCATTTATCAGTTCAATATTCATGGATTCCATTTTAGTAATTCTAGTAAAATCAATATACTATTATAAATTTCCAGTATAACATCATGAAAATCACAATAGACTTAATAACATAAATTAGTCTCATGCCACAAGTTTGGAATGGCATATCTTAATATAATAATTACCTTGAGGAATCATATCATATTATATTAAGTATGTTTGATCCATTCAAAAAATCATATGCAGTATTTTTGTAATCATATACCTCAGTTTAAACGGTTCACATTTCGAAAATAGCTGACACAATCAAATCCCATTACTAATACTTAATTTTAACCGGTTGGACTTTGGCAATACAACTATCATAATATTAATATATCCATATACTGTAGTTTAATCGGTTTAATTTACAAACAACCTGACATAGTTTATTCCCCTTACCTGTTCCTGAAAATATACCTAAAATGCTCGGAAGGCGAAAACCCTAGCTTCCTTAACTTGCCGCGAGAAGTGAGTCAGCAAGCCAAGAGAGGGGAGAGAGACGATCGGAGAGTGAGAGTGAGCTCGAGAGGGCTTTAGGGAGGAGAGAACACAAGAAAATGAAGAGAGAGAGAGAGAGAGAGAGAGAGAGAGAGAGAGAGAGAGAGAGAGAGAGAGAACCGAAACCCTAATAGAGAGAGATTTTTCCTTAAAAAAATGAGTTCATGTCTATTTATAAGAATGCTGGCCTGCATAAAATTGTTGACGGTTTTCCTGAAATCGTCAATGGTTTGGTAGAGAGAGAGAGAACCGAAACCCTAATAGAGAGAGATTTTTCCTTAAAAAAATGAGTTCATGTCTATTTATAAGAATGCTGGCCTGCATAAAATTGTTGACGGTTTTCCTGAAATCATCAACGGTTTGGTACTGTGATCCCTTTATAAAAGCTCTTAGTTGTTATAACCGTCAACAATTTTCCTGATTTTTCTGAAACCGTCGATGGTTTGGCCTTACCAAACCATACCCTACTGAAACCGTCAATGGTTTTTCTGAGCTTCCTGAAACCGTCAACGGTTTGGCCTGTACCAAACCCATTTCCTTCTTTCCTTTTTTGTTTTATTTATTTTCCTTTTCTTTTATTTATTTTTTTTCTTTTCTAGGTTCGAATCCCTACAATCTCCCCCCTTTATAAAAATTTCATCCTCAAAATTTGTTAGAGATAACATCCTCATCAACTAATTACTAACATGAACTAATGGATTACACCTATTGCCCTAATATCCCTTGTTACAACCCCAACAGTCAACAACTTAACTCTTACTTTTAGTTTCCCCAAAGCTTACCCACGAGTTGTCAGATACTTTACTAGTACGCTAGGTTTATCTACAAAATGACTTTTAACCAGTACCTTATCATCGATTTCAAGTTCAACATCAATACTATAGTATTCTAAACTTTCCTTATACTACATCACCTCACTAAAGATTTTGGAATTCCCGAGTCTAAAATATAATTGTAGGGAAAAACAACACTCTTTATATAGTGATGTAGGACCAACATCCAATCACCTTAATTCTCAATCATAACCCCTCAAGACTAATATATACAACCTTCTTAGATTTATTCTTGACAAATGTTGAAACCCAATTAGGCAACCTAATACGCAAAATATCATCTTCCTTAATAATCTAAAGTCTTGCTTCCTAAGTAATAGTATCCTAAACTTTGAAGATTTGATCACCATACAACCACCAAAAATAACCAACCTAAATTACCATTAAGATTTGCACGCCAAAAATATGCATGAATGCGTTACACCAAAATTGAATAAAACTATTGCAACCTTTGATAATATAATGGTATTACCTGACCCCTCACCACCACCATCTCCTGCACCTTTTGGAATAAGCGAATAAACCCGTGTCGGTGCGGTGTTCCTTAGATAGTTACCTTAGGGTGCTTGATTGTTTCCCTGGTACTGATTAGGAGTATGTGCATTATCCGACAGCCCACGACAGTCTTGTGTCATGTGGCCAGGCCTATTGCAACTATAGCAGTTACCACTTCTAGCTCGGCATTCACTATGGTGCCTCTTGTTACATTTAGGACAATGAAGGTGTGATAACTCACCTTGATAGGCTCGATCCTCCACTTCTTGCCTCGGGCGCCCATCCCTATGTCTCTTCCACAGACCCTGACTTGCACCCTCATGCCGACCTGGAGACATGAGCCTCTTCCTTTGATCTGACAACTCTGCACCTCTTTGCCGACTCATCTCTACTACGGTGGCTTTATCTACCAGCTCTAAGAAATCCCTCACATATAAGACCACCACCTGCTCATAAATCTCCTATTTCAAACCTCCGTGCCTTCTTTGGCTCATCTGGGACCATGTATAGGGCGAAGTGTGATAGCTCCATGAACTTGGCCGTGTATTGTTGTACGGTCAAGTGTCCCTGAGTCAGATTCAAGAACTCCTCCGCCTTAGCTTCCCTAGTGGAAGTGGGGAAATATCTATCGAAAAAGACTTCCCTAAAACGGCTCCAAATCAAAAATGCAAGTCTTGGTCTCTGTTCCTCCACCAGCTTTACTACTCACCACCATCACTTAGACTCCCAATCAACTTAAAGGTGGCGTACTGAACCCTCTACTTATCTATGCAATATAGAACGGTCAAAAACTCTTCTATCTCTTAAACCCAATCCTCTGTTGCGATCAGTTCCGCTCCTCCCGCAAACATCGGCGGATGCATGCGGGCAAACTGCTCGATGGTGCAGCCCCAGTCTGTAGGTGGGTTGTCTTGCCCTCTAGAGTCCCGCCTAATCTCCATCATAACCTGTCGAGCTAACCCCCACAGCATCGTAGAGGTATCAATATCTCCTCACTAGAAGCCTCCAAATTACTATTCCCTCTGGCATCTACGTTCTTGTCTCTGGGATCCATCCAAATGATACGACAAAAAAAAATCAGTTTAAAATCCTAACGTCGTAACACAATTAGCACGAATCATTCACTAGGAATTTATAAGATATTCAATACAATATACAAGATTACATAGGCTTTCTTTCAAGGACTTCTCTCCCACGAATCAATTATCTTAACGTTCAAATTCAACATTTTCAAGTTTCCATCTCACCGCTCAGAACCAAAAATCGTCTATGGTTTGCCGTGACTTTTCTGAAACTATCGGCTGCTTCAAAAAAATTACAGAAGTCATCGATGGATTTTTGTTTCCAAGCTGCGAAACAAAACAAAAACCTTCCAACTTAACCTACCCATTCCTACCCCCCCTTATCATTCATACCTATACTCTGGTAATGATCATTCTTAAAGTTTATAGAACCTAACAACCTAAAACTTTGATACCACCTGTAATGCCCCGAAACCCGAAAGTGGGGTCCAAAGTGTTATTTAAATATCTATAATCTCTAATACCACAATTATCTAGAGTATTATATGGTCACAAACATAAGTATCTCCAAATAGCGTTATCACAATCCAAAGATTAAAATAAAATATAAAAGTTCTATATCTTACAGCCACTTACTATAACTACACTAACTAAACCCTTCCCAAAGCTTTCTAAGCCTGATCTCCTGTAGGACCTGAAAAGTTAAATATTCATTGGGGTGAGACTCCTCTCAGTAAGAAGGAATAGATTATCATTAATGTGTGACTAATATGAGTTTTAGTGTAGACAAAATATAATCATCATTTTTTACTTTACAAGATATACTTACTTTTCGTTTCATTCATAACATAATTCTACACGTATACATAGAAGAACCTTCCTGACTAAACAATTCGATAACATCATGAATTCACCCCGCATGATTGGGTTATGCAGCCCAAAGGCTGGACTTAGGTTAGTTGGCCGACTAAAGCTAAATCAATAATATCTTGTCTATAAGTACGATTTGCCTACCCCATACTAGCCCGTACGATGGGGTACAACCCCGTGTTGGCCTGTACGAGAGGGTACTCTGCACGTCTCAGACCAAATCGACTATCTCATACCAACACTTTTCACACCAGTGTGGTTGCACTATACTTCCTCTAAGTAGCTACAGTGTCGAGCTTTCATGTGTTCCAAACATCACCATAATCATTTATTAGTTCAATATTCGTGAATTCCATTTTAGCAATTCCATTAAAATCAGTATACTACTATACATTTCCAGTATAACATCATGAAAATCACAACAGGCTTAATAACATAAATAGTCTCATGCCACACGTTTGGAATGCCATATCTTAATATAATAATTAACTTGAGAAATCATATCATATTATATTCAGTATGCTTGATCCATTCAGAAAATCATATGTAGTATTTCTATAATCTTATACCTCAGTTTAAACGGTTCACATTTTGAAAATAGCTGACATAATCAAATCTCGTTACTAATACTTAATTTTAACCGGTTGGACTTTGGCAATACAACTATCATAATATTCATATATCCATATACTGCAGTTTAATCGGTTTAATTTACAAACAACCTGGCATAATCTATTCCCCTTACCTGTTCCTGAAAATATGCTTAAAGCGCACGGAAAGCGGAAACCCTAGCTTCCTTAACTTGCCACGAGAAGTGAGTCAGCAAGCCGAGAGAGGGGAGAGAGACAATTGGGGAGCGAGAGCGAGCTTGGGAGGGCTTTAGGGAGGAGAGAACATGAGAGAGAGAGAGAGAACTGAAACCCTAATAGAGAAGAAGATTTTTCCTAAAAAAAATGAGCTTATGTCTATTTATAAGAATGATGGCCCGTACAAAACCGTCGATGAATTAGTCATGTGATTCCTTTATAAAAGCTCTCGATTGTCGTAACCGTCGACGATTGTCCTGAGATTTCTGAAACCATCGACGGTTTGACCTTACCAAACCGTACCCCGCTGAAACCGTCGACGATATTTTTGAACTTCCTGAAACCGTCGACGGTTTGGCCTATACCAAACCCATATTCTTCTTTCCTTTTTCGTTTTATTTATTTTCTTTTCTGGGTTTGGGTCCCTACAAAATGTGGTCCTAATTGGCCATCGAAAAATCACATACGAACAAATTAGATGGAACAAGTCAAGATGGGTGCATTACAACAGGCCATAATATTAAAAAACTACTTAAATTAAAGAAGATGATGACTGCGAATAATTAATTATTAATAAATCAATTAATAATGTTAAAATTTTATTAAGAATAATTGGGACAATTATTTCCCTAGTACGGCTTGGGCTATGACCTAGTGTGTGAAATGCCCCTACAAACCCTAAATGTCAAAAAATTTGAATCTTTGGAAGTATCTAGAATGGACCAATTTTAGTGTCTCTTAGCTGCTGGAGGTACTGTTTGATTGAGAGCTTTCATAAATTAATTAATTAATTGAATTAACAACGATTGAACCAACCCTCTTGACGGTTCACGTATCACACATTTTGTTTTACCATACTGCGTTGTCAAGGAAAATAATATATATATATATATATATATATATATATATATATATTTTAAGAATATAAAATCTTAAATAATGAAAATTTAAAATAATTTTTTAAGTTGATTTCATTATCAATCCTCTTTGTGATTTATATCAAATATGTTTGCAAATTGTTCAAGTATATGCACAAATCTATAAATAGAAAGGAAATTGTTCAAATATATCTACTATTCACACATTAATTGAAAGAAAGAAAGATGAAAAACACACACACACACACACAAAACCTGGTGGCAGAAGGTCCGACAGTGGCGTGCAAAGGGAGGAGGTCGCAGTTGTGTGGCTTGCAACACGAGGAGGAGGTCACGACTGTGGTTACCGCGAGCTCATTCAAGACTAGCCGGTGTGACATCCTCGTTCTGTGGCGACAGTGGCCCTCAGGCAATTCGTCGGCACTGGCTCTACGGCAGAGGGGAGTCAGGCAAGAGAGAGAGAGAGAGAGGCCGAATTGTTCGCGAAATTTTGTGCAAAAGGAAGCTGAGAGGAAAATATTAGGGCAAACTTTTTATTGACGATTTTTAAAACCGTCACTAAAAATCAACTATTAGTAACGGTTTTTAAAAAACGTCACTAATAGTCGATAAATCGTTGCTAATATTTTCATGCAATAGTTTGAGCAGGAAACCCATTTTTTAGTAACGAAAGTAGTGGTGATGAAGTAAAACCATCACCAAAAATACCTTATTAGTGACTGAACAAGTATTCGTCACTAATGCCTTAACTATTAGTGACGAATTTAATCTTTGTCACTAATGGTGCATTATTAGTGATGATTTTGTCTTGGTCTCTAATACTTTCGTCAATAAAAAAGATCATTTTTTGTAGTGTATCTTCCATGTTCATGTTTGACACATTATTTCTAGAGCCATTCATTTTTTGTGCATGTATTGTTGCTAGCCAACATCTCCAAAAGGGTAAAATAAAGGCTATTGTAGAGGATCATAACAACCATAATAATGTTTTATTTGATGCTTTTGGCCTGAGCATGTATGGACAATTATATCTCGCTCATAAGGAATATTAGCATTATTCCCTTCGATCCAAATAGCTGCTACTTGATTTGTTGTAGGAGAATTGTATACTCATTGGTCTAACTGCACATCATTTTGTATTATCATCTTTAATGAATCCACATGCATATTTCCTAACCTCCTAAAAAACTGTGCATATGGATTTTTCTCCAAAATTGTCAACTTTTTGACAAAAGACTCTCCAAGAATTGTCTTTCTATTTCCCACCTCATTCTTAGTATCATAAAAATATCATTGAAAATGAATTGGTCCATTCTCAGGTGGCACCAATAATGGAAGATCATGATATATTTGACATTGAGCACGAAATGTATAGACACATTTCCTTGAAGTTGTAAATTCTTTATCTAACCTCATGCCAAATGATGTAAAAGAATATAAACTATTGTGGGCTCTTATATTCTTCCTAAAGAGTATAGCATCATTGCTTTGTGATGTGAATAGGTCCCATAATTGATTTGGGGTTTCTTGTCTTGCTAAAATAATTTGACCCTTACAACGACAAAAATCTTCAGGTTTTTCAAATCTCTTGGCTACACAATGAAGACATGACAACACATGCCATATTTTATGTTATGTCAAACATAATCGTTCCCTAGACAGTTCATTCCCTTCGTTTGTACTGTTAGAATGTATGTTGGGAGATGTTGAGACATATGTGGCACATGCATTGCTTTTGTTTATATTTTAACATAATCTAAATCCGCCCTCCTCCTTTTTCAAATGTTACTCACTCTTAATATATATTGTTCTTTTTCTATAGATTAAAGATCGGCATATCTCTTTTTATCAAAATCTCAACGACCTGAAATTAAATGTACATATAAAATTTGAGGTCATATTTCACACTTAATAATGCCCAAAATAATTAAGGAAAAAAAATCTTATACATCCAAAAATATTAAATGTATATATAAATTTGGAGACATAATTGTACACTTAATAATAACTGAAATAATTTTAAGCAAGGTAAATACTTAACATTTAAGTCAGACATCATTCATAATGTAAATAAACTATTATGGATTATGAAAGAAAATATCATGTATTAATGCCTCAAATCTTTCATTGAAATTGTAATATAAATGTTGTAAACATATAACATATATGCATATTTAGAGGAATGAATGGATTTAATACTTTTAAAATAAAATTTATTAATTAAATAAATTTCATGTTCGAACCTTTGTTTATATCTATTGTCCTGGGCTTGAGGACTTGAAATGTTTCCTGCATTGATAGAAATGCACATCATTAGTAAACATATAATTATAACATTTAATAATCATGTGTAAACAAAAAATGTCATAATTTGTATTAAGACTTTTTAGGAATAGGTAAAATATTTAACTACAAAAAAATCTCAAAGAGAAATAAACTATAAACAAACAAATTAAATTTCTTAGTGGTAGATCCAAAAGTGGTGGATCTACAAACAAAATTTGGTGGTGGAGTCAAGTTTGACTCTTGGGAAGAGTGGAAAATAATATAATGTCAAAGATGGATTAACTCTTGTATATCATGAATGCAGGCTTCTGATAGACTAGAAAATAAAATTTTGCACCGGTTATTGTATTTCTCTACCTCCATAGATTATGTTTTCTGTGCTTCTAACATAAAGGCAAATGCATATAAAGAAAAATGTTTTCAGTTAAACATAGTCACCATTGAATATGACAAGACCATTATGATGGTTAATGGTGGAAAACAAACCATGTATATATGTTTGTATTTGCTATTGTGTAGTATTGTGTATAAACCGTGGAAACTCGACAGTGGCAAGTACAAAATATTTACAAACCAAGCCTAGTCCTACAACATCAAATATGACATTTGAACCATTCTCGACTTTGCACATTCTAAGATAATCTTTTGCTCTAAAACTTGTATTTTTGTGTTTGTAAACGTGAATTTTAAGTCTCAAATTAGGATTTGTGTGATTTTCAACATAATTTAATTGTGTTATAGTTTATCCAATTCTATACAAATTTAAATGCAGTACCGCTGTAGCTGTTCATTCATAGTTTCGTTTGCCTAGTTTTCAAGGTCTGAAACCATAGTTTCAACAAGTGGTGTAAATACAATTGACACTGCCTCTTTGAATAGAAATTTAGGAAGCACATTTATTTACAATATATTATGAAACCTCTTGAATAATATAATGGGTGCAACTTGGGGTGTTTTTGCTTAAATAAACCAAACTTGAATCAGAGCTAAATGTGCCTGCTATCACAATCCCCTTGCTGAAAACAATGAGCACGAAAAGGTCCCAATTGCTAAAAGTTCAGGTAACAAATGATGCTCTCAGAGAAAATGAAAACATAATATAATCATTGCATGGTCTCCCTTGTTTTCAGTACCTCCTAGCATGGTTTTTCTCATTTTCCTTGAGAATAAGGATTTTTACCTATCTAAATATCCTATCTATCCAGGTTATAATAATAAGCAACTCCCTTAAACCAGCCCACCTGAATTTAGCTGGAGTAATAATAGTTCTAAAGGTGGACCTCAATGGGTACATTGAAAATTCTCATCCATTTCATAATTATGAAGAGAAAGAATAGGCCTTGGAATTAAGCAAAATCATTTTAATTTATTTTTTCCCAGTAAATTTAAAAATAATATAAGCATAAATAAATTATTAATAAAAGATATATCCCAAAATAATAGGCAAATTCACTTCCACAAATTCTGCTCACCATAGAAAAACAATCATGGGTTCAATCCTGCTCCATCCTAGATTTTGTTTTTTTTTTTTTAAATAAAATAGAAAAGGCACAACAATTTTTTAAATAGGGTAGATAATGCTTGGCACTCTTCCACCTACTGTACCAGCATAGAGATGTCCAAATGGTAGATGCTTGCTTAAACTTCCATTTTTATGTCTAACACAACCATAACTTCTTACTTCACTTTACGATAAAGAGAAAACGCAAATAGAAAGCACAAACCATACAAAACAGAGATAGTTACAAAATTCTTAGTTATTGTAATGCATCCTCTTCTTTTCCCCAAAAATTCCCAAAACAAAGACTATCACAAAAAATTCAAAAAAAAAAAAAAAAAAAAAAATTATTGCTCTCTATTTGGTATAGTAAATCTAGACTCTAGAAGGCTCCAAGTCCTAGTGGCAATGCACAAAGAGGGTGGGCGCGGGGGGAAGAGAGGCTCCTATCCTATAGTCTTAAATCCTCTTCACTCAGGGCCATCATACTCTAATTCCTCTCCACTGCTATCAAAATTTTCCATTTTCTAATGGTGGATTTAGAACCTCAAATGAGTACATTGAAAATTCTCATCCAATTCATAATTATGAAGAGAAAAGGTCTTGGAATTAAGAAAAAAAATTCCAAATTAAGCAAAATAGTGATATATCTCACAATAATAGATAAATTCACGTCTATTAATTCTGCCCACCATAGACAAGCAATCATGGGTTCAATCCTACTCCATCCTAGATTTTGTTTTTTCCCAACAAAAAAAAAAAAAGGATGAAAGGACAAGGCACAACAATTTTTCAATAGGGTAACGCTTGATGCTTTTTTCAGCCTATTGTACCAACGTAGAGATATCCAAATAGCAGATGCATAAACCACCCTTTTTATGTCTAACACAACCATGAGACCTTATTTCACTTTGTTAGGAATAGAAAGCAAGGGTTGTGGGTGGGGGCTGGAAAAGGGGTATTCCAATGAGAAAAAAATGCAAAAAGATACCACCTGTAACGCCCCGACCCGCCACATGGGGCCTGAGGTGCTACTTTAGTAATGGCTGTGTTCCCGATACCATATTTATTATATAAACCAGCGGAAATAATTAATACATCTTCCAAACACATTACCAGATTTCTAACTGCTAGCATACATAGAAGTCTCATAATATCCATATTACATCCCAAACATAAGAAAGAAAGCAAGCTTAATCCATACAACCATATTACATATCCAGGACTTAAGGGGAAAATGCAAATAGAAAGCACAAACCATACAAAAATAAGATAGCTACAAAATTCTTATAATGCATCCTCTTCTTTTCCCGAAAATTTCCCAAACCAAAATACACACTTCATTCATTGTCCATAAACCCTGAAAGCTGCTGCCATATTCAATTTATAGACTTCAGCCTCAACTGGCACCATAGTCTGGCAAAATGCAACACGCATAACTCGAAACATTAAAAACCTCAACCCAATAAACAAATCGTACTAATCTAAGTAATAAAGACTTATACTGGCAAGAGACAGATGCATTCATAGGAAAAAAATTAACATATTACATATGCACTATCAACAACCCAATTGTTATTGTGTAACCACCATTTCATTCATTTAGTAAAAAAAAAAAAAATTAACGGAGCATTGGAACATGGAAAGTAAAAGCAAACCTACAAAGGAGTTCATAAAGGGAAGGGAAAGGAATAGAATTTAGCTCCATTTCTGTCACATTCCAAATATAGTAATGCAAAGTTAAAGCAAACCCAATAAAAAATCTCAAGAGCAATACTGGATAGTTCAAAGTTCAAACAGAACAATTTTACAGACATTTAAAAAAAAAAAGGATTGGAGAATCTTGTGTCTCTTAGACAAAGCAAGAGGAAGGATATCCCCAAGGGAGTGGTGGCTTGACTTTGGAGTGATGACCTGGGTATAAGCCCAGTTAGTCACTCTAAAAATATATTTTCTTCTAGGAGTTTGAAATCAAAAGGCTAAAGTATTAAAAATATACATTTTCTGGTAAACATAGTTCAAAATCAAAATATTGTTTGGAATTTTAAACCCATTAACTTCTCTAACCATGATTCCATGAACATCTTAAACAAGTTTTGTCGTTCAAGTGGTGGGTGTGCATGCAACTTAGCACCACCATGTTACTGTACATATTTCAACAGTGAAAAGAGAAGATTGATTCTTGATTTGTTTGATTAACAAAACTTTAAAGCAAGAATGAAGTTGAATTAATCTGAATAAAGTAACAGATCCAAGGCCTCTTTTTAATAAGCCAAACACTTATAGCATTATATTAACATTTATTTACTCATTAATGCTTGAAGGTTTTTTCCTCTTTTGTAATAAACAATTTGAGTAGAAAGACAATTACAACAACCCCCACATTAGGTAGAAAGAGACTTGAAACCTAGATATAGACATGGTGTCACAGGTGAGCTCAACAATAGGGAAAGAACATTTCATATCTACAAGGGAGTTGGTAGCTTGGAGATTTGTTCATATACTCGTAAGTGCCCGAGCACTTACATTTCAAGTCATGGGGAGTAAGCCCCTGGTTAGCTACTCCAAAATTTCTTTTCTTCTAGCCAAAGGTGTAATCTTTCTTAAGGTAGAGGCCGAATTATGAAGAAGATTTCTATCCATGATTTATTGTGAAGAAGATTTTCACACAATATTGTTTGATCAAAAGCTTGATTGTTAAGTTTGATAAAAAGGAAAATGATTTCTAAGTGCTGGATTGGCTAGGGTAAGTAGCTTCCAAAAATCCAATTTCCATATGATCATGATTTTTCATGTTAGGAACCAAGTTGTATCTGTGGTAGAAGGAAAGGAAAAATTTAAATGAAAACAGCTAGGGTCTAAGATGTACATTGTAAGTATCCAAGTTACAACAGAAAAGATGACATTGCTAATTCCAAAATAAGGCTTACAAGTAAAAGCAATCAGGAAATACCAGCTGAGAATTAGTGAGTCCGATTACTCCAGCAATACTAAATAGTTCAAAGTTCAAACATAACAATTTGACAGATTTTTAGAAAAAGAAAAAAGGGATTGGAGTGTCTTGTATCTCTTACACAGCAGCAAGAGGACGGATATCCACTAGGGAGTGGTGGCCTGATTTGGAGTGATGACCTGGGTCTAAGCCCAGGTTAGTCACTCTAAAATTTATTTTCTTCTAGCTTTGAAGAAATTTTCCCACAAACTTAATGAGTTTTTTTATAGTAGATTTTCCTCTACTCTTGTAAATTTAAAAATGTCAAAAAGATTCAACCCCCGCGAGGCAAAAAAGTGAGGAGATCTTTCTGTTCAAGCATTTGCAAATATGTGGTGGCTTTGTCCCTTCTACTTTCTTCCAAGCTACAATTATTTATTTATTTATTATTATTTTTTTTTTGGACGAGATCTCGCTGGGAGAGATTGCTAGTACAACAAACAACAATACAGTTAGATTCTTAGTACGCCAAAAAATCATCCGTAAACATTAGTCAAATTCCCAATATAGGAAAAAATCTGAGCTGTCAATATAGAAACAACAGTGCATTCCTACGGTATATGCAACGCAGATAATCAATGGTGACTGGCAACACAACTGTTTTTTGTGCGAATATGATACATCCAAAAATTACAAAAATCTCAGACGAACCTGAGTTCAAAAGTGGCTCCTTTATTTGATGCTCCAGAAACTGAAATTTCCAATATTTTTAGATTATTAGATAGATTAGATTTCAGAGCAGACAGGGGTAGAAGACAGAGAGTGATCTGGGAGTAGGGAGAGATAGGGAACAAATCAAATCAATTTGGAACTAAATAAAAGTTGCCCAACTTAGCCATACCGACGCAAGGAGTCAGACCGTTGCATCTGTTGACGTTTGGAAGAAATGATTTATGTTGTTTGCATTTCTATTCTCCTTAGCAAAATTCTTCTTTTAAAGGAATATTAATCTCTAAGATAACATTCTTATGGCTCATAAGATCCTTGGAATCATTCATAAGAAAATGATGGTAAAGGGGTATTGGTAGGATTGAAAGTTGATATGAGTATGGGTTATGATAGGCTTAATTGTGACTGTCTTCGAGCATCAAAATCTCTCTTAATCGCATATATATTAAGGTGTCTGATGGTCCGGGGACATCTTATTCTTTTTTTTATTTTTTTATAAAGAAGAATAACCATAAGATGGTCTTAGACTTTAGGCCAACTAGTCTTTGAAATGTCTTTTATAAGGTCATATTTCTAAAGTCATTGTCAACCATCTTTAAAGCTTTGATAAAGGACTTGATCTCGCCTTCCCAAAAAATGCAGTTGTTAAATGCCTTGTGATCTTAGGTAATATTCATCTTGGTAATGAAATCCTCTAGACTAGTTGCTATAAGCATAAGGGTAAACAAATTCTTGGTTGGGAGTAATTTTGAAATGAATAAAGCTCTTGGTAGGGACTTCATTGAGTAGTCACTCAATTACCAAGCAAATCTCTTGCTTAAGTCATCTTGCACAACCTTTGTTCCTTTAAGGGGTATTATACAAGGTGATCTTACTTTTGTGCTAATTTTTATCCATCCACTTGCATTAAGCCAATGTTTCACTATCTTCCCTAGGGCTAGGGATTTCCATTCCTATAGGTAACATACCTATTAATCACCTTAATTTTGGAGATGACAAATTTATCTTCTTAAAAAATGATTGCTAGTGGTTTGAAAAATATTTTCGCTTTCTATAAACATGTCTCAAGTTGAGTGTCAATTATTCTAAATTAGAAGTGTTATTCAACCGCAATGCTCCTTCACATTTTCTAGGAATCTTTCATAAATTACTCCAAGCATCCAAAGTTGATCAACTAGGAAACTACTTGGGTATTCCATATGCTAGTGGATGTGTAAGAATAAACTTTATCCATCTTTGGTGGAGTTATCTCTAGGAACTCCTAGTTTATTACGTAAGTCATTTCAATTTCAATTTCGAAAGGCGATTGAGTCTCCCTATTTTTTGTTCCATTATTAAGTTCCTTCTTTAAGATTTAAATATACAAATGAGCCACCTCTTGTAGGGAAATATTGATCAAGGATATTTTCAGCATTGGACTAATTGGCACTTGGAAACTTTTGACCAAGTCTATGATCAATAATGGGATGAGATTTACATGCCTTCAAAAATTAACTTAAAATTCTTCGAATCAAGATGGAAAAATTTTTAAACACCCCAAGATTAGGAGAAGTAACAAATGAATTTTTTTATAGGTTCAAAATTTACAATGTAGGGCTTGAATGGAATGTGAGGAATGACTCTACCATCCTTAGAAAGATTTATGTGACTAGAACTTGAGCTTTGATGTGGACACTAGCATACTTCTCTATGATTACTTCCACCAGGGCTCTAAATTTTGGAACACTAATTCCCTAAAATCATTTGCCCTCCTATGTTGTCATAAGTGTGTTTCGATCCCTTTCTTTTCCACATAGGGATTATCAACATATGTTGGTTTCAGAGCACAAAGCAAACGAGGTTTACACTACCAAATCAAGAGAGATACAAGTTTTGCTTGTTGATAAAAACCAAATGAATCTATACTCCTTCCCCCTCCCTCTCCCCCTCCCCGTCCCCCTCCCCCTCGTTATCAAAAGAGGCTTTGAAAACTCTCAATTCTCCCTTAACTTAAGTTTTTCTTGTGGCATAAAATTCTCCCAACTAAACAAGACCTCAATGGGAGACATATGCACATGCATTTTTTGTTCCTTATGTGTGGAACTTGTGATAAAGTAGCTAAAATACTTATTTTGGCTCTATGGCTTTCAGTAGTTTGTTTGGTTTGGATCAAGATTATTTGAGTTGAAAAGATCACTCAACCAATAGTAGCTAGTAAGACAATTGACTTTCTCATAGGCAATATGACACCTAAAGAAATATATATATATTTGAACTACCATAAACATTGTTTATACTCATTGGCTTCTTTAGATCAATAAAAATGAACTTTGCCTTCTTAAAAAAAAAAAAAATTCTCATCTTATCTTCAATTGTTCCTTGTTAAGAGTTCCATTATGATTAGAGAGCATGAAGATCTTATTAATGTTGCTTCTACGATGACTGCGTATTTTAACAAATGTCTTAATACAACTTAAGGTGAATAAATGAAGAATTAGTTATCCTTTAAGTTTTAGTTGTCAAGTGTAAAAGACAACAATTTCCCGGCACTATTTCTAAAATAAAAGACCAAGAAGAGCTACTACACAAGGAGTGTGAAGAACTTTCAACCACACTTCGATAAAAAATCAAGCACCTTTTAAGGGATAATGTGGATGTAAATAGGTAGATGGTGGATTGGTTGTAAATGAACTTGTTATGTCAACTCTTATTATCAAAATGCAAGGATAGTGATAGAATTGTAGACATCATAGGAGGGAGAAAAGAAGGAGGTGAAAAGACTTATATTAGAATAGGCAAGGAGAGATAAAGAGGGAAGTGACTAAAGGGAGAAGAAACTAAGAGAGAAAGACATAAAGAGATAAGAGGGATAAAAGGCATTGGGGTTTGTTTAGCACTAGGCTATTGTATGATGTTTGTTAAGTTGACTTGGAGATCCCCTTAGTATAACCATTCCACATATTTATACCCCTTTGGGGTCAAACCTACATTAATTCTATGGTTCAAAGCATAAATTCTAAATAATAAATCCTTATAATAGAGGAAGTTAATAAAACATTTAGAACCTAATCATAAAATGAGACCATTTCATGACATTAAAGGTCCAAATTACTATAGTTGACATGTTTGCCCAATGCTTATCTCTAAATGATGTGCGACCTTCGCACAACAAGTTAGGCAACCATCATCGCCAAATATTTTAGGTAAACTTTGGTTGATGATATATGTGAGCATCATCGCCTCGTGACTCAGTGTTCTCTGTCGCTTGGGTGATAAGCATCCCTTAGGCATTTATGCCTCACTTGTAATGTTTGACTTATGCCTCTTCTAAGTGATTCTCCATTTAATCACTTTAATAACTAGGCAACACGTGATTCACCTTGCCTAAGTGAGCTCTTGTAATTATGAATATCTGAATGATCACCATTACATTCCACAGAGTTACACAAGGATGATACAATCAGTGCGCTCGACGACTTCCCCATTTAGTTAACACTTATAAATGAGTAATCGTAAATCATGACATCAATTTTAATTGATCAAAATGTGTTATACTTGTCATTTCTTGGGCAATCCATACTTGGAATATTCTATATTTTCTTTATGCCATCCATCACGAGACAACAAATCATGCCTTTGAGGGATACATTAATTGTGTCATTAGGTAGAAAAGGTACTATTCGTGGCTCGCATTGACAACCCTCCACTTAATTGCTATAAAAACTAGGCAATTTTCAAGAGGTGATCTTTGTCAAACAATCACTTAATCTACCACTACCGCTTAGCTGCCAAAATAGTTAGGTGACCTTCCTTAGTTGCCTACTTTAGTTTGATTACAAAATGGATGCTTCGCGATACAAAGATTAATTTTAGAGTATTTTCTATTTTTGCCTTACTTTATTTAAATCTCCTCGTTGCTTTTGTTATCATTCATGATCAATAATGTGAAGGATACAAACTCTATGGAAGCGTTCTTTGCTTCCCTCCATCATGGGAAAAAGTTCACCCTTTTCCATTGACTGATTTTCCAAAGACAATGTTGGAGGATGCAATTCAGAGATTATTGTTGATGCTTTCTAATGGGATTTTGGTTTTATTTTGATGAAGCAAAAATGGAATATTTCCTCACTATCACCCGAATGATAGAAGTGACGTGTAACGACCCAAAAAATAATGATATTTAAATATTAAAGAGAGAGGGAAAGAGGAAACAGAAATGGAAGGAGGCAGCAGGTTTCGTCGACAACATTGCATTTTGGATGGAATAACCTAAAAATTTTACACAGGGCCTCATCGACGAACACAGGGAGTTAGTCAACGAGCTCATAAGTAGGCCTCGTCGACAAAGCCATGCCTCATCGATGAGAAGATGTCGAGAGGGATTTTTGGGATAGTCTGAAATTCGTCGACGAGGGAGGAAGTTCGTCAACAAAATTATTAAAGGACTCGTCGACGAGGTGACATGTCTCGTCTACGAATCTGGCTTTATAAATAGTGAAAACCCGAATTTTTGATGAAAATTGGCGTAAGAAACCCTCTCCTCTCCTCTCTCTCTCTCTCTCTCTCTCTCTTTCTCTCTCTCTCTCTCTACATCCGTCTCTCCTTCTCTCTTCGATTCCGGGTCCATTTTACGCGGGATCGAAGATTTGAAGCCACCACGACACTCCTGGAGAAGTTCTCTGCAAGTCTGCTGGAACTGATCGTTGGTGGAGTTGGTTTGGATTTCGTCCCAATCTCAGGGTAAGATATTTTATTTAGTATTTGTCTTTCTCTCAGTTATAAGAAATACAATACACGAAGAAATACTGATGTTTTGTTCTGCGGGATTTGATTTTCAGGGTGTTGAGTAGAAAACTCTATAGGTATAGGGCCAGAATTTAGTATGGGCTTTTCAGAGTTAAGGTAAGGGAAATATGTTATGTTAGGAATTTTTATAATGTTATCAAAGATTTTACACATATGTGCATACTAGTTTATTACCTAGTTTTACAGAATATGAGTTTAAATACTTGTATGGCCTGAGTAGATATATATGTGATGAAGAACTTATATAGTTTTTTACAGTATATCATACTATACCGATTACACAGATATAGACAATATATTACAGATATTTTATCTAGATCAGTATGTTATAGTTTTATACAAATTAGTATATATATTACAGCTTTACTCAGATCAGTATATATTACAGCTTTATACATAACAGTATATACAATGTTTATAGTATGTCATGTTTTCTATTACCATAACATACAGAGTATACAGACAGAATATATAGATAGAGTATACAAACAGATATACAAAGATAGCATCAAGATGCTACAGATACAGTATACAGAAATTACAGTATTTACAGTACAGAAAGATAGTGTTATGGTAATTTTGGAAACATAATGAAAACAGTAAAAGAGTATATATGTATATATATATATATAGTATCAGATTCTTGAGGAAAGAATACAAACAAATACAAATAAAGAATGCAAAGCACGATATCGTTGCTATATACAGATAGAGTGCAACCACATATCTCAGATAGTATGTGGGTACGGTCGACCGTGCTCGAAGAGTATGCAGCTCCCCAGTTCACTAGGTGGAGGGGGCCTGTTTGACGAGGTAGCAGCCAGTCCTGAGCCTAAAAGTGGATGCAGTTTGGCCGGACTAAGGTAGTGTAGAGTATATTGACTTATCTAGAGGGCCGACCAGATTAAGTCCCGCCTACGGGCCACACAACCCTATCATAAGGTCAAATCATGACATACAGAGTTCTAGGGATAAAACACAGTTATGTATATGTATACAGCTTTATAGTATATGATGAGTATAGTACGATATTAGTAGTATGAAAAGTAGAAAACACAGATGATACAGTTATATTTTAAATTGTGAAAAGAAAGATATGCTTTACAGATTTATTATTGTATTACAGTTCAGTTGTTATTTAAACAGTATTCTTAACTTAATTGTCACACACTAGTAATAGCATATTTCCACTTACTGAGCGTCAACTCACCCTACGACTTTAACATTTTTTAGGTGAGCCAACTGGGTGAGCAGATCAGGCTTGCGGATAGAGAGTATATTGATTACCCTGGTTTAAAGGGTAAGTTTATATAGGGTTTTGTATTTTGGGACAGGTATTTTGAAGAGAGATGTATTATATAGTTATGGTATAGATATACGGATTTCTGGTATTGTATGATGTGTATGGATGTATGGATTACATTTTCGCTACATAGGTATGATTTTATATTTAGATTCACCCTGGTGCCTTCTGAGGCTCGAGTTCCATAGCAGGGGGTATCAGAACAGTTAATATATATATATATAAAGAGGTCGTTACATGACGTCCACCAAATATCCTTTAATTAGTAGGTGGATTGCTAAAGTAAAAGCATTCCTCTGAGAAGCTCCTAATTAGAATGCATGCCATGAGACAGTGACAAGAGAAGAGATATATTTTGGTTGGAGACAAATATCGAAGATGTTGTCTAGAACACCTTGGAGACTAGTACCATCATATCAATGATAATAAACATAAGGATGTTAAGGAACTTGCAAGGTTTAATATTGAGGTTAACGCTACTCGAGCCAAAATTCAAGATTCTTCTGTACTTATTGCCAATTACTATGATGCAACAAAGAAGAAAAAGGTAAGGCGATTAACGGTCCAGAATCACATCGTTGATGTGCACTTTGATAGTTTTGGGGTGAAGATGACACGTTGGCTGATGAAAAGAACTCACTTTAGTGGCTACAAGATCTGTCTACCCTCGCCAAGATGTTGGGAGAATTATATTAGGGCTCTTTTATGTTGTGTTTCTTTGGCCAAGTCCCAAGCACTAGGCAAATTTAAATAAACCTAAATAAAACCTAATATTTAATTTAAATCATTTTCTATTTTAGCCTAGGCGATGTTTATTGCGCATTACATTTCAACGATCTTTTTTGAATAATTTGATTTACCTCAAAATAAGAAATCTCATGCCATGTGAGGTTAGCTTAGGCGATACTCATCCTACTCTTTACTTGAAAATCTTTATGTAAGCCTGCAGGAAAATGATGAGGTTGGGCAATTATGACTATTTTCCAAGAGCACTTCTCCATTGAGTGGGCATTTATCACTTGCTTATGAGTAAGCATGCTTTATTTTCTTTCTATATTTCGACTATGAAGAATGTATTACCGTTTATAGACTGAATAGTGATTAGTCAAAGAATTTGTAAGTGATACTTCTAGAATATTGAAGTCGAAACAAGTTTTGATTGACCAAGAGTGAAGGATCGAAGAGGATCACTTGATACTAGATTAAGACTAGACCAACGAATTGTCCTCACCTAGCTCGAAGTTTTTACCGAAGAACTCACCAATCTTCAAATCAAGCTTGAACTTAGCGTTGTTCACAATATCATCTTGGGTTTCACTATTGGCAAGGTTTAAATCCTCGGCAAAACACGTTTTGTGGTATCCTTCATATATAACCGAATAAGAATCCTTCTCCTCCATATTGTAATAAACCACTAAGGAGTCTTCATGAAGTTGGTCGGTGGTGAGCTCAATCTCTTCATCTTTTTCTATACAATTGACTAAAAAAATCATTCGTATAAGCTTCATAATCAATAGTCTTTGGGAAAAGATTTTGTTGCCTCCTATGTGTTGAGTTTGACTAAAGTCATCATAAATGATATGCCCATGTGGAGATTGTGGGGAAAACATGGTTTTCTCCTTAGCATCCTCTACAAAAGAATATGCTAGATGAATCCATCATTGCATTTGTAGTTGATGGTTTAGCCATGACTATAAGAGAACCATGGATGAATGGCAATGGAGGCTTTCACGGGTATTTCTATTGTCAATTTTGAATTGTTAGGCGTCTCCTTTCGCGTGCTCTTAATCTAATATATTATTAAGTTATTAGATCCCCTGTTGGCCTTAGGCTTAAAATCTTGTTTTGATGATAACAAACCAAAGGAACTTAACATATTTGGTTAAGTAATGATATTTTAGGACTCAAGTATGTGAATACAAGGTCAAGTGCTCACAAGGATCATTAAAAGCTTATACTCCAAAGAAAGATGATCAAATGAAGTTTAAAGAATGTTAAGGCATGAATTCAAAGATGATCTAATAAAGCTTAAAGATCATGAGAGCATGAATATTAAAGGGAACTTGCTAAAAGCTTGAAGTATATTGAAGCTTGAAGACAAGATGGAGTCAAAGAAAGACATGCATGAAGACTTAAGTGCTTAGAATGTCAAAGTCTTAAGAAGTTTTTATGTAAGTACTTTAAACAATTTCAATATGGATACATGAAGCTTTTTAGGGGTTATTGTGACTTAGAGACTATTGACCTTGTAGGTCACGCCCGATTTTGATTATGACAAATACTCATACTATTTAATGGGTATTTGAGATTATGTGTAGGAACCTCAATTGTCAATATCAAGATGCATGTAAAGCAAATAAAGCTTGAAGACCAATTCATGTTCATAATTGTAATATATATATATATATATATATATATATATATATATATATATTCAGTTGTGTAATTGGTTTGTAATAGTAATTAAGGTCTTTGGTTTGTAATAAGCACACACACATCACATGCATGGTATAATACGTAAGCTCAAACCAAGCTCATAATGCAAATGACCTTAGAAAGCTTGAAGGAACCTCAATTGTCAATATCAAGATGCATGTAAATCAAATAAAGCTTGAAGACCAATTCATGTTTATAATTGTAATATATATATATATATATATATATATATATTCGGTTGTGTAATTGGTCTGTAATAGTAATTAGGGTCTTTGGTTTGTAATAAGCACACACACATCACATGCATGGTATAATACGTAAGCTCAAACCAAGCTCATAATGCAAATGACCTTAGAAAGACCTTAGGGGTTACCCTTCGATCAACCGATGCTAGATTTGTTCGGTGTTTTTAAAAGGACCCAAAAATGACCTTAGGACACTCACCTTTGCACTCATATATGTTAGGCACATTGAATAAGGTGTTTGTGAATCAAAACAAGACTGAAATGCACACATTGTGCACTTTCGGTCGACCAGCCTTGGCAGTTCATTCTACCCTTGTTGACCGAATCTAGCCTGGGTCAACAATTTGACCTCAATTCGGTCGACCAAACCATATACTTCATTTGTACCCCAGTCGACCAAAACTAGGTCTAGGTCAACGGTTGACCATGTCCCGGTCGATCAAATTGAATAGTTCAATTAGCCCCCGGTCGACCGAAACCTCCTAGGGTCAATATTTTGACCACCTAGTCTACCGAGCCCAAATTGCATTGCAGCTGTCTGGTCGATCGAGAGTCCTTGGGAGAAATTCCAACTGTCTGGTTGATCAAACCTCGGTAAAATTGAAAAATCTCCTCGGACATGCACTTACGGTCGACCGAGTCCCAAGTTCAAAAATGTCCTGGTCAGCTAAGCCATATGAACTTCAGTCGACCGAAAGTGTTCTGATCGACCGGGCCTCTCGGGTTGCCCTAAATTTTTTTATCGTGGTTAATATTTTAAACAGAGTTAAATTTGCTAAAACATCATTAAACTTTTCTAATAATCTCGACTATGTTCCTAACGGTTATATTTCATGGGATGTTTATAAATACTCCTTCATTTTGGGTTTATTAGTATAAGATTAGCATATTTGATTAGGGAAAATTCTCTAAAATTTCCAAAACCTATAATACTAATATCTAAGCCTCCTACACTCATACTTACCTTCTCATACTGATTAAACCCTTTGTAAGTTAATTGAGTGTTAGTCTAAATAGGTTTGCTCTCCCACTCTTGATTGATTGATTCGATTTTTACGAGAGCTAAACCTAAGTGTTCTTAGGGGGCTTTTGCTAATAAGCCTATCCTAAGAAGATTTCCTTAAGCTTTTGAGTATCACATTTGTGTTGTAATATCTTAGGAAGCTTGTATTTGTCTTTGGGTTGCAAAATCATTTTCAAAACGTACTCAAATATCTTGTGTGATTTATATTGATATATTTGTGGAAAGATATTTTGTGTTTTTGATATTAATCTTTGCTGCAATATTCATTAACTTACATATCCTTTGCTGAATACAAAGATTGAATATCTTTTTGCAAACCAAACATATACATTACTAGAGCAACATACGATTAAGAAAATCTGCTGATTGAAATATACATATATATTGTTAGGCTAGTATCTTTGTGTGAGATGTTAGATTGAACATATATTGTGATACAAAGATCATACTGGTTGACACTCTCACGTACTCATTACACTGATAGCAAATATTTTGAGAGTTGAAATATTAGATCACACTAAACTTACATATTAAATCATATTGTGGTGTATGTAATTGCACGTAGTTGGGTACACATCTGCTTTACTTGAAAGCATAATCACTGTACCATTTGATTGTATTTTAAATACTATTGTATTTTTAGGCGTTGCCTGAAAAGGGAGATTAGCCCTTTGAAATAGTCCCGGATTGGCTTAGACCCGGTTAGGAAAACTAAGTGCGCCATCCTGTTAAAGCGTGTAGGTTGAGGTCAGCCCCACTAATTGACCTAGTTGTAAAGGTTTAGGTCAGCCCTGTGCTAATTAACTTAGTTGTAATCGGTGTTGCTCCACCCTTAAGTGAGCCTTTAGTGGAATCCTCAGGCTTGCGAGCTTGAGGCGAGGACATAGGCACAGTTGGCCGAACCCCGATAACATATCGTGTGTCTGTTTACATTTCTGCACTTTATATTTACCGCACGTGTATGCTATGGTATGAATGATGTGCATGATTTAAATTCCGCATATTTTATTTATCGGCACATTTGGAATTGTGTAGAAAGACCTTAGGTTGCCAAATCATATTGAATTTTGACATAACTTAGGAGAAAATTTTAAAATTCCAATTCACTCCCCCTCTTGGGAATATACCAATTCTAACAGAGACCTTATTTTAAAAACCCCGAAAAAAGTTTTTATAATAAATCAAAGCAAGAGAGCAAAGAGTTTTTGAAAACTAAACTAAAAAAATCTATTTTTTTAACTGCCTAGACGACTGAAGTGTAATTTCAGAAGACTGAGGAATTTCCTCAGATGACTGAAGATTAAGTTCAGTCTACTGAAAAATTTTCTATTGAAATCCTAAAGAGACAGTATAGCCTTACGAGACTGAACCATGTCAACCCAGTTAGCTGACCCTGTTTTTAGTTAAAATTTCAGTATTTTAAAGAACTTCAGAAGACTAAACCCAACTCCTCAGTCGACTAAACACTATTAGCGGCTATATTTTTTAAAAGTTTCAAAATTCAAATTCGTATTTATTGTGCTCCAAGCTTTCTATAAACTTGGGAAACACTCCAAGTCACTTGGGGAACGCAAAATAGACTTGATTTCTCATCTATAAATAACCCCCCAAAGCTAAGGATTAAACACACCAAGAAAATACAGCAATCAAGCTTTCTTGCTCTCAAATCTCCTAATTCTCTCAAAGCTCTCTTATGTAATCAATTTCTAAATTTCACTATTGAGATTTTGCTCATTTAAAGGCCACGGTTCTTGTGTTCTTAACTGAGTTTTACAACTAAGAAAGAATCCCGGTGATATCTTTTTGAGCTTCATCTTTCCATATTGTGATTTTGTTTGAAGTATATAGATTTCAATTGTACTAATCTACTCTTTTGGAGAGTGCTTTGTACACCAATATTTGTTTATTATTTTGTAGACGGTTCAAGTTCTTGAATCATTGTTAGACCAAACATGAGGTATCACTTGGAGAGGCACTGCTCTAGCCTATTGAAGGAGTGACCGAGCGTGGGGTATCACTTGGAGAGGGGGCTCTACCCTTAAGGAGGGATTTGTAAAGGTTTTGTAACAACCCAAAAATTTCATCATTTTTTTTAATATATATTTTCTCTGATACCCCTGTAAAACCTATTATAACATCTCAAGACCCAAATGACACTGAGGTATCCCTATATATAAATCGACACACCTATGCAGCGAAAAACATAAAGTCATACATCCATATTTACAATACCAGAATTCATTATTTCCAAACCATACATACATATTTATACGCCACCCCAGTTTCATCTACTCCAAAATATATTCCCCTGAACACACTTACCCTTTAAAATAGGGTAGTACAAAAGATCTTTCTATCTGCGAGCTTGATCTGCTCGCCTAGCTGGATCACTTGAAAAATGTTAAACCACTGGGATGAGACAACGCTCAGTAAGAGGAAATATACTATTACTAGTGTGTGGCGGCTGAGTTTCATAAATTATATTGACAATATCTGTAACTGTAAAAAACTGGTAAATCAAAATACAGTATAACTTGCATTTATTATAGTTTAAAGTATAACTGTAATCTCTCAGTTTTCTACTTTTTTATACTTCTAGTATCGTATTATATTTGCTGATATTCTGTAAATCCATATGCATATACATAACTGAGATGTTTATCCTGAAAAACTATATGTCATGATTTAACCCCTCATGACAGGGTTGTGCGGCCCATAGGTGAGACTTAATCCTAGTTGGCCTACCTGGAAAGTCAACTGTATTCTACCAATCCTCAGTCCAGCCAAACTACAACCTCTCCTAGGCTCGGAACTAGTAACTACCTCGTCAAATCAGCCTCCTCAACCCATAATTCTGGGGAGACTGCAATCTCTCCATCGACACTATTGAAGGAATCCACATACTATTTGAGATATGTCGTTGCACTCTGATCTAAAAATAGCAATGGTACCGTGCTGTACTAACTGAACATAACTTGATTCATCAGGGTCTGATACTGTATATACTATTTCTATAAATATCCTACTATTTTCATCATGATTCCAAAATAATCATAACACTATAAATCTGATCTGAAAATACTATAATATCTAACTAAAATAACTATGATATCTGATTGTAATAACTAACTGTCATATCTAACTGAATAATCTGTAATGTCTGAGTGTATGGTTTTGGAAAGCATGACATTCTGTAAATACTGTAAAATACTTGTCTGTACAATATTTGTAAAATATATCTGTTTGGTAAATATATGTCTATAAAATATATCTATCTATTTATACACTGTAAATCATGATATTTTGAAAAACTATATAATTTATGTATCACACAAATATCTACTCAGACCACACCATTAATACAATTTATGTTCTGAAATCTGTAAAACTGTATAATTTATACCTTATACCTTAATAAAAAAATACTATAATTTACTAATAATATTTCTGAATTTACCAGCATAGCATATTTCCCTTACCTAATTGGCTCGCAGGCTTGCCTCCAACTTTATCCTCACGCTCACAGCATACTATCCCCAAATCCTGAAATAATACATATATATATATATATATATATATATATTTCTAATAAATCAACTATTTTTCCTCGAACCTACATACTCGTAAATTTTCTGAATTATAATCTACCTAGGCTCCTGAAAATATTCGCTGGGTCCTCAACCCATGCCTGAAAGGTCCCAAAAACACCCTAGTCCTGAAATCATAACATCTGCATTTTATTCCACAAAACACCACTATATTCCCATATAACTAAAAATCTAAACTCAAATAAGCCTAATAAAACTGAAAATACCCAAATATTCAACTTACCCAAATTTTGGGATGGTTCCCAAGTTGGCCTAACCAACGATCTACTCCAGTAGACTTGAAGAGAATCTTCTTAGGAGTAGCGTGGCGACTTCCGATCATCAAACTTGTGAAAAACGAAATCAAAATCATAAAAAGAATGGGAAAGGGTCGGTTTTTAGAGAGAGAAGGGGTTTGCTGCACGATTTCTCGCTAAAAAATCTAGATTAGGCATATTTATAATCCTGGATTTATCGACGAGACACGTCACCTCGTCGACGAATCCCTGAAGCGAGTTCGTCGCCAAACCCGAATTCCTCATCAATGAACTTCAAGCTCTGCTAAACCCCCTCTCAGTAAATTCTCATCAACGAGACACGTGTCCACATCGACGAGCCCAGGAAGGATGCTCGTCGACGAGAACCCTATGTTCATCGACTAGACCCTATGAGTCCTTTTTTAAGAATTTTCCTTTTCTTCCATTTTTATTTTATTATTTAATTACTATAATTCTTTGGGTCTCTACATTCTCTCCTCCTTATAAAATTTCGTCCTTGAAATTTGCTATATATATTGAACACCATCCATTAAGGAAAATAAACTACTTATTTTATTACTTACCCTCACTTATTGCGGAGGAGTACCGTAATTACATTCAAGGTTCTAGGAGATTACAAATATACTTATAAAAGAAAATTCTCCCAAAATCAAAACGCTACCTACCATATAATCTAAAATACAACTATACATTCATCATTCTCTACTAATTAAATAAAACTATTGTTATTTGAATAATATTGACTATTACTGTATCCCACTAAATAGGTGTGGGTATTTCTATCTGATTTCCTCTTCAAGCTCATACGAAACTTCTTCTATGGCATGATTCCTCTATAGGACTTTTACTAACTGAATTTTCTAAGTAAGCAATTCATGTTTCTTTCAGTCTAAGATTTGCACCGGTGCTTCCTCATAAGCCAGAGCATCACTGAATTCCAATTATGTATAACTAATGACATGGGAAGGATCTGAAATGTATTTCCTTAGCATAGAAACATGAAATACGTCATGAATCCTGAATAGAACTAGTGGTAAAGCTAGTCGATAGGCAACTGACCTAACCTTTTCAAGTATCTTGAACGTGCCAATAAACTTAGGACTCAACTTACTTTTTCTCCCAAACCTCATGACTCCCTTTAGTGGAGCTATTTTCATAAATACATGATCACACACTTCAAATTCCAATTCCCTATGGTGATTATCTGCGTAGCTTTTCTGCCGACTCTGAGCTGCACTGATCCTATCTCGAATAAGTCAGATTTTATCATACGCTTGCTGCACCATTTCTGACCTCAAAGCTTGCCTCTCACCCAACTCATCCTAGTATAAAGGAGAACGACACCTCCTACCATATAGTGCCTCGTAAGGTGCCATGTTGATGCTGGTATGATAGCTGTTATTGTAGGCAAGTTCAACCAGCGGCAAAATAATTGGTCCAGCTACCCCAATGTCCAATACACACACTCGTAGCGTATCCTCAAGTACCTGAATCGTTCTCTCTATCTAACCATCTATCTGAGGATGAAAAGTGGTGCTGAATGCTAACTGAGACCCCAAAGTCTCCTGCAAGCTCTTCTAAAACCGTGATGTAAAGTGTGGATCACGGTCCAAGACTATAGACACTGGCACTCCATGGGGTCGAATAATCTCTTGAATGTAAATCTCTACCAATCTGTTCATAGGGTAGCTAACCTTAATAGGTAGAAAATGAGCTGTCTTTGTTAACCGATCAACAACTACCCAGATGGCATTCTGACCATGCGGTGCTAGCGGTAGCCTAATGACGAAGTCTATGGATATGTGGTCTCACTTTCACTCAGGGATGAAAAGTGGTTGTAACTGCCCTTTCGGTCTCTGGTGCTCAGCCTTAACCTGCTGGCACGTCTAGCACTATTGCACAAATTTGGCAATCTCCCTCTTTATGCCACTCCACCAGAAATACTCTCGCAATCCCTATATATTTTAGTACTAACAAGATGAACCGTGTATAGAGATCTATAAGCCTCCTCTAGAATCATTCTCCTAATATCATCATCTGAAGGCACACACAATCTGGTGCGAAATCTCGGAACTCTGTCATCAAAGATACTGAACACCTGTCCTTGACCATCCTATACTCTGACTATTACCTTTGCTAATTCTGTGTCATCTCCTTGAGCGACTTTAATCTTTTCATATAGAAGTAAGCTACACAACCAGGCTGGCAATAAATGCCTGAGTATTACCCTCTACCAAATCTATACCAAGTCTCTCCAGATCCATCAGGATCAGATGCTAAACTTCCATAGCTGCCAGTGCTGGTCCCACTGATTTCCTGCTCAAAGCATCTGCTACCACATTCACTTTCCCCAGGTGGTAACTAATAGTGCAGTCATAATCTTTGATAAGTTCCAACCACCTTATTTGCCTCATATTCAGCTCTTTTAAAGTAAAGAAATACTTTAAACTTTTGTGGTCCATGAAGATTTCGCATTTCCCACCATATAGATAATGCCTCTAGATTTTTAAAGCATAAACCACTGCAGCTAATTCTAAATCATGCACAGGATAGTTCTTCTCATATTCTTTAAGCTGTATAGATGCGTAGGCTATGACTCTTCCACACTGCATTAACACACATCCAAGACACTTCAAAGATGCATCACTGTATATCACAAATCCATCCTCCCTTGATGGAATAGCCAGTACTGGTACTAAAACCAACTGCCACTTTAACTCCTGGAAGCTCTGCTCACAATCATCGGTCTAATCAAACTACACATTTTTTCTCATGAGTTGTGTTAGTTGACCCGATTGTCCAGAGAAACCATCTACGAAGCGTCAGTAGTAGCCTACCAAACCCAGAAAACTCCTGACCTCCTGGACATTTCCTGGCCTTACCCAACTCACCACTGCCTCTATCTTACTCGGGTCAACCGATATACCGTCCTCGGAGATCACATGCCCGAGGAAATTGTGTTAGAGTAGACCTGGGTTCCCTGGAGCTGATCAAATAAGTCATCAATCCTAGGAAGAGGATATCTATTCTTGACCGTCAATTTGTTTATCTCCCTATAATCTATGCACAACCTCATGGTCTCATCTTTCTTTTTCATGAACAAGACTGGGGGCCCCCACGGTGACACACTGGGCCTAATAAATCCTTTATCCAACAACTCCTACAATTGATCTTTCAATTCCTTTAATTTGACTAGAGCCATACGATATGGTGCTTTAGATACCAGTGCCGACCCTGGTAGTAGATCCACCATAAATTTAATCTCTTGATCTGGTGGTAAGTCAGGCAATTCTTCTAGAAAAATATCTGTAAATTCTCTAACTACTGAAATATCAGCTCGTTTTAGTTCTTTTTTTGACAATTCCTTTATATAGGCAACATACCCTTGGCAACCACCTTGTAACAGTCTCCTCACCTGAATGGCTGACACTAGCTGTGGCGAGGCACACACACATGAACCCACAAATTTGTATTCTTACTCACCCGGGGGTTTGAAAAATCACTTCTTTTTTATGGCAATCTATGTTGGCATGATTAGCTATCAGCCAATCCATACCTAGTATTACATCAAACCCCTGCATATCTAGTACCACGAGATCAACTAGTAGTACTTTCTCCTGAATGCTTACTAGAAAGTTCTGAAGTACCTTCCTACACCTCACAGTAGATCCAGTCAGCATGGCAACAGACAACTCTACATCGTTTACTTGTGACAACGTCTCCAGCAATCTCGGCATCTCCCGACGTCAATGCATAGACCCTCGTCAGTGCCGCATTCCTCTACTGGCCTCCACAGGGCGCCTGATGACCACCCCGGTTCAATCTGGGAGCTGGTGCATAAATCGACAATCCCTGACATGATCAAGCCATATGACCAGGTCTCACACAATGGTAGCAGATATTCTCCCATAGTCGGCACTCACTTGGATGTCTCCGTCCATATTTGGGGCAGGTGGGATAAGACTGCCCACCCTGAAATCCAATGTGCTTTGTCGTCTGCCTCTAACCCCCACCGGATCTACCTCCTCTCCAAAGGCCTCGGTTGGAACCCACCATAAAACTCGAAGGTGCGACCCTCTTCTTTTGGCTCTATATCTCAGTCTCTCTCGGCAAACCCTCCTATGCTATTATGGCCCTATTGAGAAATCCCATATCTTCAGTACCGCCACCTATCTATAAATGTCCTGCTTCAAATTCCTCTCAAACTATAATAACTTGAAAAAAAAAATTTTTTAAAAAGTTAAGAGTAATTATTAATTAACTAATTTATTAATTAAATATTATTAAATTAATTAAATAAATAATAGAAATTTTAAAGATAAATTATTATGAATTAAATAATTAATTAAGTATCATTAAATCTGATGTATTAAATAAATAATATGATATATATATATATATATATATATAAGATTTAATAATAATATAATAATATATATATATTATAATTAAACGGAATCTTCCTGAGGAAGAAACAGGAAATGCGCTCAGCCTCTCTTACTCTCTCCTGCGCTTAGTCGTCGCCTCCTCCATCCTCTTCCTCTTTCTCCTCGATTTCATTAGCTTAACAAGCACCGATCAAAAAACGGAAGGTGCCATTGGATTTCTAGTTTCGCTACCGACATTTCTGCTAGAGCGGATTTGTCATGAGAGCGGCATAGGCACCATTCCTAGGGTAAGGCAAATTTCTCTTAATTTCTCAATTTCTCGTTAAATCTGCTGTTAAATCGACGATCAAGCACCACCACGAGGTCCTAGTCGTGATTGTTGTTATTTTGACATAAGTAAAGTTCCAATTTGGGTTTTCTAGGCCTCACTCCAAAGCAAGAGTGTGATTTGGAAAATTTGGTAATTTGACTATATTTAAGGGTATATTTATTTATTTAGAATTTATGGGTTTAGGAAATATTAAAATAATATTTTAGTCAAGATTAATTACATGGGACTAGAATTTTTAATTTCAGGGTCTAGTGAGCACCGCAGGTATTTTTCGGGGTTCCTGTTGGCGTAGTTCAAGAAACCAAGTAAAGGAAAATTATATATTAAATCAGATTTTATGAAATTAAAGGTAATAAATTATGTTATATTATATGTATGTTTTGGTGTCAATTATAAAATGCCAACCATGTAAAAAATGTTTCCTAAGCCTAGGATTGCTTATGTAGTTATGTATATATGAAAGTAAATGAATGAAAGTGAAAAGTGATTTCTGAGGAATTATGTAAGAAAAGAAATGTATTTTCAGCATATAAATGTTAAATGTGGGTTGACCTATTTTACAGGAATATGTATGAATTTTTACTGTTAAATTGTGTGGCATGAGATTATGTGCAAATATATGTTAAATGTATGAGATGCAGACTAAGTAAGACATTATGAATAAAATATGATGTGGACAATGTTGTTTGTGTATGTTAAATGCAATCATGTAAATGTAAGACAGCTGAAAGACGGCCATGTTAGCAAATCTAACTCATTTCTATGTGGACTAACTGATGACAGCTAAAAGGAGCCGTGATAGTAGATTCTAGCGCATTTCTAGGTGGACTAACTGATGATGGATAAAGACCAGCTATAGTACAAAGAAATGAAATGAAAACATTATGCAATGAAATGACAATAGAATGAAATGTGAAATGTGAACGATGAAAATGGGAAAAAGTCACTTAAAGTGAAATGCAATGTAATGTTTTAGTTATGAATATAAACAAGTGTGTATGTTTGAATAATGACAGAAAAAATGATGTATAATGATATTAGAAGTATTTATGTACGTAGAACATGCTATGATTTGGGTGTGGCGTACTCTTCGCCTGAGGGCTTGTTGAGAAAGACGAGTGCGCTAGTAACTTCAGATGTGGCAGTAGATGTATAACGTATTAGGGCAGAGGGAACCTACTTGTATGGGCGGGTAGATTTCCCTATCCTTAGGATCTTTGCCGGTAAACTTTTTAATGAACTGTGTGAGTACGAGATTAATTTATCACTTTAGGGCTTACTGAGTAAGGTGAATGCCCTGATATGCTTTAACTGTGACCTTTGGGTTGTCTAATGTATCAGAGCAGTGGGGTGCTACTTGTATGGGCGGGTAAGCACCTCTATCCTTAGGTAATCTCGTGGGTAAAATATCGTGCATGTGTTTGGTTAGGATCAGAGAATGATTTTAGAAATTGTGTTAACGATTTTCAAATGTGAAATATTATGTTGTTATATAAATTCATGTTAGTTACACACTGTTTTAATATATCGTTTCTTCCCTTACTGAGATGTGTCTCACCCAAATATGAATTTCTTTATCAGGACATCCTCGAGGTTGGGCTTAAAGAGCTCGAGGGTTTTTAGACTTTTTGAGAAGTATTAAAAGAAAGGGTATATATTGATAATACTTTGGGGAATGTAAATATTTATATTTTATGTTTTTATGTTTTAAGTCAGTTATGAATGGAATGATTCTGAAAATATTGGAATGTGTGGAGAGGTATGTATTTATGGTAATGCAGGTGTTGGATGGATAGTAAGGATGTTATATAGGGGTAGTAAACTCTGGTATTATATGATTGAGGACTATATTTATATTTTTTGTTGCGTATTGTTTTATGAATTATCAGGATTTTATCAAGTATAACGCACCAGACAGGGTTTAAGGGTTCGGGTCGTTACATTGTGGTATCAGAGCAATGTCCAGTCGGAAGTGTGAGTAATTTCACATCGCCTGGATATGGATACCAGAGTATAGGATTGAGTTGTGATAAGAATAGGAATGGGTAGATTAAGATATCGTTAGGAATTCTGAGTTGTATTTCATAAGTTTGGGGGCAAAAATTCTTTGATGGTCTTCTGTGTTTTTCTGAAGAAGTAGCTAACTTTAGAAAATCATGGTAAATCCATCGATGGTGATGTTTCCGAGCAGAGAAATTAGAACTCAGGATTTGAACTCAATAGTTAGGTTAGTTGGTTTCAAAGGTTAAGGAAATGATTGATTAGCTAGCAAAATTTCAAGGACGAAGAGAATCTTCCCAGGAGTAGCGTAGCGGCTTTCGATCGTCGAACTAATGAAAAACAAAGTCGAAATCATAGAGAGAAGGGGATAGGGTCAGTTTTTATAGAGAGAAGGGGTTTGCTGCACAATTTCTCACTGAAAAAGCCGAATTAGGTATATTTATAATCCTGGATTCGTTGACGAGACATATCATCTCATCGATGAATCCTTGAAGGGAGTTTGTCGCTGAACTCGAATTCCTCGTCGACAAACTTCAAGCTCTGCTAAACCCCCTCTCGATAAATTCTTGCCGATGAGACACGTGTCTACATCGATGAGCCCAGGAAGGATGCTCGTCGACAAGAACCTTGTGTTCGTCGACGAGACCTTATAAGTCCCTTTTTTGAAATTTTCCTTTTTTTCCCTTTTTCTTTTATTATTTAATTACTATAATTTTTCGAGTCTCTACAGGTTTTCTCCGCCCGGAAAGGAGTGCTATAGTGGAAATCTTAGGTGGTATTGGCCTAAGGCGAGGACGTAGGCTGGGGATAAGCCGAATCACATAAAAATCTTGGTCTCACTCTTACCCTTCTCTTTATTTTCAGCATATATATATATATTGTGTGGTGTGTATGCTAAGTGCAGGTTATTGAAAATCTAAAACCAAGATTAAGAAGACTCTTAACTTAAGAAAGTATGTTTGATTAAACTTTTGCGGAAACCCAAAAGGGAGTACGTTGTTTAATCGTTTGCGGAAATCTTAGTTGAGAGAGAGAGCAAGCAAATTTCACTTATATACCCAGGACTACAAATTCTTCATTAAGTTTTTTGCTAAAGCTAAAAAGTGTTGCATTTCACTCTTGATTGAGTATATTGTGTTTGAGTGGATTGTTTGTGTATTATTTGTGTTGAGATTAAGTGTTTGTTTATGGATAGATTAAAAAACTAAACTTTTGCTATGTATTTGCTAAATTAACAAAAGGTTGAGAATTCTTAAAAAGAAATAAAAGAAAATTCTAATAACCCAATTCACCCCCTCTTGGGACTACACCTTAACTTTCATCCCCCAATATTGTTTTTGTAACGATCTGAAATTTCACACCATTTTTTAAAAATATATATATTGTAAATTATCTTACTCTAATACCTGTGTAATAACTACTGAAAAATACCTATACAGCGGAAAACATAAAACTGTACAACCATATACACAATACCAGAAATCAGTATCTCCTAAAAATATACATACACAAAAACACAACTCCTCAGTATCATCAATCAAGACCCTCGTGACCTACCCCAAAATACTTCTCCCTAAAAACACTTACCCTACAGATAGGGCAGTGCAACCAACCTCCCTATCTCCGAGCCTGATCTGCTCGTTTATCTGAATCACCTGAAAAATGTTAAATTATTGGGATGAGACAACGCTTAGTAAGAAGAAATATGTTATTACCAGTGTGTGGCTGCTGAGTTTATGTTAGCTTTACCGTGATCCCAAGAGGGGGGTGAATTGGTATTTTTAAATTTAATCCCTAGGTAAGTGTTCTAACACCCGTATGCTCACAACCTTAAGGACAATCTAGTGCAAGTAAAGTAAATATACCAGAATTTAAATATAGCAATTTACTCAACATCACATGCACCAAAAAGCAGTAAAGTAAAAGTGACACATAGAGATGTTATCGAGGTTCGACCAATTGCCCACGTCCCCGCCTTGGCTAACAAGCACAAGGATACCACTATAACTTGCTCACTTAAACAGGTGGAGTGGCACCTATACAAACAAGTCAATTAGCACAGGGCTAACCTCAACCTTTACAACAATCCTTACAGGCCTGGATTACTGCTCCCTCAGGCCATGCCTGAAATCACTCAGATTTACAATCAAATGGTACAGATAAAAGTGCTTTCAAGTAAAGTAGATAGTACCCAAATGCGTTCAATCACATACACCACAAATGATTTAATATGTAAGCTCGGTTTTGTTTCAATACACTTTCATCCTATTCAAGTTCTTAATACATGCAAGTGCAATGGTGAGTGTCTTAGGGTCAATTTTAGGTCTTTTTGAAGACACAAAAAAAATTCGGTGTCGGTCGACCACCCCTAAGGTCTTTCTAAGGTCATTTTTAGTTATTCTTGGTTTGAGCTTACGTATTAGACCATGCATGTGATGTGTGTGTACTTATTACAAACCAAAGACCCTAATTTACTATTACAAACCAATTATGCAGGAGAAACATATATTATAATCATAAATATATAAATTGGTCTTCAAGCTTCATTTACTTTACGTGCATCTTGATCTTGACGATTGAGGTTCCTGCCATAATCTCATATACTCGTTCGATATTATGAGTATTTGTCATAATTAAAACCGGGCATGACCTATAAGGTCAACATTCTCCCCTTTTTGATGATGACAAATATGATCAACAAAAATATTGGTTTAAACCTAAGAAGGCTCCCCCTTTCAATATGCATCCAATTTATTTTTAGCTAAATTATTTTACCCATTATTTTTGCCCCTTTCCATCTCCCCCTTTTGGCAACAGTAAAAAGGGTCATGTGAATTACCACTCTAGGCAATGGGTAAGTATTACATTTATACATTATGTATTTTGGAAAGATTTTAAAATTTTTGACAGAGTGCAGTTTGTAAATCGGACTTTCCAAAATAAATCTTGTATAAGATGTAACCTGTTTGAGTTTATATTTCCTAGCTGTTTATCCACAACTACTCAAACAATTTAGTAATGCCCAACAAGCTATTAAACTTTCAAGATGATCACGAAGTGGACAAGTTGTGCATCACAAATGATAATCATTATTCATTACACTCAATATGATCATGCAATAGATATATATAGGACATGTGCACACAATCAATAATCAATTTTCACAAAGTCTAAAGAGGATAAGTCAACAATAATATTAGTTGCAAAGACTTGGAAAGTTCTCATTTGAGAGCTCCCCCTAAATTTATGCAAGTTATGAAACATTTAAGTCTAAGAAGCTTCTCTACTATGCATTAAACCTAACTCACATCTAATTTGTATGAACCTATCCTCGGGAAGTGGTTTAGTCAATATATCCGCCCACTATTCATTTGTGCATACAAACTCAAGTGCAACATCTCCTTTCTGCACATGATCATGAAGAAAATGATGTCTAATCTCAATGTATTTAGTTCGTGAATGTGAGATAGGATTTTTAGAGATGTTGATTGCCCTAGTATTATCACATTTAATCGGTATTGTATCATAGTACAATCCATAATCCATTAGTTGTTGTTTTACATAAAGAGTTTGGGCACAACAACTTCCAGCCACAATATATTCAGCTTCGGCTATGGATAAGGCAACTGAGTCTTGTTTCTTGGAGAACCAAGAAACAAGAGATTGTCCTAAGTAATAACAAGTGCCACCAGTGCTTTTTCTATCAACCTTACTACTGGCAAAGTCAGCATCAGTGTAACTTACAATCTCAAAGGTAGTATGCTTAGGGTACCACAAGCCTAACTCTATAGTCCCAACTAGATACCTAAGAATTTGTTTGACAGCTTTTAAGTGAGATTCCCTAAGGACAGCCAGAAACCTGGCACACATACACACACTAAACATAATAGCAGGCCTACTAGCAGTGAGATATAGGAGACTCTCAATCATGCCACGATACAATTTTACGTCAACAAGAATTTCTTGCTCATCTTTATCAAGCTTAATGGAAGAGTTCATAGGTGTACCAAGAATTTTGCAATCTTCCATATTAAATTTCTTTAGCTAGTCCCTGATATATTTAGATTGGCATATGAAAGTTCTATGAATAGCTTGCTTAATTTGTAGCCCTAAGAAGAAACTAAATTCACCCATCATGCTCATTTCAAATTCAATTTACATGCATTTAGCAAACTCATTACACAACTCATCATTAGTTGCCCCAAAAATGATATCGTCCACATAAATTTGAACAAGGAGCATATCATCATTTTTGGATTTGATGAAAAGTGTAGTGTCAATTTTGCTACAAGTATACCCATTTTCCAGTAGAAAACCACTAAGCCTCTCATACCAAGCTCTAGGAGCTTGCTTTAATCCATGTAAGGTTTTAGACAACCGGTAAACATGATCGGGATATTTATGATTTTTAAAATCGAGTGGTTGTTCTACGTATACCTCTTCATTAATGAAACCATTTAGAAAAGCGCTTTTAACATCCATTTGAAATAATTTAAAATTTTTAAAAGTGGCAAAGGCAAGTAGCATACGAATGGCTTCTAACCTAGCAACTGGAGCATATGTTTCATCAAAGTCAATCCCTTCCTGTTGGTTATACCCTTGGGCAACTAGTCTAACTTTATTCCTCATTACTACCCCATTCTCATCTTTCTTATTTCTATATACCCATTTAGTTCCAATGATGGTGTGCTCATTAGGTTTAGGAACTAAGGTCCACACTTTGCTTCTTTCAAATTGGTTAAGTTCTTCTTGCATGGACATCACCCAAGACTCATCTTCTATGGCTTCTTTAATATTTTTAGGTTCTTCTTGGGATAAGAAATCGAAATGATTCACTATATTTCTCAAGGAGGATCTTGTGGCTACTCCACGAGATTGTTCGCCTATGATTTGATCTATAGGATGACTTCTAATGAATTTCCAATCTCTAGGCAACTTCGGATGTTCATTATCTTCAGATGATTTTTCATTTTCTTCTAGGTTTTCACTTGCATTATTATCAATAGATAGTTTGTCTGAGCCTTTTCTAATATCAATATCATCTTCATCATCTTTCTTGGAAAATGGATTAGCTTCATCAAACACAACATGAATAGATTCAATGACAGTTAAAGTTCTTTTATTGAAAACCCTATATACTTTACTATTAAGTGCGTAGCCTAGGAAAATGACTTCATCATATTTGGAGTCAAATTTTCCTAGATGTTCACTATCTCTAAGTACAAAGCATTTACAACCAAACACATGAAAATAGGAAATATTAGGCGTATGGTTGTTCCATAATTCATAAGGGGTTTTATTAATTGATGGTCTAATCAACACCCTATTCATAACATAGCATGCAGTATTAATGGCCTCGGCCCAAAAATATTTAGGTAAGTCATGCTCATTCAACATAGTTCTACCCATTTCTTGCAGTGACTTATTCTTTCTTTCTATTACACCATTTTGTTGCGGTGTCCTAGGTGCAGAGAAGTTATGCGATATGCCCTCTAAGTCACAATATTTTTCTATGCTTTCATTTTTGAATTTCGTGCCTGTATCACTTCTTATGTGAGTTATTTTATATCCCTCTTCATTCTGGATTCTCCTACAAAGTTTGGTGAACTGTTCACATGATTCATTTTTATGTGCAAGAAACAACACCCGTGTGAATCTAGAAAATTCATCCACAATTACAAAGGCATAAGATTTACCACCAAGACTTTACACAGAATTAGATCCAAACAAATCTAGGTGGAGCATCTCTAAAGGTCTAGTAGTAGATATGAATTTCTTTTTCTTAAAACTAAATTTTGTTTGCTTACCCATTTGACATGCATCACAGATTTTATCCTTTACAAAAGACATCTTAGGCAAACCTTTAACTAATTCTTTTCTAACAAGTTTAGACAACAAATCCATGCTAGCATGTCCTAAACGCCTATGCCATAACCAACTAACTTCATTTATAGCAGAAAAACATGTTACTTGTTGTGAAACTAAATTATCAAAAGAGGTAGTATAAACATTTTCATGTCTATCAGCAGTAAAAAGCACTTTGTGACCTGTTTTGTTTTCTACTATGCATTTATCATTTTCAAAAGATATTTTATATCCTATGTCACACAACTGACTTATGCTAAGTAGATTATGTTTCAGTCCATCAACCAACAAAACATTATCAATAGTAAGAGAGGAATCCTTACCAACCTTACCTAAGCCGATGATGTGTCCTTTGGCATTGTCGCCAAATGTCATATAACCTCCATCCTTGGGAACAATTGAAGTGAATTTTCCCTTGTCGTCGGTCATGTGCTATGAGCATCCACTATCTAAGTACCACTGGTCCTTGGAGGAGGACGATCTTGGGCATACCTGCAGAATAAGCTAAGTAACTGATGCTGGTCCCCAAATTTTGTTGGGTTCACGGGGGTTAGTAGCAGGATCTCCCTTAACTACCCATACTTTCCTAATTCTAGCATACTTATTCCTAAGTGGACAATCAAATTGAATGTGACCAATTTGTTTACATTTAAAGCATTTTAATCTACACTTAGGTTCTTTAGGAGGAATATGAGACTTTGACCCACGTGTAAAATGTCCTAAGTAAAGATCTGGTTGTATAACATTTTCAACACCATTAAAATCAAAACCCTCTTTATTTAAGGAGTTTCTTTGGGCACCAAGTAATTTTTCAAAATTGTCTTTGCCTTAGTGAATTTGAAAATGATTTTGGAGCTATCCTCCAGTTTCCTCTCAAGCTCAACAATAGTAGCATCTTTTTGTTTTAAAATAAAAGCATAAGAGATTTTTGCCATATTAAACAACTTTGACCAATTTTCACATTTCTTTTTCAAATCATTATTTCTTTGGTCATTTTGCCTAACAATTTAGAAACACGAATATATTCAAACTGTAACTCTCTAAATGTAGGCATGCAATCAGAATCACAATCATCAAATGAACAATATGAAGATAAAGAACTAGAAGACAATACCTCATCCTCGTGTGCCATCAAGCACAGATTAGCTACCCTTGAGTCACTGTGATCTAATTCTGAGTCACTGCTACTAAGTTTGTCCCACAAAGTTTTGGCCTTCATGGCTTTCTTCTTTTTCTTAGCCTCCTTTTTCAGCAGTGGGCAGTCAGGTTTGATGTGCCCCACCTTGTCGCAATTATAGCACGTAGGATCATTTGATTTTTCTTTTCTTTTGCTGCACTCTCCCTTCTTATTAGTAGACTCTCTATATTTTTTAGAGGGCTTCCTGTTCTTCCTGAAAAATCTATTAAATTTTGTGGTTAACATGGCCATTTCATCATCAGTGTCAGACTCATTACACTCACTAGATGTGTTATTAGATGCTTTCAGTGCAATCACTTTCTTAGCCTTGTTATGCTCATTAAGTCTCTCATTTATGGAAAATTCATATGTGATCAGGGAACCTATCATGGCCTTAAGGTCTCTACCCTCAACAATGGTCGTAGCCTTGGCTTCCTAAACAAGAGGTAAGCCTCTAAGGATCTTCTTAATCATCTCATATGTGGGATAGGTCTTTCCTAATGCATGCAGTGAGTTTATGATGTGTGTGAATCTGGTGTACATGCTCTAAATGGACTCACCTACATTCATCCTAAATGCCTCATACTTGCTGGTAAACATATCTATCCTACTGTCCTTCACGTCTCTAGTACCCTCATATGTGACCTCTAACTTATCTCATATTTCTTTTGCAGCAAAATGTCATGATCCTGTTAAACTCATTTACATCAAGACTACAGTATAAAATATTCATGGCAGTGGCATTAAGACTAACAGCTTTCATATCATCGTTATCATATTCATCCTTAGTCTTAGGAATCTTAGCTGCACCCTCAGTTTTCATAGGAACATAGCTTCCTTTAGAGACAATCCTCCACACCTTCCAATCAATATTCTGAAGGTAGATGCACCTCCTCTGTTTCCAAAAGGTGTAAAACACCACTGAAAAGAGGAGGTCGTGTGGAAGATGGTCCCTTAGGAAAAGGGGTCACGGAGCTATGAGCCATATGTGATCTTTTTTAAAATAACAACTAGTCTATGCTACGTGGTTCGGTCGACCAGGCTTATTTGAACTGGGCGATTCGGTCGACCAAACCGTTGGGACTTCTCCCGAGGACCCTTGGTCGACTAGAGTATTGGAGTTCATTTTGTGCTCGGTCGACCAAGTAGTCAAACTGTTGACTCTTGAGAAGTTTCGGTCGACCGGGGGCTAATTGAACTATATAGTTCGGTTGACCGAGACAAGGTCAATTTTTTGACCCAAACCTGGTTCTGTCGACCGGGGCAGAATGAACTACATGGGCTGGTCGATCGAAAGTGCACAAAGTATGCATTTCGGTTTTGTTTCAATACACTTTCATCCTATTCAAGTTCTTAATACATGCAAGTGCAATGGTGAGTGTCTTAGGGTCAATTTTAGGTCTTTTTGAAGACAAAAAAAATTCGGTGTCGGTCGACCACCCCTAAGGTCTTTCTAAGGTCATTTTTAGTTATTCTTGGTTTGAGCTTACGTATTAGACCATACATGTGATGTGTGTGTGCTTATTACAAACCAAAGACCCTAATTTACTATTACAAACCAATTATATAGGAGAAACATATATTACAATCATAAATATATAAATTGGTCTTCAAGCTTCATTTACTTTACGTGCATCTTGATCTTGACGATTGAGGTTCCTGCACATAATCTCATATACCCGTTAGATATTATGAGTATTTGTCATAATCAAAATTGGGCATGACCTATAAAGTCAACAGTTTACATAAATAATTTATTGATAAATAATTGAACTGAGATATCATTTAAAATATAATACTGTGTAACTCACACCTATGTGACTTAAAATACAACTGTATTATCTGAGCTTTCTATTTAATCATACTGCTAGTATTATAATATATCTATTGTGATCCTGTATATTTGTATATATATAAGTGTGAAAACTACCCTGGAAATCTGTATCTCATGATTTAACCCCTCATGATAGGCTTGTGCGACCCATAGGCAGGACTTAACTTTGGTTGGCCCACCAGGATAAGTTAATTGATACTCTATCTATCCTTAGTTTGGCCTTACTGCAATCCCTCCAAAGGCTCAGTACTGACATCTTCCTCGTCAAACTAGCCACCTCTACCTAGATTATTGGGGAGCCTGCAATCCCTCCAAGGCACAGTTGACGAAAATCCACACACTATCTGAGATATATGGTTGCACTCTGATTTAAAATAGCTATGGTACTGTGCTCTACTGACTGAATCTAACTGAAATAATTCATTAGGGTTTGATACTATTAATACTAATATATAATTATCTTACTGTTTCATCATGATTCCAAAATAACCATAACATTGTAAATCTGATCTGAAAATACTGTAATATCTAACTGAAATAACTGTAATATCTGATCTGTATTATCTGACTTAATAAACTGTAATATTTTGAGTGTTATGGATTTGAAAATCTAAAAATCATGGTATTTTGTAAATAATGAAAAATATATGTTTGTATAATATCTATTACATACACTGTAATTTATAATTCTATAAAATGTAGTAAAACATATTCTTGTACAAAAATAATGTAAATCATGGTATTTTGAAAAAACTGTATAAATTTTGAACTAATATGATGTTAACTCATGTCACACAATTAAATAAATAAAAACTCCTCTACTAAAATATGTATTTTCTGATAATGAAAATAATTTATATTCTGTATAATTTATCCCGAAACACACATATATTACTGATAAAATTTCTAAAATTCCTAGCATAGCATATTTCTCTTACCTGGCTGATTGAACTCGCCTACTAATTCTAACTCACGCCCACAACGTTTAAAATTCCATAATCCTGAAATTACACACACACACACACACACACACACACACACACATATATATATATATTTCCCTATCAATCAACTGAATTTTCCCAGCATAGTTTCATACTCACATTTCCTAAATTATAAACTATTTATCATTTACTTGGGTCCCTGAGTAAAAACACCCACTTAAAGCCTAATCTGCCTGCCATGTATACACCAACTATGAATTATACAAAATCTCAATTTCTTAATTTAACCTTAGAAATACATTCACATATAAGCTTATACCTTCAATAATTAAATAATCAACCCAAGACACTCCAATAACACCCTTATCTCAGTTTTGGGATGGTGCCCTAAAACCCCAAATTGAAATTCTACTCTACCTATATTGTAGAGAATCTTCCCAGGAAACCTGTGGTGGTTCCTAATCGTCGAAATGATGTTTATTGGAGTAGAAATTGTAGAGAGAAGGGAGAGGGGCCGTGGGTTCTAAAGATAGATAGATAGAGAGAGAGAGAGAGAGAGAGAGAGAGAGAGAGAGAGAGAGGTTGATTTATTTTTAAAAAAAATATAAAGGTCTCGGTTCTCTATAAGTTTCAGCACTGGCCAGAAAACTATCTTCAATTTTTTGTGCTTCTCAAAAAATCGTCACTGATTTTCTCTTAGTTAGCTCAAAGATTTACCGTTTTACCTTTACCCGACCGCAGTATCTTCCCAAAACCGTCACCGATTTTCTAGCTCCTTCAGAAAACCATCGCCAATTTTCTCCTACCTTTACCAAAAAATTATTTTCTTTTATTATTATAATTTTTGGGTCACTACATTCTCCCCTCCTTATAAAATTTCGTCCTCGAAGTTTACTATCTGTGCTATACATCATCCCCTGAGGAAAAAATGACTACTTATTTTATTAATTACCCTCACTTATGGCAGAGAAATATCGTGGTTACATGTACAGTTCTGAGAGATTACAAATATATATATAAAAGAAAATTCTCCCAAAACCCAAAAACACTACCTATTTTATAGCATAATATACAACTTGTACATACATCATTTTGCTTCGTATAAAATAAAACCAAACTATATAAACTTAATTTACCTTACCTGAATTGATATTATTCTTTCTGTCTACTACTGGTCCCCACTTAGCAGATGTGGGTATCTCTATCGTATCTCCACCTCCAACTCCCATGAGGCCTCCTTCCCTGCATGATTTCTCCATAGGACTTTTACTAGTGGAATTCTCTTAGTATGCAACTCTTGTTCTTTTCTATTTAAGATCTGCACTGGCCTCTCTTCATATGTTAGTGTATCCTTGAGTTCTATCTTCTTATAACTGATCACATGGGAGGGATCTGGGACGTATTTCCTCAACATAGAAACATGAAATACGTCATGTATTCTAGATAACGTTGGTGGTAAAGTTAGCCTATAGGTAACTGGACCCACTCTTTCTAATATCTCGAATGGGCCAATAAACCTAGGGCTCAGCTTACCCTTCCTCCTAAATCTCATAACCCCTCTCAGTTGTGCTACTTTCAAAAACACCTGATCTTCCACATAAAATTCCAATTTTCAGTGGCGAGTATCTGTGTAACTTTTTTGCCGACTTTGAGCTACACTAATTCTGCATTTAATTAGTCAGACTTTATCATATTCCTATTGCACTAACTCTAGTCCCAAAACTCGTCACTCACCCATTTCATTCCAGTATAGTGGAGAACAACACCTCTTACCATATAACGCCTCGTAAGGTCTCATCCCGATACTGGTCTGATAGCTGTTATTATACGCGAACTCAACTAGTGGCATATAATGGGTCCAACTACCCCCAAAATTCAGCACACACGCTTGTAACATGTCCTCAAGTACCTGAATCCTCTTTTCTATCTACCCATCAGTCCGAGGATGAAAAGTTGTGTTGAATGATAACTAAGACCCCAAAGCCTCCTATAAGCTCCTCCAAAATCGTGATGTGAAACATGGGTCTTGGTCCGAGACTATTAATACTGGGACTCCACGTGGTCAAACTATCTCCTAAATATATATATCTCTATCAATTAATTCATAGGGTAGCTGATTTTAATAAAAAGAAAGTGGGTCGTCTTCGTCGGCTGGTCTATAATCACCCAAATAGCGTTTTGACCATGTAGCCCCAGCGGTAATCCTATAACGAAGTCCATAGATATATGGTCTCACTTACACTTGGGAATGTGGAGTGGCTGTAACTGCCCTGCTGGCCTCTGGTGCTCAGCTTTTACTTGCTGGCATGTCAAACACTGCTTCACGAATTTCGCTATCTCTCTCTTCATTCCACTCCACCAGAAGGATTCCTAGAGGTCCCGGTACATTTTAGTATTAACAGGATGAACTGTGTACAAGGATCGATGTGCCTTCTCTAAGATAGCCCTCCTAATCTTAGCATTTGCAGGAATGCATAGTTTGGTACGAAATCTCAGGGCTCCATCATCTGATATAGTAAACTCCTCTCCCTATCCGCTCTGCACTTTATCTACTAGCTCTACCAATTCTGGGTCATTTCTCTAAACATATTTAATTCTCTCCTGTAAGCTAGGTTGTACCACAAGGTTGGCAATAAATGCCTAGTGACCACCCTCTACCAACTCTACACCGAGCCTCTCCAGGTCCATCCGAATCGGATGCTATGCCTCTACTGCTGACAATATTATACTTATTGACTTTTGGCTCAGCGCATCAGCCACCACGTTTACTTTCTCTGGGTGGTAGCTAATGGTGCAATCGTAATCCTTAATGAGCTCTAACCATATTCTTTACCTCATATTCAATTATTTCGGAGTGAATAAATACTTTAAACTTTTATGATCAGTGAAGATCTCGCATTTCCCACAATAAAGATAATGCCTCCTGATCTTTAGAGCATACAACACCACAGCTAGCTCTAAATCATGTATTAGGTAGTTCTTTTCATACTCTTTAAGCTACCAAGAAGTGTAGACAATAACTTTCCCATGCTGCATCAACACATATCGGAGTCCCTTCTGGGACGCGTCACTGTATATAACAAATTCATCCTCCTTTGATGGAATAGATAGTATCGGTGCAGTAACCAATCGCCGCTTTAACTCTTGGAAACTCTGTTCACAATCATCTGCCCATTCAAACCTCACATTTTCCTAGTAAGTCGTGTTAGTGGACCTAATAATCTAGAGAAACCATCCACAAAATGTCGGTAATACCTTGCTAGACCTAGAAAGCTCCTGACCTCCTAAACATTCACTAGTCTCACCCAACTCACCACTACTTCTATTTTACTTGAATCAGCTGATATGCCATCCCCATATATCACATGCCCGAGGAAAGTGACCCGCCTCAACTAGAATTCACATTTCTTGAATTTTGCATATAATTTCTTTTCCCTTAACACCTGCAATACTAGCCTTAGATGATCTTTGTGCTCATAAAAAATCTTCGAGTAGACTAGTATATCATCAATGAATACTACAATATCATCAATGAATACTACAACAAACTTATCTAAGTACTAATGGAATACCCGATTCATTAGGTCCATAAAACACTATTGGTGCATTAGTCAATTTGAACAGCATTACTAAGAACTTGTAGTGCCTATACCTAGTTCAGAAAGCTGTTTTTTAGACGTTCTCTGCTCTAAATTTCACCTGGTGGTATCTTAACCGAAGATCAATCTTGGAGTAGACCTAGGTCCCTTGGAGCTGATCAAATAGATCGTCAATTCTGGGAAGAGGATATTTATTCTTGACTTTCAGTTTGTTTATTTCTCTATAATCTATGCACATCCTCATAGTCTCATCTTTCTTTTTCACAAATAGGACTGGTGCTCCCCAAGGCAACACACTAGGCTAATAAACCCTTTGTCCATCAACTCCAGAAACTGGTCTTTTAATTCTTTCAGTTCAACTAGAGCCATTCTGTACGGCGCTTTAGATACTGGTGCCGACCCTGGTAGTAGATCCATGGTAAATTCAATCTCTCGGTCTGGTGGTAAGTCAGGTAATTCCTCTGGAAAGACATATTAAAATTCTCTAACTACTGGAATATCGGCCTATTTCAACTCTTTTTCTGGCATCCCCTTTATATATGCAATATAATCTTGGCAACCACCCTAAAGCAGCTTTCTTGCCTGAAATGCCGATACTAACTATGGCGAGGCATGCACACGTGAACCCAAAAATCTGAATACTTGCTCGTCTAGGGGTCTGAAAATCACTTCTTTTTGATATCAATTTATGTTGGCATGATTAGCTGCCAGCCAGTCCATACCCAATATCACATCAAACCCTTGCATGTCTAGTACCACAATATCGGCTGGTAGTACTTTCTCCTGAATGACCACTGAAAAATTTTTAAGTATCCTCCTACATCTTATTACTAATCTAGTCGGTGTGGCTACTAACAATTCAACATCTAACTATTGTGCCCCAATCCTAGATAACTTAGCATACCTCGATGACACAAAAGAATAAGTGGCCTTTATGTCAAACAAAGCAACAACTTTATATGGTAAAATAGTAAGAATACTTGTGACGATGTCTCCAGCAGCCTTAACATCTCCCGACATCAATGCATAGACCCTCACTTTTGTTGTGTTCATTTGATGGCCTCCACGAGACGCCTGGTAACCACCCTAGAATAGTTTACGAACAGGTGCATGGGCCAGCAGTCCCTGACATGACCAAGCCCTATGTCTTGGTTTACCACAATGATAGCAGACGTTCTCTCTCATCTTACATTCACCTGGATGCCTCTAGCCACATCTGGGGCAGATGGGATAAGTCTGCTCACCCTGAAACTCTCAGTGTCCTGTTGTAAAAATCCCAAAAAAGATATATAAATGATTAGCGGATTGATTTCAAAAAAAAAAAAATTAAAAAAAATTAAAAAAAATTTAAAAAATTAATTAATTAAAAAAAATTATTAATTAATTAATTAATTAATCAGATTTTAAAAGAAAAAGAAAAAAAATAATTAATTAAAATTTATTTTTATTTTATTAATAAAATATATTATTATTAATATTAATTAAATATATTATTATTATTATATATATGATAACACTTGACAACCCCACCCCCCACCTTTTCCTTCTTCTTCTTCTTCTTTTCTTTCCTTTTCTTTTTCCTGCGTGCAGGAACTCTCAGGAACCTTCTCTCTCTCCTCACATTCTCTCTCCCTCTCTCCTCGATTTCATGACGAATTTTTGCCCGATCGAAAATCCGAAGATACCACTGGACTCCATTCGCCGCTGTCGTCATTTCTACCGGAGCGGATCGGTGGTAGGAGCGACGTAAGCGTATTGCCTGGGGTAAGCCATTTTCCCCTTTTTCTTTAATTTCTTGCAAAATATAAGTCCAATTGACAAACGGACACCACCACGAGAATCTAGGGATGATTCTCTACAAGTCTAGTGGGACAGAATTCTCATGGGGGTGTTGGGCCAAAACTCCAAATTTGGGGTGCGGCGATTATTAAGGGGCTTATTTTTAATTAATTAGCATTAATTTAGAAATGCTAAAATATTAAGCATCTGCGACTGAAATAGGATTTCTGAAATTTAGGGCTCGGGTGAGCGCCGCGGGTGTAATTTTGGGACCCGCAGGCAAAATTTGAAAAATTAAGTAGGGATATTAAATAATAGTTTAAATATTAATTTGAGGTATATGGAGCCTAAGGAAGGCTAGATGAGTATTATTTTGGAGAAATAGATTAATTAATATGGGGAAAAATGTAAATTTCAGGAGTTGAATTTCGGGCGCTAAGGGCGTAGGATTTGGGTCCTAAGGAATTCATCAATAGCTAGGTAAGGGAATAAACTAAAGCAGTAATTTTTCATACAAATTATTATTGATTATGAGTAAATTTATTTTCAGAAAAGCATATGTTATATTGTGTATTACGCATGAAATGTACGATTGGGAAAATACTGCTATGATGATTAAAATGTATATGTATGTATGAGATGTAAATAATTCACGTTTTTAGAATATGAAGTATGACTTTTAACAGCATATGTGTGGTATGAATATTATTTTATGTGAAATGTATTATGATGTGAAAGATTTTACGAACCAAGCATGATTTCAGGCATTTATGAAAATATGAGTTATGTTGTGATGGTTTTGACGATTGTGTGATAAATGAGGTATTTTCAGTATATATATATACCTGAAACAATTTTGGCGCGAGGCCATATATTTATGTTATCGGCACGAGGCCGTATTTATGTTATCGGCACGAGGCCGTATTTATGCTATTGGCGCGAGGCCACGTATTTATATTTTCGGCACGAGGTCGTATCTATGTTTTCGGCACGAGGCCGTAATGATGTTACGTATGATCATGTATTTTATGTTTTCACAACCAGGATGTTAGTTTAGTTCAGACCAGGAGCTCGGTACTGTAGCTATGGGTTCATTTTGGCACGAGGCCTTATTAGTGCTACCGTCCCACGAGGGGATGGGAGATGGATAGTCGATGTGGCTTTCAGTAGAGTGTGGACGTCCACCTGGCAGTCCGGACCAGGGTGTGGCGGGCTCATCGTACTTACAGACATATTTGATTCGACAGTGGTCGGCCAGCCATTCTCGGGTCCCGCCTTCGGGCTGCACAACCCGTCATGGGGGGTAATACATGACACCAGCTAGCTAGTCATCCTGGGTTTGTTTTCAGTACTACAGTTATAACAGATAATTTTATGTATGATATGATTTACTAACAGATGTGAAAATATATGTTTACCCAGTATGATATGATTATGTTTATAGAATTATGAAATGTATTGTATACGTACAAATGCATTAAATATTCATGTTGCCACACAGCTGTATTTAGTTTATTTTCCCTTACTGAGAAGTGTCTCACCCCCAAACTTAATTAATTTTTCAGGAGCTCCTGAGAGACTGGCGGGTCAGGGCCGCCGTTGAGCTAGTGAGATTACCCTGTGAGAAGGGTAAGATTTTGTAATAGCGTCAGAGTTATTTTGTGTTTGACCCTAGAGATATTTGGATGTATGTGAGGATGTATAGAATGCTCTGGTATTATATTTTATGACTGGATGTTTGAGATTTTATGTGTACTGCTGCTAGGTTTTTCGCTGTGTATGATAGGTGTCCCCGCTACCCACGGGTTCGGGTTGACCATTTTATTTATTATGTGATATTTTATGTTAAAAAATTGAGGGACGTTACATTTGGTATCAGAGCCTAGGATACTAGGTTCTGTAGACTCTAGAGTGCAGCAGTATTAATACCAGAGTATAGGATAAGGGGATTTGAGGTCTGGTTTTGTAGTCTAGATGCAAGACTTCCGTGGTGGTTTGTATGATTTTCCTGGGGTGACGATTTCAGGAAATTCATTGTAAACTATCGTCGGGTTGGGTATCTAGATTTCAGGATTAAACCTTGAATTAAGATCAAGAGTGACGAGTTAATTAGGAAAATATACCATATGAGTTGAGTGATATGTATAGAGAATGAGGTTTTGAGTTAAGTTATTTCTTCTTTCAAGATGGACCACGGTGGAAATAGTGCCCACGCCAGTGGGAGTGAGGGTGCTGGACCCTCAGGCGCTGCGGGTAGTGATTCAGATGCAGTCTTACGCAGCGTAGAACAGCAGGTTATGGCAGAAATTGCCAGGAGTACGAGAGAACAGGGTGGTCCGTCTGTAGGCCACGGTTGTACGATCGAGAAGTTCATAAAGATGAATCCTCCAGCTTTCTCAGGAGGAACGGACCCTGCAGTTGTTGAGAATTGGGTGCAGGAGATGGAGAAAATATTTGCAGTACTGCAGTGTTCAGAGGAGCAGAAGGTGCTGTTTGCCACCTACAGACTGACTGGAGAGGCTGAGAGGTGGTGGTCAGCGATGAGAGTATTAGAGCAGCAGAGGACTATACCTGTAGAGATGACTTGGGAGCGATTTAGGGAGATATTCTTCAACAGGTATTTTCCAGCCTCTTCCAGGGAGGCTAAGATTACGGAGTTCCTGAATTTGAAGTAGGGACAACTGTCAGTACAGCAGTACGCGGCGAGGTTCATCGAACTATCTCGCTTCGCCCCGTACATTATTCCAGATGAGACGAAGAAGGTACGACAGTTTGAAAGAGGCTTGAGGAGAGAAATTTACAAGCAGGTATCGATATTGAAGTTGCAAGACTTCACCGAGTTGGTCGACCGAGCCACTATAGCAGAGATTGGTGAGCGATTGGAGGCTGAGGAGCAGAGGCAGAAGAAGAGATCCATACCTTCTGATTTCCAACAGGGAGCCGACCGTGCCGCGTGGAAGAAAGGTGGCTATTATAGGGACCGGAGACAAAGGACAGGGAATCGCGGTTTCCAGGGTGCACAGCCATCTCCCGCTTGCCCTTCTTGCAGGAAAAGACACCTGGGAGAGTGTCGTGCTGGGCGAGGTGTCTGCTACAGGTGCGGGGAGCCAGGACATATGATGAGGGAGTGTCCGACACAGATTGGTACTGTTCCTAGACCTACACGAGGAGGTTACCAGGCACCACGAGGAGGCCAGCAGAGGAATACGGCCCCAGCCAGAGTTTTTGCTTTAACACCGGGAGATGCTGAGGCGGCAGGAGATGTGGTGACAGGTACTATTTCAATACTGTCATTTAAAGCTACTGTTTTGTTTGATTCTGGGGCGACGCATTCATTTGTCGCCTGGGATTATGTTAAATTGTGTGGGTTTGAGCCTCAGCAGTTAGAAATTAGTTTGTCTGTTGCTACGCCAACTGGGACCGTAGGGTTATGTAGGAAGGTACTCAGGGACTGTCCAGTGGATATTCTAGGGAGGTATTTGTTAGCTAATCTGGTGATTTTAGACATGCATGGGTTTGAGGTAATCTTGGGCATGGATTGGCTAGCTGCCCACTATGCTAGCATTGATTGCCATCAGAGAGTGGTAGTGTTTAGACCTCTAGAGGGACAGGAGTACAGATTCGTGGGATCACGTGTGCGCACCCCACCTCAGTTATTATCTGCTATTCAGGCGTGTAGATTGCTATCAGAAGGTTGTCACGGATATTTAGCCTATGTGAAGGCTGTATCAGAAGGGGAATTGAGGGTGGAGGATATCCCAGTGGTGAGAGATTTTCCTGATGTATTTCCAGAGGATTTGTCGGGACTACCTCCTGATCGTGAGGTAGAGTTCGTTATTGATCTGGTTCCGGGGACAGCACCGATTTCGAAGGCGCCGTATAGAATGGCACCGGCAGAGCTGAAAGAATTGAAAGAGCAATTGCAGGAGCTGTTAGATAAGGGGTTCATTCGGCCCAGTGTGTCACCCTGGGAAGCACCAGTTTTGTTTGTGAGGAAGAAGGATGGCTCGATGAGATTATGCATCGACTATCGAGAAATCAATAAAGTAACTATCAAGAATAAATACCCGCTCCCTCGTATTGATGATTTGTTTGACCAGTTACAGGGGACACAGATCTTTTCGAAGATAAATTTACACTCCGGGTACCATCAGGTGAAAGTCAGGGCCGAAGATGTTCTAAAGACGGCATTTAGAACACGGTATGGTCACTATGAATTTCTAGTTATGTCGTTTGGGTTGACGAATGCTCCTGCGGTGTTTATGGATCTTATGAACAGGGTTTTTCACCAGTACTTGGATCGGTTTGTGGTAGTATTTATTGATGATATATTGGTGTATTCGAAGAGTTCAGAGGAGCATGAGGTGCATCTGAGTATAGTGTTGCAGGTATTGCGAGAGAAGAAGCTATATGCGAAGCTCAAGAAGTGTGGGTTTTGGCTGGAACAGGTTACCTTCCTTGGACATGTTATATCCAAGGGTGGTATTTCTGTTGATCCGAGTAAAATTGAGGCGGTGGTTGATTGGGTACAACCAAAGAACGTGCATGAGATCAGGAGTTTCCTGGGATTGGCTGGGTACTACCGCAGGTTTGTTGAGGGCTTTTCTCGATTGTCGGGCCCATTGACCAGATTGACTAGGAAAGGAGCAAAGTTTGAGTGGTCTGATGAATGTGAGCAGAGCTTCCAAGAGTTGAAGCAGCGACTCATCACTGCGCCTATGTTGACGATTCCTTCAGGAGAAGAGGGGTTCGTAATTTACAGCGATGCGTCCCATAAGGGGCTCGGATGCGTGTTGATGCAGCAGGGGAGAGTGATAGCCTATGCCTCATGACAGTTGAAAGAATATGAGAAGAACTACCCTACCCACGATCTGGAGTTGGCGGCGGTTGTTTACGCGCTGAAGATTTGGAGGCACTATCTATATGGGGGTAGGTGTGAGATATTTACTGACCATAAGAGTTTAAAGTATTTCTTCACGCAGAAGGAATTGAATATGAGGCAGAGGAGATGGTTGGAGCTAATAAAGGATTACGACTGCACTATTAGCTACCACCCGGGAAAGGCTAATGTGGTTGCTGATGCTTTGAGTCAGAAATCAGTGGAATCATCTGTATCTGCAGTGGGGATTCAGCATCCGATTCAGATGGATCTGGAGAGGCTCGGTGTGGAGCTGGTAGAGGGTGATCACCAGGCGTTCATTGCTGACTTGGTTTTGCAGCCGACTCTACAGGAAAGGATTAAAGCAGCTCAGAGGAATGATGCAGAACTAGTAGAGCTTATGGGAAAGGTACAGGATGGTCAGGAATCAGAGTTCAGCATTTCAGATGATGGAGCCCTGAGATTCCATACCAGGTTATGTGTTCCTGCCGATCCTGAGATCAAGAAAGTCATTCTGGAGGAAGCACATCGACCCCTATATACTGTACATCCAGGTAGCACTAAAATGTACAGGGATCTCCGAGAGTCCTTCTGGTGGAGCAACATGAAAAGGGAGATAGCTCAGTTTGTGGGTCAGTGTTTGACGTGCCAACAAGTGAAGGCTAAGCATCAGAGACCGGCGGGATCGTTGCAGCCACTCCACATTCCTGAGTGGAAGTGGGAGCATATAGCGATGGATTTCGTCTCAGGATTACCGCCAGCGTTGCATGGACAGGACGCTATTTGGGTAGTGGTGGATCGATTGACGAAGACTGCCCACTTTTTGCCGATCAGAGTTAGCTACTCCATGGACAGATTGGCTGAGTTATACATCCAGGAGATAGTTAGACTCCACGACGTCCCAGTGTCCATAGTTTCAGATAGAGACCCACGGTTTACATCTCGTTTTTGGAAGAGTCTGCAAGAGGCCATGGGTTCTTAGTTGTCGTTTAGCACAGCTTTTCATCCTCAGACAGATGGACAGACAGAGAGGACGATACAAATTTTGGAGGATATGCTGCGAGCATGTGTGCTGGACTTTGGAGGTCGTTGGATGCAGTATTTGCCACTGGTTGAGTTTGCGTATAACAACAGCTACCAGGCCAGCATTGGGATGGCACCGTATGAGGCACTGTATGGCAGGAGGTGCCGATCCCCGTTGTACTGGGATGAGGTTGGAGAGAGACAGGTATTGGGGCCAGAGCTGATACAGCAGACTCAGGATAAAGTCAGACTCATCAGAGACAGGATTAGGACAGCGCAGAGCCGGCAAAAGAGTTATGCTGATACTCGTCGGCGAGAATTGGAGTTTGACACAGGAGATCACGTGTTCCTGAAGGTGGCACCGCTGAAGGGTGTTATGAGGTTCGGGAGGAAGGGTAAGCTGAGCCCTAGGTATATTGGACCATTCGAGATTCTTGAGAGAGTGGGTCCAGTTGCCTATCGTTTGGCATTACCACCAGTCCTATCTAGGATCCATGACATATTCCACGTTTCTATGCTGAGGAAATACGTCCCAGACCCCTCCCATGTGATTAGATATGAAGCACTGGAGTTGGGTGATACTTTAGCTTATGAGGAAGTGCCAGTGCAGATTCTTGACTGGAAGGAACAGGAACTACGCACAAAGAAGATTCCATTGGTAAAAGTTCTATGGTGCAACCATGCCATTGAGGAGGCTTCTTGGGAATTAGAGAATCAAATGCGCCAGAGATATCCGCACTTATTCGGTGGAGTGTAGAGCTGAGCCAGTCAAGTGAATAGAATAGTGTTGTAGTTTTTATTTGTATAGTGTAACGTGAGATAAATAGAGTTTTTAGTTTTGAAACGTGAATGATTTTGAGAGAATTTTGAATAGTTGTAATCTCTCAGAGCCCTCGTTGTAACCACGGTATTCCTCCGCCATAAGTGAGGGTAATTAATAAAAATAAGAAGTGTTTTCACTAAGGAAGGGAAACAGAGGAATGGCAAATTTCGAGGACGAAATTTTTATAAGGAGGGGAGAATGTAAAAATCCCAAAAAAGATATATAAATGATTAGCGGATTGATTTCAAAAAAAAAAAAATTAAAAAAAATTAAAAAAAAATTAAAAAAATTAATTAATTAAAAAAATTATTAATTAATTAATTAATTAATCAGATTTTAAAAGAAAAAGAAAAAAAATAATTAATTAAAATTTATTTTTATTTTATTAATAAAATATATTATTATTAATATTAATTAAATATATTATTATTATTATTATTATTATTATTATTATTATTATATATATATATGATAACACTTGACAACCCCACCCCCCACCTTTTCCTTCTTCTTCTTCTTCTTTTCTTTCCTTTTCTTTTTCCTGCGTGCAGGAACTCTCAGGAACCTTCTCTCTCTCCTCACATTCTCTCTCCCTCTCTCCTCGATTTCATGACGAATTTTTGCCCGATCGAAAATCCGAAGATACCACTGGACTCCATTCGCCACTGTCGTCATTTCTACCGGAGCGGATCGGTGGTAGGAGCGACGTAAGCGTATTCCCTGGGGTAAGCCATTTTCCCCTTTTTCTTTAATTTCTTGCAAAATATAAGCCCAATTGACAAACGGACACTACCACGAGAATCTAGGGATGATTCTCTACAAGTCTAGTGGGATGGAATTCTCATGGGGGTGTTGGGCCAAAACTCCAAATTTGGGGTGCGGCGATTATTAAGGGGCTTATTTTTAATTAATTAGTATTAATTTAGAAATGCTAAAATATTAAGCATCTGCGACTGAAATAGGATTTCTGAAATTTAGGGCTCGGGTGAGCGCCGCGGGTGTAATTTTGGGACCCGCAGGCAAAATTTGAAAAATTAAGTAGGGATATTAAATAATAGTTTAAATATTAATTTGAAGTATATGGAGCCTAAGGAAGGCTAGATGAGTATTATTTTGGAGAAATAGATTAATTAATATGGGGAAAAATGTATATTTCAGGAGTTGAATTTCGGGCGCTAAGGGCGTAAGATTTGGGTCCTAAGGAATTCATCAATAGCTAGGTAAGGGAATAAACTAAAGCAGTAATTTTTCATACAAATTATTATTGATTATGAGTAAATTTATTTTCAGAAAAGCATATGTTATATTGTGTATTACGCATGAAATGTACGATTGGGAAAATACTGCTATGATGATTAAAATGTATATGTATATATGAGATGTAAATAATTCACGTTTTTAGAATATGAAGTATGACTTTTAACAGCATATGTGTGGCATGAATATTATTTTATGTGAAATGTATTATGATGTGAAAGATTTTACGAACCAAGCATGATTTCAGGCATTTATGAAAATATGAGTTATGTTGTGATGGTTTTGACGATTGTGTGATAAATGAGGTATTTTCAGTATATATATATACCTGAAACAATTTTGGCGCGAGGCCATATATTTATGTTATCGGCACGAGGCCGTATTTATGTTATCGGCACGAGGCCGTATTTATGCTATTGGGGCGAGGCCACGTATTTATATTTTCGGCACGAGGTCGTATCTATGTTTTCGGCACGAGGCCGTAATGATGTTACGTATGATCATGTATTTTATGTTTTCACAACCAGGATGTTAGTTTAGTTCAGACCAGGAGCTCGGTACTGTAGCTATGGGTTCATTTTGGCACGAGGCCTTATTAGTGCTACCGTCCCACGAGGGGATGGGAGATGGATAGTCGATGTGGCTTTACGTAGAGTGTGGACGTCCACCTGGCAGTCCGGACCAGGGTGTGGCGGGCTCATCGTACTTACAGACATATTTGATTCGACAGTGGTCGGCCAGCCATTCTCGGGTCCCGCCTTCGGGCTGCACAACCCGTCATGGGGGGTAATACATGACACCAGCTAGCTAGTCATCCTGGGTTTGTTTTCAGTACTACAGTTATAACAGATAATTTTATGTATGATATGATTTACTAACAGATGTGAAAATATATGTTTACCCAGTATGATATGATTATGTTTATAGAATTATGAAATGTACTGTATACGTACAAATGCATTAAATATTCATGTTGCCACACAGCTGTATTTAGTTTATTTTCCCTTACTGAGAAGTGTCTCACCCCCAAACTTAATTAATTTTTCAGGAGCTCCTGAGAGACTGGCGGGTCAGGGCCGCCGTTGAGCTAGTGAGATTACCCTGTGAGAAGGGTAAGATTTTGTAATAGCGTCAGAGTTATTTTGTGTTTGACCCTAGAGATATTTGGATGTATGTGAGGATGTATAGAATGCTCTGGTATTATATTTTATGACTGGATGTTTGAGATTTTATGTGTACTGCTGCTAGGTTTTTCGCTGTGTATGACAGGTGTCCCCGCTACCCACAGGTTCGGGTTGACCATTTTATTTATTATGTGATATTTTATGTTAAGAAATTGAGGGACGTTACACCTGTTATCTGCCTCTGGCCTCCTCTGTATCGATCTCCTCTCCTTGGGCCCCGACTGGAACCCGCTTAAAAACTTGGAGGCGTGGGCCTCTTCCTCTGGATCGGTACTCCCACATCTGTCTATTCGCTCTCCTCTGCTATTATGGCTCTATCAACTAATTTAGTGAAGTCTTGTATCTTTAAAATGACCACCTACTTATATAAGTCTCGCCTCAATCCTCTTTCAAACTTCCTGGCCTTTTTAGCTTCATGTGGCACTATAGATGGAGCAAATCGTGACAGCTTTATAAACTTTGTTGCATACTGTTGGATTGTCATCGGTCCCTGAGTAAAACCCAAAAATCCCTGCACTTTAGCCTCTCTGATAGTGGAAGGAAAATATCTGTCAAAGAATATCTCTCTGAACCTACTCCAGATCATGGGCTCTGGTATGGGTCTCTGCTCCTCCAATTTCATGGTTGTCCACCATCTCTCAGCCTCTCTTGTCAACTTGTAAGTAGCATAAAGGACCCTCTGCTCGTCGGTGCAATGAAGCACCACCAGCACGTTCTCCATCTCTTGCATCCAATTCTTAGCAACTGCAGGATCAGCTGCTCCTGAAAACGCTGGAGGATTCATTTTCGTGAACTTCTCTATGGTACACCCCTAGGCTGTAGATGAGCCTCCCTGCTCCCTAGAGCTCCGTGCAATCTTAGCCATGACCTGCTGACCTACACTGCGTAAAAAGCATCTGAGTCTCCGCCGCTCGTGTTAGAGGGCCTTGCTCCATCGTCACCGCTAGCATGAGCACTATTACCTCTAGGGTTCATCCTACAATAATAACAAATTATTCTGAGAATCTAAACCTTATAATACTATTCTAACTAAAATATTTCCCATACCTTCTATCACTAATTTAAGGTCTAATCCTACCGTATCGAAATAGAAACTGACGATAGTTTACTATGATTTTCTTGAAATCGTCACCCTAGGAAAAACATAGAAACCACCCTAAAGTTCCTGCCTCCAAACTGCATAACAGAACCCTAAATTCTCATCCTAGTTTCCCAACATTAACTCACTGATATTATGTTCTATCCTTCTTAAAATTCCATTCTTATATTCTGGTATTGTTTTCCGCTGCACTCTAAAGTCTACAGAACCTAGCAACCTAGGCTCTGATACCAAAATGTAATGACCTGAAATTTCATACCATTTTTTTTTTATAAAAAAATACTATAAATTACTTTACTTTGATACCCCTGTAATAGCTACTGGAAAATACCTATGCAACAAAAAACATAAAACTGTACAACCATATACACAATACCAGGATTCAGTATCTCCCCAAAATATACATATACAAAAACACAACTTCCCAGTATAATCAATCAAGACCTCTGCAACCTACCCCAAAATACTTCTCCCTAAAAACACTTACCCTACAGACAGGGCAGTGCAACCGACCTCCCTATCTCTGATCCTGATTTGCTCATCTAGTTGGATCACCAGAAAAATGTTAAATTACTGGGATGAGACAACATTTAGTAAGATGAAATATACTATTACCAGTGTGTGGTAATTGAGTTTACATAAATAATTTAAAGATATCTTGTAAAATATAATACTGTGTAACTCACACCTATGTGGCTTAAAATACAACTGTATTATCTGAGCTTTCTATTTAATCATACTGCTAGTATTATAATATATCTGCTGTGATCCTATAAATCTATATATATATAACTGTGAAAACTACCATAGAAATCTGTATGTCATGATTTAACCCCTCATAACAGGGTTGTGCGGCCCATAGGCGAGACTTAACCCTGGTTGGCCCACTAGGATAAGTCAATTGATACTCTATTTGTCCTCAGTCCGACCTTACTGTAATCCCTCCAAAGGCTCGGTACTGGCATCTCCCTCGTCAAACCGACCACCTCTACCCAGATTACTGGGGAGCTTGCAATCCCTCCAAGGCACGGTTGAGAGAAATCCACACATTATCTGAGATATGTAGTTGCACTCTGATCTAAAATAGTTACGATACCATGCTCTACTGACTGAATCTGACTGAAATAATTAATTTGACTGAAATAATTCATTAGGGTCTAATACTGTATAATACTAATATATAATTATTTTACTATTTCATCATGATTCCAAAATAATCATAACACTATAAATCTAATCTAAAAAAACTGTAATATCTGACTAAAATAACTGTAATATCTGATCTGTATTATCTGACTGAATAAGCTGTAATATCTAAGTGTTATGGATTTGAAATTCTAGAAATTATAGTATTTTGTGAATACTGAAAAATATCTGTTTGTATAATATTTGTCTATATATACACTGTAATTTATAATTCTATAAAATCTAGTAAAACATATTCCTGTACAAAAATATTGTAAATCATGGTATTATGAAAAAATGTATAAATTCTGAACTGATATGATATTAACTCATGTCACACAATTAAATAAATAAAAACCCCAATACTAAAATCTGTATTTTCTGATAATGAAAATAATTTATAATCTGTAGAATTTACCCCGAAACACACATATATTACTAATAAAATTTCTAAAATTCCTAGCATAGCATATTTCCCTTACCTAGCTAACTGAACTCGCCTACTAATTCTAACTCACATTTCCTGAATTATAAACTATTTGTCATTTACCTGGGTCCTTAAGGAAAAACACCCACTGAAAACTTAGCCTGCCTACCGTGTAACTTTCCAAAACCATCGCCAATTTTCTAGCTCCTTCAGAAAACCGTTGCCAGTTTTCTCCTGCCTTAGCCAAAAATCCATTTTCTTTTATTATTATAATTTCTGGGTCACTACAATTTTCATCGTAGTTGTCACCTAATAAGAAGTGTGAGTTATCGTTGAAACACTTTCTATATCCAAGTATTGTCAAGTGTTTGCAAAGTCAGTATCAATAAGTTTGATTAGCTTCTGCTACATAATAATTTTACATTACACCTTTGGTAACCGATGGCATAAAGAGTCCCATATAAGCATGCAAAAAAAATGTTTGATAAAAAATAAAACACCTTTTAAGAAATGGTGTTTATTTAGATGGGTAGCTAGTGGATTGGTTGTGAATGAACTCATTATGTCAACTCTTATCAAAAGTGTAAGGATAACAATAAAATTGTAGAAATTGTATAAAAATCATAGGAGGGAAAAAAGGAAAGTGAAAATACTTAGATTAAAAGAGGTAAGGATGTTAGGAATGGTGTAGTCCTAAGAGGGGGTGGATTGGGTATTTAAAAATTTAATGCAAATTGCTTTAAATAATTTTAATCACAATCTAATCAACAAAAGTCTAATCAATATTCATAACAAATATAAACAAATGTATATGTCCTTAATTTAAAAAGATTGCGTGTGTTCTAAATATGTAAAGGAAATCTCAATATATAATCGTAAAAGTGCGGAAGTTAAAGAGTATAGGGAAGAGAGAATAAAACCCGGATTTTACAAGGTTCGTTTATACCCGCCTACGCCATTGTCTCAAGAAAACAACTTGAGGATTTACACTATCCGCTCCTTTCAATAAGGCGGAGCTGCCTCTACAATCCCTCCTTCACTTGGACGAAGATACCCGTACAATCCCTCCTTGTAGGTAGAGATACCTCTCAAATCAATATCCCCTTACTTGGCACAATTCAAACCTAAACCGCAAAAGTTGAATGAAAATACAAATGATGTACAAAGAATGCACCTTAAATGAGTGAATAAGTACAACAATAATATCACGCTAATACACTCTCAAAAGATAGTTGATGAAGCTCAAGGAGTATCTAGAAGGTGAGCACTTGAAAGGTAAACAAGGAATTTGTAGAGTACTTGAGAAAGATTTTCAACAAAATATCAAAAACTTGGATTTTTATGATGGATAAGTATCTCTCTTTCTCTTCTTCTTAAAACAAGTTAGAAACCTTGTATTTATAGCCAAAATGGCATACTAGCCATTTTATGACCATTGGGGGTTGAAAATAATTGTTTATTTTGAAAACTAGCCATTCTTTTCTCGAGAGTTCCAGTCGACTGGGCCAAGGGTTCAGTTAGCTAGATTTTGGGTTTTTCGCTACGGACATCCTTTAGTATTTCCAGCATAACTTTTTCTAAAAAACTCCAAATGAGATGTTCTTGGTATCAAAAGAAAGTTAATAGAAAATCTCACAACTTTCACTTTGAACATGTTTTAAGATGAGAGCCGCTTGATTGTAAAAATTGCTCATAAATGCAGCAGCAGAAACATGAAAGGAATTTTGAAAAACTTGTTTTGGGGTTTTCATTCCAAAAATGATTTTAACACTTTGAAATAATTTTTGCACATTTGCAAAATGATTTTCAACACTTTCAAAAAATTTCATTTTGCAAATCTTAAAAATGATTTTCAATGGAATATAGAGTGCCTAGGGTCTAACTAAGGTCACCTATGAACTTTTTCACATAATCAATGAAAGTGTACTTACATAGGTCCTATTTACAAAATACATGGAATAAGATCCTTAAATTCTTCAAGCTTGGACTTCATGAGCTCCATGAATATCTTCACAATCTTCAAGCTTGGTCTTAATATGCTCCATGTTCATAGCCAAATATCATCGTCTTGTACGCTTCATGGCTTTCCAATTTGTATCTATTATTGTGCTTAATACTTTAATACCTGTGTACACACTTAGTAGCACAATTAGATGTCTTAGTTTGTCATTATCAAAACGGGATGAAACCTAGAAAAGTCAACAAAGGAGAGATAGAGAGGGAAGAGACTAAGGGAAGAAGAAAGTGAGAGAAAAAGAGATAAAGATAATAGAGGGATAAAAGACATTGGGGCCTATTCAATGTGGGATTGTTGTATGCTGTTTGTTGAGTTGAGTTCAAGATCCTTTTACAATAACCATTACACATGTTTATACCTTTTTAGGGCCAAACCTATATTAATTATATGGTTACAAGCATAAATTTTAAAAAATAAATTATAATAATACAGGAAGTTTATAAAACATTTAAAACCTATTCAAAAATTGAGACCGCTTTATAATATTAAAGATCCAAATTATTATAGTTGACATTTTTGCCTAATGCTTATCCACCTTATTGCTTAATGATAGACGACTTTTGCCTGATGAGTTAGGCAACCATCAGTGCCAAATATTATGGGGAAACTTCGACTAATGATATATTGACCATCATCGCCTGATGACTTATGCGACCATCATTTCCTGGTGACTCTTTGTTCTTTGTTGTCTAGGTGATAAGTGATTCTATCCCTCAGGCGATTTCTGCCTTGCTTGAAGTGTATAACTTATGCCTCTTTGAGGCGATTCTCCACTTAGTCACTTTGATGACTAGATGACATGTGATTCACCTTACCTAGGTGAACTCTTTTTTTATGGCGACTATTTTAACTAAACGATCACCATCACATATTCAGGAGTTGCACAAAAGATGGTATAATCACACACATAAGAAAATCACTATTGTCACGCTATTCTTGATAGAAGTTACAGTGCCTTTTAAAGCCCTTTGCTACAAATTACTATGGTTTAACTGAAACTTAAATTCCATTATTTGTCTTTGCATGCAAAAGAAAGGGAAACTTCATTTGAAACTTAAATGCACATTGCAAGACATTTTGGTGGGGGATTTCAATCATTTACACCACTATTATATTCACTCAAACATGGTAGAAGATACCATTACGAAATGGTCTAGAATGACTTCTTTGCATGCCTTCAACCTATCCTCCAGTTTTACATTTTGAACCTTATCAAGTTTTGTTGATGCATTTGTAGTTAAATTGCAATCATTCCAAACATTATTTCTCATTTTGTTAAAAAGGGATACAATTATCTTTTCAATAATTACTATTATTTGAAGTAGAGAGGGTAATATTTTGTTTTGATTGGTAGGCGAGGGAAACTTAATGACCTAAATCACATCTTATTCACACTTACAATCAAAGATTGAATGGAGATTTCTCTCATAAAAGTTTAAGGCATTTATTTTTTTATTAGATGTTTCAAATTTGAATGTGAACTACTTTTCATTATATAGTACAAGCTAGTTAGGGCTTGAGAGCAAAAATAAAATATATAAATAAAAAAAATGATTTGGGACATGATACTATCAACTAGGAGATTAAAGAGTTTGACTTTTGTTGCTGCCTGAAAATTGAACGTTTTAGTGAATTAGTATAATGAATTAAAAATTTGTATAAATTTAAATAAAATACACTATAAAATTATTGTCAAATATATTCAAATAATAATTGGAAGCTGAAATTTTTATTATTTCTTTCCGTGCTCAAAAACACCAAAATTGAAAAATGAACAGATGATCGATCCACATGGTGTACAACCTTCAACTGCCTTAGTTGCTTGCTGGCCGTGAATGAGCCCGTCTCAATGCTGGCAGTGAATCAGGCGAGAGACGTATGCTTCTTCGCTTGTCTTGTCCCATTGCTCGTTCACTCTCGCTTTCACTTTCTGGGTATTACTGAAAACCCCTTTCTATATCTAAATTCTCCGGCCACCCAAGCTTTCTTGCCCCAAATTTATTCCAATTTATTGTATAATTTTTCAGGATAAGGCAGAGTTCAGATTTTAGAATTAGAGTGCTGATGGTTCGTGAAAATTTGCATTCAAGTCGCCGAAGGATGCATGCTAATTTTCGACTGTGTAATGTATCTGGGTATTCTCAAATTCCCGTTTTCGACTCTGTTTTCCTTGCATGCAAATTTGCACCAGTGAGCTTTGTGTGATTCTTGCACATTGGGTTTTTATTGGTCAGGTATACAACCGAGTTACTGGAGATTCATGCCCAGGACCCTTCATTGCACGTTTTGTTCGTTCCAGGAAACCCAGGCGTTGTTACATTTTACAAGGACTTTGTGGAGTCACTCTATGAGCTGCTGGGTGGAAGTGCTTCTATTACAGGCAATGATACACCAGTGCTCTTGTTCATGTTCTTCTTGTTTCATTTACTGATGTAGGATTACCTACTCTGGGCTTTTGAGTTGTGTACTAATTGGTTGCTTGCTTATGTTGATTGTCAGCTATTGGGTACATATCCCACACAAAAAAGGTGTGCATACTTGCCAATGTAGGGCCTTTCAATGGTTTATACTGTTGCTATTTTGTTGATTTTTATTGAATCGTGCTGGATGCTTTATTTTTCTACGGATTCATCGCTGATTAGCACAATTACATTCTGAAGAGTTCCATATTTGAGCTTGATTATAAGGAAAGGGTGCATCACAAATTGTTGGAAATGGGTTTGTTGCTAAAGAAAGGAAAAAAGGAAAAGAAAAAAGAAAAGAAAGAATGACTGCAAAGGCGTTGATTGCTCTCCACATATGGTTTGTGAGCAGCAACAGAATCAACAAATGGGTAGAGGCTCTTTAGCCATTAACTGCTCGTATATTGATATTGTGTCTGAATTTTTGAATAAATAGCCTTAGCGGAACATTTCTTCTCACACCTGCTTCAGCTTTAGTGTCAGTTCTTATATTCACTTTTACCAGTGCATCTTTGCGTTAGTGAAAATGCTTACAAATTTTTTAAAGGGAATTTATTTTCATTATTGTATTGATTAATTAGCAAGTCCAAAGACTTGAATTTCTCTACTAGTTGACTGGTTTATATTTATTTATTTAATAAGAAAATTGCTTATTTCTTTATGTTGTAATTGATTTGAAAATGATAAGTGTAAGTTATTGTTATGACTTCAGGTTGTTATCTCCTTTTACTCTTCATTTGTCTCATATATTACAATCCTACGATTTACTGGGTTACGTTTCCAGGTAGATGGGTTTCTTGTAAAACCTGTATTGGTTCATAAAGTTATGCATTTAGAATGTTAAATTATAGTGTTGTAAAGCCATAGATAAAATGCGAGATGGTGCTTGTGTGTCAAATAGACACAGGGGGTACATTTTAATTTCCCATTTTAATTTCCTTCTAGCATCATTTTACATGATCAGGCAGCTTGTGGTTCCTGAAGCCTAAGGTAAAATTTTGAAGGCTTAGTACACTGAGACATGAAGTGAAAGGTATTGAGAATCATGCAAAGTATAACCCATGAGACTTGCCCTCTTCTTTAGATTAACATATGCTAGATTGACTCAAGAGTGGGAACTTCTCATAACAGCTGGAAAATTTCTTGCAAGATATGGACTTGCATTGCTTATAGCGAGTGCAGTCTTTACTGTCCGTATCCATTTTTGCCATTGGTGTTGGCAAACCAGAGGCAGTGCAATTATAATATCTAGTGTTTTTTTTTTTTTTTTGCACAATTATAAGACCTAAATATTTTTTTTATTGACAATTTATAACCCTCAGTATTTAAACTGTTTTTGTAATATAAATGACATCTCTCATCTACGTTGCCCTTCAGTATATTACATTTTATGCATTTTTGGAAGATTTTCTGTAAACTGTTAAATGGGTCCGTGTGAGGGACTTCGGTTATTTTATAAATTCTATTGAGCTTTGTCAGTTGAGGAAATATAACCTTATTTTGTTGAGTAATGCCTAAGGCATTCTATGTAGTTCAACTTGTTTTGATATTTCTATTTGTCTTCATTGGTAGCTTGGGTATCTTTACTGAGGTTTTCTCTTCTTGTTAGGACTGGGAACATGGCAATTCATTCTCTCTGCAAGATCAAATTGATCATAAGGTAAACTTTTTGTTTATTTCATAGGTTTTGAGCAAAATTTTGCGCATTGTAAACTTGCCTAGTGACCTCAAATGTCTAGAAAGCAGAGATAATTTGCAAGTTATTGGTCACATATCTTTTATGAACCTTTGAAGTCAGTATCTATTACAATTAACTTGATACAGAAAAATTAATGCCCCATATTCTGTATTAATTAATTTTATCCCTATATTTTGGCCAGCTTAGGTCCCTTATGGAAGATAATTCACACTTTTGGGATTCAAATTTTACTGTTTTATTATTTATGAAGAATTCTCGAGCATTTTCTCTAGTTCCTTTTCTTATTTGTATGCTTTTTTTTTTTTGGTTGCTGTTTGATTAAAGGTGACGCAGATTTAAGTATTTAATTATTGTTGAGATGGCTTATATTTTAATTTGATCTAATGTGTTAGCAGGTGGGATTTATAAAAGACGAGCTTCAGAATATCAAAGTTCCTATAATACTGGTAATCATTTTTCTATTTTTAATAAATTAATGATGTTAGCTATGTTCGTACTTCCAATACAACCTTGATGCTTGTAACTTGGAAGTGCCTATCTGTTTGATGAAGAGAATGGCAAAATCACAAGTTTTCTACAGGGTTCATTATGGATTTGGATTCAATTATGATGATTAATATGTATGAATAGGTTGTTTCATTGGTTTGCAACAGGAGGAGGAGAAGGTGCCTTATTAAGGAATTGGAGTTAGACTCCCCGGGGGGGGGGGGGGGGGGGGGGGGGGCCTCAGGGGTCACACAGATTGGGGTTTTGATCACAAATTTCTATAAGTTGTTGTACACTACTGAATGTAAGGATAGGTTGATGGTTGAGGGGCTTGAATGGAGTTTTATTGGAAGGAGGCTGCAATTTGGCTGGAGAGGCCTTTCGAACTGGAGGAAGTTAGAAGGGCTGTGTGTGGCTTGGATGGGGATAAAACACTGTGTTGGGATGGTTTTACGATGGATTGTTTTTTTGGGGATAATTTGGGCAATGGACATGCTGAAAGAAGACCTCATGAGGTTTTTTGGGGAGTTTTGTTGTAGTGGGGTGGTATGCAAGAATATTAACTCTTACTTTCATTGACCTCATTCCTAGAAAGGATAGGTCTTGGAGGGTGAAGAATTTTAGGCTGATTAGTTTAGTGACTAGTGTTTATAAGGTTTTAACTAAAGTTATGCTAAGAAGACCTAGGGGGGTTTTGGGGGGATACAGTGTGGACTGCCCAATCTTCTTTTGTTAGAGATAGAAAAACTTTAGATGCAGTTTTGGTAGCTAATGGGGTGGATGAGGATGTGAGGAGGAGGGAGAAGAAGGGTGTGGTATTGAATTGGGTTTTGAAAAGGCCTATACATGGTTAATTGGGGATTTCCCGATACAGTGATGCGTAAGAAGGGTTTTGGAACACTCTGGTGTTATTGGATAAGAGGATGTCTTCCATTGTCACCCTTTTGTTTTCTTTGGTGGTGGATGGTTTGAGTAGGCTGGTTCTTCGTGCCTAGGATTCTGGGCTGAATAAGGATATTTTGGTTGGTTGGGAGGAGGTGGTGGTGTCTCATCTTTAGTTTGTGGACGATGCTATTTTTAAAAATTTTTTTTTCTTGAGAACAGTGTTGAGAAGTTTCACAAGGTCCTCTCCTTGTTTAGAAATTTTGAGATTTCGGGGTTGAACATTAATTTGTCCAAAAGTGGTATAGTAGGTATTGGTTTGGTAGGGAGTTAGAGAGCTTTAGGTCTCTAGCTGGTTGCGATTCCTTAGGTTGGCCTTTATCATATCTTGGTCTTCTCTAGGAGGCAAGCCTTCGTTGTTGCTTTCTGGGATCCAGTGATTAAGGGAGTAGGGAGGTGATTAGAAGGTTGGAAGTGGATATAATCTCTTGTCCCGCGCGAGGGTGGGGTGGGTGGTTAGGATCACTCTCATTAGTGCTTCCCTCTCCAATATTCCCATTGTTGTTTATCTCTTTTTGTAATCCTTATGAGAGTGGTTGGGACCTTAGAGAGAATTATGAGAGTTTGTGCTTTGGTTTTGGGAAGGATAAGAGGGATCATTTTTTCGTTGGGAGGCGGGTAGGAAACCTAAGTCTGAGAGGGGTTGGGCTTGGTAAAATGTGGTTTCTAAGAACATCTCCTCAATCAGAAAATGGCTATGGAGGCACCCTTTAGAGTCTGGCTCCTTATAGCATCAGGTTATTAAGAGAAAACATGTAATGCATCAGAATGGGTGGGATACTAAGGGGATTGGCAACGTCACCCATGCAAGTCCCTTTAAGTTTTAGGTATCTTATCCTTCTGTTGTCTCACTCACATTAAAGTGGGTAATGGTAATAGAATTTGATTATGGGAGCATATTTGGGTGGTCGAGACTTCGTTGGAGCTGTTGGTGCTGCATTTGTTTAGACTTTTCTTCTGTTCATAATGCACTAATTTTTAGATTTCTATCTTTCTGAGGGGGCTTTTGGATTTCTGTTCCTTTAGAAGTCTCAAAGAAAGAGAGGTTGTAGACCTTACCTCTTTATTGGTGTGTCGGATTCTTCATTGGGGTGCACAAGTTTGTGGGCTGGGGATTCTTTGAAGTCTTTCCCTTCAAAGTGTTTCCTTATAATCTTTTAAGATCTTCAAATCCCAGCTATCTTTGCCTGAACAAAGCAGTTTGGAAAGGAAAAGTTTCTTCGAAGATTCGGACTTTCATCTGGACTCTTGTTCTTAATAAGATTTATACAAATGATTTGCTACAGAAAAGGAGACCTCATAAAGCTCTTAGTATAGACGTTTGTGTGCTGTGCCATGAGGCAAACAAGACTAATGCACATCTTTTTCTTCACTGTCATGTGGCAAGGTATCTTTGAAACTCTCTGTTTTTCTGTTATGATGAGGATCAGGTTGCTTAGCAGGATGTGTGACTTTTTGTTGGTGATTTTTGGGGGTAAAAGAGGGATGATTTTCTGGATTTGTGTTGTGTTTTCTATTTTGTTAATTCTTTGGCTCGAAAGGAATGCAAGGATCTTTTAAAGATCAGGAGACTTCTTTGCCTTTTTCTTTGGGAGAAAGGCACTTTTTTGTTTCTTGTCGCCATCCTTTTGGGTCTTTTGGGGTATTGTCACTGTCTGATATTCATATGGATTTGAAGGTACTGCTGTAATTTTTTTTTTTTGGATTTCATGGAGGATATCTTATCCTCTTCTTCTTGTAATTATTTCTTTCTTAATGAAGTTATTTATTATAAAAGAAAAACATGAATTATAAGGGAAACACTTATGACCAAATATTTTTTGGAAAACTGGCAGTTTGATGCTCAATGAGAGGGAGAGGGGGCGGGGGGGATCTCACTCCACATATGTTGTTGACGTATTTTACTATGAAATGAAATGCTTATTTGGAAGGTTAGACATGCAAACCACGTGCTGGGGGATTTTTTATAGTCTCTGCCTGCTCAACCTACATGTAAAATCGAATAATTTAAACTTTAAAGCCTTGTGTCACGGACCGCCAATTTCAACTCAATTAATGGGCCACGCGGCACTCGTCGAGGCTCTCCCTTGACAGAGTCAGCCAATAACTACACGTTCAATCTGGTTATCATGAACACTCGAGAGGTTTTTGGAAGCCATTCATAGTCATGAAATATCAGTTCCAATAATAATGAGTTCACGAAGACAAACGACCTTCATACTTAATGATACGTGGAACTAGTTGTTATATTCAATCAACAAGACAACCACACAAGCCATCATCCGAATAATTCAACATCCAATATAAAAATCCATTTCGAGGACAAGTCAAGACATCTCTCCTCCCCATTTAATCGAGGTCACACTGTCAAGCCCTAACATTCTCCCCCACTCACTCTATCGATGACCTTGTCGATATATTTGTAAGAAGACTTCCCATTCTTGTTGTTGTTGACAACTTTCGTCATTGACTACATGTATACTAGGTTATACTCTACATATTTAGTCTCTACTCTATATGACTCATCCACGGTATAAGAGAAATGCAACCACTGACTTGTAAAGAACTAAAAAAGGGATACGACTCATCCACTGTGTGAAGTAACTACAATAACTGACAGGTAAATAACTGAAAAGGTATCCGACTCATCCACTGTGCGAGGTAACTACGACAACTGGCTGGTAAAGGATTGAAAAGGATACGACTTGTTGATTGCATGAGATAACTATGACAACTGACAGTTAAGGATTTGAAAAGGATACGACTCATCGACTATGTGAGGTAATTAAGACAACTGACAGGTCAACAACTGAAAAGATATACGACTCATCCATTCCAGTTGGTTGTCTTTTGGGCATTGAAATCTATTGAATCTCACATTATACAATCGTTCAAGTCATCAGAGGCTTCCAAGTTTCGATAATAACTTGGTCAGAGCATGCAATGTTCACCTTGCCTACCCTTTTCGCGCTTTGGCGTGCCACCCTGCCTACTTTCCTAGGTATTTGGTGTGAACCATTATCCTTTCCCTGCTATACTAACCAAAGCATGCCTTGTTCACCTTGCCAACCCTTTAGCTCATAGTGTGACACCCTACCTACATTCCTGGGCGCTTGGTGTGAACCATTGCCCTTTCTCTGCCATGTTGACTTACCAGAGCATGCAACGTTCACCCGGCCAACCCCTTTTGCACTTGGCATGACACCTTGCCTACCTTCCTGGGTGTTTGGCAGGAACCATTACTATCTCTCTGTAGTCCTACTGGAAGTCCTCTGCTCACTTACCCATCAAATTGTCATGGATTCTTTTCCTATCCTCTGTACGCGCAACATATGTAATGATCTCAATTCACTCCCGTAGGGAGGCCTCAAGCTCTATTGGCTCAACCCCTTGGGATTATGGATTGCATTCGACCTCGATGTCTCTCAGGCTATTCAAGTCTTCCAACAGCTCAATATTCTCTGATAGACCTCAAGCTCTATTGGTCTGTTTCCCGTAGGGAGGCCTCAAGCTTTATTGGCTCTACCCTTTTGGATCATGGATGCCATCACGCCGGCGATGTGATTCAGCCTATTCAAGGCGACAACTCAATACTCTTTGGAAGACCTCAAGCTCTATTGGTTTGCTTCTTGTAGGGAGACCTCAAGTTCTATTGGAACTACCCTTTGGGATGATTGAGGGCATCACGCCCTCGATATGATTCATCCTATTCAAGGCGACAACTCAATACTCTTCAGCAAACCTCAAGCTCTATTGGTTTGCTTCCCGTAGGGAGGCCTCAAGCTCTATTGGCACTACCCCTTGGGATGATGGATGGCATCACGCCCTCAATGTGTTTCCAACTGCTCAATCCTCCTTTCGAATACCGCAAGCTTTGTTTGTCTTTCTCCTTCATAAGATGGGAGATGGCATCATGCCCTCAATGTATTTCAACCTATTCTCGAGGCTTTCAACTACTCCATACTAGGGATTCTTATACATGGAGTGACTTACTCTAGTTCCACAATTATGTTTTCAAAATCATTTTTTCTCTTTGGCGGCCTCACTAGTGGCACGCCTTTCTCTTGAGTCATCCCTTGCCTTACATGCTTCCGTATTGTTTAGTTTTACAAAATTTTAAATTCTCATTTTACAACTTATAGTGTTCATGCACACCGGACTCATGCACACCGTGCTTTGATACCAACTGTCATGGACCACTAATTTCAACTCAATTAATGGGCTACGCAGCACTCGTCGAGGCTTTCCCTCGACAGAGTCAGCCAATAACTACACGTTCAATCCGGCTGTCGTGAAAACTCAAGAGGTTTTTGGAAGCCATTCATAGTCACGAAATATCAGTTCCAACAATAATGAATTCATGAAGACAAGCAACCTTCATAAATGATACGTCGAACTAGTTGTCATATTCAATCAACATGACAACCACACAACCCATCATCCGAATAATTCAACATCCAGTATAAAAATCCTTGGCGAGGACAAGTGAAGACATCTCTCCTCCCCATTTAACCGAGGTTACACTATCAAGCCCTAACACCTTGCACTGTAAGTCTATGCTGACTACCAACGTGGTAGGATAGTGGATTTGATGGTGCCACAATTGAAGTACTTTACCGAATTTAACTAGGAATGCTTAGTTGAAAGATAATAAGAATGAATTTAAATTAAAGATAATACACTGGCTATAATTACAGAATGACAAACTCAAGTGATGGAATAGCTGTAGCTACATTCAACTTTGGTGATACAATTAACTCAAACAAACTCATCCTATAGCTTAACTACTCCTACTGATCTGCTCCTACTCCTAGAAAGAAAATCTTAACAGAATCGGGAATTGTTGAAGCTTTCCCTTTCTTTGATTATCTTCTCCCTTTTATACTTCATTTCTTGAACCTTTATTGGGCACTCCCTCCACTTTGTGATGGGTAAATTCTGTTCCACTTTCTGGTTGCCACAGACATGTCTCTTCTCAAATTGAACAACTTGCTGGTCAGTTATTTGACAACCCTTGGACTCCTGCAGGTCTTGATGTTGGAACAAAAGGGTGAAAAAGGTGTTTACCTCTCAGCCCGCCATGTGTCATAAACAAACTGGTCATTTACCCAAAATTTATGGGGCAACCCCAAACAAAATATGTGATTTGCGGATTGAGTTTCAAGAATATATTGTTCCTTGCCGCAGATTTGATATAGTTTTTGTGGGAAAACGTGTTTAATGACTTGTATTCTATACGTGTATGGTTAGCTATTTTAGGAAATTTTGTAACAGCCCGTATTCCTAGAATTAGGCTGATTTGGTTAGTTTCCTATTCTGTTAGAATATCCCATAAATCATGGGATCTGATATAACCTAGTTAATTTTCCTTTTTTTGCTGCTAGGGTTGATGTATATGGCTTATGTTTTGTGTATTATTCGATAGAATGAAGAAAATTCTTCCACAAAGTGTTTCTCAGTTTGTGTCATGGTATCAGAGCCTAAAGCTCTATTCTGGGATTAAAAACCTCTTCACTCAGGCCTTCATTGCCGAGACCATACTGCTGCTTCTTTGTACCCTGTTTTGCCCTATTTTTTAGTTCTAAAGCAGAGTATTTTTGCACTTTTTCTGTTCAGCCTTCATTGCTGAAATTTCTTAGAGCAGTTTCCATTCTTATTTCTACCTTTGCCAGCCTTCATTGCTGGTGGTTTCCATTTCGAGTGATTGGCCTTAATCGCCAAGAGATCATTGTTCGTGAAGAATGTCAGAGGTTGCAGAGACGACCGCTACATAACAATTGGAGG